>NC_140588.1:616973587-618450657 GCF_964204655.1 Triturus cristatus | reverse complement strand
GTACCGCCCAGTTGGCAGAGCTACGTGCTCTAGTGCTTGCACTAGAGTTTGATGATCCCCATGTGACTACTCTTATTGTAAGTGACTCTTACTACTGTGTACAGTCTTTCAATGAAAATGTATTCTTTTGGACTCAGAATGCTGTTCGTGATTCCAAAGGTAGCACAATCAAACATAAAATGCTTTGGGTTCGAGTTGCAGAACTTAAAGAACTTCTGCCTCTCGTGAATGTAATTCATACTCTTGGTCACCAGTGCGTAGGAGTACACGCTGTTGGTAACAGTTTAGCTGACGAAGCAGCGAAAACAGCAGTGGTGACAGATCTAGTAGCAGCAGTTACAAGATCCAAAAGTAAGATTGATAATGACATCTTGGCAGCTATTGCTGCGACTGAGTAGGGAGATAATTACCCTAGCGGTTTCCCTTCTAAATACTTTTATCATTTAAGTCCTGATAAAGTTCTCTATGTGAGAATTAACGACATTGGTGACAGGTTTATTCCCAACGCGGACTGCAGGCTGTCCTTGATAACAGCCGCTCACGATGGCATGGCCTTGGCTCATGCAGGCGTTTCAGCGACTGTCATTATCTAGCAGCAACGTTACTGATGGCGCGCATTGTATAAACAGACTTGTGATTATGTTATTACTTGTGACATTTGCCAGCAGATTAAACCTTCGACTGCAGCGCGTCCACCACAAACATAGTTGTACATATCTAATAAACCACTTGGATGTGTTTATCTAGATCACTGCTGTCCTTTCTCCTCTGATACTGCGTATAAGTTCATCTTAGTTGCAGTGGATTCGTGCACACGTTTTCTATGGGTTTGGCCACAACGCAGCGCTGATGCTCGAACTGTCATCAGGGATTTGCGTGTCTTTGTGGGAATTTTTGCAAGCGGCACCCTCCATTCTGACCAAGGTCCGGCGTTCGCCTCTAAGGCGTACAAAGAAGCCATGAGGTCTTTGGGGGTCCAAGTCAAATGTTCGTCTCCATACCAGCCTGAGGGCAATTCTGTTGTGGAGTGAATGAACCCTGACTTAAAGCAATCTTTGAATGCTAGAGTTTTAGGTACTGGCAGAAACTGGTTGGCCCATTTGCATAGCGTACAACGTTCACTTAATAATCTCCCTAGAAGGTCTCTGGGTGGGTGGACCCCATATGAAATGCTCTTTGGCATAAAAATGTTTGTCCCGGACCTTGATGGTCTAGACATGGCGGCATTGGCCGCACCCTTTGACGTAGATGATCATTCTGCTGTGTTACAGAATCTACAAGAGGCTCAAGACAGTCTTGCAAAGGAACACTTGCCCTCTACAACTGATGCTGCACTTCAGATTCCGGTAGTTGACTGGCTACCTCGAGGCAGTGACCTGGTCCGTGAGAAGGTGGAGAACAAGAAGGAGTTCGGCCCCTCTTATCGTGCACCTGTTCCAGTGCTTGGCGTGCAGGGTGCAAGAACAGTCATTTTACCTCCACTTCCTGGTCGCAAGGATAACTGGTACATCTCCATTAACAATGTCAAACTACAACGAGTGGCCGATTCTTCTTAGTATGACTCCAGCGGTCTCTTGTCCAGCAATGCTGAGAAATTCTGTGTTGGCCTCGGCAAATATGAACAGGCCTGACATTGCCATCGAGATGTATACAGTTACTAATCCATTATTGAATCCACCGGCTGGTGATCCCCATGAAGATACTGAGTATTCCTATCCCACAGATGTGTTGTTGCCTAGTGTGCAGACAGGTGCAGTTGACCAATCACGTTTTTCATTCGACACTAACTCAACAGCATCAAGTGCCCCATCGGAAATTTCTATTTTTGCTGTTTGGTTTAAAAGACATTTTTAATTCCTCCTTGGACTTACATTTGGTTGGTGCTCATCTCTATTTTTTTATTCATGCCGATTGGATTTGTGGTTATCTTTTTTCGTCTTGTAAATGGACATTATCTTACAGAAAGATCTGCAATTAGATTAATTGATGGAACTTTGGCACCCCACTCCTCATCACACATCATGAAGAGGGACCAAACTTTTGTCAATATTACTGCCTGGCCTGTGTTAGATGGGATTGTATGGGATGCTGTAAAATTTCAAATTCATGGCCCTACAGAGGTGATTAATGTCCCCAATGTACTTCGTGTTTCAATGGGGGATGTTGTGAAACAAAACATACGTTCTTGTAACTGGGATGTCCAAGCCGTTGAGGCTCTTTTTTCTGAATTGAAATATTATGCTGATTTTGATGCTAAAGATTTTTACTTAGACTCAGCGAATTATGCAGTTGTTTTGTTACCAGCACTATGGCAATCACTTCCTGCATAAAGCTAATACATTTAGAAATGTGGTTAATTATACCCAATGGGAACATTGTCCAGCCCCCATTGAAGGTAGTTCAAAACTCTATTGAAAAAATGTACATATTTTACTGATTTTAGTTGATCCAATCCTGGAGCCTTTTATTTCAAAATCACTTCTGGGTCCACTTCTAAAGTTAGACTCTAAATTATTGTATTCAAAGTCCTTTATGGACCAATTAGCTATAGGGGCTATAAGCTGTGGAAAGATACAATTGATCTTAAATCACTTTGGGGTTCTAAAAGCTGGCAAGTGCAAGGCAGAGAAGCTTTACATCATGCGTGCCTTATCCCTAACCACATGTTATTTTTGAATTCTAGTGTTTCCCAAACTACTTGCTTTGGATTGGCTACTTTCCAAAAAAATGAATGTCTCTACCATTCCTGATCTGGGTATTTATCCTACATGGGACAATAACACAGATATGTCCCTTGATAAATCACAGTCCCTAATTACAAATGACACCTTCAGTATTTCCAACTTATATCCCCAAGGATGGTTATTATGACAAAAAAGTTATGATTCATACCAACATCGTTTTCTGGGTCTGGCCCCAGGCTATACACAGGTTAGGGTGGACCCTCGTTTTGAAACATCCCATTTTGTTACTACCTATTCAGTAGGCAAATTATGTCAAAATTGGCTTAAACATTCCACCTTAGCGTCAGTTAAACTTCATTTATCACAATTGACTGACAATGTTGATTTGAATGACTTTGTTAAAGGCCCTGTAGGTGACAGGTCCAAAAGATGGGTATATTCTATTTACAAATTGAGACTGCATCTAGATTGGGGGCTATTGATCAAGCTAATTTGGAAAAAGTGCTTGCTGTCATTGATAATAGCATTAAAACCCTTTCTTCCAGAATTTACACATTGGATAATATTGTTTCATCTGTTGTGGATATTGTACAGGATGACGTGTCTGTTTTATACCATGGCCAAATCAATTGCATTCTATAATGCGGTTTACATGGACTTTACAAACATTGAAGTCTGAGAAAGTTCCCTGGGACTACATGAATACCTCATCTCTGTTTTTACCGTTTAATCTGACTGATAAACAACAGTTTATGTCCATGAAGGATGCGACATATTCGCTTTTGCATATTGAAAAGTTGGGACCTTTACCATTTTCTGTGGCCGAATCTAACTCAACTGTATGGCTCATTCATGGGTTAATAACACTACCTTTTCCCTTGTTTAAGTTCAGTTCATGTATGAAACACTATGCCTTAGGCAGATATGAACCATTAGGTAGCGCTTTTCTCCATGAAGTTTGGTCACACCCATTCACATACAGGTGCCTGAGAGAGGGAAAAGAGGTTTATTTAAAAGGAGAAGAGTACACTTCTACGCCTGATCACTCACTAGTATGCAAGAATATACAATTACACGGCGCGTGTAATGTCCAAGCCCCGAATTTAGCTTGCATTTTAAAGGGAAATCCAGTGCCAGCTATTACACCCACTTTCACGTTACTAGCTAACGGTAGTTATGTGCTTTTAAATAATGAAGCATGTTGCGGGATCCTAGCAGGGATTCCGTACATTGTAACTGTTACCCAACGTGTAGTTTGCTTTAAGAATGGGCTTTTCCTGCCCCCGCATGGGAGACTCGATTAATCCATCTGGCCTTACATACCGACCTTGAAAGCAGAGTTCAACGAAATGAGCGGAATAAGGGCTCTATTGTCCCAAAAAGAAGTCACCCTTACTTCTTCTCGTGAAACATTTGTCCTTCACGTAGCCAACACCCTCACCAAGGTGCATGCGATTTTGAATACTGATCTCCCACTTCATTTTGGCCCTCTAATTCACACTATATTCAATGCCTCGTCAACAACTGGCTTGGCGCATTTTTTCAAAATTGTGGGCTCCAGCCTCGTGACCTCGTTCCAAACAATATTTGGTATGATACCGGCATTTTTTCACTCTATTTTTTCCAGCATCTTCGGCGGGTTACCATTAATTCTCGCCTTGGCTGCCGGTGTGCTTCTGTTGATTTGTTTGCTCCGAAATGGCTGCACAATCTTTGTCACAAGACAGCCTACCACGGCTGTTCCAGTTTCGCAACCAGATCCTTGAATACTCTGGAACGCTACCTCTGGACACTTTGAGTGTAGCCTATGGATTATCCTTCCGGTTCTCATACTTTACTTGCGTGCAACTTGTTTTCCATTGCCTGTATTGTTCCTTTGAGTGGGCTTTGGATTTGTGCCTCTCCAATACGGTGTCTCCTACCCCGGATTATGATCGACTGATGTGTCCCTTAGTGGCTCGTGAGTTGAACTGTTCTGGTATCGGGATTATGGCCTGCGCGGCTGCGCATGGAGTTCTAGGGAATTGGAATATATGTGCAGCGGCATATGACTACCTGGCACGAAGTTACCTCGAAGAACACGCAAGTTGTCCTCTCATGGTGCTAGAGGCTCCGGCTATCGAAGAGCATGTATGTTAATTTCCTTTATTAAATTGGATAGCTGAATCCTTTACTGACGATAATAATGACTTCCTCTTGGAAGCTGTAGCAACATACTGTGCCTACACGCTGATGGATTGAATTGGCTCATGTCCATCTTCGAAGCATACCATTTTTTTTACTTCACAATTTCGAATTTATCACTTCCAAATATCCGGTTTTGGCAAATTATGAACTTGGTTCTGTCTCACTCAAACTTGAACTCTGCGTTCCTAAATTGCTTCCCTTTTGTTCGTGGTCCAATCAGGGGAAGGTGTAGTGAAGACAGGGTTCTGCTTGCACACATTGCTATGTTAGCATAAGCGTATTAGAAGTTTAAACACCATTTTGCCCCGTGGCGCTTTTGCACACGACACTACGTGTATCTGTTATTGTAAGTTAAACTGCTTGCTTTTCTTCACATGAGAACGGTCTGTTTTTCACATCCCTAGACTTACACCGCGACCTTAGTCTGTACACTGTGTGCAGAAGTCTTTAAGGTCAAATAACAATGTATGCTTTTGCTTCAGGTTGATCGGCCCCCGCTCTAGACACAACACACACACAGCTGCAAATATCTGAAACTCGGGTGCCTTTAATATTGCATTGCATGTATGATGCTGGCCCTTGGAGACAACCTTTCGATCTACAGAGAGCGTTGCTGATCCTGTGATGTGATTCACCAAAGCTGATCTTGGAGGTATGGGGTTCCCCATTCAAAGCTAGAGACCTTCTATTATTATAAAACTAACTTCTAGCCAGGGGAGGGTGGTACACAAGGCGCTGCAAGACCTGTTTCCACTATCATTACAACATGATTTCTCCCTTTGTGTTTTATGGAATTGTAACAATGCTGATAGTTTTATTTCTAATCATTTGCCTGCTTATGTTAGCTGAAATACTGCATCTTAGAGCACGTAGTTAAAAATAAACATTTTAAACTTTTCCGTGCCTCTGATTACTCATGTTGTGGACTAGTATGAGAATATAAATGAAAGAGTGTTCTTGATTCCCACTATTCCTGAGAGTACCCTAAGTCACTTGTTCTGGGTTGTCTAATTATTGGTAGCTTTGCTGTAGTACGTAGAACGAATGAGACACTGATGCTAGTTGGATAGAGGTTCTGGGTACAGAGGTGAGTTTTTTGGTACACCACAATTTACTGAGGTCCTGGTTTCCTGTGCATAGTTCTGTGCATGAGCAGAATCCCTGCAACAAAGGCAGTGGACCTATCTACAGACACCAGGTTGCGTGCAATGCACTGATCAAGTAATCCACACATCTGTGGGAAACTGCACCAACGTTTCTGAAGTAACCGCCCAGCTGCACTTTCACAGTAATGCAAGTTCGGCATCTCAGCAAACAGTTGCCTCTGAAAGCCACCCCTCGCTGGGAGACAGCTATTTATCAGTAATCTCAAATGTCAGATTGAGTGAGAGAGCAGCATCAAATCCCCCATCACTTCCTTATGGTGCATCCATTCTATTAGCAGGCAAAACCCTGTATGTTCGTTATAGGTCCTTCACTCCTGATTGAGCCCCTTAGCAACATTTCCGTATGCAACAAGACTTCCATAAGCTTCCACAGCCGCTGCCAACCCATGGCCTCTCCAAAAAGCAGTCATGACAGATAGGACAGAAACACCATCCTGGATTGGCAGATGAGTATGCTGGGACATCATTATGGTTTGTTGTTTTCTAGATTAGTCAGGACCTGGTGCACTAGTGGTCTGAACGTTGCAATGCTAAATCCACTCCTGAACAAAATATTTTCAATCCCAGTTATCTTCACACCTTGATAGTGGGATTGAATGATGAGCAGTATGGATAGGGTTGAAAGCTTATGAAACTGTTGGCTCTGTGGGAATTGTACTGGGCACTAGTGGTGCTGGAATGGACCCTTACTCTCTGAACACTCTTATTTTACTTTCCATGTCTTCTTTTCTTCTCACTGGTCCTCTCACTCCTGTCGGTGATCCTCCCAAATCCCACTACTACCCTCTGCCATTGCACATCTCTCCTGCCACCCACCTCACTGTGCAATTATCCTGGCACTCTCCATCTGTCCATTCGATTCTGACCTCTCCAATCTCTGTCCACGTCTGCCGCCATCCCATTTTCCTCAGTGTCCTGTTCGCCCATCAGTAACAATTTCCTCAGCCAGTGTCTATCCTCTCTACCTTTCCCCTCCAACTCTGACCCTCTTTCTCTTCACTGTCAACCCCCCTATCATCGCCCATCCCTCCTGTTGTTGTTCCTTCTCCTGCCACCGGCGCCCTTCCTGTCATTGTCCATGTCAGTCTCAAACACTCTTGTCACTGCCCCCTCTCACATCACTGCTCCTCTCCCACATGACAGCTCCCTTCTTTCATCACTTCCTCTTTGTCCTATCACTGCCCCCTCTGCCATCATTGTGCCCTTCTCTTGTCCCTACCCACCTCTTCCCTCAATGCCCACCTCACATGCTAATGCCCTTTTCCCATACAGTGTCCACCTCTTAAGGCATGGTCCACCTATCATTTAGCTGCAATACAGGTCAGAAGCCCATCCATGCCAGTAGAACCCACACAAACATGTCCCTCGGGTACCTGGAATTGAACGGACGGACGCAGAGCAGACTCCTAAAAACCCATTCTGGAGAACCTATCCCGGTGATTCATAAATGAATGGCAGATGCTTAATAATAACTCTGTTACAACAAGCAATATCTTACTGGAGTTTTAAATGTTGGTCTATGCTTCTATTAGCTGTTCTTTTTTTAATTTGAAGCTCTTTGTTTATGTATATCAATCTTATGTAGAGCGCTCTGATACCCTTGGGTCACGCGGTAAGGTGTGGATAGTGGCAGTGTCTACCCCGACCCGTTTGACGTCAGCCAGTGTGGCAGAGAGTGTTCAGTACCTACTGACATGCTTAGCGCCAGCTAATTGCAGGAAATTTTAAGAGTTTTAAAAGTATCACTTACTCGCGTTTTTAATTGTAAACACCATTGCTAGTTGATCTAGTGCATTAATTCCCCATTTACCTGCACTGTGTTGGTTGGGAAGCCTGGAGTCAATCACCAGCCTGCACGCCTCGGTCCGACTCGGCTATTGGAGCTGTTGAGCGGAGGGCGGACAGGCAGACCCAGCCACTTCCGTTTTCGAGCGGTTAGCGCTCTAGCGTTTAGAACTGCCAGCTGCGAGGACTACATAGGCAGCGAGGAACGGCGGTTCCGGGCGGTAAGGTGTGGATAGTGGCAGTGTTTACCCCGACCCGCTTGACGTCAGCCAGTGTGGCAGAGAGTGTTCAGTACCTACTGACATGCTTAGCGCCAGCTAATTGCAGGAAATTTTAAGAGTTTTAAAAGTATCACTTACTCGCGTTTTTAATTGTAAACACCATTGCTAGTTGATCTAGTGCATTAATTCCCCATTTACCTGCACTGTGTTGGTTGGGAAGCCTGGAGTCAATCACCAGCCTGCACGCTTCGGTCCGACTCGGCTATTGGAGCTGTTGAGCGGAGGGCGGACAGGCAGACCCAGCCACTTCCGTTTTCGAGCGGTTAGCGCTCTAGCGTTTAGAACTGCCAGCTGCGAGGACTACATAGGCAGCGAGGAACGGCGGTTCCGGGCGATAAGGTGTGGATAGTGGCAGTGTCTACCCCGACCCGCTTGACGTCAGCCAGTGTGGCAGAGAGTGTTCAGTACCTACTGACATGCTTAGCGCCAGCTAATTGCAGGAAATTTTAAGAGTTTTAAAAGTATCACTTACTCGCGTTTTTAATTGTAAACACCATTGCTAGTTGATCTAGTGCATTAATTCCCCATTTACCTGCACTGTGTTGGTTGGGAAGCCTGGAGTCAATCACCAGCCTGCACGCCTCGGTCCGACTCGGCTATTGGAGCTGTTGAGCGGAGGGCGGACAGGCAGACCCAGCCACTTCCGTTTTCGAGCGGTTAGCGCTCTAGCGTTTAGAACTGCCAGCTGCGAGGACTACATAGGCAGCGAGGAACGGCGGTTCCGGGCGGTAAGGTGTGGATAGTGGCAGTGTCTACCCCGACCCGCTTGACGTCAGCCAGTGTGGCAGAGAGTGTTCAGTACCTACTGACATGCTTAGCGCCAGCTAATTGCAGGAAATTTTAAGAGTTTTAAAAGTATCACTTACTCGCGTTTTTAATTGTAAACACCATTGCTAGTTGATCTAGTGCATTAATTCCCCATTTACCTGCACTGTGTTGGTTGGGAAGCCTGGAGTCAATCACCAGCCTGCACGCCTCGGTCCGACTCGGCTATTGGAGCTGTTGAGCGGAGGGCGGACAGGCAGACCCAGCCACTTCCGTTTTCGAGCGGTTAGCGCTCTAGCGTTTAGAACTGCCAGCTGCGAGGACTACATAGGCTGCTCGTCACTCTAAGCGCGCAGCGGTAGCGCGCAGGGGTGTGCCTCAGAACGCGCCGAAGACAAGCCAAAGAGAAGCCCGTCTGCGCCCGTCCGCGACTGGACGAGGCCAGGGGCCAGATGACATGGATATTTTGCCCATTGTTCCGATAAAACCTAGGGTAAGATATTCAGCATTGGAGCTATTACGTATTTGGTCTCCACCGCCTCACGGTTGTTCAGGAGGGGGAGTAAAATCTCCAGAGGGGCCACTGTCATGTCTTACTTGCCAATATCAAGCCCCTGCATGGCAATCGCTTGGTATTTCACCTGAATCTACCACTCAAATTGCTTCTGCACAGAGCCAGTTTCTCAGTAAAAATCTACTATGCAATATTAGATCACTGTCAAAACATTACAGTGAAGTCTGGGACTTGATCACCTCTGAACAACCGGAATTGTGTTATCTGACGGAAACCTGGATGAAACCCCATTCTGTCCCGGCTATCACACTAGGAATTCCGGAAGGCTATAAAATAGTCAGGTTAGACCGTCCTGTCAAGATTGGAGGCGGTATTGCAATTGTATATAAAGATGTCTTATCCATCACCGTTTTAGAAGAAATGAGCACCCCAGATCTAGAAATTATGGTTTTTAGGGTCTTCATTTCGAGTAAAATGAACTATAAAGGGGCTTTAGTATACCGTCCTCCTGGCCCATGTGCCAGCTTTAACATCCTACTGTTGGAAGTGCTGGCCAGACACATTGACCCTGAGAATGTATTCGTACTGTTAGGAGATTTCAATGTACATAGCGACCTGGAAGATAATAAAGATGCAAAATCCCTACTGTCAGATCTTTCTCTGTTTGGATTAACCCATATGAACTTGGGCCCTACACACTTAGCAGGTCACACCCTAGACCTCATTTTCACTAATAAACCCACTGCTATGACATGTGCTCCTCCTACTCAAGTGAGCTGGACAGACCACTATGTCCTAGAATTCCATACGTCTCATTTAGGTAAAGCTCCCTTGCTAGCACAAACTTTTTCTACCACACGCAGGCAATGGCACAAAGTTTCCCCCAAATCGTTTCAAGAGCAATTTGCTGTACCCTTTATTGGTTCTACAGATGATGTGGACATGGCGCTGGCCAAGTATAATCATGCCATTTTGACAGCGATAGATCATATAGCTCCCATAAAAACATTTAAACCATGCTTAGTACGTAAACAAGAAGCTTGGTTCACAGAGCATTTGAAATCGCTTAAACAATCAGCCAGGAAACTGGAAAGGGTGTGGAGGGTGACTCATGATGAATTTGACAAAAAGCATTACTGGGCAGCTCTCGCCACGTATCACAAAGAAATTCAGCGTGCCCGAAAAACCCATATTGAGTCCCTTCTCACGACCGCAGGTAATAACCCTAGAGTTCTATATCGAACCCTCCAGTCGTTTTTGAAACCGGCTGCCTGTGAAACTTCTGAGTCAACATCCCAACAATTATGTAATGAAGTGGCTCA
The DNA here is from genome assembly GCF_964204655.1 of Triturus cristatus. NCBI lineage: Eukaryota > Metazoa > Chordata > Amphibia > Caudata > Salamandridae > Triturus > Triturus cristatus. The sequence continues at coordinate 618,439,953 of NC_140588.1, read as the reverse complement.
GTTTTTCACTAATAAAATAAACAAGATACATGATGCTATTACTAGATCAAATCTGTCTACCATAGGAGATACATCCCCTCCCCTGGAAGAAAGAATAGAATTAGGAGTGGCGACCTTAGACTCTTTTCCTCCCATTTCTTTATTAGAAACTGAATGCTATCTAAGTCAGATTAAGAGTGGGAGCCCCCTAGATATCATACCGGCAAGAATTGTACCAACAGTAGGCAAGATTATTGGCTCACAGATCCAATGTCTTGTTAATCTTTCATTGAAGGAAGGCCAAGTTCCTAAGGAATGGAAGAAAGCAATAGTAAGACCGATTAGGAAAAATTCTTCCATTCCCTGGACCGATATGTCCAATCTTAGGCCCATTTCCTTACTCCCTTTCTTGGGGAAACTGACAGAAAAACACGTCAACAAACATGTATCAAATTACATTGAACAGACTGGTAGGTTAGATTGTTCTCAGTTCGGCTTCAGACCCAAACATAGCACCGAATCTGCCCTGCTTTCAGTGACTGACGATCTTCATATGTACCAGGACAGAGGATATTCCGTTATCCTGGTCCTATTGGATCTATCGGCAGCGTTCGATACTATATCACATAAAATCTTAATCGAACGTCTGGTTATGATGGGTATTGAGAACACCGCATTAGCCTGGTTAAAAAGCTTTTTGTCTAATCGTACCCAAACTGTCAGCATGGGCATATTTCAGTCAACAGAGACTTGTATTACGAAGGGGGTGCCACAGGGCTCTTGTCTTAGCCCTACTCTTTTTAACATCTATGTGGCACCCCTGGCCAACATTCTGAGAAATTTTGGGTTCATCCCCGTCTCATACGCAGACGATACACAGCTCTTATTCCCTTTCAAAAAACTCACACAGGAAGTGAGGATGGCCTTCTCAGAAGGCATGAAGGCTGTGGCAAATTGGATGACATCAAATTATCTCCAATGTAATGTAAACAAGACAGAAGTTGTGCTCTTCGGGGAAGTAAGAACGCTGTGGACTCCTGATTGGTGGCCATGCGAGCTTGGCCAAGTGCCAGAACCCAAACAGGTAGTAAAAAACCTAGGGGTTCGGCTCGATCGAGAACTTACTTTCAAACAACACGGCAACTGGGTGGTTGGCCAATGTTTCCATGTTATTGGACTCTTACGTAAAGTTTTTCCAATGTTACCAGATTCTGTTAGGAAAACTCTAGTACAGGCGCTAGTTCTGAGTCGCCTGGATTATTGCAATGGACTCTTGCTGTCAGCTAATGAAAGTGTTCTAGCAAGACTCCAGGTGATGCAGGATACGGCTGCGAGGCTGGTGCTGAATGCCCCTTTGAGAACACCGTCCCAGCCTCTCCTGAATAAATTACACTGGCTCCCAGTTCGTAAAAGAATTCATTTTAAAATGTACTGTCTGATCCATAAGAGCCTTCATGGATGTGGACCCCCCTATTGGATGGATAAATTTATTCCTTACAACCCTACCCGCTCACTTAGGTCAAGCAGCCAACTCCTACTGAAAATACCGATTACTAAGAAGGCCAGACAAGGTGGTAAAGCTTTTTCGGTTATCGGATCTACTCTATGGAATACTCTTCCTTTTGAACTTAGGCAATGCCCAGAACATCTAAATTTCAGGAAAAAACTTAAAACTTTCCAATTTTAACAAACTTGAAGGACACACTTTCTGCTACTGCTGATGTCTCTATTTACAGCCTTTTTCTCTTCTTCCTATTTTCTGTCTGTGCGCAGAGATACTCTTAATAGAGTCGATTCTAGCGCGTTATAAATCATAAAATAAATGTCTGCACTTTATGAAACAACCCCCCCCAAAAAAAAAGGTCTAGAGATCTAAGAAGGAACTGGGCCCTCAAGCCAGACCTAAAAACGTTGTGCTGTAACCCATCTGCCTGCTTGCACACCGGCTGGAGTGAGAGAGGCCTGCAATGTCTACGCGCATCACAGTAAAGCACTTGAGAAAAAAAGTGTTATAGAGCAAAACAGAACGAATTCTACACCTTGTGTTAAAGACAAGCCGCTTGCTGAGGTATTCATTCGGTGAATGGAAATATTTAACCTACAACTATTAACAAGCATTGGCATAGCCAATAGGTCTTGCCTTTGGGACCTTATAAGTGTTTACCCATGCAACAGTTGATGTTGTTGCACCAAGGATATTGTGCTGCATAACTAAATACTTATAAGGTCCCAAAGGCGAGACCTATTGGCTATGCCAATGCTTGTTTTCTTCTCTTCTTGTCTCTCCCCTCAGGCTGTAAGGGCAGCTCCCCTTTTGCCCATTAACACCAGTCGCCCCTGGTCTTTGAGAGAAGCATAGGAGGATTGTAAACTTTTAAGGTTTTCTTCAAGCCTCACCAGCCTGATGCTCAGTGAACATATGATGACTGAAATTTTTGAAATGCAAACTCTTTTGATAAATGCCTTAAATGGTTCCCAAAACATGAATACCTCCGATACTGAGTAAGGGCCATATTTATGGCCAAGTCATGCAGTGCAGCACAGCACAGGGCAGCGCAGGGCAGCAGATCACCTTGCTGTACTCGTTGCCTCATGAACAGCGCAAATACCCGCCGGATATAATCTATGCGAGGAGGAGCTTCCCACATACGTCGTGGAAAACTAAATCCTGCCCAGACGTAATTGCCTATCTTCTTTGGCTTCCATTATTTACTTCGGATTCAGTTCATGTTGTGACTTATCACACTGCATCATTGTGTGATCCATTGTTTGGGGAGCCCATCGATCTCCTTTGGCGTTGAACAGCCCCCACAGTCTGCTACCAGTTTATAATCCATTTAGAAAACGTATGTAGTATGTATTTACATTGAGCCCCCTATACTGCATATTCAGGAATTGAGCACGTACTCCGGATGGCTGTTGGCCACCATTCCATTTGATTTCTCAGTGCCCTGATGAAGGAATTGGCTGTAAACTCCTCACCTCCGAAAAGCGCGTCGGCCCATTTCTTGTGTATTTGTAATTTGCAGGTACTGTATACTTTTTTGTATGTCATTGAATTTTGTTTTGTTGTTTTTTATGTATTGATTGACTTTCCCCCATGTCTGTGTCTTGTTCAGATTTTTGATATGTACATTGTTTGTTTTCTCATCATGTTTATGGGGCTCCATAACAATTGATGTCCACTATTTGTGGCTTTTATGATAACTTTATTTCATGTGTGACACTTTAATGTTATTTATACAACTGATTTATACGTATTAGAAATTATAATACATTTTGAAAACTACTTGTCTACAGGACATGTGTATTTATGGATATGTTACCTTTCTGAAAGTAGTTATTAGAGAGATTGCTCTTGTTGTTAGCCATTTTGCTGTACTACACTGCATGACAGGGAAAGGGCAAGAATGTGCCTTATTTAAGTAAATATGGCATGTTCCTGCCTTTTCCTTTGCACTGTCGCCCTTGTGGCTGGCTAGCGCCAACACAGGCACCTTTGCACCATAGTGCAAGGGGGCCTGCATTGTAAGGAGGATTTTGTTTTGTGCAGGAAGGTGCAACTTCCTGAACAAAAACAGTCCCCTGAGGCCTTTTCCTCTTTCTATGTGCGCTGCAGAATGGACCATTGCCCACAGAAATGCCTCCCTGGCACAGAGTAATGCAACGCAGCAATTTGCACTGTGTTGCATTACTCAAGAATTATGAAGCCTCTCATGGCAACGCAAGGCGGACTTGCATGGCTTCATAAATCTCATTTCAAGTGCGTTAAGCCATGCAAAGGGGCTCGTAAACATGCCTCCTGAGCTTATACTATTCAGCAGTGGCTTCCATGCGAAACATCTCGTCCTGCAGTTACAAGCACTTCAGGGACCAGGTATGGAACCGAGGTGGAGGAACAGGTGCCTCCAGCCTCAGAATAATCGGTGATGGGTCTAATATGCGTGGCTTGATGCACAAGAAAGATGGCGCTGTCAGCATGACTCTCCTCGGGACAGCTTATTGGAAATGCAATGGTGTGGCAAACCTGGAATTAAAGGACCCTGGTTTTTTCAGCGAAAGGCTCATATTATTACAGGGACCTTTACAGCTATATTTTATCACATGTCTTTTGACGGTAATGTATTTCGTCACAACATCACGCTTGCCATTTTCTGCATTCGGAATGGCATGTGAAGCACTGTGTTGACTCTTTACTTTGCCTAAAAGTGCACCCTCAACTTGTTTTTTGCTAGCCTCACCATCTATTTGATCTCTCCTTAAGGCTCATGCTAGAACATTTGGGTATGTTTTTATCTGCCTAATAATTTCACTCCGTGCACATTACTTTAGCTCTACACCGTGTTGGATAGCACACCCATACCAATATATCGGATTTCCTCAACTTTAATCCAATTAAAATGAACTATAGACTACATAGTTATTTTAAGGAGCATATTCTAGGGATTTTCTATTTCTCAAAAAGACAACTCTGGCAGCACTCACTGGAGCACTCCTGCATGTCTTCATATGCAAAGCCACATATATATATATATATATTACCTACTGGCGGTCGCCAGTAGGTAGTTATAGTTAGGACCACGTTTCCATAGGAAAACCTCAACATTCTATTTTGAATAACTTTGGCGCCGGTCGACGAATCCTCGCGAATTTCTCAAAATAGGTGGGGCGCTACGCTCCGCTCCTACCCTGAAAGTCTCGGGGGGATTCGTCAAGCGGGGGCTGAGATAAAAGGGGGGTCCCAAAACGCGTTTTTCCCATGCATTTTTCCATAGGACCTTTAGAACGAGCTACAGCCCGAACGGCTGAACAGAATTACTAGAAATTTGGCAGAGAGGTAGTCCCTAGGTCAAGGAAGTGCCTTTTGTAGGTTTGGTGTAAATCTGTTCAGTAGATTCTGAGAAAATAGCCTTTAAATCAATATATATATCTGAGCCCGCTTACGGTACGCTTACCGTACGCTTACCGTACGCTTACCGTAAGCTTACGGTGGCGTGCGCGAGCGCGATTCTGATTGGCTCTTAGATCTTAGTAAACATTCGAATCGGCCGAAACCAGGAAGCGGCGTCCGCCATTTTGTCTCTCGCACTGAGTGTTGTTTATCAAACATGATGGCCAAAAACATGTTACGGGGCTGTTTTGACAACTCCCTCCCACATAGTCATGTTGAGGGAGTCCCCAAACATCCCCCAAGAGCAAAAACGGTTTTATTTTTTTTTCGGCAATTTCGCGGGGTACGCTTACCGTACGCTTACCGTACGCTTACCGTAAGCTTACCGTACGCTTACGGTAAAAAAATAAAAATAAAAAAAACACTATCCACACTTACCCCACCCCCTGTGCTTTTGGTGGCCGCAGGCCACCAAATGTGCAGGGCTTATTAATAGAGAAAAAAAACGTAATTTTGGCAACATGAAATTATAAAATCGAAATAAAAAAAACACTATCCACATTGACCTCACCCCCTGTGCTTTTGGTGGGCGAAGGCCACCAAATGTACAGGGCTTATTAAAGTTGATAAAAACCGTGCACGGAACGAACTGCGTTAAGTGGGCGCGCACGCCACAAATGGCGTAAAGTAACTTAGCATTTAAAAAAACGTACAAATTCACTGAAAAAACCATAGGTTTCACACACGTTATAGTTAGGAAATAGCATTTAAAAAACCTTGCTAATTCACTGAAAAAACCATAGGTTTCACACATGTTATAGTTAGCTGGACATTTTACTGATAAAAAACCAATGAAATTCCCCCGTTATAGTTACTGTAGGCAACTATAACTCACGCGACCGTAATCCTCTGCTGATGACATATGTGTCTTTATGAAAAAAAAATATTTGTAATATATGTATAGCTAAAATTTAATGGAAGAAGATATGGGCAAATAAGTGTCTAAATACAGTATTAGCATCAGCAGAGGATTGCGGTCGCGTGAGTTATAGTTGCCTACAGTAACTATAACGGGGGAATTTCATTGGTTTTTTATCAGTAAAATGTCCAGCTAACTATAACATGTGTGAAACCTATGGTTTTTTCAGTGAATTAGCAAGGTTTTTTAAATGCTATTTCCTAACTATAACGTGTGTGAAACCTATGGTTTTTTCAGTGAATTTATATATATATATATATATATATATATATATATATATATATATATTATCTACTGGCAGTCGCCAGTAGATAGTTACAACCTAGTTTCCATAGGAAATCTCAAAATTCTATTTTGAATAACTCTGGCGCCGGTTGACGAATCCTCGCGAAATTTTCAAAACTAATGGGGCGCTCCGTTCAGCTCCTACCCTGAAAGTCTCGGGGTGATTCGTCAAGCAGGGGCCGAGAAAAAGGGGGGTCCCAAAACGCGTTTTCCCCATGCATTTTTCCATAGGACCTTTAGACACAGCTACAGCCCGAACGGCTGAACAGAATTACTTGAAATTTGGCAGAGAGGTAGCCATAAGGTCAAGGAAGTGCCTTTTGCAGGTCTGGTGTAAATCTGTTCAGTATTTCCTGAGAAAATGGCATTTAAAAGCATATATATATGTGGGCGGAGCCTAACCACACATCTCATCCTGAGATCTGATTGGCTGTCAGCACTTCATCCAAGAAGTGTTGGCAGCCATCTTGGGACCAATATACATGATAGCACCTCATTAAAAAGCATTGCAGTTAATAGAAGGTTTTAAGACTTTAGTTACATTATAAATCATTTGTTGATGGTACCATACTCATTTTAGGAATTGTGGTATGTTCTAAGGTGATTTCACCATGTGAAAAAGCCTTCTGCTGGGATATCATGATTGAGAGAAAAATATTTTCTCATGCTTTTACCACAGAGGTTTGGAAGGTGATCTATAAGCTAAACTGAGATCTTATTTTCTGTAAATTCACATTATCTTTCTCAGTCATGTGAGAATGAAGTCTGACATTCTCAGTAAAACATGTACATCCAACAAGGGCAGAGACTGTCAGTTGATTCCTTTGTGTTCTACTGCAGCTTCCCAGAGTGTTCCAAAGAACTACTAGAGCGCTAACAGTCCTACTTATGATAAACGTATGGCACACCTGAAGCCATCTTGCTTGGATTAAAGTGGTAACTCTTAAAACATTTAATTTAAAAAGGAACAAAATGAGGGGGTTCATTTTTCCATAAAAAGTATGATTAGTGCTGCAGAAAGAAAAATTAGGGCACATTTTGAGTGACTTCTCAAATCCTCTTCTATTTCATTAAAAAATTCTGACATGCAGACTGAAACATGCACTTTCAATACCAGCAGTAGTTTTCCCTGGTGAGCAGTAGCTTTACTACAGTGATCTAATGAGCAAAAAGAGTGCTAACATTCTGAATTTATGGCAAATGTGTGACACATCTGAATGCCTTCTTGATGGAATCAAAGTAAAAAACTGAAAGTATTTCCTACTGAGGAGACTGCAGTAAATGAGGAAATTAGGAAACTTCATAGCAAATAAGTCTCCCAAGATGGCCACCAGAGACAAAAGAGCCCAAATGTAGCCCAAATATCACCCAGATGTAGCCCAAGTATAGCCCAATGACAGAATGTCCCAGAATGGTCTTAAAAACAACTAGAGCGCTTACTGTCTTCATTATGACAAAAGTATGGCACACCTGAAGCCATCTTGCTTGGATTAAAATGGTAACACTTAAAACATTTAATTTAAAAAGGAACACAATGAGGGGGTTCATTTTGCCATAGAAATTATGATTAATTAATGCTGAAGAAAGAAAATGAGGGCACATTTTGAGTGACTTCTCAAATCCTCTTCTATTTCATTAAAAAATTCTGACATGCAGACTGAAACATGCACTTTTAATACCAGGAGCAGACTTCCATGGTGAACAGTAGTTTTACTACAGTGATCTAATGAGCAACTAGAGTGCTAACATTCAGAATTTATGGCAAATGTGTGACATATCTGAATACCTTCATGATGGAATCAAAGTAAAAAACTGAAAGCATTTCCTACTGAGGAGACTGCAGTACATGAGGAAATTAGGAAACTTCATAACAAATAAATCTCCCAAGATGGCCACCGGAGACAAAAGAGCCCAAATGTAGCCCAAAATCACCCAGATGTAGCCCAAATATAGCCCAATGACAGAAGTGTGCAAAACACTTATTATTTTGTGTTTTTGCAGTGTTATATAGTGCAGACTTGTCAGGTATTGGAGTGCTTTACATGAGCATTGGTGACATCACACAAGAACAAATTCATTTTGGTTGTAGACATGGGGAGACTAAGTGATTTGACCAGAATCACAGAATGTCGAGCTGAAGCAGAAACTTCAACCTGGTTCCCCAGTTGCAAAGTCTGCAGTTCTGGAAGTAACACCACATCCTCTCCCCTAAGTGCAACATTTAATCAAGTGGTCAACTGGATAAAAAAACATAAAGATAACAAATAATTTAAAAGTGCTTTGTCGCTATTTGAAAACTCAGAAAATATGTCCTTATTTTAGTCTTTTAGAGCACTAACCATAATTTTGATGCCAATAAGACCCTCTCATATATGTAATTTCTAAAGGAAATGCTCTAGGTATTACAGTTTTGATTACATCAAGATGATGTCAGGCGTTCCACACTTGTGTAATAAATATAGAATGTTAGCAATCTAGTTGTTTATTAGGATACTGTTGAGAGGCAGAGGCCAGGGGCACGGACTCTGAAAATTGAAGGCAGGTAGGAGGGTGCAAAGGCAACAATTTAACTACACTGAGCAGGCAGGAAGGGCCGTGGAAGCACAACAGACTATGGAGGGCAGTGGAAAGGGGGGCAGGGGCAACAAACCAACAATACAGGACTTGCAAGAGAGGCTGTGGCAATGTAATAGACCATTGTGGGCAGAAGGAAGAGGCAATGGTAGTACAACCATACATGCCAACAGACCCGATTCAGCCAGGAAACGTCCAATGTTTTTAAGCTCAAATGGGCTTTATTTGATCCTTCTCCTGTCTACAATCTCCTCTTTTTCAATGTAACTCAAAGGGGAAAATCAATACCCCAGTTTTTTTTCAAAATCTCCCTCTTACCAAGTTCAAAACGTTCGCAAGTATGGTACATTGGTTCATTGAAGGAAATGGGATAGGGACATGGACTTGGATAACAGAGGACAGGAGGGACATGGAGAGGTGCACCAAACTGACCCTGCAGGGCAGGCATCAGGGTTTGCAGCAGCACAATACACCACACAGGGCAGGCAGGACGGGAGTGCAGCACAACAATCCATAGAAAGCAAGAGGGAGGGGACAGGACCATGCACATGGACAACAGAGAACAGAGGGGCAAGAGGCAATGGTAGCTAGCTGACCATAATGGACAGACAGGAGAGAAAGCTGCAGCATAACAGACCATAAAGGGCAGGAGGGACGGATCAGGGGCATTACAATGGAACAGACAAGCCAGGAGGGAGGGAGTAGGGGTCTGCACATGTAAACAGAAGGCTGGGGGCAAGGGGGCAGGGCAGGAGCAGCAAGATAGCCATGGAGGGCAGGCAGGATGGGCACTAGAAGCAAGACACACCATGAAGAGCAACAGTGAGACTGTGATGGCATACACACAGACCATGGAGGGAAGGTGGGAGGGGGTCAGGGGCAGCTAACTGACCACACAGGGAAGGTGGGAGGGGCCATGGCAGCACAGAAGACCATGCATGGCAAGTGGGAGGGTTAGTGGCAGCACAATGGCTATGATGGGCAAGAAGGAGGGTGCAGGGGCATGCACAAAGGATGATGGAGGATAGAAGGGAGGGTCAGGACCTGTGCACAGACAAGAAAGTTCAGGGGAAGGGGCCTCACAACAGACCACACGGGGCAGGCAGGAGGAGCAGTTGCAGCACAACAGACCAGGGAGGGCAGAAGGGTGTGGCAGTACAATGGACCATGTAGGACAGGAGGAAGAGGATAGGGGCATGGCATGTGGACAGGCAGGGTGGAGGTGGCAGGGACAGGTTACAGTCATCTGACAATGCTAGGCAGGTGGGAGGGGAGTGGCAGCTCAACAGAACACTCAGAGTAGATAGGAGTGGCAGGTCCATGGGACCTGGTGGGCAAAAAGTATGGAGCAGGGGCATGCACAAAGACATCAGAGGGCAGGGGGAAGGAGAATAGGGGCAGCAAGCTAAGCACAGAGTTTAAGCAGGAGGTCAATGATGGGGCATAGAATTGGGCAATGGAGGGCAGGAGGAGTGGACTGGTACACCATACTAAATTGAGGGCAGTGGCAGCACATCAGACCATGCATGGCAGGAGGGAGGAGGCTAGTCCATGGATTCACACAACAGAGGATAGGGAGGAGGGGGATGGGGCAGCAAGCTAACTGTTCAGAGAAGGCGGGTATTAGGAACGTTATTGTTTTTAAAACATTGTGTCTGTGCGAACTACTTAAAATATGAACAAGTATGCAGCATAATCTCACTTTTATTCAGGAAGAAGAGGACGTTTGTGACTGTGACTCCGGGCTCACTTGGCAGAAACACCCCCTGACCCTCCACCCCTATCGCAAAATGTAATGCCCGTGAAAAGGGTAGGTGAACACAGTGTTATATAGAACATAGTCCTGAGAGCACGATTGAAAATGAAAACTAGATATAGTGTATGGTATAAACTATGCACCAAAAAGTGTGATATATGATGAACCGGGCGTGAAATATAATATGCAATACATTGTGCGCAATGACAGATTCATTGGAGAGCGCGAGATAGCACAGGCACTAGCGCGTGCTATGCGATATGCGCCTTGGAGTGTAATATGTACAGGGCAGTGTTGTGTAACCTAACTAGTCTCTAAAGTTGTAATATAAAATATGTGCTGGGGAGTGTAACGTTGCATATGCACTGTGACAAAGATATGGATCCCAGATTGTAATATGTATGGCATAGCACTGTGCGTTATAACATAGGCATCGAGGAAGGCACGTTAGAGGGGGCAATATAACCCGTGTGAAGACAAGTGTGACATGACATATTCACGGGGTGGTGTTACAGTGCACATGGGCTAGAGAGTGTCATAGCATATGCACTAGCTAGTGGAATACAACACAGAGGTGTGTGGCACTCGGCAGGCAATGGTGGGTGTAACACAGCATTGGGCTGTGTCAGGAGCGCGCTGTGACTCTCAAGTGATGTTCGTCCCCTTTCCAGAGAGTAAAATAAAAAGTATTACACATCCGGCAGTGGATGTGTGTTTTATTAACCGTGAGGGGGTTTCTTGCATAGTTTTGGTCGAATTTTTGTCGAATCCCCTTTGAATGGCTTGGTGTGCATGTGTATTAAATGTGCCCGTCAATAGCTACCCATGTTTGTATAAATAAACGACATGGGTGTCTACCGGGATTAGGCACGGTAGGGCATCAGACATGTCAGAGCTTCACTAGTGGTGTAAATACATTCCACGTGGATTCATTGCATGCATAGTCGCCTTTTAATGAATATCACGCAAATCGTCATGGTGATAGGTATGTACGGTTTGTCCAGCATGTCCTAGGTGTGTCTATAAATATATATTTTTTTAAAATAATAAAAAACAGTGGCCGGCCCTGGGGATTGGGGTCAAAAAAATATAATTAGGAGACAGGCCCTGGGGGATGGGGTCATCAGGGCCAATAAATTAGAATAAGAAGGGGAACCACACAGCCCCCTTCTTAAAAAATTAAAATAAATAAAAGACTGGCATCGTGCCGGAGGCCATGCCCCCTCCGTGCAGCACTCTGCAAACGCGCCCCCAACAGGCATCTCCAGTTTGCGCCAGGGAGCTGCGCTGCAGACAGGTGTTCTGAGGCCAAGCCCCTTTTTACACCTCTCTGCAACGCAGCTCTGTGGCGCTTACTGGAGGTACCTAGTGGTCTAGTTTGACCCTAGGGACCCTTAGGATTCAAGGGGACTTAATCTCTCAACTTAGAACAGCTACAGGGTGCGTTTACACAGTGGTGAAAGGAGGGGACGGGGCCTGAGGTGACGTGTGCAAACACGCACTATGGCACGTTTTAAATTGGGGATATAATTTCCCTTCAATACTGAGGGCCCCTGGGGGCTAACTAGCCCACCAAGTGCTTCCAGTAAGCGCCACTGAGCTGCACTGCAGAGAGGTGGTCCAGGCCGTGCCACTTTTTACACCTCTCTGCAACTCAGCTCTGTGGCACTTACTGGAGGTACCTAGTGGGCTAGTTGGACCCTAGGGACCCTCAGGATTCAAATGAACTTAATCTCCCAACTAAAAACGGACACAGGGCGTGTTTACACAGTGGTGAAGGGAGGGGACGGGGCCTGAGTTAACGTGTGCAAAAACGCCCTGTGGCCTGTTTTAAGAGGTAGTTTTAATCCCCATGCCCTAATATATACTAGGGGCTTACAGAGGAGGTCATGCTAATCACAGGGGGACCCCAACGCATAATGTTCCCTAGTGTATGTAGGTGTTTTCACTGTATTCAAAGTGCCTTTTAACATAGCACTGGCTCTAGGACTGGTTAGTCAGACTCAGTTACCACCAGTATCCGTCTGAAAAAGTTGAGGGTACAGGATGATTTTGCAACAAGGCTTCTTTCTGCTCTTCTTTTTGTTCTTTCTGCACGTTATCCTTCTTCCTGCACTTATCTTCGTATTTGAGAACTTCTCTTGCTTCGTTCTGCACTTCTTTTGTTTCTTTCTGTGCATTTTTTCTTCTTTCTTCACATGTCCTATTTCTGTAGGCATAGTTAGAAATTAGCATTTAAAAAACCTTTGAAATCCACAGAAAAAACCATAGGTTTCAGGCACGTTATAGTTAGGAATTAGCATTTAAAAAACCTCAGAAATTCACTGAAGAAACCATAGGTTTCAGGGGTGTTCTAGTTAGCTGGACTTTTCACTTGTACAAAACCATTGAAATTCCCCCGTTATAGTTAGTTCAGCTAACTATAACTTGCGCGCCCGCAATGCACTGCTGATGACGTCACATATTAAATTACTCATGACATGGTCAGTGACATCACTCATGACATCACTGATGACATCTCAAATGACACCACTGATGACATCACTGATGACATCATCCTTGTGATAGAGTGGCAGACCTCCTCTCACCCTAATATAACCTTTGATACACACATTCAAAAATAGAGACTAAAATTTTCAAAACAATGGACATACCAATACCAGTTACAACAACCTCTTCAGTAATTCTAAGATCCACATACACATCCACTCATTCACCAACAGTCCTATACAGTCACTCATACATGTACTCACTCATCATATGTACTCATACACCTATACATCCTGTTACACAATGCCACTCATCCATAGAGTTACTCACACACATAGTCACTCATGCTAATAAAGAATCAAACATACATTTACTTGCATATACAGTTATACACACACCACCACACTTACTTCTACGGAAACTTACACATACTTAGTCTTTTAAACAATCACTTATAGAAACACATACTTATTCATACAGGAACTCTTTCAATCTCTCACTCTCACATATACTCACATATATACACCAATAGTCACATATACTAGTTTAAAACATATGTAGTTACTCATAAAGACACTATTGAGACAGTCATTCACTCACTAACACACCCATACACACACTCATCCACCCATACAGTCCTGCACACATGCTGTCTTCAACACAAACAAAGAGTGAGTCACTCATTCATGCACCTATGCACTACGTAATACCCCCCACCGAACCATGCAGACACTCAGACTGATACTCAAAAAAACAACTGATAACCTATATAGACACCCATGTAGCTACTCACCAACCCATGCAGCCACTTACACACAAAGTGAGAGACTGATACAGATATTTACATATTTAAACATTACTCACTAAGCCATGTATTCACTATGATACACTTAATCAGTCAGTTACACAATCAATTTTTCAAAAACAAATCATCCATTTAGACACTTATATACCCATTTATTCTTCCATCGACCTTGAGATATACATATATAAAACATATTTAATTTTCAGAAAAACACACATTCACTGGATGATGTCATCAGTGATGTCATTTGAGATGTCATCAGTGATGTCATGAGTGATGTCACTGACCATGTCATGAGTGATGGAATATGTGACGTCATCAGCAGTGCATTGCGGGCGCGCGAGTTATAGTTAGCTGAACTAACTATAACGGGGGAATTTCAATGGTTTTGTACAAGTGAAAAGTCCAGCTAACTATAACACCCCTGAAACCTATGGTTTCTTCAGTGAATATATATATATATATATATATATATATATATATATATATATATATATATATATATATATATATATATATATATATATATATATATTCACAGAGAAAAAACACAGGTTTTTATTATTATTATTATTATTGGCACTTGTATAGCGCATGGCTATCCGGAAGCATCCCAGCACTGCGGTCGGTATTTGGAGGGCCGATCTTCTTTATGGAAAAAGCCAGGTCTTCAATTGTTTTCGGAACTTTAGCCTTCCGCCACTTCTGCCCTCTTGAATCTAGGGACCACAGCAAGATGGAATTCATTTCATCAGAGTTTCTGGTTTACCCTGTGAGGGTGAATCATAGCTTTTATAATTAAGGGTCCACTTCCATTTAGCGCTTTGTGGGCTATACAGAGAGCCTTAAAGTTTATTTTCTCCTGTACTGGAAGCCAGTGAAGAGAACGCAGTGCAGGTCTTGCTGAGTAGTGGTTGAGGGTGTCAGTGAGCAGCCTCGCAGTACAATTCTGTATGACCTGTAATTTTGTAATCACCTCCCTTGGGGCACCAAAATAAAGAGCATTTCCATAATCCAATTTTGACAGGATTAGGGCCTGGGTCAATAGTCTTTTGCTGGCAAGGGTAGAAGAGGGAGTATTTTACGAATTATTCACAGTAGGCCATAGCATGAAGCGGCCGTCTTCCTCGCCTGTACTTTGAAGGTGAGATTCTGGTCGAGCCAGATTCCAAGGCTTTCAATCTCTGTTTTGGGGATCGGCACCGGGCCCATGGAGGAAGGCCACAAGGTTTTTGGAAAGGAACTTAGTGAGTTGCCAAGGAACATGAGCTCTGTCTTCTCACCGTTGAGCTTCAAATGGGAGAGACTCATCCATTTTGCGACTTCCTCCAAGCAGGAGAGGAGACCATTGACCTGTTGGCTAGGATGGCTCAGAGATATAGCCAACTGTGTATCGTTGGTGTATGTCACCATGTGGATCCCAAAGGGGGACACTACTTCCGCCAGTAGGGCCATATAGGTATTAAAAAGGGTGGGACTCAGTGAGGAGCCCTGTGGGACTCCGCAGTTTAAGGGCATGGGCCGTGAGTTGGTATTGCCCTCAAAGGATCTCCCCTCTAGGAAGGACTGCAGCCATAATAAGGCTGTTCCCGTCACTCCTACGCTCCTGAGGCAGTGAATCAAGACACGGTGGTTAACCGTGTCAAAAGCCGCACTCAGGTCGAGGAGGATTATTGCTGCTGCTCCTCCAGCGTCCAGTATTTTTCTTGTTTCTTCCACCACTGTTAGTATAGGGGTTTCCATCCCTTGACCAGGGCAGAAGGTCATTTGGGAGGGGTGGAGAGCACCGTTGGTTTCAAGAAAAGCGGATAAAGTGCGATTCACATGTTTCTCCGCTATCTTGCTGATTCCAGGCAGGAGTGAGATGGGGCGGTAGTTACCTAGATCAGTTGGATCCAGGTTGGACTTTTTTAACAGTGCACGCACAACTGACCTTTTCCACTCAGGGGGTACCACTCCCATATCAAATGAGGCATTAATCAGACAGGTAGCCATAGGGGCAATGGTTGATCCGACCAGAGACCAGATGTTGGGAGGTGTCGGGTCTAATGGCGATCCGCTTTTTACTGATGACAATATGGCTAGGAAAAGTTCCTGAGTTACCATGGGAAAGGTCACCAGTTCATGTTTTTCTGACTGCCCACCATCATTCCTGTGCATGATTGGAATGTTCCTGTCTTCTTGGGGAAGGTGCTTAAGAATGTTCTGGACTTTGGTCGAGAATAAATTGGCCAATTCCGTGCAGCGAAGGCTTGAAGTATCCGATAGGGCCGCAGGGGGCTTTCATTAGCTTTGTAGCATTGTGGAAGATTTCTCTAGGGGAGTCACCAGACGAAACGATCTTTCCCTAATAGTAAGAGGCTGGAGCAGTTTTTATTTCTGCTTTGTATCGCCATATAGCTGTCTGATACTCAGTTTTTTTTTCGAGGGAGAAGTCTTTCCTCCACATTCTTTCTGCTTTTTTGCACTGTTGTCGTAAAGTGCGTAATTTGGGGGTGTACCACTCGACCGTGTTTGGGCTGGTTTTCTTCTGGGTTAAAACTATCAGAAGCACCAGAACAAGTAAGCCCTCAATCCAGTTACAACATTTTTTATTAGCTATCGTGGGGTCTTTAACGGGACTTGGTAGAGTCCTTTCCACTTCTGATATCCATCTCTCTAGAGGGAGTTTGGACCACGGTCGAATTTGGGAACGTAAACGCATGGCACATGGCGTCATGTTAGGTTGTGCCCAAAGAAAGGGGATCAAAAAGTGGTCTGACCATGGGAGGGGGATAGGTTTTTTCCCTTCCAAATTTTCCAAATTTGAAAAAATAGGGTCAAGATGATGTCCTTTTTCGTGGGTTGCTAGCGAGACCTTCTGAGTCAGTTGGTAGGTCAGTAGGTCTTGAGCCAGTTTTGTTGCTAGTATATCTGAGGGGTCATTAAAAGGCAGATTAAAATCCCCAAGGAGGGTGAAGTTTGCAGCGAGACCAGCAAGATTGCCTACTGTTTCTAACAAAGTTTTGCAAAATTGGCCTATCGCCCCAGGTGGGCGATAGATGAGGATGCCAGAGAATGTAAGGGTCGGTGTGAATTCAATCACGAAATGGGAGTTCTCACAGTCTGACAACAGACTGCCTATCAAGCGGCAGGTCAGGTGATCCTTATAGATGATAGCAATCCCACCACCCCTATCTATCCCTCTGTCCATCCTCTGAATCAAATAGCCTGGGGGGAGAGCTTGGACAATATCCGGCTCTGATCTATTATTGAGCCAAGAATCAATGAGGAATAAGACTTCAGGGGCTTCATCTTTTAACAATATAGAAATTTCACTTGTGTGCTTGGGCAGGGATCTGCAATTAAGTAGGAATAATTTATATACTTTCCCAAGGAGTGGTGGGGTGTCTATAGGTATGGAAGGTTTGAACTGGCACTGGGGGCACTTATCTTGGGATGCCTGAATTGAGATAGAATGTGCACATTTAGATTCAAGGATACAGTTCAATGATTTAAGCTGTGCACTAGTATAATGATACTGACCTGGGGGAGAAGAAACAGGGGTGCTGGCCCCTGGACCCGGTCGGGCGCAGACAGCTTGCCTTTGGTGCGCCTTCGGCGCGGTCGCGTCATCTGGCGCTTTTGTAGCGTCTAATTTGCGTCAGGATTCAGCAACTAGAATGTTGACCCGTCGCCTACGTGCAGATGTATGTTAATTAAAAGTCCCCCCTCGAGGAGCCTAGCGCCTGACCAAGATGGCCGCGTGAGCTTTGAGCTCCCGAGACCCACGCGCCCTCCGTCGACTATCCTGTCTTCAATCCTGTTTTATATGCACGGCATCTTGCAGATGACTCGTTATGGAAGCGATTGATGCCGCCCGAGTTCGGATCGCCCACCGGGAACCGGAGTTGTGCACGGCGGAAGATTGAGGCCTGTCTCCACGGGATGCCAGGGGCTGGCGTTGGTAGGATGCCCGACCTCTAATTGAACAACAGCGGCCAGGCGAGGTGTGAACTGTCGGACGGAGGATCCCGTCCTTTCACTTTCACTTTCTCGCCCTTTGTCTGCCTTGGCCCGGGAGTGCTTTCGGCTGCTTTATTACCCTCTGGACGCTCTGCGCCCTACCCTGGCTGGCTATTGCAGATCTGACTTCTCCTGCTCCCTCTACCTGAGAGAGGGCCGTCTTTTGCACCGGACTGCTTGGTGCCAGACATGTCGGGTAAAGCAGAGGTGGATCGGCTGAAACCCAAGGCTACCAGGCGGGGAGCCTATACTCAAGCCAATAATATGGATCGGTATGCCCAGCAGAAGGGGTCGCCTGGTGGATCGAGCCAGTCGCTGGATGGACAGAAGACTGCCTCACCCCCGGCCTCGGAGCTCTCGTTGCAGGATGTCATGGGCACGCTCGAAGGGATGCAGGCCTCGATTGGGAGACAATTTGATGCCCTGGCGCACAAAGTGGATACCATCTTGGTGGACGTTAACCTGATCCGCGCGGACTTGGGCAAAACTAATGAACGGGTAAAAACCCTTGATCTCAAGACCACGGGCCTCGCTGACGATGTCTCGGAACTTCAGACTGAGGTTCGTAAGCTGCGGGCCGAGAGTGACCTCTCCGCCCGTAGGCTCGAGGACTTTGAGAGCCGGGCCAGGCGCAACAACGTGCGCATTATCGGGGTCCCGGAGTCCTCGGACGAGGTTTCTGTAGACCTTCTCGTGGAGGACTTGGTGCTTAACCATCTGAAGCCTAAGGGCCTTGGGAAGTTCTTTGCAGTTGAGCGAGCTCACAGAGTGCCGGGTGGGAGGCCCAAGGTGGGAGCTCCACCGAGACCGATTGTCGCCAGGCTCTTTCACTTCCGAGATCGAGACGCTATCCTGCAAGCATCGCGGGTGACGGGCCCGGTCCCTTTTCAGAACGCGTCGGTGAGTTTCTATCCTGACTTCACCCAGCTGGTGCAAAAGCAAAGGCAGAGCTTCCTGGGGGTGAAGAGACGGCTTCGGGAGAGGGACCTGAAGTATGCCATGCTTTCCCCTGCCAGATTACGTGTGGTGTATGAAGACCGAACTTTCTTCTTTGAGTCGCCTGCTATGGCCGGTGAATGGCTGGACGCTTTGCCCCGACGACGGACTGGCGTGGATGCCGCCGCAGATGGGGACAGTGGCCGGGATGGGCAGGGTTGATGCCTTTGGAGCCGGACTGACTTGATTTGGTTCCGGATGATGACTTGAACTGATTGCAGTACAATACGGAGGGTTGCGGGAGGACGATGGGAGCTCTTTCCTCCCTCAGGGTACTTTTTGTAGATTTGGGTTTTGGTAGGGCGACAGGCACACTGCAAGTTGGGGGGGCTTTGTAAGCTGCAGCAGGGGTGCAGGGTGGGGGGGATAGTTGGGATTTTGGGTTTGTTGTTGGGGGGTTTGTTTTTGCAAGGCGCAGTAATCATTGTCAGGATTTTTCCATGGTGGCTCTTCGGGTGTGGGGTGGGTCTCTTGTGGTGTGGGGATGGGGGGTAGGGGTTTCAATGTTCTTAGCTGGAATGTTAATGGTTTGGGGGGTCGCATTAAGCGGGGGATAGTCCTGCAGTTCTTGAAACGGTCTTTGCCGGATGTCGTCCTACTGCAGGAGACACACCTTATAGGTAATACTTGCCATGCTCTTAATAGGAAAGGTTACAAATTCATAGCTCACTCGGGTTTCTCCTCCGGATCCAGGGGTGTGAGCATCCTAGTTAGAGCTTCACTACCGTTTGAGGTGAACTCCACCATTGTTGATGATAGGGGGAGGTTTGTGGCGGTGGCGGGGAGGTGGGAAGGAAGAACTTTGGTTTTGGTTTCGGTCTATGTCCCTCCTGCCCTGCAGGCCTCCACGTTTACAGATCTGGGTAGGGCCTTGTTGGACCTCCCGGAGGGTATGCTAGTGGTGGGGGGTGATTTCAATGCTGTCGGCTCTGGGCTGCTGGATAGGTACCCGCCCAGGGACACCGGGGGGGGCTCAGAAGTGGCTTCCAGACTTTCTAGACACACTCGGCCTGGTAGACTGCTGGAGGCTCCGGCACCCCACACAGAGCCAATACACCTTCCACTCCGGGGCGCATGGTAGCCTCTCTAGGATTGATTACCTGCTCACTCTGGCTGCGCATGCCTCATTGGTATCTGAGGCCAGGCATATGGCGCGGGGCATATCGGATCATTCGCCAGTGTGGGTCCGGCTGGATGTCGGGCGCGAGGGAGGGGGCAGGGTTGCTCCTATTAACCCCTGGTACTTTCGTGACCCCAAGATGCGCAGTGCGCTGTTGAAGACAGTTGATCACTTTTTTAAGGACAACCAGGGGTCCGTTGACTCGGCCGTGTCGTTGTGGGAAGCATTTAAGACCGTGCTGAGGGGAGAGGCCCTCTCCTTGGTAGTGGCAGCCAAGCGGCGGAGAGATGGCGAGGTTATGCAGGTTGAGGAGGAGATCGCGGCTTTAGAGGTGGCCCTGGAGGAGGAGGTTACAGAGGCCTCACTGCATGAGCTGAGCCTGAAGCAAGCCGAATATAAGGACCTGGTGACGAATGCCGCCAAGACCCTCAGTAGGGAACAGCAGGGCCGCTTGTATGATGTTGGGGATAAGGCCGGGAAGCTCCTAGCTTGGCTGGACAAAAAAGAACGGGTTAATAGAGTGGTGCCGGAGCTGACGAGAGAGGGGGGAGAGGTAGTTGTTGACCCTGAGGGGACAGTACAGTCGTTTTCGGATTATTTCCGTATGGTTTATGCCTCAGTTTCGGATAGGCCGACCGAGGACTCGCTTGACCTCCTGCGGGACATCGATCTGCCCTGCCTTTCTGACGTAGATAGGGATGACCTCGATGGAGACATAACGGTCGATGAGGTGGCGGGTGCCATCCGTGCGCTGAACTCGGGTAAGGCCTCAGGCCCTAATGGTTTGCCGATTGACTTGTATAAGCTGTTCCCGGATAGGGTTGCCCCTCACCTGCGCGCCATGTTTGTGGAGGCGCGGGGGGGCGGGTCCCTTCCGTTGGACCAGAGACTGGCGACGATTGTTGTAATACACAAGGAGGGTAAACCCCGAGATAAGTGTTCCTCCTATCGGCCAATATCACTCCTTAATGCTGAGCCGAAAATTCTGGCTAAAATTCTGGCAGGCCGCTTGGTCAGGGTGCTCGGAGACTTGATCCATCCGGATCAATCCGGCTTTATCCCGCACCGTAACACTGCGTTGAACCTTCGGCGCCTCCATGGAGTGATTGCCAGGGCGGGCACGATCCGAGAACCAGCTATTGTGGCATCTCTCGATGCCACGATGGCTTTTGATACGGTGGAATGGGCATATCTGTGGGCTGTGCTTGCCAAGTTCGGCTTTGGCCCTGGTTTTTTGAGCTGGGTGAGGTTGCTTTATGAGGGTCCCCTTGCGAGTGTTGTGGTAAACGGGCGGGCGTCGACTCCGTTCCAGCTTGGGAGGGGAACTCGGCAGGGGTGCCCCTTGTCGCCTTTGTTGTTCGCCCTTGCCCTCGAGCCGCTGGCGGCGTGGATACGCTGGCATCCGGATATACGTGGACTTAGATGGTCGCCCGAGCACGAGGACCGTATATCGCTCTATGCCGATGACATCCTGTTATATCTCGCCTCCCCCAAGAACTCGCTTATAGTGGTTTGTGACGTTCTGACGTCCTTTGGCAGGAAGTCGGGTCTCGTCATCAATTGGAGTAAATCGTATTTGTATGTTCTGAGCGGCGAGGTTCCGCCTGTCCCGCGAACGTGTTCGATCCAGATCGCCCAGCAGGGCTTTGTGTACCTGGGGATTTTTATCTCCACTGACTCCACCCTGCGGTATGAGAGAAACCTGCTTCCCCCACTGGCGCGCTTGTTGCATATTGCGGGTTGGCAGAAGCTGCCGCTCTCCCTCGTTGGGCGCGCCGCCTTGTTTAAAATGATGTCTCTCCCCCGGTTCCTCTATGCCTTGCAGAATACCCTTGATTGGGTACCGACCAGTTACTTTCGGGAGGTTGAAAGCCTCCAACGATCGTTGTTGTGGGATGGAAGGCCGCGCATAGCGATTGCTAAGTTGACGCTTCCGTGGTACGACAGGGGTATTGCGCTTCCGGACATTCGACGCTATTATTGGGCCACCCAGTTGAGCGCGATTAATCATGGTTTCTATGGTCCGGCTCTAAGCCCCGGCTATGCCATGGACCGATGGTTGCTGCGCGGCGGTAATTATCATAGAGCGTTGTACTCTCGGGCGCTGGACTCATCCCTCACGGGGCCCACTGGGGTGGCGGTGCGCGTGTGGAGATTGGCGACTGACTCGTTGGGCTGGAAGGATAGGCTCACCCTAGCTACCCCGTTGTTTGAATCTGAAAAATTGGGGAGGCTCTGGCATACGAAAGGTTTTGATAAATGGGACTTGATTGGAATCTCCAGGGTTGGAGATTTGCTGATTAAGGGGAGGGTGAAGTCCTTTGAAGAACTGCAGCAGGAGTATGAGTTGGGGAAATCCGAGTTCTTCTGCTATGTTCAAGTGCGTCATGCCCTGCGATCAGTTCTCGTAGACGGTGAGAAGGTGCCTGAGTCCTCTCCATTGGAGGATCGGATCCTCGACGGCTATATGCCAGAGAGTACGATTTCTCTCATATATAAGAAATTGATAAATGTTCGCGCGGACCTGCTGTTGGGGCTGAGGGACCAGTGGACTAGGGACGGGCTCGAACTGGATGACGAGGATTGGCAGTCTGCGGTCTCCTCTCCTAAGGAGGTCGCGATCCCATCACGTCTGAGGCTGGTGCAGCTCAAAATACTCCACAGAACCTATGTTACGGGGCCTAGGCTGGTTCATATGGGATTCTCTGAGGAGGGTTTATGTAGGAGGGGCTGCGGTATGGTGGGTACCTTTATGCATATCATTTGGGAATGTGGCGTTATCATGGAATTCTGGAGGAGAGTCCATACGGTGATGGGGGAGGTGACGGGCATTGTTATGCAGCCGGAGGCGCGGTGCTGTCTCCTGAATGTTTGGGGGCCTACCGATCACGATGAGGGACAGACCCAGTGGGTGACCCTGGGTAATATGGTGGCTAAGCGAGACATCGCGCGCCTGTGGGGCTCTGCGGGTCCCCCCACATTGACTGCGTGGAAAGAAAACATGGACTGGAGTATGCTAAGGGAAAAGACAGTATATTGTGCTAGAGGGCGCCCACGAAAGTGGCACGCCATTTGGGGGAGGTGGAACCAGTATAGGGGGGGCATATGTCTTGCCCCTGATTTGGATCCCCCCGATGAACAGCTCTCCCCTTAACATTCTTTCCAGCTTTTGTATATGTATCTGATTGTTAATTGACTTTTTGGGCCTCTGCTTTTCCCCCTTTTTCCTCTTAACACAGTGTTGTGACTGTTAGACGAGGGGGGTCTGCTCTCCCCTGAGGGGCAATCACCAGTGGTATTCAGTGTCCTTCGCCTTGCTGGGGTTTTGTGTGAGTTTGTGTTTATTTAAAATAGAACCTTTTTTGCTTCTCCTCTATGCACTGTGGACGTTTCTTTGTTCTGCTTTCTCAAAGCTGCCGAACCTCCGGGATGTCAGCTGAATAGCTGTGTCCATGTTTTCAAGAATAAAGGTTTTCCAAAAAAAAACAAAAAAAAAAAAAAGTCCCCTCTACCCAAGAGCTTTAACACAGCTCTCCCCACACTTGAGACAATACAAAACAACACTTGTTTTAAAAAGTAGCAGCAAGTTCGTTTTTGGCGCTAAAGCAGCAAGTTCTTTCTTTTAAAAATAGCAGAATAGTGGTTTAAGCAACACTCCTTTAAAACAATAGCAGCAAGTTTTTAAAATAAATCAAGTGCACGTCTACCGCAAACTCGATCAGTGCCTCTAATTACTTTAAAAAGTTTAGAATGTTATATATATATACACGCCAAGGTTTATTGCAGAATGAGTGGGTGTATGAGTGTCTGAATGGAGGAATTAGTGGGTGCGTGAATGACTGTATAAGTGAGTGATTAAACGTGTCTAGTGAATGCATTGGTGAATGACTAAACTGTGTGAATGTCTGTATCAGTCTGTCAGTCGGTGTGTAAGTGGCTGCATGGGTTGATGAATAGCTACATAAGTGTCTATATGAGTTAATGATTGGTTGTCTGATTACCTGTATGGGTGCCTGAATGTCTGGGTGGGGGCGGGGGTGATGCCCTGCATGGATGTGTGAGTGGGTGATTCAGTGGGTGTATGTGTTCACGGGTACGCCTACGAGGGGCTGTATGGGTGAGTGAGTGTACGTATGGCTATGTTGGTGAGTGAATGGATGTCTCGGTGGTATATGTGTGAGAAACTACATATGTGAAAGGAAGTATATGTTAGTGTTGGAGTATATAAGTGACTATATGTGAGAGTGAGGGATTGTGAGAGTGGCTGTATGGATGAGTGTGTGCTTGTGTCAGTGATTGTATAAGAAAATAAGTATGTGTTACTATCTGTATGAATAAGTAAGGTGGTGTGTGTATAACTGTATAGGTGAGTAAATGGCAGTGTGATTCAGTCTTTGGGTGACTGACGAGGTATGTGAGTATCTCTGTGGGTGAGTGGTGGTATGTGAGTGTCTGTATGGGTGTATGAGTGCATATATCAGTGGCTGTATTGATGAGTGACTGCATGTATGAGTGACTGTATGGTTGAGTGATTGGATGTGTGTAGTCCGATGAATCAGTGAGTGGGTATGTACTAACTGGTATTGGTGTGTCTATGGTTTCGTTTATGATAGTCTGTATTTTAAGTGAGTGTATGAAAGGATATATTAGGGTATGAGGAGGTGTATCAGCTATTAAGTGGATGATGTCATCAGTGATGTCACTGATCATGTCATGAGTGATGTAATATGTGACGTCATCAGCAGTGCATTGCGGGGGTGCAAGTTATAGTTAGCTCAGCTAACTATAACGGGTGAATTTCTCTGGTTTTGTACGAGTGAAATGTCAGCCTAACTATAATGTCCCTGAAACCTGTGTTTTTTCATTGAACTTATAAGGTTTTTTAAATACTATTTCCTAACTATAACGTCCCTGAAACCTGTGTTTTTTTCAGTGAACTTCTAAGGTCTTTTAAATGTTAATTATTAACTATATTGTCCCTGAAATCTGTGGTTTTTGTAGTGAATTTTTAAGGTTTTTTAAATGCAAATTTTCACCTATGCCTACATTGGTAAAACATGTACAGAAATAGGAAGAAAGGATCAGAAAGAAGCAAGAGAAGTGCAGAAAGAGGCAACAGAAGTCCTGAAAGAGGAAGAAAGGTGGAGAAAAAAGCAAGAGAAGTGCAAAAAGAAGCAACACAGGTGCAGAAAAAGGCCTACTTTAACTTTACCTTTCCACAGACTCATACAAAGCAGCCTAATCACCAATCCTTCTCTCAAGATGTCTTGAACCTCACTTTTCTCTTCAAGGTTCACTATTCATTGACCGCTCAGAATGTTAGGCCTACCAAATATAAAACAGCAATCCTAACCATATCACTGTTGTAAGTCTCCAGACGTTTGTGAAGGCATGCATGCGTGTGTCTCTGCTTTTACCTAGTGACATAATACATCAAAATAAACATACAAATACTTGAATACCTGTGTTTTGAAACAGCATACTCCGTAAATATGTGTACAAAAAGGTGTATGCATTTCTTTCTGCTCACAATACAGGGTACATGGGTATTCAATAGTATATTTGAGGGGCTCTATAACACCTATATACTTAAGACATGTCTGCCTGTGCAACCGAATGATAGAGCAGAAATGAGAAGATTTGACCACCTATAGGAGAACTTACCCACTTTTTAAGCAACCATCTTCAGATGCATAACACATATAAGAATACATGTACAAGTAGACATATACCTCAGTCCTGACAGTACGCAGACCTTTAAACTTGGCAGCTTGCACTTCCCATTTGAGTACAGAAAGAGGTGAGAGAAGTACAGAAAGAGGGCAGAGAAGTGCAGAAAGTGGCAAAGAAATGTGCAGGAAGATGCAAGAGAAGTGCACAAAGAGGCAACAGATGTGCAGAAAGAACCAAAAGAGGTGCAGAAGGAAGCTAGAGAGGTGCAGAAAGAGTAAGAAATGTGCAGAAAAAGGCAAGAGAAGTACAGGCAGAGGAAGAAAGGTACAGAAAGATGCAAGAGAAGCACAGACAGAGTCAATAGTAGTGCATAAAGAGGAAGAAAGATGCAGAAACAAGCAAGAGAAAAGCAGAAAGAAGCAACAGAGGTGCAGAATAAGGCAAGAGAAGTGCAGAAAGAAGCAAGAGAGTTGCAGAAACAGGCAAAAGAGATGAAAGAAGCAAGAGCAGTGCAGAAAGAGTCAACAGATCTGCAGAAGGAGGCAAGTGGGGTGCAGAAGGAGGCAAGGGTGTGTGGAAATTTGTAAAAGAGGCCCAGAGAGAAGCAAGAGCAGTACGGAAAGAATCAACAGAGGTGCACAAACAGACAAGAGGGTTGCAGAAAGAGGCAAGAGAAGTGCAGAAAGAAGCAATAGAGGTGCAGATGGAGGCAAGAGAACTGCAGAAAGAGGTAAAAGTATTGCAGAAAGAGGCAAGAGAGGTGCAGAAAAAGGGAACAGGGGTGCAGAAAGAGGCAAGAGAGGTGTAGAAAGAGGGAAGAAGGGTGCAGAAAGAGGCAATAGGGGTGCAAAAAGCAGCAAGAGGTGTGCGGAAAGAGGCAAGAGAGGTGCAGAAAGAAGCAACAGAGGTGCAGAAAGAGGCAAGAGAAGTGCAGAAAGTGGTAAGAGAAGTAACAGGCAGGAGAGGTGAAGAAAGAGAGAACAGGGGTGCAGAAAGAGGGAAGAGAGTTGCAGAAAGAAACAAAAGCAGTGCAGAAAGAAGGAAAAGAGGTGCAAAAAGAGGCAAGAGGGGTGCAGAAAGAGAGAAGAGAGGTGCAGAAAGAGGGAAGAGAGGTGCCTGGCCTCACATTGGGGACCGTGGGGGAGCCCCCATACTCCTACAGGCGGGAGCCGGCAATGCTTTTGGAGAAGGGGAGCTGCATGCAAACATGCAGCTTCCCTTGTCCAAGAGCAATTCTGCTTTGCTTAATGGAAGAGAGAGCAGTTTTTCTGCTCTCGCTTCCATGAAGCGAAGCAGAAGTTTGCAATGGCAGGGTCGGAGCAGTGCTCCCGCCCTGCCATTGCAAACTGCAATGTCCTGGGGATGGTGGTCCCCAGGACCATGGAGGGCTCGAGGAGGGAGGCTGAGCGGCCCCCCTCCCAACTGATTTAAAGCCCCAGGGAGGTGAATGTCGCTCGGGGTCTGCAACAGACCCCCGTATTTGAATAATTAGTACCCCGGGGAGGTGGCGGTCCCCAGGGCTTAGGGGGCCTGTGAGGCCTGCCCACACTAAATAAAGTAAAGCTCCAGGGAGGTGGCGGTCCCTGGGGCAGCATGGGGGCCTCATGTCCCCACGCATAATTAACAAGCCCCCCGCCCCTAATTAATTGAAGCCCCGGGAAGGTGGCAGTCCCCTGGGCAGCGAGGGGGGGATGGAGCCCCCAACGCATTTTTTGTATAAGCCCTTGGGGAGTTGGCAGTCCCCGGGGCTGCGGGGGCCCCCACAGGCCCCCACCAAATATTAAAGCATTGCCCCCGCAACCTGGTCCACCCGGGGGCTTAAAAAAATAAAGTGCGGGTGACGCGCTTCGCTTTTTAAAAAAGTTTTGGCCCGATTCACGGACCCGACGCAAATCCGGCCGAATTTGTTTTTAAAAAAAAATCTTTTTTGGGCCCGGGGGGTCCGTGACCAGGCCTAAGAGCTACATTTTTGCCAAATTTGGTGCAGTTCTGGCTGTAGCTTTGTCTAAAGTTTCCTATGGAAATTAACATGGAGAAAACACGTTTTGGGGCCCCCTTTTTTCTCGGCCCCCGCTTGACAAATCACCCTGAAACTTTTAAAACAGGAGCTGACCAGAGCGCCGCATTAGTTTTGAAAATTTCAAGAAGATTCGTCAAACGGCACCAAAGACATTGGCAAAAGAAAAGAAAAAACGCTTTTCCTATGGAAACTAGCTCCTAACTATAACTACCTACTGTCGACCGCCAGTAGGTAAAATATATATATATATATATATATATTATATATTTCAGTTTTTGGCACATGGAGGGCAGCCAATTAGAGACAAGCTCATTGTCGAAGTTAGGCTGTGCCAAAATATGTACTTATACAATCACTGCGATGATCCTCACGCACTTTTAAATTCACTATACACTCTGCTTGCAGTACTCTAATGATGCAGTCTCTACGTACGTACTTGTACAATGACCGAGACAAAGTTACATAACTAAAGTTTTCCCCCACTGTCAAAGGTAAGATGGTTGCATACGCCGTCCCGAGCACTATGTAATATGGTAGGGCCTAGGAGCAGCATGTTACATATAAAATGAACACACGGACACAGTTAAATAGTGGAACTGGGTACGGGCACGTGCGCTCGACTCCTTTTTATTACCAGGGTCACTTGTCCAGTGACGTCTGTGGTGGATGCGTGTGGGGTGATTGGAAGCCAACCCTCCGGGAATGGTTGGTGCTGGCAACAAGTACAACAGTAATCTTTAGATTAGACACAGAGATTCAATCATAAGGGGGCAATGATTTGTGCTGCACTAAGGTACGGGTACCAGATATGAAATCATACAGAAAAGATTCTATCATAAAGGGTTCATGACTTGTGATACACTGAGGTAGGACAGCAGATGTGAAATTATAGACAAACTATTGTATCAGAAAGGGTGCATGAGTTGTGCTGCACTGACATAGGGGCATCAGAAGCATTTAGCGTCTGGGCAGCCAGCGATGATGCGTAGTGCGGGCGAGCCACAGAATCGCAACTCGATGTGAATTGTGAGCCCTGCTTTCGCTAGTGTACATTGAAGGCAGTAGTCAGCACAGACACCGAGGAATGTTTTTAGTCACTTTCTCTTGACAAAGTTCGAGGACATAGAGTACAATACACTCTAATAAATAAATCATGTTTCAATTTAAATTGTGAGCTTTGCTGACCGCAGTGTAGGTGTATGGAACAAAAGATGAAACATTTATGGAATACACTGAGGAAATCTTGGTTGTTCTGAGTACAGTTGTGAAGTACGGTATTCTAAAGCTAGAATCTTAACTGGTTGTTCATCATATCGTCTACCTTTTTCAGTAGGGAAGAGCTGTGGAAAACAATGAGCTTCCAAATTTGTTTCCCACACTCTCATGGGAGTTCGTTTTGCTTTTTTGATCTGGAACAATTCAATAGAATGTCCTATCAGTTCTTTTGATTGTAGAGGATGTACAGTATAATGTTTATAAATGTCTTCTTTTCTTGAATTTTCGGTGGAATTTCTATGGTTTTGTATGATTGAAATGTCCAACTAACTATAACGTCCCTGAAAACTATGGTTTTTTCAGTGAATATATATGTATATATATATATATATATATATATATATATATATATATTACCTACTGGCGGTCGCCAGTAGGTAGTTATAGTTAGGACCCCTTTTCCATAGGAAAACCTCAACATTCTATTTTGAATAACTTTGGCGCCGGTCGATGAATCCTCGCGAATTTCTCAAAATAGGTGGGGCGCTACGCTCCGCTCCTACCCTGAAAGTCTCGGGGGGATCCGTCAAGCGGGGGCTGAGATAAAAGGGGGGTCCCAAAACGCGTTTTCCCCATGCATTTTTCCATAGGACCTTTAGAACGAGCTACAGCCCGAACGGCTGAACAGAATTACTCGAAATTTGGCAGAGAGGTAGTCCCTAGGTCAAGGAAGTGCCTTTTGTAGGTTTGGTGTAAATCTGTTCAGTAGATTCTGAGAAAATAGCCTTTAAATCAATATATATATCTGAGCCCGCTTACGGTACGCTTACCGTACGCTTACCGTAAGCGTACGGTGGCGTGCGCGAGCGCGATTCTGATTGGCTCTTAGATCTTAGTAAACATTCGAATCGGCCGAAACCAGGAAGCGGCGGCCGCCATTTTGTGTATTTCACTCAGAAAAAAAAGAGTGAAAACAAGAAAAGGGGGCAATGAGGAGAGTTACAGACCCCCTTACATTTGTGAGGGGGTCAAAGAAGGACTGTAAAGTACAAAGAAAACATTTATTGATTTTAAAAAAAATCACGGGGTACGCGTACGGTAAGCTTACGGTAAGCGTACGGTGGAAAAAAAAAAAAAAAAAATGAAAATCAGATTTAAGTGTTTAGATATTAGGGGGCTCTAAAAAGAGCCGTTGTGTTTATGAAATGATTTTTTAGTGGTACCTACAAGTAAGTACCGATGCAGAGTCTAAGGTTCAAGAGGAAGACTCTGTTCCCTTCATCATTGAAGTGCACACCATCTCCTCTATAAATGTCTTGCATGTCATAACGCAAGTTGTTGTGGTAAATGGCACCCATACCATAGTCACGGAGGAAAGCAGAAACAGATTTGTTGACGTGCTTTCTTGCTTTGTCATCGCACCGCGTGCCCACCGTGCGTGCACGGCACTAACTGCGTAAAGTGGGCGCGCACGCCACGAATGGCGTAAAGTAACTTAGCATTTAAAAAACCGTACAAATTCACTGAAAAAACCATAGGTTTCACACACGT
The DNA here is from genome assembly GCF_964204655.1 of Triturus cristatus. Taxonomy (NCBI): domain Eukaryota; kingdom Metazoa; phylum Chordata; class Amphibia; order Caudata; family Salamandridae; genus Triturus; species Triturus cristatus. Next base: position 618,409,614 of record NC_140588.1, on the reverse strand, counting down.
TATAGTTAGGAATTAGCATTTAAAAAACCTTGCAAATTCACTGAAAAAACCATAGGTTTCACACATGTTATAGTTAGCGGAAATTTTACTGATAAAAAACCAATGAAATTCCCCCGTTATAGTTAGTGCAGGCAACTATAACTCACGTGACCGCAATCTTCTGCTGATGACATATGTGTCTTTATGAAAAAAAAATATTTGTAATATATGTATAGCTAAAAATGTATGGAAGAAGACATGGGCAAATAAGTGTCTAAATACAGTATTAGCATCAGCAGAGGATTGCGGTCGCGTGAGTTATAGTTGCCTGCACTAACTATAACGGGGGAATTTCATTGGTTTTTTATCAGTAAAATTTCCGCTAACTATAACATGTGTGAAACCTATGGTTTTTTCAGTGAATATATATATATATATAGTAACTTGTAAATTTCACAAAAAATACATATTTGTTGCTAAACTACAAATCCCATCAGGCTTCATTATGAGCTACAGATGGAGAGTATATAAAGTGAAAGAAAAGAGGGACTCACCTACCGTGAGAAAGACCCTGTGAGGGTGAAACGCATTGGTAGAGTAGTGGTGTTCGCCATTAAAGAAATACAAAGGATTCACTGAGTGTTAAGCTTTACATTTACGCTCTACAATTAAAATATCATGGTGCAACCAATGAGATATGTTGCTATCTAAGTTCTTTAATTTCCAGGCAATAGAATTTCTCTAACTACAGCTCATACAATACAAACTCCATAGTAAAAGTGTCTTGTGTGTTCTCCTTATATATGGGAAGACTGAAAAAACTCAAGCCACCACTGACGTGCTCCTCGTGCGCTTTTATTAACCATTTCTGTATATTCTCCCGGTTCTAAAAAAATAGAAGATTCAACTATAACTTTTCACAGAGGTAATCCTTTTTCCTCCAGTTCTGTTGTAACTTCTCTCCCATTGGTTGTTAGGAAAGCGTCTACCAAAAAACATAAAACTGATCCACCATCCCACACAAAAAGTCTTCCCGCTGTTTCTAGGGATATTTATTGGAAAAAATACATACATGAAAGAGACTAAAGCTGAACTACAAAAATTTAGCAACAGATGGTCTCCAATAGAGGAGAGACTATCCATGGCTGATCAACATTTTATATCCTTTGAATTTACTACCACCAAAGTGAACTCTCTTCGGGTACAAGTCTCTACTCTACAGCGACAGGTTGAAGATGTAGAAATCAGAAACAGGAGGAATAACTTGCATATTTATCTTTTACCTGAAGGTACTGAAGGTACTGAGCCTATTGTGTTTTTCAAATCCTTTCTTCCTAAAGTACTCAAAATGCCAGAGACAACCTTGCTTAATATCCAACGTACACACAGATTAGGGCATCAACCTCCTCTTGCTTCAACCTCTACCAGATCAAGAGGGGCAATACTTTACTTTCTGGAGTATACTGAACTACTTAAAGTTCTTGCAGCAGATACATGGATGAAAAGAGTTTCATGGTTAGGAACTGTTCTATATTATTCACAAAACTATGCTAAAATTACTGCGGATAGATGCAAAGTCTTTTTCAATATGAGACCAGCACTTGGAGCTTGCTTCAGCTTATTCCATCCTTGTGTATTTAAAGTGATCTACAAAAATAAAACAAAAACTACGATGATTATAATGAAAGACTTTCCTTGAGACTTGCATAGCAAAGAATACATCGAGATTGCCTAATGCTTGGCTTTTTCATGCCAAAATATCTGGTCACTTCAGTGTTGAGCTCAGTTATTTAACTTGACTGTTTCTGGTTGATAAGTCTGGTGTTTTGATATAGTTTACTTGATGGTGAATATTTATGCTTTTGACTGTCAATTTCTTTTTCATACTAGTTTTATTTTCTCTCTTCCAGGTACTGTGTTCCTGTTTCTTTTTTGCCTGTTCTGTTCCATGTTTCATGTTCTATTGCCAACCCCAAACCCCTCCCCGTGGAGTTCAGATGTACCATCTTTTCCATGTGGTTTTACCTCCCCCATACTTTAAAAAAACTTTTTGGTATGTTTCACAATTTCTTCACTTTTTTACCAGTGTTTCGCCTTCTAATTTTTCAACAAATTCACTCCTTTCCTTCTCATTTTGTTTAAATTCTTTTCCCCTCCTCTTTTTCAGCTACTACCACTTTACTCCTTACATATTTTTTCCACCTTTCTTTCCTGTCTTGCCAGCTTCATTCATTGTTACATGTTTATCATTTCATTTTCCTATTTAATGTATTTGATTTCACCTTTTTCTTTGTTCTCTTCTTATGTTGTTGAAAATTGTGTCTTAGAATATCAGGGGTCTATACACTGCTATTAAAAGGACGCAAGTTGTAACTCATTTATCAAACCTCAGTGCAAGCATCACACTCATACAAGAATCTCATCCAACAGAAAGTAAATCTTTGTAATTGAGGAGAGGGTGGGTTGGAAATGGTCGAAAAAATGGGGTTATAACTTTGTGCCATAAGTCACTTCATGTTCAGTTAATATCACAAGAGTCAGATAATAACGAAAGATGATCAATTACTAGATTATGGATTGATAAAGTTCCAATATCTATCTTTAATGTTTATGGACCCATTACTACTGACTGCCAGTTCCAGTCTAAAGATGCTCAAAAGCTTACATAATGTCCAGAAGATCATTTTCTGTTTGCTGGTGATTGTAACTAAATTTTCGACCCATTTATCAAAATTCCACAGCTACTCATGCACCAAATAAGTCACAAAAATTATGTGTTCATGCCCTAAAACAGAGAATTTAAATCATTGCATGGAGATTATATAATCCCACACTAAGAGAATATACATATGTTTCTCCAGTTCACCATACCTAATCAAGAATAGACCATATTTTTATCTCACACTCCCTATCTCAAATCTTATACTCAGCAGACATAGGCTCCATCCTAATATCCGATCACTCAATCAATCAATCAATCAAGCAGTATTGATAAAGCGCGGCTTATCACCTGAAAGTGTATCCAGGCGCTGTGCTGCAGGTCTTAATCAAAGAGTCAGGTCTTGAGGCCCTTCCAGAAGTAGGTCAACAAGGGTGAAGTGGGGAGGGCGATCCAGGATTTGGCGGCAAAGTGGGAGAATGAGCGCCCTCCGGAGCGGCAGTGGTGGAGGTGTGGTATCTGTGTAAGGGCGAGGTGAGTAGAGCTGAGGTGACCAGAGGTTCCTGGCAGGGTGCTGGAAATTCAGGCAGCGGTTCATGTAAGTGGGACCTTGGTCTTGGAGGGCTTTGTAGGCGTGGGTCAGAAGCTTGAATTGGCATCTCTTCTGGATAGGGAGCCAATGGAGGTCCTTCAGGTGCTGGGTGACATGGGTCCTCTTTGGTAGGCTGAGGATCAGTCTGGCTGTTGTGTTCTGGATAGTCTGATAGTCTGGAGTCTTTTCATGAGTTCAGTGGTGGTGCCTGCATAGAGTGCATTGCCGTAGTCCAGCCGGCTGGTGATGAGGGCATGTATTACTGTTTTTCTGGTGCTGAAGGGGAGCCACTTGAAGATTTTGTGAAGTATGTGAAGAATGTGGAAACAGGCTGAGGAAACTGCATTGACTTGACGTACCATGAAGTCTTTGCGTTCCAGGATGATGCTTAGGTTACAGGCATGGTCTTTCGGTGCTGGGGTGGGTCCAAATTCTGATGGCCACCAGGAGTCGTTCCAGTGTGCGGTGTGTCTCTCGAAGATCAGGACTTTGGTTTTGTTCGTGTTGAGCTACAGGCAATTGTTCTTCATCCTGGCTGTGACGTTCTTCATACAGTTGCGAAAGTTGGTCTTGGTCAAGGGAGTCCACTGAGAGTGAGAGGACGAGTTGTGTATCATTGGCGTAGAAGATGAGTTTGATGTTGTGGGATCCGATGATGTCTGCGAGTGGTGTCATGTAGATGGTGAAGAGGGTTGGTCTGAGTGATGAGCCTTGAGGGACGCCACAGATGGTGTGCTTGGGTTGTGATGTGAAGGAGGAAGTTGGTTACTTTGGGTGCAACCCGTGAGAAAGGATGCCTTCCATCTGAGCGCATGGTCTGTGATTCCGATCTGGCGAAGTTGATCAATGTGTGGTGGGAGGAGGTGTTGAGGGCGGCGGAAAGGTCAAGCAGGATCAGGTTGACTGATTCTCCTCTGTAGAGCAGGATGCGGATGTCGTCTGTTGCGGTGATGAGGGCTATCTTGGTGCTGTGATTAGCTCTGAAACCAGATTGGGAGAGGTCCAGCAGGTTGTTTCTTTCCAGGTGTTCAGTGAGTTGGAGGGTGATGGCCTTCTCCAGGACTTTGGCGGGAATGGGAGCAGTGAGATGGGACGTAGTTCTGGAGCCTGCAGAGGTTTTCTTGAGGAGGGGTCTAACCTCTGCGTGTTTCTAGGCATCGGGGGGAAAGTTGCTGTGGTAATGGAGGCATTGAAGGTGGTGGTGAGCTTGTGGCTGATCTAATTTCTCCTAAGATTAAAAAGGTTGATGGGTGCATGGGTCGGTGGGTGATCCTGAGTAGATGGGGTTCATTAGAGTAGTTGTGTTTGGTTTAGCGAGTTGTTCTCATGTGGAGAGCTGGTGGTAGGCTGTAGTAGTTGTTGGGATGTCGGTAATTTGCATACACGGTTGCTATCTTGTTGTGGAAGTGGTCGGCGAGGGCGTCGCAGAGTTGCTGTGAGGAGGGGACAGAGTTTTTGGTGGCTGGTGGGCAGGTGAACTCTCTGATGTTGGTGAAGTGCTCCATGGTTTAGTTGGTCCTGGTCTCTATCTGGTGAGTCGGGGCCTCTTTTCTCGCTGCTTTGAGCTGGTTGTGGTTGTTGCTGAGAGCGGACTTGAAGGTGGCTCGATCAGTGTGGTTACTACTGGAGCTCCATTTTCTCGCCAGTTGCTTGCATCTGTGCCTCGATGTGCTAAGCTCCGGGGTGTACTAACTGGCATGTTTGGTGGATCTATTCATTTTGCGTGGTTGAAAGTCACTACTGCTTGGTTCAAACTGGTGGTGGCGTTGGGCTGTGTGATGGTGAGGGCATCGATCCACTGGTGTTGAGTGACCTTGGCCCAGCTGCGGAGTGGGACAGTGTGGCAGTTGGGGGTGGTGTGGGGGGATCAAGTGAGAGTGAAGTGAACAATAGAGTGGTCCAACCAGGTGAGTTTCATGATGTGGCTGTATCTAATTGTGTTGTTAGGTGTGAAGATAGGGTCCAGCATCTGTCCTGATTTGTGCATGGGATCTGTGACCAGTTGCTTGAGGCCAATCTTTCGAGTAGGTCAGTGGAGTTGGTGGGGTCATCCAGGTAGAAGCTGAGGCCTACCAGGAAGATGTTGTTTTCAGATTCAATGGAGAATGGAGAGCGTGGTGATGAATTCGGCGATGGAGTCGCTGAGGTTGGTACGTGGTCCTGTAAGCAATGGTGCCTTTGATGGTGGTTTTGTCATTGGTGTGGAGCTGGAAGTTTATGTGTTTTATGATTGGTGTGGTTTTGTCGTCGGTGATGGTGCTCGTGATCGATTCCTTGTGTACGATGGCTATGCCACCTCTGTGTTTGTTGGCGCAGTCACAGTGTTTCATGTCGTACCCAATCGGTGTTGCGGTGACAATGTCAGGGGCAGATGAGGCAGTGATTCAGGTCTCTGTAATGAAGGTCATGTTACGGGCCAGGGAGTATATGGTGTCCAAGACCTCCGTGGCGTCTTTGCAGAGTGAGCTAGTATTGATCAGGAGGCAGTTGAGTTGTCCTGGGGGGATCGGCCAACAGGGCTGGTTTGGCTGTGGTTGCCACCATGGTGGTTGGTGCTAGGGTGGAGGTGAACCCACAGTGGCTGGAGGTAAAAGGTTCCTCAGTGGAGTGAGGCGATGCTAGGCAGCAGTTGTTGTTGCATTCAAGGTCTAGTGCACAGAGATCTGTGGCGGAGTATCTGTGGGAATGTGGGGACCAGGGTTCCTGGTGCTGGGAGCGGTCCATGCATGGATGCATGCAGATGGGCTTGCCTTTGGCCCACCTATGGCACACCGGTGGCGCTGCTGTGCTGTAGACTCCATAAGTAGTCCTGGGAGGTGGGAGGAACTGGCAGGGAGGGCAGTGAGCAGGAACGGTGGGGGCAGGAAAAAAATGACAGGAGCAGGCAATGGACACAACAGAGGGGCTGGGGAGAAAAACAAGCACTAAGGAGGAGAAGCAGCAATTAGAACAACAAAATGAGAACAGGGAACAAATAGAAATAAAGAACACCTGTACCAGTGAGCCTGGCAGACTGCGGGATAGAACCGGCAGCCTCATGGCTGAGCACAAGACTGCAGTCAAGAAGAGCTGGGGATAGCATCAGCGGGGGAGTGACGCATGACCAGAAGGCCATAGCCTACTCTCCCTCTCCCGTCTCTATTTATTTGGATGTTTTTCAAAAATCCAACGAGCCCAAAAGATTGAGATTCAATAATTCACTCCTCCAGGACAAATCCTTCACTTCCTCTTTTATCAGCCTTTTTCATGAATACTTTCACTCTAATCAGACAGATGATATTAATTTTCACACTATTTGGGATGCTTTCAAGGCCTCAACTTGTGACTTGGTAATTAGCTACATGTTTAGAATGAAAAAGTAGTCCCGCACTCAAATTATCAAATAAAAAAGGTTTTGCAAAAATTAAACATGTAGAACACACTTATTATACCTCCAAATCAAAAACTGTTTACAAGACCTTATTAATGCTAAACTTTGATTTAATAAGCTATTTATGGCTAATGCATCCACTTACCTCTTAAAATCTAGTGCAAGGTTTTATGGTGGAAAAAATAAATCTGGCAAATTGTTAGCAAACTACCTAAAAATTTGAAAAAACAAACTCATAGTTGAATCAATCATAGATATTAATCAGGTGCCAAAACACGAAGACTTAGACACCCTGAATGAATTTTTTCACTTTTATAAAACATTATATACTCCAGAAAATTCTCCCTCTGACTTTGCAGTTATACAATATCTTTTCACTTTCCCAAAAACGTTTAATACTCAACTTGACCTTGAGTCATAAGAATCCGATATTTCACAGCTAGAACTTCATACTGCTTAAATGATGCTTAAAAAGGATAAAGCTCCAGGTCCAGATGGTCTAACAGTTACATTTTTTACACACTTTCAAATCTACTTCTTCCTAAGATGCATACTCTTTAACCTTCTTTTCACATCTACACAAATCTACTGGCTCCTTTTCAGATGCCGTCATTTGCCTTATTCCGCAATAAGGGAAGGATCCAAACTATTGTAAACATTACAAATCTATCTCATTTGTCAACATTGATTATAAAATGTCCTCAAAAGCTTTATCTTTAGGATCAGAGTCTGTCATTCCTGAACTCCTTGGTAAAGAACAATCGGACTTTGTTAAATGGAGATATATTTCCAATAACATCTGTCTATTTTTTGAAGTTTTATCAAAGTCACACGTATGTCTGAACCTGTAGCAACAATAACCCTAGATGCTGCAAAAAGCTTTTGACTGAGTCGATTGGACTTTAGTTTTTAATACCCCCAAATGGTTTGGATTTAGACCAAAAAAGATGACCTTAATATCCCTTCTTTACACATCCCCACAAGCAGCCATCTTTGCAAATAGACTCACCTCCCCCTTTGTTATGCAAGGTTGTGCACTTTCGCCCTTTCTTTTAAATTTAGTATTAGATCAATTTCTAATTTATATGGTTTTCCCTATATTGACCAACAGCTTAAACTAGTGGCATATGCTGATGTTATCATGTTATTTATTTCACAATCTCAAACTTCACTCCCTCCTTTTTTAATGAATTCTCTTCTTACTCTTCTGTATATCGTTATACATTAAACAATGATAAATGTGAACTATTACAACTAAACAAATTCACTTTTTTTAAAAAGTTCAAACAGTGTTTAATGAGTTTTGCAGAAAGAATAACACACATGTTGTAATTCTTTATTTAGAACAAAACCATGTTACAGATGTATATTACAGAAAAGTGGCAGAAATAAGTTAATTAAAAGGGGTGCAATATATCATTTGCACCAGAATGTAGGCAATATATCATTCACACCAGTATTTAGGGTTTACAGAGGAGAAAAATGGGGGCTAAATCTGTGCACATTTCTATGTCAAAGTCAGTTCTAATACTGTTGTATGAGTACATAATTTGCTCAGCAATTAACATGCAGACATAGCATTACCGTAATGCATTATGTACAATGAGTATTATATTCATGCGGGGAATGGAATAACATTTTTTTACAACATGAATGCAGAGGGAAAACAGCTGTCAGCACTTAGAAATGAGAGGTACGAAGGCAATTAGTTAGATGTCAGGGTTGAGACGAACCAATGGATGGGCCCCAAAGAGAGAGGTGATGTTATATATGGTCAAGAGTGTGTGGTTGTAGCGTGAGGACTACACCCTGTTGTATGAATTATTGTGCTCAAGGAAGCTCAAAATTAAAGGAGTTGGCATCAAGTGAGCCCCCTATCGGTCTGAGAGGCGGATGCCATGGTGAGTGCTGTAGTGAGACGTGGTCAGCAATTCTAAGAAAGGTGAGCCACTCCTGCCACATCTGATACCAGATTACACTAAAAGATTTCCAATTATAAAAAATCAGTTTGCAGGCAACAGTGAGCACCAGGTTCAACAGACATCGATCATTTTCATTTTTTAGTAAGGGGTCCAGGCAGCCAAGAATTACATATAAGAATTCTTTGGTGGATTCAGTGTTGAAAGTATGCTTTATGCAATCGAAAATCTTGTCCCAGTAAGTTTGTAGGATGGAACAGTAAAATAATATATGAGCCAGATTTCCCTCATGTAGGTCACAATTCTAACACGTAGGATTTTGACTAATATTAAGCTTGTGGAATTTAGATGGGGGTGAGTATTCTCTGTGAATAATCATATATTTTGTTTGGGAAAGCAAAGCTCAGATCTTATTTGTAAAAGGAGTCTTCTGTATATGTCTCCAGTCAAAAATAATATTGTTGGTGTTCAGCTAATTTTCCCAATTTAGGGGCATATTATCAAGCCAGGCGATAAAATTATCGCCGCTTTAGCGGCAGAAAACTGCCGAAAAAACGGCGATAATGGGCTTGATAATATGCTCTATGGAATTCCAATTGAAGCCCATGTTAGATGTGAAGGACATCTAACATGGTCTTCAATTGGAATTCCATAGAGCATATTATCAAGCCCATTATCGCCGATTTAGCGGCAGTTTTCTGACGCTAAAGCGGCGATAATTTTATCGCCTGGCTTGATAATATGCCCCTTAGTTTTTTTAAGGGTGTGGGCCTTCTGAGGGCTTGGAAGGAGAATTTTATATAGTCTACATACTGTATGTCCAGCTTTAAGCATTTGTCTGATCAAGGAGGGTAGGGAGGGGCTAACAGGTACTATTGGGTGTTTTGTAATCTGAACTTTCAGTTTCAGAAATTTATAAAAATTCATATCGTCTAGAGTGAATCGCGCTTGCAAGGTAGGGAAGAGCTGAGGTAGATTGCCCTAAACAAATTCACTTTTAAACAAGACCTTGTATCATCCACTTTCATATGGAACCAACAACAAAGTAAATACCTGCACACGGAAGTTAACATCATTGATTAGGAGATGGCATCCTTTACACCTTTCTTGATGGGATTGTCTTGATACTATTAAAATGATGTTAGCTCCTATTATTCTATACACTATTTCTAACATTCCATTAGCTCAAATCTTTAAAAAAAAAAATTATTCCATACTCTCTTCATTTTTCTGAAAAAAAAAGCTGGTATGTCATCATTAAAATTGGCATGTCCCCATGCAGCACCACACCGCGCGTGTCGTCTCGCCACTTCATGCAGCCACGCATGCGCGCTCCACCGTCGCTCACCTTCTGCCGCCGTCCGCTACCTTCCCCTAACGTGAGATCCCTGGTCCCCCGGGGCCCGCGTGCTCCTTACCCTCTCTTACACGCACCCGTGTCATGGGGTGCCTCCCCGGCGTCCCCTGGCTGTCTCGTCCCCGGTGCGCTCCGTTCCCGCCGCCGTCATGGATGACCTAGCTCCCAAAGCCCAGGTGCGCATCCTGTCCTGGAATGTGAACGGCTTGCTAGACAGGCTTAAGCGCACCGCCGTCCTTAAATATGCCCAGCGCGCGGGAGCGGACGTGCTCCTACTTCAGGAAACCCATCTGCTCGGCGAGAAATGTCCCTTTCTGGTGCGCTTCGGGTATGACCGGGTGTGGCATTCCGGGTTCTCGCGCGGGTCGCGGGGGGTCGCCGTCCTGATGCGCCGTTCCCTCCCTTTTGTGTCGGCTCGGGTGATACATGACCCCCACGGGAGGGGGATCACCGTTAGCGGCATGCTTGAGGGCCGGCCGCTCCACCTCTTGTCGCTTTACGCGCCGCCCTCCGGGCTGTCTCCAACATTATCTCAGGTCGCGTCCTGGCTGCCGACTCTTCCGCCGGGCACTATTGTTCTTGGGGGAGATTTCAATGCCGTTTCTGCCCCACAGCTCGACTCCTCGGGTCCGGTCTCAGACTCCCGCGCCGTGCGGGCGAAGCAGCTGGCGGGTTGGACGGAGGCACAGGGCCTGTGCGACGTATGGCGGATCTGGCACCCGCACGCGCGGCAATATACTCACACGTCGGCCGCACATCACACCCACGCACGCATTGACGCGATTTTTGTCCCCCCCGCCGATTGTGTAGGCATCCAGGACATTCGCATCCTCCCTAGGGGGATATCTGATCATTCTCCGCTCCTGCTAGGCCTGGGCCCCCCGCCCCGCGCGGCCCGCCAGATGTGGCGCTTTAACGCATGGTTCCTCCAGGACGGGACGCTCTGTAGGGAGGTGGGGTCCGCATTGGCGCATTACTTTGGTGATAATGACGGGTCGGTCTCCTCGGCGGGTACCCTTTGGGAGGCTTGTAAGGCCACAGTTAGGGGAGCCGCAAAGGCACATGTGGTAAAGCATCGCCAGACGCAGTTGCAGCAGCTCACCGTCTGTGAGGCCCGTGCGCTGCACCTGGAACAAACTATTTCCGACTCTGGTGATCCGGCCGAGACCCGGCAGCTGCGACTCCTGCGTGAGGAGATTCGCCAGCGGTCGCTTGACGCAGCCAAGCTCCTCTGGCAATCCTCAGTGGCGAGGGTATATGGATGGGGCGATAAGAATGGTGCACTTCTGCATCGGTTGGCCACTTACCCCAGGGCGTCGTGCATCAGCCCGGCGGTGACCGACTCCGATGGCACGCTCCAGTCTTCCTCCGCGGCTATAGCAGATGCCTTTGCTCAGTACTACTCCCAGCTGTACCAGGCCCGGGCGTCGGACCTGTCCCTGGCCTCCCTGCTTGCTGCTAGTGACGTACGACTTCCCCGACTTCGGTCGGGTGACTGGGAGAGTCTGGAGGTGCCCATTTCTCCTGAGGAGATCGGGGACGCGATAGGGCGCACGTCCGCCGGGAAGACCCCGGGCCCGGACGGCTTCCCCCAGGAGTTTTATGCCTCCTACAGGGACCATCTGGTCCCACGGTTGGGTGCCCTCTATGCAGAAGCGGTCGAAAGAGGCTCCTTCCCTCCGGAGGCTGACATAGCCACGATTGTGGTTCTGCCCAAGTCCACACTGCCGCCCAATGACAGGTCGGCCTATCGACCTATCTCTCTTATCAACACCGATATCAAGCTTTACGCTGCGGTCCTGGCCCAGCGGCTCCGGCCCTTTTTGTCGTGCTTGGTGCACCCGGACCAGTGCGGCTTCATGCCGGACCGAGGCACTCGCCACTGTCTCCGTCGCCTTCATGTGGCCTTGGCGCATCGTCATCGCATATCTCCTTATCTTACCCTCCTGCTTGCCGATTTTGAGAAAGCCTTTGACTCGGTGGGGTGGCCCTACCTGTTCGATGTCCTGACTTACATGGGTTTCGGCCCCAAGTTTGTTGCAATGGTGCGGGTCCTTTATGCGCGTCCCCGCGCCAGGGTGTTGGTTAACGGGGCACTGTCGAGACCGTTTCGGATCGGCCGGGGTACGCGGCAGGGGTGTCCACTCTCGCCCCTCCTCTTTGCGCTTGCCATGGAGCCCCTTGCTGCCCTGATCCGAGCGGACCCGCTCCTTCGGGGCTGGGAATGGCCGGGCCTCGAGGCAGACAAAATCGCCCTCTACGCCGATGACGTCCTACTGTACCTTGGTGACCCGGCGCGCTCGGGCCCCCGTGCACTCCACATCTTGGGTCGCTTCGCTCGCGCTTCTGGCCTCCACCTGAACTCGCGCAAATCGGTCCTTGTGCCTCTGCACCCCTCCCGGGAGTGTTTTGACTGGCAGGACACTATTCCCCTCCGCCGGTTGTCCTTTAAATACCTGGGCATCTGGGTCTCCCTTCTTCCGGAATTGAGCTGGGCACTCAACGTGACCCCCCTGGTCAAGAAAGCCAAAGCGGATCTGGCGCGCTGGCAATCCCTCCCGCTCAATCCGCTGGGGAGGGTGGCGCTCTACAAGATGATTCTCCCCCGGTTCCTTTATGTATTGCAGAACACGCCTGTGTCCTTTCCAAGGCCGTGGTTTCGTGAACTGGATGGGATGGCCACCAGATTTCTCTGGGGTGGTGGGAGGCCACGGTTGGCCCTGTCCATATGTCGCCTGCCCACCTTTGATGGGGGGCTGGGCATGACCAACCTTTATCTTTACTACCTGGCCACCCGCCTCCTGGTCCTTCATGATTGGTTTGGGGGAGGATGGTCTGATCCGGCCTACAGAGTGGAATTGGAAGACCTGGGTTTCTCCAGTATTCAGGATCGCATGTACGGCGCCCCCATCCCCACCTCCTGCCCAGACATCACCAAGGCGATATTCCTGGCTTGGCGAGCGGCGCTCCGCCACACCCGGTGGACTGGGAAGCTGACTCGTGCTACCCCCCTCTGGCACGGGACATGGTTGCGGGATGTTGCGGGGCTGGAGGGCTTTAAGTCATGGGATTTGCTCGGCATCTCCCAGCTGGGAGATGTTTGGCAAGGGGGACGCATGTGCTCGTACTCGGAACTGCAGGCGCGCTTCTCCCTCCATTCATCTCAATTTTATCGGTACCTCCAACTGCGACACGCTATACACACATACACCCCACTGGACATTAGGCTGCCGGACCACAGCCCCCCGGAGGCTCAGGTTGTGCTGGGTAACCTGGGGAGGGGGGGTATATCCAGGATATATCGCTCTCTCATTAACAATACCCCCGCCCCCCGGGAAGGGCTGAAGGAGCGATGGGAGGAGTGGGTGGGTCCTCTGGACGAGAGCGATTGGCGGGATGCCCTTATGGCCCCCAGGCTGGTGACGGCCTCCGCCAAACTGAGGCTTATTCAAATTTACTACCTCCACACGGCTTACCTCACGCCGGCCCGCCTGTGCCGTGCGGGCCTCTCAACCGACGCAGCCTGCCCCCGCTGTGGCTTCGACCCGGCCGACTTCATCCACATGGTGTGGTCTTGCCCGGAGCTGGGGGGATACTGGAGGGGCATAGAAGCCGACCTCACGGAGGTCTTGGGGTGGGAAGTGCCCCATGACCCTAAACACACCCTACTGGGCATCACTGACGGCCTAGATGGCACACGAGCTGAGAAACTGTTTCTCACAACAGCGTTAATGGTGGCAAAAAGGGATATTGCAGCGGCCTGGAAACAACCACAACCGCCTAGTTTGGCCAAGTGGAGCACCGGGGTGGACTGGTGTGCGGCACAGGAGCGGACTTTATACCAGGCGCGGGGCTGTCACAAAAAGTATCGAAGGGTCTGGGGGAAGTGGTTAGGCAATGTATTATAAACATGTGGTCCGGGGAGGGAGGGCGGGGGGGGGTGTTCGGGAGGGGCGGAGGGGTGGTGCGCTCTCAGGTGGTGCTATTGTATGTTGACAGTTCGACAGGCTCACTGTTTTTCTGTTGTATCAAATAAACTAATAAAAACTTGTTTATCAAAAAAAAAAAATTGGCATGTCCTAAATCGGAAAGTGGAATAAATTTCCCTGACGTCTCCAATTATCATAAGGCTTTTCTATTGCAGCAATCTGCTTTTTGACTTCTAGACTCCCCAACCTATTTATTCCCTTGACTTCTCGAAATATCATAAGGCTTTTCTATTACAGCAATCTGGTTTTTGACTTCTAGACCCCCCCAACCTATTCCCAACTATGGTTTGATGTAGAAAAAACATTTCTATCACCCTTCTCCTTTCAAGAATACCTTACATTCACACGTAAACAAGAAGCCCTTTCAACTCCTATCTTTAAGTATTCCTGTAAAGTACTAGAACCTATACCTTACTTTCCTAATGGCACTCATACTTTTCTTAATTCTACTATCTGGCATAATAGGTTTATACTTATCAATAATAAATCTATTTACTGGAAAACTTGGAGATAAATGGTTTAATTTGAGTTAGACAACTTCTTGATCATAACGTACCTAAATCTTTTGTACAAGCTCAAGCGCTTTTTGAATTTTCACCTTCATTTCAACATAAATTTGAACTCTTACAAAACACTCTGGGGCAGATTTACGTTTCCTGGCGCATCCCTGCAAATCAGCAGGGATGCGCCAAGAAACGTGCGACACGCAATGCCATCGTTGCGCCACCACGGATGCGCCGCATTTACAATGCGGCACGCCATGGTGCAAGGATAGGCAGATGCATGTCGCATCTGCCGGTGTAAGGTTGCCGCAGTGCTGGATTTGTCACGGGTGCGATGCAACTCCAGCACTGTGCCAACCCGGCCTATCTTCCACATGGTGCGTCACACCTTACGCATGCTTCAAGTAGGCGCAAGGTTTTGAAGCGGCGGGGTCAGAAAAGTGACTCAGTGAAATCTTGTAGATTTCACTCAGACACTTTTCTGAGGCGTTCCTGCGCCGGGACGCCCACCCTGCGCCGGCACGACCTCATGAAACCTGACGCATCTCCCTAGAATCCCCCGCAGCATGGCGCTAGCTTTACGCCGCCGCTACGTCACAGAAGTGAAGCAACGGTGGCACAAAAGTGGCACAAGGGGCTTGTAAATCTGCCCCTCTGTCTACTGTTTAAATTCAATTTTAATACCTCTCTCAATCTACTTTTTCCTACATACATCACTTAGGCGATCTTTTACTTACTGCTCCAAAAGCCTCCACCATTTATTCACATCTACACACTACCCTTGCCTGTAGACATAAAACAGGCACAGAGTTATCCTGAGAAACATATTTAGGAATTACTTGGCCTGTTTTCTTCTGGGGAAAATGAATTGATAAAGATTAGAAAATCCTCTAGAGCAGCAAAAAATCCTCTAACGCTGTTCTATATTTACAACAGACTCTTTCAATCTCCAGAAATCTTACACAAACTTTACCCAGAACTCTCTCATACCTGTTGGACATGTTGCTCAGAACATGCGGATTTGAAACATGTACTCTTCACATGCCCCTCTGTTCATGAATTTTGGAGAAACATTTGGGATCAGATCACAACGATCTTCCACTCTACAGTCCCTTCCTCCATTACTAATGTTTTCTTAAGAAATGTACCTTAAGATAACCATGGTTTCATATGATTTCAGATTACTGGATTTGCTGCTAGCAGTTGCATTTCAGCGAGCAACAAGCAATTGGAAAGATTTCACTAAACTCTCTTTTCAAGCATGGTGGTATGCAGTTTGTTATAACCACAGGCTAGATAAAACTTATATGCAACCTATCTCACTTGTTATAAAACGTTTAGTTATGTGGTCTCTAGTCATCAATTTTTTTAGAAAAATCTGCACAATTGTCCTTTGCTCGCCCACCTAATTAACAAGGGGTTCTCCAATAGCCTTGACTTTCCTCTTATTGATAATATCATTGTTTCATTTGTATCATTAATGTTTTCTACACACTATCACTCTCCCTATGTAATTGTCAGATTATTTGTATTCTGAATCATGTATAACTATTCTTCCCCTCCCTATATAGTGTATTATTTTAATCATTTCAATTGTATACTTATGTTGCAATGTACGCATCATGTGAATGTTTCCTTTTTACTTTATTTCTAATAAACACACTTTTTTAAACTTTAAAACATAGACGTTTGTGTCCTCTGGCATTCCTCTTTCTGAATGGTGCACAGTCAGTCAATTCATTGAATCAAAAAGCCAAGCGATTAAAAAAAAAGAGAGAGAATTTACTCTCAGTTCTCAATGTTCTTGCATTCATTATTTTCACTGCCTGACTCTGAATTTTGGACAACAAACGCTTCACCCTCTAAATGCAGAATTTCACACTCTGCTCTTTCTGATTTATCTTGATCTGGTTCATCAGTTTCACCTTCCTTCACCACACCTACAGCCCCTTTCCAATTTTCATCTGCTTCCTCTGTGGTATACCCGGCCCTTTCCCATGTCTCCACAGAAGATTCATCAGCCTTCCCTTCCTTATATCTCCCTAAGTACTCCTCTGCGGGCGAGTCTTTATCATGCTCTGTCTTCGATGGACCCTCAGTGGCCTTTTCTCCACCTTCGTGCTGCAAGTAATCGTTGCCTTCTGTGCATTGCCTCTCTGTGTCTGTCTCTTGCTCCTCTAGTTCCTTGTATTCTTGCTCTTCTGTGGACCTCTCTTCCTTTTCAGGCAGAGGTCTTTGGAAGAGTTGCTGTAATCTTTGCCGCTCTTCCACCTTCTTACTTCTCATTCTTTCGCCCAGCTGCATCAGTTCCTTCTTCATGGCACCTGACAGAGATGGATCTAAGTGGGCAACTCTCAAGAAGTCCTCACGGGCCTCTTTTTCATTCCACACGGCGGAGTGAGCCTTTGCCCGCTTGTAATATGCTTTCACATTATCTGAAAGGGGAGGAGATAAGGAAAGAATGACGAGCATGACTCACTTAAACCAACAATGAATTCTCAAAGCCTAAAATATTTCTCAGCGGTTGACAGAATGCCAAAGTGGACACAATTTCCTCTAACAGCTTACGCAGTAGGCAAACTACACAGGTAAAAGGTGATATTACAAACGATCAATGAAGAAAAATCACATTCATGCCACGGTAGAACAGGCTGTTTAAGGTTAAGACTATCCTAATGACATGCTCTACAATTTCCACGCTTAACTTTTATATTTGTTTTAAGGCACATCTTCTGGCAATAATGCATTTAAATTTAAATAAAACAACATACTTGTAGCAAATCATGTTGACTGAGTTAAAAAAATATATACATTGACATTGGTTTGGGATTTGTGTAAAAAGTGTACATCCGAAAGCCATATATGCACACTTGACACCTAATTCACACATATATGCGCACACCCAAAATAATTCACGCACAGGCCAACAAACAGGTAGATGATGAATGGTTGGGAGTATAAGACTGACAGGGATCGGCAGTTAGACAAAGAACATATACATGCATAGCTATCTCTGTGTCCAGAAAACAGGCGCCCATGCACACAGACCAACAGGCGTATAGGGACCCATGACCACAGAACAAAAGACATTACAGCATCCATGTGCACACACCAACAGGCCTACTGTCTTTCATAGAAAAGAAAAACATGCATTTGCTCTATATGATGTTAACAATGTCAATAATGTTAATTATTAATTTTTTTCTGTATCCCTTGGGGAGGATGTCTTCCAGTCCACTGCAGTAAAGGTCCTTTCTGTCTCCATAAAAGTGGTCACTTGTCTTCATCAAGCCTCGGGCATGTATACATGAGTAATGTATATTGTGTGTGAATGGGGTGTGAGGTTCTTGGGTGGACTGATGAATCAAGGGATTCATTTGAACCCTGAGCATGCGAGTCACTAAATGGTGTTCTCATTTGTGTATGGTATGTATGTCAATCTTGGCCATACCAGCCTGCACCTGCGCCCTTCCTGACCCACACCTCAAAATGTGTGTTTTTAGTGGTTGAGTGTGGTGCCCAGCCCATTACATTTGTCCAGAGTAGGATTCCACTGATCGTGGAGAAACGTAAACATCACCCAATTCCCATGTTTTTGCAGTCCCCCTTGGCAATGGTAGCAAATGCCACTCTGAATTTGAGCCCAATACACATTAACCCTGAACTAGTCAGAAAGTGTTTGATTGGGGATGCAGTAACCTGTATAATCTGTCCAACAATAGGGACACAATGCTTCTTCAGGATTGGAGGATCACACAAGGATTTCAGTGTGGCAGATCCTCTGTTTAACTCTGGCATCCCACCTTGGCTTCGATGGTGTGATTCTACAGACAGTATATGGTTCATCATTATTAGATGGACAGCAAGGATCCCTGTACAACACTGTAGGAGAAGAGGGCTACAGAACCAGGAGCACAAACTTTTCATGATTGCCATTATCACTCCAAACCAGGCTTATGTCTTTGAAGGGAGCTGGGGAGAGACAGAGAAATATCTAGGAAGAGCTGTCTCGATCAAACGGAAGGTTGGTACATTGACTAGTAGACGGTATGACTTGCCTAAGGGCAACCTGACAGACAGAGAGTGTGCAAGAGCTACAACATTTTTAGAGATTAGTTACTTAGGAGTCAATAAAAGGATAAACTGCATCATCACCTTCTGTTATGAAGAAGGGAGAGTCTGTACCATCCCCTTCCTCTAGGGTATCTATATTGCAGACATAGCCATCAAGATAAACTGGGAGCTTGAACAACCTGGAGCTCATTCTGCCTACAACATCAGTACTAGTAGTACTGCCTATGCCAGCATCATGTCTGTGATTATCTCCTCCTCTTCTAACTAAGCAAGGCTTTTAAACCCAAAGATTTGTCTGCATATACCTTTATAAACTTGTTAGAATACTCTACCATACCCAAACATGACACCAGCTCATTCTTATAACATGTTTTTTTAATCTCTACAATCGCATCCACCAGATCCTTCCTGGGTGTTAAACATGGACCAGACTTGTTCTGACCTAAATAGTTCACTTCTCGGACACCAAACTTACACTTATCATTTTTTAATATTAATCCTGCTTTCTTCAACTTTCTTAAAACCAAGCATACCCTTGCATCAAGTACATTTATTGTATTCCCAACAATCAAGGGTCGTCTTGATAATACTGTGCACCTTGTAATCCACTCAGAACGAAAGTCATGATGCGCTGGAAAACAGAGGCAGTAGAAACAAGATCAAATTGCATCTTTTTACATTTGTAGGGCCCCATTGGTTTGACAAAAGCAGTCAGTTTTTCGGAACAATTGTGTAACTCAACCTGTTGGTAAACCAATGTTAGATCAAGAGTGGTGAAATACTTCTTCCTAGCTAGTGCTGTTACAATCTCATCAGTATTTGTGAGGGGAAATCTATCCACAATGATATTTCAATAGGGTACTCTTAGGTCAATAAATAAGCGAATATTGCCTCTTGCCTTCCTGGCAATGACAATGTGATCCACACACTGTGTAACCGCCACAGGTTCTATTACACACATATTGTTAATTTACTGTCACAATTGGGTATGCTTACTGGAATTTGCCTAACCTTTGCAGCAACAGGGACTGCTTCTTTCTTTAAACTTATCCTGTGCGTATAGCATTTGAGGCAGCTAAGTTCATCATCTGCTACCTGTTCAATTTCTTGTACCTTCCCCGTGGACTGGCACTGGGATTTAATGTACCACTTAAAAGTATCTAGTGTGGCCAACCTATCAAATTGTTGCTTTTGTTAAATATATACCTTTCCATCTAAGTACCTGTTACTTAACTCTATGCAGATGCTAAACTAGATCAGCATTTTGTATTGGCAAACCACCATACCCCCAGGGTGAACATCCATTGCACACAATTTGAAGTTACTTTAAAAGAACTGCTCACATGTGGATTTAGAAATTATTGTCAAATGTGAATATAAGTCAATCATCGTCAATCTTTACAAAATTACTTGTGTGTTTAAGTCTCAGACTTTCGACTTGCAATAAGATTTCACCACTTTCCATTGCTCTTTTTTATCTTATTTCTGCAGCATTTAATAAAGTGCCCTTTCTTGCCACAGCCATTACAGTACACACATAAAGCTGGACACTCTTGCATTGGCTTTATGTCCATTTCTACCTCACAGGAAACACTCCCCAGCAACTTGACCTTACTATATTTAACATAAACCTTATGCTTGCTTTATTCCACCTACAACTTCATCCACCTTCTCTAGATGAGCTGATTGCTTCTTCTTAGCACTACTCAATTCAGTGACGAACATGAGCAAATGCTCAACTCTTTTTGCTATCAAAACATGAGCCTCTAGAGGATGCTCATGTTTTAACTATAATTCTTCCCTATCCTATTAATACTACACTTTAATACAAACTAGTCTCTTATTCTTTTTTCTATAGCTGAACCAAACCTTCTGGTAGATGTAATTCTCAACTGTTTCTGCTTTCTCTTGACACATGTTAGATATTGTTGGTCACGTTTTAGTAGACACACCTCATACGCATTTAGATTTCTCTGCTCTTCCAACACTCAATTTGGGCAAAGTTTCTAAAACTTCTTGCCCATCACCTCCTGTGCAATGCAGTACGACAGTATTTGTGTTCTGCACTTAAATTTGTTGTGCATACTCTTGCATAATTGATAAAGATGTTGTCCATTTGCTCCATGTTATAGGTGGTTCACCAAGGCTACTTGAAAAAGGTGGAAGTAATACATTTTGCATGTTTCTAACTGGGTAGAGTGTGCACTTTTCATTTAAATTTACTAAAACCACACTGTATATGTCTGTATCTTGCTTATTTCAAATAATTTGCAGGGTGCGGGTAAGCTTGACAGAATGCAGCACACATTGATAGAGCAAAATACGTTCTCCTCATATCGCCATTCTAAGACCAGATATTACCTGGCCTTAGTTTTTGGTGCTGCCCCAGCATTGTAAATCTGAGACAGCGTCAAAAACAATGGGGGTTGAGGTGAAACGCCCACAGCAACACCAATAGCACGCCCCTTTGCCACAGTCAACTGCTGCGGAAAGTGGCATATTTACAAGGTGGCGTTAAGCGCCAACTTGTAAATATGGGAAATGGCACAATGCCACCAGAGCATCAAAAAAGTGACTCTCAGATGGTGAAAGGGGCTTGTAAATATGCACCCAGGCATTTAAATGCTTCTGCAACATATTATTGCATGTTTGCTTGTTCATCAACGATATGAACGCTTTAGCCGCCTGAGCTATAATGACGTATGCTCTGTCCATTAAAACACCCTTTCTGCATGCTTTTGAATTACCAGGAGGAATAACAGGTCACACTTATGAGGGCCTTAGAAGGTGAAATAGGTTTGTGTTTTTTTCCATATCCCTTGCAGATAGTTTCCCATCCTGGTGATGCTTAAGATATACTGCTTTCAAGGGATGGGATAACAGACTTTCCACAGTCAAATTAGGAAGGACAACCTTCAAAATTAATGGAGGTGTGTGGAAAAGATTCCTCCATTGGGAAGATACTTTCAAGTTCAGAAACAAATTAAAGAAAGTTAACTATGCCAATGCACTGTTATATTACATGTTTGTATCCACAATTTCCATTCGATAGAAAATATCCATGCATAATAATTAGTCATGTGAGTACTCCTGGAGAACTAGGACTGTTTTAGCTTTCTGGACATACTCTAGATTTTGTTGATAATTCCATAACTTTTGGAAATTTGCTCCAAATGGAACATGCTGGTGGGTGAAGTTTCTGACTTTTTCCCCTGCTATACATGATGTGGGTCCAAATTATTGCACTGAATATTTTCACAGACTGTATTATCACTGTTTACATTTCATATATACAATTTTCAGTTTCCCCGTTTTATGGCTCCTTGGCATTCTTTTTGCAGTTTTATATTCCACAAACTCGACTCGCAGATATTTGAGTGCTTTACATGTACACCAGTTACATTACACAAGGACTCATTCATTTTTGTTAAACATGGGGATTATTTAAAGGCCAGATGTATCAAGCATTTTTCTGGTTGCAAATGGACTGATTTGCAGACTGGAAAAATGCATTTTGGTATGTATCATTCTCAACCTGCAATTTGGTAACATGTTATCAAATCGCAATTTGGAATTGCGAATACATACCGATTTGGAAGGGGCTTGTTTGGGGCGTCCCTTCCTAATATCGAATCGAAGTGGTATGTGCAAACGTTTAGGTGAACGAAATGCTGTCGCTAAACAGTCACATTTTACCTCCTACTTCAATTAGATGGTAACCCATTTGCAAATGAGAAAGAGTCCCGTGGGGACCCCTTCTCCTTTGTGAATGGTTGCGAAAAACGTCTTTTAAGAGCAGGCAGGGGTCCCAAGGACCCCTGCCCACTCTTAAAAAATGAAAAGAAAACTTTTATTTTTTAGTTTTTAAACGCATCCCGTTTTCCTTTAAGGAGAACCTGCTGCTTTTGTAAATAAAATGATTGCTTTACGTAGAAGCAATTACAGACATGATGGTCTGCTGACCCCAACAGGCCACCATCACTGTAAGTTTAGTGATTCCTAAATTGCCACCTAACTCAATAATATTCATGAGGTAAGTCGATTTGCAACTCATTAGGAATCATTAAAGGAAACTCTATGGGCCAAATGTACAACCATCAAGGTTTGCGACTCCCAAATTGTGATTTTTAGCAACTCGCAGTTTGTGAGTTGCAAAACCTAATGTACAACTGTGTCTGACACACTGTTTGTGATTCCCAAATGTGTTGCAAGGGACCTGCCTCATTACTATTCATGAGACAGGTCACAATTTCCAACCTGTTGGAAATGACCGGCACTCACAGGGATGGTAGCCTGTTGGGGTCAGCAGAACACCATGTCTGTGACTGCTTTTTAAATAAAGCAGTTGTTTTAATAATGCAGCCCGTTTTCTTTAAAGGAAAACAGGATGCTTCTATATAAATGATCATTTTTATTTTCATTTTTTCAGAGTGGGCAGTGGTCCGTGGGGACTGCCTGCTCTGAATTTTTTTTGGCTCCCCCATTAACAAAGGGGAAGGTGTGCCTTCCCGTTTGTGAATGGCTTACCACCAATTTGAAATTGGTGGTAGACTGCGACTGTTTTGCAACCACATTCACGGTTGCAAAACATTCCTACATACCAGTGCAACTTGCTCAGTGACGTAGCTGGACCATTGCCTGCCCGGTGCGGCCCAGCGGTTTGCCGCTCATAGCGGCATGTAAGAGAGGGGGTGTGCTGACTGATACCCACAACGGTCGGGGGCGCTGGCACAATTCCCACAGTTACCTCCCCGTAAAGGCCGTTTGTATGGGTCGGGGGTGTGGGAGACCTCCATCCCAAAACATTGTTTCACCCGGGGCGTTCTGCCACCACACCCCCCTTGCTACGCCGCTGAACTCGCTATTAGGTAGTGACGCCCATAGCATGCCCCTTGCTAAAAGCAACTCGCAACAGGTTACCGACTCGCAAAATAGGGCTGGTACATTTAAAAATGCCTTTTACTGTTCACAAACGGCCTGGTAAAATATGTCGTACATCTGGCCCTATGAGTTTCATACATTAGGAATAGTCATTTCCTAATTGCGATTCACAGAGAATATTGATACATCTGGGCCAAAGTTATTTGCCAGTAATCACAGGATGTTAAGATGAAGCAGAGATTCTAACCTGGTTCCTCAGTTCCAAGTTGGCATCTCTCATCGTTTCGGCACATCCTCTCCCACATTGTGGCCAACCACTTTGAAGGCAAGGCATACTTACCACTGTGCTTGTGCAGGATTTCCGTGGTGTGCTCCAGAACTTCATAATACTCCCCGAGCTCCAGCTGACACTGACAGTAATTGAGAACGAGAGGAGTGATGAGACTGTCCAGTCTCATCCAGTCTTCATCCCAGGGTTTTTCCTGAGTTCAACGAAGGCAGTACATTTAGTGTAAAGCATGCAGAAGACTGAGTCCATACAATCCATACACATAATTGCGACTTTTAAGTTCAATTCTCTTTGAGCTCGCTGCTCAATAAACCACCAAAACCCTCTATGATGCACTAAACAATGGTAGAGATAATGAACAGAAGTGGGAGAAAGTGGACAAAACACAGAAGGATATATACTGATTTTTATGTCTAAAAATGTGTTGTTTTAAATATTTAACAGCAGAAAGACTTGTCTTTTACGATGCTTTCAGCATCACCAATACCTTTATTCTCTTGCTTCCCACAGACAGACGGCCTTCCAAACAAAATGGCAGTTTTTTCACAGTCAACAAAATAGAAGGAAGATGGCAATCAACTATTAACTAATCAGTAAAGATCATTGTGTAAAGCAGACTAAAGGTCTTAACATACCTTGACAGCACCACTTATGCAAAAGAGGACAGTATGCTGAATTATATTAGAACACTGGAATGGTGGGGGGTCCATTGTAGACAAGAGAGTGATAGATGTTCACTAACGACTGTTAAAGTTCCTTTCCTCCAACATTCCAATGCTTGTCTTTCTTTTTCCCCAGGTTTACTTTAGGGCAAGGCATTATGTTGCCATTGTGTGGAATGTTCAAATACCATTAGACAACCTCTCTCTCAAGTTATACTCGTCATACTAGTTATAGGCCCGGGTCTAAGGGGTATAAATGAGTTAGAAGCAAGCTATAATGCTACAGTATTCATAGTATCATGGCAACTTGGCTCCACCTTAAGTATGTCAGTCGAAAGATTGGTGACGGTGAATAAAACAAATGGGTATGCACTAGATGTGGCCTTCTTAAACTTCAGCACACCTTTTGAAACAGATAACTCGTAAAAAGCTAAGCAGCCTTGTGGTATGTTCTAAAGATGGATCTATACCCAAGATTAAGAAAGTTAAATCTGGCGGAAGAGCCTTTAGCTATGCGGCAGCACGCCTTTGGAATAGTCTGCCAGTTGAGCTAAGACAGATACAAGATCTGATGAAGTTCAGGGGAAAAATTTAAACTTGGCAGTACAGGCTTAGCTTAGCAATCAGCTAGCCAGGAAGAATGGTGGTAGAGTATTGTACTGCAGCGCCCGGATGCCCGTAGGGTTACAGTGCACTTTATAAATCTGAAATACATACATACATACATACTTTGTTGTTCCACACCTGCATCTTGAAATGAATATGAGGAATTTATGAAAAGTGAAGATCCCCAAAAAACGACTTCAAAAGAGAATTTAGTGCTTATACTACTTGCAAATAGTTGATGGCTAGTTGGCCCCCCGGGACCCTCAGTATTCAGGGGGAACTTAATCCCCCAACTTAGAACGCACCAGGGGACGCGTTTGCAGACTGCTTCAGGGAGGGGGCGGGACCTCCGGCGAGTTGCCAGTTTCTTTTTTCTTTTTTTTATTCTTATTTTTTGGGAGGTGGGCTGCTTGGCCCCCCTTCCCTGGCCCACTTTTGGCCCTGGGGACCCCATCCCCCGGGGCCTGAGCATTTTCTTTTTTTTTTATTAAAAAGAAACAGTAAGGGGACCGCGTGGCCCCCCCTTCCCTGAGCCACTATTGGGCCCAGGGACCCCATCCCCCGGGGCCTGGCTTGGTTCATGTTCTTTTTATATTTCCGCGGAGGAGGGCCGCATGTCCCCCCTCCCAGGCCACTCCTGGCCCTGGGGACCCCATCCCCTGGGGCCGGCCCGTTGCGTTGGGGACCGTGGGGGGAGCCCCAATGCCCCCATGGTCCCACCGGCTCCCCGCCTCCTGCGGGAGCCGGCATTGCTTTTGAGCATAGGGAGCTGCTAACATGCAGCTCCCCTTGCTCAAAAGCAAGCTGCTTTGCTTCATTGAAGTGAGAGCAGGTTTTCCTGCTCTCGCTCCAATGAAGCAAAGCAGAGTTTCCTATGGCAGGGCGGGAGCCGTGTACCCACCCTGCCATAGCAAACAGCAATATCGCGAGGGTGGTGCAGAAGCTGGCCCGGGGGGGCGGTCCCCAGGGCCATCAAGGGTTCCTGGAGGGGGGCCACGCAGCCCCCTCCCAAGTCTTTAAAGTCTTTAAAGGAGGTGGTAGTCCCCGGGGCCAGGGGGTCCACCACGGACCCCTGTATTTTAAATCATTTTGTGCCCTGGGGAGGTGGTGGTCCCAGGGGCGTGTGGACGGGCCCACACATCATTTTAAATTAAAAACAGAGCCCCGGTAGGTGGCTGTCCCCAGGGCTGCGGGGGGCCGCAGTGCCCCCGCATACATTTATATTAGCCCCGGGGAGATGACAGTCCCTGGGGCTGTGGGGGCCCCCACAAATTATTTGGTGAGTGGCCCCGGGACCTGGCCCACCCGGGGGCTTTCAAAAATGAAACGCGGGAGCCCGTGCTTCGTTTTTAAAATTTTCTCGGCCTGATTCGCGACCCGAGTGCGAATTCGTCTGATCCTTTTTTATGCTTTCTTGGGCCCTGAGCAGGCCTAGAGGGTCAGCGTGTTTCTACCCTGCCCCCTTTTCTTGTTTTTTAATGTTTTTTTCACTGTTTTCTTGTGACTCGGTTACCGAGTCACTAGATGGCTGCCAACACTTCCTGGTTTGGGGTGTTGCCAGCCAATCAGAATTGAGCTTGTGCTCGGGAGGGTTCACAACTCCTCCTCGGTGCTCAGATATCGATATATATATTTTTTTTTTTCTCAGGAAATACTGAATGGATTTACACCATTTAACAAAAAGAACGCACTCTAAACCAAGACCTACCTTTTTGCCAAATTTGGTGTAATTCCGTTCAGCAGGTCGGGCTGTAGCCTGTAATAAAGTTCCTATGGAAAATAACATGGAGAAAACACGCTTTGGGACCCCCTTTTCTCAGGCCCCCGCTTGACTAATCACCCCGAAACTTTCAGCACACAAACTGAATGGTCCAACCCTATTTTTTGGAAAATTTCACAAAGATTCGTCAAACGGCACGAACGATATTGACAAATCAAAAAACGCTTTTCCAATGGAAATTAGGTCCTAACTATACCTACCTACTGGCGACCACATACACACAAACTGAACACACAAAATCCTGGCCCACCGCTCTCCCGATGGGACCCTCCAGGTATGGACCTCCAGAAGCTGAATATGGTACATTCACAAGTGCTTTATTTTCGGAATGACAAATGAATACAGGACAGTGCCTGTCATGACGCATTTCGACCGCAGGGACGCGGTCTTGATCATATATATTTATATGATCAAGACCGTGGTTAGTGGTAGAATCGCGTAATGCTGGGCACTTGCCACATCATATTTTACTGATGCCAGAAATTCGAATAAACGCACTTCAAAGAATTGCACGCTGTGATCCGTCCCGGATTGTTGCCGCCAAGGAGTTGGTTTGGTCAGGATTTGGTTTCTCCATATACATGTATATATGCAGACAAAACCCCTTCAAAGAAAAGATCAGAGGACACAGCGTGGATTCTCTTGGCAGTCCTTTATTCACGGTGATGGGCATGATGCATTTCGGCGCATTCGCCTTCCTCAGATGCCTGGTTTCACCTGATTACACTACCTCCCTCCTTTGTATGTTCCACCGCACTCCCATTGGCTGGAGAGCGGCAGGCTCCAATTGCTTGCAGCTGCAGTTCGATGCTGAAGAACACCAAATCCCAGCATGCATTTCTCCGGCAAGTATCGGATGTGGAGCCATGTTGTACTTCTGTGAGCGCTGTTATATCCATCAAGGGAGGGAGAAAACTAATGTTTATCGAGTGTATCTTGCAATGTCGGTGTTCAAGGCTGCCTAGAATCCACAACGCATCAACCCCAAGCGCAAAGTCCAAACCAGGCCGTGGCAAGCAGGTACAATGATCCTGTGTCCCCGTACAATGACGGACTGCAATCCGCAGCAGCCTCTTGTTTGGCAAGTTTTCAGGGTGTGCCCGCACAGTCCAATACCTTGGAAATGAAAAGCCACGTTGCCAATATTTTGTGCAGGCCACTTGATAAGGCGGTTCCTCTGTACACGCGCTACTGGCCATATTGACAAATCAAAAAACGCTTTTCCAATGGAAATTAGGTCCTAACTATACCTACCTACTGGCGACCACATACACACAAACTGAACACACAAAATCCTGGCCCACCGCTCTCCCGATGGGACCCTCCAGGTATGGACCTCCAGAAGCTGAATATGGTACATTCACAAGTGCTTTATTTTCGGAATGACAAATGAATACAGGACAGTGCCTGTCATGACGCATTTCGACCGCAGGGACGCGGTCTTGATCATATATATTTATATGCTCAAGACCGTGGTTAGTGGTCGAATCGCGTAATGCTGGGCACTTGCCACATCATATTTTACTGATGCCAGAAATTTGAATAAACGCACTTCAAAGAATTGCACGCTGTGATCCGTACCGGATTGTTGCCGCCAAGGAGTTGGTTTGGTCAGGATTTGGTTTCTCCATATACATGTATATATATATACACACACACACATATATATTATGTATATATTATATAAATATGGATATATATACATACATATTATATATATATAATATAATATATATGTTGGTATGCCCATAACAATGGCAGCCATTCTCATGTAGGAGCTCACTGAGAGTGCAGAGTGAATGGAGACCACAGACAGTTGCAGAAGTGAGCAACATTGACACATCTACTTAGTAAGCCACATTCCACATGGACAGGTGAGTGGACAAGGCCTCAACTGCCTTCATAAAAATATAGTTATGATACTCACCTATCCAGATTCTGTCTTGGAATGTTGCTGGTATAAGGAAAAAATGTTAGATCCTGATTGGCATACTTTAATTGATCAGTACCATATTTCTATTTGTGAGGAAACAGGGGCTTTGAGCCTGTGTACAAATTGGGCATTGCATTAAACTTTGTTCTAGGCCTTTATCTAGGTTAGGCAGAGCTTCTGGCAGAATAATCATTTGGGTCAAACTAACACAGAGTTGTATGATCAAAAATCTGAACATTGATTCCCAGACATACTGGGACTGAATCTAAAAGGCAATAATTGTGGCTCATGGAATGTGTATAATGTTTGCAATCGTTTCCTGCCCCACAATAGAGAGTCTTTTATCTTGTCTATGTTAGAACTGCATTTGACCAGCCTAAACAAAAGCCCATTTCTTTTAGTGGCAGGTGATTTTAATATTAACTGCAGACTTATCAACTTCTTACACTTAGTAACGGAGGAGGAGGGTGAAGCAAGGTGTATACCTGGTTTGGCAATTAACTCACTCACTGCAGGGGCTATTCAACTTGCATCGCTAACCTTCTCACATGGTCTGAGAGCTTGCAATGGATGTTCACCCTTAGATAAGGCTGGAGAATGCCCTTACGAGGACGGTTCTTATTCTAGTATGAATTACCACATTTTGTTGGATGTGAGATCTTAGAATAGAATGCAAGATTTTGTTGTTGAGTGGATAATCAGCAGTGATCAAATTGTGTTGCATCTCTCCCTAGAGTGTCCTGATACTCCAGTCTCTGACAGTAGGTAAGGCATTAAGCCCATTTTAGATAATAACTATAGGGCAATACATGGGCTAGTTTTTAGGTAATGTGGAGCTTTATACTAAAATGTACAATCTTTTCCCCTCTGCCATAGCTCCTTTTGCAGATCTTCCCTGTTGGAAGATCCCAATAATAGAGATTCACACTTCTTTAGTTCCTTATTAGAATGTTGTACCTAAGCACCCAGAGCACAAGTTAGGGAAAAATGTGGATCTCTGTCATGGTACCTTGGTGAATGCTGGAAAGTGAAAACACAATTGATCTTAGCAGTTAAGTTAGGAAATGCTAACTTGATACCAATGACTAGATCTAACTACAATTGAATATTAGCTACCAGTAAAAGAGCCTGGGATGAGGATTATTGGGCACAATTACAGGATACTTTCAGAAAGAGGGACACAGTAGGCTCTTGACACATTATAGCACATGGAAGCCACGAGGGAACCATTTGAACCGACCACTATATTCAAGCACACAAGAGCGTACAACATTTTTCTAGATTATACTCACAGTGCCGCAATTCCTCTAGAGTAGTAATGGACGATTATCAACAAATCGTTACCCATGCACCAGGTGCTCGGAACTAGTGTGTTTTTTCAATCTTAGAAACCCAGATCACCACTGAATCATTGAAACGAGGGAAGGCATCTGGCAGTGATATGATCCCATGAGATCTCTGTCGATCAGAACTAGAAGTTAGGACACCATATTTTAATTTCTTGCCTAACACAATTTGGGCAGGAGGTGCTATTCCTGACTGCTGGAAGTGAATATATGCATTCCTATTCACAAGAATGGCGATAGGGTGATCCCTCATAATTACAGGTTGTTTAGCTCTGCAGGCAAGTCCTGAGCAAACTAGAAGAGTGGATGAAAGAAATGCAAATCTTGTTGTTGGCTCAGGCTGGCTTCAGAGCCAGGGTTAGTACTATCGATCAGGTGTTCAGACTATCATTGATCTGTTGGAAGTACAAAAAGATCAGGAACAAACATCTATATAGCTTTTGTGGTCCCGAGGGCTGCATTTGTTCTAGTCCCCAGGTCAAAGCTATGAAAGGCCACTGGGAGTACGGGCACCATTACTTTCTATAATATTAAGGCTTCATAATAAAAACCATGTACAGGATCGGTTGGTGAAGAATTGCAAGCAAACAAAACGCAATCAGATTGGTAGAGGTGTTTGCTAGGGATGCATACTATCTCCCATTTAATTGTCTTTGTTTATTAATTAAATGAGCCACGCATTAATGAGTTACACTCAATATTCCCCCAAATTGAATGGTTTCTCAATTCCAGCTCTACTCTTTGCTGATGAAACTAGTTTAATCACACACACTGATGGCTCTCCAGAATTTTCTTGATAGTTTTCAAATCTTTTGTAACTCAAGTGGCCTAGAAATCAATGTATCAAAAACAAAGTATATGGTTCTGAATCCACAGAAAACTTTTAGGGGGAGCTTGAGGTTGGGAGGAATTTGTTTGGATTAGGTTCCCATTTTTGATTATTTAGGCAGTAGTCATGAACAGTTTATCCCTTAAGCCAATAGTTGAAATGAACAGGGCTATAATGATATGCAGAGGTACAGTGATTATGCAGGCTGATAAACCTTTGTTTATTAACCTGTGTCTACGGTATTAGAGTTATATAGAGCGAAGGTTGATCAGCTGCTCTGTACAGGATGGAAATTTGGGGATATAAAAACATTTATGTTATGACCATAAAAGAGAATTTCTTTGTTAGATCTTTGATGAATTTACCACAAAGTATGCCCTTGTTGCCTCTATATTTTGACTTGAGTCGAATGAAAATTGAATAAGTGGCTATTTTTAGACCTTTGTAATATTGGGTAAGGTTTTGGGCAACTCCTCAGCTTGTCACATACAGAGAAGGCTTTCAGGAGATTTTGAGGCTGAACACGACAGGCAATTAGGCCCAGTTACAACATGTGAAGGTTTGCCTGGTAAACCTTAGGTATGAAACCTTGTGGTTAGATCCATCTTCTTTAACTGTTACCTATAAAACCAAACTGAAAGAGCAGTTTGGGGATTATATTGTGGGCCTTAGCCAATAGAATGGCCTTAAAGACAGCCTATTAGCTCAGTTTTTTAAAGTGAAAGCAATATCGGCTTATGAGCCATACCGAGATAAGATTTCACAGACCCCTGCTTGTTCATTTCTGTTATGAGATTTTAGGAATAAAGAGTTTCACATACAAGTGGGAAAGAGCCAGTGTTTGTAGTAAAGCCTGTATTATGTGCAATACGGGTGCTGCAGAGACTATTGATCATTTCTCATTTTTCTGTTCCGTATATCACCTAGCTCGTATGAAAAGGATTCACCCATTATGTCTTTCTTTGAGTTTTAGGAATTTCACGCCATCTTTAACTATGTGACTTTGCCTTTTACTGCATGATGTTTGAGGACATTTTTATACTGTGTGTGCATTGAGAGAAAAAGTGCACGGATAGACCTTAAAGCTATATATTTCTTGTATGATCAGTTGATTTTACATTATATTTATTAATCACATTATATATGCTAATTTTCTGTTGTTTTTGCGCTAAAACGTATGATGTATATTGTTTTATGGTGTGCTTTATGGGGGTTAATTTCCAAATAAACATGATGATGATGAACTCACCACACCTATAGGAAATATATACCAATAAAGTGTTGATGAGGTGAAAAGGCATCAATAGTCTGTTGGTGTGCATATCTGATTGCCTCATGGTATCTGTAGTCAGTCAGTCAGCCATAAAACTTTATTTGATTTCAAGAAATTATAAAAGCATACCATACATACACGAATAAACTACAGCAGCAACACAGAACTGTTAAAAATTAATTGACTAAAATGACTAGTACCGTAACATTTTCATCACTATTGGACAGCAGTACAAGTGCAATGTGCATTTTAACAGAGTACAAAAAAACGCAACCATATTTTCATTAAATTTCCTTACAAATCTCAAGACAACTGCTACCCATATTGTTTTCTTATAGAGAGTGCCCCCTTAATAAAATTGAGAACTGCATAACAGATTTTGTGTGATTCCCATGAATACAAGAGTCTACAACCACCTTGCTGTGAAATTGGCCTATGTATTCTTAGTAAGGGAAGCAAAAAGGTTGTCCTTACAGAATGATATAAAGTACAAAAGACTAAAAAGTGTACAGTAATTGATTTGATGTATTATAGCAAGGACACGGCAGGAGAGTTTGCACCCATACATATTGTAGTGAAAGTGCTCAGTGCCAAGGCAAAGTCTGGACAAATAAAATCTGGGCTGAGAGTTTAAAACAGGCGACAAACAGAAGGGAATCACTGGGGAGGAAATAATCACATTAGGTTAATTGAAAAGCAGTCATTTGTGCGCCAGTCTTTGGCAATTGGCCAGTATCCTTTCTCAGTAAGCTTCCTTGACTTGAGCTTTAGCTGATGGTTAAATATGAACTAGGTCTTCAAAAAGAGCAACAAGGACCATATCAGTACGTATCTAACGTATCCCTTCCACGGGATATTCTCTACTTTACAGGTAGACAGTCAGATAGAATTTGCTTGGAAAATCTAATTCAGCTGCAGACTACACTTTGACCCATAGTAATAATGGAAAAAAAAGCTATACAATCCTCAAAGTAGTTCAAGCCCACTACGGAGTGACAAGACTTCTGCCCCATATGTAGCAAATGACATGCATTTTTCTCTATTTAACATCATCAACTCCCTAGCGGGCTTCTGGACCAGCTTTGTTGCAAAGCGAAAAAGAGCTTCCACCACCCTATTAATTTGCTTTACCCATAATGATATGAGAGGATTCCATTTCAATAGATTATTGAAAAGATTCCCTAATTAGGAAAAATGTGTGACTTTATGCAATGGAGACTCTTGGAGATAAAAAGTTTTAGTTTTTGTTGATTTTGGGCCACATACCCTTGCATAGGATTTTTAAGGTGTACTTTCAGATCTAGAGATTCCATAAAATCTGGGAAAGCATTGAGGGATTTCTGTAAGCTGTTTGCTCTCTTCGCTAGGACGGATCGTATCATTTGCATAAGAAATCGAAGGGATGGAAAAAGCGCCTGTAGTCTGTAACATGAATTCTGACAAAGTAATGGTATGTTCATTGGATCTATACCTATCTCTACATACAGTACACCCACCTGTCCAATTATTATGTGTATTACGTGTAATCCAAATAATTATTGTGAGCTGACAATACCACAAATTTGGGAATGCCTTGTTGCATGTCTACAGATGCAGAGTATATATATGCAATAGAAGTGCAGCTGTCCTCAGGCATCCCCCTAACACACGTCCTACCCGACCAGATCCAATTGTCCATCAAGACACTAAAGAAGATAATATGCAGTTACAAGATTACTACATTCAAACTGCCAGACAAGGGGAAGTAAACTAGTGAGTGCTGCTCTTCTATCAACATGTGCCAAGTGTCAAGTTGGAATGTTCTTCCAGAGACTAGCCCTAAAAAGCTTTTCTTTTACCGCCAGGCTTTAGCTGGACCTTAAAATATGTTAAATTATAGCTTTTAAACTTTAATCTGCAACTTTTGACAGGAAAGAGCTAGAATATTGATTCAAAGTCTATATTTCATGTTTATAAAAATCCAATTCATTGGTGAGGTTAGATTGTGTAACAATTATTTAAGAAAAGTAACTTATAAAAAGTTAGATTTTCCCTGCTTGAAGCTCTTGAAGGTAGTCTGTATTAGACTTCAAGCAGCTGCCAAGCCAGTACTTGACTTCAATGAGGTCTGAACACTGCTCCCAGACAGGGTGAGGTAGGTGGGAGGCATGTGATCCCTACCAGCTCAGGAATGACAGCGAGGGAGGGAGCAGGAACTTAATTAACTTGAAAGGGGCAGAGGTGAGGCCTGCACATTCATAGTCCAGTGGAATGAGAGACCTCGGAGGAGACAACTCTTGGATCTCTGGAGACATGGTACTTAACCTGACTCCTTCCTAGTGTTAGGGGGATCTGGCATCAGAACCACTTTGGTGTAGCTTCGGAGGAGAGAACTGATCATTTGCCTAAATACAAACAAGGTTGGCACACATGCTTCCTCCAAGGGCGAAAGGTCCGTGCCATCTTGGATTTCCCCTAAAAGATGCAAAGTGGGGCAGCTCACATAGGGCAAACCTAATATGCTGCAAAAGTGGTTAGGGGTCCCCCAGGAATATTTCCCCATTGGTTAGGGAGCTCCAGGAGTTGCTTCCACCCACTGGCTAGTAAAACTTACAAAGATGTCACCTCACCCACAGTTCCTCAGAAAATGATTTGTACCTATGGCTGATAAGAAGAGGACTGGACTTGCTGTCTGTGACCTGAGTGAAAAACTGAATGGCTGGACCTGCTCCCACTTATACCCTGGACTGAGAAGTGGATTCCAAGGGTCAGTTGGGTGACTTCATTTGAGGCTCAAGGAACACAACAGGCTTCAAGAGGCCTATTTCCTGAAGTGACCAGTAGCAACTGAACCTGGACTGGACCCAGGTGTTGGCATCTATTGGAGTGAGCCCTGGCCCCCTATGTGCTGACCCTGCGGTCCTTGGATCCTTAGAAGGGAACCACAGGACCTTCTAAACCTTCAGAGCATCAGAATAACTTTGTGGCACAGGCGTCCGATTTTGATGCAGTTTCGTCGGCTACAGCATCAGGCTTGCTCCGCTAGAAGATTTTGAGCCCCATAACAAGGACAAAGCCAGAGGGTAAATTTTTTGACTAGTATGAACCTGCTTGGTGTATCTGAAGCACGCGCCATTGCAGTCAGCCTGAAATTACCCCTAGGTCCCGGTCTACATCTTCTATAGACTATCATTGGCCCTCAGTGTTTTGGTATTATTTTAACTTAAATCTTTAAAAATTTATATCACCAGTTCGCCCTATTAGATTTTTGTCATTTTGGTGTCTTTTTTTATAAAACTTTTGTCTGTTTTTCACATTAAGTTTCGGATTTGTATTGTTTGGTGTTCTGACTTTATTACTGTTTTGTCACTGCATGAATACTTTACTAATTGCCCTAGATTAAGCCTGTCTGCTCAGTGCCATAACTCCTAGGGGGTTGAGCTTAGGTTAATTCATTGACTTCTGGGGTTCACCATGACGACTTTTTGTTATTACTTCTCGAAATGGGCACTAATAATCAATTTTCTTACAATATGCATTCAAACTGATTTGATAAAATTATTTCAGACCTTTACTTCTGTTGAAAGAAATGTTGCTAAACATAATTTCTCCAAATCAGATTGTGTTAAAACATGAGCTTGTCCTGCATATTTTCTACCCAATCTCATTATCTATGTGCATCGTGAAGGGAGCTGTAAAACATGCTGGTTTGAATGCTTATAAGTGAACTGTATCTAAAAAGGCACTGATGGAGAGACTACGAGGGGTTCAACCACATGCATCTAGTGACAGGGAATTAATTGTTGAACTGAGGAAATAACATACAAAGCTGACAAGGAGGAAGAGGGAAATGCTGATAAAGCTTGATTTGATTTGTTAGATTCCCCGGTAGATGGTGATGCTAAATCAATTTGGAGACTGGATATAATCAAAAATAAGTGGTTGTACAAACAATAGCCTTGAATCTTAACTTGGATTCAACACTTTAATGCTATACATTAAGATACATCATACTATACTTGTGTCACTTCCATGGTCTAGGAGAAAAAGTATTTGTTGAACTTTGTACTATTTCATTTCGAGAAGCATCTCTTACTTTGCAGTCCTGGTGCAAAGCAACAATTCCTGACCAAATTCCAGTGGATTTTTCAAAGAAGATTTACTACTATTGGCTCCATGTTTATGCAAAGCATAAACTAACTTTTTAGAAACCAGAATCATTCTTGGTTGCAGAGTACAAAATATATAATAGCAATTTATGTGATCTGGGAAACTTGAATCTAATCCCCTTTTCCGAGGGGCCACTAAGAATGAAATGATTTCTCCCTGTCAAGCAGGTTTCCCGACACAATACAGGACAAACGAACAATTATGCTGTTGGGATGGCAAGAAATGTATTAGGATGGCATAATTTGCATTACATTTCACCCTAGCCATCACCATACACAGTGTTGTCATCAATGATGTGTCAAAATCACTATGATATCCTCAGGGTCGTGCCGATGCTCAGAGGGGTCAACCTCTCGACAGGCCCAAGTCCAGATAGCTATATTAACTTGTACTGTTGGGTTGATCAAGCGGGAGAAGGAAAGGGTAGGAACTGCAGGGAAGGAGACCTAAGAATGACAAGGACCAGTACTTAATATTTTATCCCTCTAAACGTTTGATATAGTAATGTAAACATTAGAAAATGCGTTCATAAAATACCTGTAAAGAAAAAGAAGTTGCCCTACACCAGGAGAGATGAGAGGGTGAATTCAGGATACCAACATGTTTACTATCCTATAGAAAGAACAATGTACATTATAATTCTCTAATAGTCTATTTCAAATATCGTCATGAACTTCAGGAGAGGAGACTACCTCTAATCAATACCACCTACCATATAAACGAGAGGATGTAACTTGACATATTTTAACTGTTCTTTCCTGGACACCCCCTACAGGCCTCCCCTGTAAGAAAATCCATGAAACAGAAAATGCCACTATAACTTGTCTGAATATTACTTCTGGTCTGTTCTTCCTCCACATAAATCATATACTGAAATTCCAGAGATAATAACCCAAGTTTTGGCTGAATGACCAGTGGCTCCAATTACCAAGTAACCAGTTATGTCCTGGATGCAGAGGAAGAGCTACAGCAATAGTTAAGAGTGAGAATTCCACTCTTTCCTGAAAGAACACAAAATGTAGCCAAAATTCAATGCAAATAAAAAATAGCTGTACTGGGCCATACTGAATGTCATGCCCATTAAGCTAGAGATGAAGATTCCCCACTTTACTCCTCGGTTTGGTGAACAATACCTCCTTGGTATACATTTTTGCAAACAGCAAAATACACACGTAAAAGAAAACAAATCCAATACCTCCTCTGCATGAGCCTAATTTAACACCAAGGAAGACTCACCAAAGGAGGAGATTATAACCCACTTGGAACCCTTGACAGCAGGGTTACAAGAGCACTGCAGCAGTGATAGTCTTTAATTACCTACCACTTCCCCCACATGAGACTGCACCAGAGACACGTCTCGCCAACGGAAGATATTCACCGAAGTCGCATCTGCCAAATCCCCAAGGCAAGTGTCTTCTTCAAAGAATCTAGATTGGTGCATGAAGCACCCTTACCAGACCTCGTTCTCCTTTCCGACAAATGCCTATATCCACAAAATAATCGGCGTCTTCACGAATGGCACGCTCCTTTGCGTGCTGCGTTGGAAACCTGCGGAATGCTGGGAAACTGAGTCTTTCCTTACACTGCAGCTTCGTAACTGGCTGTCAGTGTACTCGGCTTCGATGGCCCTAACATGATGCAATTTCAGTTGTCATCAGTTATGTCATGAATGGTGTCATAGC
The DNA here is from genome assembly GCF_964204655.1 of Triturus cristatus. Lineage (NCBI taxonomy): Eukaryota > Metazoa > Chordata > Amphibia > Caudata > Salamandridae > Triturus > Triturus cristatus. The sequence goes on along the minus strand of NC_140588.1, from coordinate 618,371,742 downwards.
ATACGTCATAAGTGTTGAAATAGGTGAGGCAATAAGCAGTGCATGACGAAGTAGCAAGTTATAGTTACTTCAGTTAACTATAACTGGTGAATTTCAGTGGTTGTTCTGTTTAAACATTTATGTTTTAACTGACATTTTCACCTAACTATAATGTAACCTTTGTTTTTTCAATGAATTTCTGTGATTTTTTTAAACTTTAAGTAACAATATAAAGGTTGTCATTTTAAGTAAGTCAGACTTACTGGCTTTGTCAAATGGGTAGAAGTCCATATCCTAAAAAACAGGGCTATTGGCTTTATCAGGCAGTCAGCCTAATATAGTCCAATGTATTAACATTTACATACATGGCAAGGATTAATAATAAATATTTTTACAAAATAATTGAAATAAAAAATTTTTACTAAAAGAAATATGTTTTGGAATCTTTCTTTAGCACTCTTCAGGCCATAAAATGCAACCATAGAACCAACCACAATTGTCCCTGCACACCTGTTGAAGAGCATGCAGCTCTAGCTCAGAGTGCTTTACAAAATAAGACAATCTCCCCTGGGGTCAGTAATTCAATGACCCAGGAGACCTCCTGCAACTTTTTCAAAAATGTTTCTAGGTTGGCCGCTGCACAACCTGCAGCTCCCAACAATATTTAAAAGAAATTTGGTGGTGCTCCTGCCCATTCTATTGGCACCAAGAGGATCAAATTATTCAGATACACAGCCCTCGGAAAGCATTATGCTGAGCTTTGCTCACATTTGTCCTGAAACACGCAGTTGAGATGCTGAATTTGCAATAAAGAACTTGCCACGTTGTATCCTGAGTGAGCGTTTGGATATCCATTTGAGGAAATATATATATTTTGTTAAATGTGTTGTAATGGTATATGCTATGTGTGCTTGTTGAGATTGAAGAACATACTGTAAACTGGTTTAACTTATTTTTATATATACATTGATACATCTATCTTTCTCTCTGTCTATATTTTTATATATATATATATATGTCTGTGTGTATGCGTATATATATATATATATATATATATATATATATATATATATTAATTGAACAAACAAAGGTTACAGGGATGTTATAGTTAGGCTCACATTTCACACGCACAAAACCACAGAAATTCAGCAGTTATAGTTAGCTAAGCTAACTATAAGTCATGCCCTCGCAAAACACCGACTATGATCTTACATATTATATCACTCCTGGCATGGCCAGTGACATCACTGATGACATCTCAAATTACATTACTGATGACATCATGCAGTGATTGTGTTTAAGAGTTTATGAGTGTGAAACATATATACTAAGCTACTACAAAAGTTAAATTAGTTTACTATGTGTACTACTAATGAGTGATACTACTTGTAACATATATTATGTGAGTGGCTGTGTGGCTGTGTGTATCTGTGTGTGAGTGGCTGTATGAGTGTGTGAGTAGGTGTGTGAGTGGCTGTATGGGTGTATAAGTGGGTGTGTGAATAGCTGTATGGGTGCGCAAGTGTCTGTGTTGGTAAGAGAGGGGCTGTATGGGTGAGTGATTGGCTTTGTGAGTGGCTGTATGTGTGGGTGAGTGGTTGTGTGAGTAGCTGTATGAGAAAATGAGTGAGCAGCTGTTTCAGTGTGTGTTTGGTTAAGTGAGTTGGTATGTCAGTGGCTGTATTTAAGAGTGAGTGTCTATGTGTGTGGCTGTATGGGTGAGTGTGCAGGTATGTGAGTAGTTGCATGGATATGTGAATGGGTATGTGAGTGGTTGCATGGGTGTATGAGTGGTGGTATGGGTGAGTGACTGGCTATGTTGAGAGGCTCTATGGATGAGTGAGTGAGTGTATGAGTCATTGTACGGGTGAATAAGTGGGTGTGTGAGTAGCTATGTGGGTGATTGTGTGGCTGTGTGTGTGGTACTATGGGTGAATGAGTGGTTGTATGAGTAGCTGTATGGGTGAGTGAGTGGTTGTGGGATTAGCTATATGAGTGACTGAGTGGGTGTGTGAGTGTCTTTATGGATGAGTGAGTGGGTGTACGAGCAGTTGTGTGGGTCTGTGAATGGGTATATGAGTGCTTGTGTAGGTGTGTGAGTGAGTATATGAGAGGTTGCATGGGGGTGTGAATGTGTGTGAGTGGTTCTGTGGATGATGTCATCAATGATATCGTTTGAGATGTCATCAGTGATGTCACTGACCATGTAATGTATGATGTAATATGTGAGGTCATAAGCAGTGCATTGCGGGGGCATATGTTATAGTTAGCTCAGGTAACTATAACTGTGAATTTCTATGGTTTTGTGTGAGAAATCTGAGGCCAACTATAACGTCCCAGTAACCTTTGTTTCTTCAGTGAATTTCTAAGGTTTTCTTAATTCTATTTCCTAACTATAACGTCCCTGTAACCTTTGTTTTTTTCAGTGAATTTCTATGGTTTTTGAATGTTATTTCCTAACTATAACATCCCTCGGAGGTTTTGTTTTGTTTATGAATTTCTACATTTTTTAAACTTTATTACCTAACTGTAACTTGAGAGTGGGCGTGAGAGATGCTGTATAGCTTGGTGACTGGGTATGTGTGTGGCTGTATGGGTCTGTGAGTGGGTGTGTGAGTGTCTGTAATGGTGTATGAGTGGGTTTGTGAGTATTGTTAAGGATGTTTGACTTGCTGTAAGGGTCAGTGAGTAGGTATGTGGGTGGTTTTATAGTTGTATGAGTGGCTGTATTTGTCAGTGACTGGATGTGTATGTGGCTGTATGTGGCTGTGAGTGGGTGTGTGAGTGTCTCTAAGGATGTATGAATGGCTGTGTGAGTATTGTTGAGGGTGTGTGACTGGCTGTGTGAGTGGATTTGTGAGTCAGTGAGTGGTTATGTGATTGCCAATATGAGTCTGTGAGTGGTTGTGTGAGTAGCTGTGTGGGTGTGTGAGTGGTTGTGTGAGTAGCTGTGTGGGTGTGTGATTGGGTATATGAGTGTCTGTATGGATCTGTAAGTAGTTGTGTGAGTGTCTGTATGGGTGTGGGAGTGGTTTTGTAGGTGGGTATGTGAGTAGGTGTGTGACTTGCTGTGTAGGTCAGTGAGTGGGAATATGAGTGGTTTTATAGATGTGTGAGTGGGTGTGTGAGTGGCTGCATTGGTCTGTGAGTGGTTGTGTGTATGCATGAGTGGGTATGTGAGTGACTGTATGGGTGTGTGAATGGGTGTGTGAATAGATGTGTGAGTGGGTATGTGAGTGGGTGTGTGAGTAGTTTGGTAGATATGTGAATGGGTTTGTGACTTGCTGCATGGGTCAGTGAATAGGTATGTGAGTGGTTTTATGGGTACATGATTGGGTGTGTGAGTGGCTGTATGTATCAATGAGTGGGTCAGGAGTAGCTGTATGGGTCTGTGAGTGGGTGTGTGAATGGCTGTATAGATCTATAAGTGGGTGTGTGAGTGGCTGTATGGGTGTGTGAGTGGTTTTGCTGGTGTGCGAATGGATGTGTGACTTGCATTATGGGTCAATGAGTAGGTATATGAGTAGTCTTGTACATGTGTGAGTGAATATATCGGTGTGTAAGTGGGTATGTGTGTGGCTGGGTGGGTCTGTGAGTAGAGGTGAGAGTGGCTGAATGGGTGTGTGACTAGGTAGATGGCTGAGTGTATGTGTGGGTGTGTCAGTAACGGTATGAGTGACTGGTCCAGAATGTAACATAATCTGCCCCTTTATCCAACTGGAGTAGTTTCTACTGGTTAATTAGTAAGTGCTAACGTGTTGGGTAAATGTCTAGTGCATTCTACACTACAACTGTGTAATGGACCAGGAAGAAATGTCTCCAGTGACATTCTGTGCATTTAATTTTGGCAATGTCATTGTTCCTCATGCGTCTTCTTCCAGAAATCTGTGATAACATGAATTCTCCTATAAAGAAGATGAAGAGACTACAAAGAGGTGAATATCCACCAAACACGCTACTTCCTCTTAACTATATGAAGATGGATCAGATGGAACCCATTTTCTGCAGTAAAATGGGAGACTTGGAATCAGGTACCAAGATGCACTAGAAATAGTGTGCCACCCACTCCATCCATCCAGAATTGAGCCACCTGGATAGAAGAGCTGTGTGCGATCTTGTTAAGTGGAGCCAGGAAGGCAACACACAAGACAGCTGAGAACCCAGAACGAAACTTGGAACACAACAGAAGCCTGAGGGACAGCACCCGCACCCTCAGACATGTTAAAAGTTGATATCCAGAAACCGGGACCATGAAGGCGGAGAGCGCTTATAAAGAAGCGCACCAGAATCATAAACACCTAATATGGAAACCAAAACTTTTGATAATTGAGAGGGAATGGATTAAAGTATGTGATCTGTGTAAAACCAACAAATTAAAGCAATTCCGGGAATACATAGCCAAGATGGAAAACAAAAAAACGGCAAGGCGAAACTCAGTGACGGCAGAAGCCCGGTTAGCACACATGGCAGAAATCTACACAATAAAATCAGGGTACCAAAGTAGTAGAAGGACCCCGTGGCCAGAAGGAGCAACCATAGAGAAAGATCCTGTTGGATGAGGGCAGCACAGCACAGGAACCCAAAGAGATCATAAAGGTCATAAAAATTATAAGAAGGGATGGGGATCCAGGCCCCAACGGCTTACCGGGCGATCTGTTCAAACAGGATACCAAAGCCTGGGCGGAGATCCCATCCACTCTGTCCATGGAATGCAGAAGTTCGGGGGACGTACCAGACTCCTGATGAGGCTCCTTGCTGCAACCAATTTACAAGAAGGGCGAAAAAAACAGACACAAAAAACTACAGGCTTATCACCTTGGCAAAGCATATGCTAGGACCTTGTTGCAGGAGCTAACCGCCTGGATTGAGGACAATGGAATCTTACCTTTTTATCAACCCGGAGTCTGAAAAGGCTGCTCAACCAAAGACAATAGTGGCAGTATCTTTTCTAGCACAGCAGGCAAATTCCAGAAACAATATGCCAGTATTTGCATGCTTCGTTGACTATTCAGCAGCCTTCCATGGAGAAAATCGAAGCAAGCTATGGAACAAACTGAACAGCTAGAAGATTCCAGATAACCTCCTGAAGGCAATCATCTCATTGTATAGTAATATCTGGGTGAGAATTAAACTGGCCGGGACACAACCTCACAAAAATTGTCCACAGACTGTGGCTAAACCAGGACTGCGTTCTAGCTCCAATTTTTTTTCTATTTGTACACGGCTGTCCTGGGGAAAGCCCTATAAGGTGCAACCTTGCTAACTCCGAAAATTGCACAACCACGACTACATGTGCTCCAGTATGCTGATGATCTGGTGATTTTTGATCACACCAGAGTCAGATTGCATAGAGGTTTGAACGCACTGAATGCCTTCAATGAGGTGAACGAACTTGTCGCAAACCCTAGTAAAACCAAATTCGTGGTCTTTTGACATCACCCATAAAAAGCTCTCTTGCGGTGGAGGTTGCGCAGTAAGAATATAGCCACAGAAAGAGCATACCACTACATAGGAGCATGGCTAAATGATAAAGGCAACCATGCACAGTCATAGTCAAAAGCCAAAATACAAGCCACCATCTACGCATTGTGCAAACTACAGGGCAAACTACACAGTTCAATCACTGCACAATAAGTATATAATATTGTCTTGACGCTGTGGCAGAGTTGGACCTATCTACAGCTAGTTGGGCTCTAAAGGAAGTAAACTATGCAGTAATCAAGAAGGAGTTAAACAAACAAAACCTCCAGCTATCAAGAAAGGAGGACTCAGCTAGATTTAAGGATATCGGCATGTTGTCGGGCATAATGAAATCATACAAGGCAAACAATATTCAGCCATACATGAACAGTGCCCTAGGAAAGAAATGCCTGAAAGAAATCCACTGGGCGCGTATAGTGTTGCTGCCAATAAAGGAATTAAAGCCTGGCTGGAAATCCCTGTTGAAGACTGTCAAATGCAGGATGTGCCACTATAGATCAGAATCTATGGAACATCTGATATGATGCTACCCTGCCTTACTACAAAACCGCCGGTTTTAGACCTGGCATCCTTGCCGTGGCTTTCCCTGACTTTTTGCCTCTATCTCCTGTGTTTTTGATGCTGTGCTGGATTTTTGCTGGCTTAGATGCTTTGGGCACTTTGCCACTACTGATCAGTGTCAAAGTGCAAGTGCTCCCTCTGTAAATTGATATTGTGATTGGTTCTCCCTGATTGGCATATTTGTTTTACCAATAGGTCCCTAGTAAAGTGCACTAAGTGTGCCAGGGCGGGTAAATCAAATGCTACTAGTTGGCTTGCAGCACTGATTGTGCCACCCACATGAGTAGCCCTAAAAAGATGTCTCAGGCCTGCCACCGCAGTGCCTATGCGCAGTTTGTTAACTTCCATGTTGCCTTGGCAATTGTACCCACTTGCCAGGCCTAACCCTTCCCTTTTCTCACACATAGGACACCCTTATGATAGGCCCAAGGTACCCTCTGGGCAAGGTGCCATGTATGTGAAAGGTAGGACATGTACTGGTGTGTGTAATACTACCAATTTTGTTTTTCACTTTTGAAAGGCTATCTTGCCCCATAGGACCGAATGGGGAATGCTTTGTAACATTTTACAAGCATATCTTCCCATAGGGATAAGATAGAAACATTAAGTTTGGTATCCCTGAACTCAGGATTTAATAACACATCAAAGATGGTTTTTAAATTGTGTGTTTGAAAATACCACTTTTAGAAAGTGGCTATTTTCTTGGTCAACCTTCCTGTGTGCCTCTGCCTATTTGTGGATTGACTGTCTGGCTTTAGAGCAGAGGTCTTCAAACTTTTGGATGCCGAGACCCCCCTGTCAACATTTTGAGGTGTAAGGACCCCCTCCTAACAAAAATTCTAAACCTGTAGGCAGGGTTACTGGAATTATGAGGCAGGTGAGGACCAAATTACGTGAGAGGCTTGACTAAATTGTGTGGGAAGAAAATGTAAATGATGTTATGTGATGCTGCGTATTTTGGGATAGCATTGCTTCATTGTTTTGAAATTAATTTTTTACACACAGTAACACTGAGGAAAGATTTTACCCCATTAGTACGTGTTTATAACCAAAATACAGCAATTAACATCAGAAAGATTTCTAGTCAACCTTTGTGAAGGACCTTCCACTCCGCAGGATTACGTGCTGCCACATTAGAAGCTCACCTGGCCCTGGCCGGGAGCAGCAGGGTTCCCTTAAAACCCTGGCGGTCTTCTGCAGAGTTAAGCAGTTTACCCATGCAGCTTTCCTCTCACCCCCTCCCTTCCATCCCTCTCTCCTCTCCCAACCCCAAATCCCTCTCTCACTTTGCAGGCCATTTTCTTTCACCCCTTTGTACAATTTCTGAACTCTCCCCATTCAACCTCTCACTTCAGCTTTAATCACCTCTTGCCATTCTGTCTTTTCACTGTCCTCATCGCTAACATTCTTTAGAATTTATCTCATGGCCTCTCTGGCCCTGTCACTTCCCGTGCCCCTCATCACTTCTCATTCACCTTGTCTCTCCATTCAAATTTTTGTCTATTGTATCTTAAACCTCTCCAGTCCCCCCATTCATCTTTCACATCTCCCCTTTCTTCTAACAGAAGCCCTCACGTTTGGTTCACACTCACTTCTTGCGTGTCCACACTTCGGCAATTCACATTTCTCCTCATCCCTGACCTCTTCAATCAAATTCTCTCACTACCTTGCTGTCCTCTCCCATCCTCTCATCGCTCCTCAACAAAGCATACGGGTCGGACCCGTATGCTCCTCTTGGCCTTTGCCACTCTGCTTATTGTTCCCTAATTGAAGAAGGGATGAGCTGTCTGTCTCGCTGTTTTGGTGCAGGCCGCACAGTTATGGAACTTGCACCCTCCTTTGCTTCGCTCCACCAAGAATTTATTATCCTTTAGGAAAGATATACAAACCTTTCTCTATGCTCTGTAGGTTACCCCATTTGGCAGGTTCTCCTTATCCTTCTGTGTGTTTCTCATTTGCCTTCAGGCAGCAGATGGTTATTAGCCCCAGGACACCTTTTGGTAACAGTAGCGCACTACAAATATAAATAATAATAATAGGCAGAAGCAGGGCAGCCACTAGACCAGAACTTTGGGGGGTGGGGGGGGCTAACACTCCCCAGCCAGGGCGGGCCCTAACACTGGTTGCACATGGTGCAATAGTCTTTTTTGGTGCCCCACCCCCGTTTCCTTCATTTCCATGAATTCCCTCACTACCACTTACCAACAATGCACCTCATCTCTCTATAGCACCTTTCTGACAAACATTTCATTTTTTATAGCGCTACTCACAGTTTACTTACTCACACTCATTTCTGTAATCTGCATGGTACATACTCTTTGTAGCAGGCACATTAACCCTCTGCACTGTGTGGGTAGCAAGAGTGCCCATGTGAGTGCATGGTGAGCGATGCAACAGTGTAAGAGTAGGGTGAGAGGAGTGACTGCAGGGTGAGTGAGGTGGCCATACGAATTTGGGTGCAGATGCAAGTTCAGAATGGGACGAATAATAATACTGGAGCTTGATAGCGCAAACAGCTACCTCAGCAACAGAGGTGTCCCGGCGCTCTAGCAGCAAGCATTGCGTGCAGGGAGGTTTAGCACTGGAGCCAGGCCTAGTCAAGACTAAAGAGCCATGTCTTCAGCGTTTTTCTGAAAAGAATGAATATATGATTACTGATGGGCTTGTTTGAGTGAGTTGCATATTGAGCAGTGAGGGGGACAGGTGAGTGAAGTGTCACATGAGTGCAGGGTGAGTAGTGTGCTCGTGTGACTGCAGGGTGAGGTATAGGGTGAACAGCGCAAGTGCATTGTGAGTGCAGAGTGATCACTGTGAGTGCAGGGTGAGCGGGTGAATGGTGTGAGTGCATGGTGATCAGTGTGAAATAAATAATGTGCTGATCCTGCAACAAACTTCCAGTCCTATGGTTAGGCTTGCCAGCAGATTATTTTGATGGCCCAGTCGGTACAAAAATAAGCAGTCACCTAAAGCTGTATTTTAAGCACTTATCTGTGCATAGAACAACAAATATAAATAGAAAGCACTTTTAATTGTGTTCTAGGGCTGCCTCAATGATCCATGACTGATAAGAGAACAAAGACAGAAAAGTGACAAAATAAATGAATACATTCTTTTTTATTTATAAGTCTATTTAGTGTGAAGAGGAGACCTTTGCAGGCTCTTTAAACATGGCAGGCATTTTTCTTTTGGCAACCCTACTTTATATTCCTTTTCATGAAATGCATTCTCACATTTCTGCAGTAAATCTAAAATACAAATGTAAGGAATAGGCAGAGTGGGGACGCAGGGGGTACTGGAACCAGGAAAAAACACTAAGCCTCTGTAACCAGTTTACAAAGGCATCTAAATATGCAAATGGTCTTTAAAGACCTGTGAAAAACTCGGACGGGCGTGCTGGAGATAAGACTCCAGACACTGCCCAGCTGAGTCTCCAGCAGCTCGAGTTGCACTGCAGCAGCCCGGGCTGAGACACAGGACGGGGGAAGAGGGGGGGCTGAAGCCCTTGGGCCTCAGAAGTGTGACTGGGAATGCGCGACCCCCTTTGCATCGCTCCATGGCCCCCCTGGGGGTCGCACCCCACAGTTTGAAGACCCCTGCTTTAGAGGGACAGGGGCTGGGGAGTTGCAGTGGCTCCATGAGTCTGGATATGTCAGCACTAGGCTGAATAGGCCTGAACTGCATTTGGAGTGGTGGGAGGAGTAGCACCTGTACCTGAATAGGGCTGTGCCTGCCTTCCACAATGCTGGCTCCGCCCCCCTGTGGTGCGTCTGAAACCAGGGCTCACACTGACAAAGGATGTTGTAGTGCACTGGCCGAGTGCCCCCAGAACTGGTTTGAACTGGGCTCAGAGCCCCTTGCACAAAGAGAACAAAGACATTTCAGGGTATAAGTATTTGACCTAAAATGCCTGAACTCTAGATCATTCCTGGAATTCAAGAGGAACCTTTGCCAAGGAGAAGAGCTGGAGAGACTGAGGAGAAGTACTGTCCTTGCTGTGTGTCTGGGGATGGCCTGCAGTTGCTGTTTCGGCCACGGAAAGGAGAAGGACTTTGATGTGTGCTGTGGCCCCTGCTTGAAGGAGATCTCCAAAATGCCTGAAGTTACCAGGCCTCCTGTTAAGAAGTCTCAGGGACACAAAGACTTCACCCCCGCTCACCTGAACTATGCTGTTGTGAGTTCTGACCTGCCTTGAGGTGCCTGTGCCAGTTTTGGGCCTCTGGAGGTTGTTGCTGCTATTTGGGAGCTGAAAAAGAGAAGAAACTTAAAGGACCGTGAAAACCGTCGCATCGCTCTTCTTGCGGCTGTTGTTCTGACACATCTTCATGGCACAAGAAGAATATCCACGTATCGCTGCACCGCTGTGAAAACTGTTGCAGCGCATGTCATCACTGCAAAAATCAATGCACAGAGGGATCGCGGCTAAAGAGGACCAACGCAGTGCCGTGCAATGCTGCCGCATCGGTCGCCGATGCATCCCGAAGATCCACACATCATACGCATCACTCCCCACACAGACCGGAATCAACGCAACCTTTCCTCTGCGTGCAGCCGAACTGTCGCATCACCATCTCATCAGGAGTGTTGCATCTCTTTGTTTTCCGATACTTCGGCTGTTTGGCTTGGTGAACTTTGACACAACTACAGGTACTTTGGTGAAAAGTCACGCATCCATAGTTTTCTATGGTACACGTTCTTGAAACCTTTTGAAAGTCATATTTTTAACTGTGTATGTTGGATTTTTGTTGTTTTGGTCTTGCTTAGTTTAGATAAAGATACTTTATTTTTCTAAACTGGTGTGGTGTCCTTTTGTGGTATTTTCACTGTGTTACTGTGAGTGTTGGTACAAATACTTTACACATTGCCAGTGGGATAAGCCTGTCTGCTAATGCCAAGCTACCAAGGGGGTGAGCAGGGGTTATCTAAAGTGTGTATCCCCCTTACCATGACTAGAAGCAATGGTCCCTATTTGGACTAAGGTACCTACCTCTGCCAACTAGAGAACCCCATTTCTAACAGCCGGACATTGCAAAAACTAATGTTTATGAAATATGGGGTTAGAACATGTGCAGACACATTTGCTTCGCTGTTGTCCTGCACAGTGCCTTTGGATCAGGCTAAGTTTGGCAAATTCATGAGTATCGCTCGAAGGTACCTAAATGAAATAAAACTAGATGCAGAATGCCCCGCCGAAATGTATCAAAACTAGACCATGACACCTGGGACTTTTTCGGCAAAGCCTGGACAGTGAAAGGAATTGAGGCCACGGAACACATTTGGCAACAGCACGCAGGAAAGCAATTCAAAGGTGCTCCATAATCAAATGGACGAATTGTACAGTCTAAGCCAGCATTGAGGTACTCTGAAACCACTCTATGTCCCACAACACAAGTCAGGAACGTCGTTCATATAAGTAGGGTTTAAACATTAAACTCTTCCCTCAAAATCTGGAGTATGGGGGGCCAAGGACACATTTCAAAGTCGGAATTGGTGAATGTAGCACATTGTATTTTTGCACCAAATCATCATTGACAAAAGGTGGGAGGTCCTTTTTTTAACTGTCATTTTACGTCACCAATGCGCAATTTGTAATAAAGGCCGGTATAGGGGCACGTAGCATGTTGTATTTTTGCACAAAGCCATTGTTTACAAAAGGAGCGAGGGCAGTTGTTAACTGTAATTTTAAATCACATATTTTTGCACAAAATCCTTGTTTACAAAAGTTGTGAGATCTGTTTTTTAATTGCTATTTTATGTTACTGAGGAGCAATTTGTTAATACATTATTCTATGTGTCGTTGTTTGAACAATTGGTATTCATTTTTTTAAATATAGTTTGCAACTTGAAGTGATTTAGAATTTTTTATTGAATAGTTAGTACTCATTTATAGTGTCATAGCGGGTTGTTAGGTTTGTAGGGGGATAGGATGGGAAGTTAATTAAGTAATCATTAGCTAACAATTAGTTATTAATTGGTAATAGTGTAAATTATTCAGTGCTGATTTATACTAGTTATATTTTAGGTGCAGGCTGATGGGTTTGTAGGGCTGTAGGGTGGGCAGTTAATTAAATAATATTAATTTACGATTGTTTATTCATTGTTAATTTGTTATTTAATTGATTATTAATCAAGGAAATTGCTTAATACTGATTTATTTTAGTTATATTTTAAGTAAGGGATGCTGGGTTTGTAAGGGTTTTGGGTGGGGAGTTACATAAAATGAAATGCCATGTAATTTAATACTTTTTACATTATTTGTTGATTACTTAGTATGTAAAATAATTAAGTTATTAATAATTGTGTAGTTGTATTGTTTCATTTATTTTTCTATGGATTTTTAAATGTTGGTTTTTTTGATTGGTTGGTTGAGAAGAAAATATATATACGTTTCTCATAATAATTGATATTTATATGCAATTGATTAAATGATAATTAATTACGTATTTTTTTAACTTGTTTTATGTATTAATTTAACTCAAATCTATTACTGATTACTTTATCTTCTATTTGGTAGTTAGGGAAATTGAGTTTACTTTATGTAATTTAAGTTTTTCCTTTCTTTCTTTTTTATTTATACATTTATAGTGTCATAGCGGGTTGTTAGGTTTGTAGGGGGATAGGATGGAAGTTAATTAAGTAATCATTAGCTAACGATTAGTTATTAATTGGTAATAGTGTAAATTATTCAGTGCTGATTTATGCTAGTTATATTTTAGGTGCAGGCTGATGGGTTTGTAGGGCTGTAGGGTGGGCAGTTAATTAAATAATATTAATTTACGATTGTTTATTCATTGTTAATTTGTTATTTAATTGATTATTAATCAAGGAAATTGCTTAATACTGATTTATTTTAGTTATATTTTAAGTACGGGCTGCTGGGTTTGTAAGGGTTTTGGGTGGGAAGTTACATAAAATGAAATGCCATGTAATTTAATACTTTTTACATTATTTGTTGATTACTTAGTATGTAAAATAATTAAGTTATTAATAATTGTTTAATTGTATTGTTTCATTTATTTTTCTATGGATTTTTAAATGTTGGTTTTTGTGATTGGTTGGTTGAGAAGAAAATATATATACGTTTCTCATAATAATTGATATTTATATGCAATTGATTAAATGATAATTATTACGTATTTTTTTAACTTGTTTTATGTATTAATTTAACTCAAATCTATTACTGATTACTTTATCTTCTATTTGGTAGTTAGGGAAATTGAGTTTACTTTATGTAATTTAAGTTTTTCCTTTCTTTCTTTTTTATTTATACATTTAATTGTTTTCATTATTTAAATACACATATATCAGTCAATCAATCATCTGGATTTGTATAGCCTACTTATCACCCAGTGGGTATTCAGGCACTGGGTTCAGGCCGCTAAGAGGTCTCAGTCAAAGAGCCAGGACTTGAGTCCCCTTCTGAATTCCTGGAGGGAGAGAGATGTCCTCAGGAGGACAGGGTTCCACGATTATGTAGTGATGTAGGAGAAGGAACGCCCTCCACTGTTACTGCGACAGGTGCGAGGGGTGTGGGTGAATGAGAGAGAGGTGGAGCTCAGGTGGTGGTGGAAGTTCAAGCTGTGTTTTTAATGCTAAAAAATAATATTCGTAAATAGAGTGTAATAATTGTTCTAAATTAATAGAGTTATTCATATATGGAATGTGTTTAAGTGAAGCATTATCTCTAATGTTGCGCTGAATGGGGTAGGAATAGTACATCTATTTTCTATTTCTATTCTCAATGAAAAAACAACAACGATTGCTTCTTTGTTATAGTTAGGCAAACTTTATTTATACTTTCTATACAAATCAAACTTAAAATACACAAGCACTAGAATTTCTTCAGCTATATTATTACCTTAAATTTGTAATTTATGCACCACCTTTAAATTAATATAACTTTATTTATTCTTTAGCTACAAAAAAAAGTTAAAGTACACAAACATTTTCATTTCTGAACTGCGCTCCCAACGCCAATTCCTCATAAATGAGGCCCTGAGTGTTTTCACAAGCATGGTTGATGTTAGCATGTGTCTGTTTTGTTTTTAACAGGTTGCTTTAGATTGTGGTACTTTTTCTGGTCTGACTATTACTTGCCAGGTCTAACAAGGACTTGCTACCCATTACCCACAATTTTATTTAGCACCTTGAAGTATTTTTTGTGGGAAACCACGACTTTAAATTGGTCATAATAAATATTTTTTTAAGTTAATATAATAAGTTACAAGGTAATTTTTCCATTTTATCATTAAATTAGCACTTCTTGTCGCATTTGTAGTTATTATCACTAAAGGTCTAAGAGGATCTTTTAATTATGGGCAGATATGCATTCAAGAAGATTGAAAACAGAGGCGCCATCCATTTGGATACCTACAGGATATTTCCACCGCACACATTGTTCTTTATCGTTGATTATAAGGCATAGGCTTTTGGCTATTAGTCTGAATAATGGATGATGAGAATGTTTATTAACGTATTGGACTAAGGAAGGGTTTTCTGCTACAAATACTGGGAATGAATGAATGGTACTTTGTTGCAAAAGCACTATTGGAATATGATACGACTATCAAGAGTAAGAATGTGAATATGCATGTATTTATGCTTTGTTGACAGTGCTAACTTACATATATGTAAAATGGGTATGGCAAAGATGTAAAACAGAACTTTTCTGTGTGAGTGCTCTCTCTCTCTCTCTCTCTCTCTCTCTCTCTCACTCTTGTTTGTTTTTTATATCTGGAATTTTTTCAAAGTAATCCATGTTAAGTAGGCTAAATATGCCATCAAGGTTGAAGTTTGCCTTACCTATAATAACCAGTATTTGTTAAAATACTGACAATGAGATATCGTGGTTCTTTGCTTTTTCTGTTTTTATGTTATTGTCCATATTAATGTGTTACAGCCTAAAAAAACAGCATGGATGCAGTGAAATGAACTGTGTATTTCGATTGTGCACAAGACACAGTGCATGCAATTTGCTAACAAACATAAGAGGATGCATATAAAGATGTCTCTTTATCAAAATTAGTCAATATGATTGAAGACAAAGTATCTAATATTAATCTCAATTTTAGCTACGCTCTATTTTGAGTACCTCCCATTTCTTTTCCCTAAGAAGTTGTGTATCAATCAAACAAATGGTAAAGGAGGTGCGCTACAGGAGACGGTTTTCAGAATGACCACAAATATGCCAACAATCTCTAATGAAATTCTTAAATATAGTGTTTTCTCCTCCACTTTAATTGTGAATATTCTGAACAGCTCACTGGGTGTTACTGTTTGGGGAGCTGACAACCCTATTGTTATTTGCAGAGAGAGAGAGAGAGAGAGAGAGAGAGAGAGAGAGAGAGAGAGAGAGAGAGAGAGGGGGGGAGAGGGAGAGAGAGATAAATACTTTATTTGGAAAATCAATTCCATTAAAGTGCCAAGTAATAGGTTAAAAGTGCAATGTGATGCACGAATGTAGCCTTATATACAAAAGTAACAAGCATTGGCATAGCCAATAGGTCTCACCTTTGGGAACTTATAAGTGTTTTAGCCAGAGATATTGCCTATGTCTTTAAGCTGTGCTGTACAGAAGTCTGCAGCATGCTGAAAAGTTATAATAATGAAGTGTCAGAAGCATTTTTGTTACCTTAGATATGACCAAAAAAGCATTATGTACAATTGAACGACCATATTATTAAGTATTAAAAACAATGTCTTGAGTTTTTTTTTCCTTTCAATGCTGGCAACTTGTATCTGCCTGCCCCAATGGTTACTTGCTGTGTTTTTTTTGTTATGGAGGGCATAAATAACAGGAGGGTGA
The DNA here is from genome assembly GCF_964204655.1 of Triturus cristatus. NCBI lineage: Eukaryota > Metazoa > Chordata > Amphibia > Caudata > Salamandridae > Triturus > Triturus cristatus. The sequence goes on along the minus strand of NC_140588.1, from coordinate 618,355,919 downwards.
AGGTCAGTCAGTCAGTCAGTTAGTCAGTTAGTGAGAGTCAGTGAGAGAGTGAGTCAGTGAGAGAGTGAGTCAGTGAGAGAGTGAGTCAGTCAGTCAGTCAGTGAGAGAGTCAGTCAGTCAGTGAGAGAGTGAGAGTCAGTCAGTCAGTGAGAGAGTGAGAGTCAGTGAGAGTCAGTGAGAGTGAGAGAGTCAGTCAGTCAGTGGGAGTGAGAGAGTCAGTCAGTGAGAGTGAGTCAGTCAGTGAGAGTGAAAGTCAGTGAGAGTGAAAGTCAGTGAGAGAGAGAGTCAGTGAGAGAGAGTCAGTGAGAGAGTCAGTGAGAGTCAGTCAGTGAGAGTCAGTCAGTGAAAGAAAGTGAGTCAGTCGTGAGAGAGTGAGTCAGTGAGAGTGAGTCAGTGAGAGTGAGTCTGTCAGTGAGAGTGAGTCAGTCAGTCTGTCAGTCAGTGAGAGTGAGTCAGTCAGTCAGTGAGAGAGAGAGTGTGAGAGTGTCAGTGAGTGAGTCTGTCAGTGAGAGTCTGTCAATGAGAGTCTGTCTGTCAGTGAGAGTCAGTCTGTCAGTGAAAGTCAGTCCGTCTGCCAGTGAGAGAGAGTGGGAGAGTGTCAGTGAGAGAGTCTGTCAGTGAGTGAGTGAGTCTGTCAGTGAGAGTCTGTCAGTGAGTGAGTGAGTCTGTCATTGAGAGTCTGTCAGTGAGAGTGAGTCAGTCAGTGAGAGAGAGTCAGTCAGTCAGTGAGAGTGAGTCAGTCAGTCAGTGAGAGTGAGTGAGTCAGTCAGTGAGAGTGAGTGGGAGTCTGTCAGTGAGAGTCTGTCAGTCAGTGAGAGTCTGTCAGTGAGAGAGTGAGAGTGAGTCTGTCAGTGAGAGTGAGTCTGTCAGTCAGTTAGAGTGAGTGTTAGTCAGTGAGAGTGAGTGTCAGTTAGTGAGAGGGAGTGAGTGAGTGAGTCAGTCAGTGAGAGAGAGTGAGTGAGTGAGTCAGTCAGTCAGTGAGAGTGAGTGAGTCAGTCAGTGAGTGAGTCAGTCAGTCAGTGAGAGTGAGTCAGTCAGTCAGTCAGTGGGAGAGTCTGTCAGTGAGAGTGAGTCTGTCAGTCAGTGAGAGAGCGGGGGAGAGTCTGTCAGTGAGAGTGAGACTGTCAGTCAGTGAGAGTGAGTCAGTCAGTCAGTGAGAGAGAGTCTGTCAGTCTGTGAGAGAGAGTGAGTGGGAGAGTCAGTCAGTGAGTTGGAGAGTCAGTCAGTGAGTGACAGCGAGTGGGAGAGTCAGTCAGTGAGAGAGGGGGAGAGTCAGTGAGAGTCTGTCAGTGAGAGTGAGTCAGTGAGAGTGAGTCAGTGAGAGTGAGAGTAAGTCAGTCAGTGAGTGAGAGAGAGTGGGAGAGTCTGTCAGTGAGAGTGAGTGAGTCAGTCAGTGACAGAGGGGGAGGGTCAGTAAGAGTCGGTCAGTGAGAGTGAGTCAGTGAGAGTGAGTCAGTGAGAGTGAGTCAGTCAGTGAGTGAGAGTGAGTCAGTCAGTGAGTCAGTCAGTCAGTGAGTGAGTGAGAGAGAGTGGGAGAGTCAGTGAGTGAGTGAGAGAGAGTGGGAGAGTCTGACATACATGCTGTGTCTCCTGTTATTCATATGCATCCACAGAAGTCGTCCTGGGAAATATTCTGTTAGGGGTGGGCCATGACAACGAGGGATGCTGAAAACGTTTCGTTGACTCCCAATTTCACCCCCACCCTTTCCAATATCCCAGGAAGGGCTGTGTTAACGAGTCTCTGCCGTTTGCCTAATGATATATTGTTTTAACACGATGAGAGGCATCCCAAAGTATGTCTGATGGAGAAAAAAATGTGTACCACCATCAGAGCCATTTTGGATCCAAAACAAAAACACGGAGTCTTAATATGGCTCCGGACTCTAAATATTGAATTTACCAGAGCAGAAAAGGTCCAGCAGGAGCTATCATGGTGATAGTACAACCGCAACAAGATACTGGTGCGAGCTAGCCCTCTACAGTGCACCCAGAAAGGGCCAACTAGGAGCTATCATGCTGATAGTACAACCGCAACAAGATACTGGTGCCAGCTAGCCCTCTACAGTGCGACCAGAACAGGGACTGCTAGGCACTATCACATCAGCGTGGCCAGCTGTTACTAGCGTTCACGATGACACGAGCTACGGGAGAAACTATCACACTGACAACAGAACCAGAACAGAGGCTGTGAGGACCAAATCACTCCACCAACCAACCAGAGGCCGGGGCTTCAAGGAGCTATAGCATTAAAACACAACAAGAACTAGCAGCCACAGGGAGCAATAACACAATTATATCTAAAACACGGCGCTGATAGGAGAGATCACACCGCAGTACTACCTGCAACCTTTAAGGAGCTAGCATACAGAAAAGGCAACCAGACTAGGTCCGGTGATGATGTGATGAATTAACAGAAGACTAAGGACTGGAGGCTACAGGGAGCAAATGCACCTGCAGAATAAATCAAGCAGGGCAACCAGGCAAGGCGCAATCATAGCACACGAAAACAAGCATTTTAAAGATTAAATTGTTCTTGTATTGAACTAGACAACTTTGGGAGTGGGTTGGGAAATGTTTCTCTTCAATGAAGCTGCTGAAAACATTGCGCGTGTGAAAACGTGCTGAAAGTTAACAAAAAAAAACACAAGGAATGCGCGTGAGAGAGAGGGGGAGCAGGAGATGAGCCAGGAGTGGTGCGTGTGCACGCGCGCACGCTGCTCTTTTTCGAAGCACATACTCGTGCTTGTGGCGCGCTTCTGCTCATTCCCTTAAGCTGTATGCTGCCACAAGCATGAGTATGTGCTTCGAAAAAGAGGAGAACGACGGCTAAAGGTCTCCTATGCAGCGCATGCGCGCTGCGTAGCGAGACCTAAAAACATATGATTTAAAAAAATATATATGCTTTAAAAGTTTACACTCTAAAAATTATTAATCAACACCTCGGGGGCGAGAATGTTAATGATGTGTCACAATGGGCCACACGGATAAGTGTTAAAACAATGTAAATTTTGAGCATTTCATTTGTTAGCTGACACTGAAGAATTTTAATGGTGGCTCTTTTAACTCATATTTTTATCTCATGTCTTTTGCTGGTGTGTGGAGCTAATGCTCGGCGGGCCACATCATGACAGGCTGATTCTCAACTTCATCATAAAGACTGGCCCTGCTGAATTATTCTTGGGCCGTGGTTTTATTCCTCAGTTGTTTGTCTACTATGTACACAAATTGCATTTGCAGTGGGCATGGACTTATTTCACAGAGTGGCGCTGAAAGCATATAGAAACAGTACTAGAATGAAGCATACTTATTGCATGGGATTGACTGACAAAGGAAACACATGTCAGAATGAAAGGTCCATGAAATAACTCTTACAAGAAACAGGAGGAGGTGTCCAAGAGGCAGCCATACAAGCATGCTAAGTGAGCAAGCCTTTGGAAAGGCACGGAAGATTATTAGAGTTTTTAGAGTGAACTTGAAATGTGCTGGACACAGGAACCCTGCAAATTAGATGACAGCAACAAATACAAGAGAAATAGCATGGCAATGTTTGCTCTTCTTCACAGACTACAGTGATTTTCTAAAATATGGTGTTTTATAAAAGTTAGATTGTAATCTGCGAAATTAAAAAAACAGCTCCGATTTGTGCTCAAGTGGGACCTGGCTCTCTAATTAGGCGTTACCCTGTCACTGTCCAGTCCCTCTTGTCTCTTTTGCTATACTACATCGTGGTTGAACCTGGGTTGTAAGAATATGCATTAACATAGCATATCTTTTACAGCATGGTGACCTGTTGTTTTAGCCCACTTCCTAGCACTGAATGTCGCTCAAATGAGTCCTGCAGGAAGGAGGGTTTGCATCTTGTTGAAATGAGGCCCCTTTACTTGACGTTCACTGCTCAGGCGCAAGGGTGGAAGGATTATTCATCAGATGTCTCCTCCAGTGGCCACTATTGATTATGTAATTCTTTTAGCTGAAAATATTGTATTAAACAACCAATAGGTCTACAGTGTGGTAAGAGGTGGTACAGTGTATTTATGGAGTTAAAACAGTATCAACCTCTTACCTTTGCCTGGACATTGCGAAGGCAGATCACAGCTTCTTGGTATTTTTCTGCTGCCTCCTTGTATTTCCTGAGCTTGACTAGACGATTTCCTTCGTTGTGTAGAACAGGTACTGCATTTAGTTTCTCTTCTTTGTTCATCGCCCATACGTCTTGTTTGTATGTGGTGGGACCTTCGACCTATTGTACAGATGAGAGAGACACACTGTTAGAAGTATAGAAATGTTTTTGAATATAAAAAATCTACTACTCATAGGTTTCACTCTGCTTTTGGAGTAGAATACCAACTGTATGGTAGTGAAGCTTGTCACACATCCCATGATGCTCGCACGTATAAGAACTCCACTGATGCATCCTTCCTCACCAATCTTTCACTCACCAAGTTCCATATCACAGACAATGTGCACTGGATTGGACTGCACCACGGTATAACTTTAACTCAGTGTGCTGGGCGCAGATCAGGCCAGTATGCCCAATCACAATGAATGGGCTGCCCTCACAACAGTGGCAAACTTGCGCATGCCCTGGGGGTGGAGCATTGGTGAAACACGGACCAGGTTTTTGAAGACATCAGTACACGTTTCACCATGTAGGCAGCAACCCGGCCTGCATTTGAAAAGGGACAAAGATGCCCTTGTAGGCGGGTACAGAGAGTGACTGCATTCACCTGCAGAAGGATGTCTGGGAGGCCCCTGAGACCCTCTTTTTTCCTATTCTAAAGGGCACCCTAAGGGTGTGATACCACTATGTGGCACACAGAGCATCTCCTAACTGGTCCTTTGTCTCTGCATCCAGGTTTGGACAGGAATGTCCCCTGCATGATGCACAGTTGTGTTCCACTGTCCTGATGGCTCTGCTGCAAGTATCTGGTATCCTAGTTTTTTAGTTTTTTGTTTGGCCCTAGCCTCGCATTAATCTAGTGTGTGAACAGAGTTCTAGGCCTGTCCCATGACACGAGTGAGCTCTTGGACCTGTCCTGTGACCTGGAACAATGCATCAAGCATGTCCTTATTGCACTGACTGTAGACTACTGTCCCTGTCATGGATTTAGTACATACAGAGGTGGTGGTAGCATACTGTACCTTATGAATCCATAGGTTGGCAAAAACCTTTCTAACTGTGTCAATGAAGTGGAGGCCTACTGGCCCATTTGTGTGAAGTTTCACTTCTATGTACTAACCTAGCTTCTAGCAAAAACAGGCACGGTTTATGTTGAGCGTGTTTGCGTACATGGCTTGCATGGTACATGCATTGTGTGTTTAGTAATAGAGGCCTACAGGGATGGGGTTGAGGTTGTTTTCCCAGACAGTGTTAGTGTATTCCTGACATTCCTGAGGCTAGAGGGAGAAGTCTGATTCATCTTCCTGTATCACTGCCATTTGGTAAATGGTGGGGGTGAAGGGCGGCAATGCAGTCTCTGTTCTTGAAGGTCAAATGTCCCTTTAGGTGAAGCCAGTCATTTGTCTTTCCCCTGATCACTGTTCAGTGTGGCTGGAAGTCAGGTGTAGAAAGCTCAGACCTCTTTATGTCTCTTTTGTGGGTGCTCCAGGCTAGAGACTAGCCACTGTGAGGAGCATCACTCTACACAAAGGCTGTCTAGAGATCATCCTAGAAAGACATTAGAAAGAAGAATTACCCCAAACCGGTTCTGGAAGTGCAGACAGTGAATCCTCAACTCCTGTCTCCTGTTACTGGATACAAGTGAGAGCTACTGATCCACTTGCTGTTCCAGTTCCAAGTTCTCTATGACTAAGCAATGAAGTGCTCCAACGAGTACTCAGAGGACTGCTGTGCAACCAAGGCCTGTGTCTGAGCTTCCCAGGGGTGAGAGGACATCACCAGAAGACTCTAATTTCTGGAAGAAGCTGTTCAACTGATTAAGATACCTTGAAACCAACCTGCCTGCTGAGAGAGGTAAGAAGCCTACTAACTGTGCAGGAGGTATGACTGTCCAGGAAGAGCCAGATGCAGTGAAACCCTGGTGCTGGTGAAGTCTTCCAGAGGAGAAGAGTAATCTGCATGCACTAAGTCCAGTCGAGAACTACTGAACTGCAGCTGTTAGTACCATTGTGACTAAGAAGTGCAATTGCGACTCAACCCTAGCCACTGTGACTAGTGAAGTGCACTGTTGCTTATCCTGTGCCGTTGTGCAGGCCATCTCGTGCCAATATGACCCAGAGACTGACATTACCCACCTGTACCTTCAGACCAAAACAATGCTGAGATGCGTGCAGGAGGGTGATAATAACATGCTCCTTGGGGCCACCACAAATCTAGGTCTAGGTCTGCGCCTCATCTCCCGGTAAACAGAGGCGGAAACACACGGGAGTACGTCAGTGACGCACTCTGTGACTACTTCATACCGAGAGGCAGTAGCTGTTTCCTGAGCAGCGGAGCAAGAGCGGAGCAGGAAAGGCGGCGATGCTGGCGGCCGCGGTGTTGGCGGCGGCGGAGGCTTGTGCTTGCGATAGTAATGAGCCGAGTGAGCTGAGTAGTGAGCCGAGCGCGGGACCTCCCGCAACCTGTCTGTGACCATCCGGAAGCCCCTGCAGCATATTCGGTATCTTAACGGCAACGGCGGCAGTTACTAGGTACGGCTTGTGGTTCAAGGAGCGGAAAACCCGAGCCGTGCGAGGAACCTCCTGTGAATACTCATGAAATTAAATGAGGGAGGTCTATAGCTGTTTTTCATTTATCTACATTGACCGTCAATGATATCTATATGACTGCCTGCCTTCCCGTTGAAGCCTGTGCGTTAGAACCCTCAGTGTTCTACTAAATGAGTAATTACTGAACCTGCGTGAAAGTGTTAAACATAGCAATTTTGGCCCCCCTTGGCGGGGTGCAGGTGAAAGGAGCCCCACAGACATTTCCAAGGTATCTCTACTCTCTAATTTGGTGCAGGAACAGGAACAGAGAGGAGGACTCTGCACATTTTATATCTTGCTTTTGAGAGGGAGGGGGGTACCACGGGTGACCGCGGGTGCCAACGGTCCTACAGGTATCTCAAGTTATTTCCAGGAATTTCTCTTTCCATCTTGGAAAAAAAATATATATAGGAACATCAAGGAGGACTCTATACTTTGTGCCTGTGCCTGTTCGGCAATTGCAATTGTTCCCTGTGTGCATGGTATTATATTAGCTGGGGTTGGGGATTCATCACTAAGGTGGATGTGGTGATAAAGTTAATGATATGAAGGCGGAATAGACCGTGTGCAGACGTCTGTGGCAGCATTGACTCAATATTGTCTTTGCAGGGCTATATCTAACAATTATATTGTGACAGATACGCTGATATCAGCATATAATTACAAAATACTAATGTTATAAAATACTAAGGTATAACTGACCACAATACAAAACAAACAAGGTAAATCATACGAATTCACTCAGGAAAGGAAAGATCACTGGGCCCTCCCACTAGACGAGCACGTAAAATGCAAGCACCCAAAGTGTTAAAAAAAGCTAAAGCACAGTTAAAAGGAGCAAGTCAAACTTTAATTTCTCCAATAGCACGGATGTTCGAAAAACCTATAAAAATACCACAGAAATTTGATTTTATGAAAGACCCAACAGGAGCACTTATGTCAATGGAATCAAATTCAGAAGTAAAGCAATTACAGACACCGATTAAACCAACTAACATCTTGGAAAGAAATACACCAGTAGTTGGTATAGAGTCCGAGTGCGACTATGTTAGCAATACACAAAATAAGGACTTAGAGGGTCAAACAATCGAACAAAAAATGGATTTGGACAACCCAGTATTGGTCCCTCAAACGGAAGAGAGGGACTCGGATACAGAAGGGATGGAAATACGGACAAAAGATCTACCACAGGTTGATAAGCCTATGAACCCTATGACTTCAGGGGTCCCATTACCACTAGAAATTAAAGTTGAAATAAGGAAAAAAAATGAACCAGCTAATGACTACACATTACACAGTAACCATGAGCTCAAATTTAATAATGACGACGAAGTCATGCAAGAAACGCAATCCCCAATTATGGATACTATAAACATGGCATTGGTGACAAATACGCCATTAAGAAAGAGTGGAGAAATAAATGTGGATTTGAGTTATGAAAATCAAGAGTGTGACACTCCTAACCAATCAAAAAAAGCGATTAACAAAAATAGCGGAGGCAATGAGCAAATGGTAGTAAAAACTGAATATATCGATAAATATAATAACTTGTTTGAAGAAAAAATTCAAACAGAAAACCAAGAACTCTGCCAGGATGGCATAAACACTCCTATTATAAAAAATGAGGTACCTATTAATCAAAATTTTAAAAATGCAGGTAATCAAGATCTAGGATCTGTATGGGATATATTTTATCACACATCAATACTAACTCTAGAAGCATTGACATATCAGTCGAATAAAATGGACACCCAAATTGAAATACTTGGAGTTATGGCTAATGCAGGCGCCGGAATTGATCACAAACTAGCTGAGTTAAACAACCTAATAAATAAAGCTCAAAAAGAAGCAGCCTCATATTACTTCGACTGCACATGTGCACCTATAATAAACAAACTGGCAACTATTCCAGATGTAGTAAACATCATATTGGAAGATGTTAAAGACATTGTGCAAAACAAATATGAAAATCAAAAAGAGGAGACATGTTGCATTGGAAAAAATTAATCGGCATCTGTAGTGGAAAAAAAAATGAAACAAATTGGTGACATAATAGATTCTAAGGTCGTGAACAAACTAAACTCAGAAGCAATGCAGAGGAAACAACAAGAAATAAATAGCCTCGACTTTCCAGTACAGTTGAATGACATAGGAAAGGATAATGAAGACCTAATGGCCTTTGAAATAACAAAGAGACAAAGAAAAAAATTACGTAAAGCAAGAAATAAGGCAAAAAAAGAAAATGCACCAAAAACATATTCCATACCGGAAACACCGGCCGATACGATAAAACTAGGAAAAAAAAAAGATGTAGGAAAAAAAGATTGTGATGTATCAGGGAGTCAGTCTGCAAAACTATTGGAAAAAAATGAAAAATATTATGATATATTTACAAAATCTGGGAAACATCTTGCAGACTTGAAACCACTCCCTAAAAATTCAAATACAATAATATTAACGGAAAATACTGTCCAAAAAGGCAATGTAGTGATATAGAGGGGAGAAAATCCCAGGAAAAAATTGAAATATCTAGATTAAAAGGAAATGGTTGTGTACTAACAAAAGATCTTACATGTGAAATTGAAAGCGATCCGATCAAAAAAACGAGATCTCTAACTTCCTTTGATCTTAAAACTTCATTAATTAGCCAAAATGAAGAACAAAAGCAGGCTGCCCATGAACAAAATAATACACCAAAAGCATGTTGGAATCTGATACAACAAAAAGATAGTCTACCTACAAACAAACAAGAGATAGAGGAAACTGAGAATAACTCTACAATATTAAAATAAACGATTGAAGATATGAGGCACAAACTTATAAGGGATGACCTAGTTATCATAAGAAATTGTCAAGGTAAACAAATTATATGTAAGGAAAATCAAACTTGTGAGGGAAAAAAGAAAGGAACGTCGACTCTGAAAAGACCTCCCCAAATTACTCTCACATCATTATTTGACTCACGTGGCAACCATGATACCTTGAATAGAGGAAATATCCTTCGACTTTTAAATCTATACCATCATTGGAAAAAGTGACAACAGAAGATATCGATTGTGTAAGCTTTTTACAAAATACTGATGGCAGACAACCAATAACATTGCTAACTGTAAATACTGATTCTATAGTGGACCAAATCTTGCAAGAACAAGAAGTTTTTCACAGCTGGGGGATAACAATCAGCCAACCAGCCCCAAAGGTGTATCCAACTCCATTTATAAAAGAAGAAAGTCCTATGAAAAGACCAAACAGGATGAAAGACGACTTAGTCTATTCTATATTAAAAACTCCACTGGGAAAAATAAACTGTGATGATGAAAAGTCCATGGATCAAGGAAAAGATAAAAAAATAAAAGAAAATAAAGGAATAAATGAGAAATGGATCTTGACAGCTTTGCATGGTAATATCGAACAATGACATAACAAACCACAAGATAAAACAGAAGAATTAAATACAATAGGGATAGGTTCATGGAACATAAATGGTTTATTGAAAAAAAAAAATGCCCAAATAGAGTCACTAACAAATTGTTATCAAATTATATTATTGCAGGAAACCTGGGAAATGTATCTTTTTATGCTACAAGGATATAAAGGATATTTTGTTCCTGCAATAAGACATTACAAATTTGGACGCCCGTGTGGAGGCCTGGCAATATTTTTACTGATTGACCTGAAAGTTGAACATAGGCAGCTAGACACGAATAATTCTAACTTCCAAGCTGTGAAGTTGAACTATTTAATAAGCAAGGAAAATAAATCAAAACTCTAATATTAATTAATATATATCTACCACCTAAACAGATATCAAGGAAGGAGACATGTGCTGCTCTTACTATCTTTTTGTTGGACCAAATAATGGAAGACCCGTCTGTAGATTTTATTATTACAGGAGATTTTAATATAAATCTGTTAATACAATTCATACGGAACGACTTTACACAGTCCCAAAATCACCAATGGTTAATCCCAGAACAAGTACTTGATCCCTCAAAAAACTCTAAACAAAATATAATTGGGAGGAATTTCATGATGGACATGAAAGCATTGGGACTAAGAATGTTAAACGGTAGATTTGAGTCAGATATACCCCCAGCTTGGTCATTTCAGTCTCATCAGTATAAATCAAGGATAGACTATACTATGGTATCTATAAATATCTTTGACAAAATTGCTTACCAGCTAAAAAAGGTATTTGATAGCAACCATAGTCAACAAATAGTCCAAATGAAATTGTTAGGCTCGAAACATCAAAATTACTTAACCATGCATGGACAGATCTGTACTGCTAACTATAGAAAACGTACATGGAAAATAAAGAATATGGACAGTACGAAGAAAAAGGCACGAGAACTAGTTTAAGAATGCTTTAAAGATAGCATCGTATGGTCTGTAATTGAGCAATGAGAAAATTTCACACAGAAAATAGTTGCACCGTATGATACCTTTTTTCGTGTTAAAAAAAATTATATGGTTCAAAGGGAAAAAAAGGATACTACCATCAATTTTCCACACACAATCAAAAAAATCAGACGGACCCACAATAGACTTAGGAAACAGCTAAATAAACTCCAAAATAATGAAGATATACAAATAAAACTAAAAAATTCCAACAATAAATTGAGGAAACTAATTTGGAACGAAAAAAACAAAGTCAACCAGGAATTGTTGGCAAAAATCTTCTATGCCAGTAATCAAGCAAAATCAAGGGAGTTTTGGAAAGTGATTAATGGATTAACTAGGCCGAATAAATCTGTGGTTACATCCTCCTTAATTGTAGATGAATGGTTTACATATCTTATAAAAACCCTAAATCCCGTTATAGAAGCAAATATTGAGGAAGCCAAACAAAATATTAAAGAAAACAAACAGATAATGATGGTTAAGACCGATGTAGAATGTGACTCAGAAATTTATATTACAGAAACCCAAGTCGCAAAATTGATAAAGAAGCAAAAAAACGGAGCACTAGGACCCAACGGCATCCCGTTTGTCAAATATATAGCCCAGAAATGTGGTTCATCCTTATAAAGAGCAAAGGTATTTAATGAAGTCGTACGAACGGGGCTGGTACCAAATTCAGGGAGAGGGTCTGTAATATCTCCTATTTTAAAAAAAGGAAATTGGCAACTACCGGAGAATTACCGTCTGATTACCCTTCAAGACACTGATGCAAAATTGTTTGCAGGGCTTTTACTATCCAGTTTGATAGACTGGGTAAAGGATAAAAGGATATTGCCCCCGAATCAAACAGGGTTTATCAAAGGCTTAGGAACCTCCACAAATATACTGATTTTATCTGTATTAATGGATAAGGCACTTTTAGCTAAACAGCCTTTGTATTTTTGCTTTGTCGACTTCAAATCAGCCTTTGATTGTGTGAACAGACATCGTCTGTGGAAAAAACTCAAAGATCCAGGCATTCCAAACTTACTATTGAGAATGATACAACTATTGTACATTGATACTTGGATCAGGGTAATAATTGGTGATGGGCAAACATTAACCAACAAGATACCTACGACGGGAGGTCTAAAACAAGGGTGCGTTCTTGCACCACTGCTATTTAATTTATTTTTAGCAGATCTCTCAACTGCATTGAATGAGGTAAATGCGCATCCGCCTAGATTGGCAGATAAACAAATATCTAATCTGCTGTACGCAGATGATGTTATTCTTATAAGTCACACCAAAGTTGGGTTACAAAGGTTAATAGACCGTATATCAACGTATGCAAAACAAAATGATATGGTGATAAATGAAACCAAAGTAATGGTAGTTACAAAAAATACAAGACTTAAAAATAAATATAATTGGATGCTGAAGGGAATTAGATTAGAACAAGTTGATTCCTACCGGTATCTTGGAGTTATATTTAATGATAGTGGAAATTTCCTTCCGCAAAAAAAAGAAATTACAAGAAAAGCCAATACTTTGATTGCTGCATTTAGGATTATTCAGAAATCAATAAGTGACTTGTCTTATCGCCCTTTACTAAAGATCATTTCAGCAAAGCTATTACCTACCCTGACATATGGCTGTGATGTATTAAATGGGAAAGATGCAGAGATTATTAACAATGCAATCTCAAAAACGTATAAAATCTTATTTTGCCTGCCGACAAGCACAGGGGAGGCTGGAATTTGGGATAAATAATTAGCTACTTGCAAGAAAAGGACAAGCTCTTAAAGTCTGGAATCGAATAAAAAACAACCAAGAAAATCAAATGTCCCAGCTATTATGGCAAGAAGTCAAAAATAATAAGAAGCTACAGGCTTGGTCTTACCTAAATAAAGCAAATGAAGAATTTGGTGTAATATCGATTTGGGAGAATACTATTACCCAAGAAAGCTTTAAAAAAACAATTAACAAACGTATTAATCATCTGTCGCTGATAAAAGACAAGGATATACTTGTAAAAAGAAAACATGCATGGCCAATCATAAATGGATTTATCAAAAAAGAAATCCAAGAATATTTAGAAATACCATGGTCACACAAAAACAAGAAAGTCTTTATCAGAGCACGTTTTGGCTTATTGCCGGGTTTATGTCATTTACCCATATGGAAAAAGACAAAAGACAACACTGAATGTAGGCTATGTAAATGTGGTCAAGAGAACATTATACATTTACTATGTCTTTGCCCCGAGTTAGAAACGGAAAGGAAAATTATTTTAAAAAGACTATTTAATGACCGTGGACTAAGGACATGTAGGCAAGCAGTGATGGCATGCCTAAATACTAAAGAATTTGAATTTTTTTTTACTATATCCCAAAATATACTGTATATTGTATTTAGAGACATGATAGCAATTGTGTATATGGTGTTTTAATCGTTTTATATTTGATGAGATTTTAATCACTTTTTGTAAGATTTTAATTAATCAAACAAATAAAAATAAACTTGAAACAAATCTAGGTTTTCTGAAATTCCTGGCTGGAGGAACTCCAATGCTGGTTCTTGCAACCATCCTGCAACCTCACCAGAGCTGAAGGGGACCCTGTCTGATTGGGAACGCGCTCTCTCCCAGGTGTGGGAGAGAGACTACTTGCTATTTCCAGTTCACAGCAGGCCTTGGCCCAGTGTAATAAAAAACCCTCATTGTGATGAGACACCAAAGACTAACGAGAACTGTGGTAAACTGAACACACTTAGGAACTTATTTACAATCCCCTTGCGTCACCGGTGCATCACTTTTTATGACACTCTGGCGGTGCAGAGTGCAGAACCATATCTACGAGGCCACGCAATGCCACTTGAGTGGCTTTTTATGGCTTTGTAGTTATGGTGTAAGGCAAGGCAGCGCAAGTCACTGCGTCGCCTTACACTATGTCAGGGAGGTGTACCATGGGCTTTGCAGTGCAGCAAAACCACTTGTGGCGCTGCCCTATGCCAAATCATCATAAATTAGGCCCTTAAATGTACTGGATTGGGATAATCTATGCCTGAACCTTGATTCATGCTAATGGAGACATTCTTACCCAGAGGGCAGAACCACCTAGCTTATACAAGGGGGCATGTTTGGGGGAAGGGAGTGGACAGTAGATGAAGGTGCAGTAGCCCCAGTGACCAGATCACTAGATTGTGCCTGTTCAATAATACTATGTAGAATCCAGTTTTTTGAGTAATAAAGGGATTTTCTAAAGTAAAGCCAGGTGCTGCTGCGTAAATGTTGAGTTGTGAGCTTGAGCACCTCCGCACTACATTCCAGAGAAGCCTGTGACTACTTGCCATTGCTACCACTGAGAGTCAAGTGCTAAATGGATTGTACTTGGCTTAGTTTGCAGAGCCATATTAGGACAGACCCCAGGACATTAGAGACAAATGACCCCAAACTAATTCAACTAATTGAATTTATTGATAGATCGATTTTCTTTTTTATATGCTGTCTGTTTTAAATAAATGCTAACTATACAGTCGGTTTGCATCTGTCATGCTATTAAATCCGAACGTCATACTTGCTGATGAATCCCTCCAATAAAAAGCAACTTGAATGTTGTGCCCCCAGGGTACACAGTGTAATATGGACCCTGATGACCTTTTTTGCCTCTGCACCGACATCTTTAATAGTGCACAGAAGTAAAGTGTTTCCTCATTTGCTTGGGCCACAGCCCTATGAAAATGAGAGAACACCCACTTGAGGTTATATGGTTCTATATATGCGATATGTATTACAGAAGGAGCAGCCCAAGCCTCTGCAGTACCTTCTGTTATACGAATGTGCCCCAGGCGTATAAAACTGTGCCCAACAGGATCTTTTGTTGCATTAACAGCCAGCTGCACAACCGTCACACCAAGGTTCTCCCAGGAACTAGGAGGAACAGTCACTCAGCATCGCCCTCATGATCTCTCACTGGCTCAGAAAATGAGCAGCATCTGATTGTTGCTTGGGGTTGCTCACAGCCTCCCACTGCCTTGTTTTGATGGCCCCGGAGCTATATATTTTTTCACTCTGTGTATGTACGAAAAGCCTCCCATCAGATATTTTAAACCTTTTCCTGCTCAAAATTTCAGAGAAAGTCGCTCAGATGGACACTATTGGCCAGATTTACCAAATTCTCAAGCAACGCAGAGCAGCAGCCAAAAATGGTGCGCTGTGTTTCATGGGTAGGAGAGCGCATAGAGTGCCATATCTACAATGATATGGCACTCTCCTTCCCTCTTCGTAGCACCGGTGCAGAATGTTCCCGCTGAGCTCCATGCACACACCTTTGTGCTATAGTGTAACGGTGTGTAAGTGAGTCGAGCATAGGTTTGTACTGGAAGGGTACCCTTCCAGTATTTAATACCATGCCTAGACTACATTTAAAACTTTCCTACTTTGTATGTGTGCTGTACTATGCAGCACATAAGCAAAGTAAAATTGGAGAAATGAAAACATTTCTCCTTTTAGCGCCTTGTTAGAAAAGGGGTCTCTAGTTGGCAGTGGTTTGCACCCTGTCTAAGTAGGGACCCTCACGCAAGTTAGGATAAGGGAGTCACACAGTTAAGATAACCTCTGCTCACCCCCTTGCTGTTGCTGGGGACCCTGCCCACCCTTGGCGGAGTCTACCCCATAAAGCCTCTTGTGGATCCTGGTACTCATCCAGTAGTCTGCTGCCTGAGCAAGCTTCTTGGGATCAATAAGCCTACTTTGCATGAAGTGCTGGTGCAGCTCTGGAAAACACAGGCTAGACAAGTGCTTCCACACCATAAAATTGTACAGCCTCTAGTAATCTGTTACCTCACTGCTCGTCACCCAACCATCCTGTGCTATGTAAAAGGAATCTACACATTCAAGCGATGTCTTTGAATCAAGTTTCTTGCTCTGCCTAAACTTGCTCCTGTACTTATCTGGGGTAAGGCCATACCTAGTGGGGAGGGTGTCCTTCATGGGAGGGTTGGTGGATTAATGTGCTTTCCCTTAGGCTAGCAATGTGTCCCTCCACTCCACTGTGAAGTAGTTCCACAATCCTGCCCCAATCTTTCTCAGGGATCCCATTCATGTGGAGAGCATCCTCATAGTCCTGAAACCACCTCTGGATATTACCCTTTTTCGTGTAACCTTTCCCTGCAATCTTAGGAATGTACACCATCCTTTCAGACTGCACTGCTGAATTGCTGCCACCATCTGTGTTGGACTTGGCCTTCAAATCCAGCTCCTTCAAGCTCAGCTCTTGAGCTAAATTCATATTTCTCTCTTCCGTGACCAAGACATTCTTACTGCCTCGCTTTTGAGTCTAGCTAGTTCCAACTGGAGCTCCCTTTCATGCTCAAGTTTTAGATTTTAACAGCCTGTATTTTCAAGCTTTCCATCTGTCCTCCAGCTGCTATGGAGACATTTTGAGGAAACACTGTACCTTGCCCTGGAGGGTGCTCTCCCCAGGCAGATCCTGATACAGGCTCTGCTCCTCCACATCCACATTATCATTCCCATCCTCTGTGTGCTCACCAGCCTCCTCTGCTGTCAAACAGGCCCTAAGCACCTTTTTCTGCTCCTCCTTCTTAGTGAGGCCTCTAGTAGGACATTTGAATTTTCTGCAGAGCTTTTTCAGCTGAGGCACCGTATAGGTCTCTAACCGCTCTGGCTCAAACACCAAATCTGCAGCTTCAACTACTGGCTTGTCAACCTGAGACATGATTGTGATCAATTTCAAAAGTTGAAAAGAAGATAAAAAATTTTAAAAAGTATATGGTTGCGTAATGGTCTGCGAAATGGAAGTAGTGTTCACAAATAACTGTATGCAAAGTACAATCACAAGTCCTATCCCACCGCTGCCACCAATGTTAGAAATGGAGTCTCTAGTTGGCAGTGGTTTGTACCCTGTCCAAGTAGGGACCCTCACTCTAGTCTTGATAAGGGAGTCACACAGCTGAGATAACCCCTGCTCACCCACTTGGTAGCATGGTAATAGCAGTCAGGATTATCGCAAAGGCTATGTGTAAAGCATTTGTACACACACACACACACACACTGTAACACAGTGAAAAGACTACAAAAGGAGTCCTTGCCAGTTTAGAGGTTAGGCCATAGAAATCAATGGATGTGTTTCTGTTAGCACAAAGTACCTTGGATGGTTCGAAAATCAAAGTCAAAGCAGGCCTGGTGGTGAGGTGCCGGAAAAGCAAAGTGATGGGTCGGTTCCTTACTCCACAGGGGAGGTGATGCATCAGTTCCTTACTGCCAGGGGAGGAGAGAAGCCGATTCCTTACTGCCAAGGAAGGTGATGTGTCAATTCCTCACTGCTAGACAGGGGAGGGGATACATTGGTTCCTTACTGGAAGGGGAGGTGATGAACTGATCTCCAGACACACGGCCTCGGTTCCTTACTACGGTGCGGTGTCGATGCAGTATCAGTGTCGAGGGACAATGCGGCAAAAATCCAAACGTGCTGTGTCGACGCAACAGTGGCGAGGCAAGTGCTGCATCGATTTTCCAGCCGCAAAGTCGGTGACACGCTGCGTCAATTTTTCTGATGTGCTGAGACAGCAAGCTGAGGCTTGTGATGAAATCCATGGTCGGTGCACCGATCGGGAACCACGCAGCGATGCATCGAGAATACAGGCGCTGGGGGTTGATGCAAAGATTTTCTGTTTAGATCACCAGGTTACACTTCCTAGGGCCCAGGAACTGGATTTGGCACCACTTGGCAAGTCAGGACTCTCAGCAGACGTAGGTGAAGTCTTTGATGTCCCTGAGACTTGTTAACAGGAGGCAAGCATACACAAGGCCTTGGAAAACATTGGAAGCAGGATGTAGAAAGAAAGGTCCAGTCCTTTCACTCCATGGACTGAAGCAGCAAGCAGCATGCCAGCACAATAAAGCAGCAGGCAGAGTGGCAGTCCCTCCTACAGCATCCAGCTCTTCTTCCTGGTAGAATGTTCTCAGTCCAGATGTGTTCTGATTTTGGGGTGTCAGAGGTTCAATACTTATACCCCTTTTTGCCTTTGAAATAGGCAAGCTTTAAAGGAAAGTCTTTGTAGTGCACATGACCCTGATTTTCCTGACCTGGCTCCAGACCCACTACAGTGGGGTGGAGACAGCTTTGCGTGACCACAGGCACAGCCCTATTTAAGTGTCTGTGACAACTCATCCCACCGCTCAGGAAGGCCCATCAGCCTGAAGATGGCCCATCAGGATATACAAGGTACACCTCAGCTCTCTTTGTGTGACTGTCTAGAGTAAATGCACAAGGGCCCTGCTGTCACCCAACCTTGACATGAATTACACAGAAAGACAGAGGCACAAAATGGTTCAGCAAAAAGAGGTCCATTTTCTAAAAGTAAAAGACACACAGATGAGGGACGGAATGCATAGCAAATCAAACATTCTCCCCCAGTCAATAAACCTGGTTTAAATCCATTGTTCTTTTGCTCACCATACCACCCCAGTTTAGACCCAGCCATATGCAAATTAGTATTCACCCTGTGCCTCATGGGAACAGTCCAGACCAAACTGCCAAGCCAGGTCTTCCCTGGACCAGAAACAAGGATCCTGGGACCTGTTTTGGGGCATCACCCCTCAACAGTCAGGCTAGCTTGAATCCAGTTGCACAGCGAGCCCGGGACCCACGTCTGGGCATACCCAGGGCACTTGCGGCGAGAAAGCAAAAGATACACAGATGATGGACGGAATGCAGAGCAAAACAAACACTCTCTCCCAGTCAATAGATCTGGGCTAAATTCATTGTTCTTTTGCTCACCATGCCACCCCAGTTTAGACCCAGCCATATGCAAAAACGGTGGATTTAGGCCCAGATCTCTCTACTGGGGTGAATGTATGATATTGTTCTGCATTCTGTCCATCAATTGTTCTTTTTGCATTTGTCACCCCGAGTGAGATGGATATGCTCAGATGTGGGTCCTGTGCTCTCCATGCCACTTGAGTCAAGTTATCCTGGCTGATGAGGGGTGAAACCCCGAAACCGGTCTTAGGATGCTTGTTGCAGGTCCAGGGAGAACCTGGCCTGGCAGTTCAGGCTGGACTGTTCCCATTGGTCACATGGTCAAGAATGATTTGCATATGGCTGGGTTCAAACTGGAATGGCATGGGGAGCAAAAATAACAATGGATTTAGGCCCAGATCTCTGTACTGGGGTAAATGTATGATATTGTTCTGATTTCTGTCTACAATTGTTCTTTTTGCACTTTCTAAAAGCGGCATTTTCAAACACGCAATTAAAAAACCAACTTCATCAAAAGATGTATTTTTGAATTGTGAGTAGTTAGAGACCACAAACGCAAAATCTCTCTCTGCTCCCAATGGGAAATTACACTTAAAAGATATTTCAAGGTAATCCTTATGTTACCCTATGGGAGAGATAGTCTTTGCATAAGTGAAAAACTAAATTAGCAGTATTTCACTATCAGGACATGTAAAACACACTAATTCACGCCCTACCTTGGCTGCCTTGGGCCTATCTTAGGGGTGACTAACATGTACTAAAAGCAAAGGTTTTGCCTTGCAAATGGGTGCATTTTCCAGGTCGAAATGACAGTTTAAAACTGCACACACAGACATTGCAGTGGCAGGTCTGTGACATGTTTGCAGGGCTACTCATGTAAGTGGCACAGTCGGTGCTGCAGGCCCACTAGTAGCATGTGATTTGCAGGCCTTGGGCAAATCTGGTGCACTTTACTAGGGACCTACTAGTAAATCAGATATGCCAATCAAGGATAAACCAATAGCCAACACAATTTTCCCAGGGAGCACTTGCAGCTTAGCTGTGGTAAAGTGCCCAGGGACCTAAACCAGCAAAAACGAAATGCAGCACACAGTCAGAAACAGGAGGTCAGAAGCAAAAAGACTGGGGAAATCACGCCAAAAGATGCCAGGTCTAACACACCTAATTTTACATGGAATAACTTTTTGACGCAATACCCCGTCTTTAATGAATGTGAGATAGGGGTTTGCATCAAAACCCATTGGTGGTTGCATGGGAACACCCATGTACCACCCATGTAACGCCCCCATAGCGCAAAATAATGCAAACCAGCGCTATGCACGGCTTTGTGTTGCTTTTGTGATGCAATCACAGCGCTAAATGTTGGTAAATCTGACCCTATATTCTTATCGTCACTGAACACAGTCAATAAAGGTAGCAAAGCTTTCCTGCCTGGAGGGAGCAGCTGCCTTTTGCATGCTACCTCCGAGCAGAAGCAATATGGGTTTTGATGTGGGCAGGAAAAAAGGACACAAGTCTTCTCCCAGCCGGCGTTTTTAAATCTCCCACAAAAAGCACTTTTTTCCTGGATCACGATCTAGCTTTCCACCAAATTTGGAGTAAATCAGTTCAGCGATTTGGTTTGTAGCTGTGTGTAAACTTCCTGTGGAAAAATGAATAGGGAAAGTGCATTTTGGGCCCACTCCTTTTTATTGGCCTCACCCGACGGATCACCCCGAACAATTGCATGTGCAAAATAGTCTAAAAGTAGCACTTTTCTGGAAAGTTTTGTGGAGATTGGTTAAGCAGCACTAAAATTCTTTGTAAGATAAAAAAGCATTTTGTATGGAACCATGATCATAATTATAACTACCTAGTGGCAAACACCACCACTAAGTAAAAAAAACATATGTATAAAGTTTTACCAACTATAACTTATCTTCAGCCTTTGATTTTTACATGTATATAATTTATGTATATAAAAATCAAAGGTTGAAGATGTCATAGTTAGGAAAACATAATTTATTAATGTTTCTATACAAAACCAACTTAAACTACACAATACTTAGAAATCAAAAAGTTATAGCCATATTTGGCATATTTTGTGCATGTGTGTGCTTCTTATTTGAGTGAAATTCTGTTCTATTTTCTCCTTGTTTGATTTTACTTTAAGCACACAAGACACATCTTTTCCTCTGATTGGTCTCTTCGTCAAGAAGCAATGTTGCACTTGCTAAGGCGATAGACCAACATATGTTTCAATTTATGTTTATACATATTTCATATTGTTGCTGTGATAAAAATAATGTAGGTTATTTGTGTGCTATTTCTTCTGTTTCATGCACAAGTGTTTACTGCTGCTCCGCTGCCCTTTAAGGAAGCAACACTTTGCTACTGTACTTTGAAACAAACTGTTCTTAAAATGAAAGGCTTTCACTTTTTATTGTGCCTGGTCTCCAGCAAGGACAATCCCCCTCGAACAGAATAGTATCCTACATGAAAAGGTGTCCATCAAAGCATTTCATTTAAGAATGCTTTATTGGTGTTATTGTAATTACATCGCTTAGTCTCAAATACTCTTGTCTAGCAAGGTACACCTTGTTTTGTACCCTACTAAAAATGAGGTTCCTTTTCATGTTAGTAAAACATGTATATTTATGTCGCAGGTGCAGCATCACAGACTACTTAGTCCCTAAGTATGTCTTTGCTCTCTTATTATTATGATGATGGTGCAGTATTATTATTGCTGGAGAACAACAGCGACAACAACACCACCACCCTGCTGGACAACCTCGCCAACCTCGGACTCAAGCAACTAGTGACCACCCCCACCCACTACGCCGGACACACGCTTGACCCAGTCTTCTGTCCAGCAAGCACATCTCCTTCAGCCACTCCACCGGACTCCACTGGACAGACCACAGCTGCGTCCACTTCAGCTTCAGAAAAACCACGACTCACCACCACCAGCAACAGGTTCCCCGCAGGAGTTGGAACAAGATCACCACCGACCAGCTCTCCACATCACTGAGCCAGAACCCTCCCGCCAGCTCAACAGACCCCAACCAAGCAGCCAACAATTTCACACAGTGGATCACCGACTGCGCCGACGACCTCGCACCCCTGAAAAACCATCCCAACAGGCCCAACAGCAAGAAAGCCTCCTGGTTCAACAACGACCTCAAGAACACCAAGAAGAACTGCCGTACCCTCGAGAAAGCCTGGCAAAAAAACCCGACTACAGACAACATGAGCGCCCTCAAGCACGCCTCCCGCAAACACCACCAGCTGATCCACACCACCAAAAGGACAGCATTCAAGGAACGACTAGACAAAAACGCACACAACAGCAAGGAACTCTTCAGCATCGTTAAAGAGCTCTCCAACCCCAGCGCCGGAAACAACGACATCACTCCCTCACAAGACCTCTGCGACTCACTCGCCTCGGTCTTTCACCGCAAGATCGCCGACATACACAACAGCTTCGGCGCACAGACCATGCACCCAACCACCGAACCAACACTCCCCACCACCACCCTCCGCACCTGGACCCCGGTCAGCACCGAAGACACCATCCACACGATGAACACCATCCACTCCGGATCACCAACCGACCCAAGCCCCCACCACGTCTTCAACAAGGCCGACTCCGTCATCGCACCCCAACTCCGGGACATCATCAACTGCT
This sequence comes from Triturus cristatus, assembly GCF_964204655.1. Classification (NCBI taxonomy): domain Eukaryota; kingdom Metazoa; phylum Chordata; class Amphibia; order Caudata; family Salamandridae; genus Triturus; species Triturus cristatus. Next base: position 618,333,377 of record NC_140588.1, on the reverse strand, counting down.
CCTTCAACACCGCCACCTTTCCGGAGAGCTGGAAGCATGCCGAACTCAGCGCCCTCCTGAAGAAACCATCAGCAGACCCCACCGACCTCAAGAACTACCGCCCCATCTCGCTCCTCCCATTTCCTGCCAAAGTCTTCAGTTTCTATTTTTGGTGAATTCTGGTGGTGTTTTTTCAGTGTTTTCCAGTGATTTCAAAACCTCAAAAAAACAGTGCTTTTCAGTGGTTACTCATTTTCGCCCCAAAAAAAACAACTGAAACGGTGTTTTACCGGTGTTTATGGGACGCTTTGCTTTTTTTATTGTTTGCTTTCTTAATTGGTGCATGGAATATAGACAGTCTATGTACAGTGTATATGAGGTTAAAATACATTTTTACAAGTCGAATTTATTGTAGTACACCATACAATATTTTTTCAGTGAATCGTTGGTCATTCGCGCTCTCTATTTCCTACCCATGTACACTTTTATTTGGGAAAAGGCCCTTTCGACATTGGCACTTGAGACTGGCAACGCTAAAACAGACCGTACACAATTTGCCAACTCTGGCCACTGACGTAGCTTTCCATGCCAATACTGGCGCACCTCAAGGTTGACATTCTCTGGGCCAGGTTCTGCGACATATGCGTTGAACTGGGTGCATATGCCCTCAGAGGTGTTAAAGCGGTCAAAAATGAAGCTGTACTTCGCAAAGTCTGGAGAAAATTCCCCTTTACGGAAGGGATCTAACACTTGCGCAGAGTACCAAAGTGAGGCTTCATTGGCTTCAAACGCCATGGTTGGTGAAGGGACATTTCTATGCATCATAGCTAGCCATTTGTCATGCATTGTAAAATAAAATTTCCTGAATTGGTCCTCAACACTTCTCTGCTTACCAAGTGGCAAGCATTCTAACAGGGAACATGTTGCAGTGCCAAAGTCACTAAAAGTGTCGCCAAGCCTACTCTCGAGGAGATGTTTGACATCTACACCAATTATGCTGAACACTTGGTAGACCATGGTGTTTTCTGACTCGAGTTTTTTGATTATGTCCACTACAGCAGTCATGTTTTCCTGTAGGAATCTAAGAATGTAGTACAATGTACTTTTTTTGACATCACTATCAATATGCACCCGAAGATCCTCACATTTCTTGCCTTTTGCATCATCACTAAGCAAAAAATCAGACCTGTGAAGTACTCAGGTGCGGCTGTAGTAAGACAGACGGCAGAACACAATAGCTCCTCTCCCCCCCATGTGAGCCAGGCAGGGGGCCTGGTGTTGCTCTGGCCCTTTGGCCATTCACACCTCGGCTCCCCATTCTCTTGTCTGTTAAGGCCCTGATTTTGCATCAGGGTTGCATAATTTTATTGCACAACCCCGAAGCAAAATCTAATTTGTTAAATATTGTTTGATTATCCACTACTCCTCTCCAGTGCACCTTATCTCACAGCTGACCTTGGGCCCCAGCCCTATATCAGGCACCATCGGGCTCCACTTTCATTTTTCCCAGTAAAAACAATAGTAAAATCACCTTCAAACTTAAAACATTGAATAAAGCACTAAATATAATTAGCACGCACTTTAAAGTATGTTCCACAGTAGCCTGTATGACCAGACTGCTAATTAAACAAAAACAGAAAGTCCATGACAGGGCCGGGTTTAGCGCTGATGCGAAAGTCTTTTTTGGCGCCACACCAATAACCTCTTTCTCCGTAAATACCTTTACTACCACCTTCCAACAGTGCCCCTCATCCCTCCATGCCCCCCCTATTGACCTCTTCCTCGGATTCCCTCACTGCCGCCCTCCAACAGTGCCCCTCATCGCTCCATAGCCCCTCCCACTACCTCCTCCTCAGATTCCCTCACTGCCACCCTCCAACAGTGCCCCTCATCTTTACATAGCCCCTCTCTCATATGCATTTCATTTGTTGTACAGCGCTACTCATGTCAGTGTAGTATGTGTCAGTACTTTACACCACGCACACATTATACAGAGACAATGAGTCATACAAGTATGTAAATCAGTCTACAGGGAATGTCACATAAGCCAATGAGGAGTACAAGGTGTATGAATCACGTCATCCATACTGGTGGGCAATATATTTTAAGAGGGTTTGGTGTGGGGAAACACAACTTTAGGATTTAAGAGTATTCCATGGGGGTCAGCTTTACTGATAAAAATGTATGTCTGCCCAAACATACTCATTTTAGCAACATTAGAATAATGAAAGACTGAGGAAGTTCTAACTATATTACAAAACAAAAATAAGCGAATTTCTAACTACACCATTCATGTTTGTATGCAGCTCTTTGACAGTTCATTGGTCACTGTCCTATCTTAGGATTGTAACTTCTGAACTACAAGTAACACAAGGATCTCTGTGTCAAAGGCAGTAACCCACTGAGCTTCCACATAAAATACAGTTCATCTGCATTTAAAAACTACGGACAGACAAACGATTGCTCTCCAGCAGGATCACCAGCATTATCTGGGCATGTTGTGTTGTCTTATTTTATCCTGCATCGGTCATGATAATGATAAAAACTGTTTAAATGAAGCGTACACGAAGTATGTGTCCTGCTGGTCCTGTGCACATTTTAAACCGAAAAACAAATAGTGACAAATTCTCTTACCTACTCCATTAGTCAAACTGTGTCACAGCCTGATGTGATAAACTGCTGCAGGGGTCAGGAAAGGTGACAGGAATAAACAAACTTCTTTTCTCCTGCACTGCATAGAAAAGGAAATATCCACGCAGCAGGACAGTCGGTAAAGGTTACCAGTGCCAAACAAAGGATTTGTCCCTTTCGCCATGTGGAGATGAAGGGGAGAAAAAATAAACAAAGCCTCGTTAACATGTAAATGGTCTTGTAAAGACCTGTGAAATACCCGGGTGCGGCTGCGATAATCTCAAAGCTGTCTGTGTGTGTGGGAAGCTGTCTCAGCCCGGGCGCACACACAGACAGATCTTTGAGCCCAATTCCGTTGCGCCCCTGCTTTCCAGCCCTCACTGCGAGGGCCAAGGCTCCTGTTTGGATGGGCCAGGCTCATGTTTGGGTGGGCCTGGCTCACCCGCTAGAATCGGGCCTGATCCTGATCATGGACCCCTCGTCAACCCCCGGTAATACCACTCCTGCAGCACTGAAAGTAGGTCTTTTTAAAACCGCCCGACTCGCCCCCTCCACCCCCGGCCCCTTACACAGCAGCTTGACCTCCCGCACCGCGTCCTCCTGCAGATTCATGTCAATCATCTTCGACCGCTCTGCCACGGCTTTATCTTCGGCGCTCACTGTGCTGCCCATCCTGCGCCTGTCAATGGACTGCAAGGCAGGGCGGCTTATGCCCAGCATGTTAATTCACCATCTGATTAGAGCCATGTTCCCAGCCCGCTAGGTTGGAAAAGACCAAGATCCATGAGACAGCCTACTCTCCCGGGAGGCAGAGTAATAACGATCAAATGAAGACATATCAAAATGTAATATTACTTCCTCTCCGTTGGGACGGCGCATACACTCGGAGCCAAGACTCTCCTGCCGACTGCTTCCATTACACGTGCAGATGGAGTGTCCTTGTCCGTTTACGGTTAATGGTAAACTGCTCTGTTCTCGGGCCTAAATTGGGGCTTTGGATCTAACGCTTTGGCTCCATCAAGTGGCCAAGTGGTGCAACAGCAACGAAAATCAGTGACACTCGGTTTAAACCGAGTCCGCTGATTTTCGTCCGGTAGTGTACTGTCGGTAATATTCGGTTTAAACCGAATTCCGGACAGCCTATTCATATATGAATACCTAGACAACTAGTTAGTGAAGTAGATAAAGAAAACTTCTTCCCATTAGTCTTATCTATTCCCTAGGTGTTTTGACTAGTTGCTAAACGTAGCTGTTCTAGCTCTTGTGTTGTAAACCAAATATAGGACAGTGGCGGTGCATCCATTAGGGCGTCGGGGCATTGCCCCACAAGCCGCCCACACCCGCAGCTCCCTCAGCCTCTCTGAACTTAAGTAAATTCTCAGTTTACCTAAGTTCAGAGACGCGAGGGAGAACTGACAATCATGTCAGTCAGCATGATGTTGGACCGCCCACCCCCTTCAGACTCTGAAGGGGGTGGGCGGTCCGACGTCATGTTGACTGACATGCATTGTCAGTCAGACCGTCACTAGGGGCATGCAGCAGCACAATGCACTAGTGCGCATGACTGGAGAAGGTCGGCAAATTTTTCTGCCGTGCCCAGTCATGCGCACTTAGTGTCTGCTTAGGCTGCGGCTGCGCATTAGGAGAGTGAGGGTTGAGCAAAGGCTCAAACCTCGGTCTCCTAATGGGCAGGTGGGCACCGAGCAGCGCTGCCCTGCTAAGCTAATCCTGGTGCTGCTGGAGCAGCGCCAGGATTGGCTGAGAGGGTTTGCCAGCAGTGACGTGGCTGTTTGTAGGCGCCAACCAACAGGACCCCGGAGCAGAGGCAGCGCGGACCGGGTCAGGAAAGTTTTTAATTTTAGTTTAAAACTCCCCCCGGCCTGGCCCCCACCCCCGTGGGATGCCCCACCCCCGTGGGATCCCCCCCCCCACTACAAGCCGCGACTGCATGATCGTCGGAAAAGAAATAGGTTAAAATAATGTGGCTTAGAGTACGCTGCGATATGAACTGATTAATACAGTAGCGAAATGATCTGTAAAAATTAAAATAATACATGTAAGTGATGGTGTAAAACCTAACATTCGGTCAGGATGAGCGGCAAGCACCAAAACCCCAGCCAGACACGTTCTCAACTGACCAGGGTAACACTGCCATCTAGTGGAGTCATTTAGCATTGCACGAGCCAGACATTGTCAGACAAGTAGAGGACACCATTTGTCGACGTTAGATGATGTTGATTTTCCATATATTTTATTTCAGCACACTTCTAGCGTGCTTTCCTACTTGCAGCATACCTCAACCGAGGCTTTAATTAGCAGCTGGCAATATCCTAAAAGCTGGGACTAGAGTTCCAAAAAATGTAACCTTCGTTCCCTTAATCATTAGTGGTAAAATAATTATGGACAGGTCATTTTTATCCGTTCAGTCTGCCTTCCAGAAAAACAGAACGGGACCTTAAAGTCGTGACCCACTTGGTTTTTGTACGATTGAGAGATTGAAAATGCAGCCCGGTTGAGAATAGGCTCGATGCACAGACTGCTCCCTGTGAACACTTCCTGAAAGGTTGATGCTGAATCAGGCTGCCGGAAAGTCAATGGAATGTTGCAATTGAAACATGCCGTGACGGTGATGTTGCTAGGGAGTGTGCCAGGGCTCTGCGCAGCTTACCACAATGGTGCCTGTGCTGAACCTGGGCAGTGTGTATGCTTTCTGTGTGTGACAGTGGCATTAGAATATCAGGCAGCCTGTGTGCGGCATTCGAGCTCCAGGCAGTGATGTCGAGAGTGAGCGGTACAGTAGTTGGAGTGGGAGGAGTCAGGAGGGCAGAGGAAGGGGAGGAGAAGCGGCAGGAAGCGGGCAGATAGAATAGGGACAGGGACCAAGTTGGAAGCAAGTGAATAAAGCTCTTAGTAACCGTTCCCACGTGTCTGTCGTTATTGGTCGTAGACACGACAGCTGGCGACGAGGATGGGATGCTGCAGCCCAGTGTCCCCGAACCAGTGAAAGACGTGTCCCTGTCCCCTGGTGCAACCGAAGAAAAGCGCGTTCAGTGTAGAGCGCCGGGTCGCGCTGAATCCAGCGTCACCCCCTGAGACATGAAGGTAAAGGAGAGAGCGGGAGCCCACCCCGACGAATGCTGGCAGCTCTTGTGATGAATGACGGTTGCACCGGAGCGTCGAAAAGTGTGGCCGAAGGAGCGCTGCTACGCGCTGAACCAAAACCTCTTCCCCAATGCGTGGGAAACGGCAAGCGCGAGGAGTTACGTCGGGAGCCCACCCCGAGCTCGCCTTGTCAGGTAAATGACCCCAAATTGTGCGCGAGGCACTAGGAAGGTGCTGCGACTGCGGGAGTGCTGAGAACAGTGTGGCAAGCTGAATGAGAGTGACAGCCAAGACCTCGTGGGAGTGAGAGGCCCTGTGCAGCGGCCATCTTGGAGTCAGGCGGTCATCTGTGAGACATCCCTATGGAATTAAAGGGGCGGCCATTTTAAAGTCAGGCAAGAAACAAACAAGCATTTGACAAGTCAAGAAAAGAAAAAAAAGGAAGACGAGAGAAAGCAAACAAGCACCAGCCAAGGCAAGCAAGAAATAAAGAAAGTAAACAGGCACCAGCCAAGGCAAGCAAGAAATGAACAAGCACGTGGGCAGACTGAACGAGCTCAGGAGTACACTGCCATGACGTCGAATCACAATTCGCCGCAAAGAGCTGAAGTCACACCGATCATGACGGGGGTGTCACATTTGCGCCCACCAGAGCCGTTACCGCTGACGACTGGGGAGAGCATGGGCCCCAGATGGCAGGAATGGCTTGAAGACTTTGAGGATTACATCAAGGGATCAAAAGTGACCGAGGATGAAGACAAAGTGATTGCGCTGCGCAACCTAGTGGGCAAAGAAATTAGCAAGGTCATCAAAGAATTGCCTAGAGCGGACACAGGAACTTACGATAAAGTGCGTGAGGCGCTGAACAAGAAGTTCTTGCACAAAAGAAATGTGGATTACGAACGATATGCTTTTCACCAAGCCCGTCAAGGGAAAGAAGAAGTGATGAGCACTTTCATAACGCGGCTGCGTCGATTGTCCAGATATTGTGAATTTGATGTGTTCTCAATGGATGATGCTATCCGGTTGCAAATAATTGATGGGTGTCAGTCTGAGACACTGAGGAGGAGATTGTTAAGGAAGAGTCACAACCTAGAGGAGATAGAGGAAATGACCCGAGTGTATGACCAAGCCGAGGAGCAAGCCAAGAGCATGGAGACCGGGTGCCCTGAGAGACGCAAGCAAGTATGTCGAGTGCAAGATAGCCACAGGCACAGATACCGACCATCCTCCCGCCAGAGACACACCGAGCGCAGGAGGCATGAGTCAGGCAGAAAAGACAAGAGACAAGATGGTGGACGGAAATGCTATCGATGTGGGTATGACTTCCCACACAGAGAAGCTTGTCCAGCCATGGGGCAGCAATGTCGGAAATGTAGACAAACTAATCATTTTGAAGCGACGTGTGGAGAATATCGCAGGGAGAGGAAGAACGAAGGGACGAGGCCAACTCGCTCTGACACCAGACGACACCATGCGAAAGCCGTACAAGATCGGCCAAAATCGTCTTCCAGCTCGTCACATTCCAGCAGGGAGTCGAGGAGATCTCACTGGGCGAGAAGGTCACCGTCCCAGGACTCTCGATCAGGGTCTTGCGACTCTGAATACACTGTTGAATATGCCAGCATGGTCGCAGATCCGGATCAATTAAAGACATACCCGAGACTGAACATAAGTGTGGGTAATCATGACACTCAGTTTGATCTGGACAGTGGAGCATCGTTGAATTACATTCCAGTAACGGAGTACAAAAAGATGAAGTCACCGCCTCCGTTGTGCCCGGCGTACATCCGGGTATTCACCTGGATGTCAAAGAAACCGCTCCCCTGTTTAGGAAAATTTCTAACCACTCTCCGACATCAGAACAAGTCGGTGTCAGCTGTCATACATGTGATTGATGGCCCGGAAGCTGACTGCCTTCTCAGCCTACCAACGGCAGAGAGACTTCGGTTGGTTGAGATTCTATACCGGGTCAGTGGTGACCAAGACATCTTACACAAATTCCGCAAGCTGTTCACCGGGGTAGGAAAGATGAATAGATGTCAGGTTCGGCTTCACATCAACGAGCAGATCCGACCTGTAGCTCAACATCCCAGGTGAGTGCCATACCACCTCCAGCAAGCCGTGGAGGATGAGCTTCAAGAACTACTCGCCTCTGACATTATTGAACGGACTGACGGCCCCACCCCATGGGTATCACCCGTAGTCATAGTGCCAAAGAAAGGTGCTTCTGGAAAAGTGCGGCTGTGTGTAGACATGCGGCTTCCTAACACTGCGATTGAAAGGGAACGCCATCCTGGGCCTCACTTAAGCGATATGATTGCTGCGTTAAATGGGGCCAGGGTATTCTCAAAACTAGACTTAAACAAGGGTTACCATCAGCTGGAGCTGCATGAAAGATCAAGGTACATAACAACTTTTGCAACTCACTTGGGCTTGTTTCGATATAAACAATTAAGTTTTGGCATTTCCTCGGCTGCGGAGATCTTTCAAGAGGCGATACGCCAAACTATACGCCATATACCTAACACGCTGAACTACAGCGATGATATCCTTGTGTATGGGTCCAATGTTCAAGAACACGACAAGGCCCACGATCGGGTATGTCACGCCCTGCTGGATGCCAATCTAACATTAAACAAAGAAAAGTGCGAATTTCATCAATCCACACTCAAGTTTTTTGGGCATGTGTTCTCTGGAGCGGGGATGAAACCTGACCCTGAAAAAGTGATGGCCTTAAATGACACCAAGAGCCCTCAAGATGTCAGTGATGTTCGTTCCTTTTTGGGCATGGCCAGTTATTGCGCCAGGTACATCAAGGACTATGCCACAATTAGCCATCCACTCCGAACTCTCACAAAGCAGGGACAACCTTTTGACTGGACCCGTCAGTGTGAGCAGGCCTTCCAAGACATCAAACGGGCTGTTGAGGCGGCTGATAATTTGGCATACTTTGACCCCAAAAGGAAGACGGAAATAACTGTCGATGCTAGCCCGGTGGGCCTAGGGGCAATCCTGGCTCAGTATGATAAAGAGGAGGATCAGCGCCATATTGTGGCTTATGCGAGTCGCAGTTTGTCAGACACCGAAAAGGCGTATTTTCAACCAGAGAAAGAGAGTCTGGCTGTTGTCTGGGCCTGCGAACATTTCCATGTTTTCATTTATGGCAAGCACTTTACAATGGTGACTGATCATCAGGCGCTCGTCACCATATTTGGAAATCCCAGGTCGAAGATGCCACCTCGGATTGAGCGATGGGGTCTGCGGTTGCAGGAATACACCTACACCATACTGCACAAGCCGGGAAAATCAGCGAATCCGGCTGATTACATGTCTCGTCACCCTCGAGCCGTGTCGGCGCCACGAGCATCCATAGCTGAGGAGTATGTCCATTTTGTGGTGGGCCACGCTCAACCTCCAGCGGTCCCCTTGGAGGCCATTCTAGAGGCTACGGCGAAGGATGTCGTTCTTCAGAAGGTACTTCGTCGTTTGCAGACAAATAGGTGGAGACACGATAGTGAGGAGGAAAGTATAATAGTCCGATGAGTCTGTGGCAATAGCCTGCGAGCAGTCTAGCCTGAAGTACCGACGGACAGAGCGGTGCCTCCATCTTCGAGCAGTCAGCCGGGTGAGGTGAGGTTGTTCTCCCACACAAAGCTGGGAAAGAAGAGGTGACTCTTACCTTCCAAGTATTGGGTCCGCTTATCTGGTAGGGTGGCTATTGCCACAGACTCATCGAAGTATTATACTTTCTTTATGAGCATTGCCTTACACGTTTATATGCACGATTTGTGTTTATCCTGCAGTAGCCTTATTTTTCATCTAGGTCTTGAAGAAAGCCGGGTCTATTGACCAACTCGGCTGAAACATGTCGACCACATTAGACGTAGCCAGGAAATAGTCTATATTTTTTCAAGACTATTAGGTTATTTTAGATATGACACTTGGACAATTCCTTAATAAATATATTTTTTTGCCCCGGTAGTCATTTTTAATCTGCACATACACTAAAGCACTGCACGCTATTGGAGTTCATATAGTTGGAACATACATCTGGGCAAGAGTTCTTCCAGGAGCATAAGGGTCAGGTACCCAGTAGGGCCTGGCGGCTCAAGACTGTGGCCCTAGATCCAGTTCTCCTAGAGTTCCAGATGACGAAGCTCCGCCAATAAGGGTGGGCTGATGGACTCTATACTCTTGCCGGGTGATGAGCAAACTATCTGATCAAATTTCCTCACAAATATCTTTTCACGAACATTTTTTCACGGTATTCAGTGGTTATCTGTTCATTGTTAATAGACTGAGCATCTCGTGTTAGTTGTTAGGTTTTGAATGTGGATTGAAGGTGGTTCAGTCTTTAATTAATTTCCCTGTGACCCTTATTCATATAGTGTTGTTAGTCTCTAAGTCTGTCTTCTTTACTCTCACAATATGGTTAGTCTCCTCTACCGCATAAACCTTGTAGCCTAAGTTCTACAGAGTGCATTGGGGGCTATCAGTATGATGAGATATTCGATATTTCAGAGGGAACCCTGAAATATTTCCCTATTTCACAGTTCACTGTGAAATATATGTTTTTATACCACTACATTTTGTGCAATAAAAATACCCCAACTTATGTTATTTGGAAAAATATCAAAACAAACCTATCACACTGACGACCTGTGCTCTACTCTCTTTGCCACAGTACATCTTACAACAAGGAAACCATTTGGTTTTATCTATACTTGTTTCTGTTCCTCCTTCATGGTTCCAAACTCTTTGTCACTGTTAACCTCTTTATAATCCTCCTGGAGAGAAATCATGTATCTACCTTGAGAAGTTCCATGATGAAGATGAGAGGCTGTGGGCTCTTCTGCAGTTCATCCAGATCATTGTAGCCTGTGGTGTGATAGTCAAACATGTTCCCCATCCCACAGCTGTGCTTCTGCCCTTCCAGAGGATCCTTTCCCTCTGCAATCTTCCGCATGCCCTTGGAAACCAGAGCATACATGCCTGTGTGCTGAAACAGAAAACAACTCTATTGTAATTTGTGTGAACAACTTTTAGATATATTTTTCAATCGAACTTGCTTCAGACATATGCCTTATGTTGTATTTACACTCCCCTAAACGTATCGGTTTTTCAAAGGTGTCTCTAAACTAGCACTTTGAGATGCAAAAACAGGAGTGTGGCAATAATGCTTATTGCCATTTACGTTGATGCACCAAAATGCCATTGGATGCAGAAGTGACATCACATAACCATCCTTTGATCTAATAGCGTTATATGAGCTTTGACACTGTAACCTCCCAGGACGTGATGTCATGTGACCCTAATCCACATGACATCGCACCATCAGAGACTGCTGAACTTAAAAGCATCTTTAACACACAATGTTATCATTACACAACAGTTAGTGACAGAGGTATATGTCCACCTATATATATATATTTTTTTGATAATCAAGTTTATTGGTTTTTAAAGAACAAATCACAAGATACATTAGCTGCAGAATCAGACACATTATATAGATGAAGTACATTGGGAAGAAGGACGACAGAGACTTGTACGGCACTCTTGGAATGGATAATACATTTGTTTATAAACATTCTTATACAAGACGCACTTGCGCCACTCAGGGCATTAAGTTGAACCATTTGCCCCATATCTTGCCAAAAAGCTCGGGCAGCCCCGGGCCTCAAAGAGGGGTTCCTCCTGAGTTCCACACCAATCCACCCCCCTTCTCCATTTCCGCATAGTAGGTGGCTTGGCTTGAGGCCAAAGTGCCGCTATATCGTGTTTCGCCACCGCCGTTCCAAGGAAGTGCTTATCGGCCCAGGAACCATCGAGGCCGTCAAACACACCCAGGATCAGGCGTAGCGGGTCGTGGGGAACCTCCCACCCCAAGGTCTGTGTGAGTTCTAGCTTCACCCCCGCCCAGAATGGTGCAAGGACGGGGCATTGCCATGTCATGTAGTAGAAGTGCGCAGGAGCATGGCTGCATCGCGTGCAGGACGGGGAAGGCCGCATACGGGCGCTATATAGGCGTGCTGGGATGAGGTATGCTGCGTGGAGGTGATAGAGTTGGACTAGACGCAACTTGGAGGAGGTCATCAGTGTCTTGGGAGCCATGAGCGCGTCCCTCCAATCCACGTCCTTTAGGGGGCCCAGCCACCCCTCCCAGCGGGCACGCAGCAGGTCCAGGGATGCGGGGCCATTGTTTACTAAGGAGCGGTAGATCCGCGACACCCCCCCTCTGCCTAAGTTCCCCATCATTACTTGGGCGTCCAGGGGACTGAGCTCTGGGAAGGAGGTGGGAGATGGAATATGTACTCAGAGGGCATGCCTTAGCTGTAAATATTTATAAAATTGGGAGGAGTGGAGGGAGTAGCATTGTTGTAAATCTGCAAACGATCTGATGTGGTCCCCAACCCAGACGTCTCCCAACAGCGAGATCCCAATGTAATCCCATCAACGGAAGTCTCGGAGAGACGAGACCACCTCCAGCCAAACACCACTCCACAGAGGCATCTGCCTGGTGAGTTTCCGGTCCCATTTTGTGTGGCATAAGGCCGTACGCCAGGCCATGAGTACCGTTCAGGTGATGGGGGGGAGGGCCTGCGGCACGGGGGCCCCATATAGGTAGGCTTGGAGCTGTGGGAAGTTCAGTGACCACAGCTCCACCCGGTACGCCGGATCGGACCAGCCGCCCGTGAACCAGTCGTGGATCACAATGAGCCTTGTGGCCAGGTAATAGAGGTGGAGATTGATTACCCCCATGACCCTCTCATAGGAATGTGTGCGGCAGTGCGCCAGGGACAATCGGGGCCTCCCGCCTCCCCACAGAAACAGGGTGAGGGCACTGTCTATTTCCCGAAACCAACTCCCTGGCAGGTGAAGGGTGGTATTTTGTAAAATGTGTAGAAAACGGGGTAGGACCATCATTTTAAAAAGGGCGCTCATGCCAAAGGGAATGAGAGGAAGGGAATGCGATTTCCTGAGGTCAGCCTTAGCCTTGGTGACCAGGGGCGTGATGTTCAGGGCCCATTCGAGTTCTGGAAGGAGGGCGACCCACACCCCCAAGTACTTAAATGACTGCCTACGCAGGGGAATGGTTGTTTGCCTGTCGAAGCATGCCCGGGATGGGTGCAGGGGAACCAGTGTGGATTTTGCCGGGTTGAGCCGGAGGCCGGAGACCCGTTCAAAGGCAAGGAGGGCGTCCAAGCATCTCGGGCCTGAGCTCTTTGGGTCCGCCAGGAAAAGGAGGATGTCATCGGCATGCAGGCCAATCTTATCGATCTGGTATGAGTCCCAAGCCCAACCGCGGATGAAGGGATCCTGGCGGACGAGGGAGGCCAGGGGCTCCATTGCTAATGCAAATAAGAACGGTGAGAACTGACAGCCCTGGCGAGTGCCCCTCCGAATGGGAAACGTCTCCGAAATCACACCATTAATGAGGACCCTTGCTCTAGGGTTGGAATATAGGACCCGGATGAGGCATCGAAACGGGGGGCCGAAACCCATCATTTCCAACACGTCCCGAAGGTAGCTCCAATCTACCGTATCAAATGCTTTTTCGAAATCAATGAAAAGCAGGGCCAGGTACGGAGTGAGGAGGTGACGGCGTGCAAGGGAAAGGTGAAGGTGGCGTATGCAGTGCCAGGTGCCCCGGGCAGGCATAAAGCCGCATTGATCTGGCTGAACCAAATCTTGCAAATGGGAGAGCAGTCGTTGGGCCACAGAAGTGGCGAAAATGTTAACCTCGGTATTTATGAGGGAGATGGGGTGGTAGTCCGCACAGGCAAGGGAGGGTGGCTGCGTCTTAGGGAGGACCACAATTGTGGCCACATCAGTCTCAGGTGGGAAGGACCCCGTGTCTATGACATGTTTGAACAGTTCCACTAAATGTGGGACCAGTGTGTCACGGTAAGTCGCGTAGTATTCTTGGGGGTAACCGTCGGGCCCGGGCATCTAGCAACAGTGTAATGGCCCCGTGTATCTCTTCCGGGGTGAAGGAAAGATCCAAAGTCTCCGAGACCGTCTGGGAGAGGCAGGGCAGATGAGTCCCGGTCTCGGATAGCAACTCAGCCAAAGAGGGTCCGGGAGGTCGGGCCGCTTAAAGGGCAGCGTAGTAGCCCGCGAAAGTTTGGGCGATAGCTTGGGCGGTGATGTGGTGAGCCCTGATCTCATCACAAATCTCAGGAATAATCCGGTTAGCTTTGGGGTAGGACACTAAACAGTGAAGTAATTTGTATCGCCCCAGCCATACACGCATGCCACAGAGGAGCGCCAAAGCATTTTAGCAGACTCCAGTGAGATCTGGCAGATCTCTTCACTGATCAGTGTGAGCTGTCTACCGGAGTCGTCGCTGTCAGTGCATGCCTGGGCCCCCTCTAACTTTGCCGCTTGGGCCTCCAGCTGTACGAGTTGGGCGGTCTGTTCCGTGCGCTTCGCGTGGACCATACCTCTAGCCACCCCTCGCATAGTGGCCTTACCGGCCTCCCATAATGTTCCTGGCGAGGAGACCGAGTCCGTATTAGTCGAAAAGTAGTGCCTCAGTTCCTGCCCGAGGGACTCAATGAATTTCGCATCTTGCAGGAACCAGGCATTCATCCGCCACGCCGTACGGGTAGCGTGAGGGGGGTTCCCGAGGTGGGGGGAGACGGGGGAGTGATCTGAGATGCCTCTGGGCAAGACAGTGGCCCCGGACATCAGTTGACAGTCTGGGGCAGGTAGCAGAAACAGATCACTGCGGGAGTGGGTATGGTGGGCCGCCGATGTGTGGGTATATTGTTTTCTGCGGGAGTTCCACACTGTCCAAGCATCGCAAAGACCCAAGGCAGAGGACCAGTCAGATAAGCGTTTAGCAGAGGCAAGGCGGACTGCGGATGGAGCACCTGTCGTGTCGTGAGAGGGTTGCAGAACGGCGTTGAAATCACCTCCAATGACCGTCAAACCCTGTGGAAAGAAGGAGACCACAAGTGTGAGATGGCGAAGGGTAGAGGCCATGGTGGTGGGGGGAATATAAGTACACAAGAGATTAAAGGGGCGTCCCTCGATCTTACCCATCAAGGCCACATATCGGCCTTGTGCATCCATTTCAGCCTGCGCCAGGGTAAAGGGAAGGCCCTTCTGAAGCAGTATGGCAACCCCCGGGAACCCCGCGTAAAACCTGAATGTCAGACCCTGTTGAACCCATTTCGGGTGAGGAAGTTGCATTGAGTACCCAGAAGGTGTGTTTCTTGTAGGAACAAGATATCAGGCGCATGTCGCTGGGTGCTACGAAGAACAGCAATACGTTTTATGCAGTCTAAGAGGCCGTTGACGTTCCACAACAGGATATGGAGGGGTCTATTTAAGGCGGACGTCAACGGGCGGAAAGTGTGTGGCGGAAGTGACGCAAGCGCAAGCAGGCCCGGATCCCATCGGGAAGTAGCGTTCCGTGGCCGGGGTCTTTGGGTATAAGTTGTGCGGTCTGGTAAGTCTCATGTCGTCCTCAGTGGCATATGTGCGTGGATAGCTACCAAGAAAACAAAGGAACAGAGACCCGTAGGCGGCTAAAAACAACAAACAATCGGGAGACAACGGTTTACCCACCCTCCCTCGCCCCCCAACTCCCCCCACCCTACACTTCTGAAGAAGAAGCATCTGTCGCCCTGAAAAGGAAAACAACTCAGAACAACAACCCACCAATGAGTTTAATGCTAAGCTAAAACTGTTAGCTGAACATGGACATGGCAGAGATGGGCCCCCATCCATATAGCCGGATAAGAGATTCGTCAACAGCTGCAATTACTTTTAGGACTAATTTGCAACAAGGAGTATAAGTAAATCCAGGAAGGGAAATAGGAAACAGCGCGCCAAGCCGTGGTTACAATGAAGATGGTTCGCTCCCACTATATGGGTTAGATAACAATCGTAAATGTAGGAGCCATCTGGGAAACAAAAATTAGGAGTTTCTCTTTTAGGCCTCAGTTCAAGCTCTCTCGTCTTCGCCGGATCCACGAAGCGCAGGGCTCCTAGACAGGTCGGAGTCAGATATGGACGAGCGCAAGGTCTCGGAGGGGTCTGGGATATGGCTCAAGTTAATCAGAGAGTTAGTCAGGCTGGGCGTGGCAGACCTCTGAGTTGAAGCATGTGAGGGACGGCGCTGGGACGGTCCACCTGGTGAACGGGATGCCTCCCCCCGATGGTTGTTTTTCTTACCCGACATGGTCCGGCGTCTTTGGGGTTTAGGCAAGGTTGGGTGGAGCTGCGGGGGGACTCGCCGGGTAGGGGAAGGAACCGGCCGATTCAGGAGGGGCCGTTCTTCCGTGAGCTAGGTCCATGCTGCCTGGGGGCTGTCGAAGAAGAATGTCTTGTCCTGAAAGACCACTCTGGGCCGGGCCGGAAAGAGAAGACCGTAGCGAAGACCCAGGCTGCAGAGCTTCTGTTTAACCTCGTCATAGGTTTGACGTTGGGCCTGTACCTCCTTGGTGTAATCTGGGAAGACCATGATCTTGTTGTTTTGAAACAGCAGTGGACCCTGCACCCTAGCCACGCTCAGGATGGCGTCTCGGTCCCGGAAGTTAGAGACCCTCAGGATTATGGGTCTGGCAGGGGTCCCGGATGGAGGCCTGGGGGGTCAGGGAGTGGTGGGCCCGTTCAATGGCGAACCAGTGTGAAAGGGACTCCTTGGGCATCCAGGACCGCACGCAGTTTTCCACGAACGTGTCAGCATGGCCTTGCTCAGTTCCTTCGGGAAAACCTATAAGGCATAGATTGTTTCTTCTCGACCCGTTTTCAGCGTCCTCCGCTCATCGGTGGAGCTCTGAGGTTTGGGTCTGGAGGCAGGCCACTTGTGTCTTAAGCTGGCCAATGTCGTCTTCTGCCGTGGAGATACGCGATTCTGCCTCCGTGATTCGTGCCATGGCATTGCGCAGGTCTTGGCGAATGGGAGCCACATGTACCCTCACCTCGCCAATCTTGTTTTCGACTGAGGTCTGCTAAGCGCCTATCGCCTGAAGGATGGTGGAGAGATCGTCCCGGGTGGGGACAGGGACATTAGGTGTCCCACCTCCAGGATCCCGGTCCGATGTGGTAAATTGATCCATTTTGGTTTGGGTTGGAGGGGCAGGGTTGTGTAGGGTGCGAGTCTTGCTCATCGCCACTAAGGACGGGGTCCGGCCCCCGAACAGACAGGGGGGGAAACAGCAGTCCCACAGAGGAGGACAGGCCCCCCAATCACCCAGACCGTCGATACTCAGGTCCGGGCACCCAGGTCCACCCCCTCTGGCCCCACGTGAGGAGCAGGACTGATTCAGTGCCCCGGGGTTGGTGTCGGGTCCGCGTGGAACATTCCAGTGGAAGGCGGCTAGGCCAGGTCAGTCAGCAGCGACAGTAACAGTTCTACAGCCTGGACCCCCCGTCCGGCAGAGACGGCCTCTCTTCGAGAGGGCAGCTTGGATCCGACAAGGGCCAGGGAGGAGCCAAGCTCTGTGATCAGCTCCGCCACCGACACCGGCCGGCCGGAGCAGATCTCAACTGATCCTGTCCTCCGAACACAGGGAGGCACCCCTCTGATGAGAAGTGTGGTGTATGAAGGAGGGAGATGAAGCAACGAAGGGGGAAGGAGGGGCTGAGGCACCGACGTTAGCCCTCCGTGCCGCCACCCGACTTGGTGGCCGATCCCCAATCCCAGACCCCACTCACCGGTGTAGTGGTGGTAGGGGCGACAAAGGAGTCTCACACGTCCCCGGGCCCAGTCGTTCCAGCCGCAGCCGCAGCAGAGAGGCCGCTGCACCCTCGTAGAGTTACAGTGGTGGGAGGGTGCGTGTCCATGACAGCCCAAGCGTCCGCCTCAGGGGGAAACCCACCAGAGGCCGTACTGGTGAAGGGCCCACAGCCCCACATATGACACCAGGTGGCCCAATAACTATAGGCCCGTGGCCAACAGCGATGGTGACCCAAAGGAGTAGGCCCAGATCTGCGAGGGGAAGTCAAGAGAACGATGGAGGAAGGGGGGGCCGGGGCACCAGGTCACTCCTCCGTCCTGCCACCTGACAAGGTGGCCGGTCCCCAACCCCAGACCCCACTCACCGGTGCAACACTGTAGTGTTCTGCAGGAAAGTCCCGGGTGCCCCCAAGGCCATCCACCGCCGAGCCCTTGTCAGCGCGAGATAGTGGGCGGGCCTGGGCCCAAGACGCTCAGGCCCAGGGCGGCCTACGCGTCCACAACGGGAGAGGCTCCACCAAAGGTCACAGCATCGAGGGTCACAGCTCCCGGGTGGCCCCAGGAAGGCCCAGAGGCAGCACCCCTCTCAGAATCCAGAGGGTGTCTGCAGTCGGCCCGTGGAGAACAGTCCCAGGGGGGAGACACGTGGGAAGGCTTGAGGAAGACACTGGTCCCTGCGCCGCCGCCGCCCGACAATGGCAGCCGAGGTTCGGAGGCGGGTCCGGGGGGGGGCGCTTTGAAGTAATCCCCGGGGGGCAGCAGGCCGAACCCGGAGACCAATCGAGCCCCGGTCCACAGATCGTCACACACAGCGTCCGATGCCGGCGCGGCCAGGAGGGGCTCCCACGCCGAAGGCTCACCACCAAGTGATCGCAGACGTTGGGGGAGAGCAGATGGGCCCCAGACACTGCTGCCACCACCCCCCCCCCCCGCAGCCGGGGGAGCCGGGCCACCCAGGGAGGTCGTCAGGCCCGGGATCGGGGCTCCAGCGGGTCCGCCATTTTGGAAATCTGAGGCCACTGGCTGAAGGATAGCACCCCCGGGCCGCCGGAGCACTGATCCGCCTGGGAAAGGGATTGAAGCTGAGCCAATGATGCAGGGAGGCTTTGTGGGCAGATGAGAGAGGTAAGTGGCGGCTTTTGGCGGCGCATGCAAGGCGGATGATGGAGGGGGTCCGGAGCACTCTTAGAGTGCGTCCGCCATCCTGATGCCTCAGGCCACGCCTCCTCCCACCTATATTTTAAATAGGTTGCTGACACGATAGGAACATTAGACATTTTGTTTCTTATTTTTTGGGAAGCCAAATTATTTATACCACAAATTGTCACGATTTAATGGTTTCCCGAATGTATACTCCAATGTAATATGTATTTGGGAAATTACAAAAAGACAATCAAAAATATTTATGAAATAACAGGGGTATTGTCCACTTGTATTAGTAAATGTATACCATTTATTGAATGCGAACTTATTTTTATTGTAAATATATTTTGATTAGCATCACTTATAAGGCACTCTCACTTATTAAAGCACCGAGGTGAGGTTTTTTTTCAAGCACATCATTTTCTATGTGTTCACAATAACGAAACCTGGCAACATTATGTTTAAAAGTGTATATTATTCATTTCATTATTTTATTCTATTCAGAAAAGTATATGTTGCACTGCTGAGGTTTATTTGTTTTACAAAACTAAGAGCTTATTGTCACCGTTCACTGTCGGAATTACAGGAAGTAAACAGTACCCTTAACAGCACTGTTTACTTTCTGTTCAGGGAATTGTCTTTGCTAGCTCTGAGACCAGGGGTTGCAAAGGAGGTGCCAGGAGTCGCACGGGACAAGCAAGGGGTCGCAGCTTTTTCTCCGTCGACCCCTAAATGACCTCTAGGCTTGCTGGTAAAAGTCTAATATTTCCCATCAAACACCAAGTGTACACACCTAAAAATATGCTATGATGGATGGGTTTGGGAGTTGAGGGGATTAAGGATTTTGAAAGGCAGATGTTTAGGGGGCGTAATAGGGGTGCCAGTCTGAGAAAGAACGATAGACTGAAAAGTAAATTCATGAAGTCCATCATTCTTATCCAAGCAATTCGATCTCTGTGAGATGTACACAAGAAAAGCTGTCAATAGGTAAATCAGTAAGAGGACTACATGCCATAGAAAATGTGTTATTTGTAGGTTATAGGCAGCAGTCACAATGAGATAGCTCAGGAGGTTGACTGCCTCCTGAATTGTTCTGTGTGTAACTCTCTTAGACATCAAAATGCGATGCAAGGAGATTCATCGGAAACATTGGTAACTACTCTGCAGCAGAGGACCACCCCCATGTGAAATCAACGTTAGTTCTCGTCCAGTAGGAACAGCATAGACCAACCTGCCAGGACTGATCCGTTTGACCTTCTTGGTCCTGATCAATGAGGAGCAGCTTCAGCTCCTACAATAAAACCAGCATGGAACTCACATCTGTGAACGCTAACAACATGCAGTGCAAATCAGACAGAAATAGTAAGGAAATGTGGGTAATAATAAGAACAACTGTTTATTAGCTTTTTCTCTTTTTTTCTTCTCTTCGCCATTACAGAAAGGGACCAATCACATGCAAAACAGCCTTGTTTCTCCACCAATAGGCCACCTGAAGGCCACTCTACCCAAAGCAAGTAGGGCAACTTAGTTGTTGATACATCTGATGTGCGAGGGTGTGTTTGTGTCCCTCCAGGTTTTTGGGATCTATATTACATATTTGGTACAGCATGAACCAAACTTTAAGGAGTGGAAGAATGCTTTATCAATTTTAAAGACGTTTATTTTGTGGAGGGGCATCTCAAACACACAGGACTGTACACTGAAGTGTTGTGTGGGGTGGGCCTGGTAGATATAATATTACAAAAAACGGAGAATTTGATAAAGGGTGAAGAATTGAAGGACAGCAACACAGTATACACAGCACAGTATAGTCTGTTTTCACATTACACATTACATTAATTTCTGAGTTTCCCACGAGCTCATGATTTTTGGTCCCATAACAAAACTGGGATTAGGCCATAGGTCAGTCAGTAAATTTCAAGGTACAAAATGGTTACAATTTAATATGGTATTAATGAATGTTGTTTGTCAAATTTGGGGGGAGGGGCTGGTGCAGGTGTCTCTGGGCAATCGAAATATTACTGGTTGTACTGCTTCACTCTCCAACAACAACAAAGGATACTTACCAATAATAGTTTAAATTGATTTTTTTAAGCAAAATATATACACATTAATCAAATGTAGGTCTAAAAGTCATACATTTCTTGCTAAAGAGGAATAGTGCGAAAATATGAAGAGTTATATGGTGGGTCCTAAGCTTATTCCATGCTTCGCTCTACAGCTCCTTGGGGTACCACATTACTCTTCATTACCAGGGACGCCAGGTTCCATTCACAAGCTTTCTTGTTTACGAACCATTGTCTTCAGGGCTGTTAATCTAATAGCTTTGGCTAAAATTAACCAAGACTACATATCCCAGAATGCGTTAAATTGTTAAAGAAAAAAAACCCAGGACTGGCTGCAAAATAGTGTCCACATGGCACAGTGATCTGGTAACTAGAACAAAATGCATATACAAGGAGAGATATCATGTACTGTTATCCTATTTTCCAAATCCTCCTCTCTGAATCCCACCAAATAAGACATGAGCTCCTAGGGAACAATGCATGTCTCCTTCGCTCCACTTTCTCATTCAAATAACATACATTTTGATATTGTAGACCTGTGAGCGTCCATCCAAGTTGCTGATAAAAAAATAACTAAGTGGAAACGACTGTCCAGAAGTATTCCTTGAAAAAGACAAACTTTTCTGGACTTGAGCTGTCTTAGAACGATCCGGTCTCAGTTCACGCAAACTAGCCCCTTTGTTTTCCTGCTTAGTGGTGTGTGGGTGGAGTTGAGCTCAACAGACACTTTAAAGTTTTAGAGTACCATGGGTCTACAGTGCAAGTTATGTTTCTCTCAGGTGACCCCCGAAACAGACACACAGCTGGAACTCCCAAGAACAAATTTATGAGACAATACATTTAATTTGGAGTGTGGGACACCCCAATCACCCCCATGAAGATGCACCATGGCACAAGCTCCAGCATGGGTGGTGCTATTAGGCTATGTAATGTAGCAGTCAGGGTGCCATCTAATGGTGGATCAAATTACTGCAAGTAGCCCAGAAAATAAACATTTTTTAGTATATGAGGAGCCTTCCAGGAGACAAAATCTATTTTGCCAAGAGCAGTGAAAATCTTTACACATGCCCAAGATTCTCAACTGGTCAGTCCTCTTTTTCACACTTGTTCATCTCCCACCCATTGAATTCCTTCTCCCTACCTCCTTCCTAGGATATGATATGTAGTATGTCATCTCTCCCACCTCCCACAGCCCAAAATAGAAGCCTTTTGTTGTACAAAGATCAAATCTGTTGCCTTTATCATTGCTTCTTGTGCTTAGATACCAAAGATGTATAGCAAGCTAGGGTACGTAGGGGGTCATTTACAGTTTGGTGGATCTGGAGCATCTACCAACAAAAGGCAGCCGCGCAATCCACCATACTTGTGGATCCACTGCTCTACTTAGAGTCAAGAGAAGCATGAGGTTTCCAACAGCTGTCAGTGGCGGCTCCCCCATTAGGGCGTTGGGGCATTGCCCCACTGCTTTCTCGCGGTGCGAGAAGGTAGAAACATAAATGTTAAAAACGAGCATTTTTGTTTCTGCCTTCTCGCATTGCGAGAAAGCAGAAGTGCCTCTGTGCTTGGTTGGGGGCGGGAGGGTGGGCGGTCGTGCTCGAGGGCAGGGGGGGAGTGGCTTACCCACTGTTGTAGATACTGACTGTTTGGCCGTCGGCCCTGGAGCCGGCCAAACAGTCAGTATCTACAACAGTGGGTAAACTACTCCCCCCTGCCCTTGAGCGGGACCGCCCATTCTCCTTGTTCTCTACCCAGAGAAAATGTCCCGGCTGGGGCGCTCGCCTGCTCCGCCTACCAGCGTTTTAATTGGTGTGCGTAACTGCGTAGTGCGTTGCGTAGGACTAGGACTTCCTGCTTCCCTCAGCACGAACACGAGAACCAGTGACCGGCCTGGAGCGGAGGCGGTGCGGACTGCGGTACCCCTGACTCAGGTAGGTAACTGTCTACATTCTATAACGGGTGGTGTGAATGTGATTGTTCTCATGTTCTGTGGTGACCCGCCGCTCTGCATCCTCGTAAACCACAGCGTGGAATGTGCACAGTGCCCCGAGGCGGCCTTGGCGCTGCGGACCTCTATGACCTCCTCAGTGCAGACCGGGGCGGTCTGCAGAGAATCCAGAGATAGCCCAGAGTGCGACCTCCTCAGCCCCTCATGGAACTCGGAAAACGTTAGCCAATAATAGTGATTGAAATGTGAGTGTCCGAGCGGAATTGAAGCCAGGTGCCCGCGCTGACGGGGCGGCCCTTACTGGGCGGGTGTGAGTAAGCCAGTTTACTGGACGGCCGTGTGTCACCCTTTTCTGGACGTGCCATGCCGTCGGCTGTCAGGAAATGGAAGTCTCTTACGGACTTCTCATGCCATTCTCTTTGTTAATTCCAAAATTCACAGCGCGGGTCACAGGAAGGCCTGTGAGTGCCCACCCATCTCACGGCCCTGCTACCACAAAGGGTGACACGCAAAGTCCACAACAGGAAGAATGATTTTAGGGAGACACTGGCCACGAGTTTATCTTTTTAAAGCAAATGTACAACATCATAGATTAAGCCTGTGATAACATTCTCATCATGTCTCTCAGTTTCCGAGAAGGGCCGACCAAGTTCAATGTTTTTTTGTGCAAAAATTGAATACACTTCTGTGATCCTCGCATTCAAGATCAGCACTAAACAGGTGGTTAAATAAAACTGTGCCGATGGCCAATAAGACTGTAAGTATGCGCGTTTAGCTGTGTGATATGCTTCAATTCACAGACACAAAACGCACATGCTGTGATGGAGCCAGATGCACACAGACAACACCCAGCTGCAGATACATCCACATAGACACCACACATATGAACCCTCATGCAGCCATCAGAGAAAGCAGACACGTGGGTGATGTGTGGATGCATAAATAGATGTGTGCATGGCTGTGGGTGGCTACATAATGTGTGCTGATGCTGGATGAATGCGAGCATGGACGGATAAATGTTTGGTTGTGGGTTGATGGATGAATATGTGTGTGATGGTGGATAACTGATGCATCAGTATGGGTCAATTGATTATAGGGTGGATAAACGTGGATGTAAGAATAAATGAATGAGCTCAAGGGTGGATAACTGGGAGCAGCCGGTGCGGATGTATGTGCGCTTCGGTGGTCAGGGTAGCATCTCTGTGCAGTGTTCGCCATTTTCACCCAGAGTTTTTTCAGATATTACACGGCAGCTTAATCAGCATCTGATAGTCTGTGTTAGTTGAGCTCTGGGGATAGTCAGAGTAATTACAAAAATGGCGAGAAGGACCCTCGAACCCACCTTATGGCAGTCAGGCTCACTCGCAAGGCTCACTCACCACCGAGCACTCACTCCCAAACTTTTACGCCCCACTACTTTCAAATGTCACCAGCCGCCACTGCAGCTGATGGAAGCCTTTGACCAACAACCCATTCACCAAAGGGATGCTGGTCAATATGTCAGAACTTCTGTCCTATAAAGGGTAGTCATTCCAATGTTTACTATTTTCTGCTTGGGACCATCAGGGAAAGCCTGTCAGTCCTAACCAGAAACAAGGAAAATAAACCCCATGCATTGGGAGAAAACTCCCAGTCTGTTAGGTCCAATATTGTTTAATTTTTTTAATACCAAACTCCGGCTTTAAGAGTTTGTTATTGAAAAACAGAAAACTTTGGAGAGTTGGTGCGTTAACCATGGTGCACACTTGGCAAAGCTTCAGTAACTTCAGTATAGACGCAATGGCTCCACTGAAGGCGAGGAGATCCTTGCATGCCTGGCTGGTATCCCAAATATGTCGGGGGGTCTTCCACCAGAGGAGTGGAGGTCATAGCCTCTGCAGACCTAGTGGGACTGCAAGATGCCTGCAGTTTGTCTGTTATTCATTTGAAAAGCTCAGGGGTCGCATTATTAAAGTGAAGGAAGCACAGTAAGCAGAGTGGGCACCATTTTTTTTGGAACCCTTCAGCATACTTTTTGGCTTTATTCAAATAAACTCTAAATGTTTGAGTGGAACAGAAAAGCAACGGCCCTCACACACAGGCAGTTTTACCATTGCACACAAGGGCCTTTGTTTGTTTGCCTGCCCTGGTTCCAGTGAGGACATCCCCCCTCCCCCATCCACTCCCCATGTGTTACCCAGTGGTAGAATTGCAGACTCATCTTCAGGTCAGAAGTTTTCAATGCAACACCCAGTGGAAAATTTGATGGCAGAAATCCTACATTACTCTTATCTCTAAAATATGGTGGGGAAGCTGTGTGGCTGTCAGGTACCCAGTTTTTTTAATGAAAGCCCGCCATCGGCTAGTCACTAAATGTGACTCTTACTGTGCTTGCTGGGAAGAAACAGTGAGGTTCTTGGGGACCCATTAGTAACCCTTCTATGGTGTTGCAGTCAGAGCTTTGGATTGTATCCCCTTGAGGGATCCCTGGGATCCCTGACATCCCTGACTCCACCCTCAAATTAAAATTGGTGGAGTCCCTCCAGAGACACAGGCAGAGTGTTAGGAGCTATCCTTGCAGTATCTGTGCAGGTGCCAACTACACCACATCCAGAAGTGGAGGTCTTGAATGTACTCCCAAAAGTGGGTGTAGTCTGTGATGCACCCGCTCACACCAATCTAAAGGGCAGAGAGGCACCTTACATAAACACAGAGGGGCAGGTAAAACGCCAGTCCGTACTTCTGACCTGCACTAACTGCGGCTCATGCCCAAGCTTCGGAAATTAACATAAGCCTTCAAATGACACTTTAATTAAGTAATGAAGTGCACAGCTACAGTATCATCTGTACACAGGTGTGTGCAATCACCAGCACAAATCTTGATGGTCCACCCATTTTGTAA
Organism: Triturus cristatus; assembly: GCF_964204655.1. Classification (NCBI taxonomy): domain Eukaryota; kingdom Metazoa; phylum Chordata; class Amphibia; order Caudata; family Salamandridae; genus Triturus; species Triturus cristatus. The sequence continues at coordinate 618,307,935 of NC_140588.1, read as the reverse complement.
TAGAGGCGTGTGAGTAAGGAGGGACCCTGGCTCGGGCTGAGGTACTGACTTGGCTAGGGTGACCACCTCACTACAAGTCTTTACAGACACTGTCTCCAATCCTGAAATGTTCACAACAAATCATTGCTTTCAGGCGCATTACTCTAATCACTTCAATGTAAGCAAACTAAGGGGCATATTTACTAGTTTCTCACGCAGTGCAGCAGCTGCAAATGTTGCGCTGAGTGAGAAAGAGAGAGCATGAGAGTGCCATATTTACAGAAATATGGCACTCTCCTCCCCTTTTCCTAGCACCAGAGCAGGAATATGCTGTTGTGCGCCACAGACACTTCTTTGCACTATAGTGCAAGGGTGTCTCCATGAGTCTAGCATAGGTTTTGTACTTGAAGGGAAGCCTTCCAGTACAAAATACCAAGCTTAGACTAACTTGAAACCTTTTCCCACGTTGTATGTGTGCTGTACAGTGCGGCACACATACAAATTTGGAAAAGAAAGAGAAATTAAAGCATTTCTCCTTCATAGTGCCTATTTGAAATGGGTGCTATTTTCGCACGCTAAACCATGTCTACTATAGTAGATATGGTTAAGCATCAGATACCTGGGGATCCACGATGATACTCAGAGGGTCCACAACTTCTTACAAAATTAAATATTATTTACAGATTATTAAAGTATATATAAATAAAGAAGCAAAATGCTCCAACCTTTAAATTAAAATTCTGATTTGTTTTATATTTGTTTGTGAATAAAATAAAAAATATCATAATTTGTGTATTTGTTTGATCAATGCTCGTTCTTGTATTTTTGTCGTGTTTTGCAGTTCAAATCATTACAATTGCTTAGGTTGTGGCCCCACGCATCCAGTAATGTTTCAGTGGGAGTCACTGTATTCCAGTAATGATTCAGTGGGTGTACCTGGGTTCCAGTAATTATTAGGTGGGGTCCACAGAAGTGAAAGGTTAAGAAACACTGCCTTCTTGAAAATTGTTTGAAGCTACCGTAATGTCTGCTGGTTATCACGTATTCCCAAGTGATGTATATAGGGGATTTTAACTTACGGTATAATGCACCTCAGAATGATGAAGTTCATTTGTTTTTTGAGTCCTTGACAAACTCGGGCCTTTTGCCGTTAGTGAATCATCCCACCTATCAGAAAAGGAACAAAGTAGACCTCATATGCAACCCTTTAAGTCCTATCAGCATTATACTTCAGATCCCAAGCACACCAAAACCAACCTGCTCAGTGTTTATATAGCCTCCTCCTGCCCATGGCACTGGTCTAGGAAAGATAAAACCACTGTATTACTGAAGGAGAAATGGAATAGGTCATCTGACCTCTCTGATCCAGAACCCTTACTCTCATTATTTAACGACTGCTTGGCTGCCTACCTTGAGGACAAAGAACCTGAATGATTTAACTTTAAGCCCTCAAGCAAATCGCCTCCCCCTTGGTTCAGTGGACCTCAAAGCCAAAAGACTTGCCTTAGGGCAGGTGGAGAGGAAATGGTGCCTTAGTTATACAGTGAATAGATTAGTAATTGTCTGAGCTTTGCTCAAACAGTATAAAAGTCATATTCTTAATCAAATTGCTAATCCTCTTTATTTATCAAATTAACCCATTCCACCCCAAGCACTATGCAACATTTTGCTTCTGTATTTTTTTTACAAGTTCAAACTTTGGATGACAATATCAATAAGGACCCACGGCCCCTAGAATAGAAATCTGCGCCATCTCTTTATGAACATAGGCCCACTTGTTGGCACCATCCCTCAACTTCAAGATGGCAAGACTCGTGAGATACTGATGTCGAATAAATCTGGGTCTCATAACAATATCTGTCCCATGAGGGTGGTGCATTATCTGGCGGTCGTGTTGGTGCCTGCCATAACTTGAATTCAGACTTTTTTCTTTAAAGACCACCACCCTCCCAGTCAACTAGAAATTGTTTTTGGTCAAACGCATACACTGGCTTCCTGTTGAACAGAGAATTCAATTTAAAGCTTTCTGACTGGTGCACCCAGCTCTTTATTAGAAAGGAGCTTCAGCAATCCAGGCAAAAATCAATATGTCCTTCCCAAGATGAAATTTCAGATCAGCTCATTCCGTCCTTGCAGTAATTCTCAGGCACAGATGCTCTCGTTAGTGAGGCATGGAGTTCTCTGTTATGGCCTCTCAGCTGTGGAGCCATCTCCCTGCCATCCTTCTGGCCACTCCAAATCATTCCCTTTTTCAAAGAAAATTGAAATCCATTTATTCATCTGATTGATTTTGTATTCATCCTTTTGGTTAGAACATTGGCCTTCTAATGGCTTCACTTTTAGGTTCTTTTATTATTATTAATAATAATAATAATAATAATAATAATAATAATAATAATAATAATAATATATTTTTCTTTCCTTTACTTCAGCAGCACCAAAATGCCGATTAGTTGAAGTTGCTTCATCAAATACAATTTTCTTTCATTCAACTGTATAATATGTAACAAGGAAACCTTGGTGTAAATCCTAGCCTGTCCACTTGATCAAACTGTTCCTTTACTTCACTGAGCCTCGGTTTAATTGAATGCAATATCCAAGACCAGTTTGAGGGAATTCCGCTCAGGATGTGCACTACATAAAAAACTCACGTATGTATGTTTTAATAGACAATAATGTCACTCCACATACAACAGCATTGACCTAATACACGAAGGACATAACTGACATCTCTTGATTCACTTATGGCAGTACCCAGGATATTGAGGGTAGGGAGAAGTTCATGTTTAAACACTATCACTGTTACTAGATGGCAGTGCTGTCATATAACCTATTATTTCAATTTAATTTAATTCACCACATCATATGTAGACTTTCCAAACCCCCACCCTGCCCTTCCCCAACACCTCACCCCTCTTAACTGTGCCGGCCGCCACTGGGCTCGTGCTCTCTCTCCTAGTGCCAAGCCAGACCCCTGGCTCCGCGCTTCCTATAAATATGTTGGGTTGCCCACCACAATTGTGTAACACAGCCACATCATAAAGGCAAGACAATATAAAAATATCATAACACAACTTGCTTCATAAGATTTATGATGTTCGGTGAACCGTAGGCCTTGAATTAAAATGAACAAATTCAGTGGTTCAGTGTTTCTCGGGTGCTTCCGTAAGAACCCGGAAGACGTTTTCTACATATGCGCACACTGCTCCGTTATTGCTACTGTATTGATCTTTCACTGTTCCTTTAATATTGTAGTTTCTGATACTGTGTTTATCATATCACACAATGGAAAATGAATACATAAATCACTGCCAGCTTTAGGGAAGAAGAGAGTAGTCCATGGTCCCCCGATGTCATAACTGACAGGAGAGTTTTTAGAGTTTCTTTTGGGGGGGAGGGTTTAAGTGAAGCACCTGTCCTTTTAGTTTTCTTGTCAGGACTGACACTGCAGAAATAGAAGTTTGCTGTTCCTTTCAGGTCTCCATCTTGGCGTTCATTCACAAATTGACTCCTGCCATATTAATATTAATGAGGTAAAAGGCTTTGCGACCTCCTGCAAATATTAATTTTGCGATAAACGGATTTGTGCATCAGTCACATCCCATAATGCTAGGCAGGTCATTAAAAGCTAGGGAGCATTATGCACCGACTATGTGCAACCTGCCCATTCACACAACAGGCCCAGTGATGTAAGAACTACAGGACCCGATTCATAAACATCTGTTTTCCCTTTGTAGTACGTTTATGACTTTTGTTTTTCACAACTGCAAGTGTAAACTTACTACAAAAGTGTTGGTTACATCATCATGTCTCCACCCCCAGAGTAAGGCAATTGGCTTACTCTTGTGTGGGTGGGTGATATCCCTCTCTAAACCATTCCTTAAACCCCTCTTACTCCTCCCTAATCCCACCTCCTTTAGTAGTAACTCTGTCATTTTTCCTACTCATTCCCGTGTTCCTCCCACATTTACTACTAAAAACTATACTTACATGTGCGGTGGATCTGAAGTCGGGGTGAAGAATTCTGCACATAAGTAGTGGCAAAACATACATCTTGTAGTACTTTTTTGTTTCATGTAGTACATTTTGTAGAACTGCAAAACATACTACAAAGTTCAGTGTGAGGATAAGGCCATATGTGTATCTGACGTAATATTTACTTTGTAAAAACCAAGTTGATGAAAATAACCCGTCGACAGTCAGGCTGGCTACAGGGGCAGCTACTCTGTAAAGGCGAAAGATCATCGCCCCACTGCCCAGAGCCAGCAGAAGACAAGTAAAATGATAACTACGCAATGTTATTATCCTTTTATTTATCACTTTTCCTAGCTGTGCAATAAGTATAGGGCCGGGCATGGCAGGGAGGAGAGGAGTAGTGTGCACTTAAAAGTGCGCTTGCCTGTTTGGCGGGCTGTCTCAGGCCAGCCAAACAGACATGCGCACTTATGTTTCTCCAACCCAGCTGTGTTACACAGCCAGGTTGGAAATAGCACAGACTCCCAGGCACTATCTGAGCGGCAAAGAAGGCCTCTCAAAACAATCCATGATATGGAATACAAATTTCAGTGAGACATTACGATGGCCCCGCCTGCACAACAAGACTTCAAACGACATGCATTTGTCATTTTCACACTTTCTCTTTTCATTGCTGAAGGCTAGTTAGTGCCTGTTTGCCTTTAAAATAGTACATAAAGCTGCAGACATATGGAACTAAAGGTTGTCGAGAGCGCTGGCAGTCGTCACCCTTTCTAAATTGGAAGAGGAGTGAAGGGATATGTTGTCAGACCCCCAAAGATAGGCTACTTTTTTTATTTTGCACTTATTGCACAAGTAAATCTAGAACTGCGCAATAACCCAAGAGCTAATCCATATGTGAAAAACACTTCAATGAAGCAATGACTGAAGGGGAGAGTTACTGACATTAGCTTTGGTAAGCAAATAAACCTGTCTGTAGCCAGACTTAAAAACTAAAGCTGAGGCAATCTGGACAATAAGAGTGAAGAGAGAGGGTAGAAAGGAGAAGCAGGGGGAATATGAAGGATTCACCAGAGGATACAAATGTAGAGCTCTGTGATATCCCCCCTCCTGATGATGAGGGCACCCAAGGCAATTAAATAACTATTGGAAAATATAATGCAAGAGGTGAGAGCATCTATGTACCCCAGAGAAAATAATGAAGAAACTTTGAAGATGAAAGCTAGATTTCACCAAGTTAGATTCAACAATTTGAAGCAGGCTATTCAGTTTGAAAATTTCACGAAAACAGGTATGCCAATGAGTCTCATGTTCTTTTCATCCCAAGATCATACAGAACCTGTGTGCCCTATCTTCATTTTATTTTATAACTTAGGCCCTTCAGTCCCTGTTGCACCGGGTCCCACATTCCTAATGGGGCTTCCCCCCTTTGTCCAAATCCTATGTGTATCTGTTCAGCTGCTTGCTTTAGTTTACAAATGTAGGGGCCCCTTAAAAACTTACCAAGAGTATTCCATCATTTTGTGTAACACCATTTGTAATCAGCCACATGGCTCCGATGAGGATGTCTAGAGCATGCATGTGTGATTATGTAGTGATTTGAAAAAAGCAGAGAACATTACTCACAATGACATCACACCAGAACTCTGCAACCTCCCCAATCCGCATTGAGGTTAGCAACGTATCCCAAACCTCCATCTTGAAGAGTTTTCCAGTGATTATCTCCATAGGGATGCCAACGCTCCGGCTATCATCAATCACAGTCCTCTTGAAATCTGCTGTCAGTGTCTGGAAATGGAAAGTGAGCTACACAGGAAAGGGAAGAAAGGAATGTGAAGTCAGCTTAAGTTGTAAGTGCTGGTGAACAGCAAACATTCTGGATAACACTTGGTCTAAAGTAGTTAATTGTGAGCAGTGAGAAGTCTGGTTTCAGAGGCCCCAGGGCAAACTGGCAATGGAGGCTTTTTACCTCTGTTGTCCTAGGGTCTCTTTGCGGAGACCCTCAAACTGGAGACCGCATACTCCTTTGTGCACTTGACTCTCAGGATAGCAAGGCAGCACAGTCCAAGACTAACTCAGTGTGGTGCTGTGATCTAGGAACCCAGGATTCAGCAACATACCACAATAACACTGAATAAATCAATGGCCAGTCAGGGTTTCTACTTTAATGCGCACATATCTAATTACTACACACAACATCACAAACATATCTAAAATTACAATGGAAACAATAGTTTGGATCTGCTCCTATAAAACCTCACAAGAATAACTATGGTGCAATCAAGCACTAAAGATTAATCGGAGGGAGCAAAAAACCCCATAAACTGTGTCTGTTTCCATTATTTACAAGGGTCTATGTAATGTTCTATGTGCCTGTGGGCTAACCAGCAAAACTTCCTTAGAGACGTATAGCAATAATCTCAGCTGGTAAACAAAAAGTCAGACCTACAGGTTTTGTCGTGTTTTTCGCCATTGGTAATATAGCCCTACTGCCTTTGACAATCACTTTTTACAATCAGTAAATTAAGTCTGGAACATTACAATGATCATAAGGTGTGGTACTTTAGAATTTGGGACCGCGTGGGAGACAGGGCCCTACCCCTGCCTCTTCTGGTATTAGCAAACCGCGAATGGCCAATGCAGTATGTACAAGTGCTTTGTATAACGTTTTAGCGATAAATGCACTTTATATACGATTTTACATTAACTTCGTGGGTTCCATCTTGGAGCGGTGGCCATCTTATGGTTGCCCTCACATAGGCTACACATTACGAACAAATACGGGCCTTTAGATCACATGTGCTCTCTATTTGACTTCCCTGTGACCTGGGCAGCTTGGCTCCGCTGCCCTAGGTCAGTCCGGTCCCACGAGCTCCCCGGCCTACGGCCACCTGTGATTAGCATCAGGGTTTGACACACCATAAAGCCTCTTCATGAACACGAGCCTCCGGCTAATCTCTTTCACACCTGACTCTTCCTGCTTTATGGCTTGTTTCCCAAACAGGAGATGCCCGCGTTTATTGGGGCCTGTTGATATCTGATGCGGGATCTGAGCCTCGCTGGGTAAATAATTGTGGGCTGGCTTAACTGGAATGTGGGATGGTCATCATGACTCTGCCTTTTCGTTTGTAATGAATACATGTAAGATGACCATATCGTAAAACGAGGAATGTGTGCCTGAAGCATGATATTTTGTATTTAAGGAGAAGCCCGTTTCTGTAATTTTAAGCAGTCTCCTGAGAACATACATTGTGTTGTACTTCTCGGACCCCTGTAATTGGTCTGCAGCCAATAAACTGATCTTTGACTTCACCAAGAAGACTCTGTGTTTCTGTAGGTATGAAACAGGAAGAACCCGAAGTCTTAGGGTGTGTTCCCCTGCACCGCTGGGCTTTAAATTCCCAGTACTTCAGTTGGCGCCCAACTCGGGACGATTTCAGCGGTAGCAGTCCAAGCTAGAGGTTCGTGAGGAGCTTCGTGTGGAAATTCCGGAGGAAGGCCGCCACTTCATCGACCCCTGCATGTCGACGTGGTCCGAAAGTCTTTTCTGCGAGGTTCTCCGCGTCCCGACGGCTACGAAGGACTGCTGCCCTGATTAATCGCCCTGTTTTGGACCCTTGACGATTTTGGTAGAGCGAAACAATCGAGAGAGTCTTCTGGTGACGCCATCGATCATCGATATTCAGTTAAGTATAAGTGGAGCGTCTCCCAGTTTGTTTGGTATCCTTCGGGAATTTGGTATCCTTCGGGATCGTTTCGATTTGGAGCTTGCAAGTACCAAAGCCAGAGGTCTCGTGTATTCACGAGAATATCGTAATCGATAATCCTTTGAAGTTTGAAACTAGACTAGTGAGCGAAGATGCCTGGTTCTAGTATATTTGGAAATTTGTTTTGTTTGGGTTGTAGAAAGGATTCCCAGTTAGAGGATTCGTGTCCGGTTCCTCCAATTGGAACTCCAACTTATGAGCTTTATGTAAAGCATGGCGTGGGCCCCATTGCATATAATGCAGTATGCATCCGATACACCAGAAAGGACGGTGTTTTAAAATGGCCCCAAAATGGTAGTTTCGATACAGATATCTTAGATAATTTGGAAGTTAAATTGTTTAAAAAGAAAGCCCGGCCGGCGATGTTTGATTCTTTCCACCTATGGCGAAAGGAAGCCAAACAGAAGGAAATTAAGCTAGCGAAAAGGAATAAGAGAGAAAGAGGTATGTCTGTGATGCAAGCAGCTGTGCAATTTAAAGAGAACGAGGAGGAACAAATGAATGAGCAGTTACATAGACAGCGCAAACTAGTGATCGATAAATGTTACCCTGTTTTGTCACCCCTTGTACAAGATGAAACGAAAGAGAAAGATTCCCTAATGTCCCATTTGCTAAGTTCGCCACTCCCGTATGCGCAAAATGCCACAGCGCCTCCACAGCTCGTAAATGTACAGCCTCCAGTAAATATGCCGCAACCACAGCCGCCAGCTCCTCCTCAGCTGGCTCCTATCCCTGCAGTGCAGCCCTCTCAAGGGCCGCCAGTTTTGTTACCTGTTGCCCCCGCGCTTCCTGCGACTTTGCCTAGCACATCAGCTGCCTCCCCTGGCGCTCTTTCTTTCACTACCCAGGTACCTGTATCTGACTCCGCTTTTCTTCCCTCTGTCTATCCCCCCGTTTTCGCCTCAACTTCTCCTTCAGCACGACAACGTCTAGCTAATGTAGTTACTAGTTTAATGTCGCCTCTCTTTGGGTCATCTAGTATGACCCCTGGTTTACAACGTAAGCAATTGCGTAGTCAGCTGCCTGGTCCTGACGAGAAAGAGGTGTTAGATCATCTGGCGCGTTGGTGGATTGGTTTCCCTTCACTCTATAATGTGGAATCGGTTGTTAACGTTTTTCACCAATGGGATGCCCCAAAACAGAGGTATGTGTTTGACAAAATGTGTGAATTCCTCTGTGAGGAATTGGAGGATCATGGTTCAAACCCAAACCCGCAGGAGTTGTGTCGAGTGCGGTTTGATTTTGAAACAGGTACAATTGTGGGTCCCGATGTAGATAGAGCGGTTGCGACTTTACTGTCCTTCAGGAATGGTGATTGTCAGCAATCATTGTTCGAACAGGAATTCCCTGTGGGGAAAAAGAGAAAAGCGCGACAATACCCTATGAGAGAAGTGCCTCCGGTATGGAAGGAAGCGGTTGCGGCTGATGCCGCTCGAAATATTGCTGCTGCTCCAGCACATTTTCAGCGTGTTTGGGTACATGTCCCATGGAAACGTTCTGAGGTATTAGCGCTTAAGCAGACATTGCCTGACCCCCGTAAAAACCCTGCAGGATATTATAAGGAGTTATCACAAACTGCAGAATCGTGTGTCATGAATCTAGCTGACATAGATATGTTGTTCGGGAATGTTGTTCCACAGCCTTTATGGGGATCCATCCGTAATAAGGATCATGCTGCAGAACTAGGGGGCACATGGGCTAATATTATTGCTGCGGATGCTGGCCAAGTTGGTGGTGCGAAGCCTGACCCATTAGTAGCAGACCTCCCTGGTAGAATTATTACATACATGAAAACTTTAATGCCCGCTGTTAGAACCGGCGGTCTCTAGTTGGCAGAGGTATACACTTCTGACAAATAGGGACCACCCAACTCTAGTCAGGGAAAGGGGATTACACACTCAGATAACCCCTGCTACCCCCTTGGTAGCTTGGCAGAGCAGACAGGCTTATCTCAGAGGCAGTGTGTTAAGCATTTATGACCACATACAGTAATAAAGTGAATACACTACAGATGGACACGACACCGAAGTTATTATAAAAATAGTATTTTTATATAAGGCTTAGCACAAGACCAAATAACGACAAAAATATACCACAGTCTTAATAAATACTCTTTGGAAGGAAAAATAATAGTTCAAGTAAGGTTTCTTCTTGGCAAATAGTTCTTTAGCAAAGTATTCTTCTGAGCACAGTTCTTTGGCAACAATGTAACCCCCACAGGAGTCACACGACGTCGAGTCTACAAGATTCCCAAGGTTCGGCGTCGACCGCGAGGAGCGCTACGTCGAGCCTGGAGTCGCAACGGACCCCACAAGTACAGTACCTTGAGAAACGAAGAAAACGATGATCCACGGCGTCGAGATGTCGGCGTCGAGGTCGGCGTCGATCGTGCCTCGGAGTCGGGTCAACCCGCAGCGGCGTCGAGGGATGTCGGGCCGGGGCAGCGCTCACGGCGTCGAGACGGGCGTCTAGTCGATGCGATCAGCAGCGGCGTCGGGACGGGGTCGCTTGGAGGCAGAGCCGATACTCACTCCTCACTGGCGTCGATACCGGCGTCGAGACGGGGTCACTTGGAGCCGGGGCCGATACCCACTGCTCACTGGAGTTGCTGCTGGCGTCGATCGGGCCCGGCGGCGTCGAGACTGCAGATTTTCCCTTGTGTACTGGAAACAACACTTTCCAGCAATTCAGCAATTCAGTAGATGGTGAAGTCCTTTGGCCCTGTGACTTCAACAGGAGACTGGCACTCTTCCAGTCCTTGGAGATTTTCTAGCAAGTGTTCAGAGAGTACACACCAAGTTCCTCTCTCCTTGTTCCTTGGCAAAAATAAAGAAGCAGCTTTCAGGTTCCTCCACAGCAAAACAGCACTCTGGCAGAAAGGGGAGGCAAGTCCTTAGATCAGCAGGCTTCTTGTCCTTGGTACAGGTTTCCTTGTCAGAAGTGATCTGAGTTCTTGGTTCAGGGGTCCTTCTCTTATACCCCTCTTTCCCTTTGTTCCCTTTGTCCAAGCAGGGCGATTCCCACCATCTCAGGTTTGTTGTGGGTGTTGCCAGGCAGAGGCACCTGGCCTATTCACTGGGCAGGGCAGAGTCCTCAGCCGCCCAGCAGGAGGCGGAGCCAGTATTGTCACTGGTAGGAGCAGGGCTATCAGTCGCCCAGCAGGAGGCGGAGCCTGTATTGTGTCAGGCAGGGCAGGCTACTCTTCCCTCACTCTATGTGTAAACGCCCCATTCACCCCACACTGACTCACTCAGACCTCTGGGGCCACCCAGCCCCTGACACACACACCAAACCAGCAGAGACCGGTAGATAGTTGGACAAGAAAATAGCCACTTTCTAAAAGTGCTATTTTCAAACATAGAATTTAAAAACCATCCATCCTAAAGGGTGTGTTATTAAATTCTGAGTTCAGGGATACTAAACTTGACTTGCTACCATGCTCCCTGAGTCAGATAGATTATAATGGAGTTAATAATCAGTCTGCCCAGTCTGGCCTATTGGAGGCAGGTAGCCCTTCAATAGTGAAAAACGAAAATGGCTGTGATTCACTATTAGGTCATGCCACACACATCAGGGCATGACCTACCTTTTACCAACAATGCACCCTGCCCTAGGGCCTACCATAGAGGTGTCCGAAATGTGGCAAAGTGAAGGTTTAGAGACTGGTAAGTAGGTTTCCTTACCAAGTCGACATGGCAGTCAGGGACTGCACGCAGGCGCTGCGGTGGCAGGCCTGGGACACATTTTACACGCTGCTTCTGTGGGTGGCACAACCAGTGCTGCAAGCCCACCAGCAGCAGTTAACTTACACGCCCTTGGCACACGCAGTGCACTAGACTAGGGTCTGAACAGTAAGTCAACCAAGCCAATCATGGTAACACCAATCAATGTAACAATTTAACATAGGGAGCACTTGCACTGTGGCACTGATCAGCAGTGGCACAGTGCCCAAAGCAATAATCCAGCAAAAACATCGTAAACAGAGGAGGCAAACAGAAAAAAATGGAGGAGAGACTCATGCCAATGATGCCAGGTCTAACACGTGTCCCCTCCAGCTGAAATGTGGGGAGAACTACCCTTCACCCAGGGAGTCCTCATCACTAAGGCGGAAAAATCTGGACAGACCATCAGCATTGGCGTGATCTGTACCAGGGCGGTGTTCCACCGTAAAGTCCATCCCCTGTAGGGAAATGGACCACCTCAACAGCTTTGGGTTCTCACCCCTCATCTGCATTAACCATCTGAGGGGCCTGTGGTCCGTCTGAACCCGGAAGTGAGACCCAAACAAGTAGGGTCTTAGCTTCTTCAGCGCCCAGACCACAGCAAATGCCTCACGCTCTATCGCACTCCACCTTTGTTCCCTGGGAAGTAACCTCCGGCTGATGAAGGCTACAGGTAAGTCTCGGCCCTCCTCATTCATCTGTGCTAGAACAGCCCCCACACCATGCTCTGAAGCGTCTGTCTGGACAATGAATTCTTTTGAAAAGTCGGGTGCCTGGAGGACCGGTGCTGTACACATTGCAGTTTTCAGGGTGTCAAAGGCTTTCTGACAGGCGTCAGTCCAGATCACAAGTCTCGGCTGCTTCCGGGAAGTCAGCGAGGTCAAGGGGTGCACGATGTTGCCATACCCCTTGACAAACCTCCTGTAGTAACCCGTGAGACCCAAGAAGGCTCTCACCTGAGTCTGGGTTTTGGGCGGTTCCCAAGCCAGGATGGTATCTATCTTGGGTTGCAGGGGGGCCACCTTGCCGCTCCCTACTTGGTGCCCCAAGTACACCACTGAACCCTGCCCAATCTGGCACTTACTAGCCTTGATTGTGAGGCCTGCTCTGCGCAGGGCCAACAACACTTCCTGGAGGTGGCGCAGGTGTTCCTCCCAGCTGGCGCTGAACACTGCTATATCGTCCAGGTAGGCGGCGCTGAAATCTTCCAGCCCGGCCAATACCTGGTTAACCAACCTCTGGAATGTGGCAGGGGCATTCTTCATCCCAAAGGGCATCACACGGAACTGGTAGTGCCCATCTGGTGTGGAGAATGCAGACCTCTCTTTTGCCCCATCAGTCAAGGCGATCTGCCAGTACCCAGACGTTAGATCAAACGTACTAAGGTACCGGGCAGCCCCCAACCGATCGATGAGCTCATCAGCTCTGGGGATGGGGTGCGCGTCAGTCTTGGTGACCGAATTGAGTCCTCGGTAATCCACACAGAACCGAAGTTCTGGTGAAGCACCAGGCGCTGCAGCCTTTGGGACCAAGACCACTGGGCTGGCCCAAGGACTGCTAGAGGACTCAACCACCCCTAAGGCAAACATCTTGGAGACCTCCTCCTTGATATATGCTCTGACCTTTTCAGTCACCCTGTAGGCCTTGTGCCTCACAGGAGTGCTGTCCCCAGTGTCCACATCATGGACACACCACTGAGTGACACCAGGGATTAAGGAGAACAGATCAGGGAATTGTACCAACAGATGGCGACAATCTTGCTGCTGCTCAGGGGTCAGTGTGTCAGAGAGGACAACACCATCCACTGACCCATCTTTTTCTTTTGCACACAGGAGGTCAGGAAGAGGCTCACTCTCCTCCTCCATCCCAGCATCTGTGGCAAGGAGCATGCCCACTTCGGACCTTTCTAAGTGGGGCTTTAACCGGTTGACATGCAGGACCCTTAAGGGGTTCCTGGGAGACTTCAAGTCCACCAAGTAGGTGACATCGCTCTTTTTCTCCACAACCTCAAACGGTCCAGTCCACCTGTCCTTGAGCGCACAAGGTTCCACAGGGGCCATGACCCAAACTTTCTGACCAGGTTGAAGCTCAACCAGAGTGGCATTCTGATCGTACCACCGCTTCATCTCTTCCTGGCTGGCCTCCAGATTTGCCTGAGCAAGATCTCTGAAGCGCCGAGTCTGGTTCCTAAAGGCCAGCATGTAACTATATACATCCTGGGGAGGTTTCCTGGGAGATTGCTCCCAGCCTTCTTTGACCAGACTCAAAGGTCCTCTTACCGGGTGACCATACAAAAGCTCAAAGGGGCTGAACCCTAGAGACTTCTGTGGCACCTCACGGTAAGCAAACAGCAGGCATGGCAAGAGGACGTCCCATTTACGCCTCATTGGTTCTTCAAGACCCATGATCATGCCTTTTAGGGTCCGGTTGAATCTCTCAACCAGCCCATTACCTTGAGGGTGGTAAGGAGTGGTAAACTTGTAGGTTACCCCACACTCCTTCCACAGAGACTTCATATAATTTGAAATGAAGTTGGTGCCCCGGTCTGACACCACCTCTCGGGGGAACCCCATGCGGGAGAAAACACCCATCAGTGCCCGTCCCACCACGGGGGCCGTCACTGTTCGGAGAGGGATGGCTTCCGGGTACCGGGTGGCATGGTCCACCAAGACCAGGATAAACCTGTTGCCCATGGCTGTCTTGGGGTCCAGTGGCCCCACAATGTCAATTCCCACTCGCTCAAAGGGGGTACTGACGACGGGAAAAGGTTGGAGGGGAGCCTTCTGCTTCCGCCCACTTTTCCCACTTGCCTGGCAAGTCTGACAGGTCCTACAATGGATATCTGAATCCCTTCTCATCTGAGGCCAATAAAAATGGGTGACAAGCCTGTCATAGGTCTTGTCCTGCCCCAGATGTCCAGCTAACGGAACGTCATGAGCCAACCCCAGTAGGAAGGCTCTGAAGCGCTGGGGTACCACCAGCACACGGGCTGACCCAGGTTCAGCAGCCTTAGGCTCGCTATACAGGAGGTCGTTCTCCCAGTAGACCCAATGTGATCCTGACTGATCACCTGTCGTTTGGGCTGAGGCCTGCTGCCTCATACCCACAAGAGAAGGGCACACTTTCTGTTCCGCACAAAATTCCTCCCTGGAGGGACCACCATCCTGCTGCCAATGGGTCAGCTCGGGCAGGTCTCCCAGTTCGGCCACTTGTTCTCCTGTCGGTTCCAGGGCATCCCCCTCAGGGTCTGCTCCCTCCTGGACCGCGGGAACGATGGGGGACGGTTTCCCGCGCCCCCTGCCTCTTCTCTTCACGGTTGGGACCTGGGCCATACTTTCAGGCTCCGGGCCCCCATCAACACCCTTACTGACTGACATGGACCGGGTGGTCGCACACACCCACTCAGGCAGACCCAACATTTCCAGATGCGCTTTTCTCTCCACCTTAGCCCAAGGGGAGTCCTCCAAATCATTGCCCAAGAGACAATCAACAGGCATGGCGGGCCTCACAGCAACCTGAAGAGTACCTGAGACCCCCCCCCACTCAAAGGGAACTTGAGCTACCTCACACTGACTCTGTGAGTTGTCAGCAGCTACAACGGGGTAGAATGCATGGGGGACCACCTGCTCTCTGGACACCAAGTGACACTTGACAGCTGTCACACTCGCTCCGGTGTCTCTGAGAGCTTCCACCCTATGGCCATTAATGGTCACCCACTGCCTATATTTCTTAGTGTTACTAGGCAGGGGGGTTGGAGGGACCATTTCCACGTCTCCTAAAGAGACCAGGGACATTTCTGCGGGACCCCACCCACCGGGGGCACCCATCTCCTCCCCTCCCAGGGCTACACTCGCTACCTGACGAGGGGGTGCACGCGGCGGTGCATTCGAATCCTTCATGGGACACTGGGGATCATAATAACGGTGTCCCACCTGCTTACAGGCATAGCAGGTCATGGGGCCCCTGTGAACAGGTTTACCTGTCGGGGCCTCTGGTTTTTTTACAGGGGGAGGCTGGGAACCCTTCCCTTGGTTCCCTTGGGGACTACTTTGGGGCCCTTTCTGAAACTCCCTCTGTTTACCCCTGTCCCCCCCACTCTTCTGCTGGGGACCCTGCCCACCTTTGGCTGAGTCTCCCACTGGACCCTTGTGGACCCTGGTACTGACCCAGCGGTCCGCCTCCTCAGCAAGTTTTCTAGGGTTAGATAGCTTGCTGTCAACAAGGTGCTGGCGTAGCTCTGGAAAACAGTTATTAGACAAGTGCTCCCAAGCAAACAAATCATAAAGAGCATCATAACTATCAACCTTGCTACCCTTTATCCAACCATCCATGGTTCTGCAGAAAAAAGACACATATTCAACCCACGTAGTACCAGGCAACTTCTTACATTCTCTAAAGGTTTGTCTGTACTTTTCTGGAGTTAAGCCATATCTCAGCATTAAAGCATCTTTCATATGAGTATAAGACATCCTATCCTCAGCAGGAAGGCTCAACAAGGTATCTCTCCCCTCGTTTGTAAAGCGGCTCCACAACCCCGTTCCCCAATCCTTCTCAGGGACCCGGTGGGCCAACAATGCTAACTCATATGCTTTAAACCATTGGCTAATATCTTCATTCTTACTGTAATCTTTGATCACATCCTTAGGAAAATAAAACCTACTTTCTGCAGGCACGGATGGAGTGCTGCCACCAGAGGGATTCAACTCTAAACTCTTAGTTTTAAGCTCCATCTCCCTCACCATCTTCTCACGTTCAAACGCTAATTTCTCTCTCTCAAAATCTAATCTTTTGCTCTCCATTTCAGCTTCTCTCTTGCTTCTCGCATTCTCTAATTCCAACTGCCCTCCTAATTTAAGTTTTGCCATTTCTAACTTGTACCCCCTCTCCTTCTCCCTGTCTTCTAATTCTTCGGGGGAAAGGCTCCTAGAGGACGCACTACTGCCTGGAGATGACACTGGCCCACCTGTGGGCTCCTCCTCTTCCTCTTCTTCTTCCTCTTCCGGTACCACCACCGGATCAGAGGGATTTCTGGCCTCTAACCAGGCCTTCAGCGCTTTGAGGAAGCCCTCTTTCTTTGAGACACCTGTGGTAGGAACTTTAAACTGCTTGCAAAATCCTTTTAGATCTTTTAGCGTGTAGGAATCTATCTTCTCCTTATCGAATTCCCCCACAACATTCTCCACAGGTGTAGCAGCTCCGGCATTCTCCATGGTCAAAACTGGCAGTGTTTAAAAAAAATAAGCTCCAGGAAAGCGGAGAACAAAAATAGAATATCCTACCAAACAGACTGTGGCAGCGTTATGGTCTGCTTTCACTATGTAGCGTACACTAGTCACTGCACATGAGTCATAAATGCAAAATTCAATCCCACCGCTGCCACCAATGTTAGAACCGGCGGTCTCTAGTTGGCAGAGGTATACACTTCTGACAAATAGGGACCACCCAACTCTAGTCAGGGAAAGGGGATTACACACTCAGATAACCCCTGCTACCCCCTTGGTAGCTTGGCAGAGCAGACAGGCTTATCTCAGAGGCAGTGTGTTAAGCATTTATGACCACATACAGTAATAAAGTGAATACACTACAGATGGACACGACACCGAAGTTATTATAAAAATAGTATTTTTATATAAGGCTTAGCACAAGACCAAATAACGACAAAAATATACCACAGTCTTAATAAATACTCTTTGGAAGGAAAAATAATAGTTCAAGTAAGGTTTCTTCTTGGCAAATAGTTCTTTAGCAAAGTATTCTTCTGAGCACAGTTCTTTGGCAACAATGTAACCCCCACAGGAGTCACACGACGTCGAGTCTACAAGATTCCCAAGGTTCGGCGTCGACCGCGAGGAGCGCTACGTCGAGCCTGGAGTCGCAACGGACCCCACAAGTACAGTACCTTGAGAAACGAAGAAAACGATGATCCACGGCGTCGAGATGTCGGCGTCGAGGTCGGCGTCGATCGTGCCTCGGAGTCGGGTCAACCCGCAGCGGCGTCGAGGGATGTCGGGCCGGGGCAGCGCTCACGGCGTCGAGACGGGCGTCTAGTCGATGCGATCAGCAGCGGCGTCGGGACGGGGTCGCTTGGAGGCAGAGCCGATACTCACTCCTCACTGGCGTCGATACCGGCGTCGAGACGGGGTCACTTGGAGCCGGGGCCGATACCCACTGCTCACTGGAGTTGCTGCTGGCGTCGATCGGGCCCGGCGGCGTCGAGACTGCAGATTTTCCCTTGTGTACTGGAAACAACACTTTCCAGCAATTCAGCAATTCAGTAGATGGTGAAGTCCTTTGGCCCTGTGACTTCAACAGGAGACTGGCACTCTTCCAGTCCTTGGAGATTTTCTAGCAAGTGTTCAGAGAGTACACACCAAGTTCCTCTCTCCTTGTTCCTTGGCAAAAATAAAGAAGCAGCTTTCAGGTTCCTCCACAGCAAAACAGCACTCTGGCAGAAAGGGGAGGCAAGTCCTTAGATCAGCAGGCTTCTTGTCCTTGGTACAGGTTTCCTTGTCAGAAGTGATCTGAGTTCTTGGTTCAGGGGTCCTTCTCTTATACCCCTCTTTCCCTTTGTTCCCTTTGTCCAAGCAGGGCGATTCCCACCATCTCAGGTTTGTTGTGGGTGTTGCCAGGCAGAGGCACCTGGCCTATTCACTGGGCAGGGCAGAGTCCTCAGCCGCCCAGCAGGAGGCGGAGCCAGTATTGTCACTGGTAGGAGCAGGGCTATCAGTCGCCCAGCAGGAGGCGGAGCCTGTATTGTGTCAGGCAGGGCAGGCTACTCTTCCCTCACTCTATGTGTAAACGCCCCATTCACCCCACACTGACTCACTCAGACCTCTGGGGCCACCCAGCCCCTGACACACACACCAAACCAGCAGAGACCGGTAGATAGTTGGACAAGAAAATAGCCACTTTCTAAAAGTGCTATTTTCAAACATAGAATTTAAAAACCATCCATCCTAAAGGGTGTGTTATTAAATTCTGAGTTCAGGGATACTAAACTTGACTTGCTACCATGCTCCCTGAGTCAGATAGATTATAATGGAGTTAATAATCAGTCTGCCCAGTCTGGCCTATTGGAGGCAGGTAGCCCTTCAATAGTGAAAAACGAAAATGGCTGTGATTCACTATTAGGTCATGCCACACACATCAGGGCATGACCTACCTTTTACCAACAATGCACCCTGCCCTAGGGCCTACCATAGAGGTGTCCGAAATGTGGCAAAGTGAAGGTTTAGAGACTGGTAAGTAGGTTTCCTTACCAAGTCGACATGGCAGTCAGGGACTGCACGCAGGCGCTGCGGTGGCAGGCCTGGGACACATTTTACACGCTGCTTCTGTGGGTGGCACAACCAGTGCTGCAAGCCCACCAGCAGCAGTTAACTTACACGCCCTTGGCACACGCAGTGCACTAGACTAGGGTCTGAACAGTAAGTCAACCAAGCCAATCATGGTAACACCAATCAATGTAACAATTTAACATAGGGAGCACTTGCACTGTGGCACTGATCAGCAGTGGCACAGTGCCCAAAGCAATAATCCAGCAAAAACATCGTAAACAGAGGAGGCAAACAGAAAAAAATGGAGGAGAGACTCATGCCAATGATGCCAGGTCTAACACCCGCGATGCGCGTGAATTGGGATAAACTATCCGCATGTAAGCAGAAGAAAGATGAGACAGTGTCCGATTTCTTTACAAGGTTTGAAGAAACGTTTATCGACCACAGTGGTCAAGACATGAGTACTGAAGGTGGCCAACGGTTATTTGTGGCTAAATTTGTGCAGAATCTACTCCCCGAGTTGTGTAAGAAATTAAAAGATTCAGAAAGTTCTTGGGCCGTTTCCTCTTCAGCGCAAATACTGGCTACTGCACAGTATTACGAAAATAGAGATAAAGATGAAAAAGATAGAACAGACAAGAAAACGAAAGAACTGAAAACGAAGGTCCTTTTACAGCAGGCTTACCCGCCACGTGGAGGACAGAATAATTATAGGCAAACCCAAGGTATTTATCAGCAACCCCAACAGTTTCAGAATAACCAACAAATGAATGGGTATTATCAACCACGTATCCCTCTAGGTCCCAATCAATGTTCATATTGCAGAGAGGAAGGTCATTTCAAGTATAGCTGTCCTAAATTAATGCAGCGTACTAGTAATGCGTATGGTGCAAGAGGTAGAGGTGGTCAGCAAGCTCCTAGAGGTAGAGGGCGTGGAAATGTTCCCCAGAACGCGCGTCCACTTCCGCCTCAACATACGATAAATAGCTTTGATCAGCAAGCCAACGCGACTGTTAATACAGCTCAGTATTATAATAATGAATATTATGCAGAAGACGACAATGTGGAAGGTAATGACTACTAGGACAGCCATAGACAGAGAGAGGGAGTTGCTTCAGTACCAGTGGATCAGAGTGGACCGTATCTTAAAGTGACTACAGCGGGTGTAACAGAGCCCTTTCTACTGGACACTGGTGCTGCAAAGAGTTCAATCATGCATTCAAAACTCCCTGGCGCGCCTTTGTCTGGCGAAATGAATGTTTCAGTAGGTTTTTCTGGCGCCCCAGTTAGAAACCCGATTTCTAGTCCTATGCCACTTTCTGTTGGACCTTGCGAGCTAAAAGCACCCCTCATCCTAACGACAAGTTGTGTTGAAAATCTGTTAGGATTAGATTTGTTAAAAAGATTGCATGCAACACTATATTGTTCTCCCTCAGGAGTACAACTTACATTAGGTAAGGAAGTGATTTCCCCGATGTATTTGTCTAAGAATGCAATGCCGCCTGAATCGTCATCCCTTCCGGATGTCCTTTGGGCTACTGGTCCCAATGATGTGGGTCTCTTGGAAATACCGCCATACGTGGTCACTTTAAAAGCCAATGTCAGATTGCCACGTATTCCCCAGTATAAGATCTCCAATGAAGGTCAGAAAGCGTTGTTAGCAATTGTCAGTGATTTGATTAAAAAGGGTGTAATTGAAGAGACAAGAGGCAGCGTTTGCAATAGTCCTGTTTTACCTGTTTTAAAACGAACGGACCCTTCACAGCCACCTGTTTACAGATTTGTGATTGATCTTAGAGAGGTAAATAAGATTGTTGTGCCACAGTTTCCAGTTGTCCCCGATATAACTGCCTTGTTAACTATGATTCCAGCCTCCGCTGCATGGTTCTCAGTGATCGATTTAAAGAATGCTTTCTTTAGCATCCCAATTGCAGAGGAGAGCAGGGACATTTTTGACTTCAGTTTAGGAGGTCGAAGCTTCCGCTTTAAACGCGCTCCACAGGGCTACTGTGAAAGTCCATCAATATACAGCCAAGCTTTAAAAGCGCAGCTTGATGCACTTGTTTTACCTAGTGGCGCTACCCTCATTCAGTATGTTGACGATTTGCTAATTGCCGCGGATACTGAAAAGATTTGCAAAGAAGCTACATTGTCATTGTTGCGTCATTTGTCTGCCTTCCATCACAAAGTGTCTCTCTCAAAACTGCAATATTGTCGACAAGAAGTGACCTACTTAGGTCATCTCTTATCGAAGGAGGGAAGGAAACTGACCCCAGAAAGAATTCAAGCCATTGCACAATTGAGTGTGCCAAGAACACAGAGAGAAGTGCGTGCTTTCTTGGGCATCACTTCATACTGTAGGCACTGGATACCGAATTTTTCTTTGCTGGCAAAACCTTTGTTAGCACTAACATGTAAAGACACACCGAATCCTATCCCATGGTCTGAGGAGTGTCAGAAAAGTTTTTGGGAATTGCGTAATGCATTATGTTCAGCTCCTGTGTTGGGTACCCCTGACTACAGTAAGCCTTTTACATTGTATGTTCATGAAAAAGATGGTTGCGCATTATCAGTATTAACACAGCCTTTTGGTGACAGACCGCGTCCATGCGCATATTTTTCGTCAACCTTGGACCCGGTAGCTAGGGCATTGCCAAGTTGTCTGAGAGCTACAGCTGCAGCAGCTATGTCTATTCGACAGTCTGCTGGACTGGTGATGGATAATACATTGATTGTAATGGTTCCGCATGCTGTGGACACATTGTTAAACAGGACCAAGACACAGCACTTAACTAGTGCTCGATTGTCAGGATATGAATTGACACTGTTAGCAAATCATATACACATAAAGAGATGCAACACGTTGAATCCAGCTACATTATTGCCGATTCCAGCAGACCTAGATGAGATTGAGCAACATGATTGTCTGTTCAGAACAGAAGAAGAGACGAAAGGGAGAGTGGATCTTAAAGATACTCCCCTGACTGAGTGTGATGGTACTTTATGGGTGGATGGTTCGTGTTTTAAGCTTCCGAATGGTGATACGACTGCTGCATATGCTATCACGACTTTGCACACGATCGTTGAAACTGCACGTGTGCCACATAATTCGGCTCAAGCAGCAGAATTAATTGCCCTTACAAGAGCATGCGTGTTGTCTGAAGGAATGAAAGTAAACATATATACTGACAGCCAGTACGCCTTAGGCGTGGCTCATAGTTTTGGGCGATTGTGGAAAGAACGTGGGTTCCTGACTTCGCATGGAGCTAAAATTCAGAATGGCAAGTTGGTGAATGATCTCCTTGAGTCTCTGACCCTACCGTTACAAGTTGCGATTATGAAATGCAGTGCGCACAAGAAAATCACTGATGATGTTGGTCGTGGTAATGCATTGGCTGACGAAATCGCGAAAGAAACAGTAAAAGATGTGAAGACTCGAATGTATGTTGCAGGCCCTGCAAGATGGGTTGGTGATGTTGGAATGTGTGAAAACACGATAGAGAGTGTGAAGTCCCTTCAAGCTGAAGCCACAGAGAAAGAGTTGAGCAAGTGGAGAGAAAGTACGGGTAAATTGGATGAGAATGGTTGTTGGGTTGATTTGTCAGAACATCGGCGATGGTTGTTACCTGATGCATATGTGCTTCCAGTAGTTACTATAGCACACGGAATGGCACATATCAGTATGAAAGGAATCTGTAAGTTGTTGGCTCCAGTATGGCAGAATGCTGGAATTCCCAAGTGTGCAGAGAATGTGGTCAAGAATTGTATGGTATGTTTGAAATACAACCCTGGTAGGGGAACCCCAACTCCAGCTGGTCATTTTGCGCCTCCATCAATATCCATATGAGGTTTTGCAGCTAGATTTTATCCATATGGAAAGGTGCAACAACTTGAAATATGTACTAGTTGTTTGCGCGTTTTCAAAATAGATAGAAGCATATCCCCTAAAGGACAACACTGCTTTATCCACTGCCAAAGCCCTTGTGAAAGAATTTTTCCCTAGGTTTGGAATGCCAAGAATGGTGTGGAGTGATAATGGGAGTGAGTTTGTGGGTCGAGTGATGAAGAATGTGTGTGAGGGATTAGGGATAAAGCAAAAGTTTCACGCTGCAAATCACCCCCAATCAGCTGGATTAGTAGAGTGCTACAATGGCACTCTAAAGCTCAAACTAGCCAAGATCCAGGCGAGCACCGGTCTTAAATGGCCTGACGCTCTGCCTTTAGCACTCCTATCCACCAGAATGACTGTGCATTCACGAGTGGGACTTAGTCCATATGAGGTGGTTTTTGGCCGCCCGGCCAATGTATGGGGTGTGCCAAGACCAACGAAATTCAGCGAAATCGAACATCCAGTACTGCTTGTTTATCTGTATGAATTGACGGCTAAATTGCGTGTTTTACACCAACAGGTGCATGATACTCTCCCCCAGGCCTCTGAAGCTCCAGGACACCCTATCGACCCTGGCACGTGGGTTCTCGTAAAGAACTTCCAGCGAAAGAGCAACAAATGAGCCCGGTTGGATTGGCCCTCACCTCGTACTTCTGTCGACAAGGTCAGTGGTTCGAGTAAAAGGGAAGAAGAATTGGATTCACGGCGCCCACTGCAAGAGGATCCCTTTGCCTCTACCATATGACCAGTGGGTCCAGGAGGGTATCGCTGATTCTGAAACCGACACTGTACCCCGTTTTGTACCATTTAGTGATGCACGCGTAAGAGGCACAACTTCAGCACAAGAGAGTGACGATATTTTGCAAGAAGCTGTGCCACCGTCAATTCGATTGGACACCACAGAGCCTGAGCTCCTGTTTCAAGACCAGACGGTGTCTGGCAGAAACCGCTACAACCTGAGACCAAGTCCTATGGACAAATAAAAATTCCCTTCCCTTACTATTTTTGATATCATAGCTCTCCCATCTGAAGAACTTTTTGATTTTTATTTTTCGAACCACCATCCGGGTTCAGCCGCAGGGTCGCGGTGCCAAGACTTTGGAGTACAGGCCGAAGACGTTCGGTCAACGGTTCTGGTTGGTCTAGGGCGTTCCCTGGACTGACAGGCGTACTCCTTAGCAGAAGATACTCACCCGCCGCGAGCGGCACGATGAGAGGATGGAGTTTTTCAAGATGGAGAGACTCGCTGAGGAAATGAACTTTAAAACGAAAATATGTAAAATAATGAAGAGCAAACGTTTTATATTATTGTGTTTATTTATATTATGTAGTACGATGGTGTTTACTGTAGGATTTGTATTCTTCTCCTCTCAAGAGCCCATTGCACCCACTTTACAGCCTATACCTCCTCCTACTGCCTCCTTGCACTCCTTCCACCCTCTGCCTGAACACGAACAAGCTAGACGATCAGAGTTTGTAAACAACTCGTTTATTCAGCTCCTGCACCAGCTCCAACTAGTCATGAATACAACCAATTGTTGGGTGTGTGGGTTAATGCCACATACCATTAACAAGGGTATTCCTTATCTAGTGCTGCCGTTTAGTTACAATGGATCGTCGTGGGCATTCCAGACCATGTTTCTTTTTGCATTAGATGCCTACTCCCCGCGACAACCGCGTTCCATCCGACCTAGCACAAATAATAAAGCCTTAATGAAAGGAGTTGCCGATATGAGCAGAGATACCGACGCATACTCATCAATTCCCAAGGATGAATTGAGAGCTTATGTAGGTTGGAACGTGACGGGGTATAGCATTAGTCTGGCTGAAAGGCAGCGGAAAATCTCATCCCCAATCTGGGTTGTACCCCACATAGGTCGGTTCTGTTTACAAGGTAATGGTCAGAATCCAAGAGCTCAACTGGGGAGAAGTGACTGTACTGAAACGTACCCTTTTCCATCGCAGTTTTCCCCTGCGTTTTTGGCTGCCAAGGGTACATATTTTGTCTGCAATGACCGAGCATATACATGGTTGCCCCCTGATTTCTCGGGCACATGTTATATTGCAAATTTGCTACCGCCGACATTTACTGCTGCCTCTGATTATCACAAGACCAGAGTTGTGAGAGGAGTGATTAGTAAGGATGATACTGCCGGTCAGGAAGCAGGAGACTTCTTTTTGGGTTTCCTGCTGTTTTGGGGACCTATGGTCAATAGTAGGAACCTGAGACAACTGACTCGTGTGGTTGAATCCACCGTTAATGTTACGGCTGGTGCCCTTGGTAATTTGACAGCTGAGCTCCAAGCGGATCGCCTCATGACTTTGCAGAACCGCATGGTTCTAGACGTCATACTTGCAGACCGCGGTGGGGTATGTAAGGTTATCCAATCTAGCTGTTGCATTTTCATACCAGATAACGCTCCAACAGTTTATCAAGCCATCTCCAAACTGCATAAAATATCTGAATCCATACATGTGGATAAAGGAGATTGGTCACTGATGGGGTGGTTCTGGGAACTGATATCTGCCTGGGGTTGGGAGATTCTGATGGTCATTGGAATGATCTTAGCCATCCTTTTCCTGTTCTGTCTGTGCATACAGTGTGCTCCTGCGATATGTGGCCTCTGTGCTACACTATGTATAAGGAAACCTGTATCAAGGGACGAGCTAAGTAATAGGATGATGCTACAGCAACATCTCCATGACTTCGTGAAAATTGACCTAGACTCGGATTGATGTGAGTGTAGTTATTGCCTATGTAAGGGCAAAAGGAGGGTCTGTGGTACTTTAGAATTTGGGACCGTGTGGGAGACAGGGCCCTGCCTCTTCTGGTATTAGCAAACCGCGATTGGCCAATGCAGTATGTACAAGTGCTTTGTATAACGTTTTAGCGATAAATGCACTTTATATACGATTTTACATTAACTTCGTGGGTTCCATCTTGGAGCGGTGGCCATCTTATGGTTGCCCTCAAATAGGCTACACATTACGAACAAATACGGGCCTTTAGATCACATGTGCTCTCTATTTGACTTCCCTGTGACCTGGGCAGCTTGGCTCCGCTGCCCAAAGGTCAGTCCAGTCCCACGAGCTCCCCGTCCTACGGCCACCTGTGATTAGCATCATGGTTTGACACACCATAAAGCCTCTTCATGAACACGAGCCTCCGGCTAATCTCTTTCACACCTGACTCTTCCTGCTTTATGGCTTGTTTCCCAAACAGGAGATGCCCGCGTTTATTGGGGCCTGTTGATATCTGATGCGGGATCTGAGCCTCGCTGGGTAAATAATTGTGGGCTGGCTTAACTGGAATGTGGGATGGTCATCATGACTCTGCCTTTTCGTTTGTAATGAATACATGTAAGATGACCATATCGTAAAACGAGGAATGTGTGCCTGAAGCATGATATTTTGTATTTAAGGAGAAGCCCGTTTCTGTAATTTTAAGCAGTCTCCTGAGAACATACATTGTGTTGTACTTCTCGGACCCCTGTAATTGGTCTGCAGCCAATAAACTGATCTTTGACTTCACCAAGAAGACTCTGTGTTTCTGTAGGTCTGAAACAGGAAGAACCCGAAGTCTTAGGGTGTGTTCCCCTGCACCGCTGGGCTTTAAATTCCCAGTACTTCAAAGGTTTTAACCAACATTCAGGCAGACCCAAACCATAAAACATAGCACGAGGTAGTCCTCTGAACACACACATATTACATATGGCCAGACCTAAAGGTGTAACATGTGAACATAGAAATCTCCTAAATAGCTTGACTCAAATTTGTCATACTAGGCCGATCCTATGTTTGCATTCCTGGTTACCTCGCAAACAGGATCCTCCATAGCTGGAGTCTGGGATCGGAGGAGAGAAGGAAGGCGGCGGCCGTCGGAGCGACAGGTAAGTGGGATTTTAATTATTTTTTAGTTGTGCGTTTCATTTTTGGTTATAATGTATTCTCCTCTGCCTCACCACCAAGCAATAATAGCAGCCGCCACTGGCGAGAGGCACAGTGCTCGAAACAAATTCCTACAGTGACCGGCCCACCCTCACCTCTAAATGACGGAGTATATTTTGAAGGTATGATATCATGCTTGAGATATTTTTTATGCTGGTCCGCTTCAAAAGGGCTTAGACTTCTCAGCATCATATAGCCAGTGGCAATTTGTTTGCTGAACATATTTTATTGATTTTATGTGAAAAACCATGCAAGGGGACATAAACAAAAAAAAGAAGGAAAATACAAATCATGGTCACAGTGTAGTTGACATCAGACAAGAAGAGCTGAACATTTCGTGGTGAGGGGATAAGACCAAACTTTCAGGGCACAAGTATGTTTTAGTAGGCCCCTGCCTGGATCCTTCGGTGTTTGTGAAGGCATCCCCTTGCTGTGTTGACCGGTTCTTCTAGTTTTGTGCACCAGTCCATTGCTGCCTCCCATGCACCTTGGGGCGCCGCCTGGGCTGATTTTCAGTTGCATGCTATACCCCACTTCATAATAGTGAGGCTAATTCCACCAGTGCACGTTTCCCCTGGGGCCTCCTACATCTTCCAGGATCCTCAAAAGGGCTAGACAGGGAGAGCAATCGGCCAGTCTATTGGTTGGAAAAGTATAGAGAAAATCTTAGATCATTAGCAGACAATGAAAGGACAGTCCCTGACCATATGGAAGTACCCGCAGCCGTCAATGATGCATCTAGGGCACGTAGCACTGGTGAGCACCCCCATCTTCCCAAGCTGCCTAGGGCTGGGGTAAGCTACGTGGAGATATTTCAGCATGATGAGGCGTAGGAAGGATGAAATAACTAATTCTTTCGGGGTCCTCTTTGCATTATGCTAATCACTCTCGTCCAGCTGGACCACCAAGCCCTCCCAGCGTTCCCTCAGTGCCGTGAGATGGTCTGGAGCATTGAGATTAGTGATTTGCATATTATTGAGACGGCCCCCTGTCCCAGCCGGCCTTAAGTGATTTGGGGATTCAGGGGCTTGTATTCCAGCAGATCAGTCAGTGTGTGGTGGTAGGTCATCAGAGCATGAAGTAATTGTAAGTATTTATAGAATTGCAAGTTATGTAGCAGAAAGCCTGTCTGCAGCACCACAAAAGAAGTCATACTGGAACTGTCATAAATAGGCTCTCTATTAAACAGTGGTTTGCACGCTGTCCAAGAAGCGACTCTAGTCAGGTTAAGAGAGTCACACAGCTAGGACAACCCCTGCTCATCCTTTCGTAGCTTGGCACAGAGTAGTCAGGCTTTTTTCAAAGGCAATGAGTAAAGTATTTGTACGCACACACACAGTAATACAATGAAAACACTACAAAAGGACACCACAACCGTGAACAAAAATAGACAATATTTCTCTGAATAAAACAAGACCAAAACGACAAAAATCCAACATACTTAAGTCAATATATATCCCTTTTAAATGGTAAAATGCAATTGTAGTTCCTTAAAATCAATGGGTGCGCTTGACTAGGCCAAAGTACCTTAGATGCATTCAAAGTCAAAGATGATGAAAGGTGCAGGGGAGGTGAAGAGCTGGAAAAACCAGTGAGCGTCAGATCCTTACTGCTAGGCATCGAAGGTGAAGCGTCGGTTCCTTAATGCCACAAGGTATGTCATGTGTCTTTCTCAGTACAATGCATTGGTTCCGTACTCTGGTGCAGTGTTGATGACAAAAACGGCACTCAGGGGTGGGGCGTCGATAATGCGTTGAAGTCAAGTCGCACTGCGTCAGTTTCACAGGATCGAAGCAGGTGCTGTGTCGGAGTGAGAGCGGTGCATCACAGACTTCAGTGATGCAGAGCTTGAAACTCATGCAGTACTGATTCCTCTGAGGCACTGCGACAGAAAGCTCGGGACCTGCGCTGTAAGCAGTGGTTAGTGCATTGAGCAGGAACCATGCTTTAGTGCAGGTAGTGGTGATCAGTGTTCCCACGAGGCTGCGCGCCTGTGCGCGCGCCCACCAGTGTTATAACAAGCGCGCAGTGTCTCCTGTGAAGCGCGCACACTTCACTGTGCAATCCATCACACAGAGACCGTCCTGCGCTGCCGCACTAAAAATGCGGGCAGCGCGAAAAAAACGGTTGCTTCCTTTTTTAGTAGGGATATGACTAAGTAGTAGTGGCAGCGATCAGGGCAGAGGGTCACAACAAGTTCAACAGCAAGTGGCTCTGGCATGCCACTTGCTGCATTCTGTTTAGCAAGTGGAGCGTGGCTGCGGGGCTTGTGAAACAAATTATTGCATGGCCTTGTAAATACCTTAGTGATCATGAAAGTGCGCGCCATGCTTTGAGACAGCGCTGCTGTCTCACTTTCATAAACACTGATATATTTAAAAAGTCACAAAATAGCACCGCTGTCTCGAAGCATGACACACTTTCACAATCACTAAATAAATATAATAACAAGGCCACACAATCTGCATTGCCCCACGTTTCATTTGCCGAGCACGTCTGTTTAAAAAAAAAAATGGTTTCGACTCCTGGCGTGATTTACGAGTGGCCTTCCGTTGTTCCACTCACTGCTCCTGGCAAGGTAAAGATCACTCTGCAAATGTTCATGAAAAGGTTGTCGTGTGATGTAAGGCGTTCTGATACCCTGCATTGGGATGAGTATTGGCACTTTCCATCCCAATGCTGGATGTCAGAGCACTTTACATCACACGTACACAAATATTTTAAAAACCACTATTTTGCTTTTTCTTTTATAGCACTTTACCACTACTGAAGTTGTAAAGCGCTATAATAGAAATAAAACAAAATAGTGGTATTTAAATTGTAATTTTTGTAAATACTAGGGAGACCAAAACATCTGACATCCCATTGACATCCTTACATTCTTTGGAAGAGAAGACGGAATAAACAAGGGAAATGCCATCTCGGAGGCCTCTTGGAAATACTGGGTTGCACTTAGTCCATCAGCAGGAGTTATCTTTACATCAAAGCTTTGAACAGTGATTTACAGAGTACTGTCTTTGTTCATGTCAAGGTCAACATTTAAACCAAATTTGGTTGATAAATATTTCTTATTGCCTATTATCATTACTTCTCATCAGATTTATTCAGTATTTTAGTTCCTACAATTGTTATTAGTGGAGTTTTATGCTAACATCACATTATCACAGCACAGGTTTGATTCATTAATGTGTATGATGTGCAGGGCGTGTCTGAATGTTTCTTTCCTTTTTTCATGATTTGGATTGGTCTTTTTTTATGTTTTGTATAGCCTTTAGAGTCACGTGTTTAATTTAAACTACATGGTTTGAATGAATTAGCGTCACTTGCGGTGTTTAAAATTGGTAATCAATGACCAGTTTATTTTGTGCACAATTGAGTTGGTTCAACGGTTGTCAGATTAAGCTGTCACAATTGGTTTATGCACATGGGTCGGTTTAACATGGGGTACATTTTATTCTGTTCACAGCGTAAAAGCAGGTAAATTTCAGTGTTGAATTTCTTTCATTGAGTTTATTTTTAAAACAACTTATGGGTTTCGGACGGGCAGAGACTTTAAAAGCGTAATTAGTTGCAGTATGTTTTGGTGTTGTTTTCAATATATTCACTTTAAGGAAACCTTATTTTACTCCTATGATCTCTCAAACAACTCTTTCTGAATCCATCCCTCATGTATCCCAAACCTCATTTTACTACTGTGATTTCCCTAATCCCTTTCTAGAGACTCGTCCCACCTCCATCTTTCCTTTTACACCTCACAATCCTCATCTTACTGCTATGATCTCCTAAATAACACTTTCTAGACTCTTCCCTCTTCCATCCCTCCATTATACTATTCAATCCAACTAACAGACTCACATGTCCACCACTCAAATGAACATATATTTCCCAATGTTCTTATACTAACCCACCACTAATCCTTTTTGGGTTCAGGAGTAGCGTGCTACTCTCCGGAAAGTGCTTTGACGCCTCATCAGGGACTGAACAAAGTAAAAAGCATTTCTCCCTTAAGCACCTGTGAAGTGATGAGATGTGAGCCATTGTTTCCCCTCCATTGCATCTAGGTGTGAGGCTCCCAGCCAGGATACTCCAACAAAAAGAGGACTTATTGCCCCTTGACTTTAGCTTTTGTTATGGGCAACACTGTCAGGTTTGTGCACTGCTTCATGGCTTCTGTCACCCCATTAAAAGTCCATTTAAAACTAAATACATTGAGGTATATGGATGCTTCACATTGTATTTCATCATGAGTTTCCTAAGACGATTGGCTTTTCCAGATGATGTGAATAGGTATTTTTTTTATCCAGCATATGGTTTGTACAGTGTATACTCTGAACTGAGTTGCATTCAGGTGTCTTGAAAAGAAGTTGTGGGTGCATTTTTATGGCGGGACTTGATTGAGAGATCTGGAGTTGAGGCAGAATGCAGTGCTGATTTCGCATAGTGCCTGTCAATGGGTCCTAGAGGTGTCAAGACTACATGCACCTCCAAACTTTGGCCTCTCCACAAACCACAGAGAGTGATGGTGTGAGGCCAATAACATGAGCTCTATCCAGGTGAATAAGCACTATTAGGCAGTTTCTGTGATTTACCAGAATTAATACAGAGGGGGGCTTTGGGTCGGCTCACTTCAACCAGTGCTTTTTGTGGGGCATTCATGGCTTGCCATTTCTTAGATGGACTGTCCATCAAGACCATGGCATGCATATCTAAATTGAAAATCTGTCTTAAGACCCCTCACATGGTACTGTATGTGTGGAGATGCACCTTCTTTTCACGTTAAGTAAAAGTTTGGAGTAGTATTTGCACTGATATTTGTCGCTGCACTCGCACGCATGGTCACATACTTGGCGCACATAGTCTTGGCTGCGGCGCACAGAGACCATACACTGCCGCACACAGAGGAAAAAAATTAGAGGGAACATTGGTGGTGATGCAGTGAGTTTTGCAAGTATGTGCCGATTCCAAATGACAATGTAAGCCGATGCTTTGATTTTCTTCTTGAAATTCCCAGAACTCACTTCCAAGGGCCCAGGAACTGGTTTTGGCACCACTTGGCAAGACAGGAATATCAGCACGAGAGCCCAGGTAATAGTAAGTAAAGTCTTTTGAAGGTCCTGAGACTTCTTAACAATAGACAAGCTCAACTCAGCCCTTGGAGAAACTCAGAAAGCAGAACATAGAAAGCAAAGTCAAGTCATTTCACTCCCAGGACAGAAGGAACAAGCAGTAGGCCAGCACAGCAAATCAAACAGCAGAGTGGCAGTCCCTCCTGACAGCCTCCAGATCTTCTTTCTGGCAGATCCTCCTCAATCCAGAAGTGTTCTGACTTTAGGGTTCAGAGGTCCAGAGCGTATACCTATTTTGCCTTTGAAGTAGACAAACATCAAAGGAAAGTCTTTGTAGTGCACAAGACCCTGCCTTTCCCTGCCCTGGCTCCAGACACACTACAGGGGGTAGAGACTGCTTTGTGTGAGGTCAGGCACAGCCCTATTCAAGCGTCAGTGACAACTCCTCCCATCACTCTAGCTCAGGAAACCGATCCGCATGTGGATGGGCTATCAGAATATGCAGGGCATACCTCAGCCTCCTTTGTGTGACTGTCTAGAGTGAATGAACAAACAGCCCAACTGTCATCCTGACCTAGACTTGTATTCTACAGACAAGCAGAGGCACAGAATGGTTAAGCAAGAAAATGGAGCTGCATTGGCCCTTCCTTAGGGTTGACTTACATGTAACAAAAGGGAAGGTTTGGGCCTGGCAAGTGGGTACACTTGACAGGTCGAATTGGCAATTTAAACCTGCACTCACAGACACTGCAATGGCATGGCTGATACTTGTTCAAAGGGCTACTGAGTGGGTGGCACAATCAGTGATGGAGGCCCACTAATAGCATTTGATTTACAGGCCCTTGGCACCCCTGGTGCAATGTTCTAGGAACTTACTGGTATATCAAATATGCCAGCCATGGAGAAACCAATTAACATCATGTTTTAAACAGAAAGCACTTGCACATTAGCCATGATCAGCAGTGTTGAAGTGCACAGGGTCCTAACTCCAGCAAAAACGATGTTCAGCACAGGATCAAAAACAGGCAGAAGCAAAAAGATAAGGAAAACTAAGCCAAGAGCTAACAGGTCTAACAGGAGCCATTTCAGATGTCACCTAGCTTAGAGATACCAATAAGGTTCCAGAGATCAAAGCCCTCCAAGCGAACTGTTTGCAGTAGCCAGGTGCCGTGCCATAGTGGAGTCTTCTTTGAGGGTCTACGGTCCCAGTGCAGGGCTGCTCATCAACACACGACGGGCAGACGTGTTAACTCGGGCAGTGACCCATGAAGAGGGTCTCCGTATAGCTGATCTTCTAAGCAGTGTCTGCCGATCAGGGTCCACAAGCCAAAAGATGTGGGACGCCCAGAAGTATAGTCTTGGGTCAGCCATTGACATTCCTCTTTCGTATGCGGACTGCATGCATTTGTGAAATGCAATCTTGGTAGTTTTATTTCTCCAGAGGAAGGCTTGTATTTTTGGTGTGATACTTTTGAATCAATTTTGTGGAAAGATGAGTGAGAAGTTCTGCAAACTGTAGAGTAGCCAGTGCAGGATCATCATTTTAAAGAGGGCTGTGTGCCCAAGCATATTAAGATGCAGGCTTTCCCACCTGGTTATGCTGCATTGGGCTCAGGTTATTAATGGGCTGAGGTTGAGGCTCCAGGTCAGTCCTGGTTCTAGGGCAATGTGGATCCCCAAATATGTGAAGCTGACACAATGGATCAGGAGGTGGGAGTGCCAGTTAACTATTGAGTTGTCACCTTTGAGGGGGACCAAGAGTGACTTGGCTCAGTTGACTCGAATTCCAGAGGCACAGTATTTTAAGGATTTGGGGGTCGGAGACTTTCGGGTGGCACAGAAAGAGAGGAATGTCATCAAAGTAGAGGGTAATTCAATTTTTAAAGCTGACATCCCAGAAGAACGGTGATTTGGTATTTGGTAAAACGTTATATTCATAACTTTCTCCATGGACCAATGTATTACAAACCCCATTTCAAAATGTCTGCCATATAAGTTCGCATTGGCAAAGGGTGTGGCCACCAACTTCACCTTTAGTCACATGACACAACCTTTTGCATAAGTCCTTCGTCACTCTTCACTACACTACCTCCCGGACTCGTTGGAGAGGGTAGGTCACAGCAAGCTGTGTGAGGAGGAAAAATGTGAGTAATGGACAAAACCTAGTTAACTTCTTGTGTAATACATTTGGTACACGGCAAAAGGGTAGTTCCATCCTTGCGAGGGCATATACAGCAAATTAACAGATACCGCCACTTTAAGAGTAACGCAACGATAAAGTTTTGTTTTATAAAAAAAAGTTCCCCGCCCGAACAGTAGTTGGGAATCATTCTTGGACTCTCCTCTGACGGACCAGCTACGTGGTGCTTGTTGAGCAACCCACGTGAAGCACAATTAGAATTTAATCTGTACCAGCGATCCTATATGAGATCAAGCGGGGAATATGATTACACATTACGAGGTTCACAAGACTACACACATTCATGTAGCATAGAAACCTTACCTCTCATTTCTCGACCTCATGGCACTGTAAATCAGCATATAAACTAATAATTTTGATGATTCCTAGTGACCATAAGGTATCCCAAATTAGTGACTATATTATATTATATGGTGACTCCAAAAGACATTAGTTAACGGTTACGATAAGCTACATCGCTGTCTTTTTTCACCTCGATCACTTCTCTGGCAACCTCATTCAGATAGGGATGGGTGTGTCTATTGTGGCAAGGAATACTCTGATATCTTCCGGTTCATCCTTACTCTAGAGACCATTTTGTTTGTTCAACTGCCCTTTCCATTGTTTTACATGAATCTTTAGACCAGATTGAACTTTTGAATCATGTTACCCTCTTTTGATGCAGTCCTAATCATTGAGGAATTAACACTCATGTACAGCCCACCGAGTACTGTTGATGTCTGGACAATGACTGAATAGGGTGAGTCACACCTGTGTGTATTTTTTGCTGCTTTTAACAGGATTTCCACAGTGGTGAGTAGTCACGTTAGCTCACCGTGGGGATTCACCACTATTTGTTTTTAAGTTCTGATGTGTCTTGCGACGCATCAGTTATCACTACTTTTAACCAAGTTAAGACTATGAGTCACACTGAAGGCTTTCTTACCAACCGTTCTGTACAATACATACCCATGTATATGTTTTAACATACCTTTTTTCATTCCAGGTAGTTCCTGACGCAAACAGGTATTTTGTTTGAATACAACACTTAGGTTGACACCTTAACATAATTAGTTTGTCAAATGTAGATAGTTTTTTTTCTATAGGTCCTGACGAATCGCGAGTATATTTACTCAAAGAGAGAAACATGTTGACCCATTTTTTTCTAAATACGTGACACTTTGAGGCCCCCAGAATAAAATCAATTTCCACTAGGCACTCCTGACCTTATTTTAACCCACCAACACACATCTACATTATCCAGGCCCCACACCCGCACTTCACCATACGGCAGTTGGATAGAAGATCTCTGCTAAAGTGCCCCTAAAGTGTATCATGCACTCCCGCCATCGCAGCACTAGCAGTGCTGTCTCCATTCCAAGTTGAACTGGGACGTCTATTGCGGAGCAGATCAAATAAAATCAGGATTCCCGCCACAAGTAGAAGAACAAGCGGGAACCCTCCAAAAACGCTTCCCAACACGGAGTATATGAAAGATGGTATAACTCTGATAATTGTCTGAAAGGGGCTAATCACACGAGATCCAATACATTTTAAAAAGTGCACTATTCCTTTCGTATCAGGCATGTTAAAGATATGATGGACCAGCTCCCCAAAATGAAGTGGGAAGTTAGTGTGGAGTAGTGTCTGTATCTCAGATGAGGACCTTGCAACCTGGAGATCAAACGTCTTGTTGGCTAAAGTTAAGGGCACATCTTTTGCAAGAGCATGGCTTTAGGTTTGCTTAAGGAATCTAATTTTTTGTTGGAAACATTTATTGAAGGCCATAGCGCTGCCTCCCTAATGGTGTGGACAGGTGGAAACAGTACTTGTGTACAACAAGTGACTATGGAATTAATCATCACTAGATGAGCGATGCCCGGTTCCATTCTGCAGCAACCTTGAGCATTCAGTATCAAATAGCTCTTCTTCGAGATCAGCCTGAATACAGGATGAATCACGGCAGCTGGGGAACCCTTCAGATAACAAGACAAGCTCGGTACTGAAGCATTGCATGCCCCATGGACAAATTAGGGGGTTCGTGTCAAGACTGATTACGGACACCCCCACAGGATATGTTGGTCTATAGACCAGCTAGCTCACAGTGCCACTGAAAGCCCCCCTAACCTATCAGGGAGCGAATGGTTTTCTGGCAACCACTGACGATGACAACCCTGACCCCTCAGGGATCATGGAAGCAGCACAGAACCTTTCGCTCAGTCACTTGTGCTCACTTATTCTCAGAGAAATATAAAGAGAATACATAGTGGGACACTTAACAAAAAAAATTTTTGAACCAATGTTATTCTTTCATAAAATACATGTGTTGCAATGATTAGTAGACAGAAGCAGATAAACATGATTTGAAGCACCAAAAGCATAAATAGTAGATATAGTTCTACCATGGTGCTAAAACAATGTATGTATGCAGGAATATAAAACCAGGCAGCAATCGAGCATACTCCTATTATGCAAACCCCATTTTAAGTGTGTGTAGGTGTAAAGCCAAGAAACCCCCCAAGGGACAATCAAACCCCATAACCTGACTGGGTTGAGTGAAGGATCCCATCTTGGTCACAAGCTTGACACCCCTCATGAAATGTCAGACCGCTGTGTGGTGATTTCTTATCATGCAAGGACAATCGGTGTCAGCGGAAGTGCCTCCTCTGCTAATCTAATGCGATACTCATCTTTTATAATAGAAAGCACCCTTCCGATGTGCCTCTACATCAGTGATGTTATGGATATGTAGATAGCCCTGTCGCCCCGTGGATGAAGATAGTGATGACATTTGCACATAGTGTGAAACGAGACCTTGTACATGATGTTCAGGGCATTGTGATAATGTTGTGCGAAGCTAGATGTGTAAACAAAATTAGTTTCAGGGAAACTAATCCAACATTGTCGTGCACGCAAATATGTGCAAATTTTATTTGTGAGGACAATTATTTTAAGAAAAGGGGCCCCCTGCATATAACTGCTTGCCAAGAGCAGTGAAAAACAATTGTCAATTCGAAAATATTCTTGAGCAAGATATATTTCATGAAAGTCTGAGGGCATGTAGATATGCAAAATTCATGTCACATTATGTACTGATTAAAGGTAAACAATAAACCACAAATGCTATTTTACAGAAAATAACATCTATGATATTTATTATTTATACAATATATGAAAAAACACTAAAATGAGAGATGGTAAAAGTTTTGTTGAACAACAGTATAGAAACTTTGTTGTGTCATTAAATGCTAGATTGATACAAAAGAATAATATAGCACATGATGACAGATTTATAAGGTTGGAACAACAAGGACTTTATCTCCAAAGTACAATACATTTTATGATATGTAGCTCATTCATTCATTACATGTTCCAAATTTCGGCAAATACATAAATCATGTTGTGGAAGGCTTGGAGATAGACTATGCGTGTTTTGGCAATAGTGCCTTCATCTGGAAGCAGTCACACCAATATCTTTCCTGGGAAACTGAAGCTAGTTATAGGGACCAGATGCTGCTGGGGATCCAGCTTTAGTATAGAAGCTGTAATGCGTTCACTAGTTTTACAATGTAGGGATAGCATAGATTTAGACAATTTGCCAGAGATATGAAAATCAATGCATTGATTATGCAGTTAAGGAAGCACTTCTATAAAGTGGTGATACCATGTCACGTTGTTAGCAGGGGACAGAATTAACGAGGAGATAGGATGGCAGGATCTGACGGATGGCTGGTTTGTAATAGCTGGCAATCTGGTAAGCATGAAGTCAATTTGGTTGATACGGACCATAAGTTTCCGGTGCAGACTGTCCACCAGTTGCGATGTGAGGACAGTGTAAGAAATAAGCTGCTTCGCTACATGGGCCTAACTTGGGCATATAACAGGAGCACATAATTTCTCTGGGTCAGTCTCTACCAAAGAAGGCCTGGCCTCTTTCCTCCAAAGCCTTGCGTTAAATGTACATACTATTTGGCACCAGATACATAAGTTCCCTTTATCTATTGGTCAGATTTAGAACTTTACTATCTTAATTATACAATAAGACTCCACCACAAACCTGCATAGCATAAAAGGCCTCTTTAGGGTATGTTTGTAGTTATAAAAAAAATGCATTATTTACAAATACATTCAAAATCTTCCTTGCTAATATATAGTAACTCCTGACATCCCCCATCCCTTAAAATCCCAACATTTGCAACATTCCCAAAACAACTCCCCTTACACCACAACATCATTCGTTCATCTTCCATTTACAGTCCTTCCCATGCACTACCAATCTCTATCTCTCACAAATTCTAACAATCACCTCCAAACAAACTGCCCTTTCTCTCGCCCCACATCCTCAAACATACTCTTGCCCTTCTCTGGGTAACCCCAAAGCCCCTAAGGATGGATATGGCAGCATCTGACTCTCCATCCCCCCAAAATGCCATCACCAAGGAAAACTCTGGCATGGCATTTTCCTGACCCACCTGTCTGCTCTTACATTGTGCTCCTCTTAATACTCCCGTTTACACCATAATTATTCATGCCACATTGCTGCCAATCACTGTCTCACCTCCAACATATAAAAGTAATTCCCAATTTTGACAGATGGACCCCAACCGTCCAACGCAGGTACTCATCATCCTTTTTTTAAAAAATTTGTCAGCTAGAACCATAACTCCAGCAGAGTAACAAAAACCCCAAATGGCCCTATTTAGCTTAAGCTTGGCTTCGTCAATGGACGTATGCTTCATTGCACCTCTCCAATGTCTCCTCAGTACCACTCCAGCCACACAATACTTGTGTCTGACCACATACTCTTAATCGACTTTAAATCATTCTTCATTTGTTTAATCAATTTCAATTCGGATAATTTGACAAAATCATGTTCCCCTAAATGAATAATAATCATGTCCAGGCATACCCTAGTCATAAATTGTTCTGCTAGCAATAAACTACCCCATTGCATA
This sequence comes from Triturus cristatus, assembly GCF_964204655.1. NCBI lineage: Eukaryota > Metazoa > Chordata > Amphibia > Caudata > Salamandridae > Triturus > Triturus cristatus. Next base: position 618,269,178 of record NC_140588.1, on the reverse strand, counting down.
CTTTAGTCCTGCTGCTCTAGAGTCCAAGAGATCTGCCATAAATCTGTTGATCCGCAAAATGTACTGTCCATCACACAAGAGAACGTCCTATTATCTATGTCACCATTTTATCCATGGTGGGTCCTAATAATAAGCATCAATCAACACAAACGTTGGAACTTCTATAATGACAAACTCAACTTCATTTTTTGAGATACTCAGAACTCTTAAAACACCATCTCCCAAATCCTTTGTATTTCCTGCCATGTTAAACCCAACCTGGCTGCTTCAGATGCTGCACCTATTCTAAAAGAGTGTGTACCATTTTGTCCTTTGTCCAAACCCAGGCACTCCAACGCCATCCTTATCACTGTCACCAAATTAGACGCCATAATCCTAGACCCGTCTGCATGGCTAAATATCTCTTTGCCTTGTTTAGCTGCCCATTCCAAAAAAAGTCCCAGTCTCTTACCAGACAGATCACTGCCTCCTCTCCCTTCTTCAACCAAATCTTTCTACATTTCGAAGTCTGATCGGTTTTTGATATTCTCAATCTTTGGCCCTCCAGAAAAACCTCACTATGCCCTATCCCAGGTTTCTCTTTTGACCCGAACAACTCAGATAATCTAAAAGCCCCATAGAACATCCATATCATGACCCAATTAAAAGGTTGCACTTGAAAAGCATCATAACAACACAAAGGCAAACTTACCACTAACTCTTCCAAACATCCACCATCACAAGTACCTGTAATCTACCCCTAACCCTTTTCTCCTTCCCCAATGGCACAGAACTCGCCTCACCAGTTCTTTTTCAGCAGTCATACCCCTACCATAACTTCCCATAAAAAGTGTTCCCACAATGATACATTGTGATAAACCTTTTTTTTTATTAGACTCATCACAAAACATATCAAGCCTCTGTCTTGTTCTCCTTCTACCAGACCCGCACCATTGTGTCTAGTACATGAAAATTGTATGAACTCCCACCATGGTTGCAAATTAGTCCTTTTGGTGGATGCTGTAAACAATTTTTTAACTAGATCCACTTTTCTCATTACCCCTAATCCCAGATGGTCAATGGTAACTCAATCTTCTCTTCTGCTCCCGGGGACAACACGCAAAATCTCTGCCACTGCGAATGAGACAAAGCATCGGCTGTAATTATTGCTCACTCCAGGCACATGAATAACTTTAAAACAATGTTCAGCTGCCACGCTTCAGCAGACAACACCTCAACAATCTCAGAACTGTCATGTCCCTCGCTTTTTGCCTGTTCACTAGGTCCACAATTGACTCCTTGACTAATTTCCACTCTCTAGTCAGTGAAGCATCAAGCACATGTGGTGGTGCAGTGTCCCCTGGGAGAGTGGCCAATTTGGATTCCTCCATGAACACTGTGAGTGTCCTATGTGACCACAGTACATTGCAGCAGGTTTTGCAGAGAACCACTGTTTAGAAACTAGAAAAACAATTTGATGGTATAGGATTTGCAGTGCGTCCCACCATCACTGTCTCAATAATTCAAAATTGGTATTCCAGGCCAGTAGAGGAAGAGGGCACGAATGCTACTGTACAACCATTAACATGAATACCATTTAACAAGCTCAGATGAGCAGTTTCATCCACCAGTGGAAGAAAGCCATGAGCATACACCACCACTCAGCTCCGCTACCCTTTATGGAATGGGCTTATGGAATGGGCAGGGGCTACCTCTGAGTGTTATGGATGCCTATTATACACTATTTTCTCTGCCCATATCTGTGAGTTCAACCACATTAACCCCTTCAGCGCGGCGCGGATTTCCGCGCCACGCTGAAGATTCTGAGCGCGGGCGGGGCCATGATGGAGCGGTTCCGTCATGCGCACAGCGCAACTGACGTGCATGATGGAACCGCTCCGTCATGCGCGTCGAAGGGGTTAAGTGGCTCAAACATGCTATTCTGCAAGATTTTCTGATGTGGGGTACAGGGACACACAAGATTCTTCTCTTTCCTCTACTTCGTTTAATATATATATGCGCAACCTTCATGGTAACCGAATGTGTACATATAACTATGATTTTAACTGTACACCAATGACCCACACTGTCTCCACTAGTCTCAGAGAAGTTGTGGAGCCTACTATACAGCAAATGAGGTGCCTGTTGCGAGGCATATTGTGCCTTACCAAGAACATAAAGGGTCTCGGAGTCCACCAATTGCTTACAATTGATTGGCTTTGTGTGTCACTATCATTTGCCCGCTGGCTGCTTCTTTTTCGTGCCCCAGCTTGACAATCTTGTGTTTGTCCCTCCCATGGACCATTTCATATTTACAATCTGTTTGGCTGGCATCGCAGCTTCTACTGCTTGGTTTCCAAGCACCACTTTTTCTTCTGAGTGAAGCACTCTATTAGAGGGTGTGTGTTTTCGAGCCATTTCAGTTGTGTATGTCTCTCCCGTTGCACTCTGTTGTCCGACTGCTTCTCCCCACCCATCTTGCACTCGCTTTTGTGCTTCGCCCCACCCTCTGTGTTGCTTTCCCCAAGCCACTTTTTGCTTTCGCTCCCACTATGCCCCCTGTTGCTTTTGTATGCCCTCCCATGTTACATTAGTGTTAGAATGTTGTCTCGTCGTTCCCCCATTTCACCTGTGTTGCTTCCACCCCCACGCCCCCCAGCCTGCTTTAAAAAAAAGGGGAGGGGAGTTGCACATTTTTTCCTTTCACTTACCGATACAACTCGGTTCAGTAACGAAAGAGAACTAGCATTTGCAATGCAATAGGTTTCGCATTTGCAAAAGTTTCAGCTATTGGCATTGTAAATGACAATGCCTTTATTTTATTTATTTTGATAATTAGCACATAAATAAAAGGCATTGTCATTTACAATGCCAATAGCTGAAACTCTGGTAAATGAGAGACCTATTTCACTTCAAAGAAGTGGCTGCCATTGTCATGGGCTGCTAAGAAAGTGAAAGTGCCCCTGGTGCTCTGCATGTTGCAGGAAAGTATGTGGTGCCTGCAGTAGGAGAAAATCATTAAAGAAAATAGTGCTTACAGACTAAATAAGACATACCTTGTAACAACAGAAGTAAAAGGGCCAGTCCTCATGGGAAGTTACAAATGAAGACAAGGCGGAACTAAGGAGGGACTAACAAGCCTATTAACGAATCAGAAGCCAGCATTTACAAAGGGCAATGGCACAAGCCAGTGAAAACTGTGGACGGAGAGTGGGCGGAGCTTCAAGTCCATACTCAAGTACAGCATGCCTCGCAGAGCAGCACTTGCGTGCGCTGCCCAAGCTCGACCTAAAAAAAAGTGCCAGTGTCATTTTGTAGGCGTGTGCATGCGTGGTGCGTGCGCCTACAAAATGCCACAGACAGCTGCGACAAAGCCATTACGGATGCTGTGCAGCATAGCTAAAAACCTTTGGCAAAGACAACAGATCACAAAGGCATGATCTATTGGCTTTGAAAATCCCTGTTAAGAAAGAAATTGAATTGTTGCCTGCTCCCCTCCATGGTGCAAGGATCTGAGGGAAAAGAAACCAGCTGCATCTTTCAAAACCATGTTGCTGTCGATTAAACTGTCAGCGCAAGCGTGATTGCATAGGCACGGCAGAGCCTGGTTAGCGCAGGTTAGCGCTGGTCAAGATTCCAGAGACAATATCCTAGCTGCCACTAGCCAGGAGCCCAGTGTTAAAAGTGTCACCATAAGGGAAGTCAGCCATTGGAAACTAAGCATTCCTTCTTGCTTAGTTCCACTTTGCACCAGTCAGGACTTCGAGTACACCCTTTTGATATGTACTAGCCAGGACTCAGTAGCATGCATTCCCCAAACAACAGTTCTGCATCTCTAGTCGCACAAATTACTGCAGTGTGGATAAAATACCATTTGATTGTGTCATGCAACACTCCTGATACTATGTCAAGGGTCGAATGGATTTATCTCTCCCTCTTAAATATTAAAATTCAGAATCACGACACTACTGGATAAAAAAACAAGGACCAATTTTACCTTGAAACAAATAACCCCATTATGTTAATACAACGAACACTCATTAACCATTCATAATACAGTTCCATGGAAAGATGTAATTGATTACAAATTACACACAAATTCACACTTATGTTTACAAAAGAATACCGGCAAAGACTTGTGCATGTTCACATTATAGTGACGTGTTTTTATTTTTTCCATCTTATTTGGACTACATTATTAACTGTGATAAGGAGAAAAGCGGTGACCCAGTGTACATTTGGAAAATCCATAACTTTGCCTTCTGGAATGCAACATCAAAAGAAATCGGTATATCGGCGCTGTGCACACCCGGCTGCTGGCACAAAGCCTGAATATACTCAGACAAGTCACTGGTTGCATTTGTGATTGAAACCGCGCTTTTTACCAGCTTGCTGCACGCAGCCAATAAGGTGATCGGTTTGCCGGGAGAAACATAGAGCAATCACAACATATAGAGTATGGCGTGCGGCCACAATTGTGCCTTCAAATTGTTAATTCAGGTGCTGCTTGGTTTCAGGTCACTAGCCGCTAGCAAATATGAACAAAAGTGGAGGTCTCATGTGCACCCCAGAGGAGCCCCAAGATTATCAGATTACCTTGCTGCCATCTTGAAAGTCCGGTAGGTCCCCATGGCCTCCATGCAAAATCTTCTTCCGGACTCCCTCCGTGTTAAGCAGAAACATGTCCTCCATTGTCTCGTCTTCAGTCGGGCTCCTCTTCTGCAGGGTACGGTTCCCTTGGGCGCTCTCTCTATATTCCTTCTTTTTGCACCCAAGGACAAACGACATATATCTGTTTCTGGAAGAATCTAGGCGACGCTTCTCCCTCCCCTCTGCCCCCCCCCCTCCCCCTCACAGCCTCCAGGTGTTTATGGTAGAGATCAGTTATCTTTCCCCCTCATCGGGATATAGATACACAAGGACCATATCCTGTCTCGTGCTGACGTGTTTCAAATCAGCACGCGCTCCAGATGGCAGGCCGTCTGCTAATTAGACAGTGACACAAAGGCCCAGAGTGCACAAATCTCCACCTCGCGCCTCACCTCATAGTATATAATCACCCCCTTTGTGACTTAATTGTTTAATGCTAGTTTTACTCTTTTTATTCTACTCCTGCCCAGGGCCCCGCGCCTGTTTTCTTCCTTCATGATGAATGCCTGATGCTCTTTGACAGCTGAAGGATGTGATTGCCTTTCTAATCCTCAATCCTCTCCATCTGTTCTTCTAACACCGGATTTACTTGGGTCTAATCCACTCCAGTCAGTAAAACTTCAGACAGGAGCAGAATGCCAGGCTGCACCATTGCTGTACCTCAGACTCACACACAGATCTACCAAGTCACCGGCAATGTCCGTTCAATTAAACAACACCTTCCATGTATTTCGCGTTGGTCTGGCTGGTGCAGTGTCACAAAATATCAAGAAACTATTGTGCATATGTATGACACGCCACCCCCCAATAATAGCTTCTAATGCATGCGCTAGTGTTTTTCTAATGAGTAACCTACTGTTATTTTGGACTCTAAAGTATTTACAACCTTCCTTCCTAATTGTCTCCTTATCCGACCAGCTCCTTATGGTCTCAATAATATAATGTAATATCAAGAAGCAACATCAAGTCAGCGGCACAACACTGGAGATATCCAAACAATGATGTGGTTGTTGCTCATAAAACATCACATGCGCTATAGAGACCACAATTTGTACAACCAAAATCTATTATTGTATAATTCATAAGTGCTGTTTGGAAAGCGCAGCTCAGCGGTGTACATCTGCCTTAGAGCAACTGTGACAGAAGAGGTTCTTCAAGTTACTCTGAAATTTTAGAAGTCCGATCTGTGATTTTTTGGGTACACCCCCACACCTTATACAGGCAGAGAAGCGTCCAGGAGCGGACTCCAATCTAAAAAATCGGCCGCACCCCAACTAAAACAACCTGCCCCACTTCAATCAGCCCACTCCAATATGCCCCACTTCAATCATCCCCACTCCAACCCAAAACAGTCTGCCCCACTCTAATCTGCACCCTGCAATCCAAAACAATCTGCCCCTCTCCAGCCTGGCCCACTCCAATCCAAATATATACGCAATAAGGAGCTACAGAGGGAAAAATAACCTAGGCCGCCCTCCTCTCAATCAATATCTATCAACAAAGGCCTAGGGCTTAGAAGGTAAGGTAATTTCTTATTAGCTGTGGATCAAATCCTATTACTTTAGGTATATGATACTCCCCGTTTTTTGGGAAAAGGGTAGTCACCCACTACGCTAGCCACCTTCAATTTTAAAATGAGAGTTTTACCTGTGGCAATCCCCTTGATAAACCTCAAGGTGCATGAATACACATAGACTACACCGGGTGTTTTTTCAAATACAAATAGTAAAGGAAATATGAAAAAAATGTGAAAGGGACGAGATGGCACCTCACGTGCGCACCACCAATTGAGCCTGCTGATTGGTACTCATCAGCTCTGCCCACTTTTATCATCATTGGTTGCCATCACACTCCAAAAAGTAATGAAGAAAGTGTCCAAAAATAAACCAAAGTTGTTAAGGTACGTGGTGAAGAAATCACATACCAAAAACGACTGAATAGTGAAGGTAAAAGGTTGAGGAGGATGCAACCTCAATAGGTTCAAACTTTATTCTTCCTTTGATGTGCACCCAAATCAACAATTAAAAAGGTTGCTTAATATGCATACCGTTATATAGTGCCAACATGTTTCATCGCCCAATCTTTTTATGGCGATTTCGTCAGGGCAGCTCCAGTCGCTTGGCACAGACACAGGACACTGTTAGAGTTTTTTCTTCGGGGACTGCCAAAGGTAAAAAGGTAAAAAAGCACACAACACTCAGCTCATTCCACTGCCCCTGCTACATATACAAATATATGTCTTTCGTTTGAATGTATCAATTACCCTTAGTGAGCCATGGCCTCGCGTACCAGCTCGCTCAAATAGGTCTTACGCGGGCTCCTTAAGTGAGTCCTCGCAGTGATTCCGCACTCAGCTGTAATGCGAATCTACAAAAAGAGTATTTTTGATGTATTCAAATTCCTCTTCTTCACATAATCTTGTATTGGATATAAAAACACACTCTTGTATTCGATGTAAAAACCAAGTAAATATCAAGACCCCCTTATTTATTGGAACTTCTCTTTTTGAGGAGACCTAGCCACATACTCCTCCATGCTACAAGTTCACGTTAGAGGCAAGATATATATTCTATATTCAGACTCGCTGTATTGTCACCCGTGGTACACACCAGCACATACACACCAGGACTCAGGGAGACTCTACTTTTAACAGTGTCTGGGCTACTTATGAATATCCCTGTTGGTCTCATGTATATATCGGAGAGAAATCACTTGAGAAAGTGTACCGCAGTTAACACAGCAGATTCTGTTACCATAATTGCGATGTTGAATTCCGTATCGCCTTCACCTTCCTATTTTTCATATATAGAAGAGCTCTAGTCAAAATCTATACACAGAATCCTACACGGGGTCATAACAAAATTGGGTACTCAGCCTCACATCTATGTCCCCACTCCCTCTCAATAGCACCTCCTTACCACCCAAAGCCTCACGGAGCTCCTTCTCTCCACCGGTCACTCGTGCACTGATCCCCTCGCTCTTTATATACAGCCAGCACCTACTCTCTTGCGCGACAATAATACGCGCCATCTTAGAATGGGGAGGTTTTTTATTTAGGGAGGTTTTTTATTATGAACACTCTAGATGTAGCTGGTTCACAGACAGGTGTCCATTCGAAATTTGTTATGTCATGGACATCCTTTTTTTGAAAATAATGTGTGGGGGACCTCATGGGAGGACTCATAGGGGATAGTTATCGTGTTTATATATATAAACACCTACGCTGTAGCGCATAGCTTTGGGCGCCATCTTGGATAGGGGTATTTTTCATTCGTGATGATACTCAAAGTAATAATATTGCCCTCCTGCCAGTATCTATGCGGACTTTCTTATATCATAGATATCCGTTTATGTCACGAAACCAAACATGCCTTCACATGGGTGGTCCTTGAGAGAATAATGGACACATCCCAAAATATTGAGGACATACTGGCCTCAAAAGAAGCCAGATGGATTTTCCAGGAGAAATCTGACCAATTTGGGCTTAATGACCAAATTGAGTGGGGAAGGGCAAGATACTGAGTGGTTGATGACATACTTCATTCGAAGAACATTTTGGCTCGATGTTTGCCTACTTTGGTCAGTTATATTGGGTCGTATACAATACCCCCTCTAACTAGCTCTATTTATGAACCTAAGTGCAACATAGGAACAAGATTTCCACCTGGCAATGAGGGGACATATGTAGATTATAACATCATCCTAATACATAGGCCAGGAGTAGATGATATAAGAAACAAGTTATAATTACAGACTACATTGCGTCAACCTAACACCAACAGATAGAACCACATTGGGAATTAGTACTAGGTATCTATAAGCCCTTAGTTTTCTAGAAAGTACTATCTTCCCGATATCCACTCAAAGATGGCGCTCCTAGTAACATTAGACTGGGATTGAGATCTGCAGGGACTTGGACCCAGTATGAACCACTTCCGTGCCCATAGAGTTTTTCCCTAAACGGATATCTATGATATAAGAAAGTCCGCATAGATACTGGCAGGAGGGCAATATTATTACTTTGAGTATCATCACGAATGAAAAATACCCCTATCCAAGATGGCGCCCAAAGCTATGCGCTACAGCGTAGGTGTTTATATATATAAACACAATAACTATCCCCTATGAGTCCTCCCGTGAGGTCCCCCACACATTATTTTCAAAAAAAGGATGTCCATGACATAACAAATTTCGAATGGACACCTGTCTGTGAACCAGCTACATCTAGAGTGTTAATAATAAAAAACCTCCCTAAATAAAAAACCTCCCCATTCTAAGATGGCGCGTATTATTGTCGCGCAAGAGAGTAGGTGCTGGCTGTATATAAAGAGCGAGGGGATCAGTGCACGAGTGACCAGCGGAGAGAAGGAGCTCCGTGAGGCTTTGGGTGGTAAGGAGGTGCTATTGAGAGGGAGTGGGGACATCGATGTGAGGCTGAGTACCCAATTTTGTTATGACCCCGTGGTGTAGAGGATTCTGTGTATAGATTTTGACTAGAGCTCTTCCATATATGGAAGGTGAAGGGGATACGGAATTCAACATCGCAATTATGGTAACAGAATCTGCTGTGTTAACTGCGGTACACTTTCTCAAGTGATTTCTCTCCGATATATACATGAGACCAACAGGGATATTCATAAGTAGCCCAGACACTGTTAAAAGTAGAGTCTCCCTGAGTCCTGGTGTGTATGTGCTGGTGTGTACCACGGGTGACAATACAGCGAGTCTGAATATAGAATATATATCTTGCCTCTAACGTGAACTTGTAGCATGGAGGAGTATGTGTACCTCAAGAGTTAAATTCACCCCCCCACGTAAAACACAAACAGAGCTTAAAAATATTATGAAGGATTTGAATTTACATGATATTTGGAGGGTCAGAAATGGCAGCAGTAGAGAGTACTCGTTCTATAGTCATAGATATAGATATCACTCTAGAATAGATTTCTTTTTGTTAGATCAAACATTAATATCGGGGGTCGTCACCGTATCCTATATTCCTGCCATACTTTCAGACCATTCCATGGTTGAGCTAAAGGTTAAGCTTGGGCAAGAAGACCAAGTGAGGAGGTGGACCTTAGACAGGTCAATACTTTCAAAAGAGGAAATGAGAATGGAGTTGGTGGCCGAAGTCGCTGAGTTTTTTAAGGCAAATAGTGGTACTGCAACAGATCAATTGGTCTGGGAAACCTTTAAGGCGTGGTTGAGAGGGTATTTAACCTCCTTTATGATTAGGAGAAATAAGCTACGAAGAAGAGAGGAAGAAGATCACCTCACAAAAATTAAACTAAAAGAACAACAGCTGCAGAAGGCTTCACTAGACCTCCAGCCTAATCTAGCCACTATACAGAATGAACTTGATGCTCTGAAAGCTGAATATCAGGCTAGGATGGACAAAATAGTTAAAGACAGATGGGACGCTAGCAACTTACAAAACTTTTCGTATGGGGAGAGATGTGGCCGATTACTCGCCTGGAAGGCTAGATCAGATCGGGCTAGGAATGTGATTAAGGGGTTAACCATAGGTGACACTGGGGCCATCTCTCATGACAATGATATAATCTCCGGGGAGGCAAAACGGTTTATGCAGGACCTATATACTGAAGAGAGCGGCTCCCCAATATACGATGCCGAGCAATGGTTAAATCAGCTCGAACTACCACAACTATCAGAGGCTGACAGAAGATATCTGAGCTCTGAAATACAAGAGGGCGAAGTCTGTACTCAGATTAAAAAAATGAAAAAAGGGAAAGCAGCGGGTCCGGATGGACTCCCTGTAGAGATCTACCATCTGGGATTGGATAAGGTTGCCCCGATCCTCACTACACTGTTTAATAAGATACTGATATCGGGTGAGGCAATTCTACAAACCTGGTCAGAGGCAACAGTCACGCTGATCTTAAAACCCGATAAGGACCCTGCAAGGGTTGAGTCATATAGGCCAATCTCATTATTGAACGTAGACTATAAGATTTTTGCAGGGGTCCTGGCGGCTAGAATGGCTAAAGTTATAAAATCTATAGTACATGGAGACCAGAGAGGTTTTATCCCCGGTAGGCAGCTAAACGAACTAACATTTCAGGCCATCGCTGCTATAGATGTAGCTACAGATAAAAAATCTCCCCTGACTATTGTGGCGATCGATGCTGCCAAGGCCTTTGACCAAGTGAATTGGTCATACTTATGGTTGGCTCTGTCCAGGTTTGGAATCCCGGAAAATTATGTAACAGCAGTTAGATCACTTTATCTTTCTCCCAGGGCAAAAATTCTGATAAATGGGTCACTTACGGATTGGGTTCATATTTTACATGGAACAAGACAGGGGTGCCCCCTCTCTCCCCTGTTGTTCAATCTCTATATCGAGCCTTTTGCTTGTCAGCTGAGAGGCGACCAGGCAATTAAACCTTTCAATATAGCAGACTATACGTTAAAATTGGCCTTATATGCTGATGATCTTTTATTGTTCACATCTAATCCGGCAGAAGCCATTCCTAGGCTATTCACTCAGGCAGAGTCTTTTGGGAAGATCTCGGGATATAAGATCAATAGGGAAAAGACCGAGATCATGCAATGGAATCAGGAGGTGGCAGCTCCTGATGTAAAACTCCGCATGAGATATCTTGGCATTCATTTAGCTAAAGATATTATGGAGATATCGAAAGTAAATCTTAGTAGAGTCCATAAGGAGGTGTGTAACCTTCTATTACGGTGGTCAGGCCTCCAGCTGAACATATTTGGGAGAGTAAATTTAATTAAAATTATTATACTACCCAAAATCACTTTCCTATTCAATTCCATTCCACTAATGTTTAACTCATCAGATTTAGCCAAACTTCAGGGGAAAATAGGCTCCTTCATTTGGAATACAAAGACTTCAAGAATTTCTTGGAAGAAAATGAGGAGAACCCTGAAAATGGGTGGGTTAGCTTTACCTGATTTACTTATATATTGCCACTCCTTTCATTTTAAAAACTTCAGACTCCTGGCTGATAAGATAGATGCCTCCTCTTTGGGCCTTCTGTTTCAGGCACTTCTCCATGGTATCCCAAAAGGACAGGAATATTTTCTGTTCAAATTTGGAGATCCAAAATACTACAAGAGGGTGAGACTAAAAATTCTAAATACGGCTTTAAAAAATTGGATGTTCATTAGGAAAAGATTGGGCATCCCCTATTATGCCCCTAATGCCCCGATATGGGACTCACCAGGGACGCCGGACTGCCTTAAAGACACCCTTTCATCCCCACTTAAAACAGCAGGATTAGTATTCTGGAGGGATTTACAGAGAGATTCGGAGCTCCTGGACTGGAATTCTCTGTCGAGTTTGACCGGGGGAACACTTACCAGATTTAAATATTATCAGCTCTCGGGGTGGTGGGCCACCATTCCATGGAAAATTAACATCCCAAACCCAAAGTCTGATCTGGTCAATAAAAAGGGCAGATGGCCAAAAGAACTTTCTTACTGGTATTGGGCCTTGATAGAGGTGGAGGATGTAACCGAGCCTGAACTCCAAAAGCTGTGGGGCAATGTTATTGGTACAGGCGTTAATCTGCGAGATCTGTGGGTGGACTCTTTTGCAATGCTTTATACGGTGGTTAAGTCTGCCCCCTTAAAAAGAAATCACCTTTTTACATTGTATAGAGTATACATCTCACCTAAAAAATTAGTCAAAATAACTAGTTTGGATTACTATTGCCCGAGATGTAAACTGTTAGCCGCAGACGATTTGCACATGTTTGTAGAGTGCCCAATGTTAACAAATTACTGGCTTAAAGTACAAGGGTTCCTGGCTGAGGTTCTAGGCAGACAATTAGTAGTGACCACTAGGATGATCATGTTTGGAGTAACATCGCACGCTGAACAGAATGATATGGCTTCTAAATTTATCTTTTATGTTATCATCCTAGCACGACGAGAAATATGTAAAGCCTGGAAGAGTGAAAATGCCCCAAACTTTGCAGACTGTCTGAAGTACCTTATATATATAAGTGAATTTGATATGGCCTGTGATAGTACCAGCCAAGATAAGATCTGGGCGGCCCTTGTGGCATGGCGGAACAGATGAGCATATTCCAATGATTTTCACCTGGGCACTGTTGGTTCTTTGCCTTCAAAACATTGGGTCAAATGGCCTGAATGGAATGGAGTGGAATAAGAAAACAGTTGCTACTAGAGGGGTATTTCCTTCCCATCTCTCCTCAGACCCCTAAACATCGAGATTGGAATGAACGCGGCAAGAGGAGAGGGGGCGGGTTTCCCCATCTGGAATGCCCACCTTGGTATATGAGGAATACAAAAAAAAAAAAAAAAAGAGGAGTATGTGGCTAGGTCTCCTCAAAAAGAGAAGTTCCAATAAATAAGGGGGTCTTGATATTTACTTGGTTTTTACATCGAATACAAGAGTGTGTTTTTATATCCAATACAAGATTATGTGAAGAAGAGGAATTTGAATACATCAAAAATACTCTTTTTGTAGATTCGCATTACAGCTGAGTGCGTAATCACTGCGAGGACTCACTTAAGGAGCCCGCGTAAGACCTATTTGAGCGAGCTGGTACGCGAGGCCATGGCTCACTAAGGGTAATTGATACATTCAAACGAAAGACATATATTTGTATATGTAGCAGGGGCAGTGGAATGAGCTGAGTGTTGTGTGCTTTTTTACCTTTTTACCTTTGGCAGTCCCCGAAGAAAAAACTCTAACAGTGTCCTGTGTCTGTGCCAAGCGACTGGAGCTGCCCTGACGAAATCGCCATAAAAAGATTGGGCGATGAAACATGTTGGCACTATATAACGGTATGCATATTAAGCAACCTTTTTAATTGTTGATTTGGGTGCACATCAAAGGAAGAATAAAGTTTGAACCTATTGAGGTTGCATCCTCCTCAACCTTTTACCTTCACTATTCAGTCGTTTTTGGTATGTGATTTCTTCACCACGTACCTTAACAACTTTGGTTTATTTTTGGACACTTTCTTCATTACTTTTTGGAGCGTGATGGCAACCAATGATGATAAAAGTGGGCAGAGCTGATGAGTACCAATCAGCAGGCTCAATTGGTGGTGCGCACGTGAGGTGCCATCTCGTCCCTTTCACATTTTTTTCATATTTCCTTTACTATTTGTATTTGAAAAAACACCCGGTGTAGTCTATGTGTATTCATGCACCTTGAGGTTTATCAAGGGGATTGCCACAGGTAAAACTCTCATTTTAAAATTGAAGGTGGCTAGCGTAGTGGGTGACTACCCTTTTCCCAAAAAACGGGGAGTATCATATACCTAAAGTAATAGGATTTGATCCACAGCTAATAAGAAATTACCTTACCTTCTAAGCCCTAGGCCTTTGTTGATAGATACCACTCCAATCCAAAACAATCTACCCCACTCCAATATCCCCCACTCCAGCCCGACCCACTCCAATCCAAAGCAATCTGCCCAACTCAAAATCAGCCCCACTCCAATTCAAAACAATCTGCCCCACTCCAATCTGCCAAACTCCAATCTAAAACAGTCTGCCCTACTTCAACCCAAAACAGTCTGCCCAGTCCAATCTGCCCTCCTCCAATTCAAAACAATCTGCCCACTTCAGTCTGCTCCACTCCAATCCAAAACAATTTGGCCCACTCCAATCCAAAACAATCTGCCCCACTCAATCCACAACAATTTGCCCCACTCAATCCACACCAATTTGCCCCACTCAATCCACAACAATTTGCCCCACTCAATCCACAACAATGTGCCCCACTCCAATCCAAAATAATATGCCCCTCTTCAATCCCAACAATCTGCCCCACTCCAGCCCTCTCCACTACAATCCAAAATAATCCGCCCCACCCCAACTAAAACAACCTGCCCCACTTCAATCAGCCCCCCTCCAATCTGCCCCACTTCAATCTGCCCAACTGCAACCCAAAACAGTCTGCCCCACTCCAATCTGCCCCCCTCCAATCCAAAACAATCTGCCCCACGTCAATCTGCTCCACTCCAATCCAATACAATCTGGCCCAACTCAATCTAAAACTATCTGCCCCACTCAATCCACAACAATCTGCCTCACTCCAAAACAATCTGCCCCACTTCAATCCAAAAGAATATGCCCACTCAAATTCACTCCAGTCTGCCCCCTCCAATCCAAAACAATTTGCTCCACTTCAATCTTCTCCACTCCAATCCAAAACAATCTGGCCCACCCCAATCCAAAACAATCTGCCCTACTCAATCCACAACAATTTGCCCGACTCCAATCCAAAATAATCTGCCCCTCTTCAATCCAGAACAATCTACCCCACTCCAATCCATCCCACTCCAGCCTACCCCACTCCAATCCCAAAAAATCTGCCTAAATCCAATCTTCCCTATTCAAATTCAAAATATGCTGCCCCACTTCAATCCAAAATAATCTGCCCCACTCCAATCCAAAACAATCTACCCCACTCCAATGCAAAACAATGTGCTCCAATCCAATCCAAAACAATCTGCCCCACTCCAATCCAAAACAATCTGACCCACTCCAGTCTGCCTCTCTCAAATCCAAAACAATCTGCGCGCTCTAAACCAAAACAATCTGCCCACTCCAATCCAAAACAATCTGCCCCAGTCCAACCTGCCCCACTCCAATCTGCCCAACTCCAATCCAAAACAGCCAGCCCCACTCCAATCGGCCCACTCCAACCCAAAATAATCTGCCCCACTCCAATCCAATTCACCCCATTACAATCCACCCACTCCATCCCAATTCACACCACTACAATCCACCACAATCCAGCCCACTCCAATCCACCCAACGCCAATCCAATCCACCTCACCCCAATACAATACACGCCACTCCCTCCCAAACCCACCCCACTCCAATCCAATGAACCCCACTCCAATTTTCCCCACTCCTATCCTAAACAATCTGCACTACTCAATCCCCAAAATCTTCCCCACTCCAATCCAAAGCAATGTTCCCCAATCCAATCCACATCAATGTGCCCCACTCCAATTCAAAACAATCTGCCTCACTCTAATCTGTCCCACTCTAATATGCTCCAATCTAATCCAAAACAATTTGCCCCACTCTAATCCGCCCCACCAATATGCCACACTGCAATCCAAAATAATCTGCCCACTCCAATCTGCCCCACTCCAATCTGCCCCACTCCAATCTGCCCCACTCCAATCTGCCCCACTCCAATCTGCCCCACTCCAATCTGCCCCACTCCAATCTGCCCCACTCCAATCCGCCCCACTCCAATCCGCCCCACTCCAATCCGCCCCACTCCAATCCGCCCCACTCCAATCCGCCCCACTCCAATCCGCCCCACTCCAATCCGCCCCACTCCAATCCGCCCCACTCCAATCCGCCCCACTCCAGAACATTCTGCCCTCTTCAATCCGCCCCACTCCAATCCAAAACAATCTGCCCCACTCCAATCTTCCCCACTCCAAAACAATCTGATCCCACTCCAATCTTCCCCACTCCAAACCAATCTGATCCCACTCCAATCTTCCTCACTCCAAACCAATCTGCCTCACTCCAGTCTTCCCAACTCCAAAACAATCTTCCCCTCTCAATTTAATTTTTTTAATTCAAATAATTTATTTCGATCAGAGACTTTAAAAGCCACAGTGAGCAGACAGAATGTCGAGTTGGACCTACCATAATATCGAGTTTTAAAAATCGTAGGTCAAGAATATCGACAGCAAGAATATTGTGGTATAGAATATCGACAGTAAGGTAGGAAATATCATTTTTTTTTTTAATATCGACGAAAGTAATATCGTTTGTAAAAATATCGTTGTTAATAATATCAATGTTTATATTAGTGTTCTGTATTTTAGTATGTGTGTTAAAAGTATGTGAAGTCATTTTTTGGTATAAGTGTATTTTTTAAAAAAAATGTATGTGTTAAATCTTTAGCAGTAAATATGTTTATGTAAATTAATTTTTGCGCAATTTAGTTCTGTAGCGGGTTGTGGGTTTACAGGGGAATGGGGGGGGGGGGAGTAATTTAATTTTAATAAGGTCATTATTCATGTTTATTTATTAGTATGTATAATTAATTAATTATTAATTGCTTATTAATAGATAATTATATAAATTGGGTAACTTTTTTAGGAGCGGGTTGTGGGTTTATAGGGGAATAGGGAGGGAAGTATTTTAATGATAATTAAGTAATTATTAATGTTTATTTATTAGTATTTAAAATTAATTTATTATTAATTGGTTATTAATCAATATTAATTAATTAATAGATAATTATGTAAATTGTGTAATTGTTTTAGGAGTGGGTTTTGGGTTTATAGGGGAATAGGGTGGGAAGTAATTTAATCATAATAAAGTAATTATTAATAATTATTTATTTCATATTTATAATTAATTTATAATTAATTATTAATTGGTTATTCATTAATATTAATTAAATAATAGATAATTGTACTAATTTTGTTATTTTTTTAGGAGTGGGTTGTGGGTTTATAGGGGAGTAGGGTGGGAAGTAATTACATTTGAATAAAGCAATTATTAATATTTATTAGTATTTATAAATAATTTATTATTAATTAAAATGTGGTTATTAATTAGTATTAATTAATTTATTGATAATTATATTAATTGTGTTTTTTATGAGCAGATTGTGGGTTTGTAGGGGAATAGGGTGGGAAGTAATTTAATTATAAAAAAAGTAATTATCACTATTTATTTATTAGTATTTAGAATTAATTTATAAATAATTATTAATGGGATATTTATTGTTAATAATTATTTAATTGATAAGTATGTAAATTGTAACCCTCTGCTATCCAACACTTTCCCTACTGTTGCACTCACTGGAGTGGGAATAGTAATTTTTACCCCTACGCTATCCAACACTTTCCCTACTGTTGCACTCACTGGAGTGGGAATAGTAATTTTTACCCCTATGCTATCCAATACTTTCCCTACTGTTGCACTCAATGGAGAGGGAATAGTAATTTTTACCCCTACACTATCCAATACTTTCCCTACTGTTGTACTCACTGGAGTGGGAATAGTAATTCGTACCCCTACGCTATCCAACATTTTCCCTACTGTTGCACTCTTTGGAGTGGCAATAGTAAATTTTACCCTTACGCTATCCAACTCTTTCCTTATTCTTGCACTCTCTGAAGTGGGAATAGTAATTTGTACATCTCCGCTATCCAATACTTTCCCTACTGTTGCACTCTCTGGAGTAGGAATAGTAATATGTACCCATCTGCAATGCAAAACTTTACCTACTGTTGCACTCACTGGAGTAGGAATAGTTATTTTTACCCCTCCGCTATCCAACACTTTCCCTACTGTTGCACTCACTGAAGTGGGAATAGTAATTTTTACCCCTTCGCTATACAAAACTTTCCTAACTATTGCACTCTCTGGATTGGGAATAGTAATTCTTACCCCTCCGCTATCCAACACTTTCCCTAGTGTTCCACTCTCTGGAGTAGGAATAGTAATGTTTACCCCTACGCTATCCAACACTTTCCCTACTGTTGCACTCACTAGAGTGGGAATAGTAATTTTTACCCTTACGCTATCCATCATTTTCCCTACTGTTACACTCTCTGGAGTAGGAACAGTAATTTTATCCTCTCCGCTATCAAATATTTTCTCTACTGTTTTAGTTAATGTAGTGTAATATGTATTTTAAAAAGATTATAAATATTGTAATAATTTAATGAGTTATGTATATATATATATATATTTTAATTTATAATATTTGTGTATGTGTGTATATATATATATATATATATATATATATATAAATGTATTTATAATTTTTAATATGTGTTTAAACAATTTATAAGTTATTAAAATAATTATTAATAAATATTATTAAGGGGCCGATTCCGATCCGGGTCGGAAAGCTCTCCGACCGAGCCGGATCCAGAGTGTTTTCCGACCGAGCTGGAGTCCTGCAGTCTGACCGAGCGAGTACGATGCGGCCGTATGCTGCCGGACACGTTTCGGTCGGACTCCCATAGAAGTCAATGGGAGCCGGTCGTACGACGCATACATGGGCTCCCATTGACTGAATGGGTACACCTCGCACAAGGGCGCCCCCTACAGTGGGTACGCGTCGGTGCCATCCGCACCGTACATGCCAGTGTTGGGGGGACCCTTGGGTCTCCCCCTGTGTCCGAGTCGTAGGGCTACAGGTGTCAGGGGGTCCGACGCAAACCCCCAAAGGCAACTTCTCGGACGTTTTGCGAGCCGGACACTCCAGCTCGCACCGGCTGTCCGACGCGTGCATCGTACTGGCTCTGTCGTAAATCGCATCCATTGCACGCCACAGTTAGCTTACGGCTGAGACGTACTGAGCGGTTCGGACCTTGAAAGGACTCAGTCGTGAATTTCACGTAGCTCGCATCGTACTTGCTCGCTTGTACAGCTGTACGAGTCGGGCGGAAAACACGCGGAAGGCTCGTAGTTTTTCCAGCCGGATCACGTTCGGTGCCCTTCCGACCCGGATCGAAATCGGCCCCTTAGTATATATATTATATTTTTTAGATATATGTGTTTAATTGATTTTTACATTATGGTGCCGATTCCGATCCGTTAAAAAATATTTCCGTACGACTCGTATCCGTATTTTTTCCGTACGAATCATTCAAGTCACGTCCGACCCGTGAAGTACGATTCGTACATGAAAAAGTACATACGGATCGGCCCGCTCCGTACGAATCATTGCGGGAAAAGTTGTACGAGACGTACCCGGACACTTTTCCATACGATTCGTAAAAAGACAGTACGATCCGGACCGGCTATCCGATTTACGAATCGTACGGAAAACGGCCCGTACACGGGGAATGACTATCTGCTACGAAGCGAAGTTTGTACGACTTGTAGCCTGGGAACAGTTGTTCCTGGGGTACGAGTCGTACAGGCCCCCCTGTATGTACGCACCGTACCCCCACCCCCCGTATGTACGCACCGTACCTCCACCCCCCGTATGTACGCACCGTACCCCCACCCCCCCGTATGTACGCACCGTACCCCCACCACCCCCGTATGTACGCACCATACCCCCACCCCCGTATGTACGCACGATACCCCCAGCACGTACGCGCTGGGGGTACGGTGCGTACATACGGGGGTACGGTGCGTACATACAGGGGGTACGGTACATACATATGGGTGGTGGGGGTACGGTGCATACATACGGGGGGTGGGGGGCCTGTACGACTCGTACCCTTGGGGAATCAGCTTTTACGGCTGTTTTTGGCTCCCGGAAAAAATGAGCCGTACGGAGTGCCGTAGGGATGGATCGTACTTGCTGGGCCGTAAAACGCTGCTTACATACGTACGGACGGCGCTTACAGGCTGTTCCGGATCTGAATCGTAGGGTTTTTTTACCCGTACGGTCTTTTGCACGATTCGTATGGAAATAGGCTTTCTGTACGAATCGTACTTCCTAGGTTGTACGGACAGTTTACCGGGTACGAGTCGTACGGAGAAAACGCTCCGTACGACGATTCGTAGGGCCTTTTTACCGGATCGGAATCGGCACCTATATGAATTACTTATAATTTCAAACAATTTTAAATATTTTTAACTGTTTATTTTAGTTATATGTGTTATTTACTTTATTTTACATTCTTTTGTATACATTAAAAAAACGATATTTTTAACAACAATATTTTTTTATCGATATTTTTGTACTTACCATTATGTAGATAAGACTTCGATATTCTGGACATCGATATTCTTGCGTCGATATTTCTGTAGGTCGATATTCTGACTCCCGATATTCTGTCAGTGATCCAAAAGCCACACAGATTATAATGCATTACAATAAGGTTAAAATGTTACAATTTAAAAGCTGGACACATTAAAAAGCTGGACACGTTATACAGAAAAACTTTGTAAGTAAAGCATCCAGAACCCTTAAACTTTACATTTTAGTAAAATTACAGTACATAGACAATCGTAAAGATAAAAATGCAACATTAAAAGTAATAAAAGCACATGGAAAGGTATTGTTTTGTTAGGTCACAGAGGTAGGTCAAAATAATGATTAGGTAAGCTCTAGGTAAAGCACTTGCCATGTTTCTTTGTAAGCCCCACGCCATACCCCACCGAAGTTCTACAGGGTTCGATGCAATTTTTAAGTCAAGATGCATGGTTGGACACTAGGGTGACATACGTACGAAGGTACCTTAGTAAGTTAAACTTAAAGGCCAGCAACCCAGCTTGGCAAAGTATGCATTTGCAGCCATCAGGGCCAGACTGGGAGTCCAAAGCAGCACTGGTAATTTTGTTGGACCAGCCCCCCTGGGGGGAGTGTGGGGTGCAAGTGTGAAGCACAGCAGCTTTTGTTGCTGGGGGCCGATACTGAAGCACTGCTGCAAAACCGGCCCCCATCACTGCAAAACCTGATCCCACCCTTCCAGCCTCCCGGGGAAATGCCGGATGCCCGCTGCGGCCAGTCCGGCATTGGCAGCTATCATCGGAACAAGCAAACTCCTAAATTCGGAATTAGTAGCTGTTGCTTGCTTAACAATCCTGACACAAAAAGGCCAGGTTGCTTCAAGGAATTTAGCAATAGAAAAAGCAATACATCACCAAGTATCTAACCTGCAATTTCGCAAAGCTTGTTTATGGAGACGTGTTCCAAGAAATCTGCACAGAGGCACAATTCAGCGTCTTGGTTGTCTAGCGAATTTTAGGCAACAAAAAAGAAGGTAGACGTTTGTTTCCTGATCTGCCCCACAGGCTGGGCAAGCTGCACTGCCCTCTGAACAGGGCCTCCACTTACATGCAAACGATGCAAGCGGCAAAATAGCCAGCTTGAATCTTATATACAGCGATCTGGTAAATGGCGGGTCGATCTCATCCAAAAAAGTTTCAAACTTTGGCTCACATTTATGGTTCAGCCAATACTCAATTACACTACCACAACTAGCCAACATCTTCCTCCACTTGTGTGCGCAGAAAGCATCTTTTACTTTTTTGACAGAGGAGGCAGAGGTAGACTACGGGCATTGCCAAAGGTTAAAGAAAAAACAGCACAAAAAGGGACTGTTTAACATGGCATAACCATTGCAGAGAAGCAAGAAACCTGGGAATTAAAAGAATATCCTTAAACCCCTTCCTAAAATATTCCAGCAATATTCTCAGCCAGCACAGGACAGGTTTTAATCTCGCTATGGCTCCAATCGGATGAACATTCAGGTCCACTCTGAAAAAAAACAGGGGCGTGCCATGGGGGAGTTGGAGCTCCGCCCTCAAGAACTTATTTTCAGCTATCTTCAGGGATGTAACATTGCTGTGGCCCCAGAGTTCAGAACCACAGTTAGCCGCTGCCACGGCTTGGGCTCTTCAGATTTCTACTAATGGAGAAATGAGAGGAAAAGTTGTATTTTTAAAAAAAAATCAACATGGCAGCAGCTCTATGGTTAAGGAGGAGCCTACTCATAATGATTTGACTGCTCCATGAAGCGGGTACTAGACAGACGAATATCCAGATAATCAAAGTCTGCTTCTCTCTCCAGATTACCTCTCCCCAACCTGACTGTTCCACGTAATTGTTTATGGGGGTGGATAACCATGAATTTGGTTTTGTCAGCATTTATGGTTAACCTATAACTTGGAAAAAACGAGCTAAATCTCTCAAGTTGCATTTCCAGCCCTTAGGGGTTTTTGACACCAAAAGGGGGTCATCTGCAAATAGTTATACTGGAATCTTAATGCCTTCCTGGACCTGAGAGTCATATGCACAGCCCATTACAAAATCGACACACTTGTTAATAAAAAGTAGGAAAAGTGTTGGGACCAGTACACTTCTTTGCCTTCCGCCATTGTCGACTGATATATGGTCTGTTAATTTAACATTTGGGCCCCATCTTACTTGGGGGAAGTTACCAGTATGGAGCTGAATAATAATTGCGAGTAGCATGGGAGGAAGACCAAAATCCCTCAAAACTGCCCCAAGTTTAGCTCTGGGAGCCATATCACATGCAGCCTTGAGGTCCACAAATGCTACATAAAGACTCCCACCGTTAAGATCTACTGTTTTCCACCTCAACATCAGAAACCTGAAGACTTGAACAACAGTGCTTATTTTTGGACGAAAACCTGGCTGAAATTGGGACAGTATGTCATTGTCTTTTATCCAAGCGTTCAGTTAGACCAAAACCTGTTTGCTAAGAGTCTTCTGGGCCATATCTATCAGGATTATAGGCCGATAGTTCTCAAGTCTTTCTTGTATATGGGTACTATTTCTGTTCCCCTTCAGGAATTGGGGATAGATGCACCTGCCAGGCTAGCGCTGCAGATGCGATTTAAATATGGTGCCCAAACCGCAGGCGCAGATTTAAACAGGTCCCCCGTAACCTTATCTGGGCCAAGGGCCTTTCCGGCTTTCAACTCGCAGATAGCTTGCTGTGCCTCGGCCAGAGTAAATGCCGTATTAACATGGAAAGCCTTGTGGAAGGGCCTAGAGGGTTCACCTGCCGTATTGTCTGAATCAACAAGCAGGGAGTCCTGGGCAGCCAGATCCTGGTCAATATGGGTTACCCTGTCCTCACTATGTAAGGATTTTAAATGGGTCACCATGTCCATAGGTAAAATATTATATTTGGGTCTCATTGCGGCCGATTTGCCTCCATGGCCAATTGTGTGCCAAAAAGGTGCCTGGTTTTTAGTCCACATGGCATCCTAGGCATCCCCCATATTAAAGAATCCCAGGATCTCTTAGCATGTTTGAGGGTTGCTTTATACATTGTCCTGGCTTCCTGAATTAAGCATTGTGGCCACTTTTGATACATTTAACTAGAAAGGTTTTTGCCTTTCTGCACTCTTTATCATACTAAGGGTAATTACTGTTGTACGTAGGGTTAGGATTATGGATAGACTTGGGAAAACAAGTATTACTCAACATAGCAAAACAATCCCCATGAAACTTTTTAACATAAGGGGGGCGAGGCCAAGGTCACTCAGTGCTTGAGGAAAAGCTCTAAACAGGAACATATTTGGCCTAGGATGCTGTCGTTGGAAACAATGGCATTCCATCGGACATCTCTCCTGTTGTAAGTAACAGCCAGGCAAACCATAGCATAACACTGCGAGGACAAGACTATCCTTAAGGGTTAAGAACAAAGGAAAATGGTCACTTTCGTATCTGATCTCAACCCTCCTATCTATCGGTGCAGGTCATGAGTGGGGATCTAAGAGAAAATATTCAATATTGCTTCTACAAAGTTCCCTTCTGAATGTGGGTTGTCTCTTTAAGTCCTCTAGAGTATGGCCATTTCAAGCTCTCAACTGGCATGAAAGAGAGAGGTCTATCATGTGTAAAGCAATCTTGGATGTAGTTGGAATACAATCTCCATCTTGCTGGGGAATACCATATTGCCCATCTTCATCATTAGCTGATTTTCTAATTAGGTTGAAGGTTCGAAACATATTGAAATCACCCCCAATTATGATAGCAGTGTTACTATTAGCAACAGGTATACATTTTGTCAGTTCATGTATTACCCCAGATTCCATGGCTGTAGAACTTTTCCTATTGTAGACATTATACAAAAAATGTTTTTTTACAATTCCATGGCACAAATTGTAACCAGAGAATGTTATTAGAGTTAATATAACTGTTTCACCTGAAACCCTAACGTAGTACTGACCCATATTATAAGGCCCCTGAGGCTCTGCCAGAGCGAGTCTCCTGGGTTGGAATAGAACAGGTTTTGAAACTTTGCCTCTCAGAAGCCGTTGAGTCCCAGGATTCTTGGAGCATGATAATATCTGTTCTGTCAATCAAGACCCCCCCAGTCCGCTTGAGACAGTTTGCCCTTAAAGCCTGCTGTATTCCAAGATATTATCGTCCAGTTGTGTGCCCACTGCAAATAAGTTATCTTGGCCCCCTCCCAGGGTAAATCTGATACTGATGGGGATCTGGCCTGGGAAGCACCCAGAGGTACCATACCTCTATTCAGATCAAAAAGTGGAAGGGTGTCAGGTTGGGGTGGTTTATCTAGGAATTCAGGTTTTAATGCAATCTTATCAACAGGAGTAAACCCCAGTCAATCTAACCTGTCAAGGTTGCTTATGGCGGGACACTTATACAAAGTGCAAAGTGTGGGGAGAAGTTGCTTCAATTTAAAGAACTCATTGGGGCACCCAGCACGCTGGGTTTGTAAAAAATATCCTAGTGGCAGTGAACATATATTGGTATTGGTTTGGCCAATGAGCTCCTGTGAGCTCAACAAATTCTTATACATTGTGATCTGCAGAAGTTCAACACAATACAATCCCCAACTGTATCTTTCTTCGACTGGCCCACCCACTCTACCCTTCGCACCAAATATTATCTCACTTATGTTCATAGGGTTAAAGTGTTTCTACTTTTTTTTTAAATATATTTTTCATTGAGTAGAAACATATTAAAAATCAAATACATGAAAAAACTGTGGAATGCATAAAGTACAAATAAATAACCATCGGCCTTCTTCCGCATAATTTACACAATTTACAACCAGGCGCTGTTCAAAAATGGCCAAACGTACTAAACATCAGTATTTTACACATATAAATAAGAAAGCCAGCCTCGGATTTCTACCTACTGCAAAACTGCATAGCAGCAACATTAAAAAGTGCAATCTTACCTAAGATGCAGAACAATTATAGCCAACTAACTTTTGACATTCATAATATATCAGCTATCAAAATGAATCCCACCAGGCATATATAATATAGAATGATGAATAGCGACCAGAAAAAATGCAACCATGCTTTGATGAAATAAATACTAAGCTACCATCATAACTATAAGGATATGATATTACAGTACAAATACAACTAAGAATGCCTACATATCATGACATTAAGGGCTGCCCTACTCTATTGGCATCTTCTACTGCCTCCATAAACTGCCACGAGGAAAAAAACCTTTTAGTGCCCCCCCACCTTTTTCGCATATGCCTGTTCAAATTTTTTGTTCCTTTCATTTTATTGAGCCACTCTTGATATGTGGGTACTCTAGATGACTTCCAATTCTGAAGGATCAAGGAGCGAGCTACTAAAAAAGATATTATGATAAACGCCTGACTCCCTTTACCAATTGCTGTGTCCTTCCTCTGCCAAAAAATGCAACACTAGCCTCTGGATCAAGTTTAGTCTGCATCCCTAGACTCAGGGCAGAAAACACCCTAACCCAAAACTGCGCCACCTTTGGGCAGGTAAAAAATATGTTTAACCAGAAGCCCATTGCCTGCTGCTGGCAACGAAAGCAACGAACCTCCACGGCAGGATACATTCTTTGAAGACCCCTTGGGAGTATAGTATGCCATCCATCGAGATAAAAAATACATCCTCTTAAAATGTACTGCTCTTAAAGCATTGTGGCCTAATAATGATATTGAGGCCACTATGCCTCTGAGAAAGTGCATTGTGTTGACGGGCTAATTCTAATAAAAACTTTTCACCAGGTGGCACTCTCATTGGTTCCGCAATAATCTATACCAGTTACCAATAAAGCTAAGATTTACCCTGAACAAAGGAGACAATATACGGTGAGAGAGTGAACGGAATTCAAGACAGCATTTTTCACTAACCAAATACTCTGCTGAAACCCCCTCCCACCCCCCCAAAAAAACCTTACTTTGATCACCACACATTGAAAGAAGATCTGGCCAATTAATATATTTCCCCCTCACCAAACAGTGTCCCATATCCTTGAAACCATTCGTGTTCCAAAAGCTCAAATGACTGCATAGTATTTTTAGACCTAGATATTTACATTCATTAAGCTGCACATACTCATATCCTGCTAATATACTTTTTGATAAGTAAAAAGCTTGAAGTCTTGTACCAAATTCCTGGACTCCTTTATACCTTGTTTTCTTTGGAAGTTTGGCCATCTTGATAAATACTGGGAGCTGGAATCCCGTCTCCTGCACCAATTGTTCCAGAAAAAAAACTGTCTATAGTCCCCTTTGCGTCGATTGTTCGTACTAGCATATTGATAAGAGAGGCTTCGTAATAAGTACATATCCGAGGAGTGCCAGTCCGCCTGGATTTATATCAAGTTGCAGTACTGGAAGTTTAACCCTTGTGGTGTTCTTACTCCACACAAAGCATTGAAAAAGTGCCTCAAGTTCTTTAAAGTAAGCCTCACTGATTTTTATCTGGACATTATCAACCAGGGTAAAATGGACATTTTAATAAGTGCTACCATACCTACCAATGTAAGGGGAGGCAATGCCCATTTATCCATTAGACACTTGATCTTCCCCATCATCACCTGATATGTTAAAAAAGGGTAAAAATGCAAGAGATGTGAACTCATACCTGTTGATCAGCCTGCTGAACACAGATTATAAGCTGTTAATGTAAGTATGGACAAACCAAATTGCCCCTGTAGCCCATAACGATCAAACTGGGTGTGTGGCTAGGAGAGCGAAGTCAGCAAATACAGGTTTTTTACTGCACGCACTGGACTATTTTGAGGTATACCAAACTTCTATAGTCATAATGATGGTTGAAGTGGAGAAAGCTTTTGACCTAGTAAACTGGGACGCCCTTTTTTATGGTTTAAGTATGTTTGGTTTCAATTTATTGTAATGCTCCAAACTCTGTATGAAAGGGCTCAGGCAAAGGTATTCCTGAATTCAGACCTAGCAGGGATGAACAATATAAACGGGGTACTCATAAGGGTTGCCCTTTGTCCCCAGTTTTATTTACATTTTTTATAGAACCCTTGGCAGTCAGGATTTGGGAGAATGCGGGATGGAGGCACCAATAGCAAGGATGTCAAAATTAAAATTATTTGCGGACAATATCATTTTATACCTTAGGTCAGAAGGAAAGAACATACAAAAAATGTTGAGAGTTTGGGCAGTTCCAAATGATCAGGGATATAAAATCAACCAGAACAAAACAGAAATGCTTTTAGATAATACCTAAGTAACGTCCCCTCTACCCTTCAGCAACAGGCTCATTCTCTTAATCCGATTCAGTATTTAGGGATACGTATAACAAATCGCCATTATGAGTTTTTTCAATTAAACTATCAAGTGCTTATACTTAATAGGCCAGTCAGCACTTTTATTTCATCCGTCCAACCAAGATTCTTGCTGTGATCCCTTTAACGGGGAAACTCCAGCTAATACTAAAACAGAAGGGCAGGATGTCGGAGGCAGGTCTGGATGTCTTTACTCGGAACAGAATGAGTGCCAGTTTAGATTTGTTCAATGGCACTGGTCCTTGGTAATCCAAAGATCTGCGCGCCCATATGACCCAAGAGCTAGGGACCACCCTCTATCTCAGGGGGTGAGGGGGCTCAGTTTATTCATTTCCTTGGGTGCCTCCAACATGCCAACAGCCTCTACAACTCTAAAACATGGAACATGTTGGTTATAAATATCCGCCCTGTTGCTACTGGCAGTGTTAGCGACGTTAAGTGTGACCGGTAACGCGGTTGAGGCGCTCTCTATGGTAGATGGTAGAACTTAGCGGAAGCAGTCCTCAGGCTGCTTTCGATACATATTAAATGGTCCTTAATCGGTTTCAGTTTGTCCTCTACAATGGCACAGAATTTCTCGCACAATGTGTCAAGGCTAAACATACCAGTGTTCTCTCGGTCAGATGTCTGGGTCGATTGATTTTGCGACTGGTTAAGGCACCAGGAAGATAGTTTACCTTGACATTTAGCATCAAGACTCTAGGCCCCCTGTCGCTGACTTCTCGGCAATCTTTTCTTTTTAACAAAGGGTTCGGGACTGACAGGATACTGGTAGAACTTGGGGATGCTCTATCCTTGCTGACACCATCATTGTCCAAGTCTTAAGCAGTTAATAGGGTCTGCGAATGATCCAGGGTCTCTATGATGCGGAGGCTCCATTTGACGCCATTAGGGGAGGGGATACCAGGGCAACCCTCTTCGATTTGGGCAACAATCTAGTGAAAGTCTCCTCTTGGTTAATATGATTTCCTTTGAGATTATCCCCATGGCCCTTAACAAACATGTTTGTCGATGGTCGTAGTTGTACGGGAGGTAGTAGCTGTTCCCACAGGTGCCAGTCCAGGTTTGCATTTGCCCATGTTAGCTACAGATAGCACTTACCTCCTGCAAGGTCCACAAAGATAGGTGGTGGCTCAAGGGCGAAAGAGAGCTGGCCCAGTCTCGTCCAGGCGCAGACGGGCCCGGTCAAACACCCACACATGTCTCTCGCTGCGTGTAGCTGAATGAGCTTTTAGTGCAAATCAGTTTCCTTTGCCCCGCCCTCTGGAAGCTGGGGGATCAAGTTTCACCCCAGCCATCGAGAAACAGAACTGCTGGTGTAAAACTTGGCCAGGAAAACCACCAACAAAACGTCCCGGGCAGTCGAATGCGCTTTGACTGCAAGTTTGTTTCCTTTATCCAGCCCACTGGAATACTGGAATCTGGGGGCCCGAGTCCTACCCCAGCCACAGAGAAACAGATCTGCGGATGTAAACTGTGGGCAGGGATACCATCAAAGAAGCGTCCGGCACTTTGGGCAACCGAATGCGCTTTAAGTGCAAGTCTGTTTCCTTTGCCCCACCCACTGGAAGCACTAGAAGCTGGTTGACCGAGTCCAACCCCAGTTGAGGAGAAACAGAACTGTGGGTGTTAAAAGAGGGCAGGGAAACCACCAAAGAAGCAGCCAAATGTTTCTTTTGCCCCATCCACTAGAAGTGCTGGAAGCTGGGAGACCGAGTCCCACTTCAGCCATGGAGAAATAGAACTGTGGGTGTAAAACACAGGCAGAGAAATCACCAAAGAGTGCCACTTCAATCTGCCCCACTCCAACCCAAAACAATCTGCCCCACTCCAATCCGAAACAAACTGCCCCACTCCAATCCGAATCAAACTGCCCCACTCCAATCCGAAACAAACTGCCCCACTCCAATCCACCACATTGATAATTTGCCCCACTCCAATTTGCCCCACCCCAATCCACCCACTCATCCCAATTCACCCCACTCCAATCACCCACAATCCACACCACTCCACTCCAATTCACACCAAACCAATACAATCCAGCCCAATCCAATCTACCCAACTCCAATCCACCTCACCCCAATCCAATCCACTCCACCCCACTCTCTCCCTAATCCACCCCACCCCAATCCAATCTGCCCCTCACCAATCCAAAAGAATCTGCCCCACTCAGTCCAAAATAATCTGTCCCACTCCAATCCAAAACAATCTTCCCAGCTTCAATCTTCCCCACTCCAATCCAAAACAATCTGCCACACTCCAATACAACAAAAACTGCAACACTCCAATCTGCCACACTCTATTCCAAAACAATGTGCCCCACTCCAATTAACCCCACTCCAATCCAAAACAATCTACCCCTCTCCAATCCACTCCAAAATGCCCCACTGATAATTCACCACACTGATGATTCGACCCACTACACTCCAATTCGCTCCACTCCAATTCGCCTCAATCCACCCTCTGCATCCCAATCCACCCACTCCATCCCAATTCACCCCACTCCAATACAATACAGCCCACACCAATAGAATCCAGCTCAATCCAATCTACCCCATTCCAATACACCTCACCCCAATCTAATCCACTCCACCCAACTCTCTCCCCAATCCACCCTATTCCAATCCAATCTGCCCCTCACCAATCCAAAATAATCTGCCTCACTCCAATTCAAAACAATCTGCCACATTCCAATCTGCTTCACTTCATTCCAAAACAATGTGCCCCACTCCAATCCAAAACAATCTGCCCCACGCCAATCCACTCCAATATGCCCCACTGATAATTCAACTCACTACACTCCAATTCGCCCCAATCCACCCACTCTATCCCAATTCACCCCGATCCAATTCACCCCACTCCAATCCAATCCAAACCACCCGACCACACACCAATCCAATCCAATCCAATCCAGCCCAATCCAATCTACCCCACTCCAATCTATCTCACCCCAAACCAATCCACTCCTTCCCCAATCCACCCCACTCCAATCTGCCCCACTCCAATTTGTGCCACATCAATCTGTCCCACTCAATCCAAACTCTGCCCCAATCCCAAATGATCTGCCCTACCCCAATCAAAAACAAAACAAAACAATCTACCCTACTCCAAACCAAAGCAAAACAATCTGCCCCACTCCAATCCTAAACAACCGGCCCCACTCCAATGCAAAACAATCTACCAAACTCCAATCCAAAACATTCTGCCCCACTCCAATCCATTCCACCCCAATCCAATCCAATCCCATCCATCCCAATCCAGCTAAATCCAATCTACCCCACTCCAATTCAGCCCAACCCACCCCAATTCAATCCACCTCAATGCAATCCATCCCACTGCAAACGAATCTATACCACTCCAATCCAGCCCACCCCATGCCATTCCAATTCATGCCAATCTAATTCACCCCACTACACCCAGCTCCAGTCTACCTCAGTCCAATCCAATCCACCCCACTCCAATTTAATACACCCCATGCAGTCCATCCACTCTAATCCCCACCCCACTCCACTGTAGTCCAATCCCCCACTCTGCTCCAATCCACCCCACTCTACTCCAATCCAATCCACCCCACGAACTCCAGTCCAACCCACCCCACTCCAATCCAATCCACCCCGCCCCACACCAAACCAATCTAATCCACCTAAACCAATCTAATCCACCCAAACTAATCTAATCCACCCCACTCCACACCAATCCAATCCACAACAATCCAATCCACCTCACCCCATTTCAATCCACCTCACCCCATTTCAATCCAACCCACTCCAATCCAATATTCCCATCCAGTCCACCAACTTCAATCCAGTCCACCTACTTCAATCCAGCCCACTCTACCCCAATCCAATCCAATCCAATCCACCCCATCCAGTCCACCAACACCAACCCAATCCACTCCACTCTATTACACCCCATTCTAGGAGACTGCATACTATGACACCACACTCTGCGACACTCTCAGCCACTGAACTCTGCTCCCCTCTACTCAACTCTATGACACTCTACTCCCCCCTACTCCACTCTACATATCTCTACTTAAACAAATCCAGTCTATGACACTCGCCTCCCCACACTCCACTCTAGGACACTCCATGGCACTAATTTATAGCCATTCAGAACAGCAGCCATACTGGTGTGCAACATGGCAACACCATATTACCCAAGCCAATTGCTCTGGTATAAGCAAGACATATTGCCTTTGCTTGTTTCATTGTTACAGTTTTCTATAGCACAAACTCGGATCAAGGACATTTGGAGCGCTTTACCTGAGCACCAGTTACATTACGCAAGGTAAGAATCCTAATTATGCACAGGAAGAGCAAGTGATTTTAGCCAGAATCACAACGTTGAGCCGATGCTGGACTCAAATCTGATTGCCCAGTTCCAAAGTGGGCAGCTCTGGCTCTAACGTCACACTCTTGCCCAATAAAAAACACCTCGGGGCTCTTTTACAAGCCCTGTGCATCGCCAGAATGTCACTTTTTGTGATGTTCCAGTGGCACACAGGGCTTAGCCATATCTATAAGACCTCGTAAAGCCACCTTGCGGGGCTTTTCATGGCCTTGTAGATAAGCGCAAGTGGTTGCGTTGCCTCACACTATGATGGGGAGGAGTTCCATGGGCATTACGGTGTGTGTTCCCACAGAATACCCATGGCATTTGACACATTCTCAGATTTGCCGCAAGTTGTAAACCTGGGAATGCGTCAAAAGCAGTAGGGGATGTGCAACGAGGAGAAAGAAAGAGGAACAAACGAGGAGAAATAATGTTATTTCTCCTCGTTTGTTCCTCTTTCTATGTGTGTTTCATTCAGCAGCATATATATAGAGAGAGAATTGCCTCCATTGATTGTTTTTGTGAAGTAAGGTGTCTTCCTGGACAAAAACAAACATACTTACAGTGCAGACACCCTTGCACTCAGTGGCATAGCAAGGAGGGGGCAGGGGCGGTTCGCCCCGGTCGGCACGAGTTTTGGGGGCGGCAGCCTCTCCCCCGCTCTTATTTGCAGCCATCGCATGGGAATCACCAGCACCCCATCCTTTTAAATTTGCCCGCTAGAGGCAGAAAATGCAGGGGCTGCCACAGGCTGCAAAAGGCCTAGCTATGCCTCCGCTTGCACAAGGGTGCCTGCATTGGAGCATGGCAGTTAATTGTGCGCCAGCACAAGGTAAGAGGATGGAAATGTTTCGTATCTGATAGATACAGTTCATTCAAGCCCTTTTCTTTTGCTGTAGGGCAGCAGAGCAAGATGGTTCGCGGCACTGCCCAATGGAAAATATTGTAAATGAGGCCCCTTGTGTTTTGCCCTTTGTGGTGTAATAATCTAGGGCTTTCTCTGGACTTTCTTGTACTTGTCCTCACAGGGTTTTCTCAAGACTGAATTATCACAAGTTAGTATTTACAGTAAGCAACAAGGAAAAGATTTTTGAATATATATTTTGACAACCAGTGGTTTGAAGCGTGCAATGAACAAAGCAAGCATGAACGCACATGAGGAAAATAGAAGGATTTAAAACCATATGTGTACAAAATTTCTGGTCCGTGGAGGTCTCAGAGGCAACATTAAAAATATAATTACATTCTTTTTTAGCTTTACCTGAAATAATATATTTAATCAAAGACTAGTATTGAAACACAAATGTGGTTTTGTATAAGTATCTAAAAATAATAATTAAGGTGAGAGATCAGAGTTGGGAAGACATAAGAACATTAGTCAAGAAAAATAGCGTGATCAAGTCCAAGATGTGGAATTGTTTTGTGTAGTCACTTTAGAGCAGTTCCTAAGAAGTAAATACTGCAGTAAATACAAGGTTTGGTTAATCAGGTGTTCGGTGTTAGTCACTATGGGTTGTATGACAGTACCACGCCTTACTTCACCATGTACATCTTTACATCGACGATTTTACAACGCATACCACTGCCACGCATTTGCATAGAAACACCTTCACCACGCATTCCACTACCAAGCATACTTTTACCACGCTTACTGTTCCTTAAAAATCCTGTTACAGTCGAACACGGACACCTACTGTTCACAAATTATACATTAAGGGCCATATGTAGGTAACATAACATTTACCGATTCATAAATACCGAATTTTACAGATTCGGTATTTATGAATCGGTAAATAGTATGTAGGTAATTATTCGGTAATCATTACCGATTCGGTAAATATCGGTATTTATGAATCGGTATTTACCGAATCGGTAATAATGCATCCCTTCCCATTCATTCCTATGGGCCTGGAGGCCCATAGGAATGAATGGGAAGCCAGTTACTATTATCGATTCGGTAAATACCGAATCGGTAATAGGGGAGGCATTATCATGGGTGGCAGGGTGTCACATTGACACCCTGTTGCACCCCTGATTCGTGCATGTGTGCACATGTGGCGCACATACATGCCCTAAGGACATGTATGTCTGCCACATGGCACTTCACAAATTGCACAAAAATGCTTTTTTAAAGGTATTCGTCATTTACCATCAACTTGTAGTTGGTGGTAAATAACGAATCCAGACACCAATAATGCACTCACTTGAGTGCCCCCTACATAGCATTTCTGGATTCGGTATTTACCGAATCGGTATTTTACCGATTTCTTAAAATTCCGATTCGGTAAATACCGAATCCAGAAATCAGCCACCTACATCTCAAGTGCCTCAATACCGGTCGGTAACGGGATATTTACCGAATTTCGGCCGTTACCGACCGGTATTTGGCTTCCTACATATGGCCCTAAATCTTAATATATTTAATTAATTGCCTTTGTCCTTTACACGTATGGTACTATTTGAACATTTTATAATTTTGGGTGGGAAGACCCCCAAACCCCTTTATTTAATTACCCTCCAATGCGTGTTTTTGTCTTGCATTGTAAAGACTTGCGTGCCAACAATCTTTACAATGTAAAAAATGTATTTAAAATAATACGAAGTAGAAATTTCAGAGTAAAGGCTGTTTCCCGTAACTATGCAGTCTGTCAGCTAAAGTTCTCGCCTCGTTTGGGTTTATTTAAAAAGAGGATGGTATAGGACATGTAAGGAGGGGGGTTGATCATATGGTGAGATTTGGACTTCCTTTCCCTTCTGGAGGGCTCTACCCACTCTCAAGATGTATGTAAATAACCCAACTATTTTTAACTTAATTACGAAATAGGCAATTGTACTGGGGCTGCAGAATATGGGGTCTCTCCATTTTATGAACCATGCCTCATCAATTGCTCAACCCCACTGTCAGCATGGGATCTCCTAAATCTATCTCTCCTTGTACGCTTGGTCGATCTTCCTACCAGGTGCTCCTCAGAACTATATCAACTATCTTTTCAGAAAATGCCCTTGTTAGAATAAACAGTTCTCCATACTGCACACTCCATATGCCTAGAATCAGTTTCACCCTTGCTAGTCAACCATCAGCTATTTACACTTTACATGGTAGGTTCAATATCCTTACAATAAATCTCCATCCACATGTGCTTATTTAGTGCAGTATGAACATCCACTGTCATAACTTCTTCATGCTCAGATTCAATCCTGCCATCTCCCATCACATCATTGAGACGCATGAAAAGCAGTCCACCAAACAGTTCCATAAACGCACATATTCAACCACAGAATTGAAGTTCAGCAGGTCCTCTATCCACAGTGCAATCATGGGGACACCTGTCAATCTCTTAGTAGTCAACATAGTCATGATTGACGTGTAATCGAATTGAATGCTAATCAGTATTTCCTATGCGTGAGGAGGTCCACCGAGAGACCGCGGCTTCTCTCTCAAAGTCAGAGTATTTAATGTCAGCACTGCCTAATGCTCTCGAAGTATGAGCTGCTGTGCCTCGTTTACCACCCCGGAAAGGGCACAAACGAGTTTTTTGCCCGTTGTCACTACGGATTAAGAACTCCAAATATCTGGCCCTGAACATCAAAATTTCCCAAAGCTGAAACATATGCTATATAATCTCTCAACAAAATAATCCACCTTTGGCACATTTCCCATTAACTCTCCTGCAGAGCTTTCTCCTGCCCTCATTTTCTGCATTTGTTCTTAAAAACCTAGAGCCAGATTTATCAAGTCACGCAAGGCGACACAAGGGCAACACAATCCTTAAGTCAGATTTACCAAGCCACATAAAACCACCTTGAATGGTCCCACGTGGCCTGGTAAACCTTGTGTTACTCTGCACTGGGAAAGCATGACATGGGTGGAGAGTGGGTGTTCCCATGCACCCACCCATGCTTTTTGCAGCATTCCCAGATTTACTAAGAGTAGTAAACCTGGGAATGTGTGAAAACTGTACGCCTTCCCGATAGAGGCGCAACAAGGGGGCGCAGAGGTGCATTCTGCAGCACACTTCAAAAGATGAAAACGCCTCCAAGGATTGTTTTTGTGCAGGAAGGTGTCCATTCCTGCACACAAACAATCCTGCCTACATTGGCGCTAGGCAGTACATAGTGGGAGAGAGCAGGAATGCACCATATCATAGTAAATATGGCACTTTCCTGCCGTCTCCATTTGACGCAGCGCAACTCATCATTATTCCCTCGATGGGGGCGGGAAGAAGGAGGCCAGTAACACAGTCCTACATCCCATCAATCAATTAGTGCAGAGCCCAGTGTTGTATACCATACACCTCTTCCTCTACATGATAATCAACCAAGTTACATGTCTCCCTATCCCCCCCCCCCATACACACAAGTCCTCAGCTTTCTCATCTGTCCTGATGGCTCTCAAGTGTACCTCCTCCACCATGGCCCACTCCACTATATCTATATTCCATTTCATCACAGTGCCCCCCCCCCCCCACCCCATGTTAGACAACCAGCAAACAGTTATACAGTGCTTTGCCAGAAGCAGATCCAATGTTGCAAATTAATGATGCAGTTCAGGCTGAGATATAACACTCAGCAGGCAATGTTGTACTGAAGTCTCCAGCCTAATGCCCATCACCAGGTTACATCGCGATACCACCAGGTTACATCGCGATACCACCTCTTTCCAATATTCCAATAGTTCCCACATGTCCATGTCATTTGTGGCTTCTCACTCACCACATTTCTGGCAGTTCGAAGTTCTATTTGGGTATATTCTCTTCAATCTAACAGGTGCAAGTTACATGCGGTGGAGGTAGTTAAAATGGGTTAACTTGAATACTCCATTACTTGCAACCGCCTGCGCCTGCATGCAGGCCCTCGCCCTGTCAGCAGCTGTCGGGGGGGGGGGGGGGGGGTCTGTAAGTCCCTGTCCTGGGCTAGTCTAGCTTGCATTACTACTGGTGAGCTGTCATTTCTGAATGCCTTGTAAATGTATAAGACATGTCCCCTTCCTCCTCCACCCCTTAGGAGCAGCTACACAGTAAAGGGTGTCTCTAGGTTAGCTAGTAAGCCAGTCCACACCTCCCTCGCTGTGCGTGCCACTTTAACAATTGTAGGAGCTGGCCCACGCCCACCCCAAATGTATACAGATCCCAGAGTGTGAGACATTTACTCGGACTCCAAACAGCCAATGGGATATTATCCCTTATCTGACTAAACAACTCTAGCCATTTGTAGAAAATTGGGTTACTGGTTGGGGGGGTTAAACCCTACTCAAGCAGCAAACACAATTTGGGTCAGGGTGAAGTCAGAAGCAAACTAAAAATTAACTTCTGGTTAACTCTCTGATTTCGCACAAATCAGTCAGACTTAACTTAGAGGCAATGTGTAAAGTATCTATGCAGCAATTCAAACAGTAATAAAGTGAAAATACAACACAAGAAAATTCATACACTAATTTAGAAAAAAAAGAGTAAAATTTTATAAATTATTTGAGACTAGTGCGACAAAAATGTAACCAGTAGAACTGGACATATGCATTTTTTTTTTAATTACGTGAAATCGTACTAAAAGCACAAAAGGGCAACTGTGGTTATCTGGTCGACCCAGACCATGGCAAAGTCACAAGTTCAAGCCGCCCACGATTGAGTGCAGGTCCAATAAAGAGATCAAGTTAGGCCTGCTGAAAGAAGTGCCTTAAATATTTGTTGCAGAGCATTGCGAGATTCCACGTTGAGGATGTGTCATGCAGCGGTGTTTCCGATGAGTTGCAGGTGGCGATGCAAGGTCCTGTGGCGAGGATGCATCACACAGCAGTGGTTCAGATGGACCCGTCAACGGGGCTTGTGATGCTAGATCCTGCATCGTGGGATATGTCACACAAATACGGTTCCAATGGCGAGCTGCAAGGAGATTGCCTGTGCTGCGTCAGTTCTGCCCATGAGCACCATCAGGCCCATTTCCAAGAGTCCAGGACAGGGGTGGCACCACTTGAGGGCAAGACTCACAGCAGTCCAAATGCTGGGTTCAAGGATGTTGTAGCCTTTTCTGTACCTGGGGCTTTGATCAGGAGTCCAACAACTAGCCCTTTGATTCACCCTGGTGGTCCTGGGTCCAAGATACAGGTCTAGTCCTTTCCAGTCAGGCAGCAGGGCAGCTGAGATGTAACCCTGCTTGCATCAGAGCAGCACAGCAGTCTTTCTGAGCCTTCCAGAGGTGTACTGAAGAGTTGAGCCTGAGGGCCCAACATTTATACTTGGGGCCAGCTTTAAAATATGAGAAGGTTCTGGAGGTTTCCACTCCCACAGGTGTTTGGAATTTCTTGCCTCCCTGCCCTTGCCACAGCTTGTCTGGGGGCACAAAAGACTTGTGTCGAACCATTTGCGAGTGTGCTCAGGTACAGCCTTTGTGATGTGCAAGTGTGTTAGGTGACATTTCCTCCCCCTCATCAAGACAGAGGTGATCCTTCCTGCCAACACCTATCCCCCTTTGTCTCGCTGTCATGGATCAATACGCAAAGGCCAACTGCCAGTTATACCTTGTCATGTGATCCAGCAGAGGTTGCAGGCACCAAATAGATAGGACAAGAAAATGCCAACTTTCTAAAATTCTATATTAGGGGGTTGGGTCTGTTTAATCAGCAAGGTTGGTGCACTTTCAGCATACTACAGCATACCTTGACAGATAATTATTTGACAAACACTGTAGTTTAATTCTTGGTGATCAAGAAATATAAGTAGCTTGATCATGTTGTCCTAAACATAATAGCTTATAAATTTGTTTGAATTAATTTTGCATTCAACCAATCATAAACTTTGGATAACATAACCAAAGGTTGTATGAGCTTTTTTTGGCCCACACTTAAGTTAGAAATCAAAAACAATACTTGTACATACATAAACAGTTTTTCATTATACCACAAATACAATGCATCAGTCCCCAGTTTTCAACAAGAGGAATTTGCTATTGTGTCCCAGTTGTCCAAGCGCCTGAATTTAAAGCAAACAAGTGGTTGTGGCAACTAATTATTTAAACCAAAGAACAAGGCACCTACTATTACTTAAAGGTTGCCTTAATGTTGTTGCAAAGTAAAACAGCTCCATTATGCGTATAGGTCGATGCGTTTCGAGCCCCGTGGTTTTGGGGTCTCCTCGGGACCAAGGCTGGGTACAACTCTCTTAGGGGCATATTATCAAGCGGCAGCGATAATTATCACTGGCCGCTCTTAGTGTGAGATTTATTACCGCCGGCTATTGCTGGAAATTATTGCCATGCTAGCGCTGTATTAACAATGCTTAGCGCAATGGCGATAATTTTCCAGCCATAGCGGGGTTTTCCATGGAACATCGCTGGTTTTCCAGCGATGTTCCATGGAAAACGGCGATAACCTTGCTGATATGACCCTGTGGTTGTATCACCATAATCCACCCCCAATGGTAAGTATAGCTAAGTCAGCATTTTAGCAGATGTTAGTTTTTGGCGAAAACCACGGTTTTCGCCAAAAACTAACGTCTGCTAAAATCCTGAGGGCCACGTTGTAAATATCGCAAAGGCCCGTTAGTGATATTTTACAATGCAGATTTACGTGGCACGCTTACCTTGCATCTCATTAGCGATGCAAGGCTAGGGGGAAAGAAGCCGGGCGCTAAGGCAAGGAGACACCGCTAGCGTGTCCTTGCTAATAGAGCGATAAAATTATCGCCGCTTTCGCCCGAAAATGGACGCTAAAGAGGCGATAATTTTATCGCGGCCCCTTGATGATATGCCCTTTATGGTGTATGTTCCGTCTGTCTCTAGTGTGGTTGAGAGTAAAAAGAATGTTTGGTATGTCTGCTGGAAATGCGTTTTTCTTACTGAAGCATTCGATGTACACAGTACATAGAATGCAGATTTGCAGATTTATAGCTTGTCAGCGCACCCAATGTGGTTTAGACGTAGCGTAGCTTCATTGTTGCATTGTTCTTCATCGATGGTTCCACTCGTAACTTTGTTGCCATATATTTGTTCGATGTGTGTGATGTGGTAAGACGCGTCACGGCTTCATTGTTGCATTATTTTTCAACAATGATTTCACTCGTAGCAATCTGAACCAAAGGCGAGCCTGCGACCGAAGCTTTTGTCGAAAGAATCTGAACAGAAGGAACCTGCGAACTGAATCAATGCAAAATACATAGGCAACAATGCTACGAGTGAAATCAGAGGCGTTGATCTGTTTGGACACTCCAGTTTTGGACCGTTCTCCCAGGTAAATAGACAACTGGCTTCTTCTATCCGCTCTTATGCGCATCCGGGACGTACAGACACTTTTATTATCCGCTTTGTGTCTTGGCAACTAAGGACGCTTCTAGCCTCGATGCTAGAGACATGGTTTTTTTCTCAGTGCGTTTCACGCTTAGGGGATTCACATATGGGGTTCATTCTTTGACTTTTGTCTAGTTGGGATCGATTTTTATCCTATTATCGTGCGGCCCGGGAGGATTACATTCACGTTTAACTATAGAGAAGGTAATTGTAACACGTCTCTATAGGTACAACTTTGTCATCATATAGGTTTTGTGTGTTACTTTCCCTGTCTTTTAGGTTTAGAATAGTTTTACTCTCTGATC
This sequence comes from Triturus cristatus, assembly GCF_964204655.1. Lineage (NCBI taxonomy): Eukaryota > Metazoa > Chordata > Amphibia > Caudata > Salamandridae > Triturus > Triturus cristatus. The sequence continues at coordinate 618,228,663 of NC_140588.1, read as the reverse complement.
CATTCTTCACTGACTAGCTTTGGTAGGAATTTGTGGGAAGTCCTGGGACCAGTATGGAAAGGTTGATTCTATCTATATTGTATCCATCCAGCTGTGTGACCTTCCCGGTCAGCTAAGGTTCATATCTATACATCTCTATTTCATTAATCCCAGGAGTATAATGAGCCTTTGTGAATTTTGGAAATATGAGCCTAAGGTGAACTACACTGATTTTGGGTGGTGATAGGTTGCACTGTTTGTCATGATTATTGGTGATGGTTAAATATGTCAATTATATTCTCCTTGGTTTGGTGCACTTTTCAAAGTAGGAACATAGGTGCAAGTCAAGGTAAGTGTTAGAAATGGGAGTCTCTAGTTGACGGAGGTAGGTACCTTTTTCGAAATAGGGACCCTTGGTTCTAGTCAAGGTAAGGGGGATACACACTTTAGATAACCCCAGCTCACCACCTGGGTAGCTTGGCACAAGCAGACAGACTTATCCCAAAGGCAATGTGTAAAATATTTGTACTCGAAAACCACAGCAATATAGTGATAACACTACAAAAAAGGACACCACACCAGTTTAGAAAAATAAAGTATCTTTATGTAAATTCAACATGACCAAAACAACAAAAATCCAACATACATGTAATAAGAATGTGAGGTTTCAAGCAACTTGGTCCATAGAAAATTATGGATGCGTGATTTCTCACAAAGTACCTATAGATGTGTTAAAATTCACAAGGACAAACTGCCGCAGAGATGGGAAGCATCAAAAAGAAAGAGATGTGTCAGTTCATGAGACCTTGGGGAGGAGATGAAACAGTTCTGCTGCACACAGAAGTGATGCGTCGAATCTGGTCTGTAGTGGGAAGTGATGCGTCAACTCCAAGACGATTCTGGTCCGCGGGTGATGCGTCGGGAAAACTTGCCGCACAGGTGCAATTCGCGGAAATCCGGGATGCGTTGCTGATCTATGCGGCAGCGTCGAGTGGCGCTGCGTTGGTTTCTTCAGCCGTGATCCCTTGGTGCGTCAGCTCTTGCAGCCACGACAGGTGCTGTGTTGCTTCTACAACGGCACAGCGATGTGTGGAGATTCATCTCGCATAGCGGTGCTGCGTCAAAAAAACAGCTCCATGAAGAGCATGGCACCCTCTGGCAGGTCAGAACTCTCAGCAACAGAGTTCAGGGGAGCTGGGAGGTGAAGGGGCGTGAAGTATTTGTGTCCCTGAGACTTCAGAACAGGTGGTCAGCACACACAGGCCCTTGGAAACCTTCTTTCAAGCAGGTTCACAGCAAAATTCCAGTCTCTATCCTTTCCTTGACAGAAACAGCAACTGCAGGCCAACCCCACACAGAAAAGGGGCAGTACTCCTGCTCACAGCTCTTCAGCTCTTCTCCTTGGCAAAGGTTCCTCTTGAGTCCAGAAGTGATCGAAGGTTCTGGGGTTTAAGATCTACTATTAATACCCCATGTTGTCTTTGTTCTCTTTGTGCAAGGGTCTCTGAGTCCAGGCCAAACAGTTCTGTCCTCACTGGTGCAGTACGACCACAGGGGTGGAGTCCGGCCCTATTCAGGTGCAAGGAAATCTCCTCCCACTACTCTAAATCCAGCCACGGTCTATTCAGCTCAGCTCGGAGTCATCCAGGAAGAGCCCTGCAGTGGCTGTCTACAATGAATTCACATCCCCAGCCCCTGTCACTCCAAAACCAGACAGTCAATCCACAAACAGGCAAAGGCACACAGAATAGTTAAACAAAAAAATGCCTACTTTATAAAAGTGCTATTTTCTAAACACACAATTTATAAACCATATTTATTAAAAGATGCGTTATTACATTCTGAGTTCAGAGAGCCTAAAATTTATTTCTCTAGCTTGTCCCAATGGGAAGTTATACTTGTCAAAGTATTAAAGTATTTCCGATTCCATCCTATGAGACAGATAGCCTTTCAGTAGGGAAAAACAAAATTGACAGTATTTCACAGGAAGGAAGGAAGGAAGGAAGGAAGGAAGGAAGGAAGGAAGGAAGGAAGGAAGGAAGGAAGGAAGGAAGGAAGGAAGGACACACACAAAAAACACCTTGGGCCTACCATAGGGGTGGCTTACATGTAAGAAAGGGGAAGGTTAGGGCCTGGCAAGTGGGTGCACTTGTCAGGTCGACATGGCAGTTAACAAACCGTCTGAGATACCTTTTCAGGGCTACTCATGTGGTGGCACAATCAGTGCTGCAGGCTCAGTAGTAGCACTTGATTTACAGGCCCTGCATACTCCGTACACTTTACTAGGGGCTTACCAGTGAATCAAATATGCCAATCGGGGAGAACCAATTGTAATAACAATTTACACAGGGAGCACTTGCACGTTGACACTGCTCAGCAGTGGCAAAGTGCCCCAAGCATTTAAGCCAGCAAAACCAAAATCCAGCACATCATCAAAAATACAGGAGGTAAAAGCAAAAAGTCAGGGGTAACCACGCCAACGATGCAAAGTCTAACAGTAAGTATATTGCACATGTTATTCTTGCTCTGTGCATCCTTTCCTTGGGTGTAATTTTTTGAGGTAACTACAACCACTTCGAGAACGTTTTCTTTTGCAAAATTATTAATGCTTTCATCTTTATCCTTAGAGAACCGTGGACTTTGGCCTCTCTATTTTTCTCTCCCCCTGCTTTTATTCTGAGTTGGAACATCTATATTGTGCCCTGCAGAAGGTGTGAGCTCGGCTGGCCACTTGACACGGAAACGCTCGTCGGCACCTGCATGATTGCCTCTGTGACATGGCAATGGAACATCATTTACAAAATGGTATAGATAACCACAGGACATAAATTGTAAGGGGATACATACCACAAATTATACAAAGAAATGCCTTCTAGAAACCTGTAAATGATTTCAGGCTATTAAATGATTAACTCTTTATTAGGCATTGTATCTTGGAATAATTCATTTTCTTTAGATTCAGACTGGTTATATGTCATTGAAGTATGGTATAATATAGTTTTAATGGGTCACTGGGTGATGTGTTTGGTACGAGTGGTATGTTTGAAGTTTGCAAGTGTGATAAGTTTTAGTCTGGGGGAGACTGTTCTCTTTTGTTAAATTATCATATATAAGTTACATGTTCTAAAGCAGTGATTATGACTGTAAAAATAAAGACATTTGATTCACTCTATATTTTTGTGTCACTATTATTGATAGTGTTTATTTATGAGCTGTTCTTACAATGTACTATAAAAGACTGTTGAATATTAATTGTACTGTAATGTTTTTCTTTTATCATACTTTTATGGTCCATTTATTTAGATCGAATAAAGTTACTCTATAATAATACTATTATTGTTATTTGACTCTTTGCATAGAGATTTGTATTGGAAGTGGGTTTCCTCTCTTTTTCTAATACAACAAAGTTGACAGGTCTAATACCACTCAATTGGCAGAGATCTACAGCAGGGTGGGCAATTTAGTACACTTTTTAGGGCAAGCTTATGCGTGCGACCTCTTGTGTACATCTCTGTGGGCCCAAAGTCACCCCCTGCTTCTCATTTGTTTGTTTCAATGTCCTTTAAAAATCCTTGCCTGCTAGTGGCCCATCCAGCCTCTTTGTCTCTCCTTTTTCCTCCGAGGAGAAGGGACTAAGTACAATATCATTACGCTTTGTTCTGTTTATCTGTTCGTGGAGGGTCTATTTTATTATTTTTCCCACCTCGAGTTACACTGTGGGTGTACAGGCATGTAGCTGCTTACACTTTATTGCAGCATTAGTCTCTCCAGTTCTTCCCATGTGGCTGACATTCTTTTGTATTCTCCCCGAAGGCAGCTCCCAGGCTGGCTTGGAATGCCAGCAATTAATATTGTGTCTTTAACTCTGCCCTCTTTAATTTCCTCCTTGCATGGCCATAGCTGGAAAAGACGAACTGCTGGAAGAGGATGATCTGCTGCTTGGTGACTGCCGGCACAATGTTTGTATCAGCATGATCGCACCAGCCTGCATTTAAAAACACCAAAAATGCAACTCACAGTTTATTTAGACCAATATTTCCAGTGAAAAATGGAAAATAGGCACAAAAACACTGCGATGGCAGCTCTGGGCCCCACAGGGCTATAACTGGCATTGCCTCTTCGACGGGTCCCTTGAAATGGCCCTGGCTTTCTTCCTCTTGTCCTTCCGGTCTTCCCTTTCTCGCATTGATTTGATACCAGCTCTGAAGCCAGCAGCAGCCAGCCATGCCTTCTAGCTACTGCAGATCCAAAACATGTAAAACATTAAACCACTATTTAAAAACATGCATTGTTTTACCAATGCTTCAAATTATACTTTAATATGCATGCTGCTTGTGTTCTTTCCTCCCCTCGAGGACCTGTGCATTAGCAACACCTGGTACTGTGCTTGGCTGCTGGCTGAGGAGTTCAAAGTCTCCCCTTGTTGGTTTAGGACGGAGGCCACAATGTTTCCTTCTCCTGGAAGAACGTCCCCTATAAATGTGCATTTTAATGTACCAAATAAATGCAGCACAAGAACGCAGGGCCAGAACGTGGGCAGTGCGACCGGTGCCACGGCACTGGGTACTGACTTCCAGTGGGGCAGTGGTTGCAAGTTTATTTTGCTTTTAAAAGCACTCCGTCGCGTTCCTTCCCTTCAGCAATTTCCAGTCAACAATAAAAATGTCACGATAACTCCAATGATTAACGTTCCCGCTGGAGAGATCAGAGTATTGTCTAGTGGAAGTTTTGACTCATGGTAAGGCAGCACAGAGGGGAAATATGCCTGCTGCAAAGAAAGTGTACCATGCACATCACAAAGTGAATATAATGTAAATAGGTTAGGGGGATACAGCTTGTGTGAGAGAGATCCTTTTGTTACTTGCAGCTTATACGTTAAAATCCTAATACAGAACAGGGAATTTATAACTGTCATCAAAGAACTGCACACACACTGGAAAGTATAGATTAGAGCATATATTAATGTTGTAAAAAGGGTTAATCTGGGTAGAAATCAATTATTTTTATTTAAGAGAACCCCCAACTATGTTGCTTTCTTTTAAATTCTGAGTTTGTGGTTCTCCAGCCCAAGCACTCCTTTTTTGTGTTCTTTTTTTTATTGCGTATCAGAGAAAAACATAAGTGTGGTTGACGCACAACATTGTACAATCATGTTGGTTATAACATAAAAAAACACATCTGTACAAGCACTCTTGACAATGCAGCTCGCCAGTATGCATGACTTGTGACTCCTACAACCCTGTAGTCCACTGTCTTATGTAACATTTCCTATATGCTGATTTACACAGCTATGATTGATGCTCTCTGTGTAGTATGTGTGTTATGCAAAGTGCTCTGGCACCCTACACTGGTATGAGTGGCGCTATATAACTAATTAAATGTATCTGAAGTTATTGGTTATTGAGCCTTAAGGAGGATTGTTAAAAGGTGGTGTTGGTGAGGAAATCCGTGACAGAGGTGGTCACCACCTCCACCGTTGATAAGGGGGTGTCAACAAACACTGTCGCACCAGACTCAGCAGCGCGTAAGCCAGCCCTGCAAGAAAGTCTTTTGAATTGTTCTACACAATCATTCATATAGACATTTTTTAAAGAAATGCTGTTGGACCTTTTAATTCACTAATATTGATGTTGTTGGGGAAAGGCTTTCTAGTACATAAAACTTGTTTTAATAAATGTGTTTTGGTTAACATATCAATTTATGGTGTTACTTTGTTCGTGGATGGTCATTTCAGTACATTTTATTTTAATTGGAACCAGACACAATGCAGCCTTCTGCTTCGCCGTTCGTTTTCATTGATTGCGATACTCCGTGCTCAATTAAAGGATGGCCTTGTTGAAGTCAGGAACTTCCTATTTATTTCCACCAATGGGTAGTATGTTATCTATCATCTCTCCTCGTGTGGAGCAGCTGGGTGTTGAAGGTTTCAGCTTTTTCTTGTTTATTGGTGCTGCCTGCTGTTGACAGAGAAGATGTGTAGCTGAGCGGCGAGACGGAAGATAGTATTTATTTTTTGCTTTTACCTTATGAGACTTAATCCAAATACCTAGCACACTTTTTAGCTTTTGTTTTTAAGCATGTGTTTAAAATCCTTCTTTACAAAAGGTCTTGTTTTCATTTGTTGCCGATACTCACTGTGCTTCCCGTTGGCAATCATTGACTTAAACGTTTAAATTATTGTGTTTTTCTCCCATACGCAAACAGATGGTGCCATTTTCCAACACTACTAAATCCCAATAAAAACCCTCTTCCCCTTTGCCTTCATAACTGCCCTGCCCTTCTGTTATCTAGTCAAACACCCCTCACCTTTCTACCTCGCAACTGAAGAGCATGTGACTTTTGGCCAGAGCTGTCAACTTGAGAACTGGGGAACCAAGTTTATTCTCGGCGTCAGCTCAACATTCTTGGATTCTGGGCAAATACCTTCTACCTTATTGAACTCCATATAATACACTCCCCTTTGTACCCCCACCACTGTTTTTGGGATCTGTAGTTTTGTTTAAGGTTCATAAATATGGGATCAAAATTCCAGCACGCAAATGTCAAATTTGTTTGGGACCAGTAAACACGAAATTTGCACTGGGTAAAAAGACTGGTTTACTTTGTTTAATGCTTGTACAAAGCACCCATATTCAGCTCTGCCCTAATTGCAGAAGCTGGTCCTAAACTTTGCAGGGCTGTGCATCCATCAAAGCAAGTATCCTGATGAGGCCCTGGGAGTGGACAGCAGTTCAGCTGAAGAAGAAAAAATGTATCATGTCATCCCTTTCATGGGTGTGGTTGCGTTATTGCATCGGTGTCACTTTACAGCTTCTTTTGAGAGTGTTAAAGCCTGATACCTCTTATCTCGGCGTTTGCTAACATCCCCTTTGCTCATCTCAGAAAACATACCAAGCTTCACCCCCTTTTATGTTTACATTTCCTGGGTGATATATGTGAGATAATTTCCATATACTGGTTTCATGTTTCTTTTTAATGTTATAAAAGCACAACATGATCACCGACCTCAAGCATCCTGCATTCAAAATTTCTTCTCATGTGCCGAATGTCGCCTCTTTTCGCAATGTATCATAAACAAGTGCTTTTGAGTTTCAACGTCTGAACATATGTTTATAGGTTTGTGTATGCATTGGTAAAGTTGCAGAGCGTTGACCATTTCATAGCTTTGACGACCTATAGCAGGGTAAAAAGATGAATCCTCCTCAGGGCACTGTTTGTCGAGTTCACTGAATAAATGGCACCAGACTGATCAAACAAACATTGGCAAAAACTATGTTTGGTGCTGGCTACTAGCCTTTTGGATTGCTCAATGTTGCTTTTGTTTTTTTCAAAACTCTAACATAAAAAAAGTCTGAAGGTAAAAATATTTTTGGGTCTCACAAAGCACCCATTGCTTGGTCCATGGCGCTGAAGGGAACTAGCTTTTGTGAGCGTGCTTTTTCTAAAAAAAGCGGAATGTTCCTACTCATAGTGAAGTTAGCCAATGGCTCAAGTGTGACCCATTGCTGTATGCTGTAGAGAGTGGAAAAGAGTGTGAAAGAGTGTGAATGACAGACCAATGGATGTAGAGGTCTGTCTGAAAGCCCTATACTAAAGTACATTATACATAAAATGTTAGTAATATCGAAAAGGCCTTGGCTATAACTGAAATGGGCACATACTTTACCTTATGCTGTAGAGTTTTTGACTAAAACCGTACATAAATAAACTTACACTGCTTTTCCAAACCATGCTTAGATTTTTTTGATCACATGATGGTAGTCTCAGATGGAATGAAGCAAGATTATTCATAGTAGTTTGATTGCCAGAAAACAAGTATAACATCCGTCTAACATGTGCCTCGCTGCTGTTCCTTCGACTCTTCTCTATGGCAGTTCCCTTCCTGTGTCATTTCTTCTTCATGGCAGTTTGCACCAAGACTCTTCTCTATAGCAGTCCTGCACTTCTTCCCTGCAGCGCCACCCATCATCCACCTCCATTCTAGATGCATGCACACTATCTCCCACCTCCAAACCTAATAGATCTTGCATTGCTGAGACCCATTGGCTTTGCAAATGCCTGGAGGGAGCTCAGTAGGTACTGCACGTCCACTGTGGTTTGTGGGATTCCCTATGCAAAATGCGTTTACAAGTAGAGATGTGCAGAGCCCTACGACCATTAGCAACCAAGGCAGCATACCACATTGTTCAAGCCCCCCCCCCCCCCCAATACAATTCAATGACAAAAATGTCACTAGGGGTTGACTATGCATGTTTTCATTTTGATATTCGGACAAGTCTTTACATGTTATTATAAGGTTTTGAAAATTAGTGCGACATGAAAGGCCGCCTTTCTTTGTAATTATGTTTCATCATTTTTAAACTTCGTAACACAATCCACACAAATACAATCCACACCGTGCCACATAATTCCAATTAGCATCATTTCACTCAACACCACACACTTCCGTGGCACACAATTCAACTCTATACATTTCCATTCCAAACCACATAATTCAACAAACCACATATTTAAACTTAATACAATTAAACACCACGTACATCCAATCCACACCACAGAATTCTACATCATGCCACAAAACTCAACAGCACACCATATAATTAAACTCCCCAACATACCACTCCACAACACAAAATGCCACTCCACATAATTCCAGTACACTCAACACCACATTACTATTCACATATTTCCACTGCACACCACACCACATAATTCCACAACTAACAATTTCAATCCAACCCACATTATTCCACTCCACGCCACATACATCATTCGAATCCAAAACACATGGATAAAAGACATTGTCATTTACATCGCCAATACCGCTAACTCACAAATGTGAGACCAATTTGCATTGCAAATGCTTGTTTTTGCTAGTTCCTGGGTTGCAAACTCTCGGTGGACTATGCACCAGGCAGATGATTCACTACCCCCTCCACCTCTCCCTGTACATCTGGCAGATAAGCAGGGTCCTTTGTGCGAATGTACCTCTATGGAGCTTAGTTTCGCAATTTGGATCCCCGTCGCGCCACCTGGACGCATGCTGCAACTGTGCAGATATGTAGTAAAGCTCCAAATCAGGGAGGCCCGGCCATCCTCTTTTCAAGCCAATTTCAATATCTTCAGGCGGCTGCTATTTTTACTACCCTCCCATACCAGCTTGACTAAAAGGCAGTCTATTTCTTGAAAGATGGATTTCTGTACATGGCATTCTGTCACATATACAAACATTGGTGTAAGAACACCAGTTTTGACACAACCCGAGAGTAGAGGCTATAAGCTGTCGGAGAGAATTTCCAAGATTATACTCATAAGGTAATTCAGCAGCATAGGACATCCATAGTCCCAAATAGATAAACGCTCTCAGTTGCCATTGTAGGTCCAGATATGGTAATTCCAGTTGGGTCTCTCCTCCCAGGCCCGCCATTGATTATAGTACTGTTTATTGATTATTAATGAATACCCCCACCCGAGACTTCATCAAAGCTATCTAATCCCCCGCATGAGCGTGGGTACTGTTTTTGGGGCCGAGTCAAGTACACTATGGTGTCATCAGCATACATGGACACCACATGTATTGTCGCACACTTGTATTCCCCAGGGTTGCAGCTCCAGTTTTAACCATATCACCAATGGTTAAAATTGCTAAGGTGAATAACAGTGGCAACATGGGGCACCCCTACCCGATTCCTCTCTCTATATTTCATCCCTAAGATATTCTACCACCCAATAGGACTCTGGCAGTTGGGCCTTTATATAGGAGCCTTGCCCAACTCAGAAAATTAGGGCCAAATCCCATTTTGGAAAGGACCTCGAACATATACTCCCAGCTAAGGAAGTCAAATGTCTTCTCAATGTCTAATGCCACCAGGGCACAGTCTTCCACAGACTCCTCTAACGAGCCCACAACATGGATTAGGCATCTAATATTGAAGAGGGTTCTCTGATGAGTAAAGAAGCCGCACTGTCATTCGTGTATGAGGGCACCAATTCTGGTCACAACTCTATTGTGAAATATCTTGGAGTGGACCTTTACATTGACATTCAGCATGGATAATGATCAGTATGATCCAGATTCCTTTGGGTCTTTAGCAGATTTAGGTACCATAAAAATAAAGGCCTCCCTCATGGTCTCTGGCAGTGCTCCGTCTGTTTAGCTTCAGAGTATAACTCCAGGAGCATGTCTGCCATCACGCTCGCATACATGCCCAATACAACTGAAGAAAACGTATCCCCACCAGAGAATAGCCGCCCTCCCTAGCAATATGCAGCTCCAGGTGCGCGCTATGCCCCTGTGATAACCTTGGGAGTCTAAGGTTGTCCAGATATGTCTCAATCTTAGACATTGCCAGTGTCTTCAAACTTTTGTACAGCTGGCTCAAGTAGTCTGACAAGGTGATAAATGCTTGCCTTCGTTACTGCCCATTCAAGGTGAGTATCAGCGATACTTCACAAATTTAAATGGCATTGCCAGAGTGGATGAATACTTACTCTATTAAGACGGTCCAATAATGGTTGGGTAGGTATATGTAAAAATAAATAATAAAAAATAAATATGACTTTTCTTAGGCTGCCTAACAATTATATTTGTTCAGTTGATTTTTTTTTTTTTTTTATGTATTCTACAACTAGTCACCTCAATTTGAATCTCCAGTCCTCATGAGTAAGTATTTCCTAACAGATGTGTGCCTTTAAATTCTTATATTTTTGTAGAGAGTGTTTTGAAGTGTAATCCGAAGTTATATGCTTCAGTTCCTACAACAGGACATCATTTTCAGATTTGTAAGTAATTTCTATTTGTAAAAGTTTTAAAAACCATTTGTGTGTTCATTTTACTGATGAAATGATGACAAATGTTTGAACTACTCAGCAAGGTTTGGATGGACGAATATGTCCCAGTCCAAAGGAGCAAGGACTCTAGGTCCAAGGAGCTGACCCAAGACCAAACAGAAGCACTGTGAAATGCAAAGGGTGTTTCTGAATAGTATTTTCCCCTATAGAGGGCCCGACACTGATATTTTCCTGTAGTGTAATGGGAACACAGTGTAATCCGGCCAAGCTGTATGGTAGAGACCTCACAAATGATGAGACTATCATGAAGTGCTGTTATGCATACGATGGGGTGGCAAAGGAAACTTCGCTCTGGGATGGTCTCGTCCTGAGAGAGCTGGGATTACTAGGGGGATTCCGAATGAACAGCTTAGAGAGGAGTACATAATAAATAATTCACAAATCTTTAAATACATACAGCTGAGACATGTTCGGGTAGGTATAAAGAACAGATGTGCAATATACAGGAAGTATCTCTCTTGGAAAATAGAGTACTGACGGAATCCATGAAGAAGAAAGTGATGTACAGGAGTCTGAGACGTTGGTAAAAAAACTCACTGGAAGAACTAGCACAGGCAAATGCAAAACGGGAAGAAGGGTGAGGTCGTCTGCCCAATGGGAAGAGGCAAAATAATTCTACTCCACCAAACACAACACCAGAGTCTGCCCTCAGGGCATTCAGATTTTTGCAACTGGATCGCTGCCTGGGAGTGAGCAAACATCACCAGGTTCTGGAGCAAAGTCAGAGATAAACTGTCAAAATCATGCTACTAGGAACTGGGGTAAACAGTCACCCCTGAAGAATAAAACGTTGTATTGTGGCATGGGACTGGTGGTCGCCAGAGGATACATTGCCACACTGTGGGTGTGGAAAGCCAGTACCCACTTTTAGAGAAACATGGATGGGTGCATAGCGGCTGACGAAATATAGAAAACCGTGGGGTGTCCCCATAAATACTCAAAAATATGGGGTAGCTGGTGTGAACCGCATAATCTAGAATGAAGATTGTCCACACAAAAAGCTCAGCGAGGGTGGAGAAAGGAGGTTGGGATGGCAGCCAGTTAGTAACCGCGCTCCAAGGGACGACCTAATGGACATTGCAATTGCTTAAACTCAAACCGTTACCCCATTCCTAAAGATGTACAATGTATACATGGAAGATACTATGTTACATTGTGCTTGATACCAAGTGAGTTTTCAACTAAGAATTGCAAAATGTATATTGTGTATGATGCACAAGCTTGTCACTCAGACCACTGGGAAGTGGACATAGGTACCCACCTAACAGATACGCAATGGGAGTATTGCTGTTGCCACACTAGGGAAGTTTCTATGAACGACAAACAAACAGCTGCATTATATAATTTTCTCCATCAAAACTATTGCACCCCAGTTAAACTACATGGATCTGGGATGCAGAACAGTGATGCATGTGAGAGATGTAACAAAACAGCAGCTGACTTAATGTATTTGGCATGGAAATGTGCGTTGATTGGAAATTACTGGTTCCAAGTGCTAAGCGGCACCGTGGGCTTGCACGCCAGCAAGTTGCCCTGCTGGCACTCCTGGGCCACGCTAAAGGGATACCCACACACTCTAGAAAAGTTGTTGGCCTGGCCCTGCTGTTGACGTGTGGCTATGTCATGGGTAGGGTCACCACCTACTGTAAGTAACTGTCTCACAGATCTAGCATCATGCACAGAGAATTCAGAAACGTTGCCCAGGAGCTCACACCTTAGGGACATGTAGGGCCCGCTGAGAACCTCTCTCGCTGGTAAAAGACAATGAGCAAGATGCAAGGGCCTGTGTGAAGGTAACGAAATGTCTCTGACTATCTGGGAGGCGTGGAGGAGAATGGCAATAACGGAGTTGTATTAAGGGATGCATGAAGGAATGCATGGGGGATGCTGTAGTCACAATGCCACATCACAAATAGTGGAGTCAAATGGCCCGGCCCGGTTGTTTCGTTGAAATGCCCACGATGCATTCTATGAAGGTCCCTTTGTTGTATCACTCAAAACTTAAAGATTAAAAATAAAAAGAAGAATGTCATTCAGTTTAATGGCCCACGCATCAGCACCAGAAACAAGGCATTTATTTCAGATTTTCTGTCCTTACGAAATCTAGGATACATTGCACTTAAGTCATGAAATGAGACACGAAATTCCAGAAGTACCAGTTATATTTTTAATAACAAGGTTACATGTTTTTTGCTGTATTTTGCAAAAATGACATCGTAACAGCAGACAATAATGAAGCCATTTTCAAATGCCAATATGAAAGAAGAACTTTAAATACAACCAAAAGACATTCCTGTGGGATGAACGACTTATAATAAGACACTGGACAGCATCAAACAAAAGTTGGCACAATAAAAATGTATGGACAGCCATACAATAGCTTCCATTTCCAGATTTCAGAACAGAAAAAAAGAAATGCCGGTCCCTTTGTTTTCAAGTAGATTCTCTACTTCACAGCATTTCAATCATCTACTCATTATATGAATGAAATGCCATGCCCACCGCCACATCTCTACCAGGTTAGGCACGACTTCCAATTAGACCCAGCTCTTCAATTCCACAGCATCCAAATAAATAGGAATGCATACAGAGTAGACAGAAGAGCGGAGAGCAGAGAATGCCTGAAGATACATTTCTGTTTGATTCACAGGTGTACTTTTTCCCACGCCAATTACGATATTAGCATAAAAATAGCTTATAACGGCTGTACGATTGTTCCACACACTGCTATGGAAGCAAATATAACCTCCCTCAAAATGTTTTACAAATTTTAAAAGCAGATTAGCATACCTTTTTCATAATGTAGATTTTAAATCTCATCTTCTTTGCCATGATTGGTTATGCATTGGCATAGAAAATGTGTAGTACTAATCAGGACATTCAGAGAATGATGGGAACCAAAGGCTCTTTTGGAGACTAAGGTTTCTGTCCAAGATAGCAAGCAATTGCCGGTTCTCTCTGTGAACAGTGTTCCTGATCTGCAGGTTCTACTCACTTCTCTATTAGCGATTCCAATTGTTCTTGGAGTGAGGACAGCTGTTAATGAAAGAGAAAAGAAAGATATTTCACATTCAATCTTTTTTGTAGAATTGTTTTAAAAGACCAAAAGGGATGCCAGTACATGAGACTGTCTTAGAAAACATCAAACAATTGGGCTCTCCAAAATTACAAAAGGGTTTGTGCCATCATAGTGACAGACATTAGGCTTTACAACACAAAAAAAATGAAATACTGCACTCAATTCTAAAATAATTTACATTTCTTTTCTCATCACGACTTTTTTTTACTGCCACTGATAAAAGTTTCTTGCTTCAGGGTGTAGTTCCCGTGTGCAATTTTGTGGTAACATGCAGTGACCAATGTTGCTAACAAAATACTGGTCATACCAACAGCTCACAAAAGTAGCAGCAAGCAGCCAGTGCACCGCAGAGTTCTCCGTGTTCTCTGAGCAAGTGGCTAATATTGTGGGTGGCAAATTTAGAAACACTTAGCAGACTTAGGCAATCCCATGTTTGAAAGAAATCATCCATTACCAAAAGACAAACAACGAAGCCCTCACCCCACATGCAATTACAACGAGGTTGTTACAACAACCGCGTTGTAACAACGCATACCATTACCCCGCAAGTCAAAACAATGGCGTGCGGAGGGGGAGAAGGTGTTGGATTTAAAATCCAACACCTTCCCTACTATCCACACAGACTGGAGTTGGAATAGTAAATTATACTATTCCAACATCCAGCGCCCCCCTCCGCAAGTCGTTGTTCCGACTTTTGGGGGTAATGGTATGCGTTGTTATAACGCAGTCATTGGAACAACCGCGTTGTAATTGCATGCGGGGTGACGGCATACGTGAAAAGGAGGCATATTCTTCAATTACCATCTACTTGAAGCATCGTGATGAATAGCTGCTCTTTCAAGAAGCCCAATAAGTCCACACCAGTCCACGTCCTGAGGGACCTCAAAAGGTTAGAGGTCAAAACATGTCAACATCCAGTGGAGCAAGTGATTTGGATATAAAGTGATTTGCAAAGGACACTTCCCAGGGTTACATCTTACATAATGGAGAAGTCCCTTGGTGAAACCTAGCCCATACCTTGACCACAGAACATTGAAGGTGGGTCAGCAATAATAACATAGAATCCTTCCCTAAGTGGACTGCTTTGAAAATAGTAGACTAGTGGCTCTGAACTACATTATTTTTTAAATATAAAAGTCTTTTGTATTTAAATTATTTGAGTTTAGCAAGAAATACACTCACATCTGTTCACTTTTAAGTAATTTCAAGCACAAATTTTAAATGGTTGAGCATATTGTTAGCACACATTGTCAAAAACATGTCAAATGATGCAGGTAACTTGCAAATGTGCTTTGATCAATTGGCTGAAAAATTGATTACATTAAGTAACAACCAAAGGTTACATTAAGTGATTGAGCAATCTGTCTGCATGTCAACTGTTCTGTCTTTCTAAAGTTATTTAAGTACATCGGTGGAGGCACTTTTATACACAAGCCAACAAAATATAAGCAACCTTTTAGTTCTGATAGAACTGCTGATATATTGTGTCACAGCAGCACTTCAATTCCTGAGGTGGTTGGGCAATGTCTGCTGGCAGTAGAACAAGTAGAAGAATTGAGACAACACACAAGTAAATTGGGTGTGTCTGGCTAGAGAGAAAATATGTAGCCTCTCTGCAGTGTTACTTTTAATTCTTGGTTTGTAGCATCTTTTCGCTATAGTTGCTGTGCAGGGTGGGGTTAGAAGGCAGGTTGTAACCAAGGCCAGCCACATAGCCAAACGTTGAAGGTGCAACATAAGAAAAAAACTTGCTGACTGTAATAGCTCTTAAGATTATTTAAAATGTAGGTTATGTACTAATCAATATGATCTGATTTTAGTAAAGTAGTAAATCAAATTATATAAATGGAAGCCGACTGAGCAAATAAAGATTCCATATGAAAAAGTGGGAACATGGAGGTGAATACTTCACCAAATGTTGAAATAGTTAAGGAAATACCTTCAGCATCACTAATTAAGTTATTAAAATCTTTTATCAATGTAGTGGAAATTATTAATTCATACAAAAGAGACAGGAGTTTGAAGGAAAAGGATCGGTTCTGTACAACTCACTAAAGATAGATGTACAATGGCATGTGTCTTTGGCCAATTTTAAATTGAGGATAACAAGGCAGGTCGAAATATTATTAACATGCATTATTTATTCTTTTTAAATTATTTGTATAGACATTATCTCAAGAGGGAAAAGACAAGGTGCTGTGTCCACTAGTGAAAGCAAAGATTAATTTGTGAGAGCTGTGTGGAGCGATTATCCTAAGGTAGACTGCAAAATAGTATCGAAAGCTCAAACTTTGGCGTCACGAGTGACAGAACTGCATTTTGAATGGCCTATGTAAACAGAATCTCAGAATCACTATATATTGTAGTGATTCCATAAAAATAAAAATTACAAAATAAATATATATTATATAAATATATATATATTTTTATTCACTGGAAAAAATAAAGGTTGAAGCAAAGTTGTAATTAGGTGACATTTTCAGTTTTAAACTCTAAAAAAAAAACACTGAAATTCACCAGTTTGAGCTATCTCAAGAAATATAGCTCGTGCACGAAGAGAACTAACTTATGCCCCCACTATGCACAGTGATATTAGCAATGATGTCAAAGAAAACGTCACGAGTGATGTAAAATCTAGGGTAATAAGCAATACTGAACATTTCACACAACTATAATGTTACTTTGACCTTTCTTTCTTTTTTCCAGTGAATTTCTAGGTTTTTTTTTTTTTTAAAGCTAGCAATTCAACGCCTTCAGTTCATTGCCTACGTGGCAGGGGGTTCACTGCAGGGCCTGGCTAAGCCCTGCAACCCAACCCAGCATGCTGCTTACCCCACGCTGCACAGGGCGTCCGGTCCCCCCCCCCACCCCTGGGACCAGCCACATATATGTAGGGAAAGGGGGTTACGCACCCCCTGCCCAGGTCGATTTCTGCCTCAGGGACCCCATTCCCCAGAGCCTGGCGAACAAAGGGTGGATGAGTTTGTGCCAAATCAGGCTACCTACCACACTTTCATTGGGAGCTGTTTGGGGAGCCCGAAAGCCCCTGTAGGCTTCCCACATCCAACAGGAGCCTGCATTGCTCCCGCCTGCAGGGAGCAGCAAAACATGCTGCTCCCTGCGGGCGGGAGCAATCTTTTCAGCTACGTCCCGGCTCGCTTCACTGCGGGCAGGGAAACAGATGACAAGTCCGCTCCCAGCGAGCAGGAGCATTTAACAAGTTTCCGCCCGCGGGGAGTGGAAGTGTTTGCTCCTGCTTGGTGGGAGATTTGAAATTGCTTCCGCCAAACAAGAGCAAACACAGGTTTCCCTGCCTCCGCCAGTACGGGCAGGTAAAAGCTATGTCCTGGGGGTGGGCCTGAGCAGACTCTGGGGAGTGAGGTCCTCAGGGATATTAATTGCTCAGGGAGGAAGGCTGTGTGGCACTACTCCCCTTTGCAGATGCAGCTAAGCCCCGGGGGATGGGGACCCCCTAACACAGGGTGGAAATCTGCCTGGGATGAGGGGTTGCGCGTCTTCCTTCCACTTAACAACACAGCCAGGCCCCGGAGGATGGGGTCCCCGGGGCCGAAATCAGTACCTGGGTAAGGAGGACACACATGCCACCCCCCTCTCCAAAACAGAAATAGTTATTCCTCCTGAGACCTGGTTCACCTGGGGGTTAAAACAACAAGCGCGGGAGGGCGTGCTTGGTCTTTAAAAAATATTTGCCACGGATTCCTACCCTTCCCCGTCCAATTATTATTATTATTATTTTTTTTTAAAGGACTTGGGACAGACCCTGGAGGGCCAAGATGGCTGCCGCCACTTCCTGGTTGAGGTAGTTGCAGCCAATCAGATCTCAAATTAAGATCGGTCAGGATCCGCAGAACCTCCCCGTCCCTACATATAAAAAGTTTATTTTATTATTAATTATACTAAACAGATGGACAGCAAAACAAAAAGAGCACGCTTTCTGGACCTAGCTTTCTGACATATTTGGTGTAAATCTGTTCAGCGATTTAGGCTGCAACTGTGTGTAAAGTGCCTATGGGAAAATTAATGGGGGGGGGGGGGGGGGGGGGCGAACGCATTTTGGGACTTAACTTACTCCCCCTTAGTCCTCGCTTGACTGATCACCCCAAAATTTCCATCAGCAAACTAGGCAAAACATAGCACCTTTTTTGGAAAGTCTCGTCAAGATTCGTCAAATGGCGCCAAAGTTATTAGCAACACAAAAAAGCCATTTCCTGTGGAAATACGATCCCAACTATAACTACCCACGGTCGTTATTTTATATCATAGTCAGGGAAATGGGTGTAACTATGATAAATGACTGTGATATGGATCAGATGAAGTTCCGAGTTCTTCTCTAGGAATTAATATTGAGGTTTCATTGTCAAGGGAAAAACATAACTTTACATGAAAAGAAGAATTCTGAAACTATAATACTGTGGTCTGTTCCAATTACCAAAAAGAAGAACGAAATGTTCCAAAGGAAATAAATGAACAAAAAAAGAGATTGTGTTAAAAAAAAACCTGTGATTTCATGTAACAATTGCGGTTATCACTTTATTTGTAGTCATGGATGTAATTCCATTTATGTTTTCTCAGCAGCGTCTGCTTGGTCCCTGTGGACTTCTGGGAGATGCAGAACTGATGGTTATATTGTGATGAGTGGGCATAAATCACAGCCACGAAGACACTGTGAACAGGACCACCGATTTAGTTTACCCATTTCTTTTAAACATAAAATTCAATGAATGCTGTAAATTGTTGAAAGTGAAATTGGTTCCAGTGCAGTCAGGATAACCTTAGGTAGTATAGCAATAAGTTCCAGGGGATTGGTGTTGTAAAGTAACTAAGAAGAGACAAGAAACCCATAGTTGTTAGATTGTTCAGATGCGTTCCCCAGCCTTTAAGGGGAGAGTGTGTGAACCCTCACCCCTACTCCATGCAGACACTAATCATATTTTCCATTCTGGTTCAAGAGAATGTATCACGTGTGAGAGGGGATCAAGGATGATAATAGCAGTTGTAAAATTTCCTAGATTACCAAAAACGATTGAAATGGCTTCGACAATATAAACATGCAAAATGTATGTGTCAAGAACAGCACTCATGAACGGAGCTTCTTACTGTGCTCAAGGAACCAAAGGGGGATGTTGGACAGAAATTAAATATTTTTTCAAATTTCTTGAAAATAGAGACAGCTGTAACTCATAGGGTGTTCCAAAAATAAGCCTTATAATAGGTCTCCTAAGGACAAAAAACAACCAGAGTCAACCAGGCAGAAGGTGGCAAGAGGAATGGTTTAAAGAGGCCGCAATATACCCTCCCTAACAAATTCAAAAATACTCAAACTTGGAGGGTGACTGAGTTCACCTAGGTACTCAAAATGAAGTTCACTTAACAGAGAACTGAGTTTTCCCTTCATGCTGTGTGATTCTAATAGAGCAGTATCCTGATGAAAGCCCCATATTCTTGGCAAGCTTACTTGGACAAGCTGAAACAAGTCAAATAAATAGACATGCTGATTTCCATTACACCAATCTTGTTTTTACTCCTATGATAGGAAGGTAAGAAAGTTGTTAGGTTTTTTTTACTCTTCCGCAGTTTTTGGTTTTGGTCCTATGCCTCCTTAACTTTGGGTGCAAATATGGGAATATGTTATCACTAGGCAAGAGCTGTTATGTTGGCACTAGTTGTGCAAGGGTCAGACAATAAGCTATGGTGCTTCACTACGACCCATCGCCAACTCCTAGAGAGCAAAGTATGGGATTCAGGAATCGACCACAGTGAGGAGGAGAACCTATGATAAAGCATGCCACACAAAGTGGATGACAGTTTGACGTCCTTTTAAAGATCCACATTGCAATTAGATATTAACATGCTCATAAGCATTCACATCAAGCAACGCAAGACTTCTCTTTATACAGATCACACATTGTTTCTCGTGACTGAATGAACTCACACAACAATTTATCAATAAATATGGAATACAAACGTAGATGACGTGTGAGCCCTTTTTGGTATTCTGAGAAAGGGCCTCTTTTGACATGGTTAGCACCCACTTTTTGCCTGGAAAATGATGGGGCACACAGGGTCTCTGTCAACCAGGTCCCCTGTGCCAGCGCTTCTTACCTAAAACTGTTCCACAATTGACCCTTCAGGCCCCAAGTGAGCTCCTAGTAAATGGTACTTAAGGCATTGGGACTGAAGAGGGCCCCCTAGGGACCCCTCACCCAGGCCATGCAGACTGCCACCGCAGCATGCATGTACTGGTGCAGACAAAACGACAGTCGACATGGCTGTGTGCTATGCCAACTAGCACTGCCTAAGGTATAGGTAAGTCACCCCTCTAGCAATCCTTACAGGCTTAAGGCAGGGGTACCTATATCACAGGTGTGGGCATTTCTTGATGAGCATTTCTTGATGCCCCTACAATATTTAGTTCTATTCCCTAATATTGTAAGTGCCATGGAAACCAAAGAGAGTACATGGGCTGAAAGCTTGACAACTTGGGTTCCCGAGCACCATGATAGATTCTCTGAACCCAGGAGTGTCTGGTACCAAACTACTCCTCTCAGTAAACCCACACTGATGCCAGTGTGGTATATAATGAAACATTTAATCAGAGGGCACTTCAAAGGTGCTCCCTGAAAACCTACCAACCCTGGTGTGATCACAGACTGGCTTTAGGCAGCCTGCCACCACCAAACATGCTTCTGGAGCCCTGTGTCGAGAACCACCGCTCTGAGACCAGAAACATAGCACATCCTGGGCGGAGGTTTCGCACCTCCTCCCCAGGATGAACACAGTGCTTAAGAGGGAAGCTTCCTTTGTAATGTGACCCACAGCCTCTGTCGCTGGCAGCAGATAGCAGCCCCCCTGGTTTAGACCCCCCACTGTGAGCTGGAAAACCTGCAGGAAGAATAGGGAGGTGTGCCCACCTCTGCCAACTTCACTCCTAAGGTGCAAGAGTTGAGATGAAGCACAGCTTTCAGTCTCCTCCATCTGGAGGATGGTGGGACTTCTCCAAACAGGGTTAGGACTATGGCCCCTCCCACAGGAGGGTGGCATAATTGAGGGTGTGGACACCCCAGGGAAGGTGCCCATTGGCCCTACCCTTACATACCCCTAAATCAATTATTTAGGTGGCTCTCCCAGACCCTGAAACTAGGTCCTGCTGACCTAAGAAAAGGACGAAGATGACACCATGCTGAGAAGACTTACGAGGCCCACTGACTTGGCCTCAGCTCTACCGGCCTGTCTGCAGCTTCAAAGACCCTGAGAAAAGAACTACGCCTGTCCTGCAGCCAGCGACCTCCACAACCCCTGGGAGGACTGCCTGCCTGCAAGCAGCAGAGGACTCGGATGCCCCTTGGATCCGCAATCCTTGACCACTCTGCACCATATGCCTGTGTCCAGGTGGCACACAGATCCAGGACAGGTTCCCCAGTGATCCTGAGTCTAAGTCCAGCGTTAGCGGACCCCTTCTGGACTCCACGAAGGAGTCTGCAATGTGAATCGAAAGGCTCCCCCCCCGAACGCGACTGGCTCTGATGAGAGAAACCAGACGTCAAAGGACACCCCTGCACCTACAGCCCCTGGGCCTTCAGGAGCTCGACTGACAGTGTACCTGCGACCTACAACATCCCAATTTACCTCTGCGGTCACTGGTGTTCCTCGTGTAGCCTGCGATGTGATGCCTGCAGCCTGTTTTCGAATCACACTTTCTCCATTCACTTGCATTGGGCACCAAACACCGTGTTTGCACCCTGCACCCAGACGCCCCTTTGCTGCTGGTGTTGTATCTCTGGTGCTGCCTGGTTGGTCCCCCCACAGTGCTTACTTTAGCTTCCGAAGCGCGACCCCTGCAACCGATTTACTTACCTGCAAGCAGCGGGTCTTCAAGCACCTCTAGTCTCCATGGGTCAACACTGGGCATGATCTTCAAATTTGACCTCTGCACCCGGCCGCTGCTGGTAGTGTAGTGTCTGTGCTTACCTGCACCTTGCCCTCTGCTGACCCTGCAACCCGAAGATTGTAACAGTAAGATGGTTACTTACCCCGCAAAACCGCATTGTTGTTTTCCTCCATAAGTTAACGTTGCATAGACTGAAAATTGCACGGTTGAAACTGAAAAGAATTTCCATTTAAAAATGTACTTACCTTTTTGTGAAGATCTTTGTTTTAAAATAAATCTTGAGCAAAGCTTATTTTTATAAAATTCGAGTGGATCTCCTTTTTGAGTCGTGTGTCATTTATTGGTCATTGTGCGTACAACAAATGTCTTACACTCCTCTGTATTAGGCCTACACTACCACAAATAGAGCACTTTGGGTTTATATTGAGCCATGTATACTTCTGGAGGAATCTCTGGACTCTGTGCATGGTATAACCACTTAGTGGTATACCATATACAGAGCCAGCTTCCTACAGGCATGCATAATTAAACTTCTCTGTGTATGTAAAGAAAGTACATGCTGTATTTATGATAACATGGGATTTCTGATAACAGGATGATCCCCGATCCTTCAATCTAATCGTTTGAAATGTACCCCCGGAAGAGCATTTTATGCTAATGTGCCTACAGTAATATTTCCAGTCTTTTAGTTTTATTAGGGTTTACCCTAAACTACAATCTATATTCAAAAAGTCATTCATCAGAGTGGTACAATCAGAAAAGCTGTAGGAAAAGGACACATTAGAACAAGACTTGTAGAAAGCACCATACCACTTTAGCTTGGGCTTAGTAGGAGTGGCTGCAACAGAATTAAACATCCCATATCACCCATGCTCTGGTGGTAGCCCATCTTTTAACCCCTTGCGTGCGGGTTTATTCCTCCCGCTGTGCGGGAGAAATAAACGGCGTTCGCGAACACGACGGCTCCCGGTCGTCGTGCGCACACGCCCACCGTATTGCACGACAGCCGGGAGACGTCGTGCGCACGCAAGGGGTTAATGGGACAACCTCCATAGCCAAACCGAGGTCTAAAGATACCACTAACACGAAGGTTTACCTGTGATGGGGACAATAAAGGGTTAAAAAGAAGAAACCCATTTCTTATCTGTAACAACAGTTTTATAGCAGAAAATAGATTTTGCAGATGGTGGTAACAAAGGGAAAATTTGGGATTGCGCTTAATTTAATAACAAGTCACTATCACCACCTATGGTAGACTCCCAAAAGTGAAACTATTTATTTTAATGATGATTTCTGGAACAAACTGCTAAATGGCAGAATAAGGCACAGCATGTTAATCTCGGAGAGGTTTGCGGTGTAAAGATGATGTTTTGCTATTTGCATTGCAGATTGCTCCATTTAGTATGTTTTATCAAGTAGAGACAAAGTGAATTCTTCTCATCTTTAACGAAAAAATATAACCAAGTTTGAAGAAATTGACACTGAGCTTCTAGCATTTCCTATATAAAAAAACAACAAATGACCATCTGTTCTAAAGCCTGAAGTCAAAGGAATTACATGCGGACTACATTAGAGGTATAACATAGCTGCTTTCCAGGCACACAGGAATGTGAACAGGGCTGAGAATATGCTCATATCAACAGTAATATGCTTTTTTTTTTTAACTCAAATGTATGACTTATAAAAATAAAACAAATCCTGGTAAGAGTGAAAATTGTTAGTTAACCTAGACACTGCAAATGACTCATATACGGACCTAAAAAGTATCTCTGCATGTAAGCGCCTATATGATAACTAGCAAGTCAAAAAAGAAATAAACATATTGTGACTTATAAAAACTCTAAATGGAAAAGGAAATCACTGCCTCAACACCAGACAGGGGCAAATACAAAAAAAAACTAAAACAAAAAAAACACACCAAACCACTAATAAGGATTCCAAGGTGATGGCAAAGGGGAGCTAAGATGGCATATAAGAAAGAAGGAATTATGGAAAGGTTTCAACGCCATCAAGGCCTACAATTGAAAGGATATGATACCGGAGTAGTTTAAAGAGCTAAGGTTTTCTACCCAGCAATGTATAGGCAGGATGCATGTCCAAAGGGCTCCTCCGACCTCTTGTCTTTCCCTGCAGAGCAGCAGCTCACAGCCACCCCTCCCCTACACACTGACTGGATGAGCACACTGTAACCAAACCCCAAAGTAATGAAACTCCTCCTGGGGTTGCACTCCGCTGCACTTCCCACAGACTGCCGAGACTCGCAGACACGCATGTGAACCACCCCACTATAGCTGGAAAAGTCTTGTCGGGCCGCATGCCGGGAACTAACGAGACACCTGCAACCATAATGTAACCTACCACGGTATAGATCCCCAGGCACACTCCACGTTCAATGACGGCCGACACATCAACAAGCAAATCAAATTGCTGAGACTAAAAGCCAGTTATCAGTTGTAGGTCAATCAAGAACATAAATAAAGTGGGTTTTTAAGATGACCAAAATGATATTGGGGATTTGCTATGCATGCCACTTTCTCTACATGGGCACCTGTGACATCAGCATGACCGGTGAGACTAAAGAGGTCTCTGCTGTATTTTAACATGCTCAGTTTCAGGTAGCCACTAAAGTTGTCTCTGTATGGTTACACATATGATGGTAAGCACATCCTGTACAGGCCTAGGGATACGGCTAGGTTTCGATCTAATTTATATTAATATGGTATATATGATATGTAGCATGACTCGTGAATCCACTCGGAGTGCACAGTCCAAGATTAAAAATGTCTGTTCAGATACGCGTAGAAATGGCACGTTTATGGTATTTCACTGGTATGACAAATATATTTATATAAATATTATAAAGAAAGTAAACTTGGTGGTCTTAGTAAATTGGTTTCAGCTAAAGGGCTGTTTTCTTGTGACACTGAACGAGGGAGGACCGGTGAGCTGAAGGAGATGCACACAAAGATTTCGAAAGCAACAAGGAGAGATCCTACAGAAGTTGGAGTGCCTCAAAGAAGTCAGGCATCGACATACAAAGAAGTATTAAGTGATAAATGGAGAGAAACGGTGTCACAAATAAACAGCCCACCAGTAGCTGAAACGAACTTACCAAGACCACCAAGTCCAAGTCCTGAGGATAACCCCCAAGCAGGACAGGGTTCGAAACGTGTTGGCTTGTGCTCATGAGCCACGAGGGAATCTCATTGCCCCCTTAAAGACAACACCCTTTGAAATAATTATTCCCAGAGCGTTACACACAGGCAGGACAAGAGGCAGGTTGTGATTATCTTTGAGAGTCCGCCAGGTGTATTTGTAAATCAAGGACTGGTTACTTGTACTTGTATTGTTTATGTACTGTTCTATGTATTGTATTGTGAACTGTGTTTTGCAGTTTTTGGTGTTACATTACTAGTTACTGTTTAGAATGTTTAATATTGCTTTGAAAAATATGTGTTGCCCGACAAGGTGATATGAGAATAATGGCCCAAATGTTGTTTGAAAAAAGTACAAAAAGAAGTGAAATAAAAACACATGGGCTTTAGAACAAAGTACTGAAGTCATGTATGATTAATTAAAAAAAGGTCTATCTGAACACAGTTTTTGTTAGTACAATTTAAGAGTGGTCTAGTCCAGATAGTGTACAGACATAAGCCTTTCTTGTTCATAAAAAATGAGCGCATAATGATGCAACTTTTAAAATATATATATATTTTTTAAAGTGAAAGCTCCTACATATTAAATAGTTTAAAAGAATTTTCAGACTGGGAACACTTTAAATATGTAACACAAATCCATAGAAAGAAAGGATATTTTTTCAGGGACTCGTTTATTCCAGGAACTTGTAGCAGGATATATCACAACCACTTTCACAAACCTATTCAGCCTTCTGCTTAGGAAAGTGAATGACTAAACTGTTTTCTCTCGCATCTGTGGCACAATGTGTCATTCTAGGCAAACACTCAAGTTCTTTAATAAAATTTGGGTTATAGGGTACGCAACATTTTACATTTGTAGCCTGTGTGGCTGTACATACACATACTATACATAGACTGTAATGGTGGCTAGGGTGTGCCGGATGAAAATGTCTGAAACAAAGTCCTTAAGATTGGCTGGCAAACCACAACCTGATGGCGGGCCAAGATGTCCACACAATAATGCTTGGTAAATGTGCAGAGGTCAGTATGCAGGATGTTGACTAAGAAAGTTACGGAATCTCTTAGCATTCAGGTCACAGGTTTGGATGCACTGGACTATCCACCTCGCTACTTCAGCCTTAGAGATAGGATAGCCTTTGTGAAGTTTTGCAAAGGCCACAAAGAGCAGATCAGTTTGAAAATACTTATTCTTGTTGAGATAATACAGGAGTGTCCTTTTAACCTCTATCGTGCTTAGAGCTCTTTCCACTACCACGGCTGGCTGCAAAAGGAAGACTGGGAGCACTATAGTTTGAGTAGGGTGGAAGGGTGATATCACCTTACCCAGGTGAGGAGATATGCAAGACTGATTTTGAGAACAACCCTATCTTTGTGTACCTGAATGAAAGATTCTTGTAAGTGGAGTGCTTGCAGTTCACTTATGCGTCTGAGGAAATTGACATTCCATGAAAGGAGCTGAAGAAGGCACGAGTTTGAAGGTTCAAAGGGTGGTCCCGTGAGCCTGGTGAGGATTATGCTAAGGTCCCACAAAGGGTCAGGAGGTATTCTGGGAGGTATGACTCTTAATACACTCCATGAAATCCCCGACTATGGGAGTACAAAATAGGGATACATTTCACCGGTTTTAAAGGTAGGCTGCAACATTAGCTAAGTGCAGACGTATCGATATGTAGGTGAGGCTGGATTTCTGCAGATGTAAAAAGTAGCAGATAAGGTCATGGATGTCAGGCTTTCAGAGATACAGGTGATCGGAAATACAGACTGGAAGCATCTGCAAACTAGAAGAGGTTTGCCCAACAAACAGAACGTTTGATGCTAGACCAAGTTTGAGCCTGGAGACGCGAAGCCAAGCATAGCATCCGAGGAGAACAACAGTGTTAATGCCTATAGAGGCATTGTCTGTGGCATGGAGCGCCCAAGAAATGGTGGTGTTTGAGATGGTCTTGCCCTTAGACACCATCTCCTCCCTCCTCTTCCTGTGCTCCTCTGGAAGATGCCTTACCAGCTCCTTCATCTGTTCACACTGGGAGCTTTCGAAACAAGAAAAGAGCAGGATAGAGTTGCCGATCCACCAATGCATGGCTGAATCTACAGCTTTGTCAGGCAGCAGAACATCAGCTGTGGCTTGGGTGGAGGTTTTTTTTACAGGCAAGTCAGGAGCAGTAAGAGTTTTTTATGTAAAAGTTTGCAATCAGCGGGTTTGTAATTCTTCTCAACCCTAGGTGACACTACCCTAGATTTGAATAACTCTTTGAATTTGTTCAGGGGCAGACTTGGGCATGGGTAAAAACTGCTTGGAGCATTTGGACCTTGAGTGAGACTCCACAAGGAAGTCCTCTTCTTCCAGTACAAAGTGCATGTCGACCTTGTGATACGCCGTAGCCCTCTGAATGATCTCATGAGAGATCGGGTATAAATCAGGCAAGGATGCAATAAATAGGTAGTGGTCTATGTTGAAGTCACCTTGGGTGGGGGCTAGTGTGGGATCGATATATTAGAGTCTTTGCAGTGGTAATCCACGAGCCCTGGGTATAGTCTTCCCTGGGGTAATCAGTGGGCCCTGGGTCTAAGGGCTAGTCATATGGGTCAAAGGGGCCATAAAGACTGCCTGGATCTGAAAAGATATGAGGGACTCCTCAGGTGAATCTGGAGGAGGCAGAGGACATGGTGTGCGTGAGCATGGTGGTGGATGAGGTAGAGTTGGTGGCAGAGTAGGAGGAGAAACAAAAAGGTAGAAAACTTGTGCCCCATCCCCCTTACAACATAAACTTGACTTTTGGTGTCAACAGAATGTTTGACAACTCGTCTGGTGATGCCTTTGGCGCCGGCTTCAGATGCGAGCATGGGTGCTTGACGCACTAGGAGCATATACGGCTCGGTGACTGGTCGGGGTCAACACCCTTGGGCGGAGCCATACTTGAATCCGAAGCCTTCTCTTGGTGCCAACCGACTGCGAAGGGGGCGCCTTTCTGTGTCCATGCTTGGGGTTCAATGCAGATTCCTTTTAGAGAAGTGCTATAACTCTGCAGGAGATGGTTTGTGTCATCCTGGCTTGGTGGCATAGGTCTTGAGGTGGGAGACATGCTTATGACTCTTGGGGTGGTCTTCGTAAGAAAGCTGGTGACCTTTGGTGCTGGCTTGACCTTCTCCTCTTCCTCGGACATGCCTGATGAAACTGTCCCTGGACGAGGTGATGCCAGGCCTGCTGGGATACCAGATGGGCCAGCTCCTCACCTTCTCCATCACTGAAAGGATCTTACTTTATAAAGATGCCCGGAGCTTCGGGGGATGTCTGTTGGAGCATCTTGTGATGTGCCCAGTGCCTTTCTCTTTGGTACCTTTGGGCATTTTTCGAGCAGAAGACGTGGCAGGACTCGCAGGAGGTATTGTTGCAGGCATCATGATGGTCTGACCACGGGTATCTGGAGTCGCACTGGGGGAAATATTGAAAGGGGGAATTCACCCACATCCAGTTTGCAATCTTTGGAGTTGAAGCCCAAATGCGGACATGTGAAAGCTTCCCGCGTCCAGCACTGGTCGTCGGTCCTCCGAAAGTGTCTGAAGACGAAGCGTGGTGGAAAGTTGCTTAGGAGCAGGCTGATTTTCCAGATGAATCGCATCAAAATCCAACTGTATGGGCCTGCAAAACATGATGAAAACGCAACAAATGTGGCGCCCTCGCAGGGTATGTCCAAACCCGATGGCAGGAAAAAAGTTAGTCTACCATGGAGTCAGTGTCCATACAAATTGTTCTCTATGGAACGGGGTGGTTTGTGGCGGGGGTTAGAGGGGTCATAGCACCTCCTATGCATGGCTCGAAAGACTTCTTTGAAGAAAATCGGAATGAAAAGCCTGAGTCCTACACTAGATGGCAGCAGTATACAAAGCATGTGCGTCTGCAACTGCACATGATATGAACATGGTATAAGCTTAATGCTCTCACCTGTTGTCTCTCATTGTCTTCTTGCTGTTTGAATTCATCCAAAACTGCTTGCAGACGAGTCTAGAAAAAAAAGAAAAAACAGAACATCTACTTATTTCTTTCTATAAAGAAATGTGCATGAGCAGAGATGTTAGCCCAGTAATTTTTCAGGACATACTAAGCTCATTAGGCGAGGTGGCAAACATGAGCAGTGAAGTAAATGAACCAGCAGCTAATGTTACTAGTTATGCTCTCTGGCACACTTAGCAGGCATTTGTTACCATATATAGTATATATAGTATATATAGTGATTGGATATACCACTGGAAGGTCAGAGAATGGTTTAATAACAAATAGAGCAGCCACTGAAAGACTGCTAACCAGACGCACTCACTTTCAATGCTAGGTTCTCAACCTTCATGATGAGATCCTCCTGCCGTTTACGCCTCTCCTGAGTTTCCTGCAGTTTGTTTTGCAATTTCTCCACCTGCTTCTGGAACTCTTGTACTAAATTAGAAAAAAAATGAGTTAAACTGGAACATTCTAGATTGACACTTAAGCCTCCATTTCCTTCAACAGGTAAATTGCCATTTTCAACTCTGATATCATGTTTTCTCAGATCTCCATATAGCAAGGCATTTAACATTAACTCCAAGCATAGTGGGCACATTTACTTCTGGAACCACAATATTATCAGGCCCACCTCCTTTCCACCTTGAATTAAAGAAAAGTGATCACTATACTTTAAAAAGCAGTCAAATGTCTATCACAGGAATATCTAAGCAAAGTTCATATTCTTAGAAATATATTCATGAAGCAGCATATGGAAGTTAAGCACTATTAAAAGTCTAGTACTATGAAGAACCAAATTCCATTTAATCACTTTAAAACATTTGTGGTTTTGGAATTTCTGAAGGGCTCCATAAGCAGCAAGTCCAGTATATCACAGTTATTTTTAAACATATATCCTGCGCACTGGCTCCATGAAAAACAAATCTAGAAATGGAGCACAGGTGGAGGACTACTCATTGGCGATATTATCTACAACTCAAATACAGTAAAAACATAATACATGGCATTCTAGAATGTCTTCTCTTCAACTCCTCCAACCCCTCTCCAGCCACCTACCTGCTCTACCAAGCAGCATGGGCTGTACAATTCAGCTAAGCAGGAACTGTACGAGAAACATACTTTCTATATAAACAAGATCCAATACTATAGACTATAACTGCTCAGACTTCAATCCACATTCACCATTTTGGGAAGCAAAAGACCAATGCTTTAAAAAAGCAAGCTGAGGACTTAAAGGCGTGCTCAGAGAGAATACGGGGGAAAAAAATACTTTTTTAGTCTCAAAAACTGGCCAATTATAGTGTCCAGTGCGCAAAGGTTCTCTGCTGTGGCATTAATGTGTACCCGAATACTAATGCTTTGTATTGTTGTAAATCAAAAAAATAAAAATTGTTTACAAAAAAAAAACCTGGCCAATTGCAAAATACACAGGCCCTTTTACAAGTTACTGGCTGCACATAAACCTCTAGGTTTCGATGAATACTAATTCGGGTGACCTTTTTTTTTTAAAACAGACTTTATTAGGTCACAGAACAAAATGCAGTCAATCCCCATCCCCAATATTCCGCCCTCCAACCAAATCAGGACGTATTGCAGTGATCACCCCACCACATTCTAATTCGGGTGACCTTGTTAGCAAGCTGAGACATGACTTGGTAAAATCCAGCCTCAAACAGCCCAAACCCCATCCACACCCTCATGTGTCTAATTTTTTGTGCTGCATTAACTTCATTTCCGAAAGCATCTGATTTATTAAGTAAAAAATCCTACTTGGGGCAGTGATCATTTGGCTATTTCAATAAGACAGTGGCCACAACCGTTCAGGTTGTCAATGTATACATTGTTTTCTAGTTTTTTTTATATAGTGCTGATGACAACACTGAGGGAAGCAAATAAAGGCAGCTAACACATTCTTCTGTATTCTAAGAGGGCAATCATGTAGTACCAGGTGAAATAAGAGAAGCGACAACCTCAAGTTCATACCTGCCAGTTTATTTGTCTCTCTCAGGATTGAAAAAGTACCGAAAGGGGAATAATAAAGGGAGGATAAAAACACAGAAAACAGACATCACGTTGTATGATTTCAGCCAGTGAACAGGCCCAGGAAAACAAAAATCGCTTCATCAGAGGCCAGCATATCCCCCATCATCATTCACTCCCTCACCTATTTTGTTGGTTCCTTCTTTCTCCCGTCGTTTTTCATCAGAATCATTTAGCTTGTCCTGCATTCTCCGGTCTAGATCTTCCTCTGTGTCCATTATATTGAGGTCTTCATCATCACGGCGGTCTCGGTCATCCTCATCACTCTCGCTGCTGCTGCTGATGTCATTGAAGATTTCTCGCAGTTCATCGTGATCTACTGTTATTAAAAATAGGGGGAATTCAAGACAATTGAAAAGGACATAACTGTTTCCAAGATTTTTCATCCTAACTTAGGTTAAGTTGGGATCCACCAATGGAAGCTTCATGTCACACAAAATCATTATGCGCATTCTCATGACTAGGTCTCCCTCAACGGACACAGCGGTGAAGAGTATACACATAGTTCAGCTTCAATAAGATGGCATGCTGGTGTAACCTCAGTTTGCTCACTGAACATCTATGTCTGTACATAGCTTAGTGTTGTTATAATACCCACAAGAGCATTAAATATTAAAGAATAGAATTCATTTTTTTATTACAGGCGTCTTTAGACATTAGGATGGTCATATAATAAGAAAATTACATCACAACTCACTTGTAATATTATAAAGAAGTGGTCCGTTGACAGCAGTTGCTATTCCTTTGGTGGTTTGGTTTAAAGGCTAATCAACTTCCAAGGTCCATCGCCCTTCCCCAGTCTCTCATGTCTCCGTGGGAGGCATGGAGAGGAGGGGCAGGAATGGGAAACTGACCCACTGCCTGAGTGGAGAGTTTGCTCAAAGACTGAGGCAGTGGACAGCAGTGAAGGCATGAACAGCTGTCCGCATGCTGCTCGATTCGGCGTTCCATGCCATTATAAAGGCATATGGTCAATGAACTCCTTGGGAACTTAAATCATTGTAATAAATTGGTGGTACATTCACCCATGCAGTAACCCATGATACTTTCTTTAACATGCACCTCTTACAGCCTGCTGACACAAGCAAGTCTCCCCCAATTCTCCTTCAATCTGCACCCTTCAGATCCTTTGATTTTGAGAATGTCTACACTGATTTACTAGGGACAGATTAATTACAACAGAAGAGGAAAGAGTGGCATAATAGCCACAGTCTCCTTGTGAGTAGAGCGCAGCCAAAAAGAGGAATTAAAAGACAATGGTGGTGAAATAAAAGCATCTTCAAGTTATCAGTGAAGGAAAGAGAGTAAAATGGAAGCATGAGGACAAGAAAGAGAGAGAAAGAAGAGGAAATGTGGCAGAGGTAGCATTAGCACCCAACTAACTCCATAAGCTTCTGTACTGCTGCGTCTTGTACCTGAAGAGCTACGTCCTTGCTTGTGCCCAGACATTCCAGGTGACACATCCAGACCAGTAAGTGAGCCATGGTTCTCCGCCTCTTTCGTCTCATCTTCAGCAATCACTTCCCAACCTGACAGCGAGTGCAGGTGTGTCAAGGTAGCAAAAGCACTATTGATCTGAAAACACCATTATCAAGTGAAGGGAGCAAGATGTGCTCTGAATTACTACAGCCTAAGCCTTGCATTCTTTCATGAATATCTCTGTAAGATATCGGGACCTACTTTAGACTCTCAGTGAAGCTCATGCACTCCCCGCTTTTAAACCTCCCCCTGCTACTGTGCCCAGAAATGTGGAGATAGAAGAGACAAACACACCTTAGGACACATAAGCACACGAGTTCATAGTGTCAGTCAAACGCTATGGGCAAACACCCCTACATTTCTTTACCACTACGCCTTCCAATCCCTTCACCATAAACAAATACACAATGTAAGGATACGGACGCTGACCGCTTCAGCATCGGTGCTCAGGAGCCGCTTCACCTCCTTTTCCACGTCTGGCGACTCAATATACTGGGCCAAAAATCGGAAAAGAAGCAGAATTCGGCATCAAATAGGCGTCCTTCATGGAAATGCCACTAACAACAAACACATGAACATTGTAATCAATAGCACATGTAACCTCCAGAGTGTGCATAGACGTGTGGTGGCCACACGGTACAGGGAATTGAATAATTATGCATATGCTGGATTGGGAACAGGACCTTAGTATTCAGCTTCCTAAACACTTACAAATATATGTCTGAGTGCACCAGAGTGCCCTGTCCAGTGTTTATGAACAAGCATTACTTTCGGTAGTACTTCCGGTCTCCGTGGGTCTGGCGGGAGAGACGGCGGTGCTAATGCCCTCTCCTTGTTGATCAGACCGACAGTAGCATTGCCATGCAACGAACAACATCTGCAATTAAGGCCTGTGCAGGTATATCCAAGATACACCAACATGGACAGGGGTAAAACAGAATACATTCATAACTAAATGCTAATTTTAGCTTAAACAAAATTCTGTCTGACGGTGTGTGTGTGAAAATGAATTCTTTAAATATAAGTTTGTGCAAAGGGATCCATAATTAATGAGATTCCTCATGTAACTCTAAAACGCTACCCCAGAATAATGTAGATATCTAATTGAAGTCAGAGCCTCACTGTATCATCTCGGATAAGGAACCTTTGAATAAATCTTTGATACAAGAGTGTGATCTAGACTCTGACATCTCAAACTTCAGGAGGTCTGGTTGGCAAGCTTTTGATTTACGCCTGCTCCTCCTGCCTAGGTTAAATTGCCTTCACGTCAGCACCAGCTTCTTGTAAATACAAGACACGAGATATCAATGTATTGGTCTACGTTGCATGGATTTGTAGATCTGCCTATGTTCCGCAAAATACCACTTAGTTTAAACCATGTTTAAATTTAAAAAAAATACCGCTCACTGATCCCAAAACGATTTCCTGCTTCTGTTCACTTGGGTGAAATTAACTTTCTTTTGCCTCACAGGAAAACATTAAGTGAAGGGTTCATAGAGCTGGGTGCAGGAAATGTTCAGATTTCTGGAACAAATGCTAAATCCATAAGTGAATTCTCCAGTGCAATTTCCAGAACAAGAGAAAGCAGTTTGGTTGCATAAATGCAAACAGTGGCTTCTCTGGATTTAGCATGTCCTCCAGAAATTGAAGGGTTTCAATCACCACAACTGTGACTCCGCAGCAGCACATACATTAGGGTCCAATTGGTAGATTTTGATGAAATGTCGTCAACTAGTGTCCCCGCCCAAAAAATAAAAATAAATCGAGCAGTAAAAATCATCCAATTTTTGAATTACCATAGTATTGAACGAAACTGTAAATATACAGGCATTAACTTCACCTTTATTGGTGTTATTTAACACTCTGCATTCTAAAGCCTGCCTCCAGTAATCTGGCAAGGTATCTTGGGCTATCGTGTTGTCTGTATTTCCTCTAGTGTCATTAGTAGTGAAAGATTAGATGCGGTGAAGGTTTAGCGATTACTGTTTAATTTATCTATCTGTGATGCTCTCCAGTATTGGAATCGGACCCTCTTCCTGACCGAAAATGAGATTTAAGTAATAACATCAAGATAGGAAAGTTACATTGTGCCCCCTTGACAGATAGCTCTTAGCACAAACTATAACCTGCATCTCTTTACACCTGCACTCCGTTGTATCAGGTACTTTAACATCTGAACTACAGATAGAAATTAGGCACACCCTAGCTCCCAATTACGCAATGCTTGATCTTAAATTGGAATGTATTCTAGCGGTTCTTTTCTACTTGGTTGACGCTGAATAGCAGCAATTAAAATACAAACTAAATTTGCAACTAGCCATAAGAAACTAATCATTAAAATACTGACTTTTTTTTTACCAGCACTTCGATACAATAGATCTGTTACTAGGCATTAACAAGGTCTCCAACTTAGTCATCTATAGTCAAAAATCTGAATCCTATTGGTTAAATACACCAACTCTAACAATTGTAAAGAAAATTATTTAGAGGGTGTAGAAAAGTTAATTTCTATAGACCGAAGATGAGATTCATTTAACTTTATACTCGAATGTTCATTCGGATAAAAATACATTTTTATTGTTAAAAATTGTTTTTCCTATTTTCTTAATTGAGAAATGTTATCAAAGTTGATCTATATTTGAATCCCAAGTCTATCTCAGATTAAGGGTTCCATGGACCCATGTGCTTCACACCTTAATGCTACTACATGTATGTAGATGTCAATCCCATTTGCATTGTATTTAAGTGATGACAAACTATTGATTTTGCCTTAATGGGACCAGATCCTTGTCATTGGTCCCTGTTGCACCACCACACACCAACATACATAAATGGAAATCCTTTATTGTGGAGCAGCAGCTACAGGGTGCTCCCAGGGCCAGACAGAATCAAATGACCAGGAATCCTTAGTTACATTCTGAGTCTCTCCCAAAAGTTTCCTATTAGCACCCCACAATCACTTCAAGCTATAACGCATCACTTTCCCTTAACTAAAACAAACCAAGACATTTAAAAAAGTTAAGAGAAGCCCTAAAAACAAACAGGTAACATGTTTGTTGGCAAGTGAATATTACTCTGGGGTGGATGGTAGTCCACCACAAGCAATAAAGTCACTAACTTCTAAGGTCCAGCCAAAGATTTGAACAACTTAAGCCTGTGCTCCACAGCTCAGCTTAACTAAAAGAAAATATGTAAAGCATTCATATGAAAATGTGAAAGCCTTCGCAGTACAAAAACAGTTAAGAAGGCAAAAACACAAGACAATAAAAATCCCACTCCAATTAATAAAAATATATCAAAATTTGATAAGCAAAATGACACAAGAATCCAGAACAAGGAACCACAGATATGTATTTTTAAAGACGTATGTGAAAATAGCTTCAAAAACACAAAGGGCCCAATAATTATAGAAACGGAAGACTGGGACCTGGACGTGATTTGAGGCGCAGTGCGATGAAGCTGTCAGATACACAAAGTGAACTAGTCCAAATGAAAAGTCTAAGTCAAAAAGTTTGAAGAAGCCCAACTTCAGAACAGGACTTTTCTGAGGAAAAGCATTGACATTTCTACTAAGCCCCAATGCAGAAAGGGGACTTTGTCACATTTGAGAAGAAAAATACTCTCTGAATTGCTGAATACTGAAATTGTTGCCACTGCTGTGGAACCAAAGGCCAGATACTGGAAACACTCAGGTCTTGTTGAAGCTCTGGAGGTTTGGGAGATTTCTCACTGAAAAATGTTCAAAATTTCGAAACAGAATAGGACTTAGTCAAGTTTTCTGAAGTGCCAGGAGCCTTGACTGGGCCAAAGCTAGCACATTTGGGCAGGAGCACCAATTACCTTTTTTTTGGCAGTTTTTCGGAACCGTCTCTTTCGGACATTCTTCAATGGTAGGGTAACTGTAACAGACAAAATGCCACGATAAGCAGGAAGAGTGAAAGAAGGGAACCTATGCTAAAGGGGAGCATGCCAAGGCAATCCAGTTTGCTATGGGATTACAACAACTTAAACGCACAAGTGTTATTTAACATGTGATACAGCTAAAGGAACATTGACAGGACCAGTAAGCTATACAGGGTTGTATCAGTGATGCTGCCAGAGTGGCATCTGGGCCCACAAGTCATAGTGGTTCAATGTGCCCTGCACCAGCTGCGCTTAATCAACAGTCAGCTCAAACAGTCCATATTTAGTTCTTTGCTGGTGCCTAACTGAGGATTGTCTAATTATGTGCTTTTCCAGGACAGGGTGTCGGGTAGGGGAGGGAGATTTTGGGCCTTGAGTTATGGTCACAGAGTGAGAAAGTGCCCAAGTAGGCACTGGCATCAGTTGTGTAGCTATCAATTGTGTATAAAAAAGACAAATGGTCCATCTGGAGGTGGGGGGCGGGGGTGGAGTGTAGACCTCGATTTCCATGGCCATAGTTTAAGGAACACTTATTACAAGTAAATGTTACTTGTGCATTTCATACGTTTATTTTCTTTAGAACAATTGATGGTTTCGAAGGTCAAGTATAATCAAATAACAAATTTAGGTGCTCCTGCTGTGTGATGGCGCAGTGAAAAGTGATGCAGTGAAAAAAGTGCGCTATTGACATATACAATACTACATACGTGTGACTGACTGGGATAGTATGATGTTAATAATGACGCCCGTACTACGAATATCTTGATTGACAATCAAATTAAAAACAGTAGCCATTTATGACGCTTCGACCCACAATGCCAAATGAATCAGATAAAGATCATCATC
The DNA here is from genome assembly GCF_964204655.1 of Triturus cristatus. Classification (NCBI taxonomy): domain Eukaryota; kingdom Metazoa; phylum Chordata; class Amphibia; order Caudata; family Salamandridae; genus Triturus; species Triturus cristatus. The sequence continues at coordinate 618,191,425 of NC_140588.1, read as the reverse complement.
AGGGCAGAAGATTAAAGGAGTCACCATCCAGATTGTTGCCTTAGTCCTACAATCTTTAGGGATAGTCTAATTACATGGATGCATCACCCTACTTAGTCTTATAAATTGACAAGCAAGGGGTTCCTGACCTGGATGAGACTGTTTCTGAGAGAGGGTGGATGTTGTTCATCAAACACTGTAAAATGAGGTATAGTCATATGTGCAATTGCTGGCATTAATCAGCAAATCAAGCGTGAGACGCAATGTGATCAAGCTCTAAAAATAGTCTGCGGTTCTTTGAGGCCCTTATGATTACGAGTAGCCAATTACAATAGTATGCCATCTCAGGGTGCCATGCTGGAATGAAACCAAAGGCTTTGGCTTTATTCCAGCACAGCAAGCGTTCTGTACAACTTTACCTGAGATGGCATGCTACTGTACGTGGCTACTCCTAATCATGAGGACCTCATAGGACCGCTGACTATTTTTAGACTTATCACATTACGGCTCACACTTGATTTGCTGATTAATGACAGCAATTTCATATAAGACTAACCCATTTTATAGGGCTTGGTGAACCATACCATACCCACCCTCTTCCATAGACCATCTCATCCAGGTCATTAACCCTTTGCTTGTCAGTGTATAAGACCAAAAGGGCTGATGCATCCCTGGGGTTAGACTATCCCTAAAGATTGTCGGACTAGTGCCGCAATCTGGCTGGTGTCTCTTTTAATATTCTGTCCTGAAGCTGACCCTTTTCAAATTCAGTTGGCATTGTGGGTTGAAACGTCGACAACTTTCAAATGCGTAATGTTTTTAACTTGATTGTAGATTAAGACACTCATAGTATGAGTGACATTATTATCATCATACTATCCCGGTCAGTCACATGTATATAGCATTGGCACACTTTTTTCACTGCATCACTTTTCACTGTGCAGTCACCCAATAGGAGCACCTGAATTTAAGTTATTTGATTCCGCTTGACCTTTGAAACAGTGATTTGTTCAAAAGAAAATAAACGTATGAAATGCATAAGTAACATTCACTTGTAAGAAGTGTTCCTTAAAAAATAAGGCCATGGAAATCAAGGGCTACACTTCCTCCATAAAGACCATTTGTGTTTTTAATCTTTGTTCTACCCAGGTCCTTGAGTTACTGGGTTGCCCCCTTCTGAATATCAAATCTGCAGAATCTCAATAAACCAGTAGCTAGACATTGCATAGCACAGTTAGCTGAATTATGTGAAGGCACTTTCTAGCTAAAAAGGAAGTTCTATGGTGTGTACAAGAAGAGTGGTTTAAAATCCAGGTAGATGGCTTGCCTCAAATCGGGTTTTAAGAAAAAGGGCAATCAAATGCTGCAGGTAGCCGACAGCCATATAAACAGGGAGTATAGAACTCACATGGTACAAGTCAAAAAAGGTTCTTTTCTTTTTAATGCATCTCTTCAAGAGCAATGTCATGCATAACTTAAATCAAATGTCAATCGTAAATGCCTTACAAAAGCTTTGACTCTGAAGGGATTATGTGTGCCACAACAATGAGAGTTGATCCTCATGAATGAAGGTGCTCTAACCATAAAAACAATTGTAAGCACATACATGCTCCAAAAGCATTAGGATATTTTGGAAAACAAGAGCGAAAATATGGAGACATTAATATAAATATGAACTAACTTCCATGGTTCCAGATGAATTTCTTTTCTCGGTCTTTATCCTTTTTCTTGCTGCTTTTTGGGTCTGTGGCGCCTGTTGGCTCTTCAAGAGGGGGGAAAAGCTCACCATCCAGAGTGCACACCAACATCTGAAACACCAGATCAGCAATATTTTCAAATATGGGGCAAGCGTCAACAATTAACTAATTGAAATATATATCATATGAAACTTGTATATCTTGTTAAAATCTTTTATAAACATTCCTACAATGGCATACAATATTATTATTATTAAGGATTTATAAACCGCATGGCTGCCCGAAGGCTTCCCAGCGCTAAATGGTCAGATACTGAATAGGGGCGAACTATGCCTTAGAGATATTGCTTAAACAGCCAGGTCTTGATCTCTTTGCGGATCTGTAATTCTTTGTCTATCAATCTGTGTTCCAAAGGCAGCGAGTTCCAACGTTTGGGAGCGAGGTGGGAGAAAGATCCAACTCCCCATCTCTCCCTCCTAACCTTTGTTGGTTTCAGGCATTCCTCCGGGCAAGACCGTAGCTGCCTATTTGGGCTGTAGGGAGATACTAGCCTCTAGATTTTTCTTGGGACCTCTATTAAGGCGGGCTCTGTGCTAGCACTGGCAATGCCAATAGGTCTGGCTTATGAACGATGAAGCCTTTGTTCAGAACTAAAAAACTTGTGTAGAACATCCTGGAAACAAGTTGTCAAATGTCACCTGTTACTCCAGAATAAAGATTTAATGTGTTAAATACCTATATACACACCTTTGATGCATCATTATGGGTTTGGAGACTCAAAAACCAATCATAAATGCGCTCTGTAACTCATATTTTTTTTGCAGTTTTATATAGCGCAAACTTGACCCGGTATCGGGTATCAGAGCGCTTTAAATAGCACCAGTTACGTTACATAAGGACACACATTTATTTTTGTTAGGCACGGGGAGATTAAGTGATTTGCCCAAAATCACAGGATGTTCAGCGTCATTACCGAGACTCGAACCCAGAACCCCAGGTCAGACGTCGAGCGCCCTAGCCGTTATGCCAACTCCTCTCCTCCTCATGCATCCATCCACCAATTCATTCACCCTTTGACAACCACAATAAAAACACACTCGGACTCAACAAGATATGCAAAATACATTATATTAATTCAAATGAAAAAACGGAAACATGCTGCAGCCTAAACATAGCAGTCATGTGCTGTCAATAACTAAACTGAAAAGAGAGACGGGCACCCTTCTTGCAGAGGCATTGTACATAGTTTATCTTTGTTTTAACCCCTTTGATGCGTGCGGCGGCCAATGGCCGTCGCAAGCACTACCTCCGTAGTGCTGCGCACGTCCGTTGGCCGACGCGGCCCCGCCCACGCATGGAAACGCCTGCACCGCGGCAGATTTTACGCTGCAGTAAACGGGTTAAAGTTCCCATACAGCAGACACATTTAGAACCAGCATGTAGGCCATCTTGGAGCATTACAACAATGAAAAACATGGACAGCATTCTAGGATAGTCCCCTGATTTAGAGGAAGAGGCGTTGCGGGATGCAGCATATTGGAGATTAAATGAACATCAAGCAACCTGTTTGCGCAGTCTAGAGAGTTGTAGCAGCCTCAAAAGAAAAACAAAAATAAAGAGAGGAAAAGTAAAGAAATGAAATGAGGAACTTTGAAAGGAGAAAACTGAAAACTAAATGACTGGCTATCACAGACAATGAAGCACACTAATTTTCAGGTGAATGTGCACATGTGCTCAGAAAATGCTGTCATGCTCAGGGAAAAAAAAAAAAAAAGCCAGTGGCTGATGTGGATGAACTGTAACACCATGCAACAACAAAACGTAGGGATGGAAGCAGTGTGTGGAGGTACAGTGTGGTGTAGGAGTGTGTGGTGGAGAGTGGTGAAGGGAAGAGAGGAAGGAGGGAGGAGAGGCGTGGATGGGGGGGGGGAGAGGCCTGGAAGAGGGAGGAGAGGAGTGGAAGGGAGAGAGGAGCGGGGGGGGGGGAGGGTAAGAGGAGCGAGGATGGGGAGGAGTGGGAGGGGGAGGAGGGGGGAAAAGTGGGAGGGGGGAAAAGTGGGAGGGGGAGAAGAGTGGGAGGGGGAGAAGAGTGGGAGGGGGGAGAAGAGTGGGAGGGGGAGAAGAGTGGGAGGAGGAGAAGAGTGGGAGGAGGAGAAGAGAGGAAGGGGAAAGGAGACTGCGAGGAAGGAAGCTTACCCTGTAACCATCACCCATTTGTGGCATGCAGTGCTGTAGATTAACATGCTGTGCATACTCCTGCCTTTTACTGTTGCACTCGGATGTGGACATCTTGTTTTCTATTATAATGCTTTGTCCTTCTCCACTGCCCCTTTCCTCCTCTTTCCCTTTTTTAGGTCTCGCCTAACCCAGCGCATGCGCTGGTCTGGCGAGACTTTTTGTGAGGGCTCAAAAAAGTGCTACCATGGCCAGCCTAGAGTTACAGTGCATGTGCGCAGGTGCGCGCACCGCGCTTGATCGTGATCACTTACACTTTCGCGGCCGCATGGCCGCTTTGATGTTCTCCATGAACCAGTTCTTTTTTTTTTTCCTGTTTATTACTTCTATGTAGTAATGGTGGCACCCGTGCTTTAGCTTAAACATCTTAGGCTAAAGTCGGGTGCAGACATTGCTTCAAAAGTTGAGAAATAGACAATTCTTTACTTTTGAAGCAATCTCGGTACCCGGCTTTAGCTTAAGATGTTTAAGCTAAAGCAAGGATGCCGCCATTACTACAGAGCCGTAATAAACAGAAACAAGCATTGGCATAGCCAATAGATCTCGCTTTTGGGACCTTATAAGTATTTAGTTATGCAACCGTTGCATGGCTAAACACTTATAAGGTCCCAAAAGGGAGACCTATTGGCTATGCCAATGCTTGTTCCTTTTGCCCTGACACCTGTCATGAGCTGTCCTCGCTGTCACCAACCTTCCACTGTCAGTTGGGGATGACTGCTCTTCTGTAAGCTGTGGTGGCTGGAGGTTGAGAGACATAATCCAGTATAGCTCACCTACCCGTGTTGTCTCACCACAACCTTGGCGACGATTAATGGTGGTCAGGGACAGCACTGCGAGCCTCCTCTCCGAATCCTGCTCCATCATAGCTGACCGTGCCGTCCTTGCGGGTCCTGGTGAATTCCCACGCTGCCGTCATCTGTCTGTCGACGGCAGCACATCATTGAGGTGAGAAGCGGAGGGCGTACAAGTTTATTGTGAGTATCTTGCCCTAATCGTCTGCACCGCATCCCTGTTCTGCGTTTTAACTGCTGCCGGGCTATCGTCATCCTTAAGTGTGTCCTCGGCAGCACAACGTTAGGGTGAGTAGCTGAGTGGTGTGCCTGCGCCGCGGTTTGCCCTTGCCCTTCGAGACCTAATCAGAGTCAACGTTTTTCCCCGTCTGTCTTCCGGGACTGTGCATTGCGTCCCGAGTTGAGAGGAGACGCCTCGCACAAGAGACCACTAGAGGGAGCTGCAACATCACGCTTTGCTCGCCACGCTGACTAGCACAGCCGAGTAATTCCAGGGAAATGTTTTTCTCTCGCCTGTCACGCTGACAGGCACAGCTTAACACGCCGCACTTGACTGAAGCTTGATGTTATTTTGGCAGTATATGTTTTAGGCCATTTAGTGAGAGCTACTCTTTGTAAGCCCGTCACGCTGACAGGCACAGCTTAAGAACATCTAGTAGCATTTGTCACCTTTCAGCTTGTGTCATTGTAGGAGCCTAGTGTTTAGGACATTGGTCTCAAAGTTATACAGAGGATCTTTCTACAAGCCAGTCACGCTGATAGGCGCAGCTAAAGTCTAGAAGGCGTATGTAAGCTGGTGTTGCTTCCTCACCCAAGATATTTTGAAGCAAGTGTTACCATTTAGCCCTACAATTTTCCACTCTGTGTGTGTAATGCAGAGTGAGAGCTTATCTATACATACAGCAAATTACAGTCTGAGCAGTGCGTTCCTATTGTATCTTATAATATTAGGACGAAAACCTTTCTTTTACATTTTTGTCTTGTCCACTATGGCTGTGTCCAACATTAATCAACCGCCACCTTTCTTAGATGAAGTGTGTGAACCTACTATTGTTTAGAAAGACTGGGAAAAATTATTCTGCTCCTATCTCATCGCAATTGGGCGTGACATTTTCTCCATTGAGTAAACAATACATCTTGTTACACGATATTGGCATCCAAGGAAGTAAAGTGTACGAGAAGTTATCGGATTCTGAAAGCGGTTCCGAGGGGGGGGGGGGGGAGACTCAGATGAGGTTTACTCTGCTACATTGTAGAAGCTGGAAAGACACTTCGGACAAAAAGTGAATGTAGTCTTAGAGAGACAAATTCTTTTGTAGGGTACAAGGGAAAACAGAAAAAGTTACATCCTACATAGCTGTGTTGAGAGGTCTCTCGAATTTGTGTGACTTTAGCACTTTGGGTGATTCTCTAATTAGAGATCAGCTCGTTCGCTGCACTACCAATCTTAAAAACCAGGAGAAGTTGTTGACAGGAAACCCCGATTTAAAGGTTGCTGTAGAAGTACCTAAAAGTATCAAACACACTGCTGAGTGCATCAGAGAAATGAAGCACAGTAATGGGAACGAGACTATGCAAGTGGTCCTGAGAGTGTGGAGAGGGAGAATTGTTCAGGCAAGAAATTTAGTGAACCTTCTGTCACAAGCAAATCTTTGGACGATAGGAGACGTAGAAGCTGAAGGTGCTTCCGTTGTGGCAATGGGAATCATTTAGCCAACAGTCCGAGTTGTCCAGCTCGATCCATAGTCTGTAGGAAGTGTAACAAGAGAGGACACTTTGCCAGATTCTGTAATAACTTAAGTTCCGAAATTAAAAGTGTTCAAGCAATTGATAAGGGTGCAGAGGGAAATCACACGATGTATATTTTTTAGGTTGGGAAGAACACTCAGAGTAAGGGTGTGGATTACCCTAGATGCATTATTTCACTTGATATAGAATTTAATGTGTTTGTTGACTCGTGCTCTCCATATTGTTAATTAATTATGAAATGTTCAAAGAAAGATTTCTGGGCAGGAATTATACATCCATTTCACTGGATATAGATCCACATAGTTATAACAAGGATCCTATCACCCTGGCAGGTATGTTTGTAGGCAAATTAAATTCAAGGATTGTAAGACACAGGGTAAAGTTTACCTTTCAAGAAATGGGTCATGTTTATTGGGGTGGGCTCGCCAGAAAGAGCTAGGCATCAGACTGGACCCTAACAGAGATTAACCAGTGTTTGCCATAGGTGAAGGGATACAGGAATTGGAAGCTATTTGTGACGAATTTCCAGAGGTGTTCTGTGATAATTTGGGTAATTTAAAGGGCTTCCAACATAAGATTAGAGTAAAAGACAATGCAGTCCCCATTATTCACAAAGCGCGTCCCATTTCCCAACCTTATGCAAGCTCCTCTGTGGGAGGAGTTGGACAAGCTAGAATCATTAGGCATTACTGAACCCATCAAAGTTCATTATGGCCTGCTCAGATTGTGGTTTCCAGAAGTCAGGGGGGTGGGGGAGGGGTTTGCGTCTGTGTGGATCTTAGAGACCTCAATACAAGCATTTGGGTAGACAGATATCCCCTCCCTCGCATCAATGAAATGATAGGTATGATAAGTAAAGCAGAAATATTCAGTGTTATCGACCTATCATCTGACTACCACCAAATTGAGGTTCATCTACATTCTAGGTCGCTCACATCATTCAAATTTCTCTGCATTCCATTTGAGTTGGCATCTGCTGTAGCTGTATTTCAACGGGTTATGGAAAGTATGTTAAGGAGGATTGCAAATGTCCACGGTTTTCAGGACATCTTAATTCATGGTGTGTCTGTGCAACAACATGCACCTACTCTGAGAATGGTTCTTAAGGCTCTCAGAGAGGCAGGCTTTACATTGAGTAAGGATGACTACAAATTTGGAGTAGAGTCTGTGGACTACTTTGGCCATACCATCTCTAAGGAGGGGGATCAAGCCAAAGTTGGATCTGGTCAAGGACGTGAAGGATGCTCCTCCTCCAAAGAATAAAGATGAATTGAGGTCCTTTTTAGGATTGACAGAATACATGAATAAGTTTGTCAGGAATTTTGTGGATGTCACATCACCGTTAAGGAATCTATTAAAGAAAGGTACCCCTTTTCTCTGGTAGGAGGATTGCCATAGTTCCTGTGTGACTATCAAGGAAGCTATTGTAAAATCTCCTTCTTTGGGCTGTTTTGATATTCGGCGTAAGACTATTTTGACCACGGATGCTAATGGTGTTGGAGTGGGTGAAGCGTTGTCGCAAGTGGTAGAAAGAAAATAATCGGTAGTAGCATTCTCGTCTAGAGCTTTAAGTGTAGCTGAGCGCAATTACTCAACAGTTGAGAGAGAGAAGCTCTTGCATGTTCCTGAGCGATTAATCATTTAAAAAAATTCCGATGGGGTCTCCCTTTCGCAGTGCACACGGACCACAAGCCACTGATGTTTATGTTTTCAATCAAAGGGAGGGTTGCTACCACTGGGACCACAAGCCATTGATGTTTAGGTTTTCAATCAAAGGGAGGGTTGCTACCACTCGGACCACAAGCCATTGATGTTTTCAATCAAAGGGAGGGTTGCCACCACTCCTAGAATTTCCAATTGGCTCTTAAGTCTTCAAGAATTCAATTTCACAATGAAATACGTACCTGGTAACTGAAATGTGGTTGCAGACAGTCTTTCACGGTTGTCCTGCTGTAGGGACAAGCCGGTAAGTGATGCAGTGTTAGAGATCGTGAAGCTTGTCGCTTTAGTGGAAATCCCATGGATTTCTAAAGAAGACTGGGGATTGGATATGAAAAGTGATGAGACCTTCAAACAAGTTATGAGTAAGATCGTCCTGGCTAAGCCCGGTACTCTGAGCAACGATCTAAAGGATAATTGGGTTGCGTGTCATGAGTTGTGTATCTCTAATAATAAAGTCATGAGGGGGGACAGATTGGTTCCTCCTATAAAGTTGTGGTCTAGGATTGCAATGATTGCTCACTAGGGTCATCTGGGCAAGAGCATCACCAAGACTAGGGTCAGAGCCACATACTGGTTCCTTGAAATGGATTCCATTATTGAGGATACTGTCAAGGATTGTGTATTAAAAGGAAGGCTACGACCCGGAACTAAATTATCCCCTAACTGGTTGGGTGGAGGAGAGGCCAAATGAGTGGATAGGGATGAAATGAGCAGGCTTAGAGAGCTTCACCAGCAAGGGTACAAAGAGAAGTGCCATGCTAAGCAAGGTGTTTTAGAAGGCAGGTGGGAGACATGGTTCTGGTCAAACTACCTATGTCCCGTCAGTAATGGGGGAAGCAAGTTTTCAGAGCTCATGAAAGTGATCAAGGAGCGGAAGAATGTAGTCCCGCTTAATGATAGACACACATGGAGTATGGATAGGTTATCTGCGTGCCACCCTTTTGTGGCCAAGGACAAGCTGGTGGGGTGTTCTGAGAATGTTCCTAGGTCTTACCATGGTCGCAGAAGTAAAAGGCCACACAGGGTTCCAGAGTGGCACGGTGATTATGTTCTGCACTGATATTGTTCTTTAGGCTGTGGGGTATGTATTCGTATTATTTGGGATTCTTAATTTCCTGCACTACTGTAATTGTTTATGCATTTATATTATCTACTGCTGTTTTCTTCTATTATTTACAGATGTTCATTTCTTCATTCCATTGTTCTCTTTTGTTTTAGGGGGGGGAAGATGTGTTATAATGCTTTATCCTTCTCCACCGCCCCTTTGCTCCCTTTTGGTTCTGCCCCGACACCCGTCACGAGCTGTCCTCGCTGTCACCAACATTCAATTGTCAGTTGGTGACAGTTGCTTTTCTGTAAGCTGTGGTGGCTGGAGGCTGAGAGACGTAATAAAGTATAGACCCCCTAACTGTGTCGTCTCACTTCAACATTTTCATTCAAAGAAGTCTTTTGAGTCACAAGGTATAATGACTCCTCCCTCATTTGGCAATGAGAAGGGGCATTGTTAGAAATGGGAATCTGGTTGGCTAAGGCTTGCACCAAATCTAGGCAGAAACCACCACTCTAGTCAGGGCAAGGGAGTTACACTGAAGACAACCCCTGCTCACCCCCTTGGTAGCTTGGCACGAGCAGTCAGGCTTATCTCAGAGGCAATGTGTAAAGCGTTTACGCAACACACAACAGCAACACACTAGGCACACTACAAAAGGAACGCAACACAAGCTGTTATAAACAAGCATTTGCAATGCAGTAGGTCTCGCATTTTCAAAACTTTGACCTATTGGTATTATAAATGACAATGCCTCTTATTATTGCAGGTTTTTTAAATACATAAATAAAAGGCAGTGTCATTTATAATGCCAATAGTTCAAAATCTTGCAAATTCGCAATTTAGCACGTTTGTATGTCTGCTGTAGAGATCAGATTGCAACTTGCAAGTTACAAGTTATATTTCCTGCAGAGGGGAGACACATGTTCGATTACCACGATAATTTAATGAGTTGATTAATACTGTGATATGTTAATAAAGTGCTTCGGTAGATTGTAATACAAAAGAAATGTCAAGCTTATGTATATAAACTAAAGCTAACATTTAGTTCATTCTGATGCAATTTGTATGTTTCCAGATTAAAAAAACGGAGGCATAAGGAAATAAGATGACGATCAAACAATGCAGTCAAATTGAGATGCCAGAATCTGCAGCCTGGGTCTGCTGGCTCACAAGTCAGTAATGTCATTTTGATTACATAGTTTGCCCTCGTACCAACAGAATCTTGCACTAACATTTAGACCAAGTACCGGTTCATGACGTCATATTTGTGTTAGTCAGTGCACATAATGGTGCAAAAAGGCCAGTGCACTTGATGTAAATCGACTTTGTTCTGCTCCTTTGTATCGTAGTAGACGTGGAACGCGATATGAATTTTCAAATACCTAATATACAGCCTCACGCACTGAGAGGTGTCGGTTTCAAAGTAATTATTAATGCCTAGAATATATTTCAAAAGATGAGCCAAAGGGTGGAAAAAGTCACTGCCTTGACATCATATCAAAACTGAAGCAAAGGTCGATTTGTAGGTGTTAGAAGGAAAGAGCAGCAAGTAATAGCACCTATGTTGAAGCCTGCCAAGCGCATGCAGAGAATACAGGGGTGCAAAGTATTAAGAAGTTTATGGAGGTGACTGGAGATGGTTCTGGAGGGCTCTGAATGGGCTCTGGAGCCTCTAGAAGTGGAATGTCAGAAACCACATCTCCAGCCTGAACCCACAGAGCTACTTGTGAAAGACGAGCTAGTCACACTTGTTTTTGCATGATTAAGCCTCAGAATAAGAGCCTGACCGAGGCACGGCTGTCTGGGTCAGTCCTCATATCGATTCAGATTTTTCAGCATATATCACAGTGTTTAGTCGAGTGCCCAGCAGTCGCAGTATACAAAACAGTGTAAAAGTACAAACGTTTCCCCGAAGCTGGATCCGTGGTCTCCCCTCTGCATCTCGAAGCAAGGGTCGTGGTGAAGTAAATTTGACACGGTTACTCCATGGACATTAACTGGCCATTTCCACCAATCAAATCTTGCACCTGTGAGAGTTCACATACTATAAACTGACTCGATCACATGTAGCACACACTGCAAACTGACTCGCCTCTAAGCGCTATCTGAGGAAGTACTAATCACAGGCATAGCACACACAGAAGACAGACTCGCCTCTAAGCTCTACCTCTCGAAGTACTGATCACACGGATAGCACACACTGCAAACTGATGCGCCTCTAAGCTCTTCCAGCGATTCAGATTGAGATCACTAGTTTTTCCTTTCAATTTTAAAAGCGCGAACATGAACCGAAGGTATCGGAGTGCTTTTCAAGAGCACCAATTGCATACAGATTTTTTTAGGCACAGGAAGCTTAAGTGACTTGCCCAGAATCAGAGAATGTTTGAGCAGACGCAGAGGCTCGAACCCGGTTCCCCACCGTCAAGGTCGGCCCCTCTTGCCGTTTAACAACCAGCTCTCGTTTTGTGGTCAAATTGATGCAGGAAAAGTGAAAACAAAGGCATCAAGGACAAATTAACTGCTAATAAGGAAAAGTTCAATGTGTGATTGGTGCAGCAAATTTGAAGTTTGCCTGGCAGCACCTTCAACAGGTTTATTTTCGTGCCGTGCATTGCATTCCGGTACATGCAGTTGTATAGATTCCCCGAACATAAAAATTCACTGAAAAAAACTAAAGAACAGAGCAGAGTGAAATAATTGCTGATGTGCCCGATAGTTTTTGAATCTCCACCTGTCCGTAAATTGCACAAACGGGCCCGTAATTTTAGCCTGAAGTCCATTATTCACATGATAGCGGACAGCAATTTGTCAGTAGTTGGACACTTTCTTTTTACGGCTTTTTTTTTTGCAGATTTATATAGCGCAAACTCGACGCGAAGGTATTGGAGCGCTTTACATGAGCACCGGTTACGTCACACAATCTGCAGTGAAGACCTCCATACATTGAAGGGGTGGGTGTATGCTGTGCACAGGGCCCTCCACTTTGCTGTACATACCATATCTGCTACGTGGAACAATGCTTCTACTTTTGGCCCGGTGTCTGTTCTACTGTCAGTAGGGGAGCAGCTTTGTCATGTTCTCTGGTACGAGGGGGGCAGGTGGGGGACTGAAATGGCAGCGCAAGCAGCAGCGGCAGAAGCCCTTTCTCCTGAGGGCGGGAGAAGGAGGCAACTCGAGTTGCAGAGAAGGCGGCTGTCTGCCATAAACATCAACCGTGACATGGTTCCCCCGTCAGTAGGGGAGCGGCTTCCTCATGTTCCCTGGTACGAGGGGGGCAGGTGGGGGACTGAAATGGCAGCACAAGCAGCAGCGGCAGAAGCCCTTTCTCCTGAGGGCGGGAGAAGGAGGCAACTCGAGTTGCAGAGAAGGCGGCTGTCTGCCATAAACATCAAGCGTGGCATGCCGCTCATAATAATGTTTAATTTCAATAAAGAAATAATTTAGTGGCAACTCAAGATGCAGAGAAAGCGGCTGTCTGCTATAAACATCAACCGTGACGTGGTTCCCCCGTCAGTAGGGGAGCGGCTTCCTCGTGTTCCCTGGTACGAGGGGGGCAGGTGGGGGACTGAAATGGCAGCGCAAGCAGCAACGGTAGAAGCTCTTTCTCCTGAGGGGCGGGATAAGGAGGCAACTCGAGTTGCAGAGAAAGCGGCTGTCTGCCATAAACATCAAGCGTGGCATGCCGCTCATAACATTTAATTTCAATAAAGAAATAATTTAGTGAGCTGCGCTGTCAGAGAGGTGAAGCAGGGTGTTGTGTAAATAGTAAAGTAACAAGGAAGTAGTCCCTAAATGAATAGTTAAGGCCGAGCAGCGGAACTAAACTGTAGTTAATCAATGCTGCTTCCGGCAATACGGAATCAAAACGGAAGTGAGGTATCGGACCACCAGCCAATCAATGAGCGAGATAAGAAGAGCAATGTCGGCTGTAACCAATGGTAAGTGACAAAACAAATGGAAACATAATGGGTGGAGTTTTACCACTAATACTAATTACTTAATGCCTCGGAGAGGCAGCGCATGCGGTGCCCTATGCGAGACCTAAAAATAGACTTTGTATTGTCATAAGCACATTAGAAACATAATCACACATTTACACTGTGCCAACGGGCATGGGCAATATTCACAAGGGATTATATACAGGACCAGGCCAAAATCGGGCCATGGTCAGAACCATCAGAACATGTAAGTAAATATAAAACACCACCAGTATCTACTGGTACAATAATGACCTCAGCATTATTACGTCAGGCATAAAACACATTAGGCCCAAGCCTCTTAAGCATAAATCACATGAGGCATGTACATCACATTGGAGCCCACCTTAGAAACTGACCCCAGGCCAAACGGCCATACACTGGGGCTCCAATGCCCTATGTCCAGACAGTCGGGGCTCTAAGGGGGACCTCTCAAATTACCCCCCTCGCTACCTTGGTAGCACACACAAAAGGGCGCACTGCGCTGGGGCCTGGGGTGCTTCTCAGCCCTCTTCTGTTGCAAACACAAATGCCCCCAAGTTGCAGTTGCCCGCTACAGCGGAGCAACTGAGAAACAAAATGAAGCACTGGCACTCTGTCACAACTGTGGCCAAATGAGCACCAGCACGGGCCCCGATCGGCACCACCGTGCCCTTGGACTAGGAAAATTAGCACAGGCACCACGGTGCCTCCGGGGTCCCTACTGGGACTTCCTAACCAATGTGCCCAATGTTGGAGCAGCCCGCTCAGCAAAACCTGGCACTGAATATGTGCCTCGGAAGGGGGGCTCTGGTGCGGGGAACGAAGTTGCTCCTACCCACACCTCTCCCACAACTCCTCACCTGGACCAGGCACAGTATGCAAGGGGATGGGGACTCAGCTCCCTCCATCTCCGTGAATGGAGAATGCCCCCGAATCTCCAGGAGGGCTCCGCTGCCCAAGGGCCACACTACAGAGCCCTTCCCCACCTCGGCCCTAATTAACACTATTCCCCCATGTCAGAGCAGTCCGCTCTCCTGCAGGACTGCTCAGGAAGCCTGGGAATGCCGACAGGATATAAAGTAACGCCTCACTCACTGGGGCTTTCAGAACTCCTCTGGGGCTGGGGTCGGCCCGGCTCTCTTCTCTTCAGGACTGCAACACGCCGGGCTCTCTCTCCTCATGAGAGCCCTGCCTGGAAACCAGCCACACCGTTGCTGCACGCGGGGCTCCCTCACGCTCCCGGGAGCCCCGTTGACCCACGCACTCTCCTCCTTGGCTTTACTACGCCCAGTCCCTCTTCCCGGGACGGGGACTTCCCCAGCGCAGGGACGACTTTGTGACGTCTCGCAGAGGAGGGGTGGGCTCCTGTCCTCCTTTCGGCACCACTGTACTCTGCCTCCAGGGCCCTGCCCAGAGTCAGGCAGCTTGCCTGGCTTACGCGCTTCGGCAGAGAAACGTGGGGTGGGCTCCTGCTTTGAATCGAAAGAAATTGTGGGGTGGGCACCCGTTTTCTTGTGCAAACGCAGAGTGGGCACCTGTGGCAAAAATTAGCAAAAATGAGAGGTGGGCTCCCGCTTCTCCTCGCAACCCGGGGAAATACCCGCGTCTGGATTTCCTCGGGACGCTTCGGCAGCACAGCGCCCTCACGCTCCCCTTGTCCTGGAGCTTGATGAGGGCAAGAGTTGGGCCAAGGAAGCACAGGCAGACCAGCACGCTGGGGGCTCCAAGGTCTGCAGACCCTCAGCTGCCTAGCAGGGCAGCAAGTTCATCCCCAGCGGCGGTTCTTCCTGGCGGGCTGGCAGCCTGCCGGCCGCTAAGTCCAAATAAGCACAAGAAAAAGCACACCACCCATGGGGTCACAGCCCCTACATTTATACTTCATTTCCCTTTGTCTGCCCCAGCACAGGTCTTGGGGGGGAGGAGCAGCTCCAACTGGTTCTGGGGGTTGATTAAGCACTGTGTGTACAGTGCTTACACTCATTTGTCAGGTGGGGGCTCATCATCAGACATACCACAGGGGGGCGGAGCAAGCATTCACAAGGGCAGGCACCATCCTATTCAGGGACCAGGGTCTTCCCCCTCCCACTACTCAAAATGTAGATGTCCCATTCAGCCTAGCCGCGACTCACTCTGCCCCTCCTGGAGCCACACACACCTCACCAGCCCCCATCACTCAAAAGCCAGAAATGCAATTCATATCAGGCAGGCAAACACATAGCACACAGAACTGGCAACTTCTAAAAGTGGCATTTCTAAAATAGTTATAATAAATCTGCGCACACCATTGCATTGCATTTATTATCACTATTACAAACATATCAAACTTTACCATGCTGCACCTCCCATCTCGGGAATTACCACTGAAACACTTATCAGTGAATCCCAAATGCATTCCTATGGGAGGACAGCCCCACAGTGGTGAGAAACCAAAATGGCTGTTCATCACTACCAGGACATGTCACACGCTTAAGGTACATGTCCTATCTTTTACCTACAATGCACCCTGCCCACAGGGCTAGCTAGGGCCTACCTTAGGGGTGACTAACATGTAGTAAAAGGGGGGTCACGGAAATGGCACACACTTTAGGTGCCAAGTCACGGGGGCAGCAACACTGCCTGCACAGGCCCTGCAATGGCAGAAGCCCGAGATAGGTTTGCAAGGCTACTTTGGTGGGTGGCGCAATCAGCCCTGCAAGCCCACCAGTAGCATTTAATTCAACAGTCCTGGGTATATGTGATACCACTTTACAAGGGACTGACCGGTAAATTAAATAGGCCAAACAGGTGTAGACCAATCTTACCATATTTAACACAGAGAGCACACACACTTTACACTGGACTGCAGTGCTAAAGTGCCCAGAGGCCTAAAACCACCAACACCAAGTCAGAAAAAAATGCTAGGGGAAAGGCAAAAGGTTTAAGGATGGCCCTGAAAAAAGGGCCAAGTCCAACACAACCCCCTTCCAGCCAAAACACAGGGCAGACCAATCTCCACCTTGATGGGCTTCCCTGCCTTGGGCGATAGAACACGGACCCGCAACTGCAGGGACACCTTCCAGTTCTACGCCACTCAGAACCCATGTGGTTCCCTCTGTAAAAGCTCCCAGGACCAACTAAGCTGCCCCACTGGTACTCCCTAGTTGTCCTCGGACAGGACCAGGCCCTAGGCCATCCAGATGTATCTGGTCCTTGTCACCTTACAGAGTGGGGGACGGTAGCCCCAGGCACATAGTACCCATTCTCCACTCTACCCCTCATCAAGGCAGTTCTAAACTGCACCGGATCCTTCAGCCTAGGGTCCGCACCCTCAGGCTGACCAGAAGTCATGGGCATGGTTCTCCTCCCCTTCTAGGGTTCCGCACTCTCCTCCTTTGAGAGGCACCTTCAGAACACAAAAGGTTTCTAGATCTGGCTTGAGGCAGATCCAACAGGATGAGCAAACACAGTGCTTGGCAAAGGAGTTTGCATAAATATAAAAGAGGGTGCAAAAAGAAGTTTGCTTACCAGGCAGTCACTGCTGTTTCAACTACACTCAGACAATCTCTAAGGCAGCCCATTTCCATTGTCGGTGGCGGATTATAGGCACTCAGTGGATATTCACAAATATTTACATGGTTATCAGGTTGAATGCAATCTGCCTGAGTATCATGGTGAGCCAGCCTGCCTGGGTAACATGGTGAGGAGTATAGCAGGCTTAAATATTCTTCAGGCTCTCTGTAGGAGAATAATTTCTTGGGGCTGGCTGCTAGACAAGAGCAGCAGCAGGAGAGCTCAGGTTCCACTCTGTTGATACAGCTTTAGCAACAAAGGGCTCCTTAGATACTAGCCAGAATCGATTCACTGAGCTGCAAGGTGGGGTACATTCACAAAGATGGGCAATTGGCAGAAGTATAGTGCCCAGTCACAACAACTGCATTCATAAAACAGGAGTAGAGGGTTGTTGTGATGGGGGTTCGGGGGGGGGGGAAGGGGGGAGAAGAGTGACCCATTACCATTTGGAGAGGGTTGTATGCTGGGGAAAGGAGGAGTAAGTGGCAGACCTGCTAGCGGGGCGGGAGGGGACACTGTGGGAGCAGTGGGAGAAGGGTGTTATACTGGCCTGAGGGATGAAGGGAGAGGGTCACCTTTGGCAGCAGTGTGGAGGGGACTTTCGAGGTTGGGTGGGGGATTGAAACAGGATGACCTTTGGGAAAATGGTGACCTAAAGTGTAAATGACTTGCAGGTGGAGGGAGATGAGGGGCTGACCAGTTAGGGGAGGGAAAAGTTGTGGTGATGGCATGTAGTGGGGATTTTGCCATTGTCAGAGGAGCACTCACAAAGCAACAAGAACTGATTCAGACAGTGTCAGTCATTGGAATGAGTGCCATATGTGCCCCGCTGGCACACAAAGAATACATTGCTAATACTGAGCCAGGTGTGGGAACATTCAGGAAGCAGCTCTTCCTGGACCTACACTGCTGCAGAGCTACCACCAGCCAAGACGGAGATCACTATTCACCGCTGTGCAATATAAACAACAAAGTTGAAAAATTCCTCTTTAGAGCCATGGGAGGGAGCAAATACCCTTTGCGCATTATAGAGAGTTAAAAGAGTAGGGCTGTATAAAAGCATATGCTTTTTACTTTTCTTTAACATTAAAGAAGAGAAACATTCATAAAGAACTAAAGCTTGGCCATACCTGGCAAACATCAGCTGTTTTGTAGAACGTCTTTTTGTCAATGGTTTTCAAACTTTCCATGATACAGGGTAAGTCAACTAGTTTTGCAGCTAAAGGGACATGGTCTACACGCACAATGCCGTGCCGCCCATCCGCTGGAGAAACAGGAAATTAGTTATTTGTCAACAATCATGTAACATGTACTGTGGCAAGCAAAAAAGCTGGTCCATCAAGGAGACCTGTATTTGCAAAAGTCTTTCAGATTAGAAGTTAGTGTGCTTTTCTTCGAATAGAGGGCTGGAGCAAGGATTTTTGTGTTAAATTAAAAATAATCAAGGGCAATAAATCCTATTAACATTGATTTAATTTCACATTAACAGAATGTACATTCCTCCAGTAGCACTTCTTAATTTGTTGACAAGAACCATGGTTTGTATGTTTGTAAATCCATTGTAATTAATATTTTTCATCAATTGATTAAAGTGTCTCAAAAGGGGAGTGTGATTTTTTTTGATATACAAACCAGGTTTAATAACTGACCGGGATGGAAACTATCGAGCCAGACAGCAATGCGTGACCAGTGGTTAACTCTCCACAGAAAACAGACATTAATAAAATGGCCAGGCTACAATGTAATAAACTTTACCTAGGAATCGCCTCATTGCAAAAAATCACATACAAAATATGAAGATGCCTCATGAGATAAGACCTCCTTAACGTATGGAAATCATCACAGAAGCTCTATTACTCACTCACAGTGTAATTCAATGGTGAGCCGATCTTTCAGATTCACATTCCCAGACTGCACAGCTCTCCTCACAGTGGATGCATACTCCTGAGGGAGAAACAAAAACAAGTTAAAAAGTAAGCGGTCATGTCCCGAAAACCTACTCATCACATGAACTCTAGAGATTGTTTAAGCCACAGAGTTTCAAGCCCAATGTGAAATGAGATCCAGTTCAACATAATCCCAGGCAATGTACATGTGTCCTTTGTAAAAAACAACATTCACCTTCGATGTCTTGAAACTCACCCCAGGAGCACAACATTCCTTTACTCATACACAGTATTTACATACTGACCCAAATTTAACTCCCACAAGAGTCACTTTTTTCCAGCCTTATAAACCTTGCCCTTGTAATCCATTGGAGGAAAAAGCAACACTAAAGCAGTGGATAGGAGGAGGCGGAGCCTGACCAAAAGGAAGATGGACAATTTCTAAACCGCTTCGCTACCCATTGTTTTTGGTTAATACTCCAACGCAATGAAGGTCGCAACCGGTCTGAATATCTTTGCTGCACTCCTGAATAAGTGAGAAATAAGCTGTGACACTCAAACACCCTCTCCAAAGCGAGAGCTCACTACCTCAAGGCATAGGTCAATGCACCGACAGAGTAGAGTGCCGAGACTGCACCCCATGGTTGCCCCAGTCTTGAGGGCAGATCGGACTCTGGGAGGAGCAGTGTAGGAAAGTGCCCCTATTTGTCATGGTCACACCCACTTTTTTGCTCACCAATACTGTGAATTCGACTGAAAGCAGGCTAACTAGGCCCCAGGGCCAATCAGTAAACTGATACAATTGGCACAAACTGTAGCACCCAAAAAAGTCCTAGTAAATGGTACCCCAAGTACCAAGGGCAGGGGTACCACAGAGGGTCTCTACAGGCTGCAGCATGTCTTATGCCATCCTAAGAGACCCCCATGCAAACTGCCATTGCAGGCTGCCTGACTTGGTGCAAACCACAGCGAAAACACGACAGGGCACACACCCGTGTGTACCATGCCCAAGTCTCTGCATTAGGTATATGCAAGTCATCCCTACAGCAGGCCTCACAGCCTAAGACAGGGTGCATTATTTCTTATGCGAGGCTACATCTGCATGAGCAAATATGCCTCTGTGATGTCTAGTCCAGATCCTAGACCTTGCAAGTGAGCAGGAAAGCCATGTTAAGGTATGTACTAGGCAAAGGGCATTATGAGTTTCCCAGCTACATTATGGCTTCACTGAAATCTACAGTGTTTGGTATCAAACACCTTGTCTTAATAAATCCATACTGATTCCAGTATTGAATTTATTATGGCCTTCGCCCAGAGGGCACCTTAGAGGTGCCCCCTGAAACCTACTAGTACTCTAGTGTCCTGGCAGCCTGTTCCTGTCCAGCCTGCCACCACAGACAAGTTTCTTACGCCCAGGGGCGACTGCCAACACTTTCAGGAGCTCAGGAACAATGCCTGATCTGGCAGGAGGTGTTATCACCTCCTCCAAGCAGATGGCAAGTGGATCTGCATATCAAGGTTAGAGGCTTCAAAGCCTCTGCCGCCTTGGATGTGCGACTCTGGTTTCCTCCACAACTGGAGAATGCCACACCCTGCCTTGAGGCCCATTTTGCACCAGGACAGATGGGAAATTAGCTATGCTGTAGGCGTGTTGCACACAGGCTAGTCACACCCATAAGGTGGCTACCTGATAAGCTCAATCAAGGAAGGGTTCCACCATTTTGTTTTTAGTGGAACTAGGAACTCTGGGACAGGGTTATACCCACTCCTCACAGAAAGTAGGTGTATAGGGGTATAGTGATACCAAGGGTAAATAGCCCATTGGCTACTACCCTTCCTGCCCCTAAATCTATAATTTAGGGGAGCCCCTGGCCCTAAAGAATCAGAATTGACTGGTGCAAGAAGAACAAGGAAGAGCTGAAGAAGCAAGAATGGAGGACCTGCGACTAGGCCTGGGCAGAGTTCGTGGACTTCCACTATGCGGAACTCTGCAAAGTGACAAAAAACTCCACCACGCTATGCGGAGTTCTGAAAGCGGCAAAGTGAAATATGTTGTTCGTGCTGATTTTTAGCACCAGGTGTTTGTCCTACGCAGCAAAAGTCAGCACAAAGGGCACCACGCGCAGCGCAAGAGGGCGCTGCTTCTTTCTGCCACTCGCGTAGAAGTTCTACTTGAGCAGCTACTTCCTCAATGTGATCGTAAGGTTTCTCAACGTAAGCAGTAGCGACCATCCGCGACTGCCCACATTGAGCAATCTTGTTGGGAGGTGGTCTAGCGTTGTATATTACTCGCTCACGCTCGCAAACTTAACGCTGGCGAGCGACAGTTATCAAAAAACTTTGCTCCGTGGGACGGACAGTGCGGAAAACTCCGCAAACTGAGTGGAGTTCACCGCCCAGGCCTACCTGTGACTGACTTGGTGCCAACCCTGCCAGCCGGTCTGCTGCTCCCAACAATATTGATGACTCGTCCTGCGGCTGTGCGACCTCCAAAAGCCTGGGAAGGCTGCAAGCCATTCCCCAAACAGCCAGCATCTCCTGTGGAGCAGCGGAGTTAATATCCTGCAGGGTCCGAAACGCAAGCTACAGTTTACCAAACTGCTGACCACCGGACTACCCGACACAGCAACCACCCAGGGAGTAATGAAATGCTAGACCCTCCAGGAGCCCTCTAGCACAAATACCCAGGTTACCGGACCCCTTGCAGCAGCAGCCGCCAAGACATGTTGATAGTCCAATCCAGACACCAACCTAGCGAGGTCAACACCAAAAGTGGCCCAGCTGTCCTGTTTTGTCCCCCCCGCCCCAAAGCAAGAGTATCTGACCACCGCGACCGGACAGCTCAAACTGCCTCTGCACCCACGCCCCACAGCCTGAGTCCAAGTGACCCAACAGTGCCTATGGGGTCCCAAGACCCTTAAGAATCGAGCCCCCCATTGGGTTTAGCCAGACTGATCCCCCAGTTCCTGCCTGCAGCCTCTTTTGCAGGAGATAGAGAAATGCAGGAGATCGAGAAATGCAAGAGCCTACTGCAGCACGACCCTGCCGAACAAAGCAGCACTGTACATAAGAACCACAGCCAGAGTACAGGTGAACCGACGTGTCCCTGGGGCACAGACACCACCAAGATCCGACCCCCCCCTTTGGGTTTAACCCGTCTGGTCACCCAGCCCCCACTTGCAGCATCTTTCTTACAGGTACTTTTCCCATTGACTTAAATGGGTACCCGAACGCCCCAGAGTCAATGTCACCTGTTGTGCTGCCATGGACCTTGGCCCCTACTTACCTCAAGTCCAGAAGAACAGTCCTGTAAGTTGTTGACAAGTCACTGCATGGAGTATATGTTTTCTCTCGTAGGTTACCATTACGCAAAGACAATATTGTCTATTTAAATGCTAAATATCCATCTTAAAAGGTACGTACCTGATCGTGAAGATCTTGGTGCTTAAAATATTTTTTTTAAAAATTAAAAAAAAAAAAAAAATTTAAACGGTGTTATTTTCTTTGAGTGTGTGCCCTATTTTTTGACTGTGTGTGTGTGTACAACTAATGCTCAACATTCCCCTCTGATAGCTTAAAGCTGCTCACACACATTACACAGGGTACTTCGTTTTAGTGAACTACATAGAGAGCCAGCTTCCTACAAGCAGAGAATATCCTGGCAGTGCTGGTGCCGTCATGTGCTCTGTGGCAAGGCACCGCTGTCGTCAAAGATACCAGATCACAAAGCCTCTGGTGGGCAATGAAACCAGACGGGACGGTCGACCCGGATGCAAGGTCAGGTCGGGCACCAGGGGGCGGTAGATGTCCTAGGGGTGTGGGTTCTGCTGTGCCAGAAAGCCGTCCCTATGCCACAGATTCAAGCTCACAAATCTCAGGTTGCCCTGAAACCCAAAATGGTGAGGTCGACCCGGATACAAGGTCTGCAGGAGTAGAGTGGGGGGCCTAGTATCTTTCTACTTCGGGCCTACTTACCAGAAAGGGCGAGTAGTCCCTAAAATGAGCTCACCCTGATTAAATCTGGATTGAAATAGTGAATGTGGGAGAGTGGATTTTTTGAGCCATGACCTAGCCTCCAACAAAAACATAGTACTGGTACAAGAGACCCACAAGAAGTAGAAATGTTGAAACTAGACTGGGTATGGTATGTTGAAGTTACCTATAAACCAAGATGAATGCATCTAGTCCGAGATGTGCAAAGCATTTTTGAGTTCACAAACAGCCAATTTGCAGAATCTAGGTGTTCGCATTTTAAAAAATGATTTTTTTTTCTTTATGTACAAACCGGAAACTGTGAGTTACCGAATCACAATTTGAGTTTGGGAATCGGTATTTGGAAGGGGGTGTTTAGGGCATCTCTTCCAAATACCAGTTTGCAGTGGTATGTATTAATCTTTTGCAACCGAATTCTGATCACAAAACATTTTCATTTTACTGACTCCTCATTAGCAATTGGGAAGGGGTCTTCAAAGATTCCCTTCGATAATGTAAAAAAAATAACATTTTTCAAGAGCAGACAGTGGTCCCGTGGACCACTGCCTACTCTTAAAAATTGAACGTAAACTGTTTTTCTTAACGCGCTCCCTTAAAAAAACGAAAAAAAAAAACGATGGCACACACAACTCATTCATATTCATGAGTTAGGTCTATTTGAACACAATACGAATCGCTAATTAGGAATATAAGGCCTAGATGTAACTTTAGTGCAATAGTATTAGCGACTACCAACTAGTTATTGGCAAAAAAAATGAGAATTGGTAATGGCTATTGCTAATTCAATAATACTTTATTTCGACCAGTTTCGGTCATAAAAGCAGCATTTAAAACACAGTACATTGAGATACACAGTAAAAAACATCAATACTAAAATTTACAGCTAGCAACCCAAGTTTGTCTAGGCACTGTTTCGAATTATAAAACTCCTTTTTATCCAAAATGCATGAAGATACTTAGAGAGTGCAAACACAATATAACCTGCTGTGTTCGATTTAAAAATTCTAAGTGCATCTGCATATTTGCGGAAACCCAGGTTCCTACATACAGGTACAATCCAGTGCTTCCGGGCTCTGCTGTACATGGGACAGAAGAAAAGGATGTGACAATCATTCTCTATGTCCGTGCCACAGCCTGGGCATTTGGAAACCCCGGTGCTAGACCACTTGTTAGTGAAGCATGCAAGAGGGAGGCAGCCAAACCTCCATTGGATGTATAACTTTCTGGCCAGTACAGGGTAAATTACATTCAAAAAGTCCTCAAAAGAGTATGCAGTTTTTATCTCTAGGAATGAATTTACCATAGAACCATTACATGAGTCATGCAACCATACACTAGTGCATCTAGATCTATATGACTGAGTGAGCAGTTTCCCTGAGATCTCACTGCAGGCAATCGCTGGCTGATGCCACATATCTGCAAGACCCATTAACATTAATTCCTGTTTGACATGGGAGAGCCAGGGAATGTGCACAGCTTTGCTCAAATTTAATACTTCCTGCAGTTCAGTTCTATATTGTATGAGTTCAGGGGTTAGCCATAATCTCCTCCAGAATCTAAGGGGTTTTATAGATAACTCCTCCTGGATTGGGAATAAGCCCAGATCGAGCCTTAGAGGAATAAGGGGAGTACTTTGTGGGAGCATTAGCAGCTGCCTCAAGAATCTATTCTCCGCTTTGGTTAATTCGGGACTCACAACGTGCCCCCATAGTTCCCCACCATACAAGGCCGCTGCTCTTGCCCTGGATTTATAGATTTCAAGCCCTGGGCTTATGGGCCTGTATGTTGAGGCATTATTCATTTTCAGTATTCCGCCCGCTATTTGAGTCAGTTTGAGCTGAGATTTTAAGAGATGGGGCACCCAGGAGAGGTTTTCGCTCAGTGTGACACCTAGATATTGAAAGGTCTGCACTCTCTCAAGCGAGACTGTATCCAAGATAGGAGGGGGTCTGGTACGTCGTGGGGGATTAAAAATCATGAATTTAGTTTTGTCTACGTTGATCTGTAGACCATGATCAATACAAAATTCATGGAACCCAACCAGTATGCGCTGTATCCCCATGGGTGACTTAGATAGTAAAAGAGTATCGTCGGCAAACATTATGGCCGCGATTTTCTTACCTGCCAGCCTGGGTGTGTCGTTGTTGAATACTGCATCCAGGCAGGAAATCAACCCATTCACGTATAGGCAAAACAAGGTGGGGGCAAGGACACACCCTTGCCTTACTCCCTTGTTTACCGGGAACCTCGCAGACAAGACTCCTCCCCTCGCACACCTGACCTGTGCAAAATTCTGTGTGTGCAATCTCACTAGTATATTCAGCAGAGCATTGGGTACTCCCAAATCCCGGAGAACAGCCCACAATTTCCCCCTTGGCACGGTGTCAAATGCTGAACGGAGATCAACAAACACCATATAGAGGCTGCCACCCTCTATTGTGACAGTCTTCCAGTACAACATAGCTAGGCGGAATAACTGATCCGTAGTAGATGTTTTACTCCTGAAGCCAGCCTGGTAGGGTGACAGAATTTCGTTCTCATTGATCCACTCTTGCAAACGATCTAGAACAAGTCGCGCAAATATTTTTTGAGGGACATCAATGAGACTGATGGGTCTGTAATTTACTGGGAGCAAGGGTGATCCCTTTTTGAAGATGGGTATAATTTCAGCTCCCAACCATGAGCCTGGAACTTCTGCGCCTCGCAGGATAGTATTAAATAGAGCGCACAGGTACGGTGCCCAAATCAGGGGCTGATCCTTAAACATATCACCGGGAAGTTTATCTAAACCTGGCGCTTTGCCCCACATCAGTTTTCCCAGGGCAATGATGATATCCTCGTGGGTGAAAACCAGGGTCTCATCCTCATCGTCTCCAGGTATATAGGAATGTAAATGCAGAACGTCTAGGTCGGAGGATCCTGCATAGAGAGACTTAAAGTGGGATTCCCAAACCCCAGGATCTAAATTTACTTCTATTGCATTGCGGGGTTCAGCAGTCCCATTATTCACGATTGCCCAGAATCTCCACGATTCCTTACTAGTAAGTGCAGAGGCAAGATTGTGCCAGCGCTCCCAGTCAATTTTTGCCTGTTCCATTACTTCCTTGTAAGAGCGTCTAAGAGCACGAATAGTTGAGCTCTCAGTACCATCCTTCATTGCATTTACCAGTTTGGTTTTTGACTTCCTGCACGCAGCATTATACCAGGAGGAAGGGTGGGGCACCATGGGTTTGTTGGTAGTTACAGTTGGATTAAAAGTATCGGCTAGCGTGTCCACCAGATCCTGGTGAAGAGTAAGCAAGTTCACAGAAGGAACAGGATGCTCTTCTGCGATCAGGATGTCCCTTGCCATGGTGAGGAAAGGGAGGATAGTTGAATATAAGCTGGAGAGTGCATCCCTCTTCTCTCGCAGTTTCGCCCATTTGACTCGCCGCCTATTATTGGATAAAACAAGGCCAGTGTCAGTTGGCACTTCGGTTAGTCGCCTTGAAACAAGGGGGGATACCATCTTTAACACCAGAGCGTTATGATCGCTGTCAGTCCTGGGCAGTACCTCCAGATCCACGATCTTTGGCCAAAGCCTGGTCTCGACCATGACATAGTCTAGGTGAGATTCGTGATCTTTTTTATTATACGTGCACCTAGAAGGGATGTCCGAAGGTTTCCTACCATTAACCGCCCTGACTGAATTGTGGAGGGTAAGGGACATAATCTGTGTGGCTAGTGGAGACCAAGCCTTAGCAGGAACAGAGTTGCAGGGAGGGATTCCCCAGAACTCGTCCTCTTCCATCAGGGCCCCCTCGTTCATCCCTAATAAGGGCTCATAGTGGCAGTTGAAATCGCCTGCAATTATATACTGAGTTTCCCGATTCAAAGAATCGAGAAAAGCTGAAAGTTCCCTGATGGTGTTGGATTCCCTTGCCAGTGCTGTAGGGCGGGAATAGACATTGATTAGTGCTAGTTTGAAGGAGGATGGCCATGTCAGTAAGACGCATAGGATGTCAGCTGAGTTGGTCTGAATTAATTCTGCTTTGCAGCCCAGGTGGATACCAACCCACGTGATCAGGCCACCGGACGGCCTCCCAATGCCTCCCCATCGCGCCAGGGTGTTAAAGGCCACGAACCCCAGTCTGTGGGCTCCCTCCCTGGCCCAAGTCTCTTGAAATAAGATCACATCGAAGGTGTCTACAAAGATGCCCCATTCAGGGCACTTGAGTTTGGTGCTTATTCCCGCCACGTTCCAGGATGTTATAGTCATGTGCTGAACGTGGCTTGAGGGTGAAGATAGGAGAACAGGCGAGTGGGAAGAACTCTCCGGTGGATTAGATTCAATGGGGTCCGCGGGAGCAATACTATCGTTGGCTGATTTTTCTGTGAGGTGTTGCTCACTGAGACTACAGCCAATACTCTCTAGGGAATGACCAGAGCTGATCCCTCCAGGCGGAGAAGGAACCTCCCTGATACCGGGAAGCATATTGCCTTCGCGAGTTACCTCAAACTGATTGGGAACCTGGGTTCCATCTATCGGCCTAATCAGTCAGTCCACCTGATCTAACTGGCTGAACCTGTTGTAGAGGGGGATAGAAGGGCGGGGCAAGGTATGGGCTTCTCGCCTTGTTTTCCCGACACGCCCCCATCGGGAATGGGGTACAAGGGTCCATTCAGTTTCTTGCCGTATCGCAGCTTCACTAGGGTAAAAAAAAGTAAGTGGGCAGGTTGCGATTTTGGTTTCAGGGTGGGAGGATCCCCACCTGCAAATGTACTCCACTGTTCTGGGGTCCCTGAAGTTGACTATGACGCAGTCACCTTGTATAGTTTTGGGGGTGTGCCCTATCCAACCCACCCTTCTGACCATAATAATCTCACTACTAGCGTGGGGGGGCAGAGGCCTGTGGATACACAACCATTGCATCGTCTTATTTTTTAGGGAATTAAAATCTTCTGTGGTAGCTTCACTAATCTCAGGGACGCCTGTGAGAACACCACAAGGGGGCATGATTCGGGAGGTAAATCAATTGTCAAAGTAGGCCCAAGTACCTCTCCCAGATCTCCCCTTCTTGACGATCTTCCACTATCACTACCTTTTGCCACAGGAGCAGATGCTGGAATAATAAGAACAGGTAGTTGGGTGTTAGTGAGCCTGTCTTCGAGTTGGAAAGGTGCTGGGTTGGCAATATGGTCAGAAGCTGCCTGATCTGTTGCAGGGTGGTTAGACAGTAGCTGAGTATTTGTGTGGTTTGGAGGTGCAGCTAGTGTTATCCCATCCGTCCTACTATTGTGGGTGCATTGGCAGGAGCATTGCAAATGTATGGTATTGTGGATGTTTCCAAATGCACCATTGATATGAGTCTCAAGCTGTGCCAAGTGGGTTGTTATGCTATCTAACCTTTTAATAATAGGATCGAGTAGGGTGTGCAGCAATGAGTTAAGTTGCATCATTGTTGCAACCCCTTCAGTTTGAAGCGAGATGTTGGAAGCGACACTTGCATCAACCGTAACAGTAGGGGCAGCTAGGTGCGGGGTACATGGCTCGGAATCTTCACTTAACATAAATGGGAGCTTCAGTGGTTAGATTATCCCGACGCTTTGAAGTTTTAGTACCCCCAGGATAGGTTCTTTTCCCACTAGGAGCTTTGGGTTTGTTTTTCGGAGGCATTATCAAAGTTTTATCCTTCTTATTTCGCAGGGTGGGCCCTGAACACAGCGGTGGGGGGGGGATCTAGCTTTCGGTGATGTTAATAATTCATCACAGCTCGTAGTGTCACTTTGTGGTGTGTCATCTATGAATTGGGTCAGTGTGAGTATGGATGATTTGGCGCCTGGGCAGTTGGGAGTACCCTCGATGGCTCGGGGGGTACAAACATAGGCTAGAGGACCCAGAGAAGAACGTCTGGCCTGTGCAAGTTCTTGCGAAACTCTGCGTTCCATAAGAACTATGCCCTGATCTATCACTGAGTTAGCTCTGATAATGAAATTATCTAAGGTGCCCGTGAGGTTGTCATTACGAGCAAGATTCCTGCCCACTTTGGTAGCCATTGCGCTACAATCAGAATATAGGGAGAAAGAGCGTTAGAGCACCCACAACTATGACATGCAATGCCTAACTCCCACTGTACCCGCTAAACTCTGGCAACCAGCAAACAATGCAACAGTGTAAATATTGAGCCCAGTTAGAACCTACACACAAGTCCGTGGATGAAAGGGAGGTAGCCCGGTCCGGTCTCTTGCGGGCTCGAACGGGCTACAACGGTCCCGCCCTTGTCCCGGGCTTCTCCCGGGCTGCGATCCGCTCTGCGGAAATACGTAACCGGAAATAAATAATGAGGGGGGGGCGGGGCTTTAGGAAGAGGAGCAGGTGAGCAGAGTTAGCGGAGCGCAATGCTCCGAGGTCCTCGCAGTCCTGTTGTTTTGGCGATCCAAGGCCCCCAAAAGCAGCGTAGCGTCCTGGGCACAGAGCGCGTTGCGGAAACCCAGCCTGAAGTACACCAGCCAAGTTTTTAAATGCAGGAGCCTACGAGCGGCTCCCGCGCAGCGGGGGCCGCGAGGCGTGGCGTGGGTGGAGAGGCCAGCGGGAAGAGGAGCAGGTGAGCAGAGTTAGTGGAGCGCAATGCTCCAAGGTCCTCGCAGTCCCGTTGTTTTGGCGATCCAAGGCCCCCAAAAGCAGCGTAGCGTCCTGGGCACAGAGAGCGTTGAGGAAACCCTAAATATCTTCATACTAAGAGCGCAGGCACGGATAAGCTTTATTGCTAATGTTAGTACACCTAGCCACTAGAAATCAGTAACTCCTATTTTGGAAGAGTGGGATTGCCATCCTCATTCAAATTCGGAAATCATGGCAGGACCCCGACTGAAGATACGTATTTGTCAAACTGGCTATACAATCGCTCACCCTTATCCTGGAAAATATATATGCTCTAACAAAATAAAACAGAATTTCTTTTCCAGACTCAGAAGGCTGGTGAATGAATTTGGTTGCACCCCTGTGATAATTGGTGGTGATAGGGCCCCGACTTAAATCGATCTGGACATCAACTTAATAACAACAGGAGTTGCCTCCAAGACCTACTGGAGGACCACTCAACATGGAGGCTTGGAGGAAGTATACTTTCCTTTCTTGCCCCCCCACTGACCAAAGATGAGGTTAGATTACTTCATAAAAACACTAGCATTTCTCGATGGTCGTCTCATGTGGGATAGGTGTAAGCTGCTTATCGGATCATGCTCTGGTGCTTTTGTCTATCTTCAATTTGTAATGCCTAAAGCCAGGGCATGGCAAATGGACACACAGACTCCAAATGCCTGAAGACACACGGAAGCCACTCACCCATTTTAAGGAGTATTTACGTCACAAAGACAATGAGGAAACCTCTGCTCAGACTATGGGACGTGGGCAAGACTTATGTGCGATGACAGCACATGAGACTCTACACTAGCACCAAAGCATGTGGCAGAGAAACAAAGAACACTAGACGTAGAAATGCACAACTTACAGAAAGGCTTCTATGCTGACCACCCTGACTGCACTAAAATATGAACTAAATACAATCTATTCCATGCAAACTAAGAAACCTTTATTTCATATAAAGGCCAAACATAATGAACAATGGGAAAAGGCTGGTAGACTCCTTGCCCTTTAACTGAAACAGGCAGCTAGATCACCAATCGCATCCCTCTAAAATACACGAAATAATTTACGTGTAGGGAAATCCCTTCAGAATGTGTGAAATTCTATTCTACAATATGCACACCTGAAGTCGAGCCTGACAATTCTCAATAATAGGCCTTTCTAGATCGGCTGACAATTCCTCAACTGACCGAGGACATGAGAAGTCAACTGAATAAGCTCATTAAAAACCAAAAAAACCTACAGAAGCGGTCAAGCAGACGCTCACAGGGGAAGAGAACATCCCCTGAAATTCTATAAATGGACAGCCCTGCTCCTAAAACCACTTCAAGGCAGTGTTTCGTGAAGCTAATTCAATGAACACATTGAACCAATTTTCAACAAAGCAAACATCCCTCTCGTTCCTAAACCAGATAAGGACCCACAATACTGTGGCAATTACCACCCTATCGCGTGGATTAAAAGGGACATGACAATCTTGCCCATCAGACTAGGAGCAACTCTCCCACTCGAAACATCCAAATCAAGTAGGTTTTGTACCTAGCATGACACCCAGGAATCACTTACATACACTTTTACACATTATAGAAGACTAGGAATTTCTGCTGAATGGGTGTCTCTCTCCTTCGATGTAAAGAAAGATTATAATTTGATTGAGTGGAGTGGAGACACCTGTTCTACCTATGGCACAGGATGGTAATCGGACCAGTAATCATAACTATTATGCACTGGCTACATCAGCGAGGAACAGCTGTGGTAAACGGTAATGATTTCCTATCTCAATAGATATTGATCAGTATGGGTACTGCAAAGGGGTGCCCGTGCAAGGGTGTGGAATTCCTATAGTCATACTCCCAGGACATATTGTTTGAGGTCAAGGACAAGATGATTTCATGTTTATTTTGTCCTTGGGACAAGTAGGCACAATTCCTTTGGCTGCCTGATTACACTACAAAATTATGGATCATGGAAGGGCATTGTCTGCAGTTAAGGGAATTTGTACCCATTTGTTAATGCTGTTCAAACTTGTATTTGAGGTTCAGTAATACAAAGCCTTTGTTATAAGGGTTTCCACTCTAAGTAAATGTTGTAAGTTTAGACTCCACTACTGACAGTGGTGCCAGTATAAAAATGGCTATGTATAACGCTTCCAGGGTGCTCTTTGATGAGATGCAAATATATGCAAAAACTTGAAAGCAAAATAAAGGATTCTGTGCTTTCAAAATAAAATTGTAATCAAAAAATGCGACTAGGAAAAGTACGTTTTGCTAAACTACTGTGAAACATTAGATACTATTTCCCAAAAATATTCATAATGGAAAAAAAAGAAAAAAAAACAAAAATCAGTGTAACCAGGTGCAACAAAGTTATAGGGAACATGAAAATAAACAAGCACTGGTTAAACCCATTGGTATGAGTTTGGTGGTCAGCCTTTTGGCTAAGTCAATGCATGCCTTGTTTCGATGTGAGTTTTGTAAAATGTTACTTTTGTGGGAGCTGCCGGGCCCTCATCATTATAACAAACATTGGAAAAAGCAAAAATATTTTTGGTATCAAACATTGCCACAGTACTTCCTGATACTGCACAAAACTACTCTGCATGCAAATATGCTCCTTATGAAAGAGCAGAATGCTGTCATTCACAGAAAAGGCATCCTGTAGATCGAGATAGAATTTTATTAAAAACAAAAACGCCATTCCTAAGGAGGGACAACAATGATTCTCAACAGGTATCATTTAGCGTAGACAGATAAATTGCATGTACAAGACATTACAGTTAGAATAAGAAAGACTCTGAAAAAATTAGGTAGAAAAGTGATGATGTATTAGAGAAAAGGGATTTCTCAAAAAGGACATACAGCAATATACTTAAACAAAATAATGGAACAGTTGTATCAGCATTGTACGCAAATTAAATGACGTATAAGAACAACCCGAACTTGTACATGGTGCTTAAAAGTGTACGTGACACGAAGACGGCGACGCAAGTGACGAGGTGAAATCAGCTGGGGACGGCGCAAGTGAAGTGGATGTGAGATATTAGAATAATATATACAAAAGATCAGAATTCAATTTCTTTACAATAGATTTACTTAAATATACATAATCATAGAGCCATCAATTAAGCTGAGGAGTCGACGGCGTTTCGATCCGAGCAGATTGGGATCATCATCAGGACTGGGCTGTCATATTCAAGAAAACAGTGCTGTAAACATGTGTGACTCTTGAATACAGAAGGTCGCTAAGGAATATGAATAGGTGAAAATCTGAACGTGGGTCAATTGAAAGAATTCCAGGGAAAAAAAACGAGGTTGCTCGTAAGCAATGGGAGCAGCCGAGGGCAATGACGTCCAGGACTTCATACTCCCTTGATTCAGACGCCTTCCCTGACGCTCTATTTACTAGGCTGTCAGTACCTCTCGCGCTTCTTTAGCGCCGACTCATACACGAGGCTGAATTACTAATATCAAGAATTGCTGCAGTCATCGCCCTCGGCTGCTCCCATTGCTTACGAGCAACCTCGTCGTCTTGCCCTCTAACTCCCACATTTTTTCCCTGGAATTCTTTCAATTGACCCACGTTCAGATTTTCACCTATTCATATTCCTTAGCGACCTTCTGTATTCAAGAGTCACACATGTTTACAGCACTGTTTTCTTGAATATGACAGCCCAGTCCTGATGATGATCCCAATCTGCTCGGATCGAAACGCCGTCGGCTCCTCAGCTTAATTGATGGCTCTATGATTATGTATATTTAAGTAAATCTATTGTAAAGAAATTGAATTCTGATCTTTTGTATATATTATTCTAATATCTCACATCCACTTCACTTGCGCCGTCCCCAGCTGATTTCACCTCGTCACTTGCGTCGCCGTCTTCGTGTCACGTACACTTTTAAGCACCAAGTACAAGTTCGGGTTGTTCTTATACGTCATTTAATTTGCGTACAGTGCTGATACAACTGTTCCATTATTTTGGTTTAATTACATTGCTGTATGTCCTTTTTGAGAAATCCCTTTTCTCTAATACATCATCACTTTTCTACCTAATTTTTTCAGAGTCTTTCTTATTCTAACTGTAATGTCTTGTACATGCAATTTATCTGTCTATGCTTAATGATACCTGTTGAGAATCATTGTTGTTCCTTACACTATTACCCCAGTCTCAACGAGGTTTAAGGGTTTTGCTCCTGTTGTTTATTACAAGGCGTAAGGAGGGGCCCAATTCTTAAAGAAAGTCACAAAAGTGCACCTATGGTATGTGTCCTTGCAGTAGTGCAGATTTACCACTTTCATGAATTCACAAGAATTTACACAAGTAGATCAGGAAACTGTACTCATAGAAAATATTTGTGAACTGCATTTTAGCACTGTCAAATAAATAGTCAAGTGCACATTTCCTCATGTGAAAATCTGTTGTGGGGTAACAAGTTCACTTTCCCACTGATCACTTTTTACCCCCAACCCTGGAAGAAGTTTTACCTCTGCCCTTGATAGGAATAAATTTCAACCTCTCTATATGGGAAAATATTAGAGACAAGCTGATGAAAACCCATAAAACATGCAAGTTATTAGGTTTGACTCAAAAGGGCATTTTAACCATGGGGAACTATTGCTTACAGCTACATTCAGCCACAGAATGTAGATCTGTGGAAAGGTGGCAAAACACGGGAATTGCTAGTATTCAAACCCTATTATGGCATGAGCTCTGGCACAATCAGAGAGGCTATTATCAGAGCTCTTGAGATTGCTGCCATAGTCTGTCGCCGCACTATATGGCACCAAAGGCACAAGTGGATTTTGTTACAAGACAAGTAGTTGTATGAATCAACCGGTCCCATGGACAAGTAGATATTTTATTAAATTCCACACCCCTGCCCATTTCTCCCGTGCTTTTTCTTTCAGCCCAGAAAATGCTTGCCACTGCTAATCGCCAAGGACATCTTCAGGATTTTGGGGGCCCACAGCCAAATGGAGTTTGGTTGCCCTGGTTTGGAACAGCTTTGAATTTATGATTCAATATCACCTCTCTCATGCCCTCTTTGGCCAGGTCACTGATAGTGTACAGGCATGCTCCTCCAAGTTTTAAATGTTTTTACATCTAATATTAATCGATTGTGAGCTGTGTTTTCAATATTGTTACACAGCAGCAGCTCACTAATATTATTCCAAATAATATCGGAGACACCATCTAATTTCTCATATGTGAGGTCCTGTTTTGATCTAAAATAATTTTTTATGGATGTTGCATATAACAAACATTGTTTCTCTGCAAAATGTCTGTAATTGACTCTCACACATCACCCAGATTAAAATAAATTAAAGAAAAATGGGATTTAAAACCATCTGTTTAAGAATTATTTTAGGTCATCGATCATGCCCCCCCTTCGAAAGGCAGGGGCCCTGGACTAGAGCCCCCATTGCCCATGCCTTAAAACGTCTTTGCTAATCTCAACACCAACGGAAAAACAGGGATAGACATGGAAATAGGTAAACAAGAAACTGATGCTTTATGCCAACAACATCCAACTAACTCTTACCGCCCTGCATGTCAATTTCCAATTTATTACAAGTGGTTACGGAATTCAAGGTTCTCATGATATACAATAAACTGGCCAAAGAGCAAGGCAATGTCCATGTCTAAATACATGACTGCACACTCTAAGGAAGACTATATGCCAAGTGGATTACAGAGAAATTCAATTATCTAGGCATTTTAACCAGCAGGAATATACAGTAGATGATTACAAACAACCTTAAACCATTGCAGAAATCACTATTCAAAGACCTGCTGAAATAGTAAAAATTGAAACTCTCCCTATGGAGTAGGATTGAAAGCATTAAAATGACAGTCTTACCATGGTCCAACTATGCCTTCGATATAATACCCTTAGGAGTGCCTAGCACTCTACTTCGCAGAATTGAAACCCAAATTACAGAATCCACACGACAAACCATACTATTCAGATAGTCTTCAGTATAATTTGTATAAGGTTGCCAATTATCAAAGTGCCAAGGATGGAATAGTGGGAGTATTCAATTCTTTAATCTTAGCCAACCCTAGAAAAGTAGTCTCTTAGACGGTGTCATTAAGAAAGATAATTTGCCTAGGTATCAGACATGCAAGAAATAGTGATTCTGCAACTTGTACCTGCCAGGACTTCGTGCCCCATACCAATTTTAAGTCAATATTCTCCTCCCAGTAGTCATCAATAAAAAGAGATGCATATATTAACTTGGTCTGAGTAAGCATATATTTCTTCGAGAAAGTGGATACCAATTTTAAAAAGCATGATACCGGGTCCGAGAAGTTATAACCAGTAAAATAAGTGTACTTTATCTTTGGTGTATAGGAACTACCTGGTGATGGAGTTGGGCAATATTCCCTTTGAGTAGAATTAAATTGGGGATGCGGTCCATTAGCTCTATGTAAAAAACAGTGCCCATAATGTTGATAATCGAATAAATCGGCATAGTTAGCAGAATTTAAATATAAATCCCCAGTGTCAAAGACAGTATAATATTGCAATTATGAAAAAAAAGAATTCACAGCATCAACGCCCCACTCATCCGATTGCAACCCAGGCACAATCACCCATGGAAACACAGCATACATATGGTATGTGCAAAGTCTCCGTAGGACCGAACACATCGAATGGTACTTTATGCCTCACAATTCTATCAGTGACTGGGACCACTGAAATGTTAACAGGGGACTTGTCTCTTCATTTCATGCGAAGAGGAATGTGGGGCCAACACCCTGTCAAGTTCTGCAGCAGAACGTTCTGGGAGGTAATGGCCATTAATCAATAGAAAAAAAGTCACAAATCCAATCCACATGAACAAAAATTCCATGGAAAACATGGCCCAGACATATATCCAAGGCAAAACGAGATAAGTGTGTTTTAACCAAGAGATGAAAACACAAATCTGCACTGGTGGTGGGGATAAAACTTAAGACAATGAAGAAGTTATCTTGATCGATAAAGTAACCAAAAGAACTAAGCTAGATTAATGGAGGCTGGGATTCTGGATATAGACCAGAGGCTTGCACTCCCGAAGGGGCCTTGAGGGGGGTGGATCAGTATAAACAATTTCCATTTTGAGTGGGAGGAAGGTAAAACAGGTAAAAAGTCAACTGAAGACCCAACATCCCCCACTCCGGCAGCTGGGGAGAATCAGAAGTAATAGAGCTCACTGGCTGTAGAGGAACATCCTGTGTTGGGACAACCCTAGGCATACTATTGAGAATTGGCCAAATGTTGTAACTTGGCATGTTCAATTGAAACAAAGCGATTGTCTTTGTATCCTGGAAGGGGAGGTACAAATCACAGTTTGGGTACCCTGAAGACCAAGCACTGGAACAGGAGCACAGTAGGAGGGACCAGATTCCTTCTTGATTGCCACCTTTTCACGAACCAGATCTCCAACTTTAGGATGATAGCCAGAAACAGGAATCAGGACCCCTGCATCCATTGGTGGAGTTGAAGGCAAATAGGTTTTAGCCAGAGCATCACAACATTTCTGTAGATCCTGTAAGACAGCACAGTGGTTAACTACGTCGAAGATTGCGCAGCTGCCACAATGTCGAAATCAATGTTTGGAACACACATCTTGATGCAAAAGAGCATTTCATATGGGGTTCGCAACCCCACAACTCTTAGAGGGAGGGTATTAGGAGTATGCTGACCCCCATACAGAGGAGTTAACCAACCAAGCCCCACACCCAATACCCTCACTGTTAAAGATTGCTTTAAGTCATGGTTCATCCACTCCACCACAAAATTGCCCTTGGGCCTAAATGGAGACAAGTGCACCTGCACCCCCATTGGCGCCATCCAATCATGGTATGCCTTAGAGGCAAAAGCATCCATGTTGTACATACCCTGGTCTGAATGGAAAGCGCTACAGGCATAAGTTCCAACAAAGATATGCAAACCCTTTATATAAAAGTGCGAGCGTCAGCCGAGCACTGTGTCCAGACCCAGAGGAACCTAGTACAAGAATCCACTACAACCAAAATGTATTTGAAAGCATTATCGGATATAAAAGTACCGCAATGATCAAGATAAATGCAG
The DNA here is from genome assembly GCF_964204655.1 of Triturus cristatus. Taxonomy (NCBI): domain Eukaryota; kingdom Metazoa; phylum Chordata; class Amphibia; order Caudata; family Salamandridae; genus Triturus; species Triturus cristatus. The sequence goes on along the minus strand of NC_140588.1, from coordinate 618,154,111 downwards.
CCGAAAGGATGACTGGCAATATGAAGGTGTGTTTGAGGTGCTCGCGAGACAGTTCAGCTCTTAATTTGTTGGAAAAGGTCACAACAATGGACATATCGGCGAGTCTGCTGGTATAAACCGCACCTCCAATAGCATTGCTGTAAAAAAGAAATAGTGGCAGCCACTCCTGCATGTGCGGAAGAAATACCTCCCTGGGCGGCCACTATCAAAGATGGTCTGTGGTCAAGGTTGGGGAATCAGACGATCACCAACACCAGGAATGGTCACAAAGGGTGCAGCAGTTAACTGATAAGAATACTGAGAAGGGAAATACCTGAGGAAAGGGAGTGCCATTCTGAGTTGCAGCAATAGCCGCCAAAATGTCATCATCAATTTCAGTCATAGTACGCGTAACTGTGGCTACTTTAACTGTGGCTACTGCAGATTTGGCTGCTTCATCAGCCATTGAATTACCAACAGCGTGCGCTCCCGATGAGTGACAGGCGTACTTTAATCTATAGCATTTTATGCTTTATTGTGCTACCTTTAGCACCCCGAAAATCGTTTTGTGTTCAAAAATACAAATTGTCATTGAAGGACTGTACACAATAGAAAGAATCATACACAACAAGGGTGGCCAATTCAGGACAGAATACTTGAGAGCTAAAAGCAGGGCTCTCAACTCGGCCAATTGGGCAGTGCAGTCCCCAAGGGACTGAGTATAAATCAAGGTAGAGTGAAAAACTCCAACCTTCATTGTACCAACGACAATAGTGTAAGTCGCAGAATAAGTGTGCTTAGGACCAGTGGCGCCGAACCATCAGTGTAAATGATACATTTGTACTGATCAAGAGGAAGAACCGAAGGCGGTAGAGGGTGAACATGTTCATACTGAAGAAACTCTTGCGTTTGCAAGGAAGAGTAAAAAAAAAAAGCAGACATCAATGGACGTTAAAGACTTAGCCCACAGAATCAAACGAGGATGCAGAGCTTTCGAATTAGGAACACTAGTTTTAGTGACCGCCTTCAAGGCCGGCACTGGCGAAACAACAAAAAAAAGAGTTTACCTTGAGCAAGAGAATGTCCTTTTAGAATAGCCATTTGCAAGGCAGTGAAAATATTTTTAGTAGAAGAAGAACGCAATTCAACAGGTGTATACAAGTGTGATTTATAAGCGATTGGAACAGTGTCCCACTCATTAAATGTCACATAAGCAAAGCCGATCACACCAGGCAAAAGCCGGATGACCAAATTGGTAGTATTCAACCGAGTCTATAAGTATTGCATAGCAAGCAAATCAGACTGTAAAGCGGGCAACGCAGCAGTGTGTTCCAGAAGCCAGGAGGAAGCAGAAAAGGATGGGTGTGTCAAAGCGTAAATGAGGTTTGATACGCTGAGCATAGTCAGGAATGTAAGTCTTGCTGAAATTTAGAAAACCAAGCAGAGATTGCAATTTTTGAAAGGTAGATGGCGGTTGCAAGTAAGCACACATCTCCAAAAAATGGGGCGCTAAATACCTACCCTAGTTTGTCAATTCATAACCAAGAAAAAGAACGGCCAGAAATGCAATATGCGACTTTGCAAAATTGAACTTGTATCCAAGCGCAGTGAATCGCATGATGATGTGATCCACACTCACGAGATGGGAATTTAATTCATCATCCGGCAGGTATATGTCATCGACATAAGAGAAAGTGCCAGGATCAATATCATGCAAAAGAGACACAATACGTGTCGTAAAGATCCCGGGGCTATTCTTATACCACAAAGGTAATCTTGCGGATAGCCTCTGGGAACTGAGGACACTGAACACGGACAAGTCCTGGCTCTCAGGAGCCAGGTTGTGACTGAAAAATCCATTAGAATATCTACTGTAGTTGTGAACTTTGTACGTACAATATTTAAAAAGATGTACTAATCGTGTTTTGTACTGCAAAAGTATGGGTATGACTATTCAAATGTCTATAATCCAAAACTATGCAATAAGAACCATCAGGTTTCAGAACCGGACATAGAAGAATATTCATTACAGAGACAGAGGGTTCAATAACACCCTGATATTCTAATTGGGTAACAATCTCTTTTACAGATGCCTTGGCATCACATTTAATTGGATATTGAGGCTGCTGCAGAGGAGTAGAACATATGGGAACTACATGCAAAGGAGAATCCTTATCCTGACCAGCCTGGTTGTGGTATAAGGCAGGGGCCAAAGCAAGAGCCCATTCAGAAGCATAGGCATGCTTAGTCTCAAAAGGGACAAACTGCGAAAAGGAAGGTATATTCACATTCTTGCCTCAAGGACATGCAAGAACAAAGGGGGGCAGCCAATTGACCTCTGCCAGTAAAATATCAAAAGACGACGTCAAGTTGTCCCAAAAAATAGCATTTATGGTACGTATAATGTCGCCTTCAATTTGAATGTCTATGTGGAAAGGATTATCACGTAGAGCTACGTGGGTGTCTGCAGTTTCAATAGTTACAAAGGTGTCAGTTGCTTTCGCCTCCAGAAACTAACAGACTGTCTGGTGCACCATTAACTTCCACCACTCTCGGGGAGAGTCACCGCGCAAATTCTGTGCAGGAGGAGGGCTCTTACTGTCTGGGCATATCATATTTTGCTGTTAAAGCACCAACTTTCTGCTTCTGGAATGGAGATGGTTCCTCTCTCTTGAACATCGAAACAGCGCTGCGGGTCCCGCTTGGGTTGTGCGGTCTCGCCCGGTCTGCACTCTTGCCATCCTCCAGTCATACTGTTGATCAGACCAATCCTGAAAGGAACAAGGATCAGGAACCTGAAACCTCTCAGGAGTTTTAATTTAAGAGCCACTGAGCCTGGGGACCAAAAACACTAGGTAGTTTTGTAATAGATAATTTTGATGTTTCCACAATACGGTTTGGGCACTTCCCTGTCACAGGCACTTGGCTCACCCACACATGTGAGGTAGCATTTTTATTAGCAGACCTGGGGGGGAACGCTTGTTGGTAGGAAATTTGTGTCGGCCTGGTGATCCCACAACTTTCCCCACACAGAAATGGGAGCAAAATTGGATTTGTTTAGCTAAATTTGAGGATTGCAGGAGATTCTGGGTAAGAAAACATTGGGGGATGCTCGCACGCCACACCACACTGTACCCCCCTGGGTGTCTAGTTTTCAGAATGTCTGGGTTTGGTAGCTAATTCCGGGACCAAAAACACAGGTTACTCCCTTGCAAAACCAGGTTGTTTTATGGTAGATCATTTTAATGTCTCCACAGTATGTTTTGGCTCGTTTCCGGTCACGGGCACTAGGCCTACCCACAAAAGTGAGGTGCTATTTTTATCGGAAGACTTAGGGGAACACAGAATAGTAGTACAGGTGTTATTACCAATTGTCTTTCTATGCATTTCTGACTTCCAAATGTAAGTGTGAAAAAAAATGACAGTTTGAAAAATTACCGCCAATTCACCCGCCAGTATGGGTACCCACAATTTTGAAGATGTACAAATAACCACCGCTTCTAAACTCAATATCCAGTTCCCATTTCGGAAATACATAGGTTCCTTAACACCTACGTTTTACTCTCTATATTTCACTAAATAAATGGCTGTATACCCGGTACTGCCATAGTAAGAAGAAGTGTTACAACAAACAAATGATGGACGGAATGCTGACAATGCATACATTCTCCCCCAGTCAAGAGATCTGGGTTAAATCCATCGTTCTTTTGCCCACTACACCACCCCAGTTTAGACATGGCCATATGCAAATCAGTCTTGACCCTGTGCCTCATGGGAACAGTCCAGCCCGAACTGCCAAGCCACGTCTTCCCTGGACCGGAATCTAGCATCCTAGGACCGGTTTCTGGCTATCAGCCGTCATCAGCCAGGATAGCTTGACTCCAGTGGCGTAGTGTGCACGGGTCCCACGTCTGGGAATACCCATCCCACTTAGGGCGAAAGAAGTTACATGTGAAAAACATGGGCACAAATGGCTGTTTCTTCCCACTCAATTTTGTATTTTTTATTTTTTTATTTCAACGGTTACTTTCTACAGAAAACCTTGAAGGATCTGCACAAATAACCCATTGCTCAATTCCGAATTTTGTGTAGTTTAAAGAAATGTATAGCTTTCCAGGATCTACCATTGGTTTCAAACCCATTTCTACCACTAACTGGAAGGAGGATGAAAGCACAAAAAAATAGGAAAAATGGGCTGTGTACCAGATAAATGGCAAAACTATTGAAAAATGTGGTTTTCTGACAAAAGTCTGCCTGTTCATGAAAGCTGAGAAGATGGTGATTTTAGCACCACAAACCCTTCATTGATACCATTAGCAGGGAAAAACAGATGCTTTCTTCTGCAGTACTACCTCATTTCTACCCCAAAAAAACAAATTTATTTTGGCTAATTTCTCAGTTCCCTCCAGGACACTCCACAAACCCTGGGTACCTTTAGAATCCCCAGGATGCTGTAAAGAAGGTAACAAATTTAGCGTACATACCTTATATGGAAAAAACGTTATGGGGGCCTAAGCACAACCTGCTCCAAATAGCCAAAAAAGTCTTGGCACAAGTTGACCATATCCTGGCAGCGAAAGGGTTAAGCAAGTGTGAAGTCCTTCTATGAAGGGATGGTTATTTCTGTCCAAGGGCAGGATTAACTGATTATTAACTGCATAGTTTACAAAAGAGATCCCATAAGATCTAATCAGGGTCAATAGTGGTCATATATATTGAAAAGAATGAGGCATGGTGCTGATCCCTGGGGTACCCAGTGTGCTGTTTTCTTAAAGTCTGAGCAGAAAGGAGGGAGTTAAAATGCTTGATATCTGTTTGACAAATAGGATTTAATTCACTCCAATAAGGTTCCTTTCACCACTATCTCTTTCAGTCTGAGTATCAGTACCTGATGGTTAACAGTGTAAAAAGCAGCTAACAAATCTAATAATATCAGAACTGCTGCTCGACCCGTCAATCGTCATCCTCAGTTCATCCATGGTCAAAATTAGCGCAGTTTCTGTGCTATGCGCTGCTCTGAAGCCAGTTTGTTCATTCTCCATGATATCATTGTGCAGACTCAGTCCTGCTGCTGCAACAGAAGGTACTCCTGAATGGGCAGCCAGATGGAAGGACAAATATAGCGACCAGAAGGTTGGGGTACCACACACTCCTCGCCCAGTCCAGAGCCACTAGGATGACATGGGCTCAGTCTCTCAACCTTCTTCAGTTCCCTGTGCTGGAGCGGGAGGGGAGAATAGGCATACACCGTCCTGACCCCCAGTGCAGGCAGAAGGCGTCTCAGAGTGAGAAAACTGGACACTGAGCATCCTCTACGGTGACTAACCGATCGAGCCAGGGTTCTCCCCATTGTTGGAAGACGCTCCACACCACCTCAGACTGTAGCCACCCTTCGTGATCAGCGAAGCAACATCAGCTGAGTTTGTTCGCCCAAGTGTTTAAAGATCCTGGCACATGCTGTGTAGTCCGTGAGATGTCCTGAGCATTCAGCCACTACTAGGCATGCAGAGACTCTCGATATCGAACCCATAACCCCACACGGTCCTGCTTGCTGCAATGCCACATGGCAGTCATGTTGGCCATCAGAATCTCCACCCCTTCTCGATTGATGGTTGGGAGGAACACTTTCAGTGCTAAGGTAATCACTCGCAGTTCCAGCAGGTTAATGTGGAGTCGCCCTTTTAGCGGAGACCAGTCCTCTGATCTCCACCTCTCCCAGATGAAGCTACAAAACCAGCAATGACGCATGTGTCACAACCATTCCCTCTGGGTAGGGTGAAGAGAGGGTTATGCTACTAGTACAGTTGAGCAGCCACCACCCCAGATCTTTTGCAGTCTCCTACATCTGGATGAACTTTTAACGGTCCCTTTGTCGCGGAGGCCACTGACTTCAGATCACACTGCAGAGCCAGTATGTGCCACCTGGCATGGTCCACCAGCAGGATGCAGGAGGCCAAGAGGCCCCGAAGTCTTGGAGCCACTCTCACAGAGATTCAGGTTAAGGCCTGAAACATCGGGATCACAGTCCGAATGCCCTAGACTCACTGAGGTAGAGGAATGGCCCGAAAAAAAGCAATATATCCAGACGGCTGCAATGAAAGGGAGCAGTTGTGTAGGAGTCAGGTGACACTTTGGCACACTGATGAAAAAGACCATGTCAGCAGGTCGGACGTCGTCTGGAGGTGGTCTACAACCGCTTGAGGCAAGCCTGCCTTCAGTAGCCAGTCTTCGAGGTTTGGGAAGCTGGTATTCCCAACCTCTGCAAATGGGCATCAGGAACTAGAGCTTTTCCATGCCCTAGACTGTGATCACTTCTTCCGATGGAGTTCAGCTATGGCTAACTTGGCCTTTGGTCACTGATGGTCTTGAGATTCACCTTCATACAGCAGGAACACGACTGAGTTGTGTGAAGTGCAGAGGCAGACTTCGTGGGTGTCTGTCACTTGATTTCCGTTAGTGACCGTCACCAACACGGTTATACCAGTTTTTTTTAGGGTCCAGATCTCAACACAGGAGAAATCAGAGATTTTCCGGAGGGAAAAAAGTCTAAGGAGACAGCACTGCTAGCTCTAGATCTGCGTGGGAAGGTGCAGAAAGAAAGGAAGTGACGTCTGCACACAGAGGTGGCACACACATAGGTGCCCTGATGTCATATCGGAGGAGGGACTAAGCAGACGTGAAGCGCACAATGCCACCTACCGATGCACGATTGCTTTAAAGATTCTGGGTCCACTTTGGCACACAGGGAAATTCAAAAGGGGAGCAATCTGCAGTTGGAAGTCTCTATCAGAAGCTATCAGGCCCTACAAAACGTTTGTAGAAGAAGTATTCTCACAACACACCAGGAATCAGCTACAATCCTGATAGCATGGTAATTTGCAAAAAAGTATAAAGAGAGGGACAGGGCAGCGGTACTTCGAGGGTATGACAGAGGTGGGACTGGGGGAGAGTGTCTGAAAAGTTTCAGCGCTCCGCACATCATCTCCTTGTGTTTGTTTAGAGGTTTAAGGGAGGCACACCTCAAATTTAGCTGTATTAAAATTCTCCATCACTGGCATTGGTCCCTTTATACATTGTATAGAGCCAGGCTGTCGGTAGGAAAGTAGGATCCGCTTTCATGTTTGCCCTCAAATTTTGCTGGTGGTGTCAGTGTGACTGGGATCCTGCTAATCAGGACCCCAAGTCCCTGTGCTTCCACCCTAAATTGACCATGGTAAGTACTGTAGTACCTCCACAATTGGCTACTAGTGTACCCTTGTAAGTCCGTGGTATATGTTACTAAGTTACCCAGGGCATAGTTACACCAGGGGTCTGCAGCATGTATTGTGCCACTCATGAGAAACCACTCAAACTGTGACTACAGAGCTGCCATTGCAGCCTGTGTGAGTTGGTGCTAGCACCCCTCACGACAGATACAAGTTCTTATATCGGAGGTCACTGCCCTTAAAGTCTATAAGTCACCCCTCTGGCAGGCCTTTCAGTCCTGAAGGCGGGGTGCTTGGTTATAAGTGTGAGGGTGTCCCAGCATGAGCAAGACACACCTACAAAGCCTGGAGAATCAACTCTGGGGTTTGTAAGTGCAGTCAGCCATTTTAATACATATAGTGGACATCAGTCTTTACGAGATGACTAACTATATAGTGGCTGCACCAAACTCAGTTATGTTTGGTATCGAACATGTTGGAATCATACCTCCAACACTGATTCCAGTGTTGGAAGTATGATCCCATGTACGGAGGTCTCCCTTGGAGTACCACCCTGTACCACCGGTTACATACTTTCAGGTTATGACAGCAAGCTAGTGCTGCTGCTGACCACAGACATGAGTCTGCCCTCCTGATGCCGAGCTCGAGCAGGGGAAGGTAAAACAATAGGTTACCAGTTGCAGGGAGATGTGACCATCTCCCAGACAGGACTTAGTGTATTGGGCTGGGGTGGGGTCACTCGTCTGCGCCACCAGACAGCTTTGGAGGGCAAATTTGGTGCCCTCCTTGCATACTCCAGTTGCAACCAGTTCTGGGAGCCCTTGGCTCCCGCTCTGGCACAAAACTGGAAGTAGGACATGGGAGTATCCTGCCCTCTGTCCAGCATCTCCTCTGTGAGTGACCCCCGAGTCGTTCTAATCCTTTCCCTAGGGTACTTAAGGGCTTACTTGTGGGTGGCTCTTCAGATTAGTCATGGGATAAGACTCAAGGTTGAAACCATGTCACTCTTCAACCGTCTGAACACTTGGACCTTGCCTGGCACAGAGACTGCATCAAGGAAGACTCCTGTTGCTTCGTGGTCATGCTGTTCTGCAAGTCTTCTTCGTCATCTGTGCCTGTGCTTCTTCCAGGATCTTAACCAGAATGGTGGGCATCAAGGACACCTGAAGTAATCTCCCTTGGAGTGAAGGAGTCACTCCCCTGCATCTATAGGCACCGCAACAAAGCTGACCCGTCTACTGCTCCTGGCGTCCCACGGACTTCAAAAGGCTCAGCAACACAGGTGGTGGTTTTTTAATTCACTCGAGGACTGACCTGTCCTCTCTGCAATTTTAAGGCCAGTATTCCTGGTCTGAACTGCTAGAACAAAAACCCTGTGCACTGAGTCGACTTAACATTGACAAGACTTGTTGGCTCTGTATTCCAGAGATCTTCGGGCTACAAGAAGATCCATCCTCCAGTATCTCTTTCTGCCAAGTAGAGCGTCTTCACTGTATCCTCTGCACCATGGGCCTTTCTTCTTGGTGAGGTGCTTGAGGTCGTCTTGCTACTTCTGTGCCTGTGGGTCCTCTTGATGGTCTTCTGCTTCAGTGGGCAGTTCCACTTGCTTGGGGCCTGCTCTGACTCTGCGGCTTGTGACAAGTCCCTTGGACCTGGCTGGTCCCAATGTTGCTCATTTGACGCTTTTCCACGCCCGTTGCAGCTGTTGGTGCTCCCGCCGGACACCAACCCACTGCTTCCAGACTTCAAGTGTGGGGCAGCTCCTGCATGGCTCCTGGTCTTCCTCTGCATCGCCTGGTCCTCACAGCTGCAGCGACAAGCTCATCGGCAACTCTTCTGAACCATCAGCCATCGGTGGGCACTACTCTTCCATGCCTCCTGGTCACCTCTGAGCGGCATAGACACTGCCCCCACTGCTTACAGGTTGTTCACTTCCAGAATCCACCCTTGGATTCCACCAGACTCTTGCACAGTCTTCTCCAGCAGTATCTTACTTGATGTCCTCCATTGTGTTCTATAGCGGTTTGAGACGTCACTTCACACATACGCACCCAGCTTTCCTGGTGTAGGTATCCTGGTTCGTGGGGTATCCACGGGTAGGGTGACTCCAACCTTTCTTCTTCAACAGGGTTTCTTCTGGGTCCACTGGGATGTGTCCTTCTTCAAAACTGAAACCCCGACTTCCCCGTTGACTTCAATTGGACATGCGCCTGTGATTCCACTCTGCACACGTGGGGTTCCTATGAACTTAACTTGGGTGGTTTCTTGTGTCCCCAGCTCCTCGGAGTCTCTTGGTCCAGGTCCCGACTTCGATCGCAGTTAGCATTCCACTTTATTAACATATGGTTTGGTCTCCCACTGGATACCACTGCATGTTGTGCTTACTTCCCTATTGCTATGGAAGTATTATAGTGTATTTGTGTTTAAATCTCCTACCCGGAGATATACCAATGTGTTAGTGATTGTTGTTTAATAAATAGACATATTTTTATATATACAATGTGTGGTTTAACCTACAGTACATGATTATAACAGGTAAAACAAGCTGCTTAATACTCCTTTAAAATAAACCTGAAGGCTGCTCTCCAGTTACCACTTCGAGAGCTTTCTATGGTTGTCTAAGACCACTAAAGTCACCATAAGGGTTGCCTGGATTTGTCCAAGGTGCTTCACTCAAGTGTGCACCATATACTAAGCCAGCCTCTTACACTGTCTCCTACCCTCACAATGCTAGAGAAGTGATCATCTGATGGGCGATGCAATACATATCCTGCTGTTCTGTCCTGTGTTAGACTTATCGGGATTTGATCACAATTGCAAACAACCAGTGGCATGACTTCAACCTCCTATCTCGCACATGTAATCCTTCAACATACTGCTGACACAGCTCATATTGACAACGACAGCAAGAGTTACCAGTAACTAAACTGTATATATATTAAGACAGTGGAAATGCAAACTCCCATTCCACACCGCCACAAAGTTGACCTAATACAAGGAGTAAGCAGTCACTTATGAACGGGGTGGTTTACAAACCTAACACCCAGGGTTGTATCTTTGAAGGTATATGTAACCCATATTTAAAGAAGTAAGGAAATCCTTCCTATGCGACTTACAAAAACTGAACTCAAAACGAGCCAATAAACTCATAGATGTGTCAAATTTGAGAGACTATGAAATTATATATATATTGGATTATGAGATGGACCTCGGAATTCTTCCCTTGCCGTCTACAACCTCTACTCTCTGTCGCCCATCTGGACCTTTTCAAAATTACTAAGAACTCTATTCCTGTATAAATTGTTGCTTTTTATCGTAAACACTTCCTTCTTTACCATTTTACTACTAGGTGTGGGATAGTTTGCCATAGTAGGCTAGATCTTTAAAAAAATCTCTCATATAGTTATTCACGCAGCCAAAGTCAATATCCAGTTCATTTCGGTCTCTATTTGATCGTTTGTGTCCTTGTAGTATCTCCCTTGGTATCTTATGGGGTATGAGACTGTTGCTTGAATGCTAGCGAAGGCAAAGCTTAATTAAATTAAAAAGAGATAAGATGAGATGTTTTGGAGGTGTGGTATTATGGAAAGCAGGATATCACAGAAAGTGCTCCATGGCTATGTGCAGATGGGGTGAGGAACATTTTCTCGATTAGAGAGAAGTCTACTAAAAGCTGGGCTTTTCCACTATTGCCCCACCAGTCCTCCACTCAAAAGGCACGCGTTTACTAAATCCGAGTCCCTGCTGTGTACACTTGAAACTCTGGGACCATATCATGGTGGCATTTACTAAATCTGGCAGCTGGCTGCTGCTGCCACAAGAAACTAAGACAGAACTGCAGTTCGTAGGCCAGGCCAGAGCCTACACCCACCGCTTTATAAATACTAAATTAACATAACAAATTAACATAACAATCTGCACCCAAGGCTCAGTGTGCCCAGGTATAGAATAGTTTCCTGGCATACAAGGTCAGATTTACCCGTTTGGTAGTTTCAGCCATGCCACTCTGACAAAGTGAGATTTGGAGAGGAGTCTCCTGAAATAACTTTAGTTTTCTTCTCACATAACCTTATACATCAAGGGAATGAGAATCGGGGTTACAATCAGACACTAAGCCGCCTCTTACTTCATCGGTCACTTTGGCTCAATAATTTATAGAATTGTATTTTGTAGGGAAAGAAAATGATCAAAAAGGATCTGTGGACTGGTGCAGATGGAACAGTCACCCTACTGCCCTGGCCACTTCCTCGCTTCTCTCTCCTTCCCACTCTTCCATAGGTAGGCTCTCGTACACCTCCCAACATCACACAGCAAGCAATGTTTGTAACTGTCATGAAGCCAACCAGAGATACCTTGAATTATAAACAGGAGTGTCTCACAAGCAATATTTTAAATTGTTCCACTAAGGGACAGTTACAAAAACACAAACTATAAATTAATAAAAAGGCAGCATGCTTTCTTTTTTCGTTTTTTTTTTTTTTTTTTTTAATCAGCCCCCACCCCAATTAGTATCCACTTTAAGCAATTGCAAAAGTGTTCAACTCCTCAAGAACGGTAGGTTAAGTCTTCATGACCTTATTGCTCTAGTTTGCCTCAGTATTAGACTATGCATAACTACAGATTTTTATGGTTTATCCTACCTCTTCTTTTAAAACCATAGACTTTGGTCGTCTGTACTATGTGTCGTGGTTGTGTGTTCTAGCTATCATGACAACAGCACGCAGCTCTTGAGAGAGTTCTGCCATCCATGGCATCACAAGCCCTTGTGTAATGTTATTCTTTCTTTTACGTAGAGCTAGTGGAGAACCTAATTTGCTAAGAACAGTTATGGTATATTTCACTGCACTCCACGTCAGTCCATAACACAGGTGCCCCACTCCCTTGGTTGACCATTCCGAAAAAACCCAAATATCCCAAAAAGATTAAAAAATATGGTAGTGGGACTCTGTAGATAGTAACTCAACACTCAGATTGTTCAAGATGAAGCCAAATATTTCTAATTTGAAGTCCAAGACAAATCAATCAAATAAACAGGTGTTAATTCATAGTCGGAGTGATATTTGTTTTATTAAAGTCTTGTAGTATAAATGTGAAAGACAAACACAACCGACGCATTTCATCTCAAAGACAGTGGGATTTCTTCAAACCACATTATTATGATCCTTAAAAGTGTTTCTTTATTTCATTAACTTTCATTCTTGACCTTAATTTGCCTCAGGAGGCTCCTGCATCCTTAGGTAAAACATGTAGTCATGGTCGCATGTCGAAGGGTTGAGGTTTTAGTCACTATCTACGGAGTGCATGTCCCATATTTCTAGATAAGCTAGTTGAAAGCATTCATTGTTTGAGTTATCGGTTTATACTTTGAGTTTCAGAAATGCTTTCTGCCTTTCATTGAAGTTATTATAGTTGTCGGATTTTGTATCTGGAACGGCAAATACATATAGTATTATAGTAGTCAGCGTTGAAAGTAATAAAGATTTCTCAAGTTCTGTTCGATGTTTGGAGCGAAGTGGCAGTAACACTTTTCTCAGGCAGTTAAGGTGATTATTCATGCTCCAATAGCATAGCATGAGCTGTGGTTTGAAATGTAACACCTAGTCAAAGAGAATGCCACACCTAGTCAACAAAGGGCAGGAGCAAAGGCAAAACAAATGTTTAATCAACTACAGTAGCAGCATAGAGTGACCAGAGAATTAAGAGTCTATAGAGGAAAAAGTAAGTATGGGGTTGTCAAAGAATACACAGAAACATTAGAAGAGGAACAACTGAGAGAGCCCAGTGAAGACAATGTCCTCTCTTCTGAAACACCCTCAAAAAGGTTCACCTTCTCCAGTCTGCTACAAGAGAACAATAAAAGCTGCTTCAACGCTCGCTGTTTTTACAGCCCTTAAAAGAAGCAAAGAAACCATAATCAAAGTGACAATGAAAGCACAGCATCCAATGCGAAAATGCAGCTATATTTGGCCAATGTAAATACTGGTTCGCATGTTGGGATGCGTGTGGCACTAGGGCTTCTTTAGGTATGATTAATCCACACGCTAAAATGGTAGTTGAGTCACTGGTCAACTCTTTTCATCACCATCCAGTCAAGAAAGCAAGCTACAGTTCCATACAGAGCATTCTTGCTGGACTCAAAGGGAAGGCTCCTTCATGACTTTCAAAGAATTTACTGGGTTTAATTTTTATAAATGAATAAATGGAAACTAGATTATTAGGACATATAACAAAGTTAAGACCACAAGCTCTTCTTTTCTGCCAGATACTGCTTGTTTTCAATTACACTCGCCAGAAAACTTTACATTCAGCATGCTGAAAATTTGCCATCTCAAATTGTAAATAGTCAGTTGAAATCCATGGCACACACCAAAATCATCTCTGCCCTCCGCAAACGCCTTTCAGTTAACTCTGGGTATGGAATATCTCTTACCGGAGGTAGGCGAAGTATAAACTGACTCTCCAACTCATGCGGGGCATCATCCTTGTTTTTGGATGGCTTTTCTATAGTTCAAGAAATAAAGAATAACAAAATTGGCTAAGGGAGGAAAACAATGCTTATGAGAAATAACCAAAGATGAGATTCTTAGAACTGATCTGAGACAATGTTAGAAAGAGTGAATCTTTGGACAAAAATATAAAAGAAGGGAGTATGATGAATGTCAAAATTGATAAATTGGAAACACCATGAAATAGAGTTTTAAAATACTAATAAGGTTAACCATGAGAGACACAGCACATATGTTATTAAAGTGCCACTCAGCATTCAAACCAAGATCATTTTTACTATGTCCTTACAAAGGCCACAAATGACCAACATCTGAAACTTTGTGAACAAAGTTGCTGACTTTGAATGCCTGTCAATTTACTAGGAGGAACATTTTTTCAGAATAGTGTTTTAGACATTGCATAAATTGCTCCATACATTGGATGTTCTCTAAAATTAAGCATAGCTGGATTTAGCTATTTAGCTTATGAATACCAGGTAGCAGGTAGAGTCTGTTTTCATCCATACTTTTGGTTGAGGTGCGAAGACCAATCTTAATTCTGTTCGTACTATACACACTTCGATAAATCAATAAAAAACATAATACAACTAAGTGTTGTGCATTAACTTAAACAAGAACTATAATAATTGGGAAAGGTAGATAATCAGATTCAGCATAGTTAGAAGTGCCAAGCTTCTAGGTAAGGTCTCCCCATATTTACAGCGTGTTCACATTTTTAAATAATATCACAATGAGCTGAATTTAAAATTAAAAAAAAATTAAAAAAACAACAATATATCCTAACATAAAACTAGAATTTGTACATAAATTAGAAAGATAAAATGTCCAAGAGACAAATCAAAGTTTAAATTGTACTCCCTACTTGTGGATGTCATCTTGTGTCTTCTATTTCCATATAGGGTTTACGCACACTTGCTTGATTCAAACTAAATGTAAAAGAAAAAGAAAAATGTTAATTACAAAATTAAATCTCATAAAATGATACATCAAATGTATTCAACTGGTCTTTTGCTGTATAAATAACCTCTCTAAAATAACGTACAATGCTAAATGTGCAAACAAATCAATCCCATTCCTCCCGAATGTCGCTGATGCTCCTAGAGGGTCGAAGGAATAATCTACTCCGCTTTTATAGCAATATCTTTATTTTAAGTCTAAGACCCCATTTTCACAAAATAGAAGAATGGATGTACCCCAAGGACATCAATGAAACCTGTGCAAAAACTAAACATAAGCTAGACCTTAGCTTTAGGCCCTTCCGTGTGAGACGTCTGCATGACTAATCCCAATTTCCATGAATATTAAGAAATTGAATATCTTGATAGATCAGGGTCTTTACTGTAGGCAGTGTGGTTAGATGCTTGGGAGTAAGTTCTAAAGTCAGTAAAGTAACAGCACAAGCTGAACAAAAGCTAAACATGTTCAGCAAAGCAGCCAAACCAAAAGGTTAAACTGCTTAGGTGCACATGTTTCAAGGATCACAACATATCCCAGTGGCACAGAGGTCAAGAAATTATTATTAATTTAAATTTGCCAATATTAAATTTTTCAACTGTATACTGTAGAGCAATATTACTTAGCCGCCAACATCCAATGCCTTAAATATTGTATTTATAAATAATTTAAATAAAATACCTTTTCTACTTGCGCCCAAATGTGGACACATCCCTTTCAGTCAATTTTACATTGTCAACTTGCTGTATATCAACAGTTGACTTTCAAACACTGTTTAACTACCAGTGGTCATTATCTTCTCCCTCTTTGTCAAGTATCTTAGTCAGGAGAACCTCGGTGCTTCAGGATCTCAAAAATAGTTTACCTGTTCTCCCAGGTTAAACTCAATCTGACTGCAGCAAGCCAACTTTCTCTTGCAGTTTGGTCACAGCAGTTAAACTGTGGTCCTGATAGAACTGCCCTATGAAAAAACGTTTATATTCTGTCTCCAAAATAAGGAATTTATCGGTGAACCTGTCAAGTTAAAGATCCTCTTCTACACCTGCAGAAAGAGTAAATCACAGCAGTAACTCACCCCTGGCCACAAACTGCTCAGATAGTCAGCTGATTTGTCCTACCAAAAAAATGAGCGGCACATACTCTCCAACTAAGCAGAACAGTTGTGCTTTGATTGGTTGGGCACAAACAAAGAATTTCTGAAACAGCCTACTCATTCAGCAGCTTTCATTGGTAATAATTATGGGCAGTCTGCGGCTTCCCTTACTCTTTTGCAGTCGTAGTGGGGGAGGGGAGGGGGAGCACAGGCAGCATGAAAACAAATTTCTTTTTTTTGGTTCAGGCACTAAAGTAGCCATTTTTAGGTCAAGCCTAGGCAGCGCGCATGTGTTGTCTGCAAGACCTGTTATCTCCTCTACCGGCTTTTGGCCTATTGCATTTCTAATGCTCGTTTCTGGTCTGGCTGCTGGACAGATTTTGTTAGTTATTTAGTTATCCAGTACAACAGATTCTCAACAGGTGGTAAAAAAATAAATAGAAAAATAAAAAAGGGAAGGTTCCGTTTGGCTTGTATTTCAGCAAACAAAGTGAATCACCCTCAGAAAGGATCTCATTCACTCTCTAACATTTATGGTATCCAATACTCAGAGGACACTGGGTCCTCACTCTTTGCATCAAACAGAAGAGACAGAATATAGATATTTTTCTTTCCTTTTTTTTTTTTTAACCAAAAATGTATTCAAAGTACATATTGGCGTCAAATCGAAAACAAAAAAGCAATTCATGGAAACTGCCGACAAAGTGCACACTGGTGAAAACTGAGGATTAGAAAAATTAGGTATTAATGAGAAGAAGCATAATGTACAGATAAGCTAACCCGAGAAATATTTAAAAAGGGCAGGAATTCAAATTAAGGAACGTAACAGAGATATGACTGATAATCTATCCCTAAGACAGGAGTTGTTGGTACTGTTGCCCTAGAAAAAAAGTTTACAAAGATATTGTCCCACATGGAGTAGATTTTTTTTTTTTTTTTTACTAACTCCAATTAGGGACTATTGTTGAAAATAATAATTAGGACTATATTTTTATCAGATATTTACTACAGAATATTCTGTTATACCTCTGTATGTAAGTCACAGTGCCTTAATACGCATTCTCATTTTTTGCAGGTAGCCAAGTAAGCTTCTGCATAAAGCTGAAAAATGACTGAATTATTTACAACGTACTGGTTTCCGAATGGCCAAGTTTTGGTTCTGCTGAAGTTAAAACAAAGAGAAATCAAGAAGACCCAAGTTGAGTCTATTATGAAAGTCAATCAGTGGTAATGTGTGCGGACTTGAACTTCACATTAGATAAACCAGACAGAAAAGAGCACTTTGCCCAACAGATATAATGTGAGAAAGCGCGAGGAATGTATGCAACTAAGCATCGCTTTGAGAGAAGGGACTGGTCGCCAGGGGTGGCTCGCGGGTTCTAGCCCGTGGCCATAGGGGACAACTCTGCATACTTGGCCGACTATGACATCCACCAGGGCAGGAAGGACAAGCAAGCTCCGAAGGAGAACTCACTTAAAAACCTCTTCGCTCGGGCGAGGAACGCGGGCTGGCAGGGCCTGACCGGGAGGGACCAGCGGCGCACATGGCCGCCACCGCCGCGGAGGAGCCGGTGACACGGGCCTTCCTGGAGGCCCTGTTCGCAGCTTTGCAGGACGACCTCTATACGGTGAAACGCGATCTCCCGGCGGAGATCAAGGACATTTGCAAAGATGTGGACGAAATAGGGGAAAGAGTGGCATCGCTGGAGGGCCAAAAGCGATACTCGGGACGCCGAACTCGCAGCCATGCACAGGAGGTCCTGCGGATCCATGAGCAACAAGTGGATGTCCAATCCCATCTGGAAGACCTCGAGAACCGTTCCCCCCGCCATAATATTCGAATTAGGGGAGTGAGCGCCGACGAGGAGGCAGGCGATATTTCTGGTTATGTTCGAGACCTCTTCAACTTTAAGCTGGACAGAACGCACAGAGTAGGCCCCCCCAGGGGACCGACTGCTCCCCAGCGGACATCCTGGTCTGCGTTCAGGACTACGGCACCAAAGAAGATATCCTCCGTAAGGCCCGCTCGCTGCAGCCGATCACTTTCCGTAACCAACAGCTGGCCCTTTATCAAGACCTCGCCGCCATCACTCATCAAAACGCCGGACCTTCTTATTCCTGGGGGCACCCGTTCAGTCTTGTATTTCGCCACAAGGGGAAGTTGGTCCAACTACGCTCTCTGTCCGAAGCGAGCAAACTCCTGGGGATCCCTCTTCCAGAGGACACTGACAACGGAGAGGGCTCAGAGCGGGAATCCAACGATGGCCGCCCGAGGTGGAGGCGGTAGCGTCGCCGGCACCGCGCGCGGAGACCGGATCCACAGGAGGCCAAGAAGGAACAGCAGGCTGCCCTGGCGGCGCTGCCGGGAGCCCTGGCCAACACAAACCGCAAGTAACTGTCTCTGGTTGCCGTGATGTGGTCTTTCACTGATGTTCGGGGGGGTAGGGGAGAGGATCACTTAAGCCACCACTCGACCCCAAAGACTTTCTTGCTGCTCATCCTGGGATGACAGGCTACCGATTGAACTCACTGATTTTTTATTTTTCCCTTTTTGGCGCCAGTTGTGCCTTGTTTTCTCTTTTTCAATTCTCATGGGTCTTCACTTCTTTCTTCACTTTACCCATCCTTTGCGGTCCTTTATTTCTGGGTGGAGCCCGGTCCAGAGCGCACCACGAGGCCTTTATTTCCATGCTAGCGTTCAGGTGCCCTGGTAGCTCTGCTATCCTAATTCGTATCTTGGTGTAAGATTTCACCACCTTCTCTTAAGGTTCTCACCTTTAATGTGAGAGGACTCAATAATCCCATTAAGCGCAGGGCACTTCTCTCATATCTAGAGAGTACGCGGGCCGATATCTGCCTGCTTCAAGAGACCCACCTCCTCTCCAAGGACTGCCACCGGCTTCGGTCCCGTGCCTTCCCAACCCAATTCTTCTCTTCGGCATCTTCTAAAATGGCTGGGGTAGCCATTCTAGTTTCCAGAGCTTTACGGGGGAGGGCAACCCAGAAGGGAGTTGAGATTAAGGGCAGACTTCTCACCCATCACTTTACTATAGGGAGTCACACTGTGGTGGTGGGCTCAATCTACATCCCTAATGAGGGACAGGAACGCTTTCTGCAAGACGCACCAACGGCTGCCACTGCAACTTGGAAGCGCCACGTATTACACTAGGGGGGGGACCTCAACATTGTTAAATACTATGACCTTGACAGATCGGCACAGCGCACGAGCCAGGTGGGTGCTCTTTCCTCCACAGGGCTAACCAGGCTACACGACATGGACCTCACAGATGTCTGGCGACACCACCGCCCTCACTCACGGGCATTCTCGTACTACTCCAATGCCCGTAAAACCTATGCGAGACTCGAATATTTTCTTGGTACTAAAACTCTCCGCGAGGCTACTCTCAATCGACATACTAACGGCTTCCCTGTCTGATCACAACCCGGGGGAAATTATGTTGGCACTCCCACAGATCCGTCGACCGGCCAGACACTGGCGCTTTCGGGACGCTCTATTGCATAGGCCAGACTCGGTCACCCAGATAAAACGCGCAATAGAGGATTACCTCTTGCACAATGACCACACCGGACACCACTCTCTTCACACGCTGGGAGGCCCTTAAAGTGGTTATCAGTGGGGAGGTTATTGCTAGCTCTTCTGCGGATAATGCAGATCGCAAGGCAAAACGGGAGGAGCTGACACAGAAGGTGCCGGAACTGGAGCAGATGCACCAACGAACTGGAGCCCCCCGTATATGGCGACAACTCACGGCCGCTTGGGCACAACTGACGGCTCTAGATAGAGATAAGGCAGAATATGCTGCACTGCGGCTACGACATTCCTTCCACACAGGCGGAGATAAATGTGGCCGCCTTCTTGCGCACCGGCTTCGCGAGGTCCGCTTACGCGAGGGCATTCAAGAAATCAGAGATACTACGGGCAACTCATGCTCCGATGAGGAGGCCATTGTAGACACCTTCCGCACGTTTTATGCTCAACTCTACGATGACCAACCTCTGGATGAGGCGGACAAACAGGTACACCTCCATTCCTTCCCAATCCATCGCAGAACGAGGCAGGGTTGCCCCAGTCACCTCTCCTCTTCGCTCTCTACATGGAGCCCATGGCGCAGAGAGTCAGAGATCACACTCAGATTACAGGTATCTGCTTCGGGGGGGGGATACCCACACCATCTGCTTATACGCGGACGATGTGCTTGTCACTCTAGCGAATCCTGAGAGAGCACTGGGCGCTTTCCTGGAGGAACTAGCCATCTTCGCCCGAGCCTCCGGGTTCAAGGTCGTCTGACTAAATCTACAGCGATGAACCTCTCACTACTGCCGCATGAGAAGGCTGACTTACAGGCACGTTTTCCTCTGCGGTGGTTGTACGACACCGTCCCGTATCTGGGTATACATCTGGCTCCCACCTTACAGGACATGAGAATAACTAATTTCTCACTCCTCCATACTCACATCCTTTCTGAGCTCCAACGGTGGAGGGACCATCAGATCTCCTGGCTGGGGCGAGTTGTGGCGATAAAGATGACAGTGCTTCCTAAAATCCTCTATCTATTTTAAACACTCCCCCTGCCGCCCCAACCGGCTGGCTCCAGAAGGTACAAGCGGAACGCTCACTTTTCATTTGGCAAGGTCGCAAACCACGACTTAAACGAGCAGTCAGCTTTCTTCCACCCCACGAAGGGGGACTGGGGATCCCGTACCTCACGCTCTATTACAAGGCTACACAGCTTAGATATCTGGTCGAATGGAGTCAGGCCGAATCTGAGAATAATTGGCTATTCCAGTACCGCGCAGTTGCAGGCACTTCCCCTATGAAGGTTCCCTTTCTCTTGAAGGCCCATCGCCCCCTCAATCTCTCTGCCTCGCAAGTGACACGTACCACCCTAACGGTCTGGGACCAAACGAACACACGCCACGACCTTCCCCTCGCCGCTTGCGTCGATTTTGGATAATCCCGATTTTGGTCCTGGGACGGTCTCTCAGTCCTTCCACTTGTGGCGAGAGGCCGGATGCCGTGCATTAGGTCTCCTGTTCGCCAGGGGAGACATCTCCTTTCCGCAGCTCCGGACCGACTATGGCCTCCCAGAGACGGAGCGTATGCGCTACCTCCAGGTCTGACACTGGGCCATGCACCCTGACAATCGCACACAGGCGGCGAGACGCCTTACGCCGTATGAGTGTTGGCTCATAACGCGGTCCTCAGACAAGAAGCTGATCTTGGATCTCTATAAGATGCTACAATCCAAATACACCCACATCTACCATGCCGGGCGGGCCCGATGGGAACGGGACTTAGGGCGCGACCTTACTCCCCGGGAATGGGAAGGGGCTTGCTACAGGGCACGCCACACAGCAACACCTGTAGGTCTCAATGAAACCTTCACCAAATTAGTCTACCACTGGTATTACACTCCAGAGAGACTTCATCAAACTGACGCAACACAGAGCCCTGACTGTTTGAGGGGATGCGGTGAGAGGGGCACACTAGTTAACTTGCTTTGGGGTTGCGTTCACCTGCGGACCTACTGGACGCACATACTGGATGAAGTGGGGACACACCTTGATGCAGAACTCCTTAAATTACCCGCATAGGTCCTTCTAGGGGTGCCCAATCCCCTCACCTACCCCCTTAAATCTAGACGAGGGAAACAGATAGCTATAGCTCTAGGCACGGCCGTCCAGAACATCTTGATTCACTGGGAAAAAAAAAAGCATTCCTACACACAAGGGATGGTATCAAAGACTATGGCATGTCTTGGGGTTGGGAAAGATCTCTCTTACTCTGGCTGGGAAAGGCTCTTCCTTCAGCGACCTGTGGCAGCCCTTTCTCTCGCTCTGCTCGCACAAGAATTCCGGGAGCTGACCTGCCTGAGATATCTACGTCTCCTGCGCTTAACTATACCAGAATCTGTCTCCTAAGACCCATGAATACCAAGCCTGACACATTACCTGGCCCAGCGCACTCTCACCAACTTGGACCATGGGTGGGCGTGGGTTGGCCTCTGTCTCTTTTATCCTTTCCTCCTTTTGCTTCTTCCAGAAATGGGTGGATGTTTATTGTTTTCTTTGAGATATGGTTATGATGCTTTCCATCTCAGCCAGGTCCTGTGTGACCCTCATAATATGCATTTATCCTTTCCAGCTCTGAATAGAAAAATTTTAACCGAAAGTTGCTAAAACAGCCTGCACATGATTTCTTATACATGGTTAATTTCGCCCCATCAGCTAAACAATCAGCTATGACAGGGGCATTTCAAGGCTTGCTGTTCTGTGACGATGAGGCCGAGGCTTGGCCAGGCCCTGCTGTATTCTGCAAAAATACTGATCTCACAGGTATTATGAAGTCGTCCCGAGTTAGTTCCTGAACTTACAATATCATATACCAGTAAAACGCATCTGTTGGGGGAGTTTGATGGAGGTGAACGTTATCAATATCAGCAGCCGAGAGATGATGTGTGTAGGAGAGTAGGGTCTGCTATCCTATGGTCACCCCAAATTTTTGCTTTACTGGTTTTTGACATATTGAGGCTGTGGGCCTGCCAATCAGACCCCCAGCCTGCTGTTCTCTCTACTAAATTAAAACTATGCACCCTAGGTGCATAACCAATTGGAAGTGGATCACCCTGTCAGCCCCTGTACCAGTGTACACTAGGTACCCAGGGCATTGGTGTACCCAAGGCCTGCCAAGGGCTGCAGCATGTATTATGCCACCCCAGGCTTGGCCTAACAATTTGACACAACTGGCTGATCACTCAGCTGGGGTAAGTTGGTGTAATCACCTCTTACTTAGGTGTAGTATACCTATACCTAACCTTAAATGGGACACCTGGTAACCTATAAGTCACTCCTATGGCAGGCCTTAACAATCCTGAAGGCAGAGTGCTTGGTTCCATGTGAGATGGTGCTCTGGCATGAGCTGAGCCTGTCTGCAGTGGTCGGAACAACTTCCTTCTACTGTTTCCAGATATCGTCATACCATATCCTCTTAAGTGCATTATGAACCTCGCGGTTAAATGCTATCTTTGGTTTGGCTTTATCAAAACATGTAGAGTAAGGTGTCATACGAATTGGAATACTAACCCCTCGCCAATTCTGGCGACGGGGTTAGCATTCCACCCTTCTAGAGGGACACGACATGTACAGTACCTGAAACCCGGGTAAAATCAGACATAGCCTCAGCTCCACAAAATGGATGCTGCCACCACAGACACAAGTCTGCCCTCCTGCTGCTGGGAGTCCTTCCAGCTTGGGAGGTGTGGACAAAGGGTTTCCTGCCAGGGGAGGTGCGTGCACCACCCCAGACAGGATTTTGTGTATTGGTCAGGTAGGGCTTGAAAGAAACCAGACATGCCTGTGGCTCACAAGGAGCCTCGGTGCATATGCCAGTTCAAACCGGTCCTGGGGCACACCAGTCCCGGGCCTGGGGCGAGCTGGACAAAGGATTGGGGGTGTAACCACCCCCCTTCCTGGTCCCACCCATAGGGAGGGACCTAGCAGGTAGTCCGGCCCCTAGAATCCGCTTAAAGGTAGGAGCTGTGTCCTAAGACTTCAGACATCCTGGAATCAACTTAAAACTAAGAAGAAGACGGGAACTTCGACGCTCTGCTGCACAGAGGACTGAAGCCAATCTCCCCTGTGGTCAGGGAGTGACCACCTTGCTAACGCAAGCACCATCCAGCGAATCAACGTCTGCTTTGCCGCCGCCTCCCGCCGGAGCCCGAGCCCAGAGACTGACAAGACCTGGACCTCCAGACCTCTCACCGCCCGATCCACAGTCCCTGCAAAGAGGAGACCCGTGGAGGCACCGAGACACGTGGAGCCAGCCATCTTGAAACGACTACGACAAGCTGACCAGTGCAACAACCGAGGCTCCCTCCAAGTTGTGCTTTGGGTCCTGAGAAGCCCAACCCTCGAGCAGCATCTGCACCAAAGGGGAGCCCTCCAGCATCTCCACGATCTGCGTGGGGCCCTTCTGCATTTTGCCACTCGACGCGCCTAACCGGTTGCTGGCCCGCTGGCTAGTGGCCATCTTGGCGACGAAATCTACGACAAACACCGCTGGTCTGGTTGCTCCAGACTGGCCCTTGCTCCCCTCCAAAGGAGCAGTTCCTCTGACCTTGCTGGTCAGAACCATCAGCTTAAACTCCTTGCCCACAACAATTGCTTTTGCCAAGGCTTGTTTGCTTCGATCAAGTCGCCGACAGCGAGAGCCGGCGTGGGACAGCTCGTGACTCGACTCCTGGACGTCGTCGACCTTCAGGGACCACGTGGCTGCAGAGTCAAGCTACACCTTCCTTCCTGTTTGCACCCGACATCGCCTGGTACCCACCTGGTGCCACGCTGGTCACTGGCTAGTGACTGTGAACACTGTCCCCTCTGCTTACAGGTCTTCAACATCTCCGATCCACTCTTGGATCCACTGCATCTCTTCCCGACCGACCGCCTGCAGCACTTTTGTCTACAGGCCCCACGGAACCGATAGAAGAAACCCGACGCACTTCGAGGCCTATGCACCCGCTTCCTGTGGGTGAGGTAAAGCTGGCACTCCTGTGCCCAAGTGTAGTATTACATCTCTAGTGCCTGTGTTCCAAATCTTAAGTTCCTAGGTCATCCGGAAGATTCCTTTTGCAGTAACTTTGTACTTTTTACGCACCCATTGAAACCTATGGGAGCACGCGTGTGACTATTTGCTCTGCACACGCCACCCGTGGACCTCCTGGTCACTAACTGACGTTAGCTCCTTGTAGGCCCAGCGATTCTAGAGGCCCTAGGCCTTTTCCATTTTCTGTTCGTGGTACTTATACCACTATTTTAGTATATGGTTCGAGTGGCCACCAGGGCCTATCCATATAAAGTGCAACTTCTGTGTATTCTGTGATAATCTTGTTTGACGATTTGTGCTCCTGTGCTCATAAAGAGACTAGGGGTTACTTTGAGAAATAAATACATATATATTTTGAATATAAATCTGTGTGGTGTCCTTTCATTGGTATAAAAGGGGGTTACTATTGGTAAAACAGCTTGCTTAACACGCTTCACGAGTTTAGCCTCAAAGACTGCTTAGCCTACGCTACCACTAGGGCAGCTAGTCCAAAAAGGTTGACTTACAACCACACCATAAGGGTTGCTTGGCATGGTACAAGGTGGTCACTAGAACTAGTGAACAGCATATACCAGGCCAACTTCTCACAATGTGCACGCATACGGCTTGCGGCGTAATCACAACTCCTGCTCGCACCATACGTGTGCACATCTCCAGTCCGGACCAAAGGTTGCGGCTGCCGTGGGCGGAAGCAAAATGTGCATTTGGACTGTGACGGGAGCCCTACTTTTGTGGATAAAAGGGAAATAAAAAGTTAGTGATAATTAGTTGCACATTTGGGAGAATTGGTGGCGTAAAAAACGTGAAGGAATACAATTTGCTTAGAATTTGAAAGGCAAATAAAATATCGTGATTTGGAGACTACAGACGCAGAGGTAGTGGGGAGGCAGTGCGCACGAGACAACCATTCAATCACCAACTTCTGCGCTGCGACTGCGTCCTCCAGGTTTCAAGCCTTCAGTGAGTCAATGTGTCTAACGAGTCGTTTCTGAGCTCTTCCGGGTCACGGTGCCATTTTCGGGTTGCTCTAGGAGGTGCTGAACGGACAGAGCGGGAGAGGTCACCTGTCCTGCATGCCTCGGGCTGCTGCTGGGACAGGTAGCCACGCACCGGGATATGGCCTCGCCTGAAGCCACTCAGCAGGTACAATAAAGGAGGAAAGACTGGCAGAACTTGCAATAGTCACAGGCAGGAGCGTCTCTTAACGATGGATTGAGAGAGCATAGTATTGACCAAGAACTGCAGCATACTGCTCAGTGCCCACTTGCTATATAGCTGCCTCCTACAGGCTGTCATGTAGGGTAAGCACCTTTTAACATAATTAGCGTTTTAGACATCCGCATCATGGAATCTGGGACTTGTAGTTTTTTTTTAAGACAGCGGGCATGTGCTTAAAAAGTAAAGCATGAAAAGGGTTGGCTCAAAAATGAAGCATGACTGAAGGCAACATCCTTAACAGTTGGTCATATGCCCCCAGAATCTAATATTTCCATTAGAGTTTGTATATATTTCAGTGATTTGAAGGTACTCCAGGGGTACCCTATTTTGTGATCAGATTCTTTATTTTATACTTCATCACAATCAGTGTACATCTCATTGAAGAGTTGGCATGCCTTGCTAGCAAAATAGTCCAATGGCTCCATAAGACCATGTCTTTGGAGTATTATAAGTCAGTGGTTCTCGCTCTAATGTGTTCCCCCTTAAGCCTTGCCAAAAGTCCCCGCTCTGGAGCCCAGGTCCGGAAGTCTTTAGTTTAAAACTATAAATGACATTGTGCTTGTTGTACTGTTTGCACACTAGTAAGATGTTTTCTTAAATGTGACATCGAAGAGGCAGACACCCTCCGACACACTTCCTAAGTCATAAAAGGCACCGCATAACTGGAGCATTTCAGGGGTCTTACCCAGGTTTGGGCTCAAGGAAAGTGGCTCCCTTGTTGTCAGACCACAGTGCTCAGGTATTGTCAGCATTTTTTAAAATATGCAAACCTAACGTACACTCTGGTGTTGTATATTTGGGATGGTAATCACTGAATGCCTAGCTTCGCCAATGCTTGTTTTCAGCATTGTGACCGCGTCTTTTTAGGTGGAGCCTCCCATGAGGACAGGCCCTTTTACTTCTGTTGTTACACGGTATGATTTAGTCTTTAAGCACTTCTTTCTTTAATGAGTTTCTCCTACTGCAGGCACCACATGCTTTCCTGCAACATTTCGAGCACCATGCTCGCTTTCACTTTCCGAACAGCTGGGACAATGGAGGCAGCTTCTTTGAATAGGTCTCGCATTTACAAGAGTTTGAGCTATTGGCATTGTAAATGACTTTTATTTAATGGTTAATTAGCAAAACAGATAAATAAAAGGCATTGCCATTTACAATGCCAATAGCTTAAACTCTTGCAAATGCGAGACCTATTGCATTGCAAATGCTTGTTTTTTAATGGTGATGCACGGGGACCTGTCTATTTAATAAATACATTTATTGTAGTAACAACAAAAATCTTTGGAAGATTTTTTTCGAAAGTAGCGAACAGCAGATGAATGAATGGTAAAAGTAGAGAAGCACAGGTTAAGCCACTGAGATTGGGTGTCACAGCCATCCCTGCCCTGCAGGGCTCCAGCAGCCGCTGAAACCAGTGTCTGGTGATGAATCGGTACTCCGGAGAAGCCCAGGCAGCGGCTGCCGAGCCCGGTTCGGATAAGCATTTCCCGCCCTCCCCAGTGGGGCACTTGGAGAGATTATGGCTCCTCCTGCAGGGAGGATCAAGGCAGCTGCACAAACTGCCAGTACAGAGATGGACAGATCGATTGCTCCGTATTTCAGTTGACCACGTGGACAAATGGTTGTGCTCCATGGGACAAGCACAGTGGCTGCTACCGCCAGCCCTCAACCCTCCACCCCCCCTCACGAGGGCAGGGCAGACGCAGGCCAGCACTCGGAAGGGGTTTCGGGAGGGGTCCAATCAGCTGTAGGGGCACATGGGTGTCCCTGCATCTTTCCAGGAGAGAGTCACGCGTGGTGTACTTACACTTAAATAAAAAAACAACCTGAACGAACAGGTAAAAAGAACCTAACCTGAGGGCGTCGGATAAACAATTGGATTCCGAAAGTCACCAGAACAAGGAAGAAAGGGGCAAAACTTTTCCTTTCTTGAGTCCCCTCACTCACCAGGGTTTCCCCACAGTGACATGCTTCATCATTGGGGTCCTCTCAGTCCTCTACGGGCTGAGGCGTGCTGCAACTTGCGGATTACGTAGGAGCACTTAAAACAGATTATGTGTGGTGCAAGTGTAGTGAAAAGGAGTGGGACAAAGTGATTTAAAATAATTAACTAGTGGGCCAAATATATTTTATTCTTGCTCCTAGCTAATTGGTTAAAAACGGGGTAATATGCTAAAGGCCCTAATTATAATGAATAGGTGTACCTAGCATATAGTCAACTAGTTTCGAGCTTCCCCAGCTCTTCTTCAGGACTATACCGGGACCAGCCCAGTGCAAGAAACCACTCCTAGTAGACCTAAATATGGTGAAGAAAGTGAGACGCTGCAGCTAATAGGCATGCGTTTAAATTAATACATACGTAAATATACGTCTGGCAATATCTGTAGGGTATAAAAACACATATATTAAAGGATCAAGGCAGTCAATATGCAATGTAAATAGAAACCATGGTGATCACACTCTGCACCAGTGTAAATACACTCTTTCTTCTAATGTGCCGCTATGTGGTTTGTCAAAGAGGCGTTAAATCAATTCTCCATGCAGGCGCTGTGCTACAAGGTGAGTAAAAAGTCAATAAATGCACGCTATGCACAAATAATCATGCGTCTGACAACACACAACACATACAAGACTAACATTAATCACGACATTACATACATGTTTAGAAGCAACAATATACCTCATGGTCAACGGAGGGGGTGTGGAAATCTCGTACACCTAGAAAGATGGTACATGAGGTCGTTAATAGGATTGGGCTCCGTATCGGTTGCAAAACTATGGAGGAAAAAGGGGAGTGGAATTAAAGTTAAAAAGTGCGATCTCCGTGGTTCAGGAGGGCGTGCTGGACTTCCCCACCAGGATGTTCACTTACTTGTACGTTGAAGACCACACTCTGGCACACCTACTAGAGCCCAAGACTCACGGACCGCATACTGCATGGTCACGGGCGAGGTGCCTGTTATCTATGAGCATTTCCGCATTGAAAGGAAGGAAGGACTTTCCGTTGGAGGTCCTTTCAGTAGTGGCCATATTGGAAAGGGGAGAGTCATGAGTGTGAATAAAAAACAAAAAGATCGTTGAACCTTGTTGGTAATTTCGAAGCAATACTTTAGGGATTAATGGGAGATGGGTAGGCTGATGGTAAAGAAAGACTTATTGGTCGGCATCCATGCGCATTGAAAGTCTAAGGTATGACGAACAATGCGGCCATGATGGATCTGGGTAAAAACGGACCGAAGTTACTGCCGAGCTGGAGTAGAAAATTACATGGGAAAATATTCTTATACTATAACTCCCGTGTGAAAGTGGGAGAAAACTGGGTTAAAGTAGATACCCATCGTATTTTTACGTTGTAGATCGAAAAATCTCAGGGATGGGTTTAAAAACGATGCTAAAAATCTTTTCAATAAAGTTACATGATTCAGGAAATTGAAAAAATGGTAAGGTTGGTATTCATTGGAAAAGATGTCTGTTTTAACCCTAATTTGAAGTGAAATGTCCCCATGGTATGTCATCATTGAGACCATTGATGTCAGACCGTAACTTGAAAACCCAACGTTGCTCTTTTTCGTGTAGCTTTCTTTCAATATTGGGGTGGTTGTCCACATGTTCAATGATGACCCACCTAAAGTCATTAGGTGTGTGTTGTTCAAGGAAATGCGTTGTCATTTTTGTATTGTTGCGTTTGCACCTAAAGTTGCTTCGGTGTTCTGTCATTCTTGTGTTCGCCTTTCTTGTGGTCATCCCCACATAATGCAGGTTGCACACGCAGGTGAGAAGGTAGATCACACCTGTCGTGTTACAATTGGTGAATGATCGAAGGTTCCATGTTATGCCATTGTTGCAAGTGACAGTTTTGGTTGCACTGGTCAGGTGACACACGCTGCAGTTACCGCATGGGTGATGGCCCTCAGGCAATGGGTGGAGCAAGCGTACAGGTCCGACAGTCTTCGTGGGGTTAGGTCTGGTGTGTACCAGATAGTTTCTCAGGTTTTTTGCTTTTCTGTGACTGAACATGGGTTTTTGTGAATCCAGACCTCCACTATTAAGGATGCGCCAATGTTTTTTTATTATTTTTGTTACTTGAACTGAAGCGATGTTGAAGGTAGTGATACAGATTTGTCTTTTATGATTCTTTCCTGTATCCTCAGGTTTATGTTCAAGTAGGGCTTCCCGATTGTTGTTGGATGCTCTTTTTTGTGCCTTAGACACTAGATGTTGTGGGTATTGTCTTTGCACAAGTTTCTGTGAAAGGTCTTTAGCTTGGATTTTGCAATCATGCCGTGTGGTACAATTGCGTCTTAGACGCAAAAGTTGTCCAAAAGGGAGATTGTCTTTTAAACTTCTTGGGTGGAAACTGTCATATGCTAAGAGGCAGTTTCTTGCCGTAGGCTTGAAATGTGTAGTAGTGATCAGACCACCCTCGTGCACTGTTATGTTGAGGTCAAGAAAAACCAAATTCGACCTACTCATAGTGTAGGTAAATTTTAGAAATGGGTCTTGTTGATTGAGCCAAAAAAGGGACAAATCAAAACCAGCCTCGTCACCTTCCCAGATCAAAAACACATCGTCAATGTATCTTTTCCATAATTTGATCTGGTCGATGTACGGATTGTTAATATGGAGGATCTTGTGTTTCTCTAGATAGTGTACATAGAGCCCTGCTACGCTCGGCGCAAAGGTACTTCCCATGCTGGTACCGTGCGTTTGTTTATACAGAGAGTTATTGAATTGAAAGAAATTTTCGGTCAGAGCTAGGCGACAACATTCAAGGACCACATGTCTGGGTGTGTGGTAAGCCCAATTGTTTAGAAAGAGTACTTCCTCCAAGATGTTCAACGTGTCCTTGTGTGGTAAACTCGTGTATAGGCTCTCCACATCCAAACTGATCAGTATGCTAGTTATGGGGTTGAATTTGAGATTCTGAATCAAGCACAGGACAGCTTTTGTATCCTGTAGGTACGTTTCGGTAGCTTGGACCAATGGTCTTAAGAATGCGTCTGCAAATTTAGACAAAGGTTCCAAAATTTAACCTATCCCTGATACTATAGGTCTGCCAGGGGGCGTCACCATAGATTTATGTATTTTAGGGATGGTGTAGAAATAAGGGATTACAGGTTTCCTATTATCCCAAAAATCTGCTTCCTTCTTACTTATCCAATCATTGATCAGAGATTCCTCAACCAAGTTAGCGATCTCTATCCGTAGACGTTCTGTGGGGTCATTAGGTATAGGCAAATAGTTTCTTGCATCCGCCAACAGTCGAAGACATTCTGTCTGGTAATCAAGTGTGTTTTGTAAGACTATTGCTCCACCTTTATCAGCTGGTTTTATGGTGAGATTTTTATCATTTGAAAGCTGGTGGATAGCCTCTTGTTCGATTTTACTAGTATTGTGAAAAACTCTTATAGATTTTGGGTCCATTTCAGTGATTTCCTTCATTACTGCTTTTTCAAAAGCCAGTAATTCAATGGGAAGGCTATTGGGTGGAGGTGTCAAATTGGATTTTTTGTGTAATCCAGTGTCCGTCTTAGTGGTAGTGTTAGGTTCCTTGTCTCTGAAATAGACTTCCAATTTGATCCTACGAATAAACTCCTTCAATTCGCAGATCAGTTTGAATGTGTCCAATGTTGCTGTTGGGACAAAACCTAGTCCCTTTTCCAATACACTTTTTTGGATAGGTGTAAGGGTGAGATTGGATAGATTGACCACTAGGCTTGGTTGCTGCTCGTTGAGGACATGTTCTGGGGGCCCATACTCAGTGTGTGGCTCCTCACCGTTTCCAGGGGTTGGGCCCATTGTACTTGTTGTCCTCGTCTGTTTTTTCCTCTTAGGGGGGTCTTTCCTCTCCCTAAAAAAGACTGACTCTGTTCCTGGTTCTGAGGTTCCTCCCAGTAAGGGTAGGGTTGTGGTGGGTATGGTTGATGGAATGGTGGTGGTCCATAGAAAAACTGTGGGGGAGGAGCGTATGGTGGAATGTTTTGATATGGGGACCAACCAAATCTAGGTCCGCCCCTATTTCTTGAGCGTCCTCCTCTTGGTCGTCTGTTCCTGTTGGTAAAGTTGTAATTACAGCCTGGATCAGAAAAATCTGAGCCAGTATCAGAGCCATCGCTGTCCCTGTTATAACCTGGATTGCGATTTGTTGGGATGTAGTCCTCCCCGGTGTAAGGATACATGTTTTCTTGTGAGAAATTTTTCTGATTTTTTTTAATTTTATGTATTTGGCGTCTTTCATATAGTCAGAAACGAACCCTTTATCTTCCAACAGGATAAACTTTTCAAGAAGGATTGGTCATTAATATCCTGGCACTGTACCAGAGATTGGTTGGTGCCAATTATAAAAACATCTACACGTCTATCGGAGGAGATGAAAATTAGAATTCATGATCTAGAAATTCGTCTAAAAACTTACCAGTACAGCAGAACTAAAAAAAACGATTGGAAGAACTTAATAAAACCATGGCTGAATTTGAGATTGGCTTGAAAGACACCAAATACATAAAATTAAAAAAAGATCAGAAAAATTTCTCACAAGAAAAAATGTATCCTTACACCAGGGAGGACTACATCCCAACAAATCGCAATCCAGGTTATAACACGGACAGCGATGGCTCTGACACTGGCTCAGATTTTTCTGATCCAGGCAGTAATTACAACCCTACCAACAGGAACAGACGACCAAGAGGAGGACGCTCAAGAAATAGGGGCGGACCTAGATTTGGTTGGTCCCCATATCAAAACATTCCACCATACGCTCCTCCCCCACAGTTTTTCTATGGACCACCACCATTCCATCAACCATACCCACCACAACCCTACCCTTACTAGGAGGAACCTCAGAACCAGGAACAGAGTCAGTCTTTTTTTAGGGAGAGGAAAGACCCCCCTAAGAGGAAAAAACAGAAGCGGACAACAAGTACAATGGGCCCAACCCCTGGAAACGGTGAGGAGCCACACACGGAGTATGGGCCCCCCCGAACATGCCCTCAACGAGCAGCAACCAAGCCTAGTGGTCAATCTATCCAATCTCACCCTTACACCTATCCAAAAAACTGTATTGGAAAAGGGACTAGGTTTTGTCCCAACAGCAACATTGGACAAATTCAAACTGATCTGCGAATTGAAGGAGTTTATTCGTAGGATCAAATTGGAAGTCTATTTCAGAGACAAGGAACCTAACACTACCACTAAGACGGACACTGGATTACACAAAAAATCCAATTTTACACCTCCACCCAATACCCTTCCCATTGAATTACTGGCTTTTGAAAAAGCAGTAATGAAGGAAATCACTGAAATGGACCCAAAATCTATAAGGGTTTTTCACAATACTAGTAAAATCGAACAAGAGGCTATCCACCAGCTTTCAAATGATAAAAATCTCACCATAAAACCAGCTGATAAAGGTGGAGCAATAGTCTTACAAAACACACTTGATTACCAGACAGAATGTCTTCGACTGTTGGCGGATGCAAGAAACTATTTGCCTATACCTAATGACCCCACAGAACGTCTACGGATAGAGATTGCTAACTTGGTTGAGGAATCTCTGATCAATGATTGGATAAGTAAGAAGGAAGCAGATTTATGGGAAAATAAGAAACCCGTAATCCCTTATTTCTACACCATCCCTAAAATACATAAATCTATGGTGACGCCCCCTGGCAGACCTATAGTATCAGGGATAGGTTCAATTTTGGAACCTTTGTCTAAATTTGCAGACGCATTCTTAAGACCATTGGTCCAAGCTACCGAAACGTACCTACAGGATACAAAAGCTGTCCTGTGCTTGATTCAGAATCTCGAATTCAACCCCATAACTAGCATACTGATCAGTTTGGATGTGGAGAGCCTATACATGAGTTTACCACACAAGGACACGTTGAACATCTTGGAGGAAGTACTCTTTCTAAACAATTGGGCTTACCACACACCCAGACATGTGGTCCTTGAATGTTGTCGCCTAGCTCTGACCGAAAATTTCTTTCAATTCAATAACTCTCTGTATAAACAAACGCACGGTACCAGCATGGGAAGTACCTTTGCGCCGAGCGTAGCAGGGCTCTATGTACACTATCTAGAGAAACACAAGATCCTCCATATTAACAATCCGTACATCGACCAGATCAAATTATGGAAAAGATACATTGACGATGTGTTTTTGATCTGGGAAGGTGACGAGGCTGGTTTTGATTTGTTCCTATTTTGGCTCAATCAACAAGACCCATTTCTAAAATTTACCTACACTATGAGTAGGTCGAATTTGGTTTTTCTTGACCTCAACATAACAGTGCACGAGGGTGGTCTGATCACTACTACACATTTCAAGCCTACGGCAAGAAACTGCCTCTTACCATATGACAGTTTCCACCCAAGAAGTTTAAAAGACAATCTCCCTTTTGGACAACTTTTGCGCCTAAGACGCAATTGTACCACACGGCATGATTACAACATCCAATCTAAAGACCTTTCACAGAAACTTGTGCAAAGACAATACCCACAACATCTAGTGTCTAAGGCACAAAAAAGAGCATCCAACAACAATCGGGAAGCCCTACTTGAACATAAACCTGAGGATACAGGAAAGAATCATAAAAGACAAATCTGTATCACTACCTTCAACATCGCTTCAGATCAAGTAACAAAAATAATAAAAAAACATTGGCGCATCCTTAATAGTGGAGGTCTGGATTTACAAAAACCCATGTTCATGTTCAGTCACAGAAAAGCAAAAAACCTGAGAAACTATCTGGTACACACCAGACCTAACCCCACGAAGACTGTCGGACCTGTACGCTTGCTCCACCCATTGCCTGAGGGTGATCACCCATGCGGTAACTGCAGCGTGTGTCACCTGACCAGTGCAACCAAAACTGTCACTTGCAACAATGGAATAACATGGAACCTTCGATCATTCACCAATTGTAACACGACAGGTGTGATATACCTTATCACCTGCGTGTGCAACCTGCATTATGTGGGGATGACCACAAGAAAGACGAACACAAGAATGACAGAACACCGAAGCATCTTTAGGTGCAAACGCAACAATACAAAAATGACCAGGCATTTCCTTGAACAACACCACACACCTAATGACTTTAGGTGGGTCATCATTGAACATGTGGACAACCACCCCAATATTGAAAGAAAGCTACACGAAAAAGAGCAACGTTGGGTTTTCAAGTTACGGTCTGACATCAATGGTCTCAATGATGACATACCATGGGGACATTTCACTTCAAATTAGGGTTAAAACAGACATCTTTTCCAATGAATACCAACCTTACCATTTTTTCAATTTCCTGAATCATGTAACTTTATTGAAAAGACATTTAGCATCGTTTTTAAACCCATCCCTGAGATTTTTCGATCTACAACGTAAAAATACGATGGGTATCTACTTTAACCCAGTTTTCTCCCACTTTCACACGGGAGTTATAGTATAAGAATATTTTCCCAAGTAATTTTTTACTCCAGCTCGGCAGTAACTTCGGTCCGTTTTTACCCAGATCCATCATGGCCGCATTGTTCGTCATACCTTAGACTTTCAATGCGCATGGATGCCGACCAATAAGTCTCTTTACCATCAGCCTACCCATCTCCCATTAATCCCTAAAGTATTGCTTCGAAATTACCAACAAGGTTCAACGATCTTTTTGTTTTTTATTCACACACTCATAACTCTCCCCTTTCCAATAAGGCCACTACTGAAAGGACCTCCAACGGAAAGTCCTTCCTTCCTTTCAATGCGGAAATGCTCAGATAACAGGCACCTCGCCCCGTGACCATGCAGTATGCGGTCCGTGAGGCTTGGGCTCTAGTAGGTGTGCCAGAGTGTGGTCTTCAACGTACAAGTAAGTGAACATCCTGGTGGGGAAGTCCAGCACGCCCTCCTGAACCACGGAGATCGCACTTTTTTACTTTAATTCCGCTCCCGTTTTTCCTCCATAGTTTGCAACAGATACGGAGCCCAATCCTATTAACGACCTCATGTACCATCTTTCTAGGTGTACGAGATTTCCACACCCCCTCCGTTGACCAGGAGGCATATTGTTGCTTCTAAACATGTATGTAATGTCGTGCTTAATGTTAGTCTTGTATGTGTTGTGTGTTGTGTCAGACGCATGATTGTTATTTGTGCATAGCGTGCATTTATTGACTTTTTACTCACCTTGTAGCACAGCGCCTGCATGGAGAATTGATTTAACGCCTCTTTGACAAACCACATAGCGGCACATTAGAAGAAAGAGTGTATTTACACTGGTGCAGAGTGCGATCACCATGGTTTCTATTTACATTGCATATTGACTGCCTTGATCCTTTAATATATGTGTTTTTATACCCTACAGATATTGCCAGACGTATATTTACGTATGTATTAATTTAAACGCATGCCTATTAGCTGCAGCGTCTCACTTTCTTCACCATATTTAGGTCTACTAGGAGTGGTTTCTTGCACTGGGCTGGTCCCGGTGTAGTCCTGAAGAAGAGCTGGGGAAGCTCGAAACTAGTTGACTATATGCTAGGTACACCTATTCATTATAATTAGGGCCTTTAGCATATTACCCCGTTTTTAACCAATTAGCTAGGAGCAAGAATAAAATATATTTGGCCCACTAGTTCATTATTTTAAATCACTTTGTCCCACTCCTTTTCACTACACTTGCACCACACATAATCTGTTTTAAGTGCTCCTACGTAATCCGCAAGTTGCAGCACGCCTCAGCCCGTAGAGGACTGAGAGGACCCCAATGATGAAGCATGTCACCGTGGGGAAACCCTGGTGAGTGAGGGGACTCAAGAAAGGAAAAGTTTTGCCCCTTTCTTCCTTGTTCTGGTGACTTTCGGAATCCAATTGTTTTTCCGACGCCCTCAGGTTAGGTTCTTTTTACCTGTTCGTTCAGGTTGTTTTTTGATCTATGTACAAAATGGAGGGTGAACCTAACCTCCAAAACCTCTAATTCCCCCCTTTTTTGTTAACCAGTACTTACACTTAAAACAAGATGCTCCAAAAACGTTGGAAACATAACATGCAGAGGTAAATTAAATCACAAACAGTGTCAGGTAGAAAGAAGTCAAATCTGTAGGCATGGGGCTCACAGGCTGCTGTGACATGCCGCTGGCAGTGGAAAGGCACAGGGACATGTAGAGCCAAAGCTATAAGTAAAAGATAAAGCACGGTGCTTGTGAAACGGGTGCCGCGCAGATAAAGTATGTTAAAAGTTATTAAAAATATGGAGGTGGGTAAGCCACACCGTGCACAATAAAACAAAGGCACGACCTCCATACTTGAAGATACAGATTGGCATGCCGCACTGCAACACTTATTTAATAAAATTGATAACAGGAAAAAAAAAAGACCAAAAAAAGTTCTCCGAAAAAACACATGAGGAATGGAAGCGGAAGGAAACTGTACTTCAGCAGTTCTCCCGAGTCAAAAAACAGAAGTGGCATATCGCTGCATGAACCATTAAGGAATCAGCAAAGAAGAACAACACTGCACTGAACCAATGGAAAGGCAGCAGGCAGGAGCCAAGTCCTTTATCAAGGTCAGCAGGTCTTGCAGACAGCACGTGCGCACTGCCTAGGCTCGCCCTAATAAAGCCATCAGAAGTAACCTGTAATAAGTTACTGCAGGCGGATTCTGACATCACAATGCCTACTTCCAGAAAGGTGAAAGGCAAGTCAGGTCACAGAACAGCTGTCTAAAGCAATGTAAATTAAATGTTGCTTTTCTTTCAGCAGTTATGCTTTTTTTATTTTTAATGCTACAGTGCCAAGCAGAGAATAGTTATTTATAGCAACATGTTTATTGTTTGCACTCCATGGAAAATTACAGAACAGTTATAATCTTTCTGCTGTGTATTTTTTCAACTGACTTCTATTCAACTGCTTCTAATCTTTTTTAACAACTAGCCAACAACTCTTTTTGATGTGCTTAATTTTTGCACTAGTGATTCTATTTTTATTCTACAGATTTGCAAACATGTACTCTTTCTTTCATATGAAAAAGCTGAGCACAAAGGATTTAAGTGGTTTATGGGAAAAGTGACGGTGTGACCATGTATTATAAGGGATAAAATACCCTCTGCTGTACATTATAAGGATGTTGCGAGTCACCTCCAAGTTCTAGAACCTTATAAAGGAACTTAAACCTTAGCCTTGTTCCTCTATTAGGCCATGGAATGCCTCAGTGACTTGGAATATCGTTATAATGTACACTAGGGGTTAATTTATTACCTATATATTAGTCATCTAGCAAAGTGTGTAGCTTGCCTTTTACGGGAAAACTGACCCATTCTTATTAAAGTGAAAAGTAAAATATGGTTGTGGCGCCAAATCTTGTGACAAAATCATGCTCTTTGTATATGCGAATTGCACCAAATATGTTTTAGGTTTTGATTCCTAATTTTTTAGATCAAAGGAGGAGTGCTTTATTGTCTTACTCTGATTGATCTGAGCTATACAAATGAATGGGTTCAGGCTAAATCCCACGGAAGTGCTTCCAAACTCTGATCGTTTCCACAACATATCATGCCAACACGCAATGACGACACAAATGGAACCTGGTCTTAATGGAACTGCTCATATGCATAGATATAGCCTCAGATCAAAATTTGAGCCGGTCTTCAAATACTCCAAGTATCTTCCATATGGAGTAGTTCTAAGAGCATTCAATGTGGTATCGAGGTTGCCACCTCCTAGTACAGATATTTATTATTATTATTATTAATCATTTGTAAAGCGCGACAGCTACCTCCAACGAAGGTGTCCCGGCGCTAGCATCCAAGGAGGGGCGGGAGGAGGACGGTAGAGAGATCGAGGCGTTAGAAGGAGGACGAAAGGTCAAACAGCCAAGTTTTGAGGGCCTTTCTAAATGGCAGTTCCGCTTTGATCTGACGCAGGGGGTTAGGCATCATATTCCACATCGTAGCCGTTTTTACTGTAAAGGCTCTCCCTCCTAGCCTTGCTTTCCTATAGCGTGGAATGGCTAGGAGGTTCAGGTTGCTGGATCGTAGAGTTTTGGCATTCTGATATTTTTGGAGCCTCTGTCTCAGATAGTGGCGGCCAACCTCTCTGAGCGCTTTGTGGGCTAGGACCAGAGCCTTAAACATCACTCTTTTTTTTTACTGGCAGCCAGTGTAGGCCTTGCAGATGGGGAGTAATGGGATACCTTAGTGGCACATTTCTAATCAATCTAGCAGCAGCATTTTGAATTCTTTGAAGTCTCTTCGAAAGATAGTCCGGGAGACCAATGAAAAGGCTGTTGGCGTAATCTAACTGGGAGGTGATAAGCGCATGAACCACCATCTTTCTGCATTCCATAGGAAGGAAATGAAGACACCTGCGTAGCGCCTTCATTTTCCAGAAACATTGCGCGGATATATAGGCTATTTGGGCCTTGCCTGTTAGTTGGGTATCCATTCTAAAACCCAGATACTTGCATGGGTACTCGAAATTTTTTTCCAAGACCCACAAAGTTTGCTCTGTGATGTGACCGAGCGCCGCATTGAGCCGCATTGATGCCATTAGGGTGGTGGTGGTCCGGAGTGCGGGCAGTAAGGTGGGTATAGGGGAAGCAAAGCATATACATATAGTGCCTGAATTGCACAACATGAAACAAGAAAACCTGCCATTGATCTCAGATCCCTCAATTTACCAACTGAGTGATCCAAGGCAATTGATTTATTTCAGTTTCCCTCCTTTTTCTCACTATCACATGTAAGAGGACCTCGAACTACATGACTTCAGGATGTGTGCTGCACAAAACCTTCTCCTGTACCAGTGTTTGATTAATAAACTATAATATTGTTCATGTATAAAACGGGAACCTAGGCTACCATAGGAGTGCACATAACCGACATGCCTCTTAGTTCACTATGGGCATAGTTGTCAGTGTAGGGGATGGAGGGGGGATTTTAAAACTATCACTTCAAAAAAATACTTCTCAATGTACTGACAATCTGATACCTTGAGGTGAAATGGTTCTGGGGGGGTTAATGAAATACATGTTTTTAATTTTGAAGAGGCCTTATAATATTTTACACTTTTGCTGCAAGATGCCTTTAAACAAAGTCTTCCTAAAGCTAAATGGTACAGGACAACGTAGTTACTTCCTTTCAATTAACCCTTAAATAAAGGCTTGCCTGTTTATTTAACATCTTTTTAATGTGTCTGAGTCGAGTGAACAGCAGCCCAGGGATGCTTTTCACCCAGGGCCTCATGTAAAGGTCAGGAGGGCTGCATGCAGTCCCCAGGCCGTACTTTGAGTATCCCTGGCTTAGAGTGCCTGGCACACACAGAGATCTCACTCAAAATGCCTCCCACAGGACCCCCGGCACTCCCAGATCAAAGACTTCTCTGCCACGCCAACAAACCTATTCCAAAGCTGTTTGCCTAGCGTTTTGGTAGATCACAATTACTGCCTGTTCAATTTTCCTCAATCCCTGCTATGCCCCTTGCTCCGGGCCTGGTACCAAGGTTCTGGCAAGCTGAGAAGGACCAAATGCCCAGTGTGCCGATAACTCGTTGGCACCTGGGCTCAAACCAAGTTACATTTAAACCTTACCCAGACATTAACTTCATGTTACCATGTTACAATGCTACCTTCTGCCACCTCAGACGTAGCTCATAGATGTTCCTATGCCACATGTCTCAAAACCTGAGGTGCCAGTCTCAGCATAGTCAATATGCCGCTCACAGGCTGCTGCTCCTGTGCCAAATGCCTTTCAAAACCATGTTCTTCTCTCCATCTCACTCTGACCCTCAACCAATCAGTCTCTTGAAAACCTCAAGGCTACTGCTAGGTCCTTTCATTGTCAGTGTTCCACAGCTAACACAACAACAATGGCTTCTCACAGGTTGCAGAAGGCGGAACAGGTAGCTAGTTATTATACACACTTATAGTTTTGTAGGGAGCCGATTGTGACCGTAATATTCATATTCACAAACATTTTCGTTTTAATTTATTCCAGGTACATTGTCATAGAGAAAATGGAAAAGCATTATTCTACATCATTTGAAACGGTTTGCACAAGAAAATAACAAAAAACATTCTAAATCATTTCAAAGTGTTTCCACAAATAGTTTTGATAGTAAGTGACTTGTTCCTAAAACGCAATATTTTCAGCTGACACGTGTTTCACCGCGATACACGCCACTTCTTCAGGGCTGAAATAGTGGAATGTATTATATATATGCTATTCACATTAATACTATATTATTACACACGTTCAAAATTAAAGAGAGAAAATCCACATGGTTACGCAATATGGAGAAGATCATATCCTTGCTCTTATCAAACCCATCGCAAATGCAATTTGAATATATTTTAATTCCAAAGATAATCCGTTATCCTACAATTTGATAATATTTCAAGTATTTGTCTCAAATGATTGGCACTTGGTCTCAAAATACACTCACCCAATAATATGGAGCCAACACAAATCTTGTGATCAAATCCTAATGTCGCTTGAATGTTATCCCTCTTCTTCACACACATTTTCAAGATAACACTAAAATGAAATATCTAATTTTCATCCTAATTTCCTATTTTCATGCACTCCTGTTAACAAGTAGATCAAAAAACACTATTCTTACCAATTTCTTATAATGGTTAATATCCTTGTTCTTGAAGTTTTTATATAATCCTTTCCATTTAGATCAATCAAAAATATATTTATTGTCTTTCTGAATAAAAGAGAAAAACAAAAAGTAGAAGCGGTTAAAGACACCATCTAGTCTACTCCTAATTACATCCAACATTATTCTGTTTGTTAATTTCAACTTCGTCTTATGCGATATTAAAAATCACCTGGTGTCTCCAAGCATATCAAATCCCAAACAGTTAGCTTATAAATTACCAAGATACTACAAAATCTTGACACCTATAATGGTTCTTGCTAATATTGACTGAACTCTACAACCGCTCTGTTCTATCGTAATTTTTATTTTTTTCATCCTTGATTAAAAAAAACTCAATTTAACACATCAGCAAGGCGAATTAACTTTATACTTGGTATGGGGGGGGGTTCTTTTCATAAAGGTACAAGTTAAATCTGGTTACAACTTAGTGGTTTTCATGTGATGTTTGCTACCACTCAATTGGCGAGTTAATATGGTAGTGCTACATTGCATTTAACCTGTATTGGGCTTTCGTGCATTTCTATACAAAAACTACAACTTCAAGTCAATAAGGGAGGCAGGGATTTACTGTTAGGTTTAACTTAAAGAAGTGTGCACTTTTTTTCACAATACTACTAGCTTAAATCAGGCTATTTTTTAGCGTCTTTTTATTATGAACAGGGTTATCCCCTTTGTTAGGGTCTTTGAGAGACAGTTACTTCAATTGAGCAAGCTGTGCATGGACCTTTTTTGTGGTTTTTTAAGTTTAAGCGCTGTTTACCAATGAGTTTGTTTCAGCTAACATGGTTCCTTTGAAGGACAATAGTATCAAGCCTTATCTGGATTAGGCTTGTAGTATATCTTCATTTGATTTCTTTTTCTGTCTAGAAAAGGAGCAGTGCTGAGCGAGATAATTTTTGGGAAACCGGTACACATTGCAAAAGAAATTACCATTTACCGGCGACCTTCATGTACTAGATACAACACTTGAGGGAGAGTGCTATAATCTAGGAGAGATTGCCAATTGTCGATGTTGAATGTTGCGGTGGACTGTTTTGGAGGGATGTGCAGCCTTTGCAAGCTAGTGGATGTGTTAAATTAAGTTTTATCAAGGTTGAAAAAATAAAATACGATGGAACCGCACAGTTTTAGAGTTTAGTCAATGTTAAGTACAAACATTCTGGGCCTCAGGATTTTGTAGTACCTTGGACATTTATGAGGTAACTGTCTGAGATTTGATATGTTTGAAGACACCAGGTCATTTTTAGGTCTCTCCTGATCCAGCGCATGCACTGGTCTGGCCGAGACATTTTGTGTACGGCTTTTCAAAGTGCTGCCTGTGGTCTAAAGCTTGCGTGCACGTGAGCGCACACACGCTCAGTGCCATGTGTACGGTAACATTGTGGAACTGGTGAAGCACAGACCAGATCGGGCGGAAGATCTACGTATCCGACGATGTGAAAACGTCCCCTTCCTTATAAACCTGCGAATGCATCAACTTCCAGAGGTAATTAAAGTGCCAGCTCGGGAACAGATTCAACACCGAAGACGATTATAAAGGTTGGATTCTTTAAGAGCAAACAGAAAACACAGTCCCCTTTTTATTTCTATGAAGGAAGTAACAACAGCCTTTCTCTGATTAGAAGAGTCAGTTTGGGGCTGCAGAGGACATCCGCTTGGAGCGCTTCGGCTGGGATGCTTTCCTTTTCTTGCCCAAACTGGTGCAGTTCGCCATAGCGAGCTGGACAATGATATTTCCATGACAACCGTCAGGAGCTCATCTAGTTCACTCACCGAAGTCGAATGGAAAGTCATAGTGACCTGGATGTTAAATCCACGTCGTTCGCAGGTTAAGGAAATGGCAGAAAACAGTGCGATGTATGAGGTTGCATCGGACGCATTGCTCGTACCCAAGAGCCGAATGAGGCTGTGCCAGGGTACAGACTGCAGAGAAGTAGAGAGACCGGCAAAGATCTCATGATTCTGAGGTCCATGCATGAATGGTTCACATATTCAGGTCTCGAGTCGAGGGTAGACGCCGTCTACCCACTATTTTCAGAGGGTAGATGCCGTCTACCCTGCTGCAAAGCTGGCCGCTTTCAGCAGAGGGCCATTTACCTTTCTAACTTCTCCTGATATGCTGAAGTCATCCCTGTGTCATTTTCTGACACCAGGGCACTTACAGCGTCGCCTGCACTTTGCCTCCTTTTTTTGTTCGAGCAGCAAGATGCGGGGGAAGAAGATTTCAGCTGCGCCCACTAAAGACGTAAGTGGCCATCAGGCCTATTTTTAGGTCTCGCCTGATCCAGCGCATGTGCTGGTCTGGCCGAGACATTCCCATTTTGCGTCTGTCCCCCACAGACTAAAGCCTAGGGCATTTCCAGCCCACTACAGCCTTCCCCTTCCTGTGAGTAACAGTGTTTTGCTTTTGCACGTGTGCACATCCACCTAAATTGTATTCGTTCGTTTCAGTGTCAAGGCTGGTAGGCCAATCGGCTTTTATTTATTTGAGCAGTGGTTTAATATATATATATTTGTAAAACATTCATGCCACCTTTTATTGGTAGTTTTTTTTTTTTTTTTACTTTTACATTGTATTAGTTTTACAGTTTTAATGTCTATTGCAAATGTTTCTTTAAAAACTGCAGGTTTGCCGAGAGCAGACTTACTGGATTTGCAATGTTTGCCTTCGTCTTGGTGTCCCCATGAACATTTGTTATGTAGATATGTCACGAGTGCTTGTTTTCTAGGGTGACATGGGGAATCAGTTGTTTAAAATAAGGAATCTGCAGTTTTCTGCTGTAAATATTTAAAACAATCTTTTGATTCACAAACAACATGCAGGCCTCCCGGCTGTGTAATGAATGTGTACGTATTTTCCTGTAGGAGTA
Organism: Triturus cristatus; assembly: GCF_964204655.1. Taxonomy (NCBI): domain Eukaryota; kingdom Metazoa; phylum Chordata; class Amphibia; order Caudata; family Salamandridae; genus Triturus; species Triturus cristatus. The sequence goes on along the minus strand of NC_140588.1, from coordinate 618,110,009 downwards.
AGTTGGGTTTCTTTTGCTGGCTGCTCATCACAGGATTATGACACAGGGCCCATCTGTGGAAATACTGACCCAGAAGGCTTTTCTCTAGGTCCTGGGACTGGTTCCCAGCTTGTCCCCATATACAATGACGCGTCATATCTGCAGCATTCTGTTCCATCCCTATCTGGAATTTGAAGTGACGTTTATCGGAGCTGCCTGTCTGCCAGCGCCCGTTGTTGCAGATAAACCACGAACATGTTCTGCTTGCAGCCTGCGAGAAGCTGCACACAGGCTCTGCTTTGTGCACACCCTTTCATTCTTACAGAAAGAACATTTTGATATTTTCTCACTCTAGATTTGAGCAGCCTCGTCCCACCTTTTCCTTTAAAGAATACACATTTTGAAACCTGGCTCCAAATGACTTTACTTTGTGTCACACCTTTTACTGTCAATTAGTTAAGATATACAGAAAGCGGCTGTTGGCTATGCAGCGAGGAGTATTTTTCTTTGACTTCATGCTATTGGCTGTTTGGTATATCATCCCACCACCAATGGAATGTGTGCACAAGGGACTATTTTAGATAAAAATTGTCCACTCAACAACCAGACATTGTCACTTTTTTTTTTTTTAATCGTAATCACGAAATACCACTTATTTATTTATTTATTTTATAACACTTGTAAGGCGCACAGCTACCCACAAAGGGTTTCCCGGCGCCGGACCAGCGAATCGCACAAACCAACTGGATAGAAAACAATTAAAGCACTTATTTGTCGAACAACCAGGTTTTTACACTTTTTCTAAAAGTCATGAAGTTTTCCTCCTTGCGTATATGAATGGGTAAAGTGTTCCACAGAGTTGGGCCCAAATAGGAAAATGATCTTCCGCCTATTCTTGCCCGTTTGAACCTTGGTACCACAAAATTCGCAGCAGTACCAGAACGGAGGCTGCGATTGGGGAGGTAGGGTTTAACAAGGTCCTGTAGATATTTAGGGGCAGTACCAGCTTTGATTTTAAATAGGTAGATCAGGGTTTTGAAACGGATCCGGTTTTCGACCCTGAGCCAATGCAGGTCCCTAAGATGTTTGGTGATCCTAACGGATCTAGGGATTCTGCAAAGCAGTCTGGCAGCAGCGTTTTGCACCAATTGCAGACGTCTTATTACCGCTTTGTTTGAGCCCAGATACAAGATGTTTCCGTAATCAAGCCGAGATGTCACTAAGGCATTGACTACGGTCTTCTGGGTGGTAGGAGGTAACATCCAGGCAATTTTGCGAAGCCATTTAAGAATGGCAAAACATGTGCCTGCCACTCTGTTGGCTTGCTGAGTCATAGATAAACTATCATCTATGATGACCCCAAGGTTTCTAACCTGAGAGGCTGGAGGTGGAAGTTTACCAAATGATGATGGCCAATGGGGATCACTCCAGAGATCTTTACTGTTTCCTAAAAGGAGGACCTCTGTTTTCTCCCCATTTAATTTAAGTTGGTTAGCTGACATCCAATTAAATATTTCCTGAAGGCCTATTTTCAACGCAGATGGAGCAGATGAGTCAGATTTAGAAAGTGAGAACAGAATTTGAGAGTCATCTGCATAAGTCATTAAAGTAAGACCAAAATTTTCTGCAAGGTTGGCTAATGGACGTAGGTACAAATTAAAAAACAAAGGGCTCAGGATCGATCCCTGTGGCACACCATGAGGAGAGTGGAATATCTCAGAGCATGCCTCCGAGGAGGAGATCTGGAAAGTGCGGAGGGATAAGTATGATCTAATCCACTCCAGTACCTTGCCTTCGACACCATTCTCCCCCAACCTGTCAAGCAGTATGGAGTGAGAAATGGTGTCGAAGGCCGCACTTAAGTCCAACAAGACCAATGCTACCATTTGGCCGTCATCCATGAGCTCCCTGATTTTTTCTGTGACCCCAAGTAGGGCCGTCTCGGTGGAGTAGCCACTCCTAAATCCAGATTGGGACGAGTGAAGAAGCTCGTTATTTTCCACATAGAATGAGAGTGCCTCTCAAGAATTTTTGAGAAGGCAGGCAGTAATGAAATAGGGCGGTAATTGGCCAATATCATAGGGTCTGCGGCCGGCTTTTTAAGTAGAGGACTGACCATAGCATGTTTCCATAGAGCAGGAACTGTGGCCTGCTCAATGGAGGCGTTCAATATCTCAGCTATGGAGATCATAGCAGAGTCCTCTAATTTACTTAAAATACTGATAGGGATGGTGTCACGTGGAGAACCCGATTTGATCGATTTTAATAGTTCCTTCAGTATATCCAGATTAATAGGAGGCCAGGCCCCAAGATGACAATTTCCTCTGAAAACTTGAGGGATGTTATATTGTTTATGCGTGGTCATGCTGTCCCTTTTGATGTTAGAGACAATGTTCTCAATTTTATCAGTAAAAAACAAAGCCAGGTCCTGACACTGTTGGGTATTAAGAGGGGTAGGTTCCGCTCTTGAATTTTCACCAGCCAGCTCTCTTACGGTATTGAAGAGAGTCTGGGATTTATTTACGGCCATGTTAATGCTGGTAGTAACATAGCATGCTTTAGCTTTCATGCATGCTGAATCATAGCTATTTCTGGCCTTTCGGTAGACTTCTTTTTGATGGAGTTCATAGTTTAACGCCACTGCCTCTCCAGAGTCTTACATGTGGATTTTTCTTTCTTAAGAGCTTCTGTGTACCAGGGGGCAGGAGGGCGATGTATTTTTCCTTTGCAGCGGGATAAGGGCAGGCAAGAATCCGCTGCACCATTTAGCCATATTTGTGTAGCTTCTGCTATACTTTCCATATCTCCATCTAAGCATGGGTGATCTTTCCTCAACGCGTTATTGAGATCCTCCAAATTTAGAGATTTCCAATTTCTCCTAAAAGATTCTGGATGAGTCATAACAGGGCATTTTGTAGGTTTAAGTGAGATAGCGAAACGTAAAAGAAAATGATCTGACCAGAGAACGGGAGTAGTGTTAAGCCATGAGAGTTCTTTCATGTTTGATATGATAGGGTCTAACAAATGTCCAGCTTTATGCGTAGGACCCCTATTACGTAAAGTCATATCTAAAGCCATAAAGTCGTCTATAAAGTTTTTGCAGGTCTTATTGGTGTCATCTTCTAAATGAAGATTTAGATCTCCAAGTACCGTACAGTTTTGAGCATTTAGGTATTGGGGTAGGATAAAATTTACCAAATTATCTGACCAGGAGGGATTATTTACTGGCGGTCGATAGACCAGTACGCCAGAGAAGGTAAAATTGGGACTGAGAGTAATTTTAAATAATGCCGCTATCACTGGCAGTACTGCCTCCACCAGTACAGATACCATCAATACTACAACCAGTACTAAAACCAATACAAATACACCAATAAGACCAATAGGACCGCCACCAATATCTCCACCGCCTCGATGAACTACACCATCACTGTTACCACACATCACCTATACACCATCACCAATACCACCATCAACAATATTTACACCCTACCACCAGTATCACTACCAATATGTTACCAGCTCCACCACGACCAATAAGAATACTGCCACCACCAATACCACACCAGCACAAATAACACTATACCAGTTAAATCACAACATCCCACAACCATCAGCAACACTACCAATATCACACCACCACCTGCCATGACAGATGCCACCACCACAAACACCACTAACTCTGACAGCTGTGTTACCACTAATACCAGGTTGGTGGATCAGTGGACTAAGACATCCAGCTCCGGGATTTGTGTTTGACCTAATGGTCACAGGTTCGAATCCCAGCAGGTCCACTCAGCCTTTCGTTCTTCCGACATCAATAAAATGAGTAACATTGAGTTGGATAACAATAAACATCTGTTATTTCAGAGCCAGAAGGCCCAAGACTTGGGCGTACGTTTAGTTTACAAACTCACGTTACGATAAGTATCAACGCTACCACTACCCTAAAACAAAACCCACCCACCAGCCCATTCTCACACCACTGCCAGTACCACTAATGATGCTACCAACACTACTGGTGTAACCACCACCAATATCTCCACTACCACCACTACCATGTCAATAGGTCTGGCTTTAATGTTTTATCGCATGAAAATGCATTCCTGCATTTGCAGTGCATGCGCTGTCACTTTATATCCAGACCATACCCATTAGCTTGACTCATGCTTGTTTTTTGTAAATTCCTCCATCCAATCCAGTTTCATGGCCGCAACTCTAAAAGTAGTTCACCACTACGTTGTGGTTTCTCGTGAATCCCTCACAAGAAGAGATTGTGCTGCCAGCCGAGAAGTAGAGTGCTGGCCAAGGGTGTATGTACACACACAGACACACACACAACCAACACACACACACATACACCACACACACACACACACACACACACACACACACACACACACACACTAAAAGCAGCACAGCTCCCCTAAAGTCCTGAACAGTGTGCTGCACTAATTTCTGGGGGCCAGCACATTTTTATTTCATCAGACATTTACTGAGTACAAGAGAGAACAAGCATTGGCATAGTCAACAGGTCTCGCCTTTGGGACCATATAAGTGTTTAGTCATGCAACAGTTGCTGTTGTTGCAACAAGGACATTGTGCTGCATAACTAAATACTTATAAGGTCCCAAAAGCGAGACCTATTGGCTATGCCAATGCTTGTTAATATAGCATAAGAAAATGTTGAAATTGAACAGAATAATGTTGTATGTAATTAACAGCATCTTTCCCCGCTTCTACTTTTTTTTTTAGTTCAGAAAGACTTTCAGAAAATGTTTCTGGATTGTTTTAAAAGAGGAGGATTATAGCAAAACTTCAAGATCAAGAACAAGGCTTTTAAACATCATAAGAAATGGATAACAATAGTGTTATTTTAAGTAACTTGTTATCAGGAGTGCATGAAAATGGGAAATAAGGATTGAAAGTAGATATTTCTTTGAATGGTATCTAGAAACTATAAGAGTGTGACGAAAGAGGCACAACATTCAAGCAACAATAGGATTTCAACATAACAAAATTTGTGTCTCAATATTATTGGGTGAGAGTATTTTGAAACTAAGTGCCAATCGTTTAAGACAACTACTTAAAATCTCAAATTATAGGATAATAACTGAATATTTTGGGAATTTAATGTTAGAATTACATTTAAGAAGTGTTTGATAAGAAGATGAATGTGATCTTCCACATGGTTACACAATATGGAGACCTTCTCTTTAGCTTTGAACATTTGTGTAACATTAGAAATAGTATATGTATAACATAAAAAAAAAGATTTTCTCTTTGTTTCAACTATTTCAGCCCTGAAGAAGAAGCATGTATCACCACGAATCACGTGTCAGTTGAAAATCATGTGTTTTGGAATAACTCAATTATTATCAAAACTATTTGTGGGAACACTTTGAAATGATTTAGAATAATGTTTTCTGTTATTTTCTTGTAGAAACACTTTGAAATGATGTTGAATAAATGAGTTACAGTTATTCTCCATGGTAATGTGCCTAGAATAAATTACAGAGAAAATGTAATAACTGGGTGTTTGAGAGTATGGCATATTACTGTCACAATTAGCTCCTGTGTATTTTATGTAACAACTTGGCAGAGCATCAGTCTACTGGGTTGGGCTTGCGCGGGGTCATTATTATCTTTGCCTGGTATTTGATATAATAACTAGTTACTATTATGGCCCATGGAGCCTGGGTGCTACCAATAATTCATGTATGGGGACGCATTAAGTCTGGCCTGACCAGCAGGAGGCTAAGGGGAAGAGTGAAGAAGTCCTTGTGAATTGCAGCATTGTAATGGAGAGGCAAAGTGAAACGTGTTCTTCTTTAGGTCCTGCTGTATTTCCAGGTACTGTACATTTTAAAGGTGTTAAAATAGATACATTAACATACCTAAAGTCTAATTTGTTTTCAATAACTTATACAGAGTTAGGAGGCTGCTTCAAAGCACTACTTATCAAAAGAAACTGAGAGCTAACTCCCTCAATGACAAGTTGAATATCTGCACTCATGTCCCATGGCACACCTTCTTTAACTAAACCAAAACACATACGTTTGACATAATACATGATCACTGATATTAATCTGATGAGATCCAGGCACAATGGATGGTGTAACAGTGCTCACACTTAACACGGTCTTTCTATTACTTAAGGCCTGTTTTATTACATGGCAAGCATGACTGAATATTTATAAATTAATGTATTTTAAATGTACCCTTATGCATCGCCTCAAACATTCACAGCTGCTTTGCAAAAACGCAGACATGAATGTGTGATGTGTACATTATGAAGTATTTCAAAAATGCCTTTTTGGCATAGTTACACCCATTTTTATTTTTTTGATGGATTTTAGACTCTGGGGTGCTACTGTCCAACCGGAGGGTATGTGCTCCGACCCCTAAAATGTAAAAATTGGATAATCCCTGATTGGAATATAAAACTCTCCTGTAAGGCCATAATGTATGGTGCAGAAACTACAACTGTGGCATGGTAAGTTCAATGTTAGCTGTGGACTGCAGCACTTCCTGTGCCGTCCATTAATGTCACAAAGAAAACATTGCATCAGGCCTATTAAGGTAGCCTCATTGCTGCAATTCACACTTGCAACCTGACCTGTCAAATAACCTTTGACAGAATAAAAACCTACTTAAACATCAATAGGTCACACCTATGTAGGTAGGCCCTTTAACCCACAAGGTGGGATCCATGGAATTTAAAAATTGGACAAGTAGAAATGTAATGTTGGCATATCCCTAAAGTGACAAGCCTCCAAAAGATATTTTCAATTTTGAAGGCTCTGGCTGTCCTATGAGAAAAGCTTGAGTGCAGATTAAAATACTTATTTTGCTATCTGTGTTCGGGACACGCTAGAGACATAGTTCAACCACTATTTTTTATATTTATTAAAAATCCAATACAATGACAATTTCTTCCATTCCGACAACTCGAGCTTTGAGGTTTCCCCGACACAGTTGCCTCAACAGAATCTTGGTGGGACTCCCTCCGACAGCCGCTTCTGCATCCGCAGCGGTCAGCGCAGGAGAAAGGTTCTGGCAGAGGACTATGGCGGTCTTCCATATAGTGACTAGCCAACATCTAAATAGAAGATCTAAATCAGGCCAGAGTCAGAAGTTAACATTTTTGACTAGGATGAACCATCTTAATGTATCTGACCTGTGCTCTATCGCAGTCAGCATTAAATCGAGGTTAGGTCCCGGTCAAACGGAAGCAGTGGTTATTGATTGGTGCTTTACTTTTTTTTTTTCTCTTCTCTTAAATCTTCAAATAATTCAAATCTCTGGATATCTTTATTGGATTTTTGTCAATTTGCTATAATTTTATTTGGTTTTTTTAAAAATTGAGTGGGATTATCGTGTGTTGCGTTTTGACTTTAAGCGTTTTGGTACTTTTAAATGCTTAACACATTTTTGCTAAGTTATAAACTGTGTACTCTGTGTCACAGCTACCTGGCGTTGAGTTTAAATATTGAAACCTTTGCCAGACCCTAACAGGTTAATGCCTACTTCTTATGGTGGACTACCATCCTCCCCAATTAGTAATTCACTTCCTTATACAATCTATCTACATAGATATATACATCAGGTTTGGTCTTGAAAATAGACCCATTACCATTAAAAGGTGTTGTAGGAGTTTGGAATCTATATCCATGGCAAAGTCAGATCATTGCGCACAGTCTATGCTAATTGGACCCCTAATTCCATTTTGAAGGTCTTCAGTCCTGCCTTCAGGAATTTAAGGAGGGCTGCTTGAGTGACTGACATTGGTTGGTTTGTGCTACGCAAAATTTGGAAAGGAGTAGTGTAAGCATGGTCCAACGGTCTCTAAGAGTGTAGTTCAGTCTCGGTCTTTTCGATAGGGCTTACTGCCAATGGGCCAGGACAGTTTGCAAGTCGCACGCGTCACCCAGCCTCCATGGAACTGCTAATGACATTAGCGCCAATAACTAGAAGGGGGATTTCTATATTGCCATCCCAAGCCTGACAGTTTCTGTGTTACGAATAAAGTTGCAGAACTGTCAACTCACCTGCAAAAGGAAGGTGTCGCCCACATTAGCAGATGAACACACACACAAACCCTGTAACTGGTCTTTTTCACACACGGTTATTTTTAAGTCTCAGTAGATTGCTCATAACTGAGAAGCTGGGGCCTGCAGTTTGCCTGCCTAGTCCTGATTTGGTAATGGGTTCACAAGATCAGCAGTAAATGGACATGAACAGCAAAGCTGGCTATCAACACAGCGCTAGTTCAAGATGAGCACTGATGCAAGGTCAACTGGTGGTTTCTTACTAGCTCTTCGTTCCGGTGATCCCCGCTTCATTCGGGGGAGTAACCCAGGACTGCACAGCTGATAGGCAAATAGTTGTAGAAAAATGAACTAGTACGTCCTGCATTAAAGCATTCAGTATGTAGCATCTAACAAAGACAGCAGATCACCAGCTCTGCAGGATGCTGAGTCAGTAGAGTGACGTAGGCAGGTAGCAACTGGGAAAGGGATGTGGGGACGGCAAGCTGATGAGGAAGGTGGGCTCTAGTTGAATAAAAGAAGAGCTAACCTGCTACAGGAGAGGATTGATTGAAGGAACAAGAGGGCAGCTCAGCTGGAGCTAAAGAAGCAGAAAAGATGTGATAAAAAAATTAAAATAAAAATTTAAAAGAGCGTAGGACGTGTCATCAGGGCGTTCAGATGAAGGGAAGGATAACTGAAAGAAAAGAAGCATATAATTTGAAGGAGGATGTGCTGGTAAAGAGGGAAAAGTAAGCTTAGGCATAAGGGCGGAAAGAGCAACAGGGGTAAATTAATTGAGCTGAAGTGAAAGGACGATTGTTATGGCATCCCCATCTGCGCTCTATAACTTTTTTTTTTTTTTTAAATAAAGCCGGTATGCAGAAAGGAGATGTGAACCAGGAGCGGCATATCAAAATAATCATTGACGCCAAAAGAAGCAAGTAAAATGAGCCCCACTGTCAATAGGTGGGTAGTAAAAACAAACACAATTATGTGGCAGAGCTCCCCTATTTATTGAGCCCTGGTACCACTGGACTTGGAGCACTAATGATAGGTATACTCATAGCAGCAGAGTCAGAAGAGGAAAGAAAAGTAGAGATAAAAGTGGGATTGGGAAGCTAGCAGAAAGAAGTGTGGATATATTTGTTGCTAGCTGTGAAAAGTAAGAGAAGCGGAAAGGGAAGGGAAGGGAAGGGAAGCAATAGTGAAATGGGAGTGGGGTGTGCAGCACATACTTGACCGTATGCCACCTCTCCACTCTGCTTAACAGCGAAGGCATTTAATCAAGACCTCTAATAAGCTTAGCCAGGGCTTTAAGTAGGGCTGGTTCTTCCAGGTCACAGGCCCACCAGTAATTAAAAACAGATCTTGAAACGGGCCCCTGTCGGGCCCTATTTTCAGGCCTTTAACTTTAAAAGCAAAAACACAGAATGTAGAAACCGTTAAGGTAATCAATGTCCGCGATGTAGTTCTGGTTTACATTTCACATGTTTACCTCGCTGGAATCAAGGAACCTGCCAAGAAGAAGAGCTGCCAGGAGGAGTACTGCCCCTTTGCTGTGTTGTTGCTTTGTTGGGTTGGCCTGCAGTTGCTGCTTCTGCCTTGGGCAATGAAAGGACTGGACTTTCTTTACTTGTGCTGAGTATCTCCAAAGGCTTAAAGTAGCGCTTGCCTCTTGTTCTGAAGTCTCAGTGACTGCAAAGACTTCACCAGCTTCTGACACCGCTGTTTCAGTTGCCACAGAGAATGGAAAAGCAACCAACTCCGTCACCGACTACGTCACTTGCTTCATGTCCTGAAGGCACCACAGAAGGCACCGCTGCATCTCCCACCGCAACCCTGGCTCACCGACGACAGCCGCCGCCGGCGAGCCGCAGCTTGCACCGTGACCTGTGGACACCCCACGCTGCACCGCTTCACTTCTCCACCCCAGCCTCACCTACGTCGTCGCTGCCTGCTGACTGACACCTTTGACTACATTGTGGCTGGGGGCACTGCTCGTAAGTTTCACGACGCACCGCCTCGTCCCACAGAGCAGTCTGAGCTGACCAACACCAACTCCCGCTAACGGGCTCGGTCGCTTGCACCTCAACCTGCCAGAACCGCACCGAGCACCGCCTCGCCCTTTAAGCCTTGGTCTCACTGACGTCATCTGGACGATCGTCACCAAGCCGCTGCCTGCACCACATCGCGAGGGCACCACACCCTGCACCGCTTCCATTTTGCAACGCAACCGCAACCAACTAGCCAGCTGCAAGGAGAAAGGTACTGTTCACGAGTCTGTCCACGCTTTAGCTAGCTCATACAGGAGTATCGGCTGGAACTGTTAGACTCAGCATCGCGGTAGCCCCAGACGGAGCTACCGACTCAGAAGAACTGTGTTTTTGAGAAATGTTTGCAATTTTAAGGATATCTTGCAAAGTAGATCTTTTTTTTTTTAAAGCACTGTATGCGGATTCTTATCGCTTTGGTCTTGCTTTGGATATATAAAAATATTGGATATTTTTCTAAACTAGTGTGGTGTCCTTTTGTAGTGTTTTCACTGTATTACTGTTGGTTATGTGCAAATGCTTTACACACTACCTCTGAGATAAGCCGGTCTGCTAGTGCCAAGCCACCAAGGGGGTGAGCAGGGGCTATTTTAGAAGTGTAACTCCCTTATCCTGACTAGAGGGAAGGGTCCCTACTTGGTCAAAGGTGCAAACCATTGCCAACTAGAGACCTCCATTTCTATCATTGGGGAAATCAGAACAATCCCTTTGTCCTCCTCTTTTAAAAAGAAGCCAAACGCCTGCTCATGAAGAGCCACTGGAGACAATAGTTCTGTAACTTCTTAAACTTTTTTAAATGACCCTACATCCATGACCTCCCCTACCTGCGTCGCAATCTGCTTACTGTTCATGATGCTAATGTTCATTTCCATTTGCCTTATTATGCTTTCAGTGTTTGTTTTTGCATAGTTTTCAATGCTTTTCTGCCTGCTCAAGCAGGCAACATTGTACATTGCTCTGTTACCTGCCGGGTCAGTAATCAAAGGCTCGATCATGAATAGACATGTGAGTCAATAGATGACCTCACAACTTTGACCTACCTGACCTTCGTTGCAATCTACCTATTGTGCTAGATGCTAATGTCTATTTTCGTTTGTCTGTCATCTGTTTATACGTAGGTTTTCGATAATGCTTTCCGGCTCAAGTTTAACTAGCAGGCGACGATGTACAGCGCTCGGATACCCTGCCAGGTCATGTTCGCACTTTATAAAACTTTTCAAAAATAAATTTACAAAATAAATGTAACCTTGAATTCTTTAGGAGTATTCGCTTTTTTCTGGTCCACGATTAAGAGTTCTGGAGTTGAAGCTGAAGGCAGTGCTTGTTTCCCACGGTGTCTGTCAGTAGGCCATAAAGGTATTCAGAATACATGCTCATTCAATCCTTGGCCTCTCTGCAGATGACAGGGCAATGGTCATGTGTGCCAATTGTAATTGCGATACAATGCAAAAGCGGTACACAGCAGTGCAAATACCGACCATGAAAAAGTATAAGTAAATGCACTGCTTACAGATGAGCGGGTGTGTTGTGTGTGTGTGCGTGCGCTGGGGGATGGAGATGTGAAGGAGATGCAAGGAACTACATGCAGGAGACAATAAAAAGAGGAATAGGGAAGAGATGAGGTGTGAAATACACATTGAGGATTTCGAAAAAATGAGGTGGGAAAAGCTCATAAAAGGCTGCAGAGAAAAACGGTGTGAAAGGAACAGGAGTATTGAGATACTACTTAGAACACTGCATCTTCCACATACCTTAATAATGTTTAATTCCCAGGTCCATATTTTCGAAACATTTTCAAATGCAATTATTCACACAAAAAATTATTGTCGTTAGTCACTTATCTGATACTACAAAGAAGCACTGGAAAAGGCAAAAGGGCTGGCTTGTTTTGGGTACATGTCCATTAGGATGTGATATGTCTGAATGCAATAAAGGATAGTTCACAGAGGTATCAAAATACTGATTGGTGGCATCCTTGGTGAAGCACAGTAATTTAGTTTACATGTATTAAGTCATACCTTTAATTACATAGGCCACATGTTTTAAACGAAGATGGCCACTTGTAAGCAAGTTTTCAGTAATGAGGTTATAAGAAGACTTTTTGCTTAAGATAAGTCTTAGTTACAGGCAATAAACAAGGGTTGTATGACGGTACAACGCTGGTAAATACATTGCGTGCCTTTGCATCGCATTTCTTAACAAGCATTTTTTTTTACCACGATTATGCATTTACATCGCATGCCAATACCACGCATTGTTTTTACATTTAAAAACAATGTATTTGTAGGGGGGGGGGGGGGAGACCCCCACTTACCTTAAATATGTGGTATTGGCATGCAATGCAAGTACATAATCGTGTGCCAAAAAGAAAAATCGAGGCAAAGGCATGCGATGTATTTGCCTTGTTGTAAAGGCTGTTTCCCTAAATAAGATGGTAAATACCCCCCCGGACACCGCATCCTTGCTACTCAGCCCACTCTCTCCAACTGACATTCATCCACACCAGGCACTCCTCACCATTACATTACGCTCATACTTGCTGAGCAGCAGGGAACTGGTACCTAAGGAGAGGATGCATAGCAACAATTCAATTCACAACACAACTCCTCTCCTTAGGGAAACAATTGAAAATATCAGACCAGGTACCATGGCAAAATGTTAAAGGATGATGTTTAAGGACAACAGATGGAAGTGTAAATTAAAAACAAACAAATCAATAATTAACAAGCATTTGAAATGCAATATGTCCCGCCTTTGGGACCTTATACGTTTTTAGCTGTGAAGCACATTATTCTGGGTAAAGAGATTCTGGTATATCACTGACCTCTGCTGATCGTTTTCTATTAAGACAAGTAAATAGAGGTAGTTGCTTGAAAAATAAAAAAAAAATAAAAATAAGTCGTTCCTAAGCAAAAGCGGAAGCAGCCAAGTCCTTGGGCAATGTTCCAAAAGCCCACACCAAGTACATACAACAGATCTTCCAGACAGCCCAAGAGCTATTTAGGGTCTACCTAAAAAGAGGTAAAGATGGAAATAGATGATCAAACAGTCCTATAACATTAGATATATTAATAATCACACCATGTAATCCTCTGCAGGACTTGTGTAACTAATAATGCCGGTAAAGACGTTCGCATCACTGGGGTACAACATTCACATCAGTAGGGTACAACACCCACACACACCCTTTTGCAACACACTAGTACATTGAGGTGCAACACATTGGGGTGCAACACAACCCCTACTCTTCTCCCCAACCCCTCAGGACAGACACTTCACAACACTAGGGGAAAAGACTCTACAGTGTAACACCAGAGTACAAAACATCACAGTACACAACTCTACAGTGTAACAAGGGTACACAGCCATACACTAGAGTACACAATTGTACAATGTAACACGAGGGTATATGACCCCACGCTAGAGTACACAAATCTACAACATAACACCAGGGTGCATGGTTGCACACTAGAGTACATGACTCTACAATGTACCACCAGGGTATACGACTCTACAACATAACTCCAATATCTCACTTAAAAAACCATAGGTTTCACACATGTTATAGTTAGGTGGACATTTCACTCGTAAAAAACCAATGAAATGCCCCCGTTATAGTTAGTTCAGATAACTATAACTCGCGCGCCCGCAATCCACTGCTCATGACGTCACATATTACATCACTCATGACATGGTCAGTGGCATCACTCATGACATCACTGATGACATCATCCTTATGATAGAGTGGCGGTTGCGCGAGTTATAGTTATCTGAACTAACTATAACAGGGGAATTTCATTGGTTTTTTACGAGTGAAATGTCCACCTAACTATAACATGTGTGAAACCTATGTTTTTTTAAGTGAATTTGCAAGGTTTTTTAAAAGCTAATTCCTAACTATAACGTGTGTGAAACCTATGGTTTAAGTGAATTTGTACGTTTTTTTTAAATGCTAAGTTATGTATGTATTTTTTTTTTTTTTAAGGTTTTTCACCGTACGCACACCCCGCGATTTTAAAAAAAAAATGTTTTTTCACCCTTCGGGGTCCTTTAGGGACCCCTGACAAAGGCTAGGAGGTCAGGAACTCTCTACCCTGCCCCCTTTTCATGTTCGCCACCTCTCTTTTTCACTCTCGCACCCAAAACAAACAAAATGGCGGGCGACACTTCCTGATTTCGACCGATTCGAACGTTGACTGACATTTAACCACCAATCAGAATTACGCTCGCGCACGTTAGGGTGTGCGCCTATAGATATTTATGTGCTTTTAACTGCAATTTTCTCAGTAACTACTGAACAGATTGACTCCATACATGCAAAAGGCACATGCCTGACCTGAGGACTACCTCTCTGCCAAATTTCAAGTAATTCTGTTCAGCCGTTCGGGCTGTACCTTCGACTAAAGGTCCTATGGGGAAAACGCGTTTTGGGACCCTCCTTTTTTCTCGGCCCCCGCTTGACGAATCACCCCGAGACTTTCAGGGTAGGAGCTGAGCGGAGCTCCCCATTAGTTTTGAAAATTTCGCGAGGATTCGTCAACCGGCGCCAAAGTTATTCAAAATAGAATTTTCTGATTTCCTATGGAAACACGGTCCTAACTATAACTATCTACTGGCGACCGCCAGTAGAATATATATATATATATATATATATATATATATATATATATAAAAGAAAAGGTTGCCCTCGAGTGGATCCGCACACCAGGTAGGTTAACACACATTTATTGAGGGTTGCAGCGTTACAAGGAGGAAACCAGGAAACATCAGTGGCCTTACGCGTTTCGGGCCTTGCGCCCTTGCTCACAGGCCTCAGGAGTCAGTCGATAAGAGGCAGTCACATGACACAATTTATATTCGTTTCAAGTGAATTGCATGATGGTAATTGCAGTGCTGCCTTGCGCCCCAGTGGGCATTTTTTCGCTACTAACCCACACAGTTCCGCCCAAGTGGGAATGTCTCACAGAGTTACCTCCTCACAGACGCTGCCGTATACTGCCCCCTCAAAAACGGTCCCAACTGTCCAGAGCTGACAACACGCCGTGTCGTCTTGGATCCTTTTCTTTTATATATATATATATATATATATATACATATATATATATACACACACACACACACACACACACACACACACACACACACACACAAATAAATCAAATCCAGACTAGCATACAAAACCCTTAGACAACACGTTAAGCATGGCATAAATCAAATACGGGGGCAGCAAATTAAGAACAGCACTCAGACATACTGGAATGGAGCATTATAAACAAACTTATCATGGCCTAGGACAATACCCACAAGAAGCTCTTTTATAAAAGACAATATGCACTCTGCAAGAAAGTGTGACTTGCTTGAATTAATCAAAAACAAAGACAAGGGATATATGATGAGACCCTAAATGGATTCAGTTTAACAGTGTTGCATAGGTATAATAGCCACAAGACAATATATCTCAGTCGCACTCACTTCGGCCGAAGTGAGTGTAATTTATTTTGGAATCCCAGCAATCATAAGTACCCATAAGTTACACAGAAGGCATTTCAAAGAAAGAAACTTTTAAAGTATATACATTATGTACAATTTGAAAGTGATTTGGTGAGCCCCGGTGGAGTGGCTCACCAATTGGAAGGCAGCATTTAAGACCAAAGTCAATGGGCAGAGAGTGGAGTACAGTATATACTGCATGCCTCGCAAAGCTAGGCGAGACCTAAACAGCCTGTCCCGCGACATTACAGGAAAAGGATGAAAGACGGATTACGCATTGTCCCGTATACTTTAAAAAACACATGCACCAAATACTTCAAGATTCTTTTAAGTAAGAACCTCCCTCAATTCCTTCAACCCTTGTAAAGGTGTCTTTAAATAACATTCTCATTCTGTCCATTGTCAATGCTGCTATGCATACACATTTTAAAAAAGGTCTTTGGATAAGGTTCCTTGCACTGCAGGTCAAATTACCTTTAAAATGTGCATCACTTTCTAACCTCGATACAGTGGTCATTAAGTATTATAAGCATACATGCCAACATTTCAGAAGAGCAAAGTGGGAGATTTAAATAAAAAATATAAAAAAATCGGGAGAATGGGGCCTTCAATCGGGTTTCTGTCATGTATGGACTTTGGAAGTGTGCTGCTGCAGGATCGGACATTTAAAAGCAAATTCACGTGTTTTTTTTTTTATCACCTTTCAGAAGCATGGAGCGCAATGGCAGGCAGAGAAAAAGGGGGATGCAAGAGTCGTGCACTGGCCTGGCAGGTTGCGGTCAGTGCATACACCCTCCTCCCTCCCCCGTCAACCCCGGCTGAAACAGCTTCCGAGCACACACACAGCCGCCCCCGCCGCCCCCCCCCCCCCCCTACCAGTACTTCACAGGTGTTTAAAAGACCATTCGGTTGTTAATGGGGCTTTGTTGGTTTTCACCCCTTCTAGAGCCCCTGCATCGCCATTCTGACTATTGCTGGAAGAATTAGCACGTTACACATTACCAAGCCCTGTCAGCTGAAACCCCGAGGAATCGGGTTTTTGCTTGCAGGAATCGGGAGTGTTGGCATGTATGTTATAAGTTATTACCCATGCAACTTGCATATTGGGCTTTACAAATTGATATAATACCCCACACACTTTTTAAGACATTTCCGGGTGCAGTAAAGTGCTAGAGAATGCAACACCTGTTATAATTTAAAACAGAAAAACTGGGGGGAGGGGGAACCGCTCATCTTTGCCTTGGCGCCTCGAAATTCCGCGACCTGGGGGGAGGGGGGGGGGGTAGTGCTCAAAGCATTAAGCAGCTATTACGCTAGTTTTGATCTTTTGTCGCCCACTGAAGCACCATCTTTTAGCCCAGCCTCTCACGGTGAGTTGCCCCTGAACACTGACCGGGTTAGAGACGCTGTAGGCCCCGCTGCTCAGGTCTTCCACAGGTGCAGTTTCGTGCGCAATCGTGATTTCCTACGAGCCACGGCTAGCAGCGGCTGAATTTGCAATTCATAACATAGTAACTCAGGCCGGTTCTCCAGCGGATGAGCTATGCCTTCCGGAGCATTAAAGCTCTTCCGGGACAGAAGTGGGTGGAGGGCTTGTCTTTTTTTGGGGCGGGACATGGTGTTTGTTAACCCAATTGCAAAGCGATCAGCTGAGCTCTTCCTAATTCCGCCACTTAGGTTGCCAATCAGTTTTAAATCAACTTCCTGGTTACCGTCCCACGCCTTCTCAAATTATAGTTATCAGAAAGACTGATGAGAAGCTGAAGTGACAGATTGGATGTTCAAAATCACTTTGAGAGGTAAGTGCCACGCTCGATAATCTCTTGGTTGATTAGCCCAAGATATATCATGACAGACACAGAGTTGCTGATACGTTTCTATTTCCTCTTTACTATTATTTACGACTGGCAGCCAAGGAACTATCCGCGGATGGCCAATTGGAAATGTTAAGCGATGACCGTGTTCTTTTTTTTTTTTTTTTTTTTCACTCGAGCTCCTGGCATGTGTTAGCAAGCATTGGTAACGCCAATAGGCCTCGTCTGCACCGCAGGAGCTATTGCCTTTGTCAATGTGTATTAGCTATATTGTACAGTAGCGCAGCATGGTTGAAAGTAAAGGAAAATAACCTAATGACGTGATTAGCGCTGAGCGTGTGTAGTGACTGCACTTCACACTTCCTTCCCCATAGTCTCCTGCCTAGCCTTGTAGAATGTTGACATCATGATGATGTAATAGAATGCTGCAGTGCTCTAGGATTTCAGTTGAGAGTTAGGGCTGAGCTGGTACCCTCCTGCTCCTGGTGGGGTTTTTATTTCCTTTACTTTTACTTAATGAATGTACTCTTTTCCTGTAACATCTACTTAAAATAAATATACTTTATCAACTACCTGGATTCAATGATCATCCTTCACTACACTTATTTTGGCAACGACGAGTGGTTTTTAGGTCTCGCCTGACCCAGCGCATGCGCTGGTCTGGCGAGACTTATTGAGAGGGCTCCAAAAAGTGCTACCAGGCCAGCCTAGAGCTACAGTGCATGTGCGCGGGCGCGCGCGCCACACTTTACCGCGATTACTTTGCGGCCGCTTTGATGTTTGATTGCGATCGCAATCACTTTCACTTTTGCGGCCGCAGGGCCGCTTTGCATAGCCAATAGGTCTCGCTTTTGGGACCTTATAAGTATTTAGTTATGCAACTGTTGCATGGCTAAACACTTATAAGGTCCAAAAGGCGAGACCTATTGACTATGCCAATGCTTGTTTTCTTCTTCTGGTTTTTACAAGTGTTGTCCAGTGAGAACACAAACTAGCTGCCTGGACATCTGACAAATGGCAACAAAAAGAACTTAGTATTTTGTTTGCTTTTTATCCCCCTACACGAACATATTGATTACAGCTCTGGCTTGGTGACCATATGTTCATAACCGGGAAGGTCACAGACGTACAAGTAAAACTGACTAATACCAAATATGGATGCCGAAGAACTTTAGTTCAGTACCCAACATCCTAATACACTTCTGCATTCCAAAAAGATTTTTAAAAAAACATAAAGGCTGGATTTAATAACGGCCAGCGTTCAGGTGCTCTGGTCTTCCATCCATTTCCAAAAGATTTTACTAGCCCAAGAATGAGAATGAGTATTTCAAGTAGTTGAACATCACATGTGATCAGAACAATCCGGTTTTCATTCCATTATGGAACTTGTAGTCCAGTATTTATAATGGTAAAACAAGACTATGAATACCAGAAAGTAAAAACGGAAAAAAAGGAATGGGTAAACTGCAATGTGTGTTTCTACAAGGGGAAGCGGAAGTTGGAGACATTGCTAAGGATACGTTTTGGCAAATACTTGCTTTCTGCATGAAGTTAAAAAAAATATAAATGATAATCTGCGCAGTTTTCCTAGTTTATATTGTTTTGAATTGTACTATTTATATAGCACTTACTGCCACTCAGTGGGTCGCTGGACTGCTAGCCTACCTGGGGCAGCATACACACCATGTTGGGTGTGTGGTTGGAAAGGTTTTCTTTGTATTGATCCTATGTGGTAAGGGTTTCCATGCTGTATTTGAGGACCACTGAGCTGCATTTATTATGTTGTGAGACGCAGAGCTCAGTAGTGTGATGCTAAGCTACAGATATTTGGTGTTATTCTGGCTCCCTCTGGTAAGCCTTTGAACCCCTAGGACCCTGAGGGGCTTTTGGTTGTGTTACCACTGGCAGATCCGAATTCTGGGCCACCATGACCTCTTTAGACCTTTTGCAGGCTCCTTAAAGACCCCAGTGCAGACTTTCCACTGTTGCTTCTAACCTACGTTGGTTCCGCCTTTGTTAATGCCAGTGCCTATGCCACAGGTGCGGAATGAGGATTTGGTGTTTGTTCCGATGTCTGACAATGAACAGACTTCAGCTGGATCCCAACCAATGTCACGCCACAAAATTTCTCAAGCACTATAGATTGCCATACAGCCTGACTTTACTAGGGTGGACATGCCTTCAGAGGCTCCATTTTCTTTTTGGGTCCGATTCTGACCAAAGATTACCACCATTGAGAGATGATAGTGGTGGGGATGATCAATCCCCTCACTATGGCAGCTGTTATATGGACTTAAAAGATGCCATTGGGCTTGATGCTTTCGCTAATATAGGGTTTCAACTCGCTATTTGGACCACCAACAGAAGAGAGTGTATCTTTTGTTGTGTTCATTCGACCAGCAGCTGACGTCTTCGACCTGCATCTGCCCTCTATTGAGAAAACAAGAAATGTCCTTTTGGGAAATCTTACATCCTTGGCCTACCACATCTGATCCCTTGCTACCTTTCAATGAGGCCCTCTGTCACATCTTAATGACCTCCCGGTCAGAGCTGTGTTTTTTCCCACTGGTGAATAAGCTGGTAGCCAAATGTACATACCTGCTACTGGTGACCCTATTTTTCTCACTACGCTTCCTATTCCTTCTAAGTTAGGGTCACCTTGCTAGTTGAAGCCTACGCAATGAACCCTAATTTATTCCCTATGACTCCTCCAGATAGGAAGTCTACGAGAACTAAGGTGTTTGGAAAACATTTGTTATCCTCAACAAACCTAGCATTAAGGTCGGTCTATGCATTCTCCTTATTAGGCCGATATACTTATGCCCTCTGAGACATGGCCAGCGAAATCTTACTTGCGGTTTCGAAAGACCTCTGGGCCTCAGTGGCTCAAACCATTCAGAATGGTCAACATTCGGCCAAATAAGTGATTTGTGCCTGCCTTTATACTACTGACTATCTGGGAAGGGCAGTTGGCACCAGTGTGGTGCGCCTCTGAAATTGCATTGATGTGCTTCACAGGATTTTTTGGAGACGTACAGGCCTCTCTCATGGATATGGCCTTTGATGACTCATGCCTGTTTGGTGAAAAAACAGATTCTGCTTTAGATTATTTAAAAGAAAGTAGACCCACAGCACACTCCCTGAGTCTTTTGACCCCTGCCAAACAGTTTACTCACCAGTTTAGATAATTCCAAGGCTACTTTATGGGGTTGGTGTAGCAATTTAAAGTCTCCCCAGCCACTGTTGAAGTCACCCTAGTCCTTTTGAGACCGGGTCCATGGTCTGGCAGGCAACATGCAGGCCAATAAGGGCCTCATTCCCGCTAGTCCCCTTCTCCAGCGGCAACAAACACCAAAACGCAACGTCCTCTATGACACTCCACACAATTTGCTCCACTCTATGCCACTTCACTCTGCAAAACTCTTCTCAACTCTGCACCACTCAATGCCATTACACAACATTCTCCTTCACTCTGTTCCGTCACTCACTGTATGCCGCTTTACTTCACTCTACGCCCTTGTACTCTACTTCCTTCCACTCTACTACCTCCATGCCACTCTGCCCTGCGCCACTCTGCCCTGTATTACTCACAATAAAGAAAAGGGGGAGAAGGTACAAACCCTACCTCCTCCTCCTCAAGAATTAAGTAAACCACACAAAACAGGAGGTAGGGTGGAAGAACGGCCTCAATCAAATAGCAATTGCTGAATGTTTAAAGAAAGCACACATGTTTTTTGAAAACTGCCCTCACCCACAACAAGTTGTGGCATGCTTCATCATCGGGCTGCTACTAACGCCTCTGCGCAAACCAACGCTAGAGGCGGAGCAATAGGGAGGGGTAGACAGTACAACAATGATAGAGACAAACAAAAAAAGGCTGGATCCTTTAGTGCAGAAAAGATGAGTCTTAAAACTGAACCAGGGATATCTCTATAATAATTTTATTCCTGGATTCCCCTGTCAGATTAAAATGGTATATATATGTGAAGAGACTATATACCAAATGGATGGTGGTGGAGTGAGTTAGTTAAGTGCTCACCACCCCTCCATTCTGCATAGCAGTCGACATGTTTCTGCTGGTTCAAAGTTAAATCTCCGGCATTCCTCAGGACAAGTTAGATCCCCATGCCCTTTTGCCAAACCCCAGTTATTACCCACTGTTGTGGGTTATACTCCACCTGTCAGTCTGGAGTTCCTCTTATAACTTACTCTTTCAAAGATTAGAAACTGAAAGAAAAAATGCGAAAATGACTTCCACATAAAGCAAAAAAACAAAATCTTAATCACGTGTGCTCTCAAACAAACAACAGAAATTGCCGCCCACCCATTTGGTGTAGCCAAAATTATAATCTATGTGGTGCTCAATCCACCATCATAGTTCAACGGGCAAACAGTGGCCCTCCCAGTGGTATATTCAAAGCACACTCTTTTTTTGTGCTTAATACCCATTCAAATAAAATTCCATATATATTTTTGTGCATCACACACAAGGAGTAACGTGCCGAAACACATGCGAAAGACACATTTCAACATCCCCACATGTATTCCGAGGGTATTCAGGTGTTACTACCCTCATCTTAGTAAAAAGGTCTTCAATACATTCGTATGGGATCATGCGATATCCAGATTCACTCATTGCTTACCAGAGTTTATTAAGCAATTTGCTTAAAAAGGCACTGGATTAGAGAGCGACCCTCTGTAGTCACACACTGCGGGAGGGAAAACACAGAGTGTATTCAATTCCTAGGTTCGTAATTCATTCCGGCTGACATACACCTTCATATAATGTTTCACTCGTGTTTAAACAATCCGTCAGTATCGTGTATATGCCAAACCTCATATCTTGTTCGTTATTAAAAATATACAACGCTACCCTATTTCACGTCCCCTTAGGACCCTGATGACTCTTATGTGTTCGGATAAACGTATATATCCCCCCCACACATATAGTAAAGGAGCAGGATTTTGCTCTCCATAATGAGGCTTCTCTGTTATTACTGCATACTCAAGTGCCAAAGTTGTAACCTCGAGTGACTATGGCATGGATGTAATTCGCCCCCCTCAATTTCTGGCCACATCCCCCCTTACTTCATCAAGAGTGGTGCGCTGCCTCCGGATTCCGTCTCTCCTGGTGCCGAGTAGATATTCTGGATACCGTGCCCTCCGTATTTACACTTCCGCTACCATGTCACGTGATGCGTGCGAGTGACGATGCACGTAATGCGTGACCTAGCGGCAAGGCACGTAATCACCTATTGGACTATACCGCTAACCTGCCTGGTACAACCCAATATAGAGGAAAAAGTCTTTGTATACATCGACCTGTTATCACGGAGTATTCGTAAAAGAGAAGAAAGCCTCGCCTTCGGGAATAAGCTCATAAATCGTCCAACCTAGCAATGCACGTATCACCTTAGAGATTAGAACACTATCCTTCCTGGTGCAACCAAGTGTAATTAGAAGGTGCCTTTGTGTACATATACCTATAGTCACGGATATTAACATAGACAGCAGCCTCACCTCCAAGAGTGAGCTCATTAATCAAGTTGTTTATTCCAGGGACAATCTTGCAAAGGCTCATTCTCACACAATATTTGATAGAATATTTTTAATAATATTGGTGCTTCTATTGAGACAAAGGCCCATCACCTACTATTCCAATTCATTATCACCGGCATGTTCTATACTAAACAATACCCAACAGGTTCACCAGATGCATTTTACCCCCAATACTGGGTTATTTTCTCCCTAGGGCAGACCACGGTATATCATCAAGTCCCGTTTCATGACTCTTAGTACGATATACCCACTTCTGCTCCCGTAAGAAGAGGAATTGTGAGGGATCCCTTACCGAAGGTCTGATAGTGGGTTTATCCAATACAGTCCAAGATATGTCCTGTGTTGTATGCCCCTTCTCCGCATAATGCAGAGTGAGACGTGTGTTGGTCCTGGAGCACCTGATGTTGCTCCTATGCTCCATGATTCTCACCTTGATCTTTCTACAGGTCATCCCAATGTAAATGAGATTACACGGGCACCTGATCATGTAAATAACGTTGGATGAGTTACAGTTGGTATGTACTCGCTGTTGCCAAGGGTATTTTTAGTATTTCTGGTCAGGGGGCAGACATCACAAGACCCACATTGTGTATGACCCGTGACCGGTGGTAGAAACCCACCTTCCCGGGGAGCCCCCCGGACACTGTTTTGTGGGCGAGAATGTACTAATTGATCCTTAAGATTTTGGCCCCTCCTAAAGGCAAAAAGGGGTTTCTCAAGTTTGAGGCCACTGGAGTTTAATATCCCCCAGTGTTTCAGGACGATACGTTTGATAGCCGTGGAAGAGGTATTAAAAGTCGTCACACAAACTATCTTATCACTAGTTGGTTTTTCTACTTTAGTTAGCAGTGCCTCTCTAGGGCAGTTCCATGCTCGTTTACGAGCTCAACTGATAATCTGTTTTGGATATCCTCTCTCATCCAATTTACCTGCTAGGCGTGCTGCCTCTGTCTTAAATTCATTTGGTTCAGAACAGTTCCTGCGAAGTCGCAGGAACTGACCTACCGGAAGGTTTTCCCGTAGGGCTCTGGGATGAAAACTCCCAAAATGCAAAAGTCCGTTCTTATCTGTGATCTTATGATTGACTTTCGTAGACAATTTGCCCTCCAAAGGGGAAATGACCAGATCCAAAAAAGGAAGACTCTCCTTGGTGATAGTCTTGGTGAAATGTAAAAACTGGTTTTGTGCATTTAACCATTGCATGAATTCCTTTATAGATGTCTCGTCACCCCTCCAAATGAGGAGGACGTCATCTATAAACCGTTTCCAGACCCGTATGTTATTAGTCCATGGATTTTCTGCGTTACAGATGTATTTTTGTTCAAAGGTTGCCACATAGAGACCCGCTAGACTGGGTGCAAAGGCACTACCCATTGAAGTACCATGGGTTTGCAAATAAAGTACTCCATTAAACTCAAAAAAGTTTCGAGTTAAAGCCAATTCAGCCAGATGTAAAATAAATGGTCTAGGGGTCTGATACTGCCAATCCAGATCAAATAGAAGTTCCTCAATCATACTCAAGGTTTCTTGCTGCGGAATCATGGTATAAAGGGACTCAATGTCCAATCCCACCAAAAATTACTCGTCTGGGTTAAAGGCCATATCTGTTAAAAGATTGAGTACTTCCGTTGTGTCTTTGAGGTATGCCCGTCTACTCTGCACCAAGGGGTTGAAGTAAAAATCACAAAATTGTGACAAGGGCTCCAATATGGAGTTTATTCCTGCCACAATTGGTCTTCCTGGTGGAGGTCTAGTTACTTTGTGTACTTTTGGTAGAGTATAAAATGCTGGTATCACAGGGTCTTTCTTTGTTAAAAAGCCTGCCTCGTGTTCTGTTATCCAGTCATTGTTTATGGCTTCCTCTACCATCATTCCGATCTCTCTTTTAAGTCCTGGAGTAGGATCACTCAGAAGAATTTTGTAATTCCTCTCTTCTCCCAATAATCTCCTACATTCATTTTCGTATACCTCTTTTAGTTGAATCACTATTGCTCCCCCCTTATCGGCGGGTTTTATAGTTATATGTTGATTTTTCTTTAGGTCATCTAGGGCTTCCCTTTCTTCTCTCATGATATTCCTGAAAGGTTGTTTATGGTTGTCACCCAATTTGTTTATGTCAAATACAACCGCCCTCTCAAAGGTGATAACTTCATTCGGTAATACCGAGTTCATAGGTGTGAAAGTTGACTTAGGGCGAAAGTTTGTGTCCCCCCTTTTCTCTGATCTATCCTCCTGATCTGTAAAAAAGACATTAAGTCTCACGGAACGAAAAAAAACGTAAAGTTCCTGGCGTACCTTGAAACTGTCCATAATGTTCGTGGGGAAAAAACCCAGACCCTTATTCAGTACCCTTTGTTGTGTTGGTGTGAGGGGAAGATCCGTGAGAGTCATAACTAAGTTGTCTCCCTGCTGGTCTGCCCTGCGCCACTCCTCTCCTCTCCACTTAGCTCCACTCCGTGCCACCCCACGCCACCCCGCTCCGCGCCGCTCCTCTCCACTCCTCCACTCATCTACTCCTCTCTCTCCTATACTCCTCTCCTCTTCTCTAATCCTCTCCGCCACTCCTCTCCACTCCACTCTCCTCCACTCCACTCTCCTCCACTCATCTCCTCCACTCATCTCCTCCACTCCACTCCTCCTCTCTGCTCCTCTCCTCTGCTCCACTCCTCTCTGCTCCTCTCCGCTACTCCTCTCTCTGCTACTCCACTCATCTCTGTGCTACTCCTCTCCTCTCTACTCAACTCGACTCCTCTCTACTCGACTCCTCTCTACTCGACTCCTCTCTACTCGACTCCTCTCTACTCGACTCCTCTCTACTCGACTCCTCTCTACTCGACTCCTCTCTACTCGACTCCTCTCTACTCGACTCCTCTCTACTCGACTCCTCTCTACTCGACTCCTCTCTACTCGACTCCTCTCTACTCGACTCCTCTCCACTCGACTCCTCTCCACTCTACCCCTCTCCACTCTACCCCTCTCCACTCTACCCCTCTCCACTCTACCCCTCTCCACTCTACCCCTCTCCACTCTACCCCTCTCCACTCTACCCCTCTCCACTCTACCCCTCTCCACTCTACCCCTCTCCACTCTACCCCTCTCCACTCTACTCCTCTCCACTCCTCTCCATTCTACTCTACTCCACTTCACACCACTCTACACCAGTAGCTTTTAGACCTGCTGAACAGCAGCCAGGCTGGTGTACAACATGGCTAAAACATATTGGCAAAGCCAGTGGCTCTTGCATAGGTTAGACCTATTGGCTTTGCCAATGCTTGTTCATATCACCTGTTGTGGTGAGGTTTATAAAAAGCTTGACTCAAGTTTTTCCTCCTAAATCATTTGTGATGCCCACTGCGCCCTTAATTTGGTCTTTACGTTTCTCACGTGGGTGCCGTTTGAGCTGATGCATAGTGGCTCACTATGTCTCTGTGTGATTATCCCATTTTGGGTAAGCACCCAGATCAGGAACAGAGGGGGAATTAATCTTTTTAGAAGTAGCCAATCCAAAGCAGGTGGTTTGAAAAATGGTAGAATTAAAAAATAACATGTGGTTTGGGATAAGGCAAGCACGATGCAGAGCCTCAGTTCCTTGTACCTGCCATGTTGTAGAACCAGGCTGCGGTGGAGCAGAAAGACTGCCTAAATTCACTGAAGTTTAAAAATTACAATAAAAAAACAGTCAGTTTTCTCAGTTTAACGGTTTTAGTAGTTGTAGCAATAGACCCAAGGATTTTGTACTGTTAGGCCTATTGTTAGCCTGTATTTAGAACACAGACATGGTCCACATGTTCCCATGTACCACACTCCAGAGACGTTAAAAATAAGCGGATTATTAATTGATGATTTACATGCTGCATTTGGGCTTTTCTGAACTTTCCCATGGCCTGAGGGATCTGCTATTTAATTATCACGGAAAAGAGCAGAGAATCACACCTCCGGGCATGCATTTTGAATTCCACCAAAGAGTAAACACGTGACGGAAGGCTAGCTCGGCAATCTGCCACAGAGAAAATGGAGGACCAAACCCTGCAGGTACTGATTTGTCCTTGTGTGGAGTGCAGAAAAGACCTTTTAATTAGTTGAGGGAAAACTGTAATTTTACTTATCCATGTGAGTATGGTTATCCAAATTAAAATAATCATTTGTCCACGCAATCGAGTTTGACATGTAAGCTTGTATTTCCCGACTGTGATTATTTTAGTTAGTTTTGTTAAAGGCTGTTGAAAACTGACAATGTGCTGCTGTTTAGGCTCGGCATCCTGCATCTGACATGTTAGAAGAGCAGCTTTTGCTGATGTTTACACATCAAACGGGGTGGCCTGTGATCTGGATAAGGGTGCATTGTGGAATACGTTGTGCCTGGCTTTGTAGAAACAGAGCCCAGGCATGCAGGCATCTGCCACAGATTGCCGCAATTAATGCCGCCAGCAGCATATCAGCCCTGTCATGCTGCTGCGAGTCTACTGTGGAGAAGGGGGCTAATGGCCCACAAAGTTACTTCCTTAGTTTTACGACCACGTTTTAATTAGAGGTGATGGAGAGGAAATTTCACGTAATCTCTCCTAGCAAAAACACCATTACCCCTTGTTTTCCGCTTAAGGCGAATTACCTTGCCACCGTGAGATGATCAAAGAGGAGACTTACATAAACATGAGCAAATCAAATGCAAATACATTTTAAGGCAATAATGAGTTGTGAGTAGTTGTTAAAGGGATTTATTTTCCAATCAAAATATAAGTTTCTTTGACTTTTCATTCATTAGTCAGATATCAATCAGGTTACAGAATTGAAATAGGAAAAAAATAGAATCAATACATAGCATATCATAGATTGCATACAAAATTCTCCATAAAGGAAGAAATCCTTATTTCTATGGAAAATGAGGCATAAATGTTAGTCAGAACTCATAAAGAGTTAAAGAAATATAATACAAGAGTGATCTTGGCATGAAGCTAAATTAATAATTGCAAAATCTCCCATAAAGAGAAATAAGCATAGGACAAATAAGTCTTTACAAAGACAGTTAATCAAAGGATAAAACTTGTGGTCTAAATCTTCCTTCGCTCTCGCGTCTCCTTCTGAGCCTGTCTGCTGTCTTCCCCAGAGGCTGCCAACGGCACCCTCCTCCCTTTGCATAACTCAAAAAAAGCTGTGTGATTCTGCAAGCATCCTGCTAAAAAAGAATAAGCAAAAGCCCACTGACTTTGGATCTTTGTACTACGTCCAATTGAAGTTGCAGAAAGTTTCTACGTCCTCAATCAGGCCAGTTCTTGTAACACATTTTCATTTTGCTCTAAATGATTTCATCTCCTCTTCCTACTAAATAAACAATGTATTTCAACTAAACAGAAAACTTTTACTCAAACAAGAAAGTATTATTTGGCTGAAACTGTGAGAATATGTTATAATAATTCAGAAGAAAATGTGTACTTTGCAGTTTGTCTATTTTATTAAATGAATAAGGCTTTGTTTAAACAACTGAATACTGACAAAAGCAGGTACCAGCCATAAATTATAAGAAAGGTATTTCATGAAGAAATAAGAAAAGAGGAGGCAGGCATTCCATTCTTATCTCAAGGAATTACACCGAGGCTTCCCAAAGCAAACTAAATAACGAGCTGTGTATTACAGCTTTCTCTACACTTTAAAATAGGTCTTAATTCAGCACAAATATATGTGCTACTTTTAAAGTTCACAACACATTTTCCAAATTAAATGTACATTCTATAGTGATGTCAAATCTAAACTAAACACATTTCACTTAACCATGAATTAGTTGGGCATCTTTTACATGATTCATTAGACTGAAAGCATCTGTCAGGGCTTATTTACTTTTTCACTTTTCATGCACCAAATGTCTGCGTGCCACTTTTTAAATGCAGTTTTATGTCTGAAACCCAAGGCAGCTTTTGTCATTTATTAATGCTTAAATCTATAGGTGAAATTTACGCGCCATCAAAGGTCAGGAGTGGTGCATGTGTGAACGAAAGTGCTGCCCTTTAAGGGGGTCTCTTTGGATCAAACAAAAGAAGGTGTAAAATATTACTTTCAGTGAAGAAAATGGAAAACGTCTGATGAAGGCCTCAATGTTCCAAACAAGAGAAGTGGTTATAAGTATCACCCTTGTTCTGCAATGATGTCATGAACATTGTCCCCAAGGTGCTCAATGGTTAACAAGGCAGCCTGTAGTGAAAGCACAAGGGGAGACCAGTAAGGCCTAAAAGGGGTGGGAAGTATGGATACTGTCCGATAGAATCATGTCTCACTGGGCACTGAAAATTTTGGTCATTTAATCAGCGCCTTGGATAGCATTTTTCAAAGGATAGCCCTGAAAGGAAACTTTCCAAATCACAATTTCTGTTTTGCTTCAGTTGCCTTGCACTAAGGCACTGACGATGCCTGTGCGACATGCGTGCCACAGTATTTGGTGTTGTATCGGACAGAATGTCATTTTTTTTCCTCAACAGTAACACCATTAGTAATCATCTGGCATAAAAAAACACAAACGCAGCCTGAAAACATTGGCTCTCTCAGTTTGAAGTCCAACAAATAAAGTAAACAGGCGCACTTACGGAAACAGCCTCTGACCTATTGATCTCAATCTTTAAAAGAACAGCAAATGTGACAAGATTAGACCAAAATGAATAGCCCTGTTTACTGAAAAGCTTGTAGCTGGTCAAAACACGAACACTTGTGTGAAATGCTCTTTCAGATAAAAAAAAAGTGCCTGTGCCACTAACTAAAATGGGACACGTGGAATGCTACAAGTAAAAGGAGGCTGCTCCATGGCAGGGAACAAACCATGACAAAGAAGGGACAAATAGGAAAAATAACCACTTAGAAGCAAGGCTTTTTAAAGGACACTGAAATGGACCAATGAAAACAGTGAACAGACTTTAAGCCCACAAAGTATATACAACATGTCTTGAAGAGACAGAGCAAGCACTGTCTAGGCTCGACCTAAAAAGAGGTGATGCAATTTGATCTGATCTGCATGCAACGAATTGTGAACTGGTTAGATCATCCTGGGTCCCTGTGACGGATCCTTTCCCCCGGTCCCCAATCCCTCACGCCCACCACCCGGACTACCTCCTTTCCAGAGCTATCCCTTCCAGGACTCACAAATCCGAAGGATCTCCAAAGCGTCCGTGACAACGGAGTCCCCACCCCTCTCTCTCTTTCAGGGTCCAATCAGGAGTGACGACGGAGCGGAAGGAGTCGCCCGGTGCCCCGGAAGTCCCGCCTACCTACAACCAGACGCCCACAGAAAAGGCGGATCCGAAGAGACTGGAGTCGTCGAAAGATCGTGGCAGGAACTCTCGGCTGGCGATAACGGGGAGAACGAAGACGGAAGCGGAGAACTCGAGGAGTGGTCGGAAGACTGGTGGAGTCCCACGGAGGAAGCTGAAGAGCGGCCGTAACTCGGAGGAGAGTTACGGCGGAGCGCGTGAGTACCTCCCACCATACCCTCAGTCTGTTAAAGTACTCTATGTACATACGTAATCTTCCCTTGTATATAACGTCTCTCTCTTCACCATCCCGTCCCGCCACCTTGTAAATTGTGTACAGCACCCTACACCGTGTACATAGCTTGGTCTCACGAACCTTTCCGAGCACTCTTCCTGTACCAACCCCTTGCCTTTCCCCTTCTTACCCCTTTTCCCACACAGTCTGCTTTCTCCTCTTCACCTTTTGGTAACGGGGCCAGCGTCTTCATCTGAGTCCCAGCAGGACTAACGGCTCCTCTTTCTTTCTCTTCCGGTCCTCCGAGGAGCACCCGCCCTGTCTACTGTCGCCGGTTGCAACCAAGAACGGAGACGTCCCTGAAGTACTGACCCCGACGACCCGACCCCGACGACCGCGACGAGGGATTCTTCCACAGCTACCTCTAAACCCTCCACCCGTGTAAACAGAACTTCTGTTCAATAAAACAACACTATAGCCCACTATATCTGGCCTCCTCGTCTGACTTTCCGGCCCGCAATACCCACACGCCGACAGTCCCTCAGGGCACAGTTAGGGGCTCAGCTTGAAATATTAAACACAACACTAAGCCAAAGTGTTGCAGCGTGTGCCATAGCAAAAAATTATTGTAACGATTATGTAAACAGATGTGTCATAAACGTTTGACATGCTACTCCAAGTCACATGCTCTCCTGGCCTTTTACCCACTCTAAATGAGCGTGATCGAGTACAGCAGCTGCCATGGTAAAGAAATGCCAGCCACACAGGTAAGTAGATTCATGAGAGAAGGGGGGATGTATGCAAGTGTGGCATACAATGCAATACGTGCCATTTTACTTGCATGATCCTCTCTCAAAACTGGGGCTTCAGTTACTTATGAGTAAAGGTGTCTGAATGTGTGATATATGTCCAAAAACTGTGGCAGCAAATCCTAGACATCTGATGAGCCTTTTAGATGTAGTAGGGTCAAAGCCAGAAATTCAGTGGCGATTGACAAAGGCATTGTGATAAAATGGCACTTCATTTGTGTGGAAGCAAAATATATGTGCTGGGAATGGAAATATTAACTACACAATCCCACTAATTTGGGCTAAAGGGAGCAGAACGAAGAAGGGTGCCGTCATAAGAAGCCGAGTCAATAAGCCATAAATGTAAATATTTGGAAACAAGGAAGAGGAAGACCTAATAAAACAAGACTGTGGCGTTTTAATTCACCTTTGACTTTTATTAACGTGGGGGATTTGTAAACAGGGGAAAGCTAAAATAAAACCATATTTTAAAAATAATTCTTGAGTCCTTTCCAAAATCAGGAGTGCTGGCATGCATGTAATGATTTTCGACCTCTAAACTGACTCTAAATCACCAGTCCATATGCATTGCTTTTCAAAGCGTGCCCCCAAAAGAATTCTATGTCAGGACAGGAGGCTCCGATTATGCTTTCTCATTTCTTTATTAGAAATGCCCAGCAGCCAATTAGAAGAACCGTTGTAGAACGAAAAAACTACAGTACCCATGAGCACCAGGGTACCACGTGAACAACCATAGAGTCTCACATATAAAAGCTAATGCCAGTGAAAGTACGTCCTCTTTCTTTGCTGCTCCGCAGCCAGTTAAGTGTTTCTTCTTGTATATTACTAATGTGTTGATACTTTGTTGCTATTTTTCTTGTCTAGATACGGCTTCATTTGCATGCTTCGGCGCTCTATTTGCATTGTTACTTTGTTGCCGCTTCTAGCGCATTTCGTTTCAGCGCGGCGGCCATTTTCAGTGTTTACATTGTGTTCCTCACGGAGCTTCACAGAATCGGCTGTTTTACACGCCACTGCCCACAGCCTCACAAGTTAGTCAGCCCCATCGACGCCCATTGCTTTTTCAAGGCTTTGGGCTGTATAATAGCGCATAGGCTCTGCCTAGAGTGATTGTGCAGCAAGCCCTCCCTCCACAATTTATTTATTTATATATTTGGGTCAGGTTTCTCTACCTTTCCTACTGGCTTGCTGCGGGGTTATTCACTCCCCCTGATTTGTGCCTTTGGCATATATATAACACTCGGAGTATCATTTTGTGGGCTTTATTGTCACATTTCTGTGTCAGAAATGGAGGAATATTTTGATGACGATGATTACTCCTTTGAAGAGGATGACTCTAGTTTTCTAGAGCAGGATCTAGTGGAAGCTTTGGACCAAGGGGTTACTCGCTCCGTTAATAAGGCCCTGGTCCACGCCATTAATCCCCTGAAACGTCATTTGACGAACTACGCCAAACAACAGGGTTGGTTGCCTCCTTCCAGTTCCTCCAAATCTCCGGCTAATCCGCATAGATCGGATTTTAAAAGACTGGCTAAATCTTTAGCCTCAGAAAAAGCTTCCTCCTTGCCTTCAGTGGGCGCCTCTGCCTCTTCTGGACTTCTAACTGATTCCGATGGTCCTCCTTCCTCTCCTTCGGACCAGGATGTTCCGCCTCCACGTAAGGAGCATTATATCGATGCTCCCACTCACCCTCAGGTCCTTACATTTGAACCTTCTGAACTTTATCATCCGCATTCCTCTTCATGGCTCCCTTCCCCTGCTGTTGCAGCCTATGTTCAGGCGCACATTCGGCAGCCCTTCGAAAAGGATGTTAGGGCTCGCCTTCGTTCTGAGTGCCCTCGCCCGGATCTCGCAGATCACCTGCCAGACACTCCAGAGATTGATCCAACTATGCTGTCATACCTCAAAAAATTTGCAAAGGATCCGAAGAAGGGTCTTGACAGGTCCTGGCGTTCCTGTCAGGATAAAATGCTGGATTTACTGGGACCACTCACTAAAATTCTGGATCTGGGATTTCATGCCAAAGAATCTTCTTCCCTTGTGGATCCTGACGACCTGATCGAATGGGCTCAAAGGGCTATTTGCCAGTTAGGCAATGCTAATTGTGCAATTTTGAGCGAGCGTCGTCGCTCTATTTTGCTAAAAATCGATCCAAAATTAGCGGAACTGTCTACTTCCGAATCTGGTCCGGTGGCTCAGGGTCTTCTTTTTGGCCAACCTTTTCTAAAGGAATTGACGAAATTTGTTGCAACCTTCAGCGGTCTGGATAAAGCTCAAGCTTCCATCAAACGAGCTCTTCGTCCGGTTTTTGCCAGGGCCGGACGACATAGGGGACGCTCGTTCGGCCGTGGATCTCATCAATCCTCCCAGAGGGGATTTCAGTCCCAGAAAGGCGGAGGTCAAGACTCTGGATACAACTCCCGCTCCAATTTCTACCCATCCCGCAAAGGGAGGGGTCAATTTCGAAAGGGCCGTGCAGGTGGAAACCAGGGAGCCTACCACGACTCTAACACCTCAGGTGAGTCTGATTCCTTTTTCCGACGTGATTCTGGGGGGCAGAATACGATTTTTTTCTCCACAACTGGCGTCTAATCTCAGACGATGCTTGGGTTCTGCAAACTGTTCAAGGTTTCAAAATAGAGTTTTATCAATCCCAGCATCAGTACCTTCCTCCACACCCCCTAACTTTTTCTCTTCAGGACCAAAGTTTTATCTCGGCGGAGATCGAATCCCTCCTCAAAAAAGGGGCAATCGTTCCATCCATTCCCCACCCTCAAGGGTTCCTCAGCACTATTTTCCTGGTTCAGAAAAAAGGGGGCGGCAATCGCCTGGTCCTCAATCTGAAGGAGTTCAACGGAAATGTCGTTTACAGACACTTCAAAATGGAGGGGATTCATCTATTGCGCGATCTTCTTCGCGAGGGGGATTGGATGGTTCGGCTCGACCTCAAGGATGCGTATCTTTCGATTCCTATTTTCAAGCCTCACCGCCGTTTTCTTCAATTCAGTTGGCAGGGGACGCGGTACGAATACACGGTTCTTCCATTCGGCCTCTCGTCAGCACCTTGGTGCTTCACGAAGCATCTGAGGCCCGTCGCGGAATGTCTTCGTGCTCGGGGTGTCCGCTTAATAATTTATCTCGACGACATTCTTATCATGGCGGACAGTCCCCTCACAGTCTTATCGCATCTGGAGTGGTCTATCGACCTTTTACAATCCCTGGGGTTTCTTGTCAATCCTCAGAAGTCAATCTTGAATCCTACTCAGGTGATAGAGTTTCTGGGCTTCCAGGTGAATTCCCTTTCCTGTCAACTTCTTCTGCCAAACCAAAAGATTCGGTACATCAAGAGGGAATTGAGGTCGGTTCTTTCCACACAGACTGTGTCGTTGAGATCGTTAGCACGTGTAGTAGGTCTTTTAGCTTCTTCCATTCAGGCGATCTTTCCGGGCCCTCTTCACTACCGGGCACTTCAAAGGTTGAAGATTCGTCATCTCCAAAAAGGTCTTCGATATTCGGATCTGATTCCCCTTTCACAGGATGCGAGGGACGAGATGCAGTGGTGGCTAGACCACATGGAGGCCTGGAATGGGCGAGCCCTGTTCGGCTCCTCTCCGGATCTGGTGATAGAATCCGATGCCAGTCTTTGGGGTTGGGGAGCCCGCTGCGGTCCCGTCTCGACAGGGGGTCGGTGGTCCTCCCAGGAACTGTCTCTTCACATACATTGCCTGGAACTCCTGGCGGGTTCCTTTGCGATCCGGTGTTTTTCTCCTCTCCAGTCCAATTGCTGCATTCTGCTCCGCATGGACAATGTTTCGGCAGTCCGGTATGTCAACAAGTTAGGAGGAACGAGATCCAAGATTTTGGCGGAGATCGCCAAGGATTTTTGGCACTTCTGTCTTCAACAAAAGATCACAGTTATTGCCGAATATCTTCCCGGCTGTCACAATCAGATTGCGGACTGGAACTCTCGGCATCTTCGCGATTTCAGCGATTGGCGCCTTCATCCGCGCATCTTTTGCAACCTCCTTCGGTCTTGGGGTCAATGTCACCTAGATCTGTTCGCTTCTCGCCTGAACACTCAGCTCCCTCTGTTTTTCAGCTGGAGACCGGATCCGAAAGCCCAAGCCACGGATGCGTTCCTGCAAACTTGGCCGTCAACTCTCTGTTATGCCTTTCCCCCGTTCATGATGATCCCCAGGGTTCTGGCTTACTCGAAACGCTTTCAAACAGAGCTAATCCTAATTGCTCCGCTGTGGCGAGCTCAAGCGTGGTTCCCGGTTCTTTTGGAAATGTGCTGTGCGGTTCCGTTCCTTCTTCCCCAGAAGTGGAATCTGTTGTTGGATCCCCTCGGCAATCCGCATCCCCTTGTTCTGTCAGGCACTCTCCTTCTGTTGGCGTGGCGAATTTCGGGGATCGCTGGTCGCTCCCAGGCCTTTCATGCGACGCTTCCAAATTCATCGGTGATGCCTGGTCTCCCAGTACTCACAAACGATATAAGGCTTCGTGGAAACGATGGTGTGATTGGTGTGTTCAGCGGGAAGCTGATCCCACTTCAGCGGATGTGGCTATGATTATTAATTTTCTAGCCTCTCTCGCTTCTTCTGGTTTGGCTTATCGTACGGTCAACAACTTCCGTTCCGCAATCTCAGCGGCTCATGTTCCTATCGATGGTAAGCCTGCAGGTGAGCATCCCTTGATTTCCAAATTGCTTAAGGGCATTCGTTTATCGAATCCACCGTGCCCTAAATATGTCTCGTTGTGGGATGTCTCCATTGTTTTGAGGTTTCTGGAGGCTTGGCCTCCTAATTCCTTGCTTTCCCGCAAGCAACTCTCTGCCAAACTGACTATGCTGTTATGTCTTGTTTCTTGCAAACGAGTCTCTGATGTGCGTGCGTTAGACTTGGCAGGGCGTAGTTTTACACCCGAGGGTGTCACTTTTCTTATTTCTAAACGCACCAAAACGGCTACTTCTTTTGTTACCTATCCTTCATTTCCTCACCATCCCAACCTTTGCGTTGTTCAGTGTGTCAAGGATTATGAGGTATGTACTGCCCCTTTCCGTTCAGATCCACAGGGTCAATTACTTATTGCTTTGCAAAAACCTTTTCGTCCGGTTACGCCTGCTACTTTAGCGCGCTGGGTTAGATGGCTCTTGTCTGAGGCTGGAATTGATGTTTCCATTTTTGGTGCTCATTCGGCTCGTGGGGCTATGGCCTCTAAAGCGTTCTCGATGGGTGTTTCATTATTGGACATCATGAAAACCGCAGATTGGTCTTCTGACTCTGTGTTCAAAACTTTTTATTACAAACCTATTGAACATATTGCTTCTGTAGTGGTGGATAAGCTTTGAACAAGCCTAATCGGAGCCTCCTGTCCCGACATAGAATTAAAAATTTGCAAACATTCGTGACAAGAATTTTCAATTCTATTAAGGACAAGGAGGCGAGGATTATCCCACCCAAGGTCATGACTTATTCTCATGTTTTCAATGTCATAGTTGCATTCATTTATGTTTAATGCATTGGTCTTTTCTTTTTTTTACCCCCCCTTCTGTTGTTATCTTCACTCTCTTTATGGGATGAATATTACGGCTCTGCCTTTCTTTTCAGG
Source organism: Triturus cristatus (assembly GCF_964204655.1). NCBI lineage: Eukaryota > Metazoa > Chordata > Amphibia > Caudata > Salamandridae > Triturus > Triturus cristatus. The sequence continues at coordinate 618,073,200 of NC_140588.1, read as the reverse complement.
TTCTGACCCCAAATAGCGGTCCTTCTGTTCCACCTGCTTTTTTGCTTGGATGGTCTGCTGCCTCCTGTATTCGGCGTTTGCTGTGTTTACTTTCGTCAGGGTGATTCCGGCTGTTGCTGATGGACTCTGTTACCTGGCATTCATCGTTTTCCATTGGACTTCCTGTTTCCTGTGAACTGTTCCTCACCAAAGAAAGAGGACGTACTTTCACTGGCATTAGCTTTTATATATGAGACTCTATGGTTGTTCACGTGGTACCCTGGTGCTCATGGGTACTGTAGTTTTTTCGTTCTACAACGGTTCTTCTAATTGGCTGCTGGGCATTTCTAATAAAGAAATGAGAAAGCATAATCCTCGCCTCCTTGTCCTTAATAGAATTGAAAATTCTTGTCACGAATGTTTGCAAATTTTTAATTGACCAGGAAAATCGAACTGTAAAGTTTTTCAGGATTATGGTAGTGGTCACCAACAATTTATGATAGCTTACAGAGTTTTTGCACCTTTGTTAAATATGTATCCTCCAGATCTAAGGGTATACTACTCATAACGTAGCTCCGGAGGTTAATATACGTGCTATGTCATCTCTTGTAAGAGGGTTGAGTAAATAAATAGTTTGGAGGAAATGATGAGTCTTCTGCAAAGCATTGCTGTAACCCGCATGGCACAGGGTTGTGTTTTATGTAAGATAACCCAGTGTGTTCATGCATTTGTGTTGTTATCTCTGTTTAACTTGTAGGTCACAAGTTATATTCTTGGTAAGAGTTCAGTGGGTGATGCATTTCCTTCAAACAGATGCATGTAGCATGCAAAGCATGTATTTGAATCCATGCATGTTTAACTCATTCTTTCCTTCATTCCGGCAATCCATGCAGCCCCTCGTTCAGCGATATCCTATGTACTCTCACCAGGCCCCCCACATTTTTTCCCCACTTTTTGGGACATCATCTGGCTTTGTATCACTTGTTGTGCCCCTGACAACAATCCAGGTCCGCTTCTCGTGTGGCAATCATGTGTCAATAAGCACATCACGCTGTCTGTCTACGGTGTTTGGGAGTTATCGACTTTTGGCAGCGACCCGCACGTGGACTTGCAAGTTACATGGGCTGTAATTTGGTTCTGCATTACTGTATTCTATGCGTGCGCGGTGTCAGCTGCTTCATATGCGCATTTTTGCCGGGACGAGCTATCACTTGCGCCAGCTGGTTTGGTGCAGTTTTGACTGCCATTACAAGAGGTAATTAGATTTAAGGCACTTATGTGCATTTGTAACACTGGAGCAAATGATCAATAACTGATGTACAACGAACTACAAAGCTTCTTGTTTTAGACTTTCATTTATTCGACCTTATTCTGATTACTGCTTTACATTCCTTTCTTTTCTTAGGGAATAGTTTATTCAGCTTGACTTTTCTTTTTCATTTCTTCAGAGTCTTCGCTCCCTCTCCAGAAGGTTTTGGTCCCCACCGACGCCACTTGGAAAAGAAGGCAGGACTTAGGTAAGTCACTTGTTTCTTTCCTTCTTTTTGACCTTTTTCTATCGTTTATATGGGTCGGGAATGTGTGGGGTACATTAAGCTTATTCACCCACCCTTCAACAGTGTCCTCGTCTGTACTTCTTATCGTTTTGTGTTGTGTTTAATTTGTTCCTCGTTCCTGCCCTCCGCTCCCGCCCTTCCTCCCGTCTTCCCCCCCCCCCCCCCTTTTCTAATTTCTCTACTCTTTGTCTCGAGTAGTTCTAAACAAGTTGTGAACTCGGCCACGCACCTGAGAGAGCCAGGAACGTGGCGGGGCACCGGTTGTCTTTCCTCACATCTCCAGTCGAATTCCCTCTCTCTGGGTTCCTGTACGACACACACCAGCGCAGCTTGGGCTCCTCGTCCTCCTCGGCGTCTTCTTCTCTACTCGTCGTCTGAACCTCCCTCTCTTCTGCTTCCATACATATGGGCACTTCGTGACATACCCCTCCCCCAGTCTCTTCCCGATCAGAGAAGGGAGGAAAGCGTGAGAGGAAGTCTGCATTCAGATTGTCGGACCCTTTGCGATGCTTGATGTCAAACACAAAGGTTGTAAGGACAAGAACCATCGTAATATACAGGGGTTATTCCCTTTTGTTACGACTGGAAAGATCACAATATCATCCAAGTAGGCTGAGTAATAAGACTGATGGTTGTGGACAACTTTATTCATGAGCCTTTGGAAGGTGGCGGGGAGCCCCATGCAAGCCAAAGGGTAATATGGTGAACTCAAAAAGGTCATTAGGGGTGCTAAAGGTGTTTTGTTTCTTGGTCTTCGGTTCTTCGGGGGAAGCCTGGGCCGCATATCAAAGGTGGCAGAGTCCTTGGAAGCCTCCTGCCTTGGCAAGCATTGTTTCTGCCCTGAGAGAGCGGTGGCTCTCACCTGCAGGGTGTCAGAAACCTGTCTGAGGTGGCAGGTTTGTCTACAAAGCAAACTCAATAAGATGGTGGACGGAGCTCTGAAACATTTCAGACACTCACCCCTCAGTCACAGATCTGGGTTGAATCCATCATCGTTCTTTAGCTCACTTTGCCACCCCAGTTCAGACTCAGCCATATGCAAATCAGTCTTGACCCTGTTCCTCATGGAAACAGTCCAGCCCGAACTGCCAAGCCAGGTCTTCCCTGGACCGGAAGCAAGCATACTTGGACCTGTTTCGGGGTAACACCCCTCATCAGCCAGGCTAGCTTGAATCCAGTGGCAAAGTGAGCAAGGGATCCACATTTGGGCATACCATGCCAACTTAGGGCGAACAAAGCAAACACAATGAGAGGATGAACAGAGCGCTGATACTCTTCAGACACTCACCCACCAGTCACAGATCTGGGTTGAATCCATCATTGTTCTTTTGGTCACTTCGCCACCGCAGTTCAGACCCAGTGATATGCAAATCAGTCTTGACCCTGTTCCTCATGGGAACAGTCCAACCCAAACTGCCTGGCCAGGTCCTCCATGGACCTGAAACAAGCATCCTGGGACCGGTTTCGGGGCATCACCCCTTATCAGCAAGGCTAGCTTGACTCCAGTGGCATGGAGAGCATGGGACCCACATCTGGGCATACTTGTCCCACTCAGGGTGACAAATGCAAAAAGAGCAATTGCTGGACAGAATGCTGATCAATGTCAAACATTCACCCCAGTACAGAGATCTGGGCCTAAATCCATTGTTTTTTTGCTCCCCATGCTATTCCAGTTTAAACCCACACATATTCAAATCAGTCTTGACCTTGTTCCCCATGGGAACTGCCAGGCCCGGTCCTCCCTGGACGGGAAACAAGCATCCTGAGACCGGTTTTGGGCATCACCCCTCATCAGCCAGGCTAGCTGTCTGCAGGCATGGCACACAGGCAGTGTGCCATGTCTTGTCTTCCCTTTTGTCTGCACATGTCACGCAGTCTGCAATGGCAGTTTGCATGAGTGTGGTGACGGGTCCTTTAGGGTGGCACAATACATGCTGCAGTCCTTGGGGATCCTCTTTAGCCTCACTGCTCTAGGTACCAGGGGTACCGTTTACTAGGGACTTACATGGGTTCTAAGCAGGGCACAAGTCGGGGGTACATGCAGGTACACAGCATCCACCCACTATTTTCACAGGGTGGACGCCATCCCCTTTTCCAAGAAGTTGGGTCCCACATAAATATGCTGAAGGTGTCCCGGTTTAAGACACTGGGACACATTCAGCAGCGCCTGTACGTTGTCTGCTTTCAATTCCCAGCAGCAAGCTGCAGGCAGACAAGGCTTTTTTCACCTCTAGCTGGGCTGAAGATAAAGGCCAAAGTTAAGGGGCAATCAGGCCTCCTTTTGTTTGAATATCCTGACTGAAGGCGGCCTGGAACCTCGGACTTGCATGTAAATGCTGGAGGGTAAACAAAGCCACACAGCTTATCTCTTCACAGGTACTTAGGAGAGGAATGGTTTTGACTATGTTCAGTCCCCCGTATATAAGTGCATGCACTGTAAGATTGTCAGATGTGTTGGTATTTCCCAGTATTTACACAAATACCAATTTTAGCAGCACTATTTTATTTCTTTTATAGCACTACGCAACCCAGTGCTAGGTGTGTAGGAGAGTGGCATCGACTGCATAGTTGCCCCCAACGTTTTGCTCATGTTTTGACTGTTTTCGGACTCTAGCCAGGCTGTGGCCCTGCTATCCAGGACCCCAGCCTATCTGCTTCCTCTCTAAACTAATGTGAGTACCCAAGGTACATACCAATTGGATACTGAGCCCCTTGTAGATGGTACCCTAGGTACCCAGGGCATGGGTCCCTAAGAGGCCTACCAGGGGCTGCAGCACTTATTGTGCCACCCCTGGGACAGCCATACAAACTGACACCACCAGACCACTACTGTAGTCTGGGTAAGGTGGTGCTTGCACCCCTTAAAGGGATATAGGTATCCTGCATCCCACCTAAATACAACACATATATCCTCATAGGTCACCCCTAAGGCAGGCCTTGCTAATCCTACAAGGCAGGGTGCTGAGATATGTGTGAGGGGGAACCCCTACCTGAGTAGGGCCCCTCTGCAACCTTCGTTAAAACTATCGCAGGGTTGTTTGTAGTGCAGCCATACCATATACTCTTAACCGCATTATAAGTAATCGCGATAGCGTGATAACTTGAGAGTGGCTGCACAGAACCATGTTATGTTTGGTGTCAAACATCGAGGAATCATACTCCCAATCCAGCCATGGGAGTGACGGCATGATTCCCCCCTGCTAGGGGGTGATATGGTAAAAGCGGCAGATTTTAGACACCAATTTAAAAGTGCACACGTAGTACAAAATGGATGCTACCCGCCACCCACACGCCTCTGGCTGCCTGTTGCTGGGCAGAACTCCAGCCACGGCAGCTGGACAATAGGGATCTTGTTGCAGGGAGGTGTTCCCACCTCCCCAGACAGACTATGTGGATTGGAACTGGGTGGGTGCACCATAGGATGTCTTTCAAACTTGCACGTAGGCTTCTCCGATGTCTACTTCTGCATACACCGCCTAGAACCGGTTCAGGGGCATCCTGTCCCCTGCCCAGGCGGGAAAACACACAAAGGGGAGAGGGTGTAGCCACCCTTTCCCGCCTGAACTCTCATTGGTGGGCTCTGATACAGACACTCCCCTAATCTCTGGATAAAGGTGGGTGCTGGGTCCCCAGAGCCTCAGATTAATCTTGGACTTCAAAGACTTGAACCTTCGACGAGCTGCCGCACAGCTGAATGAAGAAATCTCCCTTGGGGTAAAGGAGTTACCCCTCTGCTTGGCAGGCACCTGAAACACTGCAAGTGACCCGGTTGGAACTCCGCTGCTCCTACGGGCATCGAAGACTTCTACCTACCCTGAGGTGGGTTTCCAAGCATCCCAGAGGCCAGTGAGTGTGCACAGCAAAGCTCAGCACCGTGGACCCCGTGGGTGCCGAGATCCCCAATACCCCAGGACACCGGCCACCTCTTGCACAGCACACGACCCCGACCAGTGGGGAAGTTGTGCTTTGGCCCATCATTGAGCCAACCTCTCAGCATTACTTGTGCCAAAGGACGATGCTCCAGCCCGCTCCGGCGACCCGTGGGCTCATCTTTACGCAATCCAAATTGCCGCCTCCCGCGGTCCCTTGTCTCTCGACTGGTGGGCCCTAGCGGAGGTCAATCTTTACTTTAAAGGGCTCCCCTGGTTGCTCCAGGCCTGCTCTACCGTCTCCTTGCTGGAGACCTCGCTCAGACCTCGTGGGTCTGCACCATAGCTGTTTTGTGATCCTTGCGTCGGTGGCGGTAGCCAAGGCTTAGTGGATCCAATCCGGACACTAACACCGCAGCGGCCTTCATCCTTCGTGGGACAGTCGCCCTCCAGAAGCTGGCCTTCCTTGAAGCCTCCTGGACCTCGTGGCTGCTGATCCAAGCTACCCGTCTTCAACCTGAAAACACCCGACATTGAAGGGCTCTTTCTCCTGAGCTCCCTGGTCACTGGCTAGTGACCCAGACTCTGTCCCCTCTGCTTTCAGGTCCTTACCTTCAAGATCTACATCTTCAATCTGCACGACATCGACGACGCTTCACGCCAGCAGCAGTTCTTCACCTTTTTCCATTGAAAACGAGATCGCGACCCGACATCGAAAACGACCTATGCACCCGGCTTCCCTGGGGCAGGTAACAGTGGTACCTCGGTACTGTCGTGGGTGTGGGCCCTCCAAAAGCTTAACTCTAAGCTGCTGAACTTGAACTCCCGCTAGAAGTGTCCAGATTCTTGTAATTTCCAACCGCGACATTTCCCATAGGGTTTAATAGGGATCCCGACTGTAGTTTAAGCACTGCACCCGTCTCCTGTAGGTCCCCTTCCTTACCACCTTGGGTGGTTTCATAAGGGGCCATCGACCCTAAGTGCCCTAGGCACTGTCTGCAGAACTGTCGTGGTTCTTATACCACTTTTTTTAATATATGGTTTGGTCCCCCCCCCCCCCCCCCGGGGCCCTGTGATTCCAGTGCTATTTATTGTTGTTTAAATGCTTTATTGAATTGTATCTTTACCTCCAGTCTCACAAGAGACTAGTGGGATTTGTTCTTAGAATAAATACATATATTTTGAATATATACCTGTGTGGACTACTCTTTCATTTGGTTATTCAAGAGGTTATCTATGGTAAAACAATAAGCTTACCACTCCTTCAAGACTTAGCCTGAAGGCTGCTCTCCACAGCTACCACTAGGATAGCTTTCTGTAAAGGTTGTCTTTTAACCTATCACCATAAGAGTCGAATTGGACTGGTGCAAGGTGTCCCCTATAACTAGTGGACCGCATATGCCAGGCCAACTTCTCACAGGGTGTCTTAGCTCTTTATGTAACAAACACTTTATACAGTGACAATAAAACATTTACATGTGTGAAAATCAATGTACAAGATGAGTTACATGAGACAGGGTTACAAGGTGTAGGAGTCACATGTCCTTCATAGCTCACCGTCCCATATTACAAGGATTACAATTTATGAACTGCTGGAAACAAAAGGATCTCTGTTTTAAAAGCAATAACCAACTTTACTATCTACATAAACTAACAATCTGTCACCTGCATGTTACGTGATGTGCTTTGCAGGAGACATGCTACTTTGATTCAAATCTGGGACTTCACAAAACACAGATCCCTCCAACAAATGTGTTAAACTCCAGAGTTTTCTCACCATTATTACTATTCCCCGAGATTTACTGGGCACCTTTACAGCAGATGCCTTAATCCAATCAAATATTTTAAAATGTAGACTTTGCAACCAATTAAGCATAACCGATCTACTGCCATGCTTCTCCTTGTTGCCAATTTCTTTGTGGTAGGGCTTAAAAAACATAAATGTGTCAGTTGAGGCTCAGATTTTGCGTTGGGATTGCACCACTTTTTTGGCACAACCCCAATGCCAAATCTCATTTGTTAAATCTCATAATGCACTTAGATGTACTCTTGATATACCTAATAATCATATGTGTGAGGTCTTAATATCTGATGTCACTTCTTGAGATGTCATTTCCAGTGAGGTCACTTCCTGTGATGTCGCATGCAATGTCACGCATCGTAACTTCATGCGTTGTGATGGCACGCATCATGATTTCACTTGCATACTGCCTAGCCTGGTTAGTCCCCCCACTTCTTTTTTTAGGGCTTGTGCCCTGGTTCTAAGGGTATTGCCAACTGGGGAAACAAGTGTACAGTTTTAGGGAAAAAGATCTGGCACTGGGGGCTTGGATAGCAGGAACACAGTGCACTTCTGTAAAAACGGCATCATTTACTAGGTCAAAAGTGGAGATGACCATGTCAAAACGGGGCACTTTTCTACATTATGATCTTAGTATTATTGTGGGCTATAACTGTTCTATTTGAAAGTACATCACAATATCACGCGATGGCAAACCATAGGTCAGTCCTTCTTAGCTTACCTACATTATGAAAGCAGTATGCTGGTTGGGTTGTTTTCAGTTTGTGGGTTGTAATCTGAGGATTGCGCTTGAGGGAGCGACTGTTTTCTGGGCTCTGTTGCCAGTAGGTGGGTTGGTACAGTTGTCTAGGAAATACCTGTGTTTTCAACTGTATTCAAAAGTTAATATGCTCCTGGGGGCTTTTAATGTTGGCTGGTAGTGAGTTCCCGAGTTTGGAGACTCGTATTGAGAAAGCAGTGCCTCCTACGGATTTCTTATGGTAAGCCGGTGTGATAGTGGTTCAAGTCTGGAGCGCAGAATTAACTTATAGTAAAGTGGTCCTTTTCTTTGGGAGGCTCTGAACAATGCCAAGTGCCTTGAACATTTCCCATCTAGCTACATGTAGCCAGTGGAGTTATTGCAGAACTAGATTCATGGATTCTCTAGGGTGAAGGTGGTGAAGAAGCCTTGCAACAGCATTTTGTATGAATTGTATTTGGGTATGATTAATGCCTGTGTGCCAAGGTATATGCTGTTGGCATAGTCAAGCTTGTTGATTATAAGTGTGAAGAGGGTTAGCAGTTTAAATTGGTATGCAAGGTATGGAAAGATGCAACATAGTGTTTTTATTGTGTGGAGGCAATCTTTGAGATGTTAACATGCGAAGTCAGGGATAGGTCTGAATCCCTGGTTATTCCTAGGTTCCTAACATCTTCAGATGTCGTTTGAGCGGCTTCCTTAGACCATATGGCTGTAGGCTGGAACTTTGACATTGTTCATTGGTCATAATCTCTGTCTTTGCAAGAGTGATCTTTAAATGGATATTCATCAGTCATGAGCTTATGGCACAAAAGCAGTCATCAAGTTGTAAATTGTAAAGGTCTTCAGGGGCTATCCGTTTTCAAAATGATTTGGATGTCATTTGCATAGTTGAAAGAGGTGAGACTGAATGATTTAATCAGGTTCGGTAAGGGGGTTAGGTAGATGTTGAATAACTGAGGGGGTATACTGGGCACCTGAGGAACCCCACAGGGTTGTGATGGAGGCGGTGATGTGAAAGGTGGTAGGTAGATTACACTTTGTCGGTTAGATAACAAGCAATCCATTTAGAGCATTTTAAAGGATTCCAATATCATGAAGTCTTTGTAGTAGCATGTGGTGGTGGACAGTGTCAAGTGCAACTGATAAATTCAGAAGCAACAGGACAGCTGCTCTGTTATTGTCTGCTGTGAGTTTTAGATCATCCCAGATTGATATGATGACTGGCTCTATGCCTCTGCCTAGTCGAAAGCCGGAATGTTCATCTGTCATTGTCATTATCTTCTGTAAAGTTAGAGTTGAGTAAACAGTGCTCTCTCAAAAATTAAGCTTCAGGTATTCATGTGTAGTAGTGGCATCCTTTTGTGTTTCTGATTGCTCTTCTGTAGATTCTGTTATAGTGGCATAAGGTGCATTTATCTGTTTCATCTCTTGTGTGTCTCCATTTGCATTTTAGTATGTTTAGTTATGTCTTCATTCTTTTTGTGTTGTCATCAACCCATGTGGTGTCCGTGTTAGTGGTGAACTCTGGATGTGGTTTTTGGTATTTGTTCAGTGCAGTGGAGATCCAGTTGTAAAAGGTGTGTATGTCTATGGGCACATTTATATTGGAGTTATTTCAAGGTGGGTGTTGAGTTGGTTAATGTCTAGTTTTTCCCCCATTGCTTGTATGCGCATTTGTTGAACGTTTTTGATGTCTATGAAGGGTTGTCATTGATAGGTGCCTTTATCTTGAAAGTGATGATGTTGTGGTTGCTTCAGATAACGGCGTGGCTGTCTGTAACTGTGGCTTGTCTTATGGGTGCAAATATGGCATCTGCAGTGTGTCCTGTGCAGTGAGTTGGGCCAGAAATAAATTGTTGGAGGTTGAAGGCTTCAAGGTTGGTTGGGGTAGCTGTGGTTGTGGTTAGAGTCTTCTTGTAAATTATATGTTGAGATCTCCTAAAATGTATAGGTCTGGGGAGTTCCAGATGGGTGTTGGTTACTGTATCTAGTAAGACATCTTTAAAGTTGGCATTGTTGTGTGGTGGTCTGTATATTAAGAGGAAGGAATAAGTTCTAGTTGGAGTGTGGTGACATCTTATTATCAAGCATTCACAGCTGTCCATGATGAGGTTTTCAATTATTGTTATATATAGTGATTATTTTATGAATGACAACCAGGCCACCTCCAATTTTGCCAATGCGAATTTTGTTTGAGAAAATCAGGTAGGATGGCTTTATTTGGAAAAAAAAAATGTTATATAGCGCTGGCTAGACCCGGCGGTATCTGAGCGCTTTACATGAGGATCAGTGAGTTACAGTTACAAAAATTATATCAGTTACAGTTATAAGAAATTACATCAGTTACAGTTACAAGTATAGGCATAGGAAAAGATCATGAGATTGCACAATAACAAAAGGTTATTAGCGCTTAGTGTATCCAAAACAACACGTTTAATGAGGAATGGAAGGAAAAGGGGGAAAGGCAAACAGGGGAAGGAATGCTGATAGAGTCAGGTAGACCAGAAGGGGAAAAGTGTTTCAGGGGAGACAAAGCTGTCGGAGCAAAAAAGAAACACAGACAAGACCGTGAAGAACCGTTAAAAACAATGTCCGATGTCCGGCTGGGTAGGTGACGGCTGAAGGGTGAACCAAAGCCAGACTCCTCTATAGCTGCATAAGTCAGCTCCACTGGACAACGGCCAATGATTCTCGGACTCCGCAGAATGCTAGCTAGACCCGGGGGTAAAAGAGCGCTTTACATAAGTATGTTAAAACATCAACACAGCGGTTACAAAATTACAATTAGATTCTGGAGCAGAAAAACAATCACATGTTGAAAAATACATCGGTTGAATAGAGCACAAGAAAAAATCTTTCAGTTTCTAGAGCAAGGTAAAACATGGTATACAAGATCAAGGAGCAAGCAGGTAAAGTGGGGAAAGAAAAGGGCTAAGGATAAGTATCAAGCCAGGAAGACCAGGCATGGAGAAGAATGCATTAAGTTTATGCCAAAAAATAAGAGTAAGTAAGTTGGGCAAGAGCGGAGAGGGTCCAGGAATCAGTAACGACAAAGGCCGGACTCCAGACTGGGTCGGGTAAAGGTATGGGTGGAAAGGGGAGCATCTCCAAGTCCAACAAGAAGAAAGAGGTGTAGTTGGCTCCAATGGGGTCGATGAAGGGTGCTGTTGGCTCCGGTGGCACAGGGCATCATGGGTGCCTCACCCTGATCAACAGGATTTCGCGGGGTGAAAGGTAAGTCAAAAGGGGTCGGGTTAGGGCTGAATGAGGAGCTAACCAATGGGGAAAAACGGCCTGGGAGGCTTTCCAATCCGCAAAATGGAGGATCCAGGACGTGGACCCCGCCACAAAATGGCGGGACTGCGGGCAAACCGAAAACAGATCTTAAAGGCCAACAAGAAAGAAAACCTACCCCGGGTGCAAGTCATAGAGGCGGGCTTGTCATCAGCACTGGATGGAAGAAGGCTGGAGGTCTTCGATCCATCACACATCATCGAGGTTAGGAGAAAGTCAGCTCAGGGAGCCCAGCAGCGGCACCGGAAGAAGAAAGGTGGCTCCGGGGTCAGGAGGGTGCGTCAACATCAAGAGGGGGAAACCAACTCCGCTGTAGGGCTGCAGATCTGGCCCTCACAAAAACTGCTCCATCAGGAGAAACACGATCCGTGCGCCCTTGTCGCAACCCTGGATAAGTTAAGCCGAGGCACCATGATGAGCAGCAGGCCGTGCGAACATGGAGGAGCAGGCCCCCGCAAGAGGGATCCGGAAGCCGTTACAAGGTTGGCAGTGGGTCCCCGTACAGCCAGAACCAAGTCTGTCAACAGCCTGATGGGGGGGGGGAGAGGGGGCAAGTGGATCATCTCACTTGGGCCCACTCAACAGCCCGATTAGGAGAGAGATGAGACGAAAAGCGCTTACCCCTGCAAGGCGTCCTGTTGGAGGGCAGCGTGGTTCCGAGGTGCAGATAGCACTGGTTCATCGGGAGAGGTGCTGCATGCTCCAAGCACTCTAGGAACTCAGACCTGGAGGTGATCGGCGTGGAAGAGGACAGGAGGCTCGTCGTGCTGGATCGTCTGAGGAGGTGCTGCACGCACCAACCACATGAGGAGCTCAGGCATGGGGGAGATCGGCATGGTGGAAGGCTGGTGGCCTATCAGGAAGCCGGCGACTGTCTTCACGGGCAAACCACAGAACTGAATTGCCGGCGGCAGGGGAAATGATGAAAAGTCCTTGAGATAAAGAAGCGCTCGATCCAGGTGGGGAGCGGCGAGGCAGAGGAGGCGAAGGCTCATTGAGATTCAAGGCAAAAAACGTCTTGGCAGGTGAGCAAACGTTGAGCGAGGAGGTCCGGTATCGTGAGGTCAAGGATGTCTGAAAAGGGATTCGGATGGTGGGGTTAGCAGGGGATATTGACCGATATGGTTATCCCAACCCAGAAGCTCTTGCAGAGAGCTCCTACTTGACGGCCATCTTTAGCAGTCATGTGAGTGGAATGTGAGTGCAGAATCTTCACTGGGCTATGTTTCTGTAATGATGGTGAGGTCTGATGATGCTTCTAGGAGTAGGTCAAAGAGGTTAAAGTGATTTTTGTTCATGGATTTTGTATTTAAAATTAGGCATTACAGTTAAGTTTCTTTCTTCTCATCATGGTGTTTTGAAAGGCATGTGTGGTGTAGTATGGGTGAAGGTGAAGGGTTATAGGGCCTTTTAATGTGGTTGGTTTGGTGGGTATTGTGTTTGCAGCTTTTGGTGTAGGTGAAATGGAGATGTTTGGTTTAAGAAATTAGAATTTTGAGATATGTTTGTGAGGAAGGGGCTTTTTGTGTTCAGTAGTGGTGTAAGTGCTTCGTTGTCTGGTGATTTAGATAGAGTGTGAGGAGTTGCGGTCGGAAGGTATGATTAGGGAACCTTGTTATCACAAATTCACACCATCCCTTGTTTTAGTTTTTAGGTCTCGCCTACGCAGCGCGCAAGCGTTGCTTAGGAGGGACCGCTTGGAATCGCTCAGCACTTTTTGGGAAACTCGTGCATGTACTGCACTGTTCCCAATGAACCCTCGTGCATGTGTGGCATTTACCTTGCGGGAGCGAGCAGCGGCGCCATCTGTTTGTAATTATCGCGCCTGCCGCTGCTCGCTCCCGCAAATAAAACGCTGTGCGTCGCTTTAACTTTCGGGGCCGCTCTTGTCTAATGTGGCGCCGTGACATTTCCGTGTGTGTACTTGTCAGAGGCCAAAGAGAGAGGGGATTATTAATGTTACTTCACTGTGACTGGGCCACATCTGTACGGTAAATGCAGACAGACTTATTTTCAGGAGTCCTTTATCAGTTACACACCCTCCACGCAGCTAAAAGTTAAAAAGTGACATCTGTTTTATAATAATATAAATTCATACGCTTAAAGAAATGAAGCAGCATGGGGGGTGGTTTAGGTGCTATACCAAACAGTGAATACGAGGCCTCAAAATGTTACCCAATTCCTGCGTTTTTTTTTTTACTTAAACAATTTCTTAAATGGGTCTGCAAACCACCACAAACATCGTACCTTTGTCCTGAACATTACAGGAATATTGCATTCATACCGGGACCTGCCAAATCCAGGGTGACATCCTGTGCAGAGCATACCGTAATTTCCGGTTCGTTGCTAGGTACTGCGCGAACGTGTCGTTATCACTGTGAGCCTCTCTTTACTTTAGCCTTTACGTGGCGTTAGAAATGACTGGCGTCAGTCAGGCTCTAACGGTTGTTAGTCTTTGGGGAAAGCGTAATAATATATAATTAAGGGATATTGTGTTTGCACCCTTAATTACAGACCTGCTGCATGGAGGACTCATTTAGCAAGGGAATTACACCTTTCGCTAGCTTAGTTTCATGCTACAAGCCTCCCCCTCTACATACTCGGTACGGTGTTCTGCAGCAGACCGCGTGCTTTATTTAGTCTTTGCCATTTATGTCAAAAACTGAAGCCATTTCTTCTAACTTTCTCTCAGTTGGCTGACACAACGATCAATTAATGACGTGTCGACCTGTTTTATTTTTTGGGGGGAGTTTGGGGGATGTATTCTCAGAATTAGAGTAGGATAGGCGGTTTGTTGTGGCGATAAAACTAATAAACCAAGTGGGATTAGGCGTCTGGACACCTAATTTTCCTACAATCCTCGTCGTCTTTGTCTTAACGGAGAGTAGTCTTTGTTTTCTTCCCTTCTCCTCTATAATATTAAACCAACCGTCTATTTTAAAGAGATTACTACAATTGAGAGGCCCATTACAGCCAAGAAAATACGTAAGAAATGTACTGATTACAGCTGAGAGGGACAATGGTCGACCTCCAGTACTTATACTGCAATACTGACTTTTCCCAGAATCCCAATTCCTGAGAAACACCATCCCGGGACAGAAGCTTTCAATTAGTATAATTTCCACTAGCTAAAGAGCATTGTGGGCTGTGTTGCTTCTAAAGCGGCTTTACCCCACTAGTGAGGGCCCGATCCCACCCATTACATCATTTACCGTTTGCTATATGCACTCACTCTGTTTCTTAGGCTATCTCAGCATTTGGTTTGGCCATTTGGCACCACATCAGACTCAGAACTCAAGCAATGAAAATGAGGGAAACCTATACATATTGGCGATTACACCTATTTGAGCAATGAGAAACTCTAAAAAGACTTTAAAACTGGGGCAAAATAATTACAATAAAATTATGAAAATATCACACATAGCAATTTAAAACCTTGGCAGCTATGCACTTAAAGGCTTCTCTTTACCAACTGATATTGAAACTATTCAAAACAATAATGTATAGTAGAACGCTGCTTACTGTGTATCAGCCATAACTTGTCCATAGCCAATAGGTCTCGCTTTTGGGACCTTGTAAGTATTTAGTTATGCAGCACAATCTCCTTGGTGCATGGCTAAACACTTATAAGGTCCCAAAGGCGAGACCTATTGGCTGTGCCAATGCTTGTTTTTTCTGGTAAAAGAAATTGTATTTATAAGGTAATTGGGTTGTGTTTCTGTAGGCTGTGGTGAGTGGTTCAAAAAGCGAATGGCATTTGAACAGACCAATGGTTGAAGGCTGGCCAAAATCCTCTATGTGTATATACATCTACGTATTTTAGTATGATTATTTTTTTTATTGTGTTATTCTTCTTTTTCTTTTTTTAAACATGAAGCTGGCAAACAGATAAAACTGTCTGTAGGCTAGCCCTAAAATTGAAAAGGGCATTGAAGAGCACAGGATGGCTAAACTAGAAGATATAATATCCGACATAAAACATGTCCAACATTGTTTACCCAGAAGCCAAGATGTAGAAATAACTGACATGTCTACTTCACTAAGAATACATTCTTTTTTTTAAACCCAGAACAAACCTTTTGGAAGTTGGTAGCTCAGAGTTTGCCTGGGGTACTCCCCACGCCACTAACTAGGACTACACTTAAGATTTCAAGCCACAGGTATACTACATGTTTCTTCCTTCACAACCCCAAACTGGCTAGAATGAGGTAGTACATGCAAAATCCAGTCCTGAAAACATAATGACTTTATGGAAACAAACCAGAGCCAATTTACTTTCTCAGTGACCTGAAACTAAGGCCCTCAAAAGTGATTGCTTAATTAATCTTAGCATCCTCGAACATTAGAGCTCAGGATGCTTACATGCCATGTGAAACTACTACTTATGCCAAGGCTTACATATTTTAAAGCAACCAGATCTGCACTATGCAAAAGCTAGAAGTACCCAACCCTACCCATCTAAGAGTTTGGATGCTGCAAGTGGATCCTGCTAATTGCTTTACCAAATCAGGCACGTGGAGAATTGTGCCAGATAAGGCTTCAGCCTTTTTTTGGTCACATTCTATATGCAACCTAAGTGTGATTATTATCCATGAAAATTGCTCAGATCTCAAAAACATAATACTTACCCAAATCTGACCTTTAAAGAACCTTATGAGAAAAACAGATAATAGATTGTGTTGTAAATTAATCTCATTAGTATTTCCAATGTATCTGATTTTATGATCTTCGAGTGCACCTTCTATCTGCCCTTGATTCACTTACTCTCTGGATCTCAGGCATACAGTGGCTAGCACTTTACCATCTTTTACTACACTAAGCATTAGTTGGCATTTATGCTCTGATCTAGACACCTGCAAGGCAGTGCAGGTTTTTAGTTTTTTACCTGATATCTGGTCAGAGGTTAAACTTACTAGTATACCCTGTGGCCAATTTTTTTGGTGCACAGATAGAATTAGTGGAGGTTTGTAACCCCTCTGGCAGTGATCCATAGATTTATAACCCTCTGCCATATGTGCTTAATGACTACATTTGGTCCCAAGGCATCTCTGTGTTTCTAACTCCTGGCTGTATGTGTCCTGTCATGCCCAGGCACACCCTTACAGTATGGCGCGCCACAGGAGACATCCTTGCTTTGCTGCGGTTAACCCCCTCATGTGATTATAGATTCCCATCCATGTATCTTCAGCTGGCTTAGGCTGTAATTGTAGCTTTATGCGCACAATAGCCTTATTTTTAATTGACCTACTAGAAGATGGCATTATTTTGAAAAAAAACATTTATTGTTGTAGGGATGTAGAGCAGGGCAACTTATGGCAAAAGATGTTCAAGCAATCACTGAAGGAGTCAAGCCTGTGAAATGGGAAAGCTGTCTGGATGACTACGACTACAAGTTTTTCAGTATGTGAAAAAGCGTTCATGTGTCTTGCAAACCTCGCCACAGTCCCCTTTCCAATCATGCTTCTTCAAACCATATAGATTATATGTATACATGAAACATACTCATGTAATCCTCTGATCTTTATCTGAATCTCCAACAAATTCTTGGCCTCTACCTCCCTTGACTTGTTACACTGCAATGTCAATTGTGCTGAACACCGCTTGCTTTACATTAAGCTGCTTGGGTATAGTGTGCTTCATGACCCACAGCAACCTTGATACCTTGTTCAGTACGTAACAAGGACATTTCCCCAGAGTTAACAACAGAGGTCTACACAACGCTCTACCTTAAGCACAGCATATAAAATGCAGTTGGTCCCTTAATCATAGTTCCAGTAACCATATGTCCTGTGTGACCATCACCACAATACTGACATCGAGCCAACTTTGAAACCCTCAGAGTTTGCCTAACAAGTTGCACCATCACTGCCAGCCTCCTTTCCCACCCATCACCAATAGCGTCTTTGGGAATTTCAAGCTTTCAGGTCATTTTATCACCAAATTATGAAAAAAGCCTTTCTGATTATCCAAGGTCTAATAGAACACATCTATCATAGCCTTTTGGTCTCTGCTAATAACATCACCCCCAGTCACTTCTAAGGCAATACTGCTGTTCTACTCTGTCTGACTTGCAAAGTCCCATATGCCATCTTGATTATTGGTCCGACAATTATAAATTCCATCCATATTTGGATCAAAAAACCTCCTTTTCATAACCAACAATCCGAACTTACTAAAAAAAAAAGTATGATATCCTTTAAACATTTCTCATTACAGCAGTTTCTGCCAGTTGTCCCTGACTCACAAGAGAGCCTCTGCTTCAGGGATACAGCATTGCCCCACAACACATCACTGATAACCTCCCCTCATCCCACACACATACTGTGTGATCAACCTTCCCTTTCCTGGTATCCTCGGGAGATCAGACAAATGGGGTACAAATTCACTTCTCATTCAGTTCTCAGTGCCATAAATCTGGCAAAGATGAGTGCAACCTAGACATCATGACGTCCAGGGCCAGTATTTACATCAATTTTCAACCTGTTAATGAGAATGAATTACTCTTCAAAGTGAACCATCACTCCATCAACTCTGCCTGTCTGGCATAAATACTTTGCCACACTACTTTAGTGCACCACAAAATTGATCCCCCTAGCAGCAATTTCCTGGTATGTTAAGGGTTTAGGTAACTCCATTAAAGTGGGCTTAAATTCTGCTCATTGGTTGACATTGGTTGGCTTCATCGTCACTCATATGTTGGCTTCTTATTCAATGCCTTGCTTTGGTGCAGTTAATGAAGGCATATAGCATTATTTTCATTCATCGTTAAATTCCTATACGTTGCAGACTTGCCCTGTCTGGGCATACATTGCATTTCCAGTGTTCATTAAATAGCACGTAAGCTCAACATTGGGTGTGTGGCCGTTCACTAGGGGCAGGGGAAGTAACAGTAGATGTTGTAGCACCCAGGATAATGTGCTGCATGGCTAAATATTTATAAGGTACCAAAGGTGAGGCCTATTGGCTATACCAATGCTTGTTTCATTATGTAGCCATTGCAAGGTAATGTTTCCAGCGGCACCCCATCCCTGGAGCCCAGATTTGAGAGCTCATCGTGCATCATGGTGAGAGAAACATACAGATAGAGGTAATGAGTGGGAGAAGTAGAAAGGGCGACTGATGGAGCCATAAGGCAGATGTCTTGACAGCGAAACAAGTGGGCAGCAAAAGATGGTAAAGGAGAGAAAGCAGTGGAAATAAGGGCGAGAATGGAGCTAGAAAGAAAACTGAAAGGAAGTTTAGGACATCCGAGGAACAAATAGGCAAAATCCTATCTAGTCACTGGTTCAAGTAATTTTTTGGTTATCCTTTGCATTTTGGTACTTAGAGTTTTGCATTTAATTTTCAAATATTAGAATGCAAAGGAAACTGGGTTGGATGAGCTACTTACTCCTCACATAGAACAATTTTTAATCTCCAGCGGAAAACTTTGGGAAGGAGAGTAAGAAGGTTGGATAGAAAGGAAAGGACATTGAAGGAAGAGGCAGCAAGAAGAAGAGAGGGAGAGTGATGGAGATAAAGCAGGACAATGAAAGTAAAGGAGGAATAAAGAGAGATGTAGAAAAAGAGGGAGTAATTAATACATCGAGGGAAGGGAGACAGAAAACCAAAATGGGACTAGGTAGAGGAAATGTACAGAAAAATACAAGAGTTACAGCTGACACAGGATAACGTGAAATCTTTTAGGAAAAATGATGGGAGGGACGAGGGAGGACGTAAAAATGGAAAACATGAGGGACTGGATGGGAAATAATACAGATTGGGCAAACAAAGCGAAGCTATTTCTTCGTACAGCGTTGTTATACCTTTGGGTCTGCTTTTATACAACTCTCTAAATAAAGTAAAATGAAATGAAGGAAAGTGAAGGCTAGGGACAGTGTAAAGAATATGGCGCACGAGGAGATGGAATGGAATTAGACAACTTGGTGTGGCAGGTTATAGAAAGAGGAACAGAGTCTTGAAGGGAAGAATGTAAATAGAAGGGTATAGATGGCACAAAGGAAGGGATTTTATTTCTGAATACTATCCAGAAAAATATTGTGCTACAGAAATATCATAGTCAGAATATAAACTGGCAAAATATACTCCAGGTAAATGTGTATATATAGGTAATTATAAATTTACTATTCTTTAATTCTAAATCTACATGCCTTGAGACACCCACACAATAAAGTCATGTTGTGAAGTTGCACATGCATGCTACACTGGCTCACAGAGTCTAATTTAGGACTTGGTCTTAGCCACACCATTTTAAAAATTCACCAGCTGCTACTGATTTTAACTGAATTTGGTTTTTTTTTGTTTAAATTTATTTATTGAGTTTTAACATTTTAATAAATGCTGTTTGACAAACACCAATACAGATTACACGCATGGACATGTGATCACAGGCAGACATATATCGGTGAAAATCTACATAAAGGAAAATGCGCATGCACTAGATCATCTGATTTTAACTGAATTTGTTAACTTCTATAAACATTGATACAGTCTTGAGGCCTACCCCTCCCAATCAGATATATCCAAATATTTAAAATCTATTGAATCCCCCAAACACAGAACAATTTCATTGTCTCATTGAAAAGAGCCGTTTCATTAACAGAACTCACTAAAGCAGTCTCTATCTTAAAATCCTAAAAAGAGGGAAAACTCCTGAATCCAGTGGTTTTACTATTGCAAAACGTTTATTCCATAAACTTTTACTTTTAATTTCAACTTTTTCGTTGACAATAAAGCTGATTAGGGCACCTTTCATAAAGCAATTATTTGCTTAATCCCCAAACAAAACCGATATCTTAAACAATGCATAAACTGTTGCCCCATATCCTAAGTTAGTACTGATTATAGAATGTTTGCAAAAATATTAGCACTACACATTGATCCTATTATGCCAGATCTCATTGGCCTAGAACAATTGAGCTTCATCAAAGGTCAGTCTGGCATCTGCCAATGTTCGTATCTTTTTCAGCATCTCTAAGTAAAGCTTCTACATTATTTTTTCCCGGCTGCTATTGTTTTAGATTCTGAAAAAGCCTTCAACAGGATTGGTTGGGATTGTATGTTCCAAGCACTAACTGAATTGGTTTTTCACTTAAATCCATGAATTTGATTTCCGTACTATAAACAGGTCCTAGAGATGCTGTATTTGTTAATGGTATCCTATCTGATCATTTCCCTTTGTTCGGAGGTGTACGTCAAGGATGTCCCTTATCTACTCATGTATTTATTATTGCACCAGAACCATTTCTCACTAATTTTAGAAGAGAAACAAATATCTTGGGTTCTCATATTGGAGATCAACAAATAAAAATATCCGTCTAAGCTGATGAAACTATATTATACTGTTCTCATCCTGCTAAATCACTCTCAATATTCTTAGAACAAGTTTCTGTTTTTTTTCCAGTTATCTGGCTATCGGTTGAACACTGACAAGTCTGAAATACTACTTCCTAAATTTTTTATGAGCTAAACAGCTTTGCACTCGGGTAGCTTTTACATGGTAACCTGTAAAAAAAAATGGTTCACAGAAACGATTGACACAATTAAATTAAACTTTGAAAACATTAACAAGACCTTAAATTATACAATTTTGTGATGGAATCAGTTGTTTCTCTTTTGGTGGGGTAGAATGGATGATGTTGACACCTATGGTATTGTACATAATTTCTATGATTTCAGTCCAAATACCCAGCCATTATTTTACAAGAATAGATTATTTTCTCTCTAAATTCCTTTGGAAGGGAAAGCCATCATGAGTTGCTTTATCAAACTTAAAAAAGTTAAATCTGAAGGTGGACTTATTTACCAAATTTTAGGGAATATCACTATGCTTTTTCTAGAGAACAATCAGCTTAGTGGCTTAATCAAGCTCAACTCCCTCATAACCCTTTACCGTTGTCATTAGAAGCATCTCTAATATTCCCCTTCGATTATTTGGAAATATTTTTCATGACAAAAACTTCCCAATTACATATTCCTATTTTTGCCCATTTTAATAGTATATCAAAACCTTTGCTCCCCTTAACTCCTCTTTCTATTGCCAATTTCCAACAACACAACCTATTTGGCATAATTGTTTTATTCAAATCAATAATCTCCCTGTAGATTGGAAAGCATAAAGAGACAGGAATATGCTGGGTAACTGAATTGTTTGATAATGATTGGATTTTATCTTTTACATTTTTATTACCCTCCAACTTTGGGGAAAAAATAGGATCTCTTATGCACCATTGAAACTAACTCCATATTGAGGCTACCACAGGCAGTTCATTCTTCCTCCTAATCTTGCAAATTATTCCAAATACTATGCACTAATCCCAATGCCTCTTACATTTACAAATTAATATAATCTGCTGACAGGCTCAAATAAAAAGCATAATTTGTGTAGGAGAATGATTTGATGATATACGGGCCCATTACTTTGTGGAAAAAGATTTGGTTTAAAATCCATAAATCCACAAAAGCTAAAAATACTTTACAAACTCTTTAGTTTGCCTATCACCGCCTACTATTTACTCCTTCGAGCTTGAAAATATTCTCTAAGGACTTAAACTTATCTTGTTGGTCCTGTTATTATTCATAAGCAAACTTAAAACGTGTTACTTGAATGTCCTGCTGTTTTTTATTATTTCGGGGGATGGGTAGGACAACAAATCAACAAGAATTTTAAGGTCAACATCTCTTATTTTCAAATATTTTCTTAGGCATTACTGCTCCAAGTTGGTCTGATTTAGCCCAGGACCATAAATTAGTGAACTTACTATTGGCTATTGCTTTCACCTAATACCATCTAATTGGAACCATGCCCCAAATGTTACTTTACAATCCTGGTGGTATACTGTATATTTTCTAACCATAGACTAGATACTAACTATGTTTCCCCTATTCCCTTCGCTATAAAAAGAGACATTTTATGGATTTCAGTCACACATTTTCTGACTTATTCTAGTTTATTAGCAAGTAAGGAGGTTATTATTTGTGCTGAGGTACGGAAACCACCCTAATTGAGTATGAGCAATATTTCTCTGTCTATAGCTGTAGCCTTAACGTTATATTTATATGATGTTCTCTTTCTTCATAATGTCTACAGCTTATTCTATTTTGTATATTGTTCTAATTGCGTGTTCATACAGTTCTCCCCACTCTTCTCTTTAGGTTCCTTAATGTGATTATTTAATTCATTATACTTCCAGCATTCGATGTATATTTAATTAATTTCTAGATAATTTATGTAGTCATACTCTGCACTATGACACGTCTTATCTCCAAGACTTTGTTATAAACCTCACAATTTATTCTGTCATTGTCAACTGCTGTCAAGTACTTTAAATAAACTCAAAATTAAAGAAAAGCCTACAACCCTGTAACTCAACCTTTTCTCTCTGGTCAATGAGCATCACATTTCTCCTTTTATTGTCCACCCCTTCCCTCCCCAGTCTAGTGCAGCATGAGTGTATATGGTAATGTGTTCTCTGTATGCCTCTTTATTCTCCATAAATCTCCCACTGTTCCCTGACTAGGTCTGTGCTTTATACCGATCCTAAATATTGTTCAGTGTTTCATACCCTAAAAATATAAATGCGTTTACTTGATTCCATCTCTCTCCTCTGGTAACCGCTTATATACAAAGCTTCAGAAATATAAAATTTGTACTTGGAAACAACTTCAGGCAAGCCTAATTTATTAAGTGTTATCTTGTCTTGTAGTTCCTAAAAATACATAGGATCTGCGCGTTTGTTGGACAACAAAGTGCGGCGATTGGTGTTTAGACTAATTCCGGACACCCCCACAACTTATAGACCAGCTAGCTCACAGTGCCACTATACGCCCCCGAACCCTACCAAGGAGCGAATAGGTTTTGGCAACCATTGAGCATGATAACTCTTGACCCTTCAGGGATCGTGGAAACAGTACAGTACTTTTTGCTCAGTCAATCGTACTCACTTAGTCTCCGAGAGATGCACAGAATAAATGTTGGGGACGTTTTCAATAAGAATTTATTGAACCAGCACCATTCTATTATAAAACATGTTTGCTGTGACAATCAATAGGCAGAAGAAAATGTAAGAGATTACAAGCACCAACCGAGTAAATAGTAGATACATTTCTACCATGGTGCTAAGCAACCAAAATTTGCAGGCATATAATCTTAGCAAACTCCACTGGGTGTACCCTACCTAAGTGTACCTTAATGTACCTAGCATGTATGTGGGTGTGAAGACAAGAATCCCCTAGGAAAGAGCCAACCCCACTACCTGATGGGAGAGAATGAAGGACCAAGTCTTGGTCACAAGTTGGACACCCTGCAAGGGATGTCCGACCGCTGCATGTTGAAGCCTCAGCGTACAGGGACCTCTGTGTAAGTGTCAGTGTAGATGCGTCTCTTCTCGTTACCTAGTAAAGGCGAGGTTCTTTTATACCAAAAAGGTAACATCTGGGGTTCTCCCACAATCTATGTTGTGGGTATGATTATGTAGTTGAGCCTAAATCAATAATTGTAATTATGCAAAGTAGCCCTGTTGCCCAAGGATGAAGATGGAGAGGACTTTTGTACAGAGTATCTTAATCCTGTTATGTACGTCATGTGCAGGGGATTAATTTATGATGAGAAGAATCCTCATGCATAGTAAAGGAGGCTAGTTTCAAGGAAACCAGTCGACATTTATTCAGCACATAACTGGGTAAAAGGTCATAGCAAGAACCGTTCTGCAGAACAAGGTAGGACAAATGTAGGTAAATGGTCGCTTTGCTACTTAGGCCTAGGTTAGGAAACATAACAAACTGTTCTACAGAATCTACCTCCACATTCTATGCGGACAGTATGCTGATAGCTATTGAATTATGTGGCAGTGAAGGACAAAATGGTGGGGCAGGGCTTACTAGATTATGATGTATGGAAAGACACAATTTGCAGCAAGAAATGGCAGATTCTGTGGTATTACTATTTACTTCATATAATGAGCATGGCTACATAAGCAATAGAAAATACTTGTATTTCTTAGGAATGAAAACATACACGTTCATAGGTCCGGGTTAAAATGTTATACATCAACGGTTAATGGTTTTGGTGGAAGCACAGGAATGAATTTTAACAAAACCTTGCTTTCTATCTTTCAGAGTGAAGAAGATTGTGAAAAACGTATGCAATGTTTTACCCAGTGGAAACAAAGTCTACATTTATACGCTTGTTTTGATTAAAGGTGAGATTTTTATTTTGTACAGTTCAGCTTTGTTGAAACTTGCCTTCCATTTCATTCTCTGTTCATACCATATGGCCTCTTTTCAACAAGAATCTGTCCCGCAAACATTGTTGTACCTTACCGTTTTCCTTTGTCCATCTACCAACCACTTTTAGATTTAATACATCCGACCATTAACAAAAATAATAAATGTTTGGGATTTTTCTTATTCTCTACGTGCTGTTTTGAAATAACTGCTACTTACAAATATAGTGATTTAATGTGTGTACATAGTGAAACAAAACACGTTGTGGCAATAAATAAATCAGTCTTTTTTTGTACTGTTTTCTTGCATTTAAATTTGTGGGATTTTTGTCTCTTGCTGTGATCAAAATACTTTCATCAAGGTATCATTTGGGAATATGAAATCATTGAGCTCAAAATTCTCACCTTTATATTTGAAAAGAGCAGTTATCTGGTGATGGGTGACCGATTAACTTCTGCAAAGTTTTTTGAGATATGCTGCGTACCCTACTTAGTATTTCTAGTAGTTATTTACTATGGGGTGGTATTTAAGTTCCTGTCTCCTTTATTAGGTCTCGGCCTATCATAGGCAGCGCATGCGCTGCCTCGTCTTACGAGGCTTCTTGGAATCAATACGATTCCAGAAGCCTCGTCCCAGCTCCGCCTTAACTTTTGATTCGTGCGCGTTGTTTTGTGTCACGAATTGTGCCAAAGGCAGTGCAATGATTGCACTGCAGGCATGTCACTCCTTTAGTGTTGCCACCCTGTCTCCTTTGATCTACGCTCTGCGGGATTGGATCTTTTACCCG
This sequence comes from Triturus cristatus, assembly GCF_964204655.1. Classification (NCBI taxonomy): domain Eukaryota; kingdom Metazoa; phylum Chordata; class Amphibia; order Caudata; family Salamandridae; genus Triturus; species Triturus cristatus. The sequence goes on along the minus strand of NC_140588.1, from coordinate 618,047,948 downwards.
CGGCGTTACACTAGTGCCTTTATTTACTGGGGAAGCACTATTTGTTTCCCCTTCCGTCTGTCTCTCTGAGACACAGCTGCTTGTTTACAGCGGCTGCCTGACCAATCTGTTTTTCCGCCAGGGTGTGTTTGAGTGCGTGTGTGAGATAGAGCGCATGTTTGTGTTGGCGTCAATGTATGTGCTCTAGTCTGTGGTGTTCGTGTGAGAAGTGGCGCGATGTCTGTGCGTGGGATGATCACACATTGCGACCCCTGTGTCTCTTTGTCTGTAGCTGCGTGTTGCCACCCGATGCCACAGGCCTTCTCTCTGCCATGTCGGTGCCACGGAAGATCTGAATTGGAAGGGCTTAGACATTATTTAAATGCCAGGATTAACATGTCGCACATGCCTTCATTTGGGCATAGTTTAAGAAAGAAATCAGTGGATTTACATGTACTGTATAGGACACAGCTGAGCCAGAGTAGGAGGTGTTAAATCAGCACAGTTAAATAAAACCTCAGTACACGCGAGAGATTGGCGTGTTGAAAAAGTCTTCTTTTATGGCAAAAGTGCAGCGAGTCCCGACTTGGGATCTGACATGGTCCAGTGACTTGATTGCTCTGGCCTGACCTGGGTTTTACTGTATTCCTCCCCTCACCTCACTTGTCCACATGGCGTGATCCACTGCCGTTAACTCTTCCTTTCTGGACCTCCATTTCTGTCATCGATCTGAATTGGAAGGGCTTGGACATTATTTAAATGCCAGGATTAATGCCCTGATGACAAACTCAGGTTTAATTCTGCGATCAGGAGTTTGCACAGGGATTGTAGTGCATAGCTGTGCGATGATGATCCCACTGCAGATGTTTTACCCTGGCAGATTTCAGCATGTCTAATCTGATGGAATTTAACTGGGGAAAAGGCCTTGAAAAAATAATAAACAAATGGAATTTCGCACTTTAAACACCGATTCGGAGTGTGAAGACTCATTTCCAAATCAAAAACTTGGAATAGGAGGTATTAATCATACACGATGCATACCTCAGCCCCGGCAGTGTTTTTTTACTGGGGAGGTAAATACGGTACGGCCCACTTCTATTAAGGTTGTCAGTGTCTTCAAAGTACTCATTCTCTACTACTCTCTACTCACTCTCTCCTACTATCTACTCCTACTCTCTCCTATTATCTACTCCTACTCTCTCCTACTCCTACTCTCTACTAACACTCGACTCACTCTCTACGACTCTCTACACACTCTCTACACACTCTCTACACACTCTCTACTCACTCTCTACTACTCGCTCTCTACTACTCACTCTCTACTACTCACTCTCTCCTACTCTCTACTACCTCTCTACTACTCACTCTCTACTACTCTCTACTACTCACTCTACTCTCTACTACTTACTCTCTACTACTTACTCTCTACTACTCACTCTCTACTACTCACTCTCTACTCAGTCTACTACTCTCTGACTCTCACTACTACTCTCTCTACTACTCTCTTCTACTCACTCTCTACTACTCACTCTACTACTCTCTACTACTCACTCTACTACTCTCTACTACTCACTCTCTACTACTCTACTCATTCTCTACTGCTCTCTACTAATTGCTCTCTACTAATCACTCTCTACTACTCTCTACTCACTCTCTACTACTCACTCTCTACTACTCTCTCTACTACTCACTCTCTACTACTCTACTCATTCTCTACTACTCTCTACTACTCACTCTACTACTCTCTACTCACTCTCTACTCGCACAGTACTACTCTCTACTACTCACTCTATGCTACTCTCTACCACTCACTCTACTACTCACTACTACTCTACTCTAGTCATTCTCTACTACTCACTCTACTAATCACTCTCTACTAATCACTCTCTACTACTCACTCTTTTTACTACTCTCTACTACTCTACTCTCTACTAATTCTCTACTACTCACTCTCTACTACTCTCTACTTCTCTACTACTCACTCTCTACTACTCACTCTCTACTACTCTACTACTCACTCTGCTCACTTTCTACTGCTCTCTACTAATCACTCTCTACTACTCACTCTCTACTACTCACTCTCTACTACTCTCTACTACACTACTCTCTACTTTTTCTCTTCTACTCACTCTCTACTACTATCTCTATTACTACTCTACTACTCACTCTCTACTACTCTACTACTCACTCTCTACTACTCTACTACTCACTCTCTACTACTCACTCTCTACTCTCTACGTCTCTACCTCTTACCTCTCTACCTCTTACCTCTCTACCACTCTACCTCTTACCTCTCTCTACCTCTCACGCTACCTCTCGCTCTGCCTCTCTCTCTACTACTCTCTACCTCTCTACCCCTCTCTACCTCTCTTCCTCTACCTCTCTACCTCTCTACCTCACACCTCTACCTCTCTACCTCTCTACCTCTCTACCTCTCTACCTCTCTTACTCTCTACCTCTCTTACTCTCTACCTCTTTTACTCTCTACCTCTCTCTAATCTCTACCCCTCTACGCGCACACATATGCACATATGTATATATATGCATTTAAATGTATGTGTGTATATATATATATATATATATATATATATACATACATACATATATAAACATATATATACATCTGCATATCTATATAAATACAAATATAAATATCTGCATATCTATATAAATACAAATATAAATACATGCATACATATACATATACGCATACATATGCATGTTATGTACATGAAAGTTTGAAAGACACTAATAAAAGCAAAGCTAAAAAGCCACCTAATTACACACACAAGTGCTTTAACTTAAAAGAGGGTGAGTACTACCTTTTTTTTTTTTTTTAAACAATTTTTATTGTTTTCAAAACAACAACTCAATACATGCCCCTCTACCTCCACCGTCGAAAGGAGAACCGTACATTTATCATTGCTACCAAACATCCAGGAGCTTAATTATCCTTCCCATGTGGACCCTCCCTCTCCCACCCCATGTCAGTGAGGGCGAGTACTACATTTACGTATTTGGAGATCTCCCAATAGAAAACCTAGGAAAAGTGGAGGTGGAAATTTCCACTTATAGGTTTGTGAATTGCATTCTGTAGTAATTAAGTGGTACTACTTGATGTACTATGAAATGCTGTTTATGAATCGGGCCCACATTCTTCGACTGTGTGAAACCCAGCCCAGAAGTGCTAGTATTCCTTTCACAAAAAGTGTTTGAAAATTGCACACTGACTATATGTGAATCTAATTGGATTTTGCAAACCAACCTACATACTAATAGGTCTGTTTAAAATAGCAAATCGCATTGTGTCGCAGAACGACCTGCCTAATTAATATTTGTTAGACCAGTTGCCTTTTATGTATTGGCTGAAACCACTGGGATGGTGTATTGCAAGTGACAGCAGCTGCTCATTTGTGAAATTCCATTCCAAATGGAATACCTTTTTTTCCACACACAGCCCATGTTACACTGTGGCTTGGCTTTCTTACCTTGACTCTATTTCTGCCTCGTGCATTTCAGCTTCTTGTGCAGGGAGGTAGGGCTTCCTTGTCTCATCGCAGGACAAGCAGCAAGGCAACTCTAACGGTTTTGCTGGACTTGGGGCCCAGTTCAGAAGGAGAACAGCAACAATTCTGAGATTCCACTCTTGGCTCAGTTTCTTCTCTACTGATGCTGGTTCCTTCTCTGTGCCAAGTTTATTTATTTATTCATTTATTTGAAAAGTTTTATAAAGCGCGAACAAGACCCTTACGGGTATCAGAGCGTTGTACAGATGTGGCAAAGGCACAAATAAAACACATTTGCACAAATGGTGTAGATAAATCCACACACTGTCAAACTGGGGGGGGAAACAAGGTCAGGAGATGGGGAGTTGGCCCGACCCGTACCTAATCAGAATTGCCCTAGAGCAAGATACCAATTAACAGACAAGAATACTGTAAGTCGAAACAACAGTGTAAAATAAGAATCGATTGCCCTAGAGCAAGATACCAATAATTAGACAAGAATACAATAAATCGAAACAACGGTGTAGAATAGGAATAACAAATTAAGACAGGGCATGATAACAAGTTGATGCTGGTAGTGTTCACTCAAGAATAGCCATTTGACATGTTTCTTGAAAGATGCAGTGGAAGGATTAGATCTAATCTCAGAAAACAGAGCGTTCCAAATTCTTGGAGCAAGTCCGTTGAAGGCACGATTGTAAGATTTTTTTCTTTTTGAATTTGGGAGGTTTCAAAAGTAGGGTAGACATACTTCTTAAGTCCCGACATGAGCCCGATAGTTCAAGCTTATTAGCCTAGTAAGCCGGGTGTATGTCTTTATGCGTCAAGCAAGCTATCTTGAAGCATATGGCCAGGCAAGCTTTGGGCAGCCGAGCAAGGGTCATCAAGTCGAGAGATAACCAAGGATTGCACAGCAGGCCAGACATCTTCAGGGGGGAGGAAAGGCTTGATTTTCTTAAGGGTGTTGATTTGAAAGATGGCTTCCTGGTAGTTGCACTGATGTGCGCTTGCATGTATAGGTATTTGTACATGGTGCTGTCTAACGATTTAGCAGAGTCAACCACCTGAGGGGTGCAATTAAGAGCAGTGAGTTGTTTAAGCCAGTCCAGGGTAGGTGCCAAGTGGTTGGGGGGATTAATCGGAAGGAATTCAGTTTTGAGAGTATTTAACAAAAGATGGTTCTGGGCTATCCATTGTTGAGTTTGTGAGAGAGCATCATTTTGCGTTTTTATGTCCTCTTGAGAGGAGATCTTCAAGTACAGTAGCGTGTCATCCGCATGCATGTGGTACTGAATGTTAGAGTGGTTCAGAATGACGGTAAGTGGTTCCAGAAGAGGGTTGAAAAGAGTCGGTGAGAGTGCGGAACCTTGCGGAACTCCAATTGTAACAGGGGTACTGGTTGCAAGGGAGTGGTTAACTTTAATTCTTTGTGTACAATTTAGGACCGGGCCCGTGAGACCCATCCTATTTTGCAGAAGAGCCATCAGGTTTTCATGTTTGATGGTATCAAATGCTGGGAACAGGTCCAGAAGAATCAGGAGATGAGGGACATTTTGATCAAGGGATCTCAAGGCGTCGTCACCATGTGCGTTAGTGCTGGTAGGGGTCAAGGAGTTGAAATTTCTCTATGTGGTTACATAATTGCGAGTGGATGCATTTCTTGAGCAATTTAGGATGGAAGTTGTTGGGATCAGATAAATCCGAGCTGGGCTTAGGGATGGGCGTGACATGCCCCGTCTTAAGGCAATCAGGTATCCTACCCTGTACGAGAGATTCATGAAAGATCCGGGACAACAGGGGGAGAATGGCCGAATTGAGATCTTTGAAAAACTTAGCAGGAAGTGGGCTGCTGAAATGGTTGGAAGGTTTAAGGGACGCCATGTTGTGGAGCAGCTCCGTGACATCTGGAAGGAGAAAGAAATTCCAACATGCGTTGTTTTTGAGGGAACAACCAAAGGGTAAGGACAACGCCGAAGGTTCCGCCAACTCAGCTGATGATGCGGTGAGGTTAAGAGGCCACAAAATGAGAGAGACCGGTATCCGCTCCACTTCGATTTTCCTTGATTTCTTTAGAGAAGTGCTCTTCAAAGTCCTCGCCACTAAGAAGCCAGGACAAGGGAGTCGAGATAGTGTTGCAGGAGTGGTTAGCTTGTTGCTTGATGATTTCAAAGAGCTTCCTGGGACTATTCATAGCGCCATCCAGCGTGGCCTGGTCCTGAATTGGTCTGTTTTAGCGATGCAGATGTGTTTGTTATAAATACTTCTCGCCTTCCTTAGCTGAAAGAGGCTTGTGGTGGAAGGTGTGTTTCTCCAAAGTCTCTCTGAGAGTCTGAGCTTGCGTCTCTCATCGTTTAGGGCACCATTAAACCAAGGTTTGGATTGTTTGACTGGAATCCTTTTGAGTTGCTTTGGTGCCATAGTATCAAAAATGTTAGCCATAGTGTTAATGTAGTGATCAGAAAGCTCGTCAAGGTTGGTCATGTTAGGACGGGGCTGAAGCCTATCTTTGGTGATGGATGTTAGAACATTGGTGTTGATGTCTCTCAAATTGCGAGTCAGTAGTTTATCTTTAAGAGGTTGGCCCTGTCTGCATGGGACCTTTTCCAAGATGTGGAAAGAAATTTCATGATCCGACCAGTCACAGGGTAGGATGTCACCCAGTTGTATGCTATTGTCTTTGGCAATGATCAGGTCGAGAGTGGCGCCCTTGTTGTGTGTAGGTTCCTTACAGAACTGTGAGAAGTTAAGATCGGAGAAGAAAGCCTTAAAGGAGCCGACTAAGAGATCATTAGTGTCATTCCAGTGAAGGTCAAAGTCTCCGAGGAATATATGGCAGATTTGGTCCGAACACGAGCTAATGACCTCCGTGATTTGATCAGATTATCACCCGGAGGATGATAAATCGAGTGAAGCACATAGGCAATCTTGGCCTTATTCCTAATTTCGATGAGTAGATGGTCACAAGAAGACAGCAAAGCACATTGCGATTGCTTTATGGGGAGACTGGAGCGATGAATGCAAGCAACGCCCCTCCCCCCCCCCAGCTTTAACAAGTCGATTGCGTCTGATAATGGCATAATTTGGGGGGGATTAATATGTCTAGGACAGTGGAGGAGGTATCATTGAGCCAGGTTTCAGTGAGAATCAGAAGGTCCAAAGTCTTGCAAAATGATGAGTTCTGAAATATCTGCTGCATGTTTCACTGCCGATCTGCAGTTGAGTAGCATCGATTTGATGTTATGGTTGGTAGTTATCCCTCCATGATGAGCGGTAGTTATTTGAAGTAGGTTTTACTTGTTAATCGATCTATGATTGACACCAGGTTCCTTGTCGGGGTCCAAAGTAATAGTAGGGAGGCTGGTAGTCGAGTTAGAGGAGGAGGAGAGAATCCTCGAGCCACTGTTGAATAGAATACTGAAGGATAGGGCCAGTTGTAATTTTCCACTGGTAGCTAATGCAGTATGATTTCAGCTTACGACGTAGTCTGCTGTTTTGTTCGAATCCTGGCCTTGGCATAACATCCTGTGATTCTGGGCAAATCACCTATTCTCCCTAACGTCTGGTTCTCTTGTAAAGTGTTCTGATGCCCTTGGGCCGAGTCCGAGCTATATAAAACTGCAAAAAATAAAGGATGCTACCCATACATGTTGACAAAAGGGTACAGTAAAGAGAGAACTTCCAGTGTGCATGCCAGATTGTCAGGGTCACTGGGGAACACATAGGGCTGTCCAGAAAATGTAAAAGGGTAGAGCTTTACAGCTTCACCAAGCTATGCAGAATACTTTGTCCCACAAGGCGATTTACTAAACAATATTAAGCAATTAAAAGTCCAATGCTTGTAGCTTATATTCCACCAAAAATAACTATACATTTTAAGCCCTTCGTATAAAGCTTGGTCTAAGTCCTCATTGTAATGTTCATATCTGTATACTGATAGTGCATAATGACTGTTGTTATGGCAGGGACACGAGTAAACAAACTTGAAGAAGAACATTGGCACTCTTACCTAGATTTTTAAAACATGTCTGTGAACCTGGTTATTATGTCTTTCTTTGTCTTTTAAATGCATTTTGTGTCTTAAATGCCTTTTTGTTTTGTCTATTATATATTTCTTCCTTTTAGAATATCCATTTGGGTTGCATAGTTTCAATGCAGAGTTTGTGTTTCGGGTTGACATGTCCTCAGCAGCTTGAAAGTGTACTGACAAGCCTGTATTTCATCTCCAGGAATCTTGTGAAGTTAATGATACTAATGATCTGACGTTTTGCAGTTTAGTCTAGATTGCGCTTGTTTTTACCTTCAATCAGATTTGTGGTATTTGCTTAATACACATCTACTATTTTTGTATCTTTTCTCTGTGGTTCTTAAAGTGTTATGGAACAGTCCGAGTCTCTCTTGCTTCTCTGCTCTTCCTCCAACTGAATGTCTTAATAAGACAATTTTCTACAGTGTCTGTGTGCCTACCCAAACCTAAAGTGTGTGCCTGGATTCAAGAATACATTTTTCCAAACCAATACGTAAACAATTAAAGCTGGTGGTAGTGTATCATTGATCATGGTGAGTGGTTCTATTGCAGAATTTAACACTGTTGACCATCTCTTACTGGTTCAGAGACTGTCTGACAGTTCAGTGGTTCTATTCTTTTCCCACTGGCAATGCTGTTTTTTGCAGCAGAGTCCAGGGTTATTTATTGCATGATGCCGGTGAGATTCATTCTATGTCCTCTCTTTTTTAACATCTACATGACACCTGCAGGACTGCTTGCTACTCAGCAAATTAGAGGTGCAGTTTTACATCTTCACTGATGATATACGGGTTATATTTAATCAGCGCCTGCAGAAGTCATTTGGTCCATACAGCCCATTACTACTGATCAACCTCACTGGCAGAGGAACAGCACTGAATGTCTACCAACTTGCTGAAGTACCCAGCCAAGACTCAACTGTTGATCACTAAAAATAACATATAGCCATGCTTGAAACTGTTGTTTGGCCTGAGGCTCAGGGCCTGTGACTTGATCCTATCAAGTCAGTGCTCTGTTTTGCTATCCGTATAGATACAGAGATATATCTGGAGCAGCAGGTGGCATTTGAGGCAAGAATTTGCTCATGGCAGGTAAAGGTAATCAAATTCTCCTCTTTGTGACCCATATTCACCACATGCCAGTGGTCCATGCACTAGTTTTATCACATCCCCACTGTGGTAACACATGCTAGCTTGGGATGGCAGACAAGTCTTTGAAACGTCTACAAGCAATTCTGAATGTGTTGGCCCATTTGCTAACAGCCAGTCCGAGATGTCCACATAGGTCATCAATTTTACACTGGCTACCAGCAAAAAAAATGAGTCCTTTTCAAGGCCATGGTAACAATTCATTGTGCCTTTTATGGCAGAGTTCACCCTTTTTTTAAAAACCAAATTCATCTTCTATAGACCACTCTGAACTCAGAAATTCAGATGCCCTTGGACTCTTGCCAGCCTGGGTACCTGAACCAAGACCGCCTGCAATGAAGCCTTTCAAAAACTGCCACAAGAGAATGGCACAAGCTCCCCAGCAATATTCCATAAATTTCTCAATGGCTTCCCTGCGCAAAGCGTTACAATTATCTGTTCAAGCTGCTACAATCAATTTCTCCCTGCCTTTTAGAATCCTCACAGCACTGATCTCAATTTCCTTTACAGGTTTTCATTTGATGTCTTTTTCCTTCTCCTAACATCATGAAACTTTGGCAAACATGTGCTCAATAAATAACAAATGCAAATGCTTCATTTCAAAGTTCACACAAATTAGTTGGAAGGCTGATAAGGATGTGGATTGTAAACGCATATGTTGTATGCAGGTGTAGCAGCGAGTGAGAAGGAATAGTTCTTCCACAGATCAAAATAACAAATGTCTTCATAGGAGACAATACGGGCCTGATAATGAGTTTGGCAGTCCACGGACCGCCAAACCCGTGGTGGAATTGCGGTGGCAGTCGGGGACCGCCGCCCTAGTGGCTTTTGCACTGTGGCTTTCGCATGGCGGTGCCTTTTTCAAAGGAACCACCATGGGAATGCCAAAGGACCTCCAACCAGACCAGGAGAAAACTCCTAATCTGGTTGTTAGCCGGCAGTCGATCTTGGCAGTGCGGGGCGGTGGCGTGCCACCCCGCTCACTCACTGCCAAAGTCATAATCAGCCCCTATGCACCGACATTGCAACATCTTGGTATTTCATTACCTTTTATAAATGAAGTATGCAAGAAACGTTTGACATTTAGTGACAACTATTTCTTTTTGCCTGTTGGTGTTATGACAATTTGTCTTTTCTAACCCCTAGTTGTGCAGTTATGGAGGCCATCGCCACCAACCATGACTTCTACATTGGGTTGGCCTTGGCTATAAGCTCAAGCATATTCATAGGAGGAAGCTTTATCCTGAAGAAGAAGGGGCTTCTTAAGCTCTCAGGGCGTGGCTCTGTCAGAGCAGGTATGCAATTATTGTTGCTATTTTTTTTTACACATTTTAGTTGATGAAGTTTACAAATAAACAGCTTTTGTCTTGCAATCCTTGCCAGTATCGAGTTTGAAATGGCCTATCATTTGGAACACCATTTTACTCTTGACTAGAAGCTGACGTTTTCAATGGTAAAATCTATGTATGATTTGAAAATTAGTGAATTACTTCTACTCTGACCTATACAATTTATTAAACTGTTTAATACTGAAACCATTATACTGAAATATTTAAGTTTCTGTGGGTATGTGGTAATTGCCACAGTTGGTAAACTAAATAGTTTCAGTATTTATTTCCTAATGCACTATTTGCTAGGTTCCCCCACAGACCGGTTTTTATTTAGTTTCTCCTTTTTAGGTCTAGCCTACCAGACAAAAGGCATATTGTGGGCTTACCAAGAAGTTGGAGCGGATTAAAGCCCACTAATTGCTTATCATTTGTTGCCTGTATTGTCACTTATTTAGTTTCTTGTTATTTGATGGCTTTCATTGTCCCAACCTATCTGTCTTGTGCTTGTGTTTCCCCTCAAGTATAGCCTTTTAACCAGATCTCTGATTGATTGGCTTGCTTCAGTCCTTCCACTTCTCACTATTTGTTTTTCTTTTTTTGCTTAAGTACTTAAGTTATTGTTCTTCAACGGTGCTGCACAGTGTCAGGAAAAAGCATGATTCTGTAGAACATCGCCAAAAGACATTGCCAAACCCAATAGGTGCCAAAGGCGTACTGGTTTTGCCAATAGTTATCAGTTGGACATTGACCCCATTATGTTCCATGATTCAAATGGACCACTAAGGGCCTTCAGCTGTCTTGAAGAAGTCACCTGTATAGCCATGTTTCACTTTCAGCTTTCTTAAGTGATAACAAACCTGTTTTGTGCTAGAGTGGGGAGGGCAGTGTTAACTGGAGTATTTTTTCTCTTGCATTACGATACTCTTAAACATTAGCATCTGGTTAAACAGGCATGGATACATCCAATTCTGTCTTTTAATGTTTTACCGTAAACACAGGCACCAATGCAGTTTATCATATTAAGGCGTGTCCTATTGTGTTTTGCCACTGCTGGGAAAACGTTTGCAAAAACGATTGCCTTTTGTATATAATGGTTATAGCATACAAAAATGTGAATGTGACAAACAGCATGATGATGGAGTTGACTTTTCAGTTGTAATCTAGTGCATGCATCCAATGGAAGCTCTTCCTAGAATGTGGAATGATGCATCAAATAGCTAATTGCATGTGGTGAGAAAGTAATAGTTCACTAGTTGGATCCAAAGCCCACCCACTTTATTTTAAAGAATTGGTAACAATACGTTTGCAGACAGCTATGCTGTCAAGGAAGATCTAAACAATTCCGAATGGTGAGAAAGGATGTAAACCATACTTTGTAGTTCTACCAAAATATGTTTCTGTGTGGTTGTGGGTTTGTATTTTTGTCCAAAAATGCTTGTGGCCTGTTACAGTGAGTGAACAATTATAGTAATTAGTTGCTGTGGAGCTTTGACCTTTTCTCCAATGTCTGCCTATTATGTACCTAATGAACAACTTCCAATTCTGAGACACAGTCATCTGCCTTTTGGCTAGGTTTGCACTATAGAAATATCATATACGTGCATACATTGAATAACAGAGAGGGATTATGCATTTTCTTACTCAATGATTTTGAATAGTGCACCTGTATGTTGCCCCATTGCCTCTTTAAATCACTGGATTGTTTAAAAGTGGCCAGTGAACAGCTGATCTGTAAAGAGACAGTGCATATGCAAGTATTACGGAGTGAATGTCCCTGAGCAGAAATATCAGAGATTGATTAATATTCATATTGCTGTCAGTCACCAATACACATGTTGGGGACAGGGGTGGCGCTGATTAAGCCTGTTAACCCCAAGGTCTTCATTAAAAGGGGTAGTTTTGGGACTTTTACATTTTTTAGGCGTATTCTTAAGTACTGTTACTGGGAAATAGATGTAGTACTAAGAACAGTACTTAGACAGGGGTTAGTGAGTTTTACTTGAAAACAAGGGATCTTTGCCAAACAATCAAGATTCTGCCTCCATCGATAACTTGAAAAAACACAGTGAGAGTATTCCTTTTGTAATCAGCCCTGGGCTGCGTGATGAGCACTTATTTACCAATGAACCTTCATTAAAGCTACATTGATATGTAATGGTGCAGGCCCTGCACTAGATGACCATGTTTACTTCCATTAAGCCCTTTTAAGTTTAATGTGGAGTCCTTTATTTTGTATTTCCAGAAACCTTTCACTGAAGAACCTGCTTTTTTCTTTATTGATAAACAGTGTTGAGACCTTTCTAATTCCCCTTTTAACATGAATACCTTGTTTTATTGATCGAGCTCCATAACCTGATTTCTGCGCAGTCTTCTGACACGTTTTCTATCATGTGCCCCATTTATATGAAAAATCCTGCTCTTTCTCAGTTCCGGCTAAAAAACGTTTTACCCTCTGCTCCACTGTTTTTTATTTAAATGGTTAAACCTGGATGCTGTTGAGCCTCACAACTACCTGACTTGCATCTGAGAGCAAGCCTCTGCTTCTGTAATGCTCTCTTGTTGTGTGAGGCCGTCCTCATCAGTAAATAAGGGTAGTCTAAGGTTTTTCAGAATATTCTCCATCATTGGCTCATTCATATGAAAACAAGTCACTAGAGTCCCTTGTAGTAACCTTCAAATAGCTCGCCACTTCTTTATCCCCATCGGTTCTATCCTGTTCACACCGTTGATCATCCCCATACATTCTTACTTCTCATATTTTTGTTTTAAATAGGCAATACGTTTCCCACCCAGTGTCATATAGTCTCCTTCTTCTCATCTCGTTATCATTTAGTTTTGAGTTAGTGTTCTTGTATTAAGGGTGCTTAAGTCCCATGTACATGGGTTTACCATGTTATTTTAATTTTCCTTCTTTTCGCAGTTTTGTCTTGTTTAGCCTGGCCTGCCTGAAACGGGATGATCTTCTAGCCACTTTTCCTTGGAGGATAGGTGCTTTGTTTGCTTCTTTATTTGGCTGGTGTAGCACTAAAACTCATTGGCTTGTCAAGGGATATCTGGCTGACCCTCTCTCTGAAACCAGGGCGTCGTCAACGACTTGTTACTGCTTAGGTTTCGTAGAGGGCTTGCTAAGCATGTTACTGATATTCGCTTGGGCCGATTCCCTCTCTGCTAAGTGTGTGAGGCCTTATACATGGAATGAGAATCACAAGAAGGTGATTTACATAAATAGACATGTAATAGATACATAGACAGTGTGGCTTCACAACTTGATGTGGTAAACACATGCCCTGCAAAGCAGCATGTAGGTGGGAGGTCTGATGCAGGAATCAACTGAAGAACCATCTCCGGAGTCCTCGATCGGCGCCCTGTTCACCTCCCACAGTGAACGCATGACTACAAACTGTGCAGAGGATGAACTCTCCACGAGGTCCTTGCCAACCTAGGCTTCTAAAATTAAAAGCAACAAGTTGCCACCTTTTTTTCCCTTCGGTCCAGAGGCATTGCAACTACCACCTGCAGTGCAGTGCTGGGGGATAACTCCTTAAGGCATAACTTTTTTGATGTTTGAATCTCTTGATGGTACCTCTAAATAAGAATATTCATAGTCCGGTGTTTATGAGGGTGACAGTTGCATCTGGAAGTTTGTAAACTTACTGTCACTATTGCTTTTATTGACACAAAGAAAATGTTCATCTATTTACGTGCAAAACCACAGAAAGGTCTATTGAGGATCAGACTCCTGGTTGGGTCTACAATTCACATTTGCATGTGTTCTGGTTAAAATAAAGTTTCATTTTCTATGAGGTAGATTTGCATCAGCTTTAAAAGCACATGAAAATACCATAAAGTTCATTATATACTCTGGAAGCAGATGTGGGAGTTGGGTGAGAAAAACACGAGGATATTGGATTTTCAGAAAGGTGTAGCTTGATGACTGAGAGTACATTTGCAGAAAAGGATAAAAGGCTAAAACTCCTAAAGGAACATAATATTAACTCACTATTAGAATGCTGCATTGAAGACTTCACAGTTATATCTCTAGATAAACTCTCATGACCATTTGACTATCTACTGCTGAAAGCTGCAGGAAGAACTACATTTTATATGGGTAAAATATATGCAGAGTTTGAGTAGAGAAAAATGAAAGCTCTACATACAATTCGCATTCTTACACTGTAAATAGACAAGAGCTGAAAACCTTTGTATGTGATAGAGCCATGGACATTAAATAGTGCTCTGGTGTGGCCCAAAGTCTAATACTGTTGAAGTAATGCTTAATTCTTACATTTCCCATGTCTTCACTTTCAGGTCAGGGTGGTCATGCATACCTGCGTGAGTGGTTATGGTGGGCCGGGCTTCTTTCCAGTAAGTATATCTACAAGACTCTGCCCCCTCTAAAAATGAGGAACTGAACTTAATTTGCTTGGTTACTAGGCTCCCTTCCTCACTTTGTTCTATACTAACACCATTGGTCTTTAAATTAGAAGCATAGGCAGAACTGTTGAGTAGAAGCTTTCTCTATTGTGATCTTAAGGACTGGCCAGTGCTCACTAAAACCCTGTTGCACTCTTTAGGATCTGTGACTTAGATGTACTTTAACTCAATCCCTGACTGCATCACTATGTTGCTGTGAAATCCAGATATTCTGCAACCTGCTGTATCATGGCCATTTGCATTTTTGCCATGTTTATTTTGCTATTTAAATTCTCACAGGACTATCGCCACATTTTGTTTGTTACATATCATGATTTTAACTTACAATTAAATACTGGACTTTTAATTACTTTGATCCCATTTGACTTTTATGGTAAATGTCTTAAAATTGCTAGCAGTTTCTGTGCTTAGCTGCAAGTGTCATCCATGTATGTCAGTGCAATTTTCTGAGAGAGGGTAGTGGTCGGGGCAAGGGGCTAGAACAGCTCTAAAATACTAAATAAATGATGACAGTGTTGATGGGAGACAGCTACCTGCACCAGTAATACACACCTTGTTGAATCAGAAAGTCTGCAAATGATACTCCATTATCTTGAAAGTTTGCTTTACTTTGATACACATACATACATGAGAGGTTTACACAGTATGCAACAAGACTCTTCTCTGTGCTTTGAAGCTCCTTGGATTGACTGTTCTCTCCTTTCAGTGGCAGTTGGAGAGGCCGCAAACTTTGCTGCATATATTTTTGCACCCGCCACACTGGTCACTCCGTTGGGCGCATTGAGTGTTTTAGTCAGGTACGTCTGTGGTGTGACTTTCATCATCTTTGTGTCTTGTCATTTTACCAGCGTTTCATACTGTTTTATTCCATTCCATTCCCAAATAGTATACACAGCTCTAGCCTCTCTCATACACTTTCCTCTTGACATCATTATTTCATCAACTAAAAACATTTGCAAATCTTCATTCATTGCCTCATTCACCCTCTGCCCACTTACACCACATTAATGTCCTACTCAGTTCTAATCACTCTAATGTACATTCTAGACCTAATAACACTAGACTGTTACAACAATCTCTTGTCTGTATTTTCTGTCGGCGTGTTCCATGTGTCTCATACCATACTAGACTCCTCCGTTTTTTTACTCAGTCTTTTTTGTCTGTAGAAAAGAGGGTCATAAGATGATTCCTCACCTTGGTGATGAAATCCATCTCATCTCACTCAAGCGACCCCTTGAAAGTTCCTTATGCTAACAACAGTTTTCCTTGAGCAGCCCTGAAGTTAGATATTTTACCCTTGCGGCACTGTGCACTAGAATGTCTTCCCACTGTAATTGGAGCGGATTGCATCCCAAATGCATAACAAAAAATCACCTTCCAAACTTTCTGTAAAATGTTTTAATATTGGAATATTTTTCATTATGTGTTTGCGTACATGTTCACACTCCTCCTCCCTCCCACCATTGAGTTTCTATAAATTCTTTTATAATGCACCTTTAATATGGCCACATTTTTCCTTGTAGAAACATGCACATTAAAAATACAACATTCTCAGCTATGCGTATACAAATAGGTGAAAGAAATCAAATCACACAAAGCCCAGTGTTTTATTGTGATTTCCCTTCAAGACACCGTCTTGGGGAAACAAAAAAACATGAATTCAGTCTCAATAGATGCATCACAATAAACACCTTTAAATACGGCATTCATACAAAATTGGGAACAGTGCAATAACTGTTTCATCACACAAATACTTTGTAGCAGGTATAACAATGTTTTGCAACTTGACATAATTCAACCAATAAATCAACCCTATACATTCTGTTCCCATTTGACATTCGTTCTCCTGAACACCACTCTGTGGAGAAGTGTGGCTCAATGGTTAGAGCGGCAGACCCTGATGCAGAGGTCTGGCCCGGACCAGGGTTCAATTCCTGCTTCGGCGGGTCTTGGGCTCAATTTCCCCGGACCCGATAATTCTCGCCTCGTGCCTATTCTAATCATGTGTCCCACTCTGCAACTCTGGGCAATAGCTTGCTTAATCTCCACAACGGCCCCAAAAGCGCTAGGATGCCTGGATTCACCTTGGGGGTGCCCAGGAGTGGACACTTCACAGGGAAAGGCCAGGAAGTGTTCCACAGCGGTATGTGCACAGCGCCTGAGAGACCCTTTCGGGGGTGTGCGGAGCGCTACATAAATGCACTACATTTACATTTACATTTCACTCTCATCTACAGATGCTATGTAGGATGATAAATGCTAGATCAGCATTTGTTGAACTGAAGAAATTCATGATGCAGTGTTTGATACACAAATTCAGATACTTATGTTCCTGAAAGATGGTACCTAGCACAATCTGATACCCCCAAGAGACGGGGTAAATCTTATGCACATGTTACAATTAAGAGAGATGGGAGTTAGCAATTTTCTCAGAGAACTAGTTCATAAAAGTGACCACTTCTATGAGTTAGGAAGGGGCTAAGTCTGACTTGATGTATTCAACTTGGGAGGTATCTGAAACGTCATCTGTTACATGCAGGCAGGCATATTGGCCACCAAAGTATGATGCCTATTTTCTAAGTTCTTTTTTGTTTAATGTATGTATTTTTTTTTTGTAACTGTTTAGTTGGGAAATCTTACAAGTGAATCTTAACACTCCATTGAACAGGCTCATCAATCATCATGGGTTGCTGAAGAAATTAGAGCCCTAACTATTCTATAGATACTCCTCACATGACTCCAGTAATATTATGATTCCCTTAAAAAGGAAAATGGCAAATCTAATCTAATAAAAATTGTCTCCTAACATCATCTGATCATTAAAGTATCCTCTTTCAGTATTTTTTGCTTATGCCCCCAAATCACAAGAGAGCATCTACTTGTACTGCATTTAAATAAATCAGGAGGTCTGCTAGGCGAAGCTCTAAGGAATAAATACTCTGGAATTTGATGGAAGAAGTGCAATTAACTTTACAGATTTGCTTGCCTTGGATGACCTTACTCTAGGTGGTCAAGAAAAATTCAGTCTCAAACAAATTGTTGGTCTATGCCAGCATTAAAACATAAGAGAGGAATCCGTACAAGAAATAGGGAAAAACATTTTGTGAAAAGACAACATTTAAAAAAAAAAACATAACAGACTTTATTACAAGGTAATTGGAAAACTGAAAGAAGCATTCTTGCAACAAAAATTGTAGAAACCAAATGCACGGGCCTTATTTTGTATTGTACACTTGCTGCTATCAATGGAACCCTAAGAATCATGCATTCCTTTTCCTCCAATGATATGTGAATAAATAGCACAAAACTTTCATGACAAAATTATTACTTGCAGGAAGAATTTGAAGGTGATTGCAAAGCCACATGCCTCTTGAAACATGCCTGAAACACGTTTAATAAATACATTGCTGATCACCCCACAATCCACTGACCATTTGTAGACCTTCATATTCAGAATGGTATTGGCGAATGATGTGGAGAGGCTATTCTCAAAACCAAAAGAATTGGAACCAGGATAGGATTCCAGCTTGTATTTGCTCCTATGTTCCTCGCTAAGACTTTTGCTTAATATATTATCAAATTAGTGAATGCATCATACGTTGAGGGGAGTTTACTTTTGCCTCTCAAGCATATTGTAATCACGCTGCTTCCTTTAATAAAAAAAAATTAAACTCTAGGTGACCAGGTGAATCACTGACTTCACCCAGACCTTTCCAACTGTGCACAGTTTTCTTGACCAATAACAATTGGTTTTAGGCCACATCAAGTCAAGGATACGTTCCTGCTGCCTGTGACAAATGAGCTACTTCCCTTTGCAATTGAGGGGTAGTGATTGTGCTTCTCCTGGACCTTTCAGTGGCCTCTGATACAGTGGACCAAAAGCCATAAAATCTCCTTAAGAGAACCGTAGCAGGGGTTGATGGCAAATCCATTTAATGGTTTTCATGTAAAATGCAATAAACTGGTCCCTTTTGTCTTTAGCAACTCATGGACAACAAGTGTGGTACCACAAGACTCTCCACTTTCTCCAGGATTATTCATTGTTTATGCTAGTCCCTTGATTGACACATTTTAGAGCAACATCTCCTCGTTCATTCCCATGTTGATGGCATCCAGGTGAATATATGAGTGGAAGGAGTCAGGTGGGACTATGAGGACCTATAGGCATGTATTAAGGTGAATAGTGGATATCTTCCCCCGTTGAGATTAAAACTCACATGTGAACCTTTGTTTTTTTTATGAAGGGCTCTTGTAATTAATGGGATTTTTGGATGTCTTGCTTACGCCCATCAGATAATACAGCTCTCACACTATGGCTTACCACCTGGCGCATCAAAGACTTCAGCACAAAACAAACAACACCTTTAGAAAAGGATTTTATTTAACAAAATGCAATGACTCTCTCTCTTTTAGAATAATGCTTGGGGTTTATTACACAATGCTCTCTAACAAAGGCTGTCCCAGATGCCAAATGCACAAGATTCAAATACATGTAGAGCTATATATATATATGTATATGCCAACTATAATCTAATGCATGAATAATACTGATTAATAAACAGGCAGCAACTAATATAAGATAAGATTCAGGCGTATTTATACTGGACGTCCTGCAAGAGATCAGAAAGATATATAGATATATATACAGCAGATGGTTACTCTGGATGTGCACCTCAACTCACTCCCACATCACAAAGAAAACACTTCAAATGATCAAAGCCACTGGCTAAACATCACAATGGCAATAACCTAAACTCAATACATCACCTGGTGCAAACACTGCATCTGCATCTTAGCCCACTTATGACCAGGGGAGTTCACAGCTGGGGTTCAGAGCTCAGCAACCAGGGTCCACACTCCGAGATAGATGCATCCGCCCTCACTCGGATTCCAAACTCCCTGTTTCTGAGACCACAACCCTCAACTTTAAACACATTAGAAAGTTCCCGAAAGACACTTTCCCTGCGCCAGAGGAATCTTACCAGAACTGGCCAAGTTGCAAGCAAGCATTCCCACGGCAGGAAGGAGCTCTCACGTCCCTTCCTCCATTCTCACATATTCCAGCCTCTATCTTGACAAAGCGCTCTCAAGGCCTTCCAGAGTACATTAAACAAAAGCAATCGCTCAGAAAAACAGAAAGACCTTCGATGTGAATAACCCAAACAACTCGCAAGCACTGCTGTGAACGCAGAAAAACTGCAGCAAGGCAAAGCCAGGGGAAAAGGATGACTTGAGGCCACGTCAAAGCCAATAGTAAGCACTCCATAATTAACAACTTGCAAGCACTGCTGTGCATGCAGAAAAGCTTGAAGCAAGGCAAAGTCAGAAAACAAGATGACATGAGGCCATGTCAAAGCCGATAATAAGAACTCATAATTCTCATAACTGTACTACACAATACACATTTCTGCACAACTGCTTATGGCATCACATACTTTATCTCTCAATGTCCTATAGCATCACATACTTTATCTCCCAATGTACAACACCGAGCACGTGTGCACCACCGCTCACAACACTGCACTTCGACATTCCACACATCTCTCTCCCTCTCACGCCTTCAAATGCACCTCCCACACCTTCTGTTCTGTGCAAGACTGTTCTACTCCGTGACAGCTCCCACTGAAAGACAGCAAGATTACAATAAAGAAGAGAAGCAGGCATATGCAGGACCGTCCTACATTAAGGCTAGGGTAAAATAACACCCTAAAGTCAGTTAAAATGATGGTAGTTGAAGGTCATCATAGGGTGCCAAACCACAAGAGCGCCTCTTTCACTACATTCCACCCCATGACCTTTGACTATCATCATTTACATATATCAAAAACCAAACTTCTTAACTAAAGGCACAACTACGAGTAAAGCACATGTTGAAGCAGAAACTCATGTGCTGAACTGAAAGCACAAGTATAATACTGTGAAATTATAAAAGCATGCCTTAAGTCAAGGTGACATTCTCTTTTCTTCTACAGTCTATCCCTGGCGCCGGGAAACCCATTGTGGGTAGCTGTGCGCGGTACAAGCTTAAATAAATAAATAAATAATCATTTCAAACCATGTAGAAATAGCTCATGCATATCTAGATACTCAGCAAGAATAAATGTTTGATGGATACACAAAATAAATGAATCAAGCTTTTGAACTCGGTAATGCTCCTAATGTCTCTAATGGTTAATACTGGAACTTCTACTGAGAAAGCAGCCAAACTTATATATTTTGTGCTAAAAAATAAAAGCAACATTAACACCTTCTTTTTATCTTTAACTCAAAAAAAAATCTTCTTCTCAACATCATTGTTGTTCTTTTTCTTAAACAAACAAACAGGCCTTCTCACATCCAAAAAAATAACTGTGAACATTGTGCTTCATCTTTACTAAATCAGTTAATCGGTCTTGGAGGTCTGTCTGGTCCGTTCAGCCACAGGATTCAGCTTGCGCTGTCCGGTGATCCCTCCAGGCTTGGGGGAGGGGGGGTCCCACCCATACGGGGCACTCCGACACGGGCAGAGACATCAGGCACACCAACACATCGCAGTATGATGACCTGGAAAAGAAACAAGCATCACTCTTCTTACAAAAAACATTTTTTTTAAAGCACACGTTTTCCTGTCCCTGTTTTGAGTCTGAAGGCACAATATTATCATTCCTGCCTGCATGGTTCACTGCTGGCTCTGTGGAATTGTCTGAGAATTCTACCCACGCTTTAGCCTCTGAATTCTTGGTATTGGGATGAAACTCTTTTTACCTGCACAGCAAGAATGGCTGGGGCAGTCTCCTTCCTGACTTGTTTTCCACTCACTGCTGAATACGTGCTCCCTTTATCAATTGGCAGAAGCCCAAGGCAATCCAGCTGCTCTGTCTGCTCTGGTAATTTTCCTTTCTTCAACTCGCCCTTCACCTTCTGTGAGACTGGTCTGGCTTGTGCACTCTGACACATAAGAATCACAGTTCTGAGTAAACCTAGGGGAATATTCATCCCTTCATTTTCTGCCCACCTGTTTGTATGGTCCTTATCTCCAAGGTGCTCATATTTAGTTATACACACGTGTGTCACCACCTCTGTCTCCAAGATTTTAGTATTTTCATCTGTAAGGGAATTAAGTGTTCTGTCATGCACAGTAACTGCGCTTTGCAGTACAATCTGCCACTTCACTGGGGAATCCTGTGTCTCAAACTCCACCCCTGGACTTTCTATTGGGACCTGTGCAAACTGTTCATGCAAAACTGCAGTCTCTGTCTGTATATGCCACTTTATAACAGTGGCTACCTCCCACTGATAAATCACATTATGTCCTATTGCCTTCTGCTCAGTATCTGTCAATGCGCTAAAACACGAAAGCATCTGTATTTGTCCAGCATCTGAATTTAAAAGTAAAATAGCACACTGCTTCTGAAATGGCACACATGATGCACTGTCTCCTTTCTGAATTGACCATGCTTTTAAAATCCTTTCTTTTTCCAAAATACAGTTTTTCCATGTAGAGCAAGATTCATCATTCACCAACATGTCTGATTTATACCTGCAACCAGTGATCGCTAACAGACTAGTCTGTCTATCTCCCTTCACATTCCTTTCTGGCTGAGTAACATCCTCAAAAGAATTCATTAAGACCGTCTGTGAAGCCTGCAGAATAACTGGCACGTTCTCTAAGTTCACATTTTTCACATATGACTCATCATAGCTGGTCAAAACAAATGGCTTCAGAGCTTGGTACATGTTTAACTCTTTTTTCAAAGACTTGTTTTCAAACTGAGCATCAGCCAACTTCCGTCCCAGCTCACTACATTCCTTTTCTAAATGTTCAAATTTTTGATACATGCTAAACCATGCATTCAAGATGACACCACTGTTTCTGTCTGAAATACCAAGTTGTTTTCCTTCTTTGAGAGAGACAAGCTCACACTGAAATAAATCAGTTGGCATCTGGGTCTCTGCATGCACCTTAGAGAACATTTTCCCCTTTACATTTCAACGTTCGAATCCTGCAAGTGACGCCAAGATGTAATGAATGTGATTTTTGGATGTCTTGCTTAAGCTCATCAGATAATACAGCTCTCACACGATGGTTTACCACCTGGCCCAGCAAAGACTTCAACACAAAACAAACAACACCTTTAGAAAAGGGTTTTATTTAACAAAATGCAAGGACTCTCTGTCTTTTAGAATAAGGCTTGGGGTTTATTACACAATGCTCTCTAACAAAAGATGCCAAATGCACAGGATTCAAATATATGTATATATATATATATATATATATATATATATATATATATATATATATATATATATATATATATATATATATATTTGCCAACTATAATTGAATGCATGAATAATAAACAGGCAGCAACTAATATAAGATAAGACTCGGGCGTATATATGCTGGACGTCCTGCAAGAGATCAGAAAGATATCTATATATATACAGCCGATGGTTACTCTGGATGTGCACCTCAACTCACTCCCACATCACAATGAAAACACCTCAAATGATCAAAGCCACTGCCTAAACATCACAATGGCAATAACCAGAACTCAATGATCAAAGCCACTGGCTAAACATCACAATGGCAATAACCTAAACTCAATACATCACCTGGTGCAAACACTGCATCTTAGCCCAGTTCTGACCAGGGGAGTTCACAGCTGGGGTTCAGAGCTCAGCAACCAGGGTCCACACTCTGAGATAGATGCATCCGCCTTCGCACGGATTCCAAACTCCCAGTTTCTGCGTCCGCTACCCTCAACTTTAAACACATTAGAAAGTTCCCGAAATACCTCGTCCCCGCGCCAGAGGAATCTTATCAGAACTGACGAGTTCCAAGCAAGCATTCCCACGGCAGGAAGGAGCTCTCACGTCCCTTCCGTCATTCTCACATCTTCCAGCCTCTATCTGGATGAAGCTCACACAAGGCCTTCCAGAGTACATTTAACAAAAGCAATCGCTCAGTAAAACAGAAAGACCTTGAATGTGAATAACCCAAACAACTCGCAAGCACTGCTGTGCACGCAGAAAAACTGCAGCAAGGCAAAGCCATAATTAACAACTTGCAAGCACTGCTGTGCACGCAGAAAAGCTTGAAGCAAGGCAAAGTCGGAAAATAAGATGACATGAGGCCATGTCAAAGCCAATAGTAAGAACTCATAATTCTCATAACTGTCTAACACAATACACATTTCTGCACAACTGCTTATAGCATCACATACTTTATCCCTCAATGTCCTATTGCATCACATACTTTATCTCTCAATGTACAACACCGAGCACATGTATGCACCACCGCTCACAACTCTGCACTTCGACATTCCACACCTCCCTCTCCCTCACACGTCTTCAAATGCACATCCCACACCTTCTGTTCTTGGCAAGACTGTTCTACTCCGTGACAGCTCCCACTGGAAGACAGCAAGATTACAAGAAATAAGAGAAGCAGGCATATGCAGGACCGTCCTACATTAAGGCTAGGGTAAAATAACACACTAAAGTCAGTTAAAATGATGGTAGTTGAAGGTCGTCATAGGGTGCCAAACCACAAGAGCGCCTCCTTCACTACAGCTCTTCATGAAGAAAAACAGTCATAGTAAGAGTATCCTCATTCATGTTGCTAGGTTGAGAAATTGTATTAATTGAAACACTCAGAAACTGAGAGCCCAGCTGGTTAGAACTATAGTGCACTCATGTTTGGAATAGGGCATCATCCTAGTTCATTGTGCCTCTAGGAAGCTAATTAATTGCCTTCAGATAACCCAGATTATTGGAATAGAATTATATTTTCTGGTATCTGTGGTCAGTCAAAGGTTCTACTGGATACTAGTACAGTCTAAGATTTGCTTCAAAGTCTTATGTTTGATACCTTCATATTGTACACCCATCGGGTCAAAGCGTATAAGCCAAAAAAGAACAGCTCTGCGGTGCCAGGGCCAAGATTAAATGGCATTCACTCATTTCAAGTTAAAATCGATGGATGGAAGGAGAATGATTGCATCTATGTGGAATAAATTTGCAATGGACATTATAAAATCTTTCATGTTTGGGACATTGAGAAGTATATTGCAGACATTTTTTTCTGGTTGTCCAATTGCTCTTCTTGAATGGCAGTAGGTTGTTTAGCTTCACATTTCAACTACAGCCAGCACGGAAGTTTAGTGGTTGACATAAATCTTTTTATTAATTAATTCAATCTTACAGAGCTATTAGCTTTAAAACCTTGTGATACAAAATGCTGCTGGGCTAAGACCCAGAACAGGCTGGGGGTGAGGTCAAAGTAAAGGTTTGGCACGTCCTAATCTGTAGGTCCCATCATGAATTCCTATGATTGCTAAGCATGGTGCTTGATTTGGAATGTGAAGGTTACTACAGAGTCGGATCTTTTGCCATCAATGGCCAATGTCAAGGCTACACTGTAGAAAGTGGCACCAGTGTCCTTTTGCTGTTGGATCTCTGGTGATATCCAGCTGTTCCAGAGTACTGGCAATGGCATGAAACCCTCTTTCAACCATCCGACCCATAAGCATTTGATGGGATCCACCCACAGGTTAGTTGCTGCAGGAGTGGGAATCGGACTGTTCGGAAAACTCATTTTGTGTCTGCCTTCCTGGCCAAATAGTAGGTGGAGGCTCTTGATTCATAGCTGAGGATTTTGGCATCTGTTTGAAGGGCCCCTGAACTGGGTATATTTCTTATGGGAACTCTTTGGTGTCTTTTTTTCTCTGTCCCCTGTGAGCATTGGGTTTTAGTCTTCTGCAGTAACTTTATCAAGTAGTGTTGTGTTCAGGACCTAAACAGAACATGAATCTGAATTTGCCACCTTACAATCACAATGAATGCATGGCAGCTATGAACATGAATGCAAGGAAAAAACTGATGATCCTTAAATATATGAAGAATATCCCAGCTCTGCATAGCAAAAAAAATGAACTAACATGGCCGTCTTGGAACGGACCATTATGGGTGCTCCATGGTACTAGAAATGTAAAGGGGCAAAGTGTTTTGGCGTTCTTACTGATGGCAGGGAAAATATTCACAACATATCAATCTGATGAGGATCTCCCTGCTGGAGGTTTATTGCAATGAAGAGCAAATAGAGAGTATCTTGTATTAAAGTTTAGAGTGTAGTCCTGACCACACTAACTCCAGCACTAGGCTCTTGTGAACACTAGGAATCTCCCTGTATGCACTGCTGTGACAGAAAGAACCTGATAACATTTTGTACAGCAAGCTTCTAAAATTATATTTTCTTAACATAAACTGGTCTTAATCAATATAGTATATACAGCAAATGACTAGGCTAAGTAGCTCAGCAATACAAGTTGTGCTTAGAATTCACTCTGATCAGAAGGTTTCTCTGTACCCATTTCGTCAGGTAATAGCGAGTGATTTGTGCTGGGATTAATAAAACACACAAGGCAATAGTTTTGCAGATCAGAAAGGGACAAACCGTTCAATATTGCAACATTGTCAACCGTTCCAACCTTCTGAATTCAGAATGGGGTTAGTATTTCCATGGGCGGATTCCTCCCAATATTTCTTTGCAATTAGGCCATTTGTTTTTTACCTTGACCTCTTGAAATAAATAAATGTTTGTTTTAACTGGTATGTTGTCACACTTTTATGCTCACCAATTAAGAGTCACGCAAACCTGCATTTGCAGTTGAATGCGCAGTTGGCTTTGTAGGCTCTAATCTTCTTTCCTACACTGCATCCAAATCGTCATCCAATTCTTATGTGAGTCAACATTTAAGCCCTCCTTGATGTACATTTTGTTTTATGTTCACAAGGATTACTGAGAGTTAAGGAAAGTATAAAGGACCATTAGATGGAATCTGTTTCCCAGAAGTATGCATGCTTTTGTTTACCATTAACTGATTATGTTTTTTGTAGTGCTGTTTTATCCTCCTACTTTCTGAATGAGCACCTGAACATTCATGGGAAGATCGGCTGTGTGCTGAGCATCTTGGGCTCCACTGTGATGGTGATCCACGCACCGCAGGAGGAAGAGGTGTCCACACTGCAGGAGATGGCAGAGAAACTTAAAGATCCAGGTGCCTGAAACATTCAGCTTTCCCTTTTCCATTTTGCCTATAAGAAATTGATTCCGGTGTTTCCCCTACAGGCAAAGATGCACTAACTTGAAACCACAGACCTAAAGATAGCATACATTTACTGTGGCAGCTCTCTACTCATATTATTCTTACAAACGACAATTGTTGGTACAGTGCTTGGATTCAAAATATAAAGTGAACTATGTATACAAGTGCTAAAAACTTTGGTGCGGTTTTACGTCTCTTTACAAAACTTTCCCCCAAAAGGTTTTTGCCACCTATGCTCCTTCTAGGAAAGGCTTGGAGTGATTGAGGGGAAGATACCAAAACACATTTTCCATGCGCAACAGCTGAACAGAATTGCACCAAATTTGGCAGAGAAATGTTTACCAAGAAAGTGTGTTTTTTTATTTGGTGTAAATCCGACTTATTGACAGTTGGGCTCTTGTGAGTTCAGCTGAAGCAGTATTTTAATTTTTAAAGCGTTATGATTGACCAAACAGGCTCTTTCTCTCTGATTGGGGGACCACAGCATCAGTAGAATGTTGTGCCAGCCATTACATAACATAACGAGACACTGTCTCTGTTTCCTGAAAATGTTTAAAAATACCATGTGGGGGCAGAGGGACAACCCTTCTCCCTCCCCCTAAGGCCCAAAATGTAAAACAAAAATACAAAGTTAGGTAAGCTAATAGTATCTTACTTTACTTAAAAGAAATCAGATATTCAATGTAAAGAACAATGGGTAAAATGATGATATAGTTAAGTGACAATGTCAGTTAAAACATAACATTTTAAACAAAAACAAATGCTGAGATTCACCAGTTATTGTTTAATTAGCTAACTAGAACTGTGCACCCACCATCTTCTACTTAAGCCATCACAAATTGAATCACTCATGATATGTTCAATGACATAATTGATGACATCACTGAGCATGGTGGGGCCACTAGGGTGTTCTGAAAGTGCTTAGCAGTGGTAGCAGCACACCTGCACAGAAATGCCAATCACGTATTTCCATACTTACAAGAGTAGCAACAAACAACAATGCCTAATGAACAGTCAACAAGCATTTACAATGCAACAGGTCTCGCATCAGTTAGAGTTAGAGTTATTGGTATTGTAATTACAATTTTGCATAATGGTTTTGTTTGGAGTGTTTACATGTATTTAACAGGTAAGTAGTTGTATGTATGTGTTTACTAAGTATGTAATGTGTAATTTATTGTTTAGTTAGTTTGGTGGCAAGAGGAGTAGTTAGCATCAGTGTGCAGGGTTCACTAATGCAATTAATACTTGCTTGGATGGTATGGTGATTTGTAGGATTATTAAGGGTATCAATAATGTGAATTACAGTTGTGTTCGAGTATTAGTTGTAGTATTGTGGAAAAAAAACCTGGGAAAAATATATGCGAGAACGGTCAACATTTGTACGGGATTTAAAAACAGCAAGCAAAACTTTAAAATAGGCATATAAGAATAACAGGTTATATGTGCATAGAAACCATAACTACGGTTACTTTTTAGGAGAAGGCAAAAAATATATTTGTGGGTTGATGGATTAATTTACAAGTATGAAGGGGAACGATTATATGCATTTAAATAATGGATTAAAAAAAATATATTGTTTAACAAATCTTTGAAATAGTAATGAAAACTTTGCTAGCAATACCCTCCTTTTATACCAACACCTGATGCAGTGCATCATTATGGCGCAGTATACACGGAAAGTGAAAGCGCACCATGCGCGCGCTGTGTTGGAGCGCCGCGTGCACATCTCCTGTCCGTACGCGTGCACATCTCCTGTCCAGCTTCACAAGCAAAATCGACAACAATAGATCTCGCAAGCGATCAGCACATGCGCAGCGTCTCTAGGCGAAACCTAAAAAACAGTCTCTGATACACAACCTATGTTTTCCCATCAATCCAAAATAATTGCATCTCCAGCGCAGCAAATCTAGCCTGTCCTCGGATCAGTCCTCAACGCAGTGAAAGGCAAAGCTTACCTCAACAACCTGAAGCTTCCTGTTTTTTGCAGGCATGCTATTCTATTACTATGTGAACTGTCACAAAAGTGTTAGTAATGATGGCTTCATTCAGAGCAACTGCATAGCTGGCAATGTTTCAGATGTGTATGTGTGACATTTCATCATGTCAGTGTAATTATGAGTGACATTTAAACAACTGAGTGACACTTCATAGCTGCCAAGTTTCCACATAGCTTATGTGTGACATTTCCATGTTCATGGAGTTCTCATGTGTGACATATTATTGTTTTATGTGTGACACCTTGCGTGACACTTTATTGTGAGTAGAGCTAAGTATTTAAGCCCATTTAATAGGAACAATATTAGGATGTATCCACTTTTGTGTAGTGTAATAATTTATGAGTGGTTTTAAAATAGCCCACAATGAAACATGATCTCCATTAAAAAAAGGTTAAGGCTAGTGAAGGTTATCAGTCACCCAGTACATACCTCAGGCCACCACTGTTCAGGGTCGGATATACAACGGTTCATCTGGCATGGATCACGAAGCAGAGTGGCAATGGTTAAAATATACCCGTCGACCATTGAGGGAGGCCTATCACTACCCAATATGGAAACATTACTATCTGGCGGCGCAACTCCAGTGGGTAGCACGTTGGCTAAGCACACGGAACCTCAGTGACACAGACGTCTGGGTACACCCAGCCTCAGATAGTGGCATATTTCCATCCCAACAGGACAGGCAGCCCACGCAGTTACTACTACAGGTTGCTTATCAGTGTTATTGCCGCTGCTTTAGTCTCACGCACCATCTCTCCCCATACTAGGCACCCCCAGAAGACATCTGGCGATATCCAGTGCAGAACTCACACTATGGGAGGAAATGGACATCCTAACAGTAGGGGTTCTATACAATGCCTCGTTCCCTTTGAATACCTAGCTGAGAGCACTGGTCTGTCACAAGGCCAGTTCCTCCTACATGCCGCGGTGACTCGCACACTGAGCATACGGTGGGGAGATGTGAGGCAGGAACCTACCACGCATCTAACCATACAATAGCTGCACGAGCTGGGCACTGGTCGGCATCTCACCAAATGGTTTGCAGAGTCGCTTAGAATTCACGCAGCACAGTCATTGCTCTCTCTCCTTGCCCACTGGGATACGGACCTCCAGAGACCTACCACAGACCGTGAATGAGGTCACATACTTGAAGGCCCCACACGAATGCGAATTCCCCGCAACATGAGATTCCGGCTCATTCAATAATATATAACCCACAGGGCCTACCTCACACCGGCGAAAATAAACAAATACTTTGCCTGTGCAGATGCCAAATGTGCCAGATGTAACGAACCAGGGGCGGACCTCCTACATATGTTATGGTCATGTACAGCCATTCAAGTATATTGAGGAGAGGTCACTAGTAGACTGGCTTAATGCACGGAGCGAACGTTGGACTGGACATGGTAGGTTTGCATCTTGGTGCTCTACCACAGATCGAAGAAACATAAGGTGATGTCCAGATACAGATAGACCTAGGCCTAATAGTGGCTAAGTGATTGCTCACGCTCCTCTGGAAATCCCCTGATCAACCAGCAGCGAAGACCTGGTATCACTCCCTCCTGTGTTGGGCACAGGCGGAGAGCGTAACACTCCACCGTGAGGATGCAATAGGGCTGCGTAAGCAACCACTGGCCCCGGCATGGGATGCAATCCTGTCCGATTTTCGCATGGCAGAGCAGGGCATGGTCTCGACAATAGACTCGACTGTGACTGACGACAAACAAACCGCACCACAGCTGGCAACCACTTAGACCTCCTACTGCACGGACACAACACGCTTGGCTACCGATAGTCCCTGACACACCACATGTCACATCAGTTCTGCGGTCATGACCGTTTAGAACAACTCAATGGCATGTCACTAAGTTACCAGTTCATTTGATTGGGGAGATACGTATTCACAGTCTGCATGGTTATAGCGGATGAAGTGTTTGTTATTCAACATAATTGTATATATATTGGTTCCAGGTGAGACTTTCTTTTTGTTCTCGCCTTTTTCCCCCTCCCCCCCTTTTTTTTTATATCTTCCTTTCTCTTTCGTTCTTTATCATTCAAACAAAATGTTGATTCATCATATACTGGACTTGAAATATAGTGATGATGATAATTCTGAAAAATGTCACGTAAACATTGTAACAAAGATATCCTACAAATGGAGATGCATGATATGCACATTTGCTGGAATGTACTGTTCAAAAGTTCAAAACTAA
Organism: Triturus cristatus; assembly: GCF_964204655.1. Lineage (NCBI taxonomy): Eukaryota > Metazoa > Chordata > Amphibia > Caudata > Salamandridae > Triturus > Triturus cristatus. Next base: position 618,017,224 of record NC_140588.1, on the reverse strand, counting down.
TAATAACAATAAAAACAAATTTTAACACAAAAAAAATCAGTCATCCAGTACATGGGACTGCATTGCAGTTATGTCATGTGCTTTACATGCGCCTTTCATAATAACACCAGCTTATAACACAACACGCCCAAACAAATGAATACTGGGAAGATTTAACGTATGACCTCCATAATATAGACTGCTCTTGTAAGCAGTGGCCAAACTACTGAGCTACCATTGCCATAACTGGATAACATGCCATTAAATCACTTTAACAGACTACCATCACTCCAAATCACACTCAAAGTACAAGTATTAGAATAAACATGCCTTAAACAGAGGCTCAGATGTATAGGAAATCATAGAGACATGAACATTTAATGCTTGTTGAGTTAAAAAATGTATGGAAACAGCTGTAAAACTGTATCGGTCTATTATATTGTGTTTAACACCAGACAGTCCTGTTTTTTTTCTTTTTGACAAGAACTCTTTGCATTTTGGGACATGTAGTTTTGGTTTCCTGATCCACACATGAGTGTCCCTGATTCGGTGCGCATGTGATGTTGGTGTAAAAGGCAGAACTGCCCAAAAATGGCACAGGTCTAACTTCTGAAAATATGCACATCTCTTAGAGGTTCATGAGGAAAAAGTGAATTGCGTGTTTAATGCAGAAGGATCCATTCATGTCAAAATACTACATATAAAATGCACCTCACACAGCACAAATCTGACTACGAAATGACAGCAGGTTATCCCTCACAATGCACTAAACGGGACACCAAGCATGTCCCCGAGATATTCAGACTTCCCTCAAACACTTTGGTGAGACTTTTCCCCAAATATCCAGACTGCCTTCCAAATATATACTATGCAGCACCTCATTTCTGCAGTGCCTCCGCTGAATATTCTTAAGCATCTGCCTCATATATGCACCAAATAATTCCTTAAGTGTGCAGCAGGCCTTTCATCACATTTGTATCATTGCTTTTATGCATGTAGTGCACCAGGACTCTTCCCACAGATGCAGGGGACTGTTTTAAAAAAAATCTTAAAAACTCATCCTCTGTCACTTTTCTTGCCACTATGAAGAAGCCATCCTTCCCTGCCAGCACTTTCTGTTCACAGGGATTTAGCTCAGAGCATTATACTGTAAAGTATGATGGGTTCTGCCTTCTTTGGGAGGCCACAGACTATGGGAGCAAAGAGGAGCCTTGCTGGGTACTGGGGCTACTGCAAAGGGAGGGGCAGCACCTTGCTGGACGAAGGGACACAAATCTCTCTACCACATAACAAACCAAACAGGATAAAGTTGAGATACACAAGCTATTGCCAGTTTCCACCAGGCCGGAAATACATTTTTTTAAATTAAGTTTGCTCTTTGAGTGCTGAATTCTAATCAGACGCATGTGTGTTTGGACGCTGTTTGATACATTGTAACATGCCAGGCCCAAAAGCAGGTTTCCATGGCAACTCTCTGGACCTAACGCACACTGTCTCGGGGCACAGTTAAAGAGAAGTTGAACCTACGCGTCTGGCCCATTTGGTTTGTAGGCCACATGCTGTGCATCTCTCCTCACCCAGAAGCCCCTCAATTAATGCTTCAGCTAAAGTTTGATAGTATGCATTCGACCTCTTTAGCCGTCCCAGATGGGGCTGTAGGCGTTTTGCTATGTGAATTACCTGCTTCATTTTATTCTAATAAAAGATTTAAACCTAAAGAGAAGTTGAGTGCACCTCCTGTAGGAGAGAAAAGCGCCCCAGGCTGTGCTGTAGAGAAGCTAAATATGCCTGACGACACATTTCAGTGTTTGCTCATGTGCTTCCTACAGGAATGCCTTTCAAGGCCATGGGCACAAGCAAAAGAGCTTTGGGAGGATCTAGTGTTGGTAACGTCCAGGGCACTGCAATCTCAGCCAAACAGGCCATATTAAAGTTTTTGTGTAGGAAATCGTTTCCTATTTCCCACATTTATACAAAGCAGGCCTTCCCTATGCTATTATTTGTTAACACTTCACAGCAGTTGCAGTGTACCTCCAAAACAGTCAACACAGCAATCTTCCCTGTTGTGAGTACCAGACATTAAAGACTTCATGGGGTGTCTAAAGAGGGCAGTACCTCTTAAGTCGCCGGCAGCACCTGCCGGGAACCTCAATGTAGTTCTCACATTACTAATGGCTCTTTCTTTTTGAATCCCTACACTCCTGTCAAGTACAGTTCCTATCTTGGATGGTTGCTTTCTTAATCACAGTCACATTCCTCAGACACATTAGTAAGCTTCAGGGTCTTATACTTCAGAAACTCTTTATTCAGGTACCTAAAGACTGGGTGGTATTTTATCAAAATATCATTGTCTCCATGTTAATTAAAGTTTAAGATTTGGGCCGGTTAACAAAGGTTATTCGAAGAATAATTGTGTCCTAGTCTTGATTTTATCAGGAATAAGCTCACTTACTTATGGAAAAGCTTAGTGAGTCAGGCCAATAAGACAGTTATTTCTTGAAACAGGAATTTTACCCAGAGATTTGGTCAATGCTCAATGTAGTTTGTAGCAGATTCATTGTGTTGGCAGCATGTAGATTATCCAAGAACCTCGATGAGAGAATGTGGATTTTATTAAAGACTCTGACTCTAGCATTATACACAAAGTTTCTTTATTGCCACTCCATGCAGCAGACTGTAAAAGCTCACAATGTACATATTGGGAACAAAGTCGAAAATGGAACCAATCTGACAGAAATAATCTGTCATCAAAAGCAACCCTTTTTCTTTTAGTATTCTCCGTCACCAGAATCTTGAACTTGTCTTTAAATTCCAAAACTAACCTATACAAAGAAAGTTCCTGGCACTAAATACAATAAATAAAATAAACACAATAAAGACAAACAATGGTGGGAGCCACTAGCATTGCTTACAGATGAAGAGTTACAGGAATCTCACATAAATTACTCATCTTGTGTACTAGGTCGCAACCTGAAATGACATCAAACTCTCATGTTCCCCGATGGTCCGATGTGGGCCGGGCCCGAACCGAGTCCATCTAGCCTCCTTACCCAGGATTAGTGGCCCTTTGGATTATTAAATATGAAAGAGGTGGAGAGCTCTCAATTTGGGACCGCAAGCAAATAGGGGCAAGCCCTCCGACTAGTATTCTACCAGGGGGCCTAGGTGTAGTTAAACCCTTTTCTTGAGTCCTCCACTTTGTCCGCCATTCTTTCCATTGCCAGTGCTCGCCATAACCTGGCATGCCATTGCGTAAGGGAGGGGGAGTCCGCCTTCTTCCATGCTGCAGCTATTGCCATCTTGGCGGCTCTCGAGCACAGCCACATTACGGAGCGATCCCCTTGCGTTTGACGTTTCAAACTGGGATCCCGAATCCCCAAGAGAATGTGATCCATTGTGGCGGGTATTGGATAGCCCATGATCAATTTAATTTGGGACAACATTTCTTTCCAAAAGGGCTGGATTGAGGGGCAGTCCCACCAAATATGCCTGAAGACCCTAGGAGCCCACAGCCCCTCCAACATCTATCTGAAGTGAACGGTTGTATTTGGAACTGTCCTTGTATAAGGACAAGAATGGAATCCCAAAACCTTTGGTGTCTCGGAGTTGAGTGTGGACTCAAAGCCCGTATGAGTGAGTAAAGGAAGGAGATGGTCCCCTTTGTAGAGTCGCCCGATTGTGCGAACTTCTTTACTAGGTGTAAGTCTCTAATTGCGGCAGTCATACCTGAGGTTGCTGTACCCAATGATTCAGTTGTATATAGTGGAATTTTACAGAAGGTTGAAGCTTGAATGTTTTAGCGCATTCCTCAAATGTCAGTAACTTCCCTTTTTTGTAATGGTCGATATCATAAGATAACCCCCCTCCCGCCAGCCTTAGAACACCCCCTGTTGGTGAGCTGGTGGGAACTCAAGATTGAAGTGGGTAGGAGTTTAGGGAGAAGGGAAAGTAGTTAGGGCATAAGTCCTGGTAAGGTCATCTCATACCTGCAGGGTGGTAGCTGTGGGTGTGCTAATATAAGCATTTAAAGGCCAATTTTGTTTCTGCTTCCATAAGAGATCCCATATCGTCCTGTCCACTATCGGTCGGTCCATATGGAGCCAACGTTTTTCAGATTCACGGAGGGACCAATCTGTGAGCACCCGGAGTTGGGCCGCCCTGTAGTACCCCAGGAAGTCAGGAAGGGCCAATCCCCCCTCCCATGCGCGTCTCGGTTAACAGGCAGTGGGGCAATCGTGCCCTCTGACCTTGCCAGATGAACTTAGTGATTATCTTTTTCAGGTCGACAAAGAGATCCCTTTCAACCTGTATTGGTAGGCTTTGAAATAGTGATAGAGCAGCCTAGGAAGGACATTCATTCTGATGGCGTTGATATGCCCTATCCAGGAAGTGTAGGAGGTTCTCCATCTGGCCAAGTCTGCTTTAAGCTGTCACAACAAGGTAGGATAGGTAGCCTCATAAAGATTCAATAGTTATGGGGTACGTTTAATGCCCAGATATGTGATGTTTTTGTGCATGCTTTGAAAAGGGGACACCTCTTCTATGATTCTCATAGTCTCCTTGGGCAGTGTCAGATTGAGGAGATAGGACTTCGATAGATTTACTTTAAACCCCAAGGCTTTTTTGAAGGAGTTCAGTTCTGTTTGAATAGCCGGAAGAGAAGTCAGCAGCTTTGGAATCAAAACATCATCTGCAAAGAGCGAGATCTTGTGCTCATCTGTCCCAAAAGGCACCCCTCCTATATCTGGATTGGCCCTGAATCGCTCCGCTAGGGGCTCAATGCTGAGGGCAAAACGTAGGGGAGACAGCGGGCACCCCTGCCTAGTTCCCAACGAGAGACCAAAGGATTCCAATGCCACCCCGTTCACAAGTACCCGCAATCTAGGGGAGTAATAGTTGGCCCGCACCATACCTAAAAAAGTCTCATTGAACCCAAAATGCCTCATTGTTCGAGTCATAATGGCCCAATCGAAGGCCTTCTCCGCATCTAGCGAAAGAATGACTGCTGGAAAGTCTTTTTTCTCCACTTTTTCAAAAATGTGTACCATCCTCCTCAGATTATCATGGGCTTGCCTACCCTTAGAAAAACCTACTTGATCTGCCCTAATGAGAGACGGCATTACATTCTCTAGGCAAGTGGCTAGTATTTTAGAGTATAATTTGGCGTCTAGGTTCAGGAGCACAATAGACCTGTAGGAGGCTCAACTTTTAGGGTCTTTTCCCGGTTTGGGGATGATGGAGATCAGAGCTTCGCCCATGGAAGGAGTCACCCATTGCATGGTTGCTATATCATTAAACAGGGTCACTAGGCGGGTAACCAGCTCTGGCGAAAAAGTACAATAGAAGTGAGCATTCAACCCATCTGGGTCAGGTGCCTTCTGCAATTTGAGTGTGTCTATTGCCCTCTGCACCTCCTCACAAGAGATAGGTCATAGTTCGTGGAGGTTGATATCTGCGGCAGATCAAGGGTCTCTAGGTATCTCTCCTGATCCCCAGCTTCCAATGGGTCAGCGGTATATAGGGAGCGGTAGAGTTCCCCAAAGGCTCTGGCTTTCCCTCTTCACTTCGCTGAGAGACACCAGCATTATCCACTGTGTGCGATATATTATTTTTCCTGCCTAGCTCCGAGTTGTCGCGCCAGTAGGGCACTGACATTATTTCCCCCCTCGTAACTTCGTTTTTGCAGACGCAGGATAGTTTTTTCTACCCCATTAGTGTAGATGTCTTGCAACTTCCCCTTTAGGTGTGTGACTTTCTGTCGGGATTGAACCGAGGGATTGGCCTTGTGTGCATTTTTGGCTTTTTGTAGCTCCCCTTCTAAAAGCAGTCTCTCCCCCTTGCGTTGGTTTTTAAGTGTGGTAGCTAATTCAATGCATTTCTCTCTTATGACCGCCTTGAAGGCATCCCAGTTATTTGCAAGAGAAGCCAGTGCGGGATCATTAATGAAAAAAAAACTCTGTGATGGCCTTTCTCAGTTCGTCCCTGAGTAATCGATCCCTACTGAGAAAGTTGGGGAAATACCACCTAGCATGTCTAGAGCACGGGGCAGACCAGTCCAGGACCAACTCCAAAGGTGCATGATCCGAGAGGCAAATCGGGTGGAACTGGCCTTTCTGAGAGTGTATGGAACAGCGACTGGCTAAAGAAGGCATGGTCAATTCTGGAGTAGGTCCTGTGAGAGTGAGAGAAAAAGGAATAGTCTCACGTGGAGGGGTGAAAACCCCTCCACATGTCTAGGTGACCCAGCCCCTGTAAAGTTGCTTTAAGCATCTTGCAGAATACCCCTCCTGTTGCCCTATGCGGGTGGGTTGTGTCTAGTCCCAAATTGAATAAAAATCTCCCAGTAGCAATATGTCGCCCATGGCGAACCCCTCCAGTGTGGATAGAAATGCGCTCAGGAAATCTTGTTGCCCCACATTGGGTGCATAGACCATAGCAATTGTACATGACCTTCCTCTTAGCTCACCCCTGACCATCAGGAATCTCCCTGCTTTATCTGATTTGGAAGCTTGGAGGAGAAATGGGACGGAGGAATGAAAAAGTATAGCCACCCCGTTGTGCTTCGTGTATCCTGAGGAGCGAAAGACTTGTGGGAAGGCCCTATGCTTCAGCCACTGCTCATCCTTTTTTGGAAGATGGGTTTCCTGCAGGGCCGCTAATTTCACATGATAATCCAACACAAATTTCCACATGCTGTCTCTCTTATTGGGGTAGTTAAGACCCCTCACATTCCAAGAAAAGCAGTTAACCGCCACAAATTAGTCTAGAACCCTCCCGCATGCCTCCCTAGATTCACCCGCCCCCACATCGTGACCATAACCTCATAATCAGATCGATGAGCACCATGATACAGAAACATACTCAACAGAAACAAATATGTACCAGAACTTCGAGCTCTGAGGCTCTCTATCTCAGAAGAGAATCGCGACTTGGGCATCTCCTGGGATGGACCCAATTCCGCTCCCAAGGCCCTCTTAACAGCTACTTAGCATGATTTTAGTATGAGCCATTGTTCATTGCCTATCTACTAATCATAGCTTCATCCCCCTTGCGCTATCCCCTCCCCGGAATCTTCATTAATCCTGATCTTATCAGTGTCTTCTGTGGATGGGGCCTGGCCCCTTTTAACTCTTATCCTCACTGTCCCTTGCTTGCCTGCTCGAGCAGTTCATAACGTTTCCAAACGGAAAAGTCTCCTTCTGGATCAGCCCGACGTTTTCTTGCTGCCTCTTTTCTGCAGCAGCCAAGGTCCCCCACTGCGTCTCCATCTGCAAGTCCGTTCTTGTGCCCCCTGCCACCGTCGTCAAGTTCGGGAGAGGAGATCTTGATACCCAGGATGGTGGCTGCTTCCTCTAACTCCGTGCAGTGAAAGTTCTTATTATCCATCGAAAAGGCCAGGCCAAAGGGATAAGTCCATCTGTATTTTATTTTGCGATCTCTCAGGGCTTCTGTGATCAGCCAGAACTGCTGGCAACGAGCCAGGGTGGCCTGGGCCACGTCTTGGAACAGGGAGCAGGACGCATTCTGAAATGTTACTTTATCGAGGGCTCGTGCTTTCTGAAGAATCAATTCTTTTATCTGAAAGAAGCTGGATTTTGCTAAAACGTCCCTGGGCCTGCTGGAGTCTCCTGTTAGCCGCGGCCCCACTCTATGGACCCTCTCCAGCTGCACCTCTCGGCACTTCTCTCCCAACACAGTCGCGAAAAGCCCCGCCATAAATGCTTCCAAGTTTGGGCTCTCGCAGCCTTCTTCCAGGCCTCTCACCTGAATGTTGTCTCGCCGGGAGCTGTTCTCAAGGTCGTCACACTTGAGTATCGTGGCCCTCAATTGATTATGCAGGTCAGCAGAATTGTCCTCCAGAGGCTGCACACAGTCAGCCAGCTCCTGGCATTTCGCCTGGAGGTCTAGGGTGCGAGCCCCGATCGAGTCCACATCTGCTTGCAGGGCCACCAACGTTCCCCCATTTCTACTTCAAATGCGTCGAACGAGGCCCCCATATCTGTCTTGATGTCATCTCGCAGCTCCTTCTTGAATTCTCTTAGCAACGCAATCAGATCCTCCCTGCGCTCTCCCCTCTTTAGCCGCCCCGTGCTTCCTGGGGTGAAGCAGCTGGAGACCCTGGCGGATTGTGCCTTCTTTGGTGGCATAGGGACCAGGGCGCAAAGTCAGCTCAGGTCCTCCATGCGGTGAAGTGTCAAAAAGCTGCGTGACACCTCTCCGGGAGAACACCAAGATCCTTCCCCTGAGAGCTAAAGTTAGGGGCCCCTCTGCGTAGCACGTGGGACGCTTAGAGTCTCGGCTGCACAAACTTCTCTTATCAGGCCCCCTCTCGGGCTTGTGGATGGGCTGGACTCTGTAAGGATATATGGGGCACCTCGCTGGAGGCCCAGACACGAGGCTGCATTCAAACAAGGAGATGCCAGGCCGGCGCCTTTTTAAGGCCCAGCATCTCAGTCCCAGGGCTCCTCGTATAATCATCAGGCTCAGAGGCCCCCCGGGCGCTCAGGACCAGCATGCCGCACACGACGCCCATGGGGCCCGCTTCTTTATATAGCGGACCCCCGCTCCTCACCTGGGAGTCCACGCGGCCGCCCTGCACCCTTCAGCGATCTCTCAGTGGGGGTGGGGTGCATACATCGGATGGCGAGACCGGCTCTCAGGGCTTCCTTTCAGCTAGGTTGTCGCACCCACGGTCGCCCCAATTTGTGGGCCACAGTCCCTCGGCTTCGCTCCATCAGGCGTGCCGAGCGTCGCCTCAGATCCATCGCCTGCGTGAGTCCGCCATCTTGCGTCAAGCCCCCGAACTGGCTGTGTTTTCCTGGCCTGATGGTCGGCACACGCCCCCAATTCAATCTTTAATATTACTGTTCTGGTGAAACAACAACAGAAGAACAGAACTAAGCGTGTTTCACTTTCATAACCTGTATTATATATATATATATATATATATATATATATTCACAGAAAAAACCATAGGTTTCAGGCACGTTATAGTTAGGAATTAGCATTTAAAAAACCTCAGAAATTCACTGAAAAAACCATAGGTTTCAAGGGTGTTATAGTTAGCTGGACTTTTCACTTGTACAAAACCATTGAAATTCCCCCGTTATAGTTAGTTCAGCTAACTATAACTCGCGCGCCCGCAATGCACTGCTGATGACGTCACATATTACATCACTCATGACATGGTCAGTGACATCACTCATGACATCACTGATGACATCTCAAATGACATCACTGATGACATCACTGATGACATCATCCAGTGAATGTGTGTTTTTCTGAAAATTAAATATGTTTTATATATGTATATCTCAAGGTCGATGGAAGAATAAATGGGTATATAAGTGTCTAAATGGATGATTTGTTTTTGAAAAATTGATTGTGTAACTGACTGATTAAGTGTATCATAGTGAATACATGGCTTAGTGAGTAATGTTTAAATATGTAAATATCTGTATCAGTCTCTCACTTTGTGTATAAGTGGCTGCATGGGTTGGTGAGTAGCTACATGGGTGTCTATATAGGTTATTAGTTGGTTTTTTGAGTATCAGTCTGAGTGTCTGCATGGTTCGGTGGGGGGTATTACGTAGTGCATAGGTGCATGAATGAGTGACTCACTGTTTGTATGTGTTGAACACAGCATGTGTGCAGGACTGTATGGGTGGATGAGTGTGTGTATGGGTGTGTTAGTGAGTGAATGACTGTCTCAATAATGTCTTTATGAGTAACTACATATGTTTTAAACTAGTATATGTGACTATTGGTGTATATATGTGAGTATATGTGAGAGTGAGAGATTGAAAGAGTTCCTGTATGAATAAGTATGTGTTTCTATAAGTGATTGTTTAAAAGACTAAGTATGTGTAAGTTTCCATAGAAGTAAGTATGGTGGTGTGTGTATAACTGTATATGCAAGTAAATGTATGTTTGATTCTTTATTAGCATGAGTGACTATGTGTGTGAGTAACTCTATGGATGAGGGGCATTGTGTAACAGGATGTATAGGTGTATGAGTACATATGATGAGTGAGTAAATGTATGAGTGACTGTATAGGACTGTTGGTGAATGAGTGGATGTGTATGTGGATCTTAGAATTACTGAAGAGGTTGTTGTAACTGGTATTGGTATGTCCATTGTTTTGAAAATTTTAGTCTCTATTTTTGAATGTGTGTATCAAAGGTTATATTAGGGTGAGAGGAGGTCTGCCACTCTATCACAAGGATGATGTCATCAGTGATGTCATCAGTGATGTCATTTGAGATGTCATCAGTGATGTCATGAGTGATGTCACTGACCATGTCATGAGTGATGTAATATGTGACGTCATCAGCAGTGCATTGCGGGCGCGCGAGTTATAGTTAGCTGAACTAACTATAACGGGGGAATTTCAATGGTTTTGTACAAGTGAAAAGTCCAGCTAACTATAACACCCCTGAAACCTATGGTTTTTTCAGTGAATTTCTGAGGTTTTTTAAATGCTAATTCCTAACTATAACGTGCCTGAAACCTATGGTTTTTTTCTGTGAATTTCAAAGGTTTTTTAAATGCTAATTTCTAACTATGCCTACAGAGATAGGACATGTGAAGAAAGAAGAAAAAATGCACAGAAAGAAACAAAAGAAGTGCAGAAAGAAGCAACAGAAGTCCTCAAATACGAAGATAAGTGCAGGAAGAAGGATAACGTGCAGAAAGAACAAAAAGAAGAGCAGAAAGAAGCCTTGTTGCAAAATCATCCTGTACCCTCAACTTTTTCAGACGGATACTGGTGGTAACTGAGTCTGACTAACCAGTCCTAGAGCCAGTGCTATGTTAAAAGACACTTAGAATACAGTGAAAACACCTACATACACTAGGGAACATTATGCGTTGGGGTCCCCCTGTGATTAGCATGACCTCCTCTGTAAGCCCCTAGTATATAATAGGGCATGGGGATTAAAACTACCTCTTAAAACAGGCCACAGGGCGTTTTTGCACACGTTAACTCAGGCCCCGTCCCCTCCCTTCACCACTGTGTAAACACGCCCTGTGTCCATTTTTAGTTGGGAGATTAAGTTCATTTGAATCCTGAGGGTCCCTAGGGTCCAACTAGCCCACTAGGTACCTCCAGTAAGTGCCACAGAGCTGCGTTGCAGAGAGGTGTAAAAAGTGGCACGGCCTGGACCACCTCTCTGCAATGCAGCTCAGTGGCGCTTACTGGAAGCACTTGGTGGGCTAGTTAGCCCCCAGGGGCCCTCAGTATTGAAGGGAAATTATATCCCCAATTTAAAACGTGCCATAGTGCGTGTTTGCACACGTCACCTCAGGCCCCGTCCCCTCCCTTCACCACTGTGTAAACGCGCCCTGTGGCGGTTCTAAGTTGAGAGATTAAGTCCCCTTGAATCCTAAGGGTCCCTAGGGTCAAACTAGACCACTAGGTACCTCTAGTAAGCGCCACAGAGCTGCGTTGCTGAGAGGTGTAAAAAGGGGCTTGGCCTCAGAACACCTGGCTGCAGCGCAGCTCCCTGGCCCATACTGGAGATGCCTGTTGGGGGCGCGTTTGCAGAGTGCTGCACGGAGGGGGCATGGCCTCCGGCACGATGCCAGTCTTTTATTTATTTTAGTTTTTTAAGAAGGGGGGCTGTTTGGTTCCCCTTCTTATTCTAATTTATTGGCCCTGATGACCCCATCCCCCAGGGCCAGTCTCCTAATTATATTTTTTTGACCCCAATCCCCAGGGCCGGCCACTGTTTTTTATTATTTTTAAAAAATATATATTTATAGACACACCTAGGACATGCTGGACAAACCGTACGTACCTATCACCATGACGATTTGCGTGATATTCATTAAAAGGCGACTATGCATGCAATGAATCCACGTGGAATGTATTTACACCACTAGTGAAGCTCTGACATGTCTGATGCCCTACCGGGCCTAATCCTGGTAGACACCCTTGTCGTTTATTTATACAAACATGGGTAGCTATTGACGGGCACATTTAATACACATGCACACCAAGCCATTCAAAGGGGATTCGACAAAAATTCGACCAAAACTATGCAAGAAACCCCCCTCACGGTTAATAAAACACACATCCACTGCCGGATGTGTAATACTTTTTATTTTACTCTCTGGAAAGGGGACGAACATCACTTGAGAGTCACAGCGTGCTCCTGACAGAGCCCAATGCTGTGTTACACCCACCATTGCCTGCCGAGTGCCACACACCTCTGTGTTGTTTTCCACTAGCTAGTGCATATGCTATGACACTCTCTAGCCCATGTGCACTGTAACACCACCCCGTGAATATGTCATGCCACACTTGTCTTCGCACGGGTTATATTGCCCCATCTAACGTGCCTTTCTCGATGCCTATGTTATAACGCACAGTGCTATGCCATACATATTACAATCTGGGATCCATATCTTTGTCACAGTGCATATGCAACGTTACACTCCCCAGCACATATTTTATATTACAACTTTAGAGACTAGTTAGGTTACACAACACTGCCCTGTGCATATTACACTCCAAGGCGCATATCGCATAGCACGCGCTAGTGCCTGTTCTATCTCGCGCTCTCCAATGAATCTGTCATTGCGCACAATGTATTGCATATTATATTTCACGCCCGGTTCATCTTATATCACACTTTTTGGTGCATAGTTTATACCATACACTATATCTAGTTTTCATTTTCAATCGTGCTCTCAGGACTATGTTCTATATAACACTGTGTTCACTTACCCTTTTCACGGGCATTACATTTTGCGATAGGGGGTGGAGGGTCAGGGGGTGTTTCTGCCAAGTGAGCCCGGAGTCACAGTCACAAACGTCCTCTTCTTCCTGAATAAAAGTGAGATTATGCTGCATACTTGTTCATATTTTAAGTAGTTCGCACAGACACAATGTTTTAAAAACAATAAAGTTCCTAATACCCGCCTTCTCTGAACAGTTAGCTTGCTGCCCCATCCCCTTCCTCCCTATCCTCTGTTGTGTGAATCCATGGACTAGCCTCCTCCCTCCTGCCATGCATGGTCTGATGTGCTGCCACTGCCCTCAATTTAGTATGATGTACCAGTCCACTCCTCCTGCCCTCCATTGCCCAATTCTATGCCCCATCATTGACCTCCTGCTTAAACTCTGTGCTTAGCTTGCTGCCCCTATTCTCCTTCCCCCTGCCCTCCGATGTCTTTGTGCATGCCCCTGCTCCATCCTTTTTGCCCACCATGTCCCATGGACCTGCCACTCCTATTTACTCTGAGTGTTCTGTTGAGCTGCCACTCCCCTCCCACCTGCCTAGCATTGTCAGATGACTGTAACCTGTCCCTGCCACCTCCACCCTGCCTGTCCACATGCCATGCCCCTATCCTCTTCCTCCTGTCCTACATGGTCCATTGTACTGCCACACCCTTCTGCCCTCCCTGGTCTGTTGTGCTGCAACTGCTCCTCCTGCCTGCCCCGTGTGGTCTGTTGTGAGGTCCCTTCCCCTGAACTTTCTTGTCTGTGCACAGGTCCTGACCCTCCCTTCTATCCTCCATCGTCCTTTGTGCATGCCCCTCCACCCTCCTTCTTGCCCATCATAGCCATTGTGCTGCCACTAACTCTCCCACTTGCCATGCATGGTCTTCTGTGCTGCCATGGCCCCTCCCACCTTCCCTGTGTGGTCAGTTAGCTGCCCCTGACCCCCTCCCACCTTCCCTCCATGGTCTGTGTGTATGCAATCACAGTCTCACTGTTGCTCTTCATGGTGTGTCTTGCTTCTAGTGCCCATCCTGCCTGACCTCCATGGCTATCTTGCTGCTCCTGCCCTGCCCCCTTGCCCCCAGCCCTACTCCCTCCCTCCTGGCTTGTCTGTTCCATTGTAATGCCCCTGATCCGTCCCTCCTGCCCTTTATGGTCTGTTATGCTGCAGCTTTCTCTCCTGTCTGTCCATTATGGTCAGCTAGCTATCATTGCCTCTTGCCCCTCTGTTCTCTGTTGTCCATGTGCATGGTCCTGTCCCCTCCCTCTTGCTTTCTATGGATTGTTGTGCTGCACTCCCGTCCTGCATGCCCTGTGTGGTGTATTGTGCTGCTGCAAACCCTGATGCCTGCCCTGCAGGGTCAGTTTGGTGCACCTCTCCATGTCCCTCCTGTCCTCTGTTATCCAAGTCCATGTCCCTATCCCATTTCCTTCCATGATCCAATGTACCATACTTGCGAACATTTTGAACTTGGTAAGAGGGAGATTTTGAAAAAAAACTGGGGTATTGATTTTCCCCTTTGAGTTACATTGAAAAAGAGGATATTGTAGACAGGAGACAGATCAAATAAAGCCCATTTGAGCTTAAAAACATTGGACGTTTCCTGGCTGAATCGGGTCTGTTGGCATGTATGGTTGTACTACCATTGCCTCTTCCTTCTGCCCACAATGGTCTATTACATTGCCACAGCCTTGAAGGAGGGTAGATTTTGTATCACAGGGGGCCCCTGGCCCGTTCTGTCCACACCTGAAGTATGAGACCCTTGTCCTTGCCCTGCCAGCTGCATTTGTAGGCCGTATTAAATTGACCAGCGGGTCCTGTGTTGCTATATAATTATCCTGAGACATCCTTACCACTCAGCCAGCATAAAAGCCCTGTGTAGGCCCTTCTGTTCAATATGTAGGCCTCTTTGTTAAATTGACCATAGCTCTGCAATTTTAGTGTATAGCAGTCTGAAGGCAGGTCTGCGAGGCCTTCTGATCCAAACTAGTAGCCCCCACCCTACGCGAGTGCTCCGTGCTCGGTATCAAAGTTCAACATCCCCCTGAAGCTGTCGACATACAGTAGGCTGCATCCTGGACTGGTATTTGCTTCCTGGGCAGGTTTCCCGCTTTTAAGGAAGTGGCAACCGCAGAGCGTCAAGTTAGGAGAACTGAGGAGATTTTATACATGAATATATTGAATTCCCGTACAATACCCATTATTTTCTGCTTGCTCTATGGAACTTACGATAAGCGATTGGCCTGAGAGACTGACCTTTTCACCCAGTCCATTGTCAGCATTAAGTGGGTAAATGACGAAATATCTGGTAAAATCTGCAGACGAAGCTTTTGGGTAGCATACGTAGGTAGATGTAGCGTGCAAAGGAGCCCACAAAATGATATAAAAAGGGAGCACCCACAGATATCGACGGACTACCTCACCGTCTGTATGTAGGTTAACAGGCAGTGCAGGTTTTCCCCAAGAGCTGGGAGCTCTTGTCTTCCTTTGCTTAAAATGTCTTGCTCTGCTTTGCTTGAAGTATCTTATTCTATTTTACCTATATGAAATGTCATGTTATGTTTAACCATTGTTCTCTTTACTTTTGCATTTAAAAGATTTTGTATTGTAATTGCAGGAATGCTTGCTCTAAGAGTAAACGTGAGTGTTCCTAGGTAACATTTTCCTTGGTGTAACTTGTTTCTCATGATGCATTTATAGATGTGTTTTCTCTCTCTCTCTGTCAGTACATTAATTGAGATACAGAGAATATTATGACAGCTGTATGATTATCTGGATTCTGTATTTTGTACTTTATGCCTCTATTCTGCGGTTTCTTTGAAGTTGCATCTTCTCATTAAACTGCCATTGTATTCTGCCTCCAATTCCATGTCTCATATGTCTGTTTTCTTCATTTTTGGAGCAAACGTTCCTAGGCACCCCGGCTCAAATTAAGGTGCCCCTTTTGTCCCTGACTCACTCTCCTGCTCAGTTCTGTGGTGGCTCCCGGGGATCTGGGGACCGCCCCTAGCTTCCTTGACCCGTAATAGATCTTCCCTCCAACAGCCTCTCTTGCAAGTCCTGTATTGTTGGTTTGTTGCCCCTGCCCCCCTTTCCACTGCCCTCCATAGTCTGTTGTGCTTCCACGGCCCTTCCTGCCTGCTCAGTGTGGTTAAATTGTTGCCTTTGCACCCTCCTACCTGCCTTCAATTTTCAGAGTCCGTGCCCCTGGCCTCTGCCTCTCAACAGTATCCTAATGAACAACTAGATTGCTAACATTCTATATTTATTACAAAAGTGTGGAACGCCTGACATCATCTTGATGTAATCAAAACTGTAATACCTAGAGCATTTCCTTTAGAAATTACATATATGAGAGGGTCTTATTGGCATCAAAATTATGGTTAGTGCTCTAAAAGACTGAAATAGGGACACATTTTCTGAGTTTTCAAATAGCGACAAAGCACTTTTAAATTATTTGTTATCTTTATGTTTTTTTATCCAGTTGACCACTTGATTAAATGTTGTACTTAGGGGAGAGGATGTGGTGTTACTTCCAGAACTGCAGACTTTGCAACTGGGGAACCAGGTTGAAGTTTCTGCTTCAGCTCGACATTCTGTGATTCTGGTCAAATCACTTAGTCTCCCCATGTCTACAACCAAAATGAATTTGTTCTTGTGTGATGTAACCAATGCTCATGTAAAGCACTCCAATACCTGACAAGTCTGCACTATATAACACTGCAAAAACACAAAATAATAAGTGTTTTGCACACTTCTGTCATTGGGCTATATTTGGGCTACATCTGGGTGATTTTGGGCTACATTTGGGCTCTTTTGTCTCCGGTGGCCATCTTGGGAGATTTATTTGTTATGAAGTTTCCTAATTTCCTCATGTACTGCAGTCTCCTCAGTAGGAAATGCTTTCAGTTTTTTACTTTGATTCCATCATGAAGGTATTCAGATATGTCACACATTTGCCATAAATTCTGAATGTTAGCACTCTAGTTGCTCATTAGATCACTGTAGTAAAACTACTGCACCATGGAAGTCTGCTCCTGGTATTAAAAGTGCATGTTTCAGTCTGCATGTCAGAATTTTTTAATGAAATAGAAGAGGATTTGAGAAGTCA
Source organism: Triturus cristatus (assembly GCF_964204655.1). Lineage (NCBI taxonomy): Eukaryota > Metazoa > Chordata > Amphibia > Caudata > Salamandridae > Triturus > Triturus cristatus. The sequence goes on along the minus strand of NC_140588.1, from coordinate 618,000,405 downwards.
CTCAAAATGTGCCCTCATTTTCTTTCTTCAGCATTAATCATAATTTCTATGGCAAAATGAACCTCCTCATTGTGTTCCTTTTTAAATTAAATGTTTTAAGTGTTACCAGTTTATTCCAATCAAAATGGCTTCCGGTGTGCCATACTTTTGTCATAATGAAGACAGTAAGCGCTCTAGTTGTTTTTAAGAACATTCTGGGACATTCTGTCTTTGGGCTATACTTGGGCTACATCTGGGTGATATTTGGGCTACATTTGGGCTCTTTTGTCTCTGGTGGCCATCTTGGGAGACTTATTTGTTATGAAGTTTCCTAATTTCCTCATTTACTGCAGTCTCCTCAGTAGGAAATACTTTCAGTTTTTTACTTTGATTCCATCAAGAAGGCATTCAGATGTGTCACACATTTGCCATAAATTCAGAATGTTAGCACTCTTTTTGCTCATTAGATCACTGTAGTAAAGCTACTGCTCACCAGGGAAAACTGCTGCTGGTATTGAAAGTGCATGTTTCAGTCTGCATGTCAGAATTTTTTAATGAAATAGAAGAGGATTTGAGAAGTCACTCAAAATGTGCCCTAATTTTTCTTTCTGCAGCACTAATCATACTTTTTATGGAAAAATGAACCCCCTCATTTTGTTCCTTTTTAAATTAAATGTTTTAAGAGTTACCACTTTAATCCAAGCAAGATGGCTTCAGGTGTGCCATATACGTTTATCATAAGTAGGACTGTTAGCGCTCTAGTAGTTCTTTGGAACACTCTGGGAAGCTGCAGTAGAACACAAAGGAATCAACTGACAGTCTCTGCCCTTGTTGGATGTACATGTTTTACTGAGAATGTCAGACTTCATTCTCACATGACTGAGAAAGATAATGTGAATTTACTGAAAATAAGCTCTCAGTTTAGCCTATAGATCACCTTCCAAACCTCTGTGGTAAAAGCATGAGAAAATATTTTTCTCTCAATCATGATATCCCAGCAGAAGGCTTTTTCACATGGTGAAATCACCTTAGAACATACCACAATTCCTAAAATGAGTATGGTACCATCAACAAATGATGTATAATGTAACTAAAGTCTTAAAACCTTCTATTAACTGCAATGCTTTTTAATGAGGTGCTATCATGTATATTGGTCCCAAGATGGCTGCCAACACTTCTTGGATGAAGTGCTGACAGCCAATCCGATCTCAGGATGAGATGTGTGGTTAAGCTCCGCCCACATATATATATGCTTTTAAATGCTATTTTCTCAGGAAATACTGAACAGATTTACACCAGACCTGCAAAAGGCACTTCCTTGACCTTATGGCTACCTCTCTGCCAAATTTCAAGTAATTCACCTATTTTGAAAATTTCACGAGGATTCGTCGACCGGCGCCAAAGTTATTCCAAATAGAATGTTGCGGATTTCCTATGGAAACAGGGTCCTAACTATAACTACCTACTGGCGACCGCCAGTAGGTAATATATATATATATATATATATATATATATATATATATATATATATAATTATTATTTAATACACTTTTTTTTGTTTTTAATATCATGTAGAAGGGCAAGAGAGGGATGAGGTTAGCCTCGGTGTCTTTAATAAAATCCATATACTCATTAATGCTTTTGGAGAAATCACATTTTATGTCAAGACTGGAAGCTACCATTATGCATGTTCAAAGCTCCTCCAAGTAGCGAAAAACAAACACATGCTCCACTGGTTTCAAATAGATCTCCTCCTAGAAAAGTTTTGCTGCCATTGTCCCTTTAAATAAATGGGCTTTAGATTGTGACATATCCACACCAGACTTATACATCACCATACAAACTCACTTTGCGATTGTATCTGTCAAAACTGCCTTAAAAGGTTTCACATAAGAAATTACCATTTGAATATCGCCTTCCTTTGAGAATTTGCTCATTCAAATTTCATACTGTCTCAAACAAGACACCACACAGAATTTTGGTTGTATATCAAACAAGGGCAAAAAATTGAAGAAGACCTAGTCTTTGTTTGCTTTGTGATTTTAAAACAAACTCCTCCTGTAGGAAACTGGGTGTTTGTTGCAATAGTCCCCCACTTTTTTGCCTGGTATTTGATGCAACTTTGACGGAGGTGTACTTGGTTCCTACTAACCAGGTTCCCAGTACCAAAGTTCCTTCCCCAAAACAAGACCACTGGCCATTTGTGTCATGCCCCGCGGTCCAAGCCCTTAGACGTTGCAGTATTTAAGGATCCTTGAAGCAAGGAAACGCGCTTAGCGTTCTTGCTTCGAGCTTCGTTTCCGTCCCACTCTTTGTTGCCTGACTTCCGATCGAGCATTTCCTGCTTCCGCTTTCGTTCTCGAAGACAGCTTGCTGTACCTTTGCCGCCTGTCTCCTCCATACGCAGCGTTCCGTCCTGCGGCCATCACCACCTTTGCCAGCAGGTCGGACTTTGCCTCTCTCCCCTTAGTGCAGAGAGAGAGGTTTCTACATTGTTCCTGGCATCCTTTAGCACTCAGCACCAGTTGCTTTCTCCCCGCGTTTGTTGTACACATCAGCGCTGGGTTACGCACGCTGACTTTTCTTTTGCTGGCAAACCGGCCTTTTGTCATTTCACTCCGCATAGGCTTACAGTGGGTTATTTGTCTACCTTCATATTGTTTCCCCCCCTTTTTCCCTGCCTGTGGGGGTTCAAACCAGTGGCTGACTCTGCCCTCTCCATCGGCCTGGCGTTATTCAGAGTGTGCTCAGCCTGTAGTTTTCGGTTGTGCTTTACATACTAGTGTGGGGTTTTCCGCATCTATTCCCATTGAAGAAGGTGTCCTGTAGTTCACTTGGGATACTTGCGTGGATCACTGTGCTGGCACTCCTTCCAACAGAATCACGGTAACAGCGCAAAGCGCTGCTTTTTTCTATAAGTAATGTATGGTAAATATGAGAGGGGGAACTCAGTGTGACTTTATATTGTTTTGACAGATTGTGCTATATATCTCAGTTGAACAACTACCCTGTTATCCGTAGAGGACTCAAGGTGAAGTGCAATTCGGGGAGTCGGTAGTCCTTCCACAGAACAATTGGGGGTGAGCTGCACATCTTTATAGCTTGGGCTCTAGGACTCAGTTCTACCTCCCTTCTAACCCTTTGCTCTCTATTGTGTAGGATGTTACATTTGACTCCTTGACGCCTCCCCTCTGCACGATTAGAAGTAACCACACAGTGGTAGGTGAAGTCGAGAGTCTATTCATACAAGAGGGTGATTGTGAGAACAGTAATTAACACAATTTTTATTCCATAGTGTGTATGGGGTGTTGCCTCCTTTCTTCGTGACCAGACGCCAGTTACGCCATTGCAGTTCAAACCCACCTTCCCTTGTTTTGTTTCCCTGTTTTCCCCTAAGCGAGTCTTCCGTAGCTCTAGAGTCTGATAGAGTCGGAAGACCGTTGGGGAAGACTGAGGTATTCTCATCGAGTTCCTGACGCTCCTGCAGAACTTCCTGGCTGCCCTTACAATTTGATCCCCAAGTGACCAGGCATTTAGCACTTCTGTAAGTTCCTAGTAAGTGGTACCACTGGTACCGAGGGCATAGGAAGTGGGCACTGGTCAAAACGAGTTCCACAGCTACATAATGGCTACACTGAAACATATGGTGTTTGGTATCAAACACCTCGTATTAATAAACCCACTGATTCCAGTGATAGATTTATTAATATGTGCATCCAGAGTAAATCTTAGAGGTGCCCCCTAAAAACATACCAACCACTGGTGTGCTGACTGACTGGTCTTAGCCAGTCTGCCACGACAAATTTATTCCTGACCCCCAGGGGTGACAGCGTTTGCTCTCAGGCGCTCAGGAACAAAAGCCTGCTCGGGCAGAGCATGTTTACACCCTCTCCCATATTATGACCTGCAAATTAGCCTTACAAGGAAGGGAGCTTCAAAGAGCCCACTGCCTTTGGTATGCAAGTCTAGCTTCCTTTGCTGTAGAGGATGCCCCCTCCTCCCCCTTCCCTGAGCCATCTGTCACCAGCACAGGCGTGAAAATTAGCTATGCAGGAGGCGTGTTACACGGTCATGCTGGGCACACCCCTAAGGTGACCAGCCTGAAGTGAACACCAAAATTTGGATTCCACCATCCTGCATGTGGTGGAATTAGGAAGTCTGGGACAGAGTGATGCTCAAAGGAAGGGATCATCTAGGGGTTGTAGTGACCCCAGGGGTAAGCAGCCCATTGACTACTAGTCCTCACTCCCCTTAAGCCCCTAAATTGAGTATTTGGGGGACTCCCTGATACTTGAGATTTCCGCTGACACAAAAGAAGTGAGCTGTGAAGACTGCTGACCCGAGGAGCATGGCTGACTTGCCGCCGACCCTGCCAGCCTGCCTTCTGCACCTGACCTTCATGGAGTGTCCCACTCCTTCTACCACTGTGTAGACTCCAAGAAACCCAGAGGATTGTCAGTGCCTCACCAATTACCAAAGAAAGTCCCTCGGAGTTGAGGAGTCACTCCCTTGCCAAAGAAACGAGACCTGGGTCACCAACCTGCCACCTACGGGGACTACTAAATCAGCAGCCGACCAGAAAGAGGTAGCAACGCTCCTACAGGTCAGATCCGTGCTCCCTCCAAACGTGGGGCACCAGGACCGACCGAAGCCGCACAACATCAATAACTGAGGTACTGAACCCTTTGCAGAAGCTAAGGCTTGTTGTGTCCAGTCTGGACACCAACACTGAGGAAGACTGACCTGTACATCGAGGGACTTCAGGAAAAGTGAGAACCCCATTGAGAGTGGCCAGCAGTCCCGTTTTCCCCTCTTCAGGAAATCCAAAGACAAAGAGTGAGTCTGCGACCGCCGATGCATCAAAGCACCTATGCACTCCAGAGCCTGAGTCCAAAGGAGGTGACGGTACCCACGGAGTCCCCAGAACCACAAGAGCTAAGCTCATCCTTGGGTTTGCTCAGACTGGACTTTCAGTCGCCACCTGCAGCCTCTTTTTGCAGGCCCCCTCCAACCGCAAGAGACTCGAGCACCGGATCTGACGCCAAAAGACACCACTGTTCCTGACCCCAGGGCCCTAGGAAAAGTGAACTAAGGATGTCCCTGTGTGCCCGAAGGATCTCAAGGGTTGACCCCCCCCCCCCCCCCCCCCAGTGGGTTCCCCCAGACATGTCCCCCCAGTCCCAGCTTGCAGCCCTTTGTCTTTAACCGGACTGTTTTCCCATTGAAGTGAATGGGACACCTGATGCCGTGACACCCCCCTGAGCCTCCCAAGGTGACCTGTTGGTGTGGCCATGAACCTTGCTCAATACTCACCTTAAGTCCATAACAGTCCCGTAAGTCACAAGTGTCCGAATCCAGTACATGTTTTTCGCCCATAGGATAACATTACCGCCCCCAGAAATCACACTGTGTGAACTCTTGAAACCTTTAAAAATTTGTATCTCAAAAAGTACCTACCCGATTCTGATGATCTTGGTATCTAAATTCATATAAAAGTATGTCGGATTTCTTTGAGTGTGTGTCTCACTTACTGCCCATGTAAGTGTAATAAATGCTAGCACTACCCTCTTATATGCCTAACTGCTCGCCCACACAACCACAGAGAACCTTTGGGGTGTCATTTGCGCCTTTGTAATCCCTTTGGGGTTTTCCTGGACTCTTTATACAGTGTACCTCTTTTTAGTCCACTATTTAAGAGGCAGCTTCCTACACCTCCAGGAACATAAGTCTTGCTATTTACATTGAAATCATATTTACATTTAAATCATGAAGATACAACACCTTTTTAAATGACACTCGACATAGTAAAGTTGCCAATTTCAAACGTATTCCTCCTCAATCAAGTACTTTACACACTCCCTCTAAGATAATCCTGCCTGCTCGTGCCAAGCTACCAAGGGGGTAAGCAGGGGTTATTTTAGGAGTGTATGCCCCTTTCCCTGACTAGAAGCAAGGGTCCCTATTTGGACAAAGGTGCAAACCATTGCCAGCTAGAGACCCCCATTTCTAACATGGCCTTTCTGTCATCCCCTGCGAACCTATACCCCTGCACCCCCTTGCTACCATAAGTTCCTTACACACTCCCACTACACTCATACTTGGCCCTTGAGGCACAACAGGTGAGGCTTCAGTATTAACAACCCCCTTTGAAACACAGGGGCTGTTGTTTGGGTGGTAAAATAGCTTTGCTCAATTCCAACAAGATGCGCTAAGAACGGTGCCAGAAATCCTTTTAACAAAACCTCAAACTTCGTAAGACGCATTTCCAAGGCTATTCTGACTTGGGGAACATCACGCAAATGCAGGGTTGCAACTGATCCCTTGCAGCTTGACACCGCCTAACTTTCCCCACTCCACCCTCTTTTTTTCAACCGGAGGTTCAGGAGGGGGAGAGTTAATCATATTAGAAGAATCTTCCATTACCATGGGCTGCAGACCAGCAGGCAAAAGATTTAACCCTTGGGGTGGGGGTTCAGCCAACACAGTATAACTTTGAGGAGACACACCCAAGTCGCTCCTGGCTATTTTGAGAGAGAGTCTTCATTCCGTCAGTTTAATTTCATCAGTAATAACCCGCACCGCTCGGACCAGAAAGGAGTCAATAGTGGTAATTTTATCCCCTCAAGGGGAACCCACCCCCATCTTTCTTTTCTTCATTTGGTTATGATATGCGATAGCTGTCAAGCTCAGTTACCTCACGATCCGGGGGGGGGGGGGGAGAGGGGCTCGGCCTCTTCTGGCCACTGATGGGTGCAGATGGGCCTGCACTTGGCCCGGTCTGTGCCCAGGCGCGTCCATGCCTTTTAAGTGCGAGGATGATGGCCCAGATGGTAGGAGGGATTATGTGGATTGGAGTCCCCCAGCGGTGACCAGAACTGTCACTGCTCTTCCCCAGCAGCTTTCAAGGCAGCAAATGCAGTGACTGGAGTCCCTAGATAAGACTTCACATGCGCCCCTCTTGCTCTCAACCAATCGGTCACTGTTTTTTTTAAACAATTTTGAAGCACCACGATGCTGACACTAGGCCAAAACGTAGACAAAGACATTGTAGATTTTCCTCTCTACCGGAACAGAAGGAAACTTTGACTGTCCTTGTCCAAACAAATTGGGGAAAAAACATCTTTCAAATCTGGTTTTACTAGCCAATCTACCCCTTGGAGAATATCTCTCAAAAGATTGATTCCCTACAGCTGGAAATGCTCATATTCTACAAATGTCTTCAAAGTTTTCAAATTGTATCACAGAATTCCACCCTTCTCCTCCTTCTCCACCACAAAAAGAGAAATTACAAAAGTTCTTTGACTCTTCCTGAATTTCAACACTGACCCCTTCGTCGAACATTTTAGCAACTTTCAAATCCACCAATTGTACCTGCTCTTGAGAGAAATCTATCATAAAAGGATATATTTTCCTGCCACGGATTCTCCACAAACTGAATGAATTACATCGCCCTCTGTAAAACCCATGCGTTGTTTGTTATTAATCTCCTACCGTCCCCAAAAAATCGTAATCTTAATCCAATCTTTTGAGTAAACCAAGGAAAGTTCTTGTACTTGCCTTGAAAGTTTGAGATTTGCAGTGCTCAACCACTTCCTGCACGTCCTCAACCTGATCGACCTCTTTGCGGAAAGAATCCTATATTGGATAGAAACCCTCTTAAAGCTCTTCTTCTACCTGTATTATACTGGGACTGTAGGATATGATGGCTGGTGAAACGTTCCCTTCTTGCGACCCTTCCAAAAACCCCATTGTCTCTAAATACTCTTTCTAGTGAATTTTGAGTCTTATCTAAGTCTGTAAAGATAGAAACATGCTTCCCCAAGATGTTAACTAGTCCTTCAACAAATAACAAACGTTAAAAATCTTTTACAAACTCTTTTGTGCTCCATTTTGGACTTAGTCGCTGTTAGACCTGTCAGCCTTGGGTGGTCTTCCCCCCCCAATGTTTTGCCCTCCTCGTCCATTTTTACTGATCTTGTTTTTGCTGGCTTCGGGACTCTGTGCACTTCACCACTGCTAACCAGTACTAAAGTGCAGGTGCAGTCCTTAGAACATGGTCGTATTGGCTGCTCCCCAGTTAGCATATTTAATTTACTTTCAAGTCCCTAGTAAAATGACACCACATATACCCAGGGCCCATAAATTAAATGCTATTAGTGGGTCTGTAGCCCTAGATGTGCCACCCACTTAAGTAGCCCTTGAAAAGATGTCTCAGGCGTGCCCTTGCAGCATGTGTGTGTGCAGTTTTTAACTGCCATGTCAACCTAGCAACGTTAACTTTTTGCCAGGCCCAAACCTTTCATTTTTAGGTCTCGCCTGAGCCAGCGCATGCGGTGCTTTGCGAGACATTTAGTAAGTGGGGTTTTCAAAGTGCTACCACATGCTTTTGCTGGCCTCAAGCTTGCGGTTACGTTCGCGTGCATGCGCGCAGCCGCCATCTGGCTTTCTGTTATGGCTCATTAAGCCTTACAGCGCGCAAATCACTTTTACTACCCCCTCCCTTCTCCCCCTCCCTCCTTGTTAACTTTCACGTGTTTTCGTGCACAGGCACGAGCAGAGGCGCCATCTGGCTTTCCTCTCGCTCTGCCAAGCGCGCGCCTCGCTTCAATGCCCCTCCCCACCACAGAGCACGTCTCGCAACTTGTTTTTTCTTCTGCGCGAGGCGTGCGCCTTTCATGCCAGGCATGCATTGTCCAACTTCCCACAAACATGCATCCCCTGTGTAACGCACCCATATGTAGCCCTCACTCACAACTTTTAGATAGGACACATACATTCCCCCAGCCAATCCATGCAACTGGTAGCCAAGTAAACTCTCTACAGCGGCAGCGGCATTTGGCACGAAACGAGCGTTACAAACTAGGCGCCTACATTCCCTCTCTTAACAGAAGAGCACACAGTCTGGCCCCCCGGGTCAAATTGTGCACTCTTCTTCTAAAATACAAGCCCACGCTCCTTCTGAACACAACCACGCACCCTGCATCCACACTCAGACAAATGCACCCTGCTTCACAAGCTCGTGTTTCCCACACAAGTGCTCGTGCAGGGCACCACATTCCTTGCAAACACACACAATGCCGTCTCCACAGAAGCATGCACTGCCCCTGGCAGTTGTAAACTCCACAACTCATAGCTGTTGCAAACTGTCATGTGTTGTCCCACTCGCTCCTCTTCCCTCCTTCACGCCATCTGTTTCACGTGTACATTTGCGAGTAAGTTCCTATGGACAGCCTGCTCAGCCCATGCACAATGTTTCTTGATAAGAAGCGTTTTTTCTTATTTTTAACAGCGTTTCATTTAGGAGAGATGCCCTTGCTACGCTGCTGCTTTGGACTTCTGTGAAACATACGCACGGTTCATTTCAAAATCGTGCACAGAGGCACTGTGGCCTAAACGTCTGGTCGTAAAACACGTTGTTCTGTTAGTGTTGTTAAGTGAGCCTGGTTATAGCAGTCAGTCGGCGTCCGGTGTAGAGAAAGAGCTTGGTTTTGAAATTCCACATTCTAAAGAAATAACATTCCGGTATGTACATCTTCTATGTTTAATGACCCCAGATGCAAGTACAGCTGTGTCACACGGGCAACCCTTACAGGACTCTATTAGCCAAGCTGCCTTTCTTTGTACACTTCCTAGTCACAGATAGGGCCCGAGTGAAAACATATTGTGACGTTCTCACAGTGCCAAAAAGGATGGCGCACGTGGGCAATGGTGGTGGAAATGCTCGACAAAGCTGCAAGTTTTACAAATGTACTGAACGTTAGGTAAACAACTATGAATATTTTGGACCTCATCAATTTATGCCAAAAATATGTAGCCAGTGGTAAATGTTCACTAAATGAGAATCCAGATTCAGAGCTGCATAAGTGGCGTAAATACAAAACAAACTCCACCCTTGCACCTGTATGGCATAGGCAGATTCATACCCTGTGAAAGATCCGCACGCGATGGAAGGATGATACAATCAGAACCAGCACCTCTGTGTCCCTGTCAATGCTTCCACATCCTAGTGCGGTCAGGTGTCTGCCTGGGTCCTATATCTATCCATGTCTATCTGAACAAGCATTGGCATAGCCAATAGATCTCGCCTTTGGGACCTTATAAGTGTTTAGCCATGCAATAGTTGATGTTGTTGCTCCAAGGATATTGTGCTGCATAACTAAATACTTATATGGTCCCAAAAGCGAGACCTATTGGCTATGCCAATGCTTGTTATACATATAAGTAGGCCCTGGACAGCCCAGAGGGAGGCAATGTATAAAAAAAAGTAGGACTTGAACTTATGGGTTTTACAGATTCTAGTAGTGAAAAACTCAAACTCAATTTTCACTACTGCAAGGCCTACATTTCCCATAGGATAACTTTGGGGTTACCTTATTCCATTTTAGAAGTGTAATTTCCTAATGGGAACAGGTAGTCAGTTCAGGTTTAGTGTCTCTAGAATTGGAATTTAAAATCCTAACTTATGGTGAAGTTGGATTTTAAATTACGATTTTGAAAATGCCTCTTTTAGAAAGTGACATTATGATTTACTGGTATTTAGCGCACTGTTTATGCACTTTTTTCTGATTTATTGCAGTACCCCTGATGAAGAACTAAAAAGTTTGAAATGCATTGGGATAGTTTACTGTGTTGGCTCAAAAGAAGGTTGACTGCACGTGTCTATCTTTAAGCTAGGATTGGCAGCATATGGCATCTGAAAATGCGAAATAAAGTATTCTATTTCGACCTAACTGTCTCCAGAGTGATCTCATAAACATTGAATACATGGATTATTTGACAGCTATGAAATTGTGGATTACTATGGATTACCTTGGTTAAAAGAGGAAAATGTGGTTTACTTCAAGAGGAAAAGTTCCTCACTTCAGCAGTGCAGCAGCTGGAGCGACAGCATCGCCCTTTTGGCATTATCTTTTAAAAAGTTGGCATTGTCCTGCCTTAGCCATTTAGCGCCTGCAGTCTGTACCTGGGTTACATGACTGGGTATAGACAGTTAACCTTTGTGTATTCATCACACACAATAGTGAGCTTAGGTATACCTGGCTGGGCCATCATGGGCAGGGATGGAGGAGCTGAGCACAGCCCCACTTACACTTGAATAGGCTGTGTCCTTCCTCCACACAAAGGGCTTCATACACCTTGTAGTTAGCCTGGAGCTAGGGGAGTCAGGATTCCTGGGGACTTCAAAGGGAAACCTCTAGAAAGTTCGACCCCACTTCAAAAGCACAACTGCGTATAAACACTGGACATCAGACACAAACTCTTTAGTACACTTCTGGACCTGTGGATACTCTGCCAGGAAGGACAGCTGTGCACCTGAAGAACTGCTACTCTTCTGGACTACTGGCTTGCTTTGCTGCTGCTTTTCTCTGCTTCCCTCCTGCCTGGGTGGGAAGGACTTGGCCTGCATCTCGTAAACCCAGAAAGACTCCAAAGACTAGTTGGCTGGCCTTCTGACTTGAGCCTCAGGGACAGAAGGCTCCAACAACTTTGCACCTGCACTCTGCCATCCGTGAGTCCTGGACCCATGGAATTGGGCCTAAAGTGCTCTGCCAGGCTGTATGGAGCAAGAGCAACCGACAAATTCCCTCTGCTTTGCAATGCCGAGCAGAACCAACGCATCACCGCTGCAGCATTGATCGGGACCTCCGCAAAGACCCACACTGCTCAGCGCTGGGATGCTCACGGGCAGCCATGAGCTTTAGAAATCCGGTAACATTTAACATTTAACACTGCATCCCAGCCAGTCGCCATATCGGAACCACCACTGTGCGACGCATCCTCGCACAGGCCCTTGCATCCCTCATCAACCGCATCCTCAATTACGGATTCTGCATCGCAGCTCCTCTAAACCTACGCATTACCCCGACTCTGGACTTCACATCGCAAGCCCTAGTTGCCGGGATCTTTAGCGCCACAGGACCTCACACCGCAGCCTCGCCAGATCTCGATGCACCCCTTCAGCTATGCGACACATCTTCGACGCAGATCCTCACAACACTCCACAACCCAGGATTGAAGGTACTTTCTTCAGCAGGCCTAACTGGGTCTTGTAGCCAGCCTGCGCTTCATCGTGGTAGGCCTGAACCTGTGACTTTGTCCCTATCCGGCGCAACCAAATAGCCACAGTTGGCACTTTACTCCTTTTGGTGCTATTTTTACCAAAATCCTTTAAAATGAGTATCTCCGATTCTACTAATTGGATTTTTGTCATTTTGGTCATTTTATTTATTACAAATTGCTCTTTTTGTCTAACTTTGTAGTAGGCTCCTTTTGTGGTGTGTTGTCACTCTGTTACTCTTAGAAGTGTTTCACAAATACTTTACCTCTGCGTTAGGCCAGACTGCTTTGTGTCAAGCTGCCCAAGAATTGAGCACAGGTTAATTTAGGGTTTGCTTATCACTTAAACCTGGGGAAAATTGTGGTTGCTGCTTGAGAAGATTTTCACCCCCTCAACCAGTAACCCAATTTCTTACAGTCAAAATAAAATACCTTTTTGTCTTTCTAAAGTTAATGCCATATTTGCAGCCTCTAGTAAGCAAATTGATCTTTCACTCCATCTGCAAAGAAGACTTGCATCAACCTGCACTTTCTTACAATGTGCCTCTTCTGCTTTATCCATTATCTTTGCAAGAGGACCTATCACACCAAGTACATGGTCCTCACTCCGCTCAAGTACGCCTTCCAAACCTTTTCTTGGATCCCTCCCTAGTTTAAACAAAAAGCTTTTTAGATCAGAATCCAAATCCGGTGTCACACAAGCTTATTATTTACCACCAGTCTAGAGCACTCCGCTTTCATGTCTTTTCTAACCTCTCTATCCATAGGCCTCCTCACTCAGTAAGTCAGATAGTTGCTCACTTGATCTAAAGGCCACCAATCTGCTCTACGCAGGTGCATAAAACACTTTGATTAAACATTAATTCACTTGATGACGATCATTCTTACCCATTGTACTTTCCTTCACAACAATATCCCCTTCCGAACTGTCATTCCAACCTTCACCCTCTAATAGGTTCAAAACATATTAATCTACCTCATCCAAATAATTAGTTCCTCTCTTAATAACGAACATTTTGAAAGATTTCCACAGGTTTTACTTGATTGTCATTTGTGCCACAGAGGATAGACACGATAGTGTTAAGACCTTCCAATTCTGTTAAGCCCAAACTCTTCCTATTCATAGGTTTTTCCCTCAATGTGTATTTCCTTTCCTTTATTTTTTATTTTTACATACTCTGAACTCCTTCTTCTCACCTTCATAAAGGGACTAGTAATACTCCTCAGAAACTGTTTCTGATCTCTTTTTGCTTATAACCAATCGAAAAGCCTATAACTGACTGCTCTATCCGTGTACCTATTAACCATTTAATTACCTCCTTTTGACACTTTTCATTTGCCACGCCAGAGGAGCTATCATCAGCTTTTGACATTTTAAATCAATAAAGTTATCAAAAGCCTTCTACTTCCTTCCACTATGCCAGTTAAGCTGGTAACTGCCATTTCACCAGCGTGCAATGTGTGCAAACACCAATTTCAGATTAATGCTTCACTATCTGTAAAGTCCCAACTTGCAATAGTACCCAAAAACTAAGCAAGTTTTTGAATCTTGTTCCTCCTACCAATGTTGAATCCTAAATAGTTTTGTCCGTAATTTCAATCTGCAAAGATCTGTTATTCAGCACCAAGATGCCCACGGGTGAGCGTGCGCTTCACAAATACACGTTATGTTAATTCAAAATGTCCTCCAAATCTTGCGATCTGTCTGTACTCATGTTTCACTGTAGAGTTTAGAAAGATATATATTGAAAGCCTCACAAACAAGCACGTGTGAGCTCACTTCAATAACGCGACCCACAATTGAAGCAGTCTTGTGCCTAAACAGTGAATTTAATTTCAAAACGTGTCCTGTATAACATGGTCGTCTGATATGTCCTCAAATCAATCCACATAAATGTTGTCTTTATATTAATACTGTTGCTTCACAAAAAGAATAATTTTACATATTTTCTCTTTAAAACCAATATGCTTTCAAATGAAGCCTTATGCAAAACTTATATTAAAGTAATTGTTAGAAATTGGGCTATTAGTTGAATAATAAACACAGTCCTTGTCAGGGTGAAGCACAAAAGTCAATAAATAAATCTGTGCTTTACCCTCTGCTAGCTAGGAACAAAGTTTAACTTTAGAGGATATGTGCAAAGCATTTATGCAGCACTCAAACAGTAATAAAGTGAAAACACCACCAGAAAAATCCCAAGCCACTTTAGAAAAATGAAGTACGTTTTAAATGCCACTCGTGGTTGTCAAGTCACCCTGGACCGGGAAAGGTTCAGGCTGACTGCGATGGAGCACGGTCAGATAGATGGACCAGGTTCGTCCTGATGATGAGTAACCTTCTCGAGTTTACACGAAGAGTGCAGTTTGTGTTGGCTGCGAGGAGCTGGTCGGGTGTTGCAAACAGTCAATGCTATAGCGCAAAGAGCTGGTTGTCACTGGAGCTTTGCGTTTGCAGTCATAACAGGCTGTTTTCAGCACGAAGTGCTGGTCTCACGTGGCTATATCGCCACCTTTTCTTCAGGATGAGCACAGTTTTTATACCAGCAAAGGGTCCAGGACCTGGGCGGCACTTTTAGAGGATCAGGACCCACTACAGAAGCAGGGCTCAGGCACGTTCAGTTGGTCCTGCTCCGTTAGGCAGTTACAGGGATGCCTCTGGAAGTTTGTTGTGTCCATGTAATTCAAACAGGAGGTCAGCTAACTGGCCCTTGGAGTAACGTCTGGAGAGCTTGGGTTTAATCTTCCTTCCTCAGGCAGCAGGGTAGTCCTCCTGAATCTTCCACAGGTCTAGGAGTGTTCTAATGGGAGGTTCTGAAGGTGACACTGTTATCCTCAGTGACAGCCTGTGGGTAGGGATGGCTGCCCCCCCCCCCCCCTTTGTCTAGCAATCTCCATTTCCTGGGTTAGGCTCCAAACTATCTAGAGAAACAAAGGGCAGGCTGGCCAAGGTGTGAGCTGCATTTGCAAGTGGAAGCCCAAGAAGACTTTAGAAGTCAGGAAGAGAGTGAGTAAGCCCAGAGGCTACCATTTGAAGCCAGGAGTACAGCCCAAGGACATCCTGCTCAGGAGAGCAATACACTTTCCCACACCCAAGGCCCTTTTGTCTCCATGTCAGTCTTGTTTACTAAAAATACATTTCGTCCCCGGGTGCCGTGTTTTAGAGTTTCAGCGGGGGCCCTATTTTACATTAACACGAGCAAAGTGTCACCTATAGGGGCCACAGCCCGCCTTGCGGCAGCCAGGCACCTTTCTTCATGCTGTTTCATTGTATTGTGCTCCATGCTCCGCTTTCTTTAGACGTGCAGCATGGGACACTTTTACAAATAAAAGCATTTGTTTGTCAAACAAATGTTTTTTCTGTTTTTGTAAAAGCCCCCCTTGCCGCGCTTTCACTTTAGTGGCGGCTGTGCACCTTTCTTTAGACACGGCTTGCCGAAAGAAAGGGGCGCGGCCGCCATAAAGCGTGGCATAGGGCGCTTTTACAAAAAAAAAAAATTTGTTCAACAAAAAAAGCTTTTTTTTTTTTTTGTAAAAGCACCCATGTTGTGCTTTCACTTTAATGGCGACTGTGGTTGACGATTGATTGGAAAGGCCTCGGTGACGCATCTGGATTCCAAGAGTGAATGGCATTATCAGTGAAAGTTCAAAAATGTGATTTATTAGATTGTACATGTAGAGTGATTGTGTATTACTTATCATCATAAGCTTTAATCCCATAGGCAATATCTAGCTGACAAAATGACATGGTAAAATGGGCATTTCTTCTAAGTGTGTAATGAGACTGGCACAGGATGCGTGTAGTTTATGTAAGAGTTATGCAATTCAATCAATATTTTAGTATTGCAAGTTGACAGATTCTGTGATGCGATTTGAAATTATGCTTGGTGGAGATTTGCTTCTTGTGGGAAACATCCCCTCAAGCAATCCGTTTGGCAGTCTGGTCGGAAGGCCTTTGATCACTATCTGCTCACCATCTTTTGTTAAGCTGGGATCAGCAGCCCCAACCCAAACATTGCCTACTTTTCACCACATGCTGTACCACTTCCCTCACAAATCCCAGACACTAGTCTACATTCTGTCTGCTTCCTCAACCACTTAAATGCCGTACTTTGTAGCTACTGTTGCAGGCACAACAGCTGTGGACTTCCGTCGCCGCATTTCTCCAACCCTAATGGCATTGTTGTTTTATTTATTTTAACTTTTATATGTGCAGCTACAGACTTCCCTGAACGCATTTACACGATTATTTTTTGTAGCTAGTGTTGCAGGCATCACAGCTACGCATCTCTCTCATTGTATCTTTGTGGGAATTTATAACACGCCCCAGGATCTAAGCGCACTGTAACACAATCTGTGCTTTACCTACTATAATACATTTCCTTTACTATTTCTAGTTAGGTTTCATGGCACATGGTCTTTTTTTTTTTTTTTTTTTTTAAACCGTTTATTACAGAATCCAAAAGATATACAAAGATGGGCCTACAACCTTCAGGCCGGCCGCTAGCAAACAGAAAGAGCATATAATACAAACAGTAGAACACACGCTGCGGCAGAAGAGAGATCACAGGAGTTGAAAGAAGCGTTGGCAGCCACACCATCCGGACCCCACACAACGGTTTCATTTTTATATAAATAACGAAGAAACAAGTCCACAAGGCAACCCACAATCGGAAACAATAGCATGTGCTCCCCTGGGGGGGACCCTACCGATCCACAGGAATATCAAGGGGGGGGGATAGGTCGGGACGGAGACAAAGTGAACTCAATACCCAGAACCAGGAAGACAAGCAGGCTAAGGAGACGGGGCCGGTGACGGAGGTACATGGGGTCTTAATGCACCTGCACATACTTTTATTCTTCCCTAAATGTAATGCATTTGAGTGTGTAGCTATGAACTTCCCCAACTTTCTGCAGTGACTTTTTATTAGTCCCTGGATGTAATTGCACTGTGATACAAGTACACCAAAGAACATTGTTTAATTATGTTACAGTGCGTACTGGCTCTTTAATGTCACTGTTGGCCCAAATGTAACTTTCTTTTTTAAATAAACAGTAGTCTAACCTACCGTATCTACAGATCCTAATTTCTATTTAGTGTTACAGGCACAACACCTATGGAATTTACCAACTGAATATCCCCCACCATAATGGAATTATTTTGTTTACATACTACGGACATCCACTACCATTTGCGGTGCATTTTAATTACTGCTGGGATGTCATTACACTGTGATAGGTGGACGCCATATAACATTCTTTAAATAAGTTACCGCGCGTTCCAGGTTTTTAATGTTTTTCCTGTTGCACCACATGTTATTTTGTGTTTTTTATCGGCACAATGATCTACAATACGTTTACATTGCATAGTTTATGCCCTTGGTTTTAGCTCTCAAACAAAATTAAAATTACACAAATATACAAGAAGTTGTCAATGTAAGTTAGAAAACATTTCTATATTGGAGCGCTCCAATTCTATTTTATTATAGCTTTAGAAGCTCAACACAAGCGCACATCTCCAACCCTATTGTAAAATGGTTACTTATAATTCATGCCTTTGGCAAAATGGATTGTACCAGACATAAAAATATCTGAAAAATGTGACTGCGTTTCCACAACCATAAAGGCATTTTTTAAATATTTACACAAAGAGCATACATATACCATAATAGCATACATAACTTTGCATTAATTTTCATGTACAAAATCAATGCTACTATCTCGGCAACATTCATTTGTTGCCTATCTACGTTACCATCTTTTAGCAAACTACATCAAACACTCCCAACTAGTTACATAGCAACTACAATACAAGGTACTTTTCACACCTAGCTGACCTACTGTACACATCTTTCCAAATCACACGTCTCCATCCAGTCTGCGCATTAAAACAAGGATGCATTCTTCTTGATTAATCACATTCAATTCCCTTTCTTGCTAAGTCTACCTACACATTCCTTCTGTCCTCTTTCACTTTACTTTAGCCACACATACTTTCTTTATCTACACTATATTTTAATCCCATAATCCTTTTCCACTGAACAACCTCCCACATAATTTCACTACACAAATACAATACACACAAGTACACAACTAACAAATACAAAACACTTCAATCCAACATACACTAAAAACCAAAACACATACGTATAAAGCATTACCATTTACAACGTCAACTTAACTCTAAAAAATGGAAGACCTATTGTATTGCAAATGCTTGTTAAATAACAGTCACACTGCCCTGTGAGCCTTTAGGGCTTACCTTAGGGGGTGACTTATATGTATTAAATAAAAAGGTTTAAGCCTGCCAAAAGGTGTATTTTGCCAGTCCGGAATAGCAGTTTAAAACCGCCGTACAGGCTGCATTGGTGGGCCTGAGACATGTTTGAAAGGTTACTTTGATGGGTGGCACAATGAGTGCTACATCCAATAGCGGAAAAGTATCGCTTCAATGCCTGGTGCTGAGCCGGCAAATGCAAAATAATACGATGCACTAGCATAGTTTTATCTTTTGTTTGCCGGTTCTGAGCTAACTTGTGCACGGCGGAGCGGGGCATGGGAGGGGGAGGAGGAGTGGTTGTGCACTCCCTAAGTACATAACATATGTGTTTGGCCGGCTGTCTCAGGCTGACCAAAACACACACATGCGCACTTACATTTCTCCAGCCGGGCTGCATTCAGCAGCTAGGCTGGAGAAACCCCACAGACTCCATGACCTGAGCGGAGCGTCTTTCCTGCCCAATCCCAGCTCTGTTCTGCAGCACAGGGATTGGCTGGGAGTCTGTCCCAAGGGCTGCTGGGACCCAGGAAGAGGCCAGCATGAGCGACGGGAGGCAGCTGGCAGCGGCAATTAAGTTTTTTAAATTATTATTAGTAACCAGTCCTCCCCCCACAACCCTTTTGTAGTGGCGGAAGCTACTGGCTACATCCCACTAGCAGCATTTAATTTACAGACCCTGGGTACATGTAGTACCATATACTCGGGATTTATAAGTAAATTAAATGTGCCAATCTGATGTAGGCCAATTGTACCATGGTTTAGGGAAAGAGTACAAGCATTTACCTCTGGTTAGTAGTGGTAAAATGCAGAGTCCTAATGCCAACAAAAACGAATTCAATAAAAAACAGAAGTTGAAGGCAAAAGGTTTTTTATGTGGGGGGGGGGGGGAAATATCACACTAAGAATGTCAGGTCTAACAGTAATGAAACATAGTTAATGAAGTACAGTTCCATAAATTAGAACTGATTAAAATATATTCACACTTCAACCAAGACACTTTTTCTCTCTTGGAAGACCAAGCTACAAGAATACTAGTCTGTCAAGGAGTAGCAACAAAAAGAAGGAGGACTGCTTTATTTGAGAGATTACGTGTGTTAGATTGGTTCTGTTATGGAATTTTTTAACATGTTCGTTCTGAGCTTTTAAAGTCTGTTGCTTGTAGTGGCAATAAAAAATACTCTATGCCTAATGTTAGCCACCAGTCCCGACTTAAAATTTGCAGTTTTTCGCTGTGCCACTTCTAAACTACCTGCTGTATGAAAAGAGAGAGGGAGATTGCCATGCCATGAACAATAATATTAAATAAATGTATTTTTTTTCCTCCTAGGTTTTATCGTGTTTGCTGTCTGCATTTTGGTTAGCAGCGTTCTCCTAATTTTTGTGGCGGGCCCGCGCATCGGCCAAAGCAACGTCCTGGTGTATGTTCTGATTTGCTCTGCCATTGGCGCTCTCTCAGTGTCTTGCGTAAAGGGACTAGGTATTGGAATAAAGGAGCTGTTTGCTGGGGAACCAGTGCTGAAGGAGCCTCTTGGCTGGGTGCTCCTACTTTGTCTTGTGGTCTGTGTCAGCGTCCAAATCAACTACCTTAACAAAGCGCTGGACATCTTCAACACTTCTGTTGTCACACCTATTTACTATGTTCTCTTCACCACTGCAGTCATGACCTGCTCTGCTATCCTGTTCAAAGAGTGGCAGCAAATGACAATTGACAATATCATCGGCACAGTCAGTGGCTTCTTAACTATAGTATTTGGCGTTTTCCTTCTCCATGCCTACCGGGACATTCCCTTCACTCCCGACTTATTGCCCCTTATTATAATGCCAGGTGCAAACAGTCCAAAAGCATCAGCCAGAGGACAATATGGACATTATCGGTCACCTGCAGAGAAACCTCTTTTAGGTTCAGAGGGTGTCACCAAAGATTTTCCAATGTCGGATGAAGAACACGATGGTGGAACAGGCAGAGTTTAAATTTTAGTTACTTACTTTTCCTACTGAAAATGCATTGCTATTTTATTTTTTTAATATTCTTTTGTTTCATTTATAAGACTTTTTTCCATGCGTTAGTACTAACGTGCAGATATCAAAGCAATTGTTTCATCCAGTTCGCTTATTTTACAGAAACATGGTCATATCAGGTGGAAGTTACATTAGGAAACTATTTGTTGAGTTTAGTTGGCCTCTTCATACATTTATCAGATTCTTTCTGTAGTCAGCAGACCAGTTGGCGCAGCTCAGTTACCATCCTGTTCACAAGGTAGAAGGAAACACAGATCATTCGTACAGAATTTTGCCATTCCTGGTTTACTTGTCTTTAAACTAATTATCCAAGCACACACAATTATCCAAGGCAAAAGGAGGGACACCAACACACTGGAACTAAGCTTACTAAAAAATAACTTTTCTGATTTGTGTTCATGTTTGTTTAAAACTGAATAGTGATATACAGTTGAACTTATTTATGAGAAGAGTACATAGAAAAATATGCATGTGATGCAAGAGAGCACCAGAAGGAAAATTAAGAAAAAGTGACATTAACTGATTTTCGTTCTGGTAACAAAAGTTTTAATTAAAAAAAACCAAATGGAAGATATTAGAAAAATAGATCAGGGCTCAAACAGGAAAATTGCCTTGTACAACATGGATGATTATGTATTGCAGGGGCCTCTATCATGCATCATAAAAATGTAAGTTGGGTAACTGTATGTAGAATAAGGGTCAATAGAGAATGAAGCCCATAGTTCCATGAGCTGAGATGAATTGGGATTTTCTGTGTTTCCTAAAATAAAGCACAGGACAGGGAGGAGACTCTGCTCCTTGTATCATTTCCAAGACAATTTTTGGGAATCGATTGGCTCTTTAGAGTGTGTCCCAGAATATATGATTGGCCATTGTGCGGTTACAAACACAGAGTATCATCCTTACAGAGATATTCTAACCAGTGCCTACGGAATCACCAGTACAGGCAGTCCTACTTACTACACATTCAGTCTTTCTTTTTCTTCTTTCCCCATGAGTGAGACTCCCATCAGCATATATTTTGTTAAATGTTTTTAAACAAACCTCATATAGTATACTCGTCAGCACATTCTAGTTTTTCGTTTTTCAATGTTGCACTAGAAATGTTTTTGTATGTTATAGCTCTGAGCAATTTTTCATACCAACTTGGTTGGCACATGAACAAAATATGTGGCATCAATAATAGGCTAAGCATGAGTTTGATTTACTAGAGTGTGTAAAAGTACAGCAACTCATTATCACCAGAAAAAATAATTGTCATAATTTACTTACGATATTTATTTATTCAAACAATTCCTGCGTTATCAATATGCCCCCACCACTGTAATCCTTGCGACAGCTCTCACCACATTATGACACCCACAACCATTATAAACAATTTTGCCAGCTCTACTTGCGTTCCTTTCAACCTCTCTATGTAGCGCCTCCATTGTCCTCAAAAACAGTTGTGCTTTGTATATACTCTGTACCCGTCCCCTCCACCCCAAAAAATAGTAAACGCAAAGGATGCTCTGTTTACTCGGAGTAAGATTAAATTAGGTGCTGCAATCTACTTTTGTATTGTACAAGAAGTTTGGAAAGTGGGATATTTTTGTAGATTGTAAAAATGTTTTCATAAACATTTTGGGAGGAAAAACAAATTCCCTTATTAATGTTTGCAATAATGCGCAAATCGAGAAAATGTCATTAATTGCTAATCACTGAAATGTTTTTCAACACATTTTTTAAGTTGATCTTTTATATTAGGACGTATTATTTTCCTGTAGGTGGGGAAGTTTCGAATTTGAAGTTTGATGTGTGTTCCGGGCCCGATTTACACTTTACAGGAGAAATGTTAACACCATATATGCCTTAGTAACCTTTAGTTTTCTTGCGACATGACTAATTAAAGGGCTTCTCTTATCCATGTGAATGTATTGCTAATCTGCAGCCCTAGGCACGATCTGTTATTTAGTATTCCCAGGTGCACAAAAAGAATCTTTTCATGCGGCATATGCCTTAGGATTGGTAAATAGGTTTCATTTTGCAGGAACCTGTTGTACCATGCTAACGACTCCTTGTCCTGACGCCCATACAAATCCTCTAGCACCTAGGAGAGTGAATCTTTTAAAATATTCATATCAACGGTCTAGCAGTCTTATGGATTACTTCTCTGCAAAATGAGAAGTAGCATACTGGCCAACAAAGACTAAGAATCTTTTGCGTTTTTGAGGAGAGAGGGATGTGTCAAAGCTTGCTGCGTTACTCACCTTGAATTGATGAAGTGACCTGATGCATGCATTGGTTATTCTAGCAAAAATGCCGGTCTAAAAGCATGCTCGATAAACTTCTACACGAGGGTGGTTCTTCTGCGAGGAGTCATCTTTTGGGGATAGGACAGATGCATAGCTCCTCAAAGGGATTCATCTTATTGGGCAAGGCATAAAAAATATTCTGCACACAAACACTGTGGCTCTCATTACATGAGGTACAGTCACTGTAGGTCTCATTCCATGGTCCACAGTAACTGTAGGTCTCATTCCATGGTCCACAGTAATCATGATTCTGGTAAAGAAAAACAATTGTTTGCGCACAAATTGTGATTGCAACTGCTGGACAGATATTACAGCATTTAAAAGTTGGCAGATTTTGTGGTGAGAACGGCAACAGTCCCAATTTTACAGCTCTGCACAAAGAGGAACATGGTGGTATTACCAGACTGTCACCCACTCTTTATAACAAACTTACAATAGTACCGTAATACTGGACCTGGGTGTAAAGCAAACCCCTTACTATTGGTAGTTCGTCCGATGGCATTACTGCATAATTTTGCTGCACCAAGTGAAATGTGTAGTCAAATGACAAGTTCATGGGTCTGATATTCACACTTCTGACATGGTCCACTGCGCTTTGTTCTTGGGATATTCTTTTAGGCGTTTGGGTGCAATCTGTTTTATGTTTGTCATTGCCACTTTAACGTGCACTACCGAGTTAAAGTAGACACCGCCAGGTGAGTAATGTTAAAGAAATCCCTCTTGTAAAGTATGCTGAGAGCAGCTTGTCAACTGTGGAACTTGTAGTGTTGTACAACTATGAAAAGAACACTGGGACAAGGAGAGTGGATACTTGTTTTTTACGTGAGGAGATGGATGAAATAAGTCCTTGTGTTACTAATGTATGTTCACAAACACAGATCCTTAATGTTGCCGTACTAGGCACAAATAACAAATCTATATTTTTAAATAAATATTATTGACTCTGCCATGCTCTTGCATCTTGTTGTTTCCACATCACCAATGGAATTACAGTGTATTGTTAATATTTGAAAGTCTGCCTGTATGTGCTTTAAGTAGCGCCATGAAAGGAATATTTTCAACTGAATATCCTTTGTCTCTATTTATGCATGTACTTGAATCTAAGGGTCTCCCATTTTATTAAAGCGCTCCGATACCTTCGGTTCTAGCTAGTACTATATTGAAGAAAAAAAAACAAACCTTCTTGGCGGTTCACGGATACACCTGGTCCTTTAAACCAACAAAGAAGAGATTGGCATGGAAGCTGTAATATAAAAACAATGCATTTATTTCCCTCGCATGAGGGAGACTGCGTCACACAGTACCTTCAGGCCACTGTAGGAGACAGTCTAAGGAGTGCAGAGAACAGGGGCCTTTTATACCCACACAGGGGCTCAAAAGGAGGCGGTACAAGTACACACGAGAAGAGTTACACACAGATGGTCATACAGAAAATGCACAGTCAACAAGTAGGAGGAGTAATGAGTTGCTGACAGCAGTTAGAACAGCCGGCCAGTTACATTCTAAGGCAGGTGCATTCTGGCAGCTAGAGGTCTTTCTGTGCATGTGCAAGGCTCTGGAAGAGGGAGAAAGCACATGGCTAACTAAAATGGCTGCCAGGAACAAAATGGCTTTTAGCTCATGCTAACCGCAATTCCTGCAATCTTTAACATACGGTCCTTTTAGCATGAGCTAAAGACATTCCTATGATCTAGAAAATATTTTGCACATTTATTCTCATAAATTCATCAATATTCTAATCCATTGCTAGGTGGGCATTTCTCATTCTAAATATTGTTCAGCAGGCATATATAAGGTACAGACAGAAGCACAAAGGGAACAGAGCATTGGGTCATACAGATAGCAGGAGAGAGTAATGACTATTATCACAAACAGAACTATCAATATTTTTCCAACCCTAAGCAGAAAGCATATCCCAAAACCATCTAGTCCCATTCTATGTTTCAGAGCTCCTATGTATTTCAGTGATCATCTAGTTGAATTTCAGAATAGCCAACAGTATTTTTCAATTTTCAATAGACTTTCAGTGTTCTTTTCAAGTGGCTAGAGTATAAATTAATATACTCAAAGAAAGGGCAAAGTAACATTTGTTAACTGCTCAGAAGAACGTTTCCCTTGCAGAATAAACATTATTCCTAATGCAAATATTAAAGCAGTCAGACATATTATTACAAAAACAATCCTGGCTGCAGGGGACCAGGATGACCACACAGGGCCATAGGAATTAGGACGAGGAGCCGCAAAGGGTTGCTCCTCCTCAAAAATGGGACGACCAAAAGGGTACATTGCTAACAAGTCCTTGGGAAATTGAAGCCGCTGTACAATCAGCCAGAGGGGAGTCTTCTCCCTGTGTCTGTTTGAGCCTCACAGGCAGGCTCCTAATGTTGCCACGGTGGAGCTGCACAACTCGCAACTCAGGAAAAATTATCACGGCCCAGTTTAGAAGAAAAAGTCTTTCTTTCAGGATAGGGTAATCACCTTCCGGGGAAAATACCCTCAACAATGCTGTCCAGTGTCTCAGGCAGTGCACCAGTTTTCTTCACTTTAATTTAACAGGCACCAAGGGCACAGCACCTGTACCCTGAACTCAAGTCCTTCCCTAACTCCTGTATTGCTCCACTGGCACACTGCTCTTTCATTGGAGCCAAAGATTGTATCCAGTATGCCCAGGCACTCTTGATCAACAAACGAAGGTGCAGACTTTCATTTACTTCACAGCCAGGATTCAGGGGTGTGATGCTGAAGTACCTGAGCAACCCTTATTTCAAAGGGGGTCACCTCAAGCAAAAGCCTCCTTGCCGTCCTTGTCGGTCTGTGACTCTCTCAGCTGGGCACCAAAAACTGCATTCACAATTTCTCCATTCTGATTTGTGACCCCGTCTTTCGCCCAAGACAGTGGCAGGGGTACACACTTCACGTCCCAGTGCTTCCGGCCTTCTACTTTCACTAAGGTCCTAGTTGCTAGCAATGCCTGTGCCGATTCCCTTCACCTTGGCTTCAAAGCTGGACTGGTGCTGACTCCTCAGGCTCGATCTGATGTCCGGGCCCCTCTGGCAATGGTTGTAAGGCAGGAAATATCTATTGGTGGACAGAGCAAAAGGTCTTTAGACAAGGCACAGAAATAATTTATCAACAGAGAGGATAGTCTCAGAATACTTCCTTAGTCTTGGGACGCCCCATATATTAGCAAGGCACCCAAGAACCACTTCATCTATCTAACATTGTACGCTTAGCACCATGCTCTCATGTTATAGGCGCAGCGGGAAAATCTAAAACTTCTATTTTAACAGGGATTCTTTTTACATAAAGAACTAAAAAACTCAACGTAGTGGGTACATACATTTCTCCAGCAGAACATTTTGTAACAAACTCACTCCTATAAAACAATATTTTCTTTAAAAAAATGTTTGCTGAGGATCACATGGGCGTCTTTCCTGCATTGTACTTTCACGACCCAAACTATGCAACATCAGCTCTAATAAGAGCTGTCAGCTTATTTACACAGACTAACTAATAAAAGACTAGCAATGCCCTTTGCAAAACTGTATGTAGCATGAGAATAACAAACAATAATGGTGTTATCACCTGAGAATTTTAGAACAAAATCTACCCACATCTAGTTCCCCTTAAAGGTCAAATAAGGGAACACCAATCTAGACTACTCATCCTTTCATAATTTCAGACAGGATGGGCAGTAACATGACGCATTTTTTATTCATTTTATTAATTCTACAATTTCAAAACAGCATTACTGAATAGCCATTTAAATGTCTCATGGCCTGTCCGACTGAAGCTGAACTCTGACAAGACGGAGTTCCTCATCCTCGGATCCACCCCCTCGGCCTAGGACGACTCTTGGTGGCCGACTGCACTAGGAACACCCCCAACACCCACCGACCACGCACGCAACCTAGGGGTCATCCTCCACTAAACCCTCTCCATGACGAAGCAGGTCAACGCAGTCTCCTTCTCCGGCTTCAACACCCTCCGTATGATTCAGGATCTTCAAGTGGATCCCCACCAAAACAAAAAGGACAGTCACCCAGGCCCTCGTCAGCAGTAGACTGGACAACGGAAACGCACTCTATGCAGGAGCCCCGGCCAAACTCCTGAAACTGCTTCAACGCATCCAGAACGCCTCCGCACACCTGATCTTTGACATCCCTCGCCACAGCCACATCACACCATACCTGAGACCTGCAATGGCTCCCTGTCAACAAGAGGATAACCTTCAAACTCCTCACCCACGCACACAAGGCGCTCCACAACACCAGACCAACATACCTCAACAGCCGACTCAGCCTCTACACCCCCACCCGCCAGCTCCGCTCCGCAGATCACGCCCTCGCCACCATCCCCCGCATCCGAAGAGTGACCGCCGGCGGCAGATCATTCTCCCACCTCGCCGCCAAGACAAAGAACACCCTCCCCATCCGCCTGCGGCAGACCGAAGACCTTCTGACCGTCAGAAGACTTCTCAAGACCTGGCTCTTCGAACAGTAGCAGCTCCCCCCCCCCCCCGTGCCTTGAGTCCCTCTATGTAGTGCGCTTTACAAATGCCATGATTGATTGATTGATTGGCTGTTTCATAGACAGCTTAGAGAGGCTCAAAAGAGAGAGAGAAAAAACATAAATTTGCTTACCCTTAATTTGCCCAGGAGCTAAACTCCTTCCCCCCATTTTGACAGTAGGAAACCTGAAACAGGTTTACCTTCTGTTGACACTATCTCCCCTATTTGTGGCAGCTGGGCACAAACAAACTTGGAGGTAAATAGCACATTGAGTTAGCTAGAAAACATTAATAACCAACTACCAATTCCTTTAGCAATTGTACTAGTGTAACATGAGGGCGCATGAATGCAAACTGAATTTCATTGGCTCCTTATTGTAGCCCTTGCACAGTAATCTTTAAGCTAAAACCATTATTTTTATATACATGGCAGAGCTATGCTCTACACAGGGCCCACATATACCACTATATTTCCTTCTTGTTCATATGACTGCACAAAAACTTGCTTTTGCCAAAAATAGTAAGCAAAACTTCTCTTTCTCTCCCTGCGCTGTCATCTCGTCTTTCAGAATCTTTCAGAGGCCGAAGTGTCAAAGCAAATTCCTGCTTTTAGCCCTGCTAGGCTGCTAAATGCAGAACTCGACCTTTAACCCTTACCCGCTGTCCTATTTTTGTGCAAGGCTTTCCATGCAGCTTTTCCAATTCAAAGCAACTTACGGAGACTCACAGCTGAAAAGCAGTCCTATTCCGTTCCTGTTTGCCAGTAATTGAAAGGTAGGATAATAACTTCTGCTGGATTTTTACTTAGTTTCATTTGTGTGCAGTGTGTGGTGTGCTGTCTAGCAGTATAGAGGTCAGCTGTTTGTTTTATACTTGCATGTGTGCATTACTGAAGCCTGAGATCAATTTGAAAACTGCTCTGAGTGGCAGAACTGCTTTTAAAAAGTAAATGTTGCCCACATTCGACTTTGGTGCTAGGGACACAAAAAAATGAATAACCTACAATGTTTTAGCATATTAGGGACCCCCAGGGTGTTCCCTAGATATCCCAGGGGTGGGGGATAAGAAATGTATAAGGTACACCCTTAAAAAATGAGTTTTTATACGCCTGGGTAAAGTGAAATTTCACATTTTACTCCCCCCATTGTTATAAAGCAGTTCTCAAATGTAAACTTTGATGCTAGGAGCTTATATTTTTGACAGTATGATTATTAGACATTACAAAGAAAAACGAATTTAGTGCAATTATTTTTAATATTTTTTTTCATATAGTCACATTTTATTTATTTTTTTAATAATTATCACCAACCCTTTTGATGGTTCCACATACGAAAAGCAAGGTTCATTCCTTTACTGTTGCCTTTAAATGCATTCATTTATAACACTAAGCACAGAAGCCGTACTGAAACACGAATTAGCCTGCGACACTTTTTAAAGAGCAGTGATAATTTTACCATCAGATCCACAGATGTACTTATGTAAAAAGGCATTAAAAAAGAAAATCCCTACTTTTAATCATTGTCTCTGTTATCCAAAATAATGAAAACTATCTTTTCTGACTTTTTAAAATCAGCAGTTTAATGCATGCTTTCCAACCATGTTTGCACGAACTTAAAGTCTAGTTGACCAAGCAGTTTCTCTCTGTGGCCTGCGGTCAGGAACAGCCATGTGGTATTGACTCAGCTGTGCTCTTGACCAGCAGGCGCCAACATCTCATGCCTTTCAAGCCAGCACAAATCTATCGTTCTGTAATGTGTTATTTCAGCAACAACCAATTCACTAAAATGATGTGAAAGCCTTTTTAACATTAATATATAAGGATAAATGCTGTAACATTTTCTATTGAGTCCTAGGTGTGTAAAGCACACAATCTCGTTTTTTCTTCCTTTCTATAAAGCCTATTTTATTCCTATTGATTGTGAATTCTAATTTATCTTTAGCATTGTGGCAATTTGCACACATGTATAGTTTCTTACTCTTTCAATTTTAATGATAGCGTGCAGCTATTTAGCATATGTTACATAATTCATTTCTGGAATTTTTAATGTAATTCTTTCAATGACATTTGCATAACCAAATGATGACAAAAAAACACATTGAGCTCATTCCAGACATTTTCAGAAGGGGGTCATACACTCAGAACACACCATACAGCGCACTTAAGGCTAGCCATTCTTACACAAAGAGCACAATCGCTACTCACTCACACAAGTACCACCGGTGTCAAACCTACAAACCACAGACATTCAGACACACAATCAACCCACAAATCAACACTTAGGACAAAACCAAGAGACAGCCCACAGACTGTACTTAAACCAAACCTTTTGTAACTACTAATTGTAAGTCATATTTACAAGAAAAGCTCGCAAAAGTAGTCCAAAGGACTGCACAAAAACAGCCCAAAAGACTGTTCCATGTTCAAGAAGCCAAAATACACCAAATTTGCCAGTTTGGCTGTCAGAACACTCAAAAAGCGCTCTGCATATCACCACTTATGAATGTTACTAAGTGCACAGATCAGGATCCTTATTTATGTACATATTTAGTTCCATGGGGTACTAGTCACCAGGGAAGAAATACATTTTTTTTAAATATACCTAAACCTATTTAGGTATCCCCTCTGGGGGGAGTCAGCGGAGTACTTTCAAGATTCACATTGGTACCTCTAAGAAAGCAGAACATTCTACGAAGTGCGCTTGAAACTGGCATGCCAAGAATATAGTAAGATATACAATATTATACACAAAGCAGCACTTAACTCAAAGTGTGCTGTTCAAGTTTTCAAAGTTTCTCATTACTTGCCTATACAAATTGCAATTTGCATATTTCCAAACAAGTCAAACTTTTGGCCAAACAAGCAAACAAATGTTGACGACCTTACCAAGCACAAATAGCCAGCCTCTCACTGCCAAGTTCTGAGTGACCTAATGGTCGTTTTAAAATACTCACGCCAAAGAAGGTCTCAGTCGGGAGCGGCTAACACCTGGAGGACCAGAGCAGGGAAACCAGAACCACATGGGTCTGCAAAGACAAAGAATCAGTGCGCAGGGTACCTCCTCAATAGATGCCTGTCAAGACCACTCCCTTGGATAGCCGCTTCTCCAATGAGGTCCACGTTCGGGCGCCATTTGAAGAAATATAAACCTTCTTAGGGGTTCACTTATGCACCTGGTCCTTTAAACCAACAAAGAAGAGATTGGCACGGAAGCTGGAATATAAAAACAATGCATTTATTTACCTCACATGAGGGAGACTGCATCACACAGTACCCTCAGGCCACTGTAGGAGACAGTCTAAGGAGTGCAGAGAACAGGGGCCTTTTATACCCACACAGGGGCTCAAAAGGAGGCGGTACACATACACATGAGAAGAGTTACACACAGATGGTCATACAGAAAATGCACAGTCAACAAGTAGGAGGAGTAATGAGTTACTGACATCAGTTAGAACAGCCTGACAGTTACATTCTAAGGCAGGTGCATTCTGGCAGCTACAGGTCTTTGAGCATGTGCAAGGCTCTGGAAGAGGGAGAAAGCACATGGCTAACTAAAATGGCTGCCAGAAACAAAATGGCTTTTAGCTCTTGCTAGCAGCAATTCCTGCAATATTTAACAATATAAAACCTATAAATAAACTCAGTGGTTCTCCCCTCGCCTGTGTTCTGCAGTAAGGCTTTTCCCCATAGGTACATTTTACTTCTAGGACTTCACATCCAGCACAAAGTGTGGGACATCTGGGCAAGCACCTCCCCAACTTTTGTCAGTGCAGCGTTCTGCCTGTTTCACAGAACAATTGTTACTAGTGCAGCGCATGGAGGGTAATACATAATTGCACCATTATATCTGCACTGAATGTCAAACCCAATAGTGAATCTGGTTAGAGAATTGTCTTTCCTGGGTTAGAGCAAGATTTCTGTAATGTTGCTACTCAAGTACAGATTGTGCCACAAAAGAGTCTTCAAAGCATCTTTGAAGGTGCCCCGTCTTATAGATGCTCTTAAATTGATGGTAACCACAGTGCCACATAAAACATGTCACACGAACAATAAGGAAATATGAAAACAGTACTTGTAAGCAGACATGAAAGAAGCTCAATTGGATAGTTTTATTAATAAATAAAAAAAAGTCCTAATAGTGGGCAATGTGAACAATCTTAACTTGTTTTTTTATTTCATAAGCAAATGTACACCCACAGTATGCGCGTCTGCTTCCACAGACTCAAGGTCTTTCGTCAGCTCGTTGCAAAGAGGTCCCATCTACTTACACATCATGATTTTTAAAAACATTTTTTTTTTTTACTATTTCTTCTTTTTGATTGGTCTCACAAGGGCTTTCTTGCATCTTTGGGCCCTGCTGACCCTTGTCTCAGAGAGTTATCTGACCGATCGTCCGTCAACCCGCCTGAACACACGCAGCTTGTAGTGTCTACATGCATCGCTGGCACTTGTGTGTTTTCGGCACTATGCTGGCATGTTTGGAATTTTGCCTAAACATCGGTTCTGAGATAGCAGAAGATAAAATAGGTATTTTGTTTCCCCTTCAGTCGGTCTATTGGCCAGTTCTTTACAACCTATTCTCGGGATCGGAAGCTTACAGGGGGCTGTTCACTTATATATCAGCTCCACTAGTATTGACTGTGAGGGCTATAATTAGGCCCTGTCCTTAGGTGTCTAATGGCTGTGGGCATGACCAGAGGTAGTAAAATGGCCTTCCACCAGGGTCCAAATTGATGCGACAAACAGGCCTGACTCCAGGCAATTGTTAGTGGACATACAGGACCCTTTCCGGCCCGCTCTGTTTTTAGGTCGAGCCTAGGCAGCGTATGCGGGGTCTCCTTGAGACAAGCTGTATTCTCTCTGTGGCTTATAGCCAGCCCACTGCTTTTAATTTGTTTGTTTCAGTACCCTTTAAAAATACTTGCTTCCAATAGGGTATATATTCCCATTTGTCCCTCCTGTCCGTTGTTTGTTCCCTAAAAGGGAGCATACCCCCAGGACTGGTATCCTTCCACTTTAGGATTATAGTTACTGCCAATAAACTATTGGAACCAGCAGGTCACCCATGTGTTCATGTGTTAATCTTGATCAGTGCTTAATGTTTCAGTGAGGGCCAAGCCCCTTTCTATTTTTTGCACGCTTGGTATCATCGCGACCGAAGCGCTTCATCTTTTGGCATGGCAGCCTTGAGTGCACAAGTCACGCACCCAACACAACCGCGCTCCTCCTCACAAACTCCTGCAGCACTTTGGGCTCCAATCCCCTTGTTGTTCTTTCCTTTTCCGAAGCTGGCATCGCTGCTGCACCCTAAAAAAGGCAGACGGGCTGCACAAAGTAACACGCTTTGCAGCCATCTTGTAGTGGTTTTAATAGAATTACAGTAGTTGTGTGTTGTAATATAACATAAATGAAAAAAGGACTTAATTGCGTGCCCCTCAAAGAAAATGCTTTATTGCTTACTATTATGAGCAGCTTAATTACTTACACCGTTTTAGGAACTTTCAGAAATATATTTGAACGAAATATAAAAGTACACAATAGTTTTTAAAAAGTTTAGAAGGTCAGTGACAACTCTCCTTGGAAAGAAGAGGATGTGCGGACATTGAAAAATTTCTAAATCAGTTTCCAAGTGACAACATTTCTAATGCAAGAGTCCTACCTTTATCTCGGTGGTTGCAAGTGTCAAGCTTTGTTTCTTAGCTTTCGCAACCTGAAAAATACTGTAGCAGATGACCATATCGAGGAGCACTTAGCAGAAGTGACGTCATGAACTGGCAAAGAGGCGTCACTAACTGACTAAAGTGAGAGCGAGAAGCGCAGGGAGCAGAACAGCTGAGGTACACTGGGGCTGCCAAGAGTCAGTTTGCTTTACAATTGCATTTCACAGTTTGTTTTGGCGTGTGCACTCTAGCCATAACATGCATGTTATAAATTAATTTATTGGACATGGAGAGTAAATAAAGATGCAGACCTTCTGCCATCTTCCCATGGGTTGCTACGGGCAAATGCTGCTGTCTGGTATACTCCTGATCCCCTCTTCTTCTGTCCCTTCACTGTGTACAGTAGATTGTAAGCCACACAGGTACCTTTCCACCCAGACATCCCCAAAGTCATTTAATAGGTACAGCCTAGGCAGCTCATGTTGCATTCACTCAGTTGGTTACACCGCACTCACGTGAAGTAACAGTAGATGCTGTAGCAGCCAGGATAATGTTGTCATGACAACACTTATAAGGACCAAAGGCACAACCTATTGGCTATGCCAATGCTGGTTGTCTACGAGTTCAGTGAGGATGTTTCAGATTTTTATTGAGATTAAACTAGCAGAGCACACCGCTCTGCTGGCTCAGGAGCATACAGAAAAGTAACCCCCTTTCGCTTAATTGAAGATTCCACTACCCCCTTTTGTAAGGCTTTGGGGAGGCTGATGGTTGGCGGCCCCTCAATTAACTTTTGCACAAGATGGCCGCAGGGAAGGAGCACTAAGATCAAGCTCCAAGGCACTGGGATCACCAATATAGTGAAAATCCCTGCTACCTCCCCTCCCCCCCCCCCCTCCCCCCGGCACACCCCTCCTGGAGAACATGGACTCACCGGATCACATCCCAAGGGAAGCAAGCCAGAATTGCGCTTTCACCATCCTCAGGAAACGTAAAAATGAGGAAACGATGATCCACGCCCGACATCACCAGTACTTCAACAGATGCATCGGAGGGATCGGCCCAGCGGACCGCACTCGATTCCAAGACTCCCCCACCCACTTGGACCAGCGAGTGTCCCGACAAGCCAGGTCCACAGACCGAAATAAACAAAGTGTAGGCACCAAGCACTACCCCGCAGCACAAGTCGCCTGTGCCTGACTACAAGATAGCCGCCCTCAAAACTTCCACTGACAATCAAACTGTGCCAGTGAGCCACAGAAAACCCACATAAGAATCGGCGAGAGTCCTGACATCCTAGAACCCAGGATCGTAATAAACAATAGCAGATGCGGAGCTACCGATGAACTCTGATCCGCATTCACCAGTGCCTGACCACAAGATGGTCGTCCGGGGCACAGAACTCAACCGACGAACAACCTATATGGGTGAGCCCCCGACTACAAACAATGAAGCGTTCTCACCACCTTAATTAACCTCGACCCGACCCACCGGTCATAGAATTAATGCGACGAGACCCCCTGCACCTTCGAGACTGACATCTTCTCACTTTAGGTGCCGAAATTCACCAGTGCCTGACCAGAAGATGGCCGCCCGGGGCACTGAACTCGCCCCGACAACCAAACTACACATGTGAGTCACTAACAATACTAAAAGTAGTGATCTCACCTCCTGAATCAGCCACGCCTCGACCCGCCGGTCACAAAATTAAGCGACGAGAGCCCGCGCACCCTCGAGACTGCCAGCTCCCCACTCTACGTGCCTGATCTCAAGATGGCCGCCTGAGGCACATAACTCGCACAGAACAAACCACACTGGTGAGTCACTGACTTTACATAAAGAGTTGATCTCACCAACACAATCACCCTCACCTCGACCTGCCGAGTCTGCCTCTCCCCACTCTATGTGCCAGACTGCAATATCACCACTGACCATATGATGGCCACCCAGGACTAACTCCAGGGCTAACTTCCAGTAATTTGCACCAGTGAGTTTCTGACCAACCCAACTCATGTGGTAGGGTCACAGCTATAACTCGCCATGTCCCGCTGGGCCCAGAAAGGAAGTCATCATGACCCCCCCCCCCCCACCTTCGTGACTTCCGTGCCACTACGTATCTGCTCATTGCCTGACCGTAAAATGCCCCCCTAGGAGTAACTCCCAGTCAACTTCACCGGTGAGTTACCGACCAGCACAAAAGAAACGGCAAGAATCTCACAAGTACTCTCACATTACCCCTAAAGGACGGCTCACCAACCTCAGAGGATCACTCCACTCCACTCCACTCCACTCCACTCCACTCCACATCAGGGAAACTGTGAACCACTGACCCAGAGACCCCCTAATACAACAGGCTCACCACACTACACCTGTCACTCGCATACAACAAGTTCCAAAACCGTCGGGTCCTGACCTTATCTAACGTATGCCATCGGACATTGCCCCCGACTCCCCCTTTGGAAACACTATCCCACCATTCCTAAATTCCTAAAGGGAGATAGCCCCCCCCCCCCGTCCTACCTAGACACAATGCCACCCGTCACGTCAACCTACACCAATCCCTCTTCTCTAAACTACTTAAAACCGCACGGCCCGAACTCCTCGATCAGTTTCCCTCCTAACGTATCACCCAAAGCGAGAAAAAAACTTCAAGACAATCACCCAGAATCACTATTCGCGGACATATACCACTGGTCCCCCATAGGACAGATAAAAATTGATTACATTTTCCACACTGAAAGACACGAAAAGTGGAACTCCATCCTCAGATCGCAGCTTCACATTTCCAAAACGACTGACACTTCCCATAGCTGCAAACTGACATTCTCATCCCCTAACCGCACTAGACGGAATGGGAACACCTCTGTGACCATCTACTCCAACATCAAGGTCCTGATATAAGCCAACAACGACAATCTAGAGACATTTGACTCCCTCTTCCCATCACTCCGGACTGCCCTCTCTCACACACTCCTCCCCTGCCTGCCCCTCCACCTCTCCCTGGAGAGCCGGACCCGCCAGCAGAGCTCACCTACCATTCTGGTGCCCCCTAAGAACACCAGCCTTTCGCCACGAGACACAACCCTCAACACTACCATAGAGAACAAGGCCCCACTACTCCCCTCCGGCATTCACCCCTATACCCGTTCCCGCCCCTCCAACTCCCCCAACTCACATCGAACGACCCCAACACACGGTCTGTGACTTCCAACTGGCTCACATGCAAAAAAAACGCCGACGCCACAACACGACCCTCGACACTCCGCACACACAGCCCCGCTCAGAACCTACATGGGCAGCACACTCACAAGAAGGCAACATAACATCAGGCTCTCCCCCTCTAGGTTTGACATACCTGCGCAGAACACCCCCACCAACGTAGAGGCTTGGCAGTGGCTCACCCTGCTTGAAAGCCAGATAGCAACTATAATCCAGGGCTTTAGCGAAATCCTAACCAACCTCGCCGCGCTCCATAAGCCACATCGAATCCCCACACAACAAAGGCCTCCCTACCCGAAATGGATCTCAATACCCCTCTCTAATCAGACACAGAGACCCAAAAGAACAAGAGATGCAATGTTCACGAGTGAAGCAGCAGATCTTGCTTCCTCATACGACACACCAATTACTGTCACCCTCCAATCCAAAATTCAGGTGATCACCAGACTGGGAAGAGAACAGGCCCTTCCGAAATCCCCAAGACCCCCGGCCACTTTGCGTGGCTTTGAATGGCCTCATAGATATGGAGTAAGACAACGCAGCACAAATCGCTGCGTTGCCTTACTCTGCACGACGGAGGTGTTCCATGGGTGTTGTTGTGGATGTTCTCCCACAACACCCATAAATTTTGGCGCAGCCCCAGATTTACAAGACCATGTAAACTTGGGGTGCGCCAAATCCTTACACCTCCCAAGGGGACGTGCAATGAGGAGAAATAACTTTATTTCTCCTTGTTTTTTTCCTCTTTCTGTGTGCGCTGCATTCGGAGCCTCCCAGGATTGTTTTTATGCAGGAAGGTGCATCATTGTGCATGCAAGGGTGCCAGCGCTGGGGAAAGGACAGGTATGCGTCATAGATACGGCGCATTCCTGCCCTTTCACTTTGAAGCAGGGCAGCGTAGCAGTGTGACTTGTTGCGATGCCCTGCACCAAATCCCCATAAATATACCCCTAGGTCCTTAAATCGGATGTAGCAGAGGAAATCCCCGAGTACTTCAGCATCATCACTGAGTTAACGGGTATCTTCCAGGCGATGGTGAGGGGAATTGGAATGGAGAGTAGAGGGCTAGAAAAGGAAACTGCTGGAAGACAAACTATAGGCTAAAACACCTAGGAGCACACAAAAAAAAACAACTACCAGGAAGAACAAATTGCAACTGGCTATGGTAAGGGGACATACAAGGATGCACAGGACTAACAGGGTAGAAACCGCTGTATGCTTGGGTCCAACATTTTTTGTGGTGTACTAACAGACCAAAATACGCATCTAAAATACGGAACAGAGATGGTACGAGGGCATTTCAGGAGGGAGTGAAGCAGGCAGTTTTCCAAGAACATTTTAAGACGCAATATGTTAAATGCCTGAAGGCCCCAGAGGACGGTCAGGCTTACATAAATGATGGCACATGGCTAGCTCTCAGAGGAAATCAGAGACTCGCTAGAGTGGCCCATAGATGTAGCAGAAATGAAAGGGGCTCTAATATCCTTACATCTGAAAAAGCTTCCTGGGCTGGATGTATTCCCTGAGCATTCTATGAAATATTCCTATCCTAGTTTGGAGGGGAGGGTGAGTTGCAGAGCTCTACAACACCTTTACACAGATATAAATCCAGAACATCTTCGTGTGTGGGAGAGGTCACTAGTACCCAAGCCTGAGAAGCCCGGGGATTATTGTACTTCTATAGGTCAAAACTTCTATTAAGCGCACACACATTTTCATCACAATTTTAGCGAGTAGACTCACTGACCTGATAACCATAATCAAGTGAACTTTATGGAAAATAGATATAGCAGTGATAATGTGAAGCAAATTGTGCATCTTTTGAAGAAGGTACAAAAGAGCAACCTCCTGGCATCCCTGAATGCAGAGGGCGCCTCTGACCAGGTATGCTCAGAACATGAGCAATGAAAAAAATACAGTTCGTAGGTGAGGAACACAAGCAGTGCGTATTTACAGATGAGTTACTGTCAGTAGCGGATCCCTGGTGCTCACTACTTCCAGCGCTGGAAAAGCCCACTGGGTCTGAAAAGGTATTGGGCTTTAAAGTGAATATGCCGAAATCAGCCATGCTAAGTGTAGCAGTTCCAGAAGGATAGGTTGCTAATAGGCAACAGCATACACCCCTGAGGTGGGAAACTCACTCTATCAGCTGTCTAGGAATACGGTTCACTAGGAGAGTGGTCAACTGGCCGAGTCTTCTAAAGCAAAAAGACAAGAAGACTTAAGGCAATGGCACCCACTGTACATATCATGACTGGGGCGCATAAATGTTTTTAACATTAATATATTGCCCCTAGGACTATATGTATTTCGATCACCGCCTTCCAGTAACTATTCCAGCAACTGATATAAAGGCAAGTCAGAGGCACTTAATGGCATTTTTAAGGGCAGGGAACCTGGAATGAGTACTATCAAAGAATCTAATGGCATCCACTCAGGGTACAACTGATCTTTTCCAGCACTTACGCATTATGTTGGAGTAGGCAGCCAGGGAAAGGGCGTTGGCTTGGTGACTCCTTACATCGCAATCCAACTTAACACTTGCTTTAAAGGACAATGCTTTCCGCGGGAGGAGCAATGTGGCACCTTAGTGAACCTTTTCTACCAGGGGAAATGAAGTCATTCCATGAACGTAAGACAAACTACGACATCCCAGAAATGGGCAGGCTCCAATATTAAGCACCGCTTAAACACGGGGTGCTCCCAACCAATGCAATAGCAGGCACCTGGGACCTCACTCATTTCAAGAAACTAGTGAAGACACACATGGGTTCCAAGGGACTTCTCTCCACTATGCAATTCCTAGAAAATTCAGAAATATTACACACAGGCAAACTGCATACAAGATAATGTTCTAATGGAATATGACCCCAATGCAGCCAAGCCAAACTCACCTCACGACACCAGAACTTTATTGGTGGTGTGCAGAAGACTATGGAACCTTAGTTCACACATGTTGGTCATGCAAGACAATACAGATATTATGGAAAGAAGTTGTTTCTCATATCAGATGAGTGCTGGTGTTTTAGCTGCAGGCAGATCAGGAAAGTGCCATCCTAGACATTTTATAGGGAACCACCTGCCATGAGTGAGCATTGCTCTCCCACATTAGGAGCTGTGAAACAACTAATGTGCATATACCGGAAAGTGGGGAGGCACCACACATAGCACTTTGGTTCACCAGGCTGTGGCATGTGATGGCAATGAAGAAAATGTCAAGCAGCATTAATCAATCCGAACGCAAACTCTCCATGGAGTAGCTCTACCGATACAATACTTTTACAAACTGGAATATCTATGCTTTTCTCTTACATGACAGAGCACTTCAGTTATTTGACTCAGAGCAGAGCTGGAAGCAGGGACCAAATGACAGAGGTTGGCTGGTTAGTGCAGACCACTAGGGTAAGTACGTAACCCTTATGAGTAGGGAAATAATGACACCAGACTAATCAAAGCAATGGACAGGTAGCAACTGCTCTTTTTCCTTCTTTTCTTCCCTGTTACAGATTGTTACTAAGCTTATATCATACCTATGTTTGCGGGGTAGAGGGGTTAGTTTAATTTCTTTAAGTCTACCTACCCGGTGCTACAGTATACCTTAATTATGTCATGCTATAAGTCTACAGTCAGGGTTGAGATGAGTTCTAAATTGTATTTTGGTTTGAAAACGAATAAACAGAATTTAGTTAAAAGAAAAAAATAAAAAAAAATAAGGGTCTGAGATCTAAGCAAGGGTCCCAGCTGGATACTTTTCCGATTTTCGTCACCTAACTTCACCAACCTTTCAAAATGAGGGACAGTGCTTGTCACATGCTCACACTCAACCTTCTAAGGGAAAGTCTTAATGAACCGTCACAACAACATGCCCCCCGTTGCACAACGCTAATTTCCTTTATTTCTAGTCACCCTCTGAGGCTCCAAAGTTTTCATATTTTAAGCTGATGTCCCCATCCACTGGGTTCTCCTCCATCAAGAGCACGATTCCTGTTCAATCCTGGCTTCTCTTTGAACCACGTCCACCGCTAACAAGCTGGGGCTGAGGACAATAAAGAAAGAACACCTGTGGCAGACTTGGTTGTTGCTAACTTATGGATCAAGAGGAGCATCAAACTTAAGTTTTTATAAAGTTGTATCTGTTGTAACGTGGAATATCTAAGACCTAGATGTTAATATATACCCATAATTTCCAAAACATGTTGATCTAGACTTTACTTACTGCTTTCTTACTTCTGTAAAGGTTTCCAAAAGAAGTCCTAAGTAGTCAAGTAGCTGATGTAAGGAAAAACATTCCTAACTATGGTTCTCGAGGGTGCACAATAATCAGCTCTATTAAAGTATATTGATCTAAAGGAAGAACATGACAAATGAAATAGAAAAATTGATATTGTGAGGAAGAAATTATCCTCACCTTTTGAATATCCCCTGCACCAGCATTCTGCTGAAACTTTTTCCTAGCTCTCCACGCCAACGAGGTTGTCACAATACTACAGGTCCGCTCGCGACTTCGCATGACGTCACTGGAGCCATAAGAGAGCCTCGTCGGCGTGATGACGTCAGTTCCCTTTTTTCCGCGCCGTCGACGCATAACAGTTTTTCTGGGACTCTCCATACTGTGTTGAGTTACTTTGTTGTTTCTCCAGTTTTTACTGTAGCTTTGTGATGGCAACTTCGAGGAAGTCAGGATTTAAGCCCTGTAGAGAGTGTGGGGGTCATATGTCCATCACTGACCTCCATGAGGACTGTTTGTGGTGTTTGTCATCGAACCACGACGTGGAGGGCAGTTCCTGCTGTCGTAAAATGACCCTGAAGGCTCTGAAAGAACGGGAGGCCAAGCTTTTCATCGAAGGGAAAGACTTAGAGATGACCTTCTACGGCTTCTCGACGTCACCAAAAAGACTGTTTCCTTCGCCATCTCCTCAGGTCACTCCGGATAGATCTCCTTCTCCAAAAGGTACTCTGGCACGGTCGCCGACGCTGAGGGGCTCTCCGGAGTCGGAGGGCTTGCCAGTTCAGGATGATCCTTCTCCTGTACACAAGATTGGACCTGTGGCTCCGCCTGTGGATCCGACTGTTCCGATGTCTGAAGCTCCTCGTGTGGATACTGACTCCGCTCCGTATCCTCAATTTCCTACTCCGGGTTCAGATTCTACGCATTTTTTAAATGCAATGTATGGTGTATTTGCCAAGGCAGCCTTCCCCTCTGGAGCACCTTCGGGTCCCGTGGGTCCACTGGCTTTCAATTTGGGCGTGCCTCGGCATTAGGCCCAGGCATCCTTCGTGCCTTTTATGCCGACGGCGCCGTAATGGCAGTTTCCGGCTCAGAGCTTCTCGCCGCCGTGTATGGAGTCCCCGGCGCCGTCTTGTGGGCCTTCCTCTCGGCCTCGTATGGCGCCGATTCCACCATCGGATCCTCCTTCGAAGCCGGCTTCGGAGCGGTTGATGCCACGTGTGGCGCCGCCGATGCCGCAACAGAGGTTGCCCTCTAGGAGAGAGGCGCAGAGACTGTTGGAGGAAGAACAGTATCAGAGAGAAGAGGTTGAAGAGGGTGAGATAGAGAAGTCTGTCGAGTGGCTTGGAAACCTCCCGAGTGGGAGCTTTTTCTTCAAGGGCTTCACCACCTCAAAAGGTAGCTCCATATCATACTGCTATCAGAAAGGTTGTGGAGCTCTTGGACTTGCAGCTGCCTACAACAGAATATAAGCCGAATTTGCTCACAGAGGTTTTGCATTCGCCATCTTCGATAGTTGAGCCGCTGTTGCCTTTTAATGAGGCTTTAACGGAGCCTATCCTGGAGGTGTGGCGTAAACCGCTTTCTTCTCCTGCTGTATCTAAATCTGTGGCAAGGAGATATAGGTCTGCTCCAGGGGACAATACCCTTTCTTTCTTCACATCCGTTCCCGGAAGGTTTGGTGGTACAGGCGTCTTGTTCTAAACAGCCTACAGGTGTTTTTCCTCAAGCTCCTGCCAACAGGGGCTCTAAGAAGTTGGAGCAATTGGCTAAAAAAGTCTTTTCTTCCTCTAGCATGGCACTAAAATCAACCAATGCTACTTGTTTGTTGGGACGTTACATACATGCTTTGATGGATTCAGCTAAGCAATTGGTGCCCAAGTTGCCTGATGAGGAGCAGGGAAATTTTGTGGAGGTTCTGTCGTATGCTCAGGCTGCTGCTCGGCAGGTTATAAAGTTTGGCCTGGATACTGCTGATTCGGTGGCCAGGGTTATGAGCTCCTCCATAGTTACCAGGAGACAGGCTTGGCTTAATTCCTCTGGTTTTTCCCCAGACGTACAGGCTACCCTCCTTGATTTTCCCTTTGATGATTCAAAACTTTTCGGAGAGAAGGCTGATTCCGCACTCCAGAGGTTCAAAGATAGCAAAGCCACGGCAAAATCCTTAGGGTTGCAAACTCAGTCAAGGGGATTTGGATATAAGAGCTATCGAGGGTTTGTAAGGTCTTCCTTTCGTAGCTTGCGACAGCCTCAGCAACAACAGCAGCAAAATCCTCTTTTTAAGTCCTACAGAGGAAGAAACAGGGGTCGCCAACGTGGGTCGGCCCGCAATCTCTCCTCCTCCTCTTCAACCTCCCCTGCTCCCCCTGGTAACGCAGGAAAGCAGCCCTAGATCCCCCATCTTGGAACATGTGGGTCCTGTAGGGAGTCGGCTGTCTCACTTTCTACAGGGTTAGAAATCGTTCACGTCAGACCTTTGGGTTTTAAACCTTGTTGAAAATGGGTACGCCCTTCTCTTTTGGGAATTTCCTCCTCCTTACCCACCTTGCCAAGGTTTCTGTTCAGAAGACCATTTGCTAGAAGAAGGTCCTTGCCTTATTACAAAAAGGTGTGATAGAGGTGGTTCCGGAGCAGGAAATGGGTCAGGGATGCTACTCCCTGTATTTCCTGATTCCCAAAAAGGGTGGCAGGTTACATCCGATCTTGGATCTCAGGGTCTTGAATTTTTACCTCAAAAAGGAGAAATTCAAGATGCTGACCCTTGCTCAGGTTCTTCTGGCACTGCAGCAAGAAGACTGGATGGTGTCGATCGATTTGCAGGGTGCGCATTTTCACATCCCCATCCTGAAGTCGCACAGAAGTATCTCCGTTTCACGGTAGGGTCGCAACACTACCAGTTTACAGTCCTACTGATTGGTCTTACTACTGCACCTCGAGTCTTCACAAAGGTGATGGCAGTGGTGGCAGCTCATCTCAGGAGGTCGGGGATCCCGGTTTTCCCTTACCTGGACGACTGGTTGCTCAAGGCGGAGTCGCCGAAGATGGTGCTTCATCATCTGCAAGTGACAGCTCAGCTGTTGTTCGACTTGGGGTTTTTAATAAATATGCCCAAATCTCACCTGGTGCCTTCTCAGCGCAACCTATTCTTAGGGGCGGTACTGGATACTACAGTGTGTCTAGCTTTTCCACCTCAGCAAAAACCAAAGGAAGTGATGGACGGAGTGTTGAACATTGCAAGCACTCACCCCCAGTCAACTGATCTGGGTTTAATCCATCACGTTCTTTAGCCCACTCTGCCACCCCAGTTCAGACATGGCCATATGCAAATCAGTCGGACCCTGTGCCTCATGGGAACAGTCCAGCCCGAACTGCCAAGCCATGTCTTCACTGGACCGGAGACAAGCTTCCTAGGACAGGTTTCTGGCATTTCAGCCGTCTTCAGCCAGGCTTGCTTGAATCCAGTGGCAAAGTGAGCAAGGGACTCACGTCTGAGCATACCCTGCCAACTTATGGCGAACAAAGCAAAAACCAAAGCTTTTCCACCTCCTCAGAGAATGACGTTCAGGAGATGATTCCTTTGTTTCATGAGGGAGTGGTTG
This sequence comes from Triturus cristatus, assembly GCF_964204655.1. Classification (NCBI taxonomy): domain Eukaryota; kingdom Metazoa; phylum Chordata; class Amphibia; order Caudata; family Salamandridae; genus Triturus; species Triturus cristatus. Next base: position 617,956,565 of record NC_140588.1, on the reverse strand, counting down.
TTCCGGTCCTGAAGGTCCTTCACCTGCTCGGTCTGTTCGCTTCCTGCATTCTGTTGGTCAGTCATGCACGCTGGCGCATGTGGACACTGCAGTGGTGCCTCCGCAGGCAGTGGTATCAGCACAACGGAGCTCTCAGGGAGTCAGTCAGAATCTCCAGAGACGCTGCAGTGGAGCTGACTTGGTGGTGTGTGCAGGGCAACCTGACTCAAGGAAAGCCCTTTCAGCCAGATGCCACTGTGATCACGGATGACTCCACTCTTGGGTGGGGTGCTCATCTGGGAATCTAGAGGTCAAAGGTCTTTGGTCTCCAGAGGAAAGATTGCTTCACGTCAACCTACTGGAATTGCGGGGGATACGTTTGGCACTAAAGGCTTTCCTTCCTTCCCTTCGCGGTCAGTCGGTTCAGGTCCTGACAGACAACACTACCACGGTGTGGTATATCAACAAACAGGGAGGAGTAGGGTCGTTTCGTCTCTGTCGAGAGGCTCTGCGACTCTAGTCCTGGGCTCAGGGCCATCAGATGTGTGTGTTTGCAAATCATCTAGACGGTGTGCTGAATGTCCGTGCAGACAGTCTCAGTTGGCATTACTCGGCCGATCACGAGTGGAGGCTTCATCCGGAGGTGGTCCATCAGATCTTCGAGATGTGGGGGTCTCCTCGGTTGGACCTGTTTGCCACCCATAAGAACGCGCACTGCCCGTTATTCTGCAGTCTCCAGTATCCGATGCAGGGAGAGTTGGGGGGACGCGTTTCAGTTGGATTGGAGTTCACAGCTCCTTTACGTGTTTCCTCCTATACCCTTGATTCCTCTGGTTCTGAGGAAGATTCGTCAAGACCGGGCCAAAGTCATATTGATCGCCCCGGATTGGCCAAGGAGGCTGTGGTACACCGATCTACTTCCATTCCCATCGCACCCTCTGCTCCGTCTCCCTCTCAGGGCAGACCTCCTCTCGCAGTCGCAGGTTCTACATCCCCACCTCCAGAGGAGCTTACACCTTAATGCCTGGAAATTGAACGGGGCAACCCGAGTTCATTCTTTCTCCCGCCGGATGTGGTGGATGTTATTTTATCGTCCAGGCGAAACTCCACTAAGTTTTTTTATTTACTCCTCCAGATGGTCTAGGTTTGTAAAATGGTGTGGAGAGAGATCCATTGATCATTTAAAGGCTCGCTTGTTAGATATATTTCAGTTTTCACTATTTTTGGCTCAGCAGGGTTGTGCTGTGGCCACTGTAAAGGGCTATTTATCGGCTTTGTCAATGTTTCTTTGTTTGTCGGATCAGCCGTCTTTGTTTAAATCTCCCACTAATCTGATATTTATTAAGGGCCTTACCAATAGGTTTCCACCTTCTCCCTTTGTTATGCCACAATGGGATTTAAATCTTGTTTTGACTTTCTTGATGGGTTCCCCGTTTGATCCCTTACATAGTTGCCCTTTGAGACTCCTGTCTTTTAAGCCGGTCTTTCTTGTGGCTATTACCTCAGCCAGGAGGGTGAGTGAGCTTCAGGCTCTCAGTTCAAAACCTCAGTTTTTGACCATACATGCCGAAAGGATGGTCCTCAGGACGAGGGCTGCTTATCTGCCTAAGGTGGTAACTCCTTTCCATCTAGGACTGTCCATTACTCTTCTTGTATTTTATCCCCCCCCCCCCCCCCCCCCCCCCTCACCCTTCCAAGGAGGAGGAGAGACTTCACCACCTGGATACAAAAAGAGCGGTGAGCTTTTATTTGGATAGGGCTAAAGACTCTTTCCAGATGGATCATCTTGTGCTTCAAGATCTGCTACGCCCTGGCTGGTAAGGAACCACCTGAAGGTATTAGAGTTCATTCCACCAGAGCCAAGTCATCCACTTCTGCTTTGGCCAGAGGTGTTCCTGTAGTGGGCATTTGTAAGGCTGCGACTTGGGCCTCCCTCCACACTTTCGCAAACCATTATTGCTTGGATTCCGAAATGAGGAGGGAGGGCCATTTTGCGTGCTCTGTCCTGCAGGACTTTTTGGTATAGAAGGGTGGACACCTTCCTCCGGTAGTGGGACTGCTGTGTGATTCTATTCAAAAGGTGAGGAAACCACAGGCAGATGTATCCACCAGAAGAACAAGTTACTTACCTTCGGTAACGCTTTTTCTGGTGGATACAGTATCTGCCTGTGGATTCCTCACAGACCCACCCTCCTCCCCGATGTCCAACCTTGTATACCTTAAAAGTGGCATTATTTAACATGTTTGTTTTGCATGGTCTCTTCTATCTGCCTTTGTGTGGTTAACAGGAAATGCTTTTATTCTGTGACTTTCCTTTTAATTTTACACTATGTGTATTGGTATGACTTTTGTGTACTGTGTATACTTTGAATCTGTTGTCGATCCACTTGTTCGCCACGGAGGCACGGAAACAATGGGTGGAACTGACGTCATCACGCCGACGAGGCTCTCTTATGGCTCCAGTGACGTCATGTGCAGTCGCGGCCGGAGCTGTAGTATTGAGATGACCTCGTCGGCGTGGAGAGCTAGGAAAAAGTTTCCACGGAATGCTGGCGCAGGAGATATTCAAAAGGTGAGAAATCCACAGGCAGATGCTGTATCCACCAGAAAAAGTGTTACCGAAGGTAAGTCACTTGTCCAACTTGCCCTTCAGTGATTTAATAATGCAAGCCTGTTACCAGGTTAGTGGATGTCAACCCACAATTAAGAATAAGAAGTGCATTTACTCACGCTATTTTTAATAACAGCATATCTGTTCATACAGAATATGTTGTGTGCTTGGACTTGGCTTCTATCCCAGTTTCAACTCCAATTTTGCTTTACTTAGATGCCTTGGTTTTAGGTTGGATTTTAATCTTTTTTCCACAACAACATGCATCATTGCAAACTGGCAGTACTCAAACAAGACGGACATCCTTTTCGGTCTCAATTACCTATAAACTTTAATTATCATTTCAAGTATGGCATTTAAAATCACTGAACTACATTCACTTTAAAGGCTTAACGTGAAGAGAGACCAATGCACATTGCAAGTGTTAAGAGGGAAATGCAGCAGTCAGCACCATTCTGGCTTTTGTACAATAGCTGTCCTACTGCTGTCCTACAAGGTCCAGTCTCTCTTCACATAAGAAGCAGGTGGAAGACGGGTCTCAGGAAGTCCAACAGTTTGTCCATTCTCAGTCCGTCAAGCTCTCAGAGAATGCCATCTTAGATTTCTGTGTCTGCTCTAGTCGGTTTAAAATAAACTGACTGGTGTCGATGAATCGCTCCACACAGTTCACAAAGCATGCCTCCGCTCGGCTGTCTAGTTTTGGTCCTGGTTTTTCCATGCACTTGTCCTATTCAAAGAAAAAGAAAAAAAAAATCAATCAGAAGTTTATTTCAGGACTTGTGGATTCATCCTTAGTTATTGAATGCACTCAGATTAGTAGGAACAAATGCATTGTATAAGATTGTACAATCCCTTGTAATGTACAATCCCTTGTAATGTATTGTAATTGCCTCTCACGGTCACCCATCACTGATTGCATCCATCAGTCCAAGGCTGGTGGAGCACTGCCCACAATCAATGGCCAACTAAATGATATCCTCTACTTTAGCACTGCAACCAGCCAATCTGAGACTGACAGCCAGACTCCTTTGGCCTCTAGCCCCCTCATGTTCCTTCTACTCAAACTTCATGTGTTTGGTTTGATGACAGCCCATCTACCAAACTACATATCAATCAGCTGATTACAATGCACAATTTCTGCCTCATCCTGTTCTGAAGTCTCAAGCCATTCCTGCCTTTTCATTCCAAAACCATCCGTGTTAAGAGAGAGGACCGACTTTGCAAGCTGCCTCTATATCCAGTTTTCCCCATCAGTCTCACCAATAAGCTACAAATCATACAAACCAGAAAGGCTCCTATTCAACTTGAAAGCATCTATCAGCAAAAGCACCGACACTGCTACTCAAGCTTCCCGTTGACGTGTGCATCCAATTTCTTTTAATCTTCTGTAAAATCTCACTATTCTATGAAGACTTATTCTAAGTTGGTATTAAAAAGTTTAACCCCACCTGTCCTCACAAACTTGCTTGATACGTAGGTACACATACATGGAAACAAGGAGATAATCGGCAGCGACCTTCGGAAATCCATGGATAAAAGGTGGATAATAAGAGCATTTGCTTGGCAGATCTACTGTGCCATGGAAAAAATGGAAACTGCTTGAGAAAAATATTTTTTATAGCCACACCTAACAATCATTATGCAGCTAGAATGAGGATAAAGGTAGTGTTTTTTGATCCAGTATGAAAGATGCAGAGTCTCGTACTAGAATCCTTTTGAAAGAAGACAGTACAATATAAAAAGCTCTTCTCTGAATATAGAGCTGAAATAATAGCTGCAAAGACGAACTTTTTCACAGAAAAGATTCAAGCTGGCAGCAATTACACTAAGGAACTTTTCAGAACAGTTAAACTCCTCTCCTGCCCTCCTAACGCAAGCACATTGATCCCTACTCGAATCTTTTGTGACAACCTAGCCTACATTTTTAAGGACAGGTGGAAGATGTGTATAGCGTTTTTAATGCTGGAGCAAAGTAAAATGCCCCAAGAACACCCAAACTTTAAATAATGTCCCCCCTCCGACAGCTAATGTGGTTGTTCAGAATTTCAAACTCATCAAATCTGGCCAAGAGAGAAAATGGCCGCCTAAAACAGGAGCTCCGCTGGGAGAAATGCCTTTGACGGAAGCAACGCTCTCAACTGCATATTTGGAGGGGCCGTCTTTTTGCTATCTTCTGCATCGGCAACCTTTGAAGAATCGTTTCGCTCGGGGTTTGAGGCTGCAGCGGATCAGCCATGCCTCTTTTCGACAGAGCTGTTACCTGAGGAGTGGGCAACGTCAGCTGGCCTTCTGAAATCTCGGAATCTCCGGACCTCGCATGCACAGAGGGCGTGGTTTTCTGTCACTGTCTCCGCCCTTCAGAACACGCCTCCACTGCTCAAACTCAATGCCGAAAAGAGCTCTGAGGTACTGTTGAGGTCCATTTACATAAATAGGACCATAACAGCTCTAATAATAGTAATGTGGCAGCCCCAGAGTGGAAAACACCACATACAATGAGGTGACTCAACTATTTATTCCCTTTTTATAATTTGAACGCGCAGCCAAAGGGAAATGTAATTACTGCTCACATTTATTACTCAATCTAATATTTGCCACTTCACATCAAGTTTCATGAGTTAATTGACCCCTGTGATGCACACAATTAACTCAGAGAAATAATACATATAATGAAGTGACTGGAATAAATAATTAATTTCAGGGGGAGCGCTAGGTGGCGTGAAGCTCCGGCTGCCGGACCCCAACGATCCTCCCCATTTCGCCTGCTCCTGCCCTGGCCGACCGTTTTTGGCAGTCTTGGGGTCCTGGCCCGCCCGGCTGTCATCGGTGCGAGTTTGAGAGGTGATCGCCCCCCCGGAGCCGTGTTAGCGGCCTCTCTTCAACGCCCGGCGGGAGGCGGCTACTTTCCTGGATGCTGGGTGCGGGCGCGCGGCTACTCGAGCCCGCGGCGCCCACGAGGCGGCTGGGCCTGGAGGCCCTGGCTTGAGGGAGAGGTCAGCGCTGTTGCTGTGGGGAGAGCCCTGCCTACGATCCTGTGGCTGGCGGCGGGGTGCTGTGAGGCCCCTCTTGGGCGGTGGAACCGGGCCGACGTCCAGGCGGTGAGTGGGGCGCCGAGTGCTCTCCATGCTGGGGTGACTGGAGCGGCTGGGGGTGCTGGAGGTGGTGGGGGCCCTCCCCATCGGACCGGGTGTCGGCGGTCGGGGTCCGGCGTCCCCACCCCCCCCCCTGCGACGAGAATCCGAGCTGAAGGGTGCCAAAACATACAGCCGCGCGGAGTTGCAGAGGACGTGATAACCTGAGGGTCAACTCTGCTGTCCGACCACGTGGGGGATGGACAGCAAGGCCGTCTAAGGCCCGAGACTGCTAGGTGTCCCCCTCCTGCGACCTGCGCATTTTAACCCAGCCGAGATCGTAGGGATAGCCCTGCTGTTAACATACGTGAGGGATATATAGCAAGGCTGTTTCAGACTCGGGCCTGCTCGCCGTGCAAAACTCTCCCATTCCGAGGCCCGAGCAGGTGAACCCAGTGGAAATCGGAGGGATAGCTCTGTGGCCTGAGACCCGAGCAAATAACCATGTGACGGATGGCTGGACTGTCTAGGGCTCCATCTGTGACACCCGAGGGAGGGCTCCACGCTCGGAGGCTGAGCGGGTACACCTACTTGAAATCTGATAAATAGCTCCGCTGATTCTGTGGCCACTGGAGGAATAGCAAATCTGGCCTACGATCCTGTGGCTGGCGGTGGGGTGCTGTGAGGCCCATCCCGGGCGGTGGAAACGGGCAGACGACCAGGCGGTGAGTGGGGCACCGAGTACACTCCCTGCTGGGGTGGTTGGAGCGGCTGGGGGTGCTGGCGGTGGCGGGGGCCCTCCCCATCGGACCGGGTGTCAGCAGTCGGGGTCCGGCGTTTTCCCCCCCCCCCTCACCCCCGCCAACGCTGCTTGCACTGCCCTGGTGCCCCGAGGCCTGCAGCGGTGAGCTGGTGGAGTGGCGCCGCGGCGGGGGTTCGGGCCGCAGGTCGGGGAGAGGTGGATGGTCATCCCTCGCCTCCTCCTTCTTTAGCCTTCCCCCCCCCCCCCTGCCCCCCCCTCTGGGAGCCTGAGTGTTGGGGGTGGCCCTGTCCGCGGGGCCCCTGGAGCCCCTAGCCCTGAGCCGTTCACGGGCGGTGGACGTGTTGGGCTCTCCGAGGCGGACGAACACCAGATGACTTTGGCGGCGACGCGGGGTGAGGTGTGGTGCCCCTCCGGGCGGAATCCTAGGCTGCGCGCAGGCGGCGAGTAACGAGCGGCCTCCAGATCACACAAGGTGTCCTCCTGCTGTTCTCCTCCTGAGTCGGATCTATTGCCCGTGGTTTGGGCGACGCGCCCCCCGGTCTTGCAGGTGCCACCGCCATGGGTAAGGACAGGGCTTCCAGGTCGACGCCTGCAGCTACCCAGACTAAGATGGACAAATTCACGACCTCCGAGAGGGGGCCGGGCCCCGCCGGGGAGGGGACCCCCCCCTGGCACTGACCTTGCTTCCATCTTGCAGGCCATCACGGCATCCCGCTCCTCCCTGGAGGGCATGGTGGGGGAGGTGAAGGTGGACGTGGCCCTTCTTCGGCAAGACCTGCGTAACGCCACGGCCCGTATATCTGAAACTGAGTCACGTATCTCAACGGCCGAAGACGATATCCGCCAGCTGCAAGACCAGGTGCGTGAGCTTACCACCCACTCTAAAGAGATGCATCGCCGAGTGGAAGACGCTGAAAATCGTGCCCGACGCTGTAACCTCCGCCTGGTGGGGTTCCCGGAAGGAGCGGAGGCGGGTCGCGCGGACGACTTCTTGGAGCGTTGGTTTCAATCCTGGATGCCAGTGGGCGGCCTGTTTCGTGGTGGAAAGGGCCCACCGTTCCCTGGCGCCGAGGCCCCCGGGAGCGCCCCCTGTCCTTTTATCCTGAAGATCCTGAACTTCAGGGACAGAGATGCGATCCTCAGGGAGGCCAGACGCTCTGCGAATCTCCGCTACCAAAATCACACCATAATGGTGTTCCCGGATTACACCCGAGAGGTCCAAGAGCTCCGGCGCTCCTACATGGAGGTGAAACAGAAGATGCGTTCCCTGGGCCTCCAATATCAGTTGCAGTTCCCAGCCCGCCTCCAGGTCATTTTCCAGCAAAAGACTCTTCTTTGACACGCCGCGGGCAGCCTGGGCCTGGCTCACGGAGGAATGTCCTCTGCAGCGTGCTGGTCGAGGATCACCGGTGGAGGGGCGGGCTGGACGAGGAGCGCCCCGATCTTCCAGATCCCAAAGGCGACGGCGCACATTGCCCCGGAGACGCGCGGGGGAGGAGGTGACTGACGTGCGCTCCGGGGGGCGGCTGCGACGGGCGTCCGGGGCCTCGTCGGCCTCCTCGGCAGCGCCCACTGGTCCGGACGCCGCCGAGCAATGGACCGTCTCCCCCCGGCGGACGGACTCTGCGACCCAGCCTGCTCCTCAAATAGACACTTCGGACCTCTCCCGCAGCCCTACCATTTGACCTCCACTTGCTGCTTGTACTGTTCTTGTCGGGGATGGGAAGTGGGGGTGTGCTTCCTGGTTGCTGGACTTTGCAGTCGGGCCTTGGTGCTCCTACACATTTGTTGCTCTCGGCCAGGGCGGGTGATTCAGGTCTGATATGATTTCTTAAGGGGTCCACTAGCGCTCAGGCCCGAGCGTTTTAGCTTGGTTTTGGTTACACACTGTTAGGGCGACAGATGCTTCTGTTTTCGAAGTATAGGGTGGGGGGTGCGGGGTGGGGATTGGTTTGGGGTTGTTTTTTCCTCCTAGGGAGGTTTTTGTTGTTCGAGGGTGCAATCCTCGTTGTTATGGTTCTAAGGCATCTTGTAATGTTTGACCTGCTCTCCTGTCAAAGTTCTTCAGGTCCCTCCTTCCGGGGAGATCTCCTGCCCACGCGCTTATTGGCCCCAGTGTGGACGCGATGCCCGCGGGGACTTGGCATCCTGCGCGCTTCCCGACCCACCCACGGCTCCCTTTCGCGGTTGCTGTGTCTATTTCCTGTCCTACATGCCCCTACTTGCTCCCATGGCGGACACACCCCTGCCTAGAGCTGCAGTGCGCGTCTTGTCCTGGAATGTCAATGGTCTGCTAGATCGTTTCAAGCGCATGGCGGTCCTCAAATATGCGCAGCGTGCGGAGATTGACATTCTCCTTCAGGAGACCCACCTTATGGGTAATAAATGTCCCTTCCTCGCCCGCTATGGCTACGATAGGGTCTGGCATGCAGGCTTCGCCAGGGGTTCACGGGGGGTGGCTATCCTGCTTAAGCGTTCCTTTCCCTTTGTACTGACCCAGGTGCATTTGGACCCCCAGGGGATGGTTGTTACGGTATGTGGCGCCCTGGAGGGACGGCCGCTTACACTGCTGTCCCTCTACGCGGCGCCATCCCTGCTGCAGTCCGCTCTTGCCTACACGGCGGCCCTCCTCCCCGGGCTCCCGACGGGGTCCCTTGTCCTCGGTGGGGACTTCAACGCGGTCTATACACCCCATCTGGACTCGACGGGTCCGATCTCCTCAACCAGGACCGCTCGCGCGAAACAGCTATCGTGTTGGGCTGAGGCCCTGGGCATATGTGATGTTTGGAGGGTTTGGCACCCTCATGATCGCCAGTATACCCACACCTCGGCGGCGCACCACTCCCACGCCCGTATTGACCTAATTTTTCTTCCCTCTACCGATTGTGCAGGGGTTTGTGACGTCCGCATTCTTCCGCGGGGCCTCTCTGACCACTCGCCGGTGCTTCTGGCTCTCGGCCCACCTCCCTTTACTGCCCGTCCGACGTGGCGTTTGAATGCCTGGTTCCTTCAGGACAAGGCCTTTCGGGGGGGTGGTGGAAAAAGGGATTGCGGAATACTACCTTCATAACGTGGGCTCCGTCTCTTCTGCGGCTGTCCTCTGGGAGGCCGGCAAGGTAACCATTAGAGGGGTGGCGAAGGGGCATCTGCAGCAGCAGCGCCGGCGCCGACTCCAGCAACTTGCGGCTTGTGAAGCGCAGGCCCTGGAGCTTGAGCGCAACCAGGAAGCGTTGGGTGACGCTGCTCGGGCACGGCGACTGGCCTTTCTCCGCGAGGAGATACGCATGCACTCTCTCGATGCGGCAAAGACTCTTTGGCGCTCCTCGGTGGCCCGGGTCTACGGGTGGGGGGACAAGAACGGTACGCTCCTGCACCGACTGGCCACCTACCCTCGTGCAGGCCGGGTGATTCCGGCCATCGCGGACGATGCGGGAGAGACGCACACGGTCTCGGTGGAAATTGCTCAAACTTTTGCGGACTACTACTGCCAGTTATACCGGGCGCGGCCACAGGGCCTCTACCTTGCGGGATTGATGGGAGGGGATGGAGCGGTCTTGGCGCGGTTGGGGCAGGAAGATAGAGAAACCCTGGACCTGCCCATTACCCTGCAGGAGGTTGAGATGGCAATCTCCCATTTGGCGCCTGGGAAGACCCCGGGTCCGGACGGTTTTCTGCAGGAGTATTGCGCCCATTTCCGTGATACCCTGGCCCCGCGACTTCGGGATCTCTTCGCGGAGGCGGTAGAGAAAGGTTCCTTCCCGAGAGAGACGGATACCGCCACTATAGTTGTCTTGCCGAAGACTCAACCCCCTTCGCGGTCCTGCTCCGAGTACCGGCCGATCTCTCTTATCAACACCGAGCTCAAAGTCTATGCTACCGTCCTTGCGCAACGGCTGCGCCCGTTTCTGGCCGCGCTGGTTCATCCGGACCAATGCGGGTTTATGCCAAACTGAGGAACCAGACACTGCCTGCGGCGCCTGCATCTTGCTCTGGCCCACTGGGAGCGCCTATCTCCTTATCTGGCCCTTCTACTGGTGGACTTCGAGAAAGCCTTTGATTCGGTGGGCTGGGAATATCTTGGACACCCTAGAACTAATGGGGTTTGGCCCCCAGTTTCGCGCCATGGTTCGGGTGCTTTACGCGGACCCACGGGCCCGAGTGCTGGTCAATGGGACCCTGTCTCGCGCGTTTTCCATGGGGGATGGGGGGGGGGGGGGGGACGCGGCAGGGCTGCCCGCTCTCACCCCTCCTCTTCGCCCTGGCGATGGAGCCCCTGGCCGTGCTCATCCGGGCGGACCCAGTTCTCCGTGGGTGGGACTGACCGGGTATGGTCCCCGATAAAATTGCGTTGTATGCGGACGATGTACTTATTTATCTCTCCGATCCGGCTGTCTCGGGTCCTCGGATGCGCAGAGTTCTTCATCGGTTTGGGCAGGCATCTGGTCTCCGTTTGAACTCCGGGAAGTCTGTCCTGGTACCGCTACACCCCTCACGGGAGTGTTTTGATTGGCAGTCTGACATTCCCCTCCGACGGCTGTCCTTTAAATACCTGGGGATCTGGGTTACCCTTCTCCCGGAACTATGCTGGGCTCTCAACGTGGCCCCTGTGGTTAACAAGGCCAGGGCTGATATGGTGAAGTGGCAATCTCTCCCACTGAATCCGTTGGGAAGGATCGCTCTGTATAAGATGATGATCCTCCCCCGGTTTCTCTATATGCTCCAGAACACGCCCTGCTCCTTCCCCCGCTCCTTGTTTCGGGACCTGGACAAGACCGCGACTAACTTTCTTTGGGGCAGAGGTAGACCCCGGTTGGCCTTAGACCGCTGTCGTGTTCCTTCCTATGACGGCGGCCTGAGCATGACGAATCTTTACCTGTATTACCTCGCTACGCGGCTGCTGGTGGTCCATGACTGGTTCTCGGGTGGGTGGGACGATCCGGCTTACAGACTGGAGGTGCGGCTCGTCGGATTCTCCTCTATTCAAAATATGCTCTATGGCGCGACGGTCCCTAGATCGCTTCCGGAGGTCGTGCGGGCCCCCTTTCTGGCGTGGCGAGCGGCTCTACGGCACACCCGGTGGTCGAGGGTGTTCACCCGGGTGACACCGCTATGGCATGGCACTTGGATGCGGGAGGTGGCGGGACTCGGTGGCTTTCGTAGCTGGGACCTCCTGGGGATCTCCAGCCTGGGCGACGTCTGGCGGGGAAGCCACATGTGCTCCTTTCAAGAGCTCCAGAGCCGGTTTTCTCTGCATCCCTCGCAGTTTTATCGTTATCTCCAGTTGCGCCATGCGCTCCAATCTCACGTCCCCCTGGACTCCAGGCTCCCTGACCATAGCCCGCCTGAGGCCCAGGTGATGTTGGGTTATCTTGGGAAAGGGGGCATCTCCCGTATTTACCGATCCTTGGTTAATAATACCCCGATGGACTGGAGTGGGTTGAAGCAGCGGTGGGAGGTCTGGGTGGGCCCTCTGGACGACATTGATTGGAGGGACGCCCTTATGGCACCCAGGACGATCACCACATCAGCTCGATTGCGGCTTGTCCAGGTCCATTACCTTCACACTGCATACCTGACCCCAGAGCGTATGTTTCGCGCCGGCCTATGCCAGGGGGCCTCGTGCGGGCGGTGCGGGGTGGACCCGGCTGATTTCTTTCATATGGTTTGGTCTTGCCCTCGATTAGACGGCTTCTGGGGGGAGATTGAAACTGATTTAACTGACGGCCTGGGATGGGAGGTCCCCCATGATCCTCGAATGGCGCTACTGGGCATAACAGATGAGCTGGATGGCTCCCGTAATGAACACTATTTCTTAACCACGACCCTGGTGGTGGCCAAGAGGGATATAGCGGCCGCCTGGAAGCGGGCTGACCCTCCCACGGGAGACAAATGGCGGAGAGGGGTGGATTGGTGCGCTGCACAGGAAAAGACACTGTACGCTGCTAGGGGTTGCCCCAAGAAGTTCCGGAAAATATGGGGGAAATGGCTCGGGGGCCTGGGTTAAGGGGGGGTATGCGTGGGGTGGGAAAGGAGGGAGAGGGGTGGGGGGGAAAGCCTGTGCTGATGTTTTCTACTTACTATGTGACGGGTCTGACTGCTGACAAATTGCTCGCTTTGCTGTAGGTCCTGTTTGATCGTGATGCCAATTTGAAAATCAAAAACTTGTTTATCAAAAAAAATAATTAATTTCAGTTTGTCGCCAACAAAACCGGCTTTCCTGAATATTACCTCTCAACGCTCAATGTTTTAATTAAATAAAACCAACACTTGTTCTCAACTCCACAGCTTAGAAATGAAAAGCTAAATCCTATAACTATAACTGGTCAATAGTCTGTATTCTTGCCATTGTTTTCTTAACAATGTTGGGTTGAGTGTTTTTTGAGACAGCATTTTAGAGATATATTTCAGAGAATTAAATCACGCACGCAGTTTTGATATATACCTTTGCTGATTTTCTGTCAAACATATTAGAAAGGCGAAGGTATTACTCCATTAGAAATTAATTGCAACTGAGCAGTGAAAATAATAAGATGTTCTTTTTACACTGTTGCAAAGTGTTGAATTGAGAGGCACGGTTAATGTCGAGGAATAAACGCGGGAATAATTCCTCCGCTCCACTCCGCTTTGCTAAAGTGTTCAAGCAACATGCCTACAAAAGGGGATACTCCCCCTACAAAGGAGTCACCTCAGAATGCCACTACCTCTGCACAAGGCGATACAATGAACCGCATTCTACAGGAAATTTCCACGGTCAGTCGATGTCTGGAAGACATGGACGCCAATATATAATCTCTGGCAGCTAAGACCAGAACGATCAGAACAGAAGTTGTGGGATTTCATACGACCTGCGATTGACAGCAGTGGAGAGTCATCTTGATGTAGTACAAAGCAAAGACCAAGAACTCCTATTTCTTCGAAGCAAATTAGTCGACTTGGAAGACCGTAGTAGAAGAGATAATGTTAGATTCTTTGGTTTTCCGGAGAGCATTGAAGGTCAAAATGCGAAATAATTTTTATGCGAAATACTACGGAAGCTAGTTGTATTCACTTTCCATCCTCCATTGGAAATACAGAGAGCTCATCGCATTGGCCCTCCATGGAAGGATAACTCAGCTCGACCAAGGCCACTTATTGCTTGTTTCTTGAGACATGAGCAAGCAAGACAACTACTAACAGCAGCATGCTCGCAAGGCTCATTCTCACATAATGGTCATGTTATTCATTTGGCTGCAGATTTCTCTAAAAAGACTAATGAGCGACGCAAAGCGTTTCTTGCTCTCAGATTTCAACTGCTACAAATGGACATCAAATATGGCTTGTTTTAACTGGCGCGCTTTCGTATTACCAAGAATGGAGACTGTTGGACTTGGCCCTTTTTGGCTAAAGTTCCCTAGACTTTTTGCCTTCCGCCCTAGACCTTTTTTCTGACATGGTGTTACCAACTTAGATGCTTTGGGCACTTTGCCACTGCTGATCAGTGTCAAAGTGAAAGTGCTCCCTGTGTAAAGTGTAATGGTAATTGGTTGTCCATGATTGGTATGTTTGACTTCCTAGTAAAGTGCACTATGTGTGCCAGGGCTGGTAATGCAAATGCTACTAGTGGGCCTGCAGCACTAATTGTGCCACCCACACAAGTAGCCCTAAAGAGAGAACTCAGGCCTGCCACTGCAGTGCCTGCGCACAGTTTGTTAAACTGCCATGTTGTTCTGACAAGTGCACCCACTTGCCAGGCCTTACCCTTCCCTTTGTATGCACATCAGACACCCCTATAGCAGGTCCAAGGTACCCCCCTGGGCAGGGTACAGTGTATGTGAAAGGTAGGACATGTACTGAGGTGTGTACCATGTCCTAACCGTGAAATACTCTCCATTTCGTTTTTCACTGTTGAAAGGCCATCTTGCCCATAGGACAGAATGGGAAGGCTGTGTAATATGTTTCCAGCCTATCTTCCCATATGCTTAAGATGGAGAGGTGAAGTTTAGTGTGCCTGAACTCACAATGCAATAACACATATTTTTGTAAAGGTGGTTTTTGCATTGTGTGTTCAGAAACCCCACTTTTAGAAGTGGTTGTTTTTTTGTGTTCTAACAATTCTGTGTGTCTCTGCCTGCTGGTGGATTGACTGTCTGGATCTGAAAGTGATAGGATCTGGGGAATGTCTTGACCCAGGGGAGGAGGTGAGATAACAGGTCGACCTGCATCCGGAGTGTAGGGGGAGGAGTAGCCCCTGGAGGTGAAGAGGCCTGGGTTGCTGCCATAAAACAATGGCTCCATCTCCTGCTGCGTGGTTAAGGATCCAGACCACAACTATCAAAGGAAGGTGGTGTCACTGGCAGGGAGACACCCAGAACTGGTTTGTGCCCCCCTGAACACAAAGACTTCAAAGACATTTAGGGGTATAACTATGATAGATGAAACCCCTGAACGATGGAATGGAATTGTTCAAGACTGTAAAGGATTTGAACTACTTCGTGGTCAAGAGGAACCTCTGCCAAGTAGGAAACAGCTGAAGAGACTGAAGGAAAGGACTGACCCTTGCTGTGTGTTCTGGGGCTGGCCTGCAGTTTGCTGATTTAACCAAGGAGAGGCTAAATGGACTTTGCTGTGTCCACCTGCTTGTAAGACCTTTGCTGTGTGCTGTGTCCTGAAGTAACTTATCCCCAAGGGCCCGAGGAGAGCTGGCTCCCTTTTGTGGAAACTCAGGAACATAAAAGTTTCCAGAAGTGTCGCAGCGACGCTGTGTGCGTGTGCTTTGTGCAGCCTGAGACCTTCGTGAGGAATTGTCCTGGGATCGGGTGCATCCGGAGTCCAAGTGAGTCTCAGCGACGCTGTGTGCGTGTGCTTGATGCAGCCTGAGACCTTCGTGAGGACTGCCCTGTGATTGCCCGAGCCTGGGACCTCGAACCATCCCCATCGGTGGTAAGTCGCAAGGAGAACGAGGTCGCACCCCCCGGTAACGCTCAGCGAGCGTGTGTCGCCGCCTGGGGCAGGGTGCGGGCTCCGACAAACGCTCTTGGCCTTTCCCATTCTCGCAGCACGAGCCTCCGCTCAAGATCGTATCGCGGTCCGTACTTGCCGAGGAGTGGCAGTACCGGGGCCGGAGTGTGGAGCTGCACTTTGTTTTACACCATACCAGTGTTGGGGGCATATTTTAGCAGAAGCTGACCACGAGTCAGTAAGAGTGGCATTGAGACCGTCCAGAGCACCGTGATCGGTGTCGGAGTACATTATTGTTGCATTATTTTTGCATTACTAACTGCCTGACTGTTGAATTACACATTGCATTATTTTTGCATAACGAACTGCCTGATTGTTGCATTACGAATTGCATTATTTTTGGCATTACGAACTGCCTGATTGTTGCATAACGAACTGCATTATTTTGACATTACTAAGTGCCTGATTCTTGCATTATGAACTGCATAGCATTGCATTAGGACTGCAGTGGATCACTTAGAATTGCTCATTAATACTGCAACAACCTACAAGGGCTTGCTGGCCTAATAACTGGCCAGGTGAAAAATTACAAATACGCATATGATGGATTCTTATCGTGTGGTCTCATTGTATATCTTTTTATATAAACATATAATTGTTTTATGAAACTCGTGTGGAGTCCATTTGTGATGTTACCATTGGGTTACTGAGAGCGTGGTTGCAAATACTTTACACATTTGCCTTGAAGATAAGCCTGGCTGCTCGTGCCAAGCTCCTGAGGAAGTGAGCAGGGGCTATCTGAGAAGGAGTCCTTCCTTTCTATGACTTAGAAGCAAGGGTCTCTATTTGGACTAAGGTACCTACCTCAGACAACTAGAGACCCCCCAGTTCTAACAGAAACTCTAAGGATTTCTATGATCCGGCAGATCTTCAACAATTCCTGGAACATATGAGGATACAAGACATGGACATACAATGTGCCTCAACTGATCAAGTGCACACAAGCCTGACTCCCTCTCTGCAAATGCTGGAAAACAAAAGGCATAATGTTAGCAATCCACGACACCGAGTAAGAAGATGACAAGTCCTAAGAGCTATATACGGTCTCTTCCTTTACGCAAGAGCAGCATAGGGACCAATCCCATTCTCCTCTAAAAGCTGCCTCAGAAGCGGATTGACTATAATAGTATATTGAGATACAGTTGATAACCGCTGTTCATCTCACTTATATAAGTTAATATAAGTAATGTGTTCATAACTCATACTCTCATCATTAGAGAAGATTTGATTATTGAGTTACAGGATATGTCATAAGTTCTCAACCCTCGCATAACTGAAAGCTATAATTAATACTTTGCATCATATTATAATAAAGTATATCATATTATAAGATGTTATATTATGTATTATATCACTTTTCCCTCATATTATATATGTGATCATATTTCATGTTTTCATATTCCGTTCTCCTCTTAAAGCTGTCTCAGAAACGGACTGACAATAATAGTATATTAAGATACAGTTGATAACCGCTGTTCATCTCACTTGTATAACTTAAGATAAGTAATGTGTTCATAACCTAGACTCCCCTCATTAGGGAAGAATTGATTATCGAGTTACAGGTTATATAATAAGTAAGTACTCAACCTTGGTATAACTGAATGCTATATTTAATAATCTACATCATACTATACTAAATTGTATTATATTATAAGTTGTTATATTATGTATTATTATAAGATATTATTAATATACCTTATATCATTTTCCCCTCATATTATATATGTGATCATATTTCAAGTTTTTATATAAGATAAGATAATACTTTATTCGAGTTCAAGATTCATGAAATCATAAAAGTAACATGTTCATACATAGACAAAAGTAAACCACAGTAAAAATATTGTTACGCAGAACATAGATAAATTACCTAAAAATTGATTAAAAAGCCCAGCATTATTGACACACAGTATTCATCTTGTAAAGATACTAAAAACAATAAAGCGGGCCGGCATTGTCTCCATGAACCATGTTTTTTTTAAAATGGCTTAATCCATCTAGATCTTTCCATCGAATAAAATTTACAAAAACAAATTACATGCAAAGTTGATTGGGTAGACAAATTGTCACATGGGCAATTACATAGTTTTCTTGCCCAGTCATTTACTGCGGGGAAGGATACTAAACGGAAGAAGACGTCGAACCTTAGCCTGGTGAGCAAAAAACGGTCAAGGCCCACCTGACACCATGTTAGATATGGCTGAATATCATAAGAAACCAGTATACGTTGATGTTGCAATACAAGGTTCTTATTAAATTCAACGCCTAATCTAAGTGATTCAACGTGAGACCAACATAGCTCTTTCAAATCCTTTCTTGTTAAACCGCACATGGACTCTGGTTGAAAGTAAAACTCGGGTCTGCCAAGATCCCTTGTGAATTGACAAATATACTTCAACCAGGGTATCCTAAGTGCCCTATCCAATCCCATGCAATCTTTAAGGATATCTCTATTTAACGTTAGGGCTGGAGAAGTCCATACCCTGTACCAAAGCAAGACTGGTTGTATACTAATCAGATCACTCACATAACGCATACCTAACTCTGCGTGGCAGTTAAAAACAGGGGAGCTAGCAGGGGTTGCCAGGATGAATCTTAAGAATGCATTCTCTACGGGGGGCGTGGCTAACCGAGCAGCGAGATGGCCGCTCTCTGAGCGAGCTCCGCCGGCTGCACATGTATAAATCCTTTATTATCCTAAGCGACGCTACCGAGGGGCCCGGCTTCCGGGTGAAACTGATGCGGCAGCCCGGAGGCACGACCGACTGGATCCTTGCCGCTCGCGAGCGGCTGCGCGCCGAGACCTGGCGACCGTGATTGACGCCGGCCCGACTGCTGGAGCCTGCCTGCAGCTGCGGAACTCGAGGCGGCGGTGACACCTGGCTGGACCTCGGGGATTACTAGGCCCACGGAGACCGGCGGAGAGGGGGCCACTCAGGCGCCCTTGATGCGAGACTGGAGGCTGTCGGCGGCCACTACGCGGTGATAATTGTGCACGGAAGGAGGGAGCGGAGCGTCCATTAACCAGAGGTAACAGATCGGGGGAAGGGCTGAGGCAGAGGCGCGACGCCGCCATTTTGCGGTGCGTCCGGGTCGTTAGAGGAGAAGCTGCGGACCCGTGGCGCACTACAGCCCACACTGTGTATGCCCCTTGCTTGGCGTGCCCCGGAGCCCCTGCTGATCGCCGTTGGGTGTTCAGGTATCGATCTTGCCCTGACACCAGGAGCTCCGCTCCCGGGCACAGAATAACGTGCTGACGGCCTCGGCCTGCTTCTGCCGGAGCCTCTCAGGAGCCTCTCACGTGCTTTGTCCTCCACTAGGAGATCGTGGGGGAAACTTGGTGGGGTCGCCGTAGGACACTGGGCAGCCCACTGTGATTTGGCGCTTCTGCCCCCGAGTTCCCTCTTGTGACGCCTCGCACTGTGCCAGTCAGCTCTAAGGGCCTGCGCGGCGCGCCGGAGAGCGCTTTCTGCCACGACCTGCGCTCCGCGCCCCGCGCGAGCCAGTGATGGGGGGCACGAAGGATGCCAAGCAGCCTAAATTGACTTTTGACCACAAGCAGAAGGCCAAGCAACAGGCAGTGGAAACGGGGGCCGCGTCGTCACCTCCTAAGAGCCCTGCGGCCGAAGTTGATTTTGGCGCTCTAATGATGGAGGTCAGATCTAGCCTGAAGAGTATCGACACAAAGCTGGATGCTATGGCTGCACAACTAGAGGCGGTAAAGTCCAAAGTGGACGTGCACGAAACGAGGCTGGACTGCCTAGAAACCAGACATGCCGAGTGTGCCGAGTTTCAGCAACAGGCGAAAAACCACATCACCAATATTGAGCGCGAACTGGAGGCCATGCGAGCAAAGGCGGACGATCTGGAAGCGCGTTCCCGGAGGTCCAACGTCCGAATCACGGGAATTCCGGAGACAGACAACACCGGAAAGATGGAGGTCTTTGTGTCTGATCTTTTACACGAGCTGTTCGACCCGGACCTGTCCCAGGTGTTCACGGTGGAAAGGGCGCACAGGACACTGGGCAAAAGACCGCCACCAGGCGCCACCCCACGCCCTATATTAGTCAAGCTACTCAACTTTCAAGACAGGGACCGCATCCTGCAGATGGCCCGTGAAAAGGGCAAGATCATCCATAAAGGGAATCATATCTCATTTTACCCTGATTTCACCCCCCGTGTCCAGGCAGCCAGAAAGGAGTTTATACCTGCGAAGAAGCTCCTGATGCAGGCCGGAGTCCAATACTCCTTGTTATACCCAGCAAAATTGAAAATCTTCCATGAACGAACTGCTCACTTTTTCACCGACGCTAAATCAGCCCTAAAGTTCGCTAAACACATCAGTGGCCCTGGTGCCAGACGCAAGTCGCCGAGGTTGGAGGAGGACGCGGCCTGCACGAGCGACAATGATTGAGGTACCGAGGGTAATGTGATCTGTGTTGGCCCCTTCCACTAAAGCTGTCATTTGCTGGACTGTTTGGTCCCCTCTGGATGTGCACTGGGGGACGCTACTGGAACTGATGGAGCTGGCCCGCTCATGTTGGGAGGGTCTTGGTTGCTGATTGTGTCACAGGTCTGGGGCATATTGGACGGCAAGCAGCTCCAGTACTGTTTGTTCCATGCTGCTGGGCACCTCTTGGGTGTCGCTTAGAACCTTAAGTGTGCAGCCACCCTGTGTATTCAGGGGTGTCAGCTGGGAGCGCCTCGCCCCATGGGGAATCTCCTATTGTTTTTGTTCTCGGTTGACTCATGTGCGTTTCAGAGCACAAATGGGATTCTAGCGCAACCTGTTTGGGGGGTTGGCGTGGGTGGGGGGTGGGGGGGAATGTTGTGTGTTTGGTTACCGGTGCTGATGGAGCGTATTGCAATCTATCATCTCATGACTGTGCTGCGCGGGGGTAGGCGGCGGTCTGGGCCTGTTTGTGTGGGGTGGGGGGGCGGGGCGGCGGCCTGGTTGGCCTGGATGTGCCACAGACATGGGGGGAGTTAAACTGTGGACTTGGAACATTCGTGGCCTTGGGGACTATAAAAAAGCCAGATTGATGCATACTATGTTGACCAGACACAATGTAGACATTTGCTTGTTGCAGGAAACTCACATTAACTCGACCCCATCGCCCAGGCTGAAACACCACAGGTGGTCGCATGTATATTCAGCTATATACTCTAACTATGCCCGGGGGGTGGCTGTCCTTATACGGAAGGGGTTGGATTGGAGAGAACATCATTGTGTGCTGGATAAGGAGGGTCGTTATGTACTGGTGCATGGCTCATTGCAGGGTAGACCGCTAGTTCTGGCCGCTGTATATGGCCCCAATGTGGATGACCCTGAATTCTTTCGCAATGTTTGGGCGCAAATTGTGTTGCTTGATTGTAACCTGATAGTGGTGGGGGGGGACTTCAACGTGGTGTTGGACGACGAATTGGACAGACGGGGTGCTAGTAGACCTACACATGCGAGGGCGAGACAGGCGTTGTTGGATGTGCTGGAGGAGGGGAGACTGACTGATGTGTGGAGACTTCGGCACCCTGGGGAGAGAATGGGGACCTGTATCACGTGCCATCACGACGCTTGGTCCCGCCTAGACTTTTGGCTGCTGTCTCCTGAGGTGGCTACATGGGTGGGGGAGGTAGAAATTCAGGCTAGGTCGCTCTCGGACCACGCCCCCTGCATGCTAGAGCTACGGATACCTAACGTGGCCCCTAGGGCGTTTTCGTGGCGGCTGCCGCCCCACGCTCTTACAGATCAGGTGTTCACGGAAGAAATTAGAGATGACATTGTCAAGTACTTTGCGGACAACGAGGGTTCGGCCTCTTCTGAGGCCGTGGTGTGGGACGCCTTTAAGGCGGTAATACGGGGCCAATGTATAGCTCGACGGGCAGGGGTGCTACATTCCATACGTCAGACACTGGCTAAGCTAGAGCAAGAACTCAAGGAGCTGGACTCGGCCTTCTGCCGAGACCCGACGTTGGCTATTGCAGGTAGTCTTAAAGCAAAACTGTTGGAGTTCAACGAGGAGGCGCAGAGAGAGGTGAAGTTCTTGGGGAAACAGGCCGAAGCCCGCAGATACGGGGAGGGTGATAGACCGAGCAGGACACTAGCTAGGCTGATTGCTCCCCAGGCTCAGGCGCGCTATGTACACACTATCATGAACAGTGAGGGGACACAGGTCACGGGCCAGGAGGCGGTGCTGAAGGCCTTTGCCGATTTTTATGCTTCCCTATACACGTCCAAACACTCTGCTGCCCCGACTTCCCTGGACGATTTTCTTGACTCTATCGCCCTTGTCTGGTTCAATGACAACCATAGAAAATACATGGACCTGCCTGTCTCAGCCCAGGACATAGCTCAGGTTATCAAAAGCATGCCGGCTAATAAAGCTCCCGGCCCAGATGGCCTCACCACAATGTTTTACAAGACATACGTTGAAGAACTGGCCCCGAAATTGCACTCTGTATTCGTGGAGGCGCTGGAGCTGAATGCTCTCCCAGACTCCATGCGCGAGGCACTCATTGTCACTCTATTAAAAC
Organism: Triturus cristatus; assembly: GCF_964204655.1. Taxonomy (NCBI): domain Eukaryota; kingdom Metazoa; phylum Chordata; class Amphibia; order Caudata; family Salamandridae; genus Triturus; species Triturus cristatus. Next base: position 617,934,613 of record NC_140588.1, on the reverse strand, counting down.
CCGACAAAGACGAACTGTACCTGGACTCCTATCGTCCCCTTTCTCTCATAAATGTTGACGCTAAAATCTTTGCCAAAGTCATTGCGGACAAACTACAGCTGCTGCTGCCGATCATCGCTCTCCCGGACCAGTCAGGATTTATCCCTGGCCGTGCCACCTCGCACAACCTCAGAACACTTTTCTCCATCCTACATTATCTCCACCCCTCCGTCCAGGCCGCGGTCGTGTTTTTAGACGCGACCAAGGCCTTCGATTCGCTAGAGTGGCCGTACCTATTTCGTGTCTTGGGCAGGATGGGCTTTAGTCGTAACTTTATTACTCTCATCCAATTACTATATGACAGACCTCGCGCTCGGGTGCGAGTGAATGGCCTGGTGTCCGAGCCCTTTCCCATCTCCAGGGGGACTAGACAGGGATGCCCACTGTCGCCCCTCCTCTTCGCTATTGCGATGGAGCCACTGGCGGCCAGAATACGCCAACACCACACGGCGAGAGGGATAGGCTTCAGCTCTCGCAGTCTGCTGATCTCACTTTATGCAGATGACGTTACTCTGTATGTCTCCAGCCCCGCGGAGAATTTGAACCCATTGCTTCGAGAATTTGTACGTTTCGAGGGTCTGGCGGGCGTGTCTATAAACTGGTCCAAGTCAGTTGCGTTCCCTCTCACTGACGGGACAGCCCAACCTCCTTCGGACTACCCCCTACGTTGGGAAACTGACGCGGTCAAATATTTGGGTATTTGGATTAGTCGAGACACGCAGGAACTATGGTCTCTTAACTTCGGCAGAGCGGTCGACTGGCTGGAGCGGAGGGTGGAGGTCTGGAATAAACTTCCCCTGTCCCTGGTCGCGAGGGTGGCACTGGCAAAGATGGTAGTTCTCCCGAAATTCCTATATCTGTTCGTTAATCTTCCGCTGCCCATGACTGCGTGCTTCCATGCACGAGTCCGCTCCCTGCTTGTGTCTCTGGTGTGGGCTGGGCGGCAGGCGCGGACCTCTTGGGCTTTGCTCACACTCCCGCTGAGACAGGGGGGCCTTGGAGCGCCTGACCTTAAGCTTTACTCGCTGTGCGCTCAGGCTCAATTTTTGCACTTCTGGGTGTTCCCCACCCCCTACCAGCCGCATGTGGCGGTGGAATTGGCCGCGGTTGCCCCGCTGCCACTTCGGGTGGCGTTGTATGGCAGGGTTTCCCGCCCCTCGAAGGAGGTGGACACCGTTGAGATGATCCGCTGGTCATGGAAGGAGCTACGCCGGAGGGCGGGCCTTCCCTTGCTCTATGCGCCGGCCATTCCGCTGCGTAGCAATCCGATGCTGCCTTGCCTTAGCGCTAGGGGATATACCATCACGCTCCAGGGGAGACGGGTGGCCACTTTCGCTGACATCTACCCTGATGGGACGTTTGGTGAGTTGGGTGTCCGTGAGGACGGACGGCCTACCTCGTTCTCGGACGCGCTTCTGTATCACTCTCTCCGGGAGTCCTGCAAGAAGATGTGGCCTCAATTCCCCGAGGAACCCCCACAACTGGATGCCCTTCAAAACTTGCTGTCACGACCCTCCCCCGCGAAACTAGTATCTAGACTATACAACTGCATGCAGGAGCAGGCCCCGCTCACCGTGCCTGGGGCCAAACAGGCTTGGGCCACAGATCTGGACGATACCCTGTCAGATGCTATGTGGGAATACTGCTGTACGCAACTCACAGCGCTGTCACCGAACTATAGACTTCGACTGGTCCATTTTAAATTCTTGCACCGGTACTATCGCACACCAGTGCTGCTACACCGCATGGGGATCCGCACTGACGCTTCCTGTTGGAAGTGTGGTGGAGCCGACGCGTCCTTCATCCACGTGGCGTGGAGCTGCCCTAAGCTAGTTGAGTACTGGTCGAGCATCTTTGAGGCCATCAACCGCATTTTACACAGAACAGATGAACCCACTCCGCTTTTGGGGCTCCTGGGATACGTTAAAGACACCGAACCCGCCGACAGGAAACTGCACGCGATGCTGCTACTTTACGCTAAACGCCAGGTGGCGCTACACTGGGGCCATGGAGCCTTGCCTACGTTCGCCGCATGGGTTCGCGACGTTACATATGGTCAGACACAGCTCACGACCTACTGGGAGACGATGCCCACCGCATCTAGGCCCAACGACATCTGGGAACCCTTCCTGCAGTGGACAAGAGAGCGGGCGGGTTCGGCTGCCTCTGTGGACTCCCCCGGGACGGGTGTTTCGGATGACATGGGGTGAGCCTTTGAGCCCTGTACGCATTGTGATGGAAGGATGGATGCTTGTTTGGTGGGTGTGCCTGAGGGCTGTGGAGTGTGTTGCTCCTGCCGGATCCCGTGCCTGCTGCATGCCTGTAGGATTTGACGTGTTGCCCCTCTCCCCGTCCGGGCGTCTTGCTGCTTTGTCCTGCTGCGTCCCCCGCCCCCTGCCCCCGCCCTATAGCTGCTGCTTTGCGAACCTCCTGCAGCCACCAATGCTGCTTGTAGTCGTCCCTCTATGACGGACGGGTCCTGGTTTGTTAGCCCCTGCGTAAGCGAGCTGAGATGTCTGTTGGTTTTCTGCAATAGCTCCGCACCGAAAGTTTGCTGTTTCCCTCCGATTGTTGCGGGGGGGTTGGGAGAAAAGGTGGTAGTGGACGATTTACCTATAAGTTACCCTCTCCATGAGCTGCGGTCCTAGTACTCGCCGGAGTGTCAGGACGGGACCGTGTGCCTAGGATTCGATTCCAGTTCACAAAACCCAGAAAATGTAAGACCCTCCACTCTTCACTGGTCGCGCCGTTGTACTCCTCACCAGGGCCGAGGGTGTGTCTCTTCCTGTATGTTAGGATGCTGATATTGTTTATGACTCCTGATATGGTACACCTCCATTGGAAACATTTGTCGATATCGCGGCCTGCCTCCGGGTTGTTGGCGTGACGCAGTGTAACCATTCCTTTGCACAATAAAGGTCTTTAAAAAATAAAAAAAAAAAAAAGAATGCATTCTCTACCCTTTGTACTGAGGAGAAATTGTTATTGATCCCCCAAATACCTGCCCCATATATGGCTATACTGATACACTTGGCTTGATAGATTTTTAACAGTATTGCAGGTAGTCTCTTCCCCAACTTTTTCGAGAAGAACATAAGTGCAGCGGTGGCTTTCTTGAAAGACAATGTCCTATTTCTAATAGCTGGCCCCCAGGACCCCTTTTCCTCGAGGACTATTCCCAGGTAAGAAAATATTTTAGATGGGGCAAGTTCCTCCTTCCCCGCAAACAAGCGGCACACTCTTTTCTTACGACTACCACAGGACATTACAAATGATTTGGAAACATTGCGTTTTAACCCCCTGTTATCCATAAAATTTATATAAGTGTCCAAAGCAGTTTGGAGACCTCTTTGCGTCCGGGACATGATCACTGCATCATCAGCGTATAGAAGGGACGCGATTTGGTGCGGATTAGCCTGAGGCGAATCGCGTACTGCAGCTACCAAAACATTTTCTAGGTCGTTAGTATACAGGTTAAACAGCAGTGGGGCAAGTACGCACCCTTGTCTCACGCCCCTTTTTACATAAAAGGGCTTAGTGCATTCACCATTTAGACCATATCTAACCTTCGCCCTAGCGCCGGCGTACAACTGTCTTAGAAAGGAAATAAGTACTTCATCAACCTTCATGTCGCTCAAGATCTGCCACAATCGATTATGAATGACACAATCGAAGGCCGCACTTAGGTCAACGAACACGACAAAGAGTTTACCCTCTTTGGCCTGGGTATATTTGCCAACTAATGACGTAAAGTTAAGAACCTGTTCTACAGTACCGCAGCCCTTTCGAAAGCCGTATTGAACCGGCGATAAGATGTTGGACTCATCGGCCCATAGTTGTAAACGATTCAGGATAACTCGCCCAGTGACTTTCAAAAAAGAATCCAGAAGGGATATGGGACGGTAACAAGAGGGTTTATCCCGGTCCCCTTTTTAGGTCTCGGGACCATCCGGTCGGCAGACCGGAAGTCCGGAGATTTAATGTTTTTGAGAAGAGGGGCTTGCACCCGCCCCTCTTCTCCCCTGTTCTCCATTGGCTGGCCTAGTAAATGCTGGCCAGCCATTGGAGAAGAGGTCCAGTCACTCCGTTGAAGCCCCGTCCTTTTCGGATCGGGGGGCGTGTTTTTTCGTTGCTTTTCGCAGGGCGTGTTTTTCTCTCCTCCAGCCAATGGCAAGAGGAGAGAAAAAGAAACACGCCCCCGAATCCGAAACCGAGGCTGCGTTTCTCCGAGGCAGTTCTTCTCTGCCTCGGAGAAAGGCGGTGGTGTCCCGGCGTTGCTCCCTCACCTTAAATTGATTGACGGGAGTGTTCTTATGCGTGAGAAAATCATATTTAGGAAAGTTTTGCCGGTGTGCACCTGGAAATTTCTGACTGCCACATGTTTCAAGGCATAATCTGGAAAACGTTCGTTAATTTGAAAATCCGAAAACCTGCACCCAGGTGCGGTGGAGCCCAGTGGGTGAACATTTCTGGATTTTCTGTGAATGAGGTCATTGAATATCCAATAGGTAAATTTACATATCAAAAAGTCTAAATGCAATTCGTGAACATAGCCTGCTGTTGTTATCCTCCTGCCCTTGAACACCCCATAATGTACATTTCTCGGCTCCCAGGATTTGTATGTGTGTCGTACATTATTCGTGTAAAATGTTAAAAGGCAAGTGAGTGCAGTCAGTCAATAGTCAGTCCGCTGTATTTCACTTTTAAGGCTTTCCACTTTCAGGCTGTTCGTTACATGGTTTAGCTCTCTTTTAAAGTTTAGTGTTTGTGTTTTATAGAACACGAACCCTGCGAAATGTATTGTTAAAGTACTAGTCCCCATATGATGGTAAACGAGCAAACTACGGTTTCAAACTCCAGAGCCTGCAGTGACTGGCTGCATGCAATCTACACTTGGCGCCCAAAAAAAAGTTCATTCAGCACTCCGCAGTGTCTCATGGACGCCTATTGAGGGACGGCGGGGGGGGGGGGGGGGCTTTGCACAGAGCCATGCTAGGGCCTGATTGGTGCAGGGCTCTGTCCCGGGATGAGCACGCGCATCTTCTCGATGGCGGGATTCTGGGGTCTTTTGTGTCCTTTTCACTGGGTGCATCTGTCGCAGAAACCGGTGCTTGCCACTGTTTTTGTTGCTGCAAGAACACTGTGACTTAACAGTTACATGTGTGTACCTAAAAAAAAATATCGGCTTATGTCCCCAAACAATAACTTACTTTCGTTTCGTTTGTAAGTAACTTTGACTTTTCAGTGGAGGGCGTGTCCGGGTGACAGACGTCATAAAACATTGAATGGCCGTTTTAACAAGCATTTACAATGCAATGGTCTCGGCATTGGTAAAGTTAGAGCTATTGGCATTGCTCATGACATTATTTTTGTTTGTTTTTGTTTTTAAAACATTTAAAGAAACGGCATTGTCATGAGCAATGCCAATAGCTCTAACTTTAACAATGCCGAGACCGTTGCATTGTAAATGCTTGTTTAAATATTGGTATAATTAACGAATCTGCCCAGGTATCGATATAGCCCCGCGCACAGCTAGCCTCTAGGACACGCTTAAGTAGAGGCGACCAGAGCCCCGGCTGAATTTTGAATAGATCAATTGGGACGCCATCTGCGCCTGGCGCTTTATTGCCTTTGCTCTGGGTGATTGCGACAAAGATTTCATCAACGGTAGCATCTAAATTGATCGGAACAAAATCGTCCGCCATTTGGCCCTGGGTAATAGGCTTCTTAACTACCAGTTTATCTTTCCCTCCCGGATTATAAACCTCAGCGAAAAAGTCAACCCACGAATCTTCAGTGATGGCCACATCCATTCTATCGGTTTCCCCTGTAGTAAGGAAAGGAGCCCTAACCGCCAGCCAGAAGGCAGAGCAATCCTTTTCCAAGGACGCGTTATATAAACATTCCCACGTGTCATTCTTGATCGCGCATTTCCGAGCCTTCCGGGCCTGGTTGTACACACGTCTAAGGTGAATAATTTCAGTTTGATTCCTTGGAATTTTCCCTAAGGCTATCTTTAAAGCAGTGTGGGCCTTAGTGCACGCTGAATCAAACCACCCTTTTCTAGCTACTTTCCCCACTTTAGGGGGACGATGTAGGACATCTTTAATAATCTTTGTGATTATAGCAAAAGATTCCAGAATATCTGAATGAGATACTTCATCCTGAAGGCACACATTAATGGAAGTTAATGCTTGTTTAATAATATTCCTATTCATCACCACTTTATTACACTGTGACCATCTAAGGGCAAACCCATTTGTTCTATTTAGAGTGCAATCAGTAGTCCAGGCCAGTTTCTCCACCGGAGAACGGACTGATTTGCAGGGGAGCTGTATGCTAAAACTCAATGGGAGATGGTCACTCACCCCGAGAGTATGTGTGGCGATATCAGTTAACCATCTGGAGTGGGAGTTGGTAATGGTAACGAAGTCGATCAACGTACTAAACCCTCTCCCCACATACGTCGAGCTAAACTCCACCTGAGGTCTACAGAGCAAGTTAACAAAACCAAGATCAAATGTTGCCATCATTTCATTAAATGAATCACCCCCGCTATTATGTTCGAAATGTGGTTGATATTCTGATTTGTATTTTTCCTGATCTCCGCAGCCACTCAAAAAATGTTTACAGAGGTGGTGGTTAAAGTCACCTCCCCAAATAATGATGGAATCCCGGGGAGATGAAACTAGCAAAGCTCCCAAATCCTTAATGAGAGTAGTTATCATGCCATTAACTAGACCTTTCTCAATACTATTATACAAGTTAACGATGAGCATCTCCACCTTGGGAGTCACCCGGATTAAAATAATCTGATAGTAATTACATTGGCCCACCACTTTTACTGACAAGGTCTCCATCAGGTTAGATAAATAGATAGTCAGGCCCCCTTTATTTCTCCCAGAGGTAGAGGGACTAGCAGATTGATGAAAGGTTCTGTAGCCGGTAATATGGATGGCTTCCAGGGACCAGGTCTCTTGCAGACATAATATGTCTATGTCCTTAATATAATCAATCCATATGGGATTATCGATCTTGGAACGGAGACCAGCTACATTCCAGAAGGCAATCGTGGTTCCTTTATTTTTTACTGTCTCTAGTTGGTCCAACGGTGGGGTGACCATCTGCACATCGTTTACACAGGGTATCGCAGTTGGTACACACAAATCAGTCGTGGCAGGAGTAACAGCAACCTCCGTAGTTGGGCGTCAGTCCACTCCTTCAAGTCCGCTCAAAACTGAGAAGCGGTTGACCCCTGTGAAACTACGTTGGCAACTGTCGCTCCCACGCCACATCTGATTAGGAAACGTTTTCCTAGGGTATTCCCAACCTAAATTAAGTGGGGTGCGGTAGCTCTTCCTCCCCCCTAGCTCAGAGATCATACTGAGGTTTGGTCTATTCAGCTCCCTGTAAAAATAATCGAGTGAGAGGATCTGGATACCCTTCGATTGTGGCTTTGCATTAAATAACGATTCGTCGATAATTCGTCTAACCAAAAAGGAATTGTTAAAATTGAGTATAATGCAGTCTCCAGCTTTGGTCTTCTTAGAACTACCAATCCAGGCCACTCTACGTACCATTATTAAATCATTCCAAATGTTGTTACCCGCCATGGTGTTCTTTGTAAACCAGTGAAGCACCTTGTTTTTTAATTGACCAAAGTCCTCACTAACGCCCTTATTCAATGCAAGGACATTTGCGAGCACTACTACTAAAGGTGAGCACACTGGTGGAAGGTTAATAACTGGTAAAGAAACCCGTTCAGCCTGATCGTCCCGCTCTTTCTCCCTCGAACATTTATCACTAGTTTGTAAGGAAGTGGTAATAAGTGAGGTAGGTTCGGCAGTGTTAACACTTTTAGTTAGCGGGGACATCGAAGGTAAAGTAGTGGAACATTTAACGCCAGAAATTGTTGTAGCTGCCTGGGTATTTAGACCTTGAGGGGCTGGGTTATTGCTGGGTATTGTATCAGTACAGGTGATCGACTTGGGCGGTGTTATGTTTTCAAGCCTACGCGTATTGATATTGACAAGCTCACCCAAAGCATCTAACTTATCATTAATATTTTTCAATCTCTCAATTATTGGAAGGGTAAAGGAACGCAGAAGATGGGTTATGTTAGAAAGAGATACTGTTGTGTCCTCGACCCTTCCACTAAATAAATCTCTATTGTTTAAAGCAGGAGACAACAGAACAGGGTCTATCAGTAGTTGAGAGTTCTTCTTGGGTTTTTTAATAGTATTCTTAGGGCAAGTTACACTATGTGTACCAGTCAGCTTTATGATTTTGGATTTCCTGCCTATTTGACTGCTACCACCCTTTTTTCTTTTCCTTTTCCCTTTCCTATCCAAACTAGGAGGAGCCGCTACTGTTTTGGCTTCAGGGGCTACATGATCTTCTGGCTGTAAGCTTTTTCTGGGCTCAATCGGATAGAAACCCTCGGATGAATCAAGACTGCTAAAGGAGTTATTACTCTTAGACACAGAATCCTCAACAAAAGGGTAGTCAGAGTACGTTGAAATGCGAGGGCATAAAGAAGTCGAATCTGCCCTTGCTGGTGACACCACATAATTTAAATCTCCTAGAGAGGAGCGTCTAGCGCTCAAAAGTTCCATGGACAAACGTTTTTCAGTCCGGGCAATCTCCCTTCCTACAACGTCAGCTGCTCTCAGGAAAAAGTCATCAAGTGTACCGGTGGGTCTTCCACCTGCTGCGGCTGGTGTAAGGCAGCGTTTCCCCTCTTTATCCGTAGCGAGTGACATGATTACGTACAAAAGCAAAATAAAGTCAAGGAGATCTTACCAAGGGAAAGTAGACCTCAGGGACGTGGCCCAGCCCAGCCTCTTTCGGCCTCGGACAGCCACAGACGGTCCCGCCCTTGTCCCGTGCTTCTCCCGGCGCCACCCGCGCGCGTCCCGCGACGCGGAGGGAGGATCGCGCTTTTCAACGCCTCCTTGCGCGACGGCGGGCGGAAGTGCCCCGGTAGCGCTTAGGAGGCTGGGAAATGTAGTCCCGGGGTCCCGCAATGCCGTGGATTGCAAACGGCAGCAACAAGGCTGACAGCGTGGGTGTAGAAGATCGCTGCCAGCAGGTCCCAGGTAGGTACTTTCTCCGCCGCCTCTCAACTGCTCACTCGCTGAGTCCCCCGCTCCACCGAGGGAGGATCGCGCTTTTCAACGCCTCCTGGCGCGACGGCGGGCGGAAGTGCCCCGGTAGCACTTAGGAGGCTGGGAAATGTAGTCCCGGGGTCCCGCAATGCCGTGGATTGCAAACGGCAGCAACAAGGCTGACAGCGTGGGTGTAGAAGAACGCTGCCAGCAGGTCCCAGGTAGGTACTTTCTCCGCCGCCTCTCAACTGCTCACTCGCTGAGTCCCCCGCTCCACCGAGGGAGGATCGCGCTTTTCAACGCCTCCTGGCGCGACGGCGGGCGGAAGTGCCCCGGTAGCGCTTAGGAGGCTGGGAAATGTAGTCCCGGGGTCCCGCAATGCCGTGGATTGCAAACGGCAGCAACAAGGCTGACAGCGTGGGTGTAGAAGAACGCTGCCAGCAGGTCCCAGGTAGGTACTTTCTCCGCCGCCTCTCAACTGCTCACTCGCTGAGTTTTTATATAGCTCTAATGCGTTATCACAATTTTGTTTTCATTTTTGCATCACAAGTAAGCTGTATTTTATTTCGCATTTGCCGTATTTACTATCCTTCTGTCGGGGTTCCTCTCTGCGGTGGTACCCTAGGGGGAATAGACCCGCGGTTAACAGTTAATATCCTTAGTACTTGATTTATGTCGCACTAAACTACGCATCTTACCCACATTCCTTTTTATATTCTTACCACACTTACGAATTTCTTTTGCTTATTCTAATACTTTCTATATAATTGATTATCTACATTTTTTTTCGGAGCCAGGTACCCCGCTCCTTTTCTCTTTTCTTCTCCCTCCCCCTTTTATTTCTTTTTTTATATCTTTCCTCATTTTCTTATTCTATTTTTCAATAGATCTTACTTATTGACATGTCCAATCTGACCAACACACACCCCCTTACGTGTATTAACATGGAATGTGCATGGTTTCACACATTACATCAAGAGGAACCTAAACGAACGGATGTGGCATTAATCCAGGAAACACATCTGGATGCATTAAAATCTGACTATGTGGAGATTGGGTAGGCAAGGGGATTCATAGTAGTGTTCAAAAAGAGGAATCTACAAGTACAGGTCCCATTCGCAAGTGTGGAGTAGCAATCCTCATCCGCAAATCTCTACAAGTCACGATATCAAAGACATGAACAGACCCTGATGGCCGTTATGTATTTGCCAAGTTACCCATAGGAGATACTCACATTTACGTAGGATCAATCTATGCTCCAACAGGATCAAAAAATAATTCTTCCTCCATTCGAATCATTTATTAACAGAAATAGCCGCCTCCCAATATCTCATAGGCAGCGATTGGATTATAGTGAGAGACCCAATTTTTAGATAAAACAGGTCCTTTAGACAAAAAGAATGCTGCAGATAGAGCACTAATGAATGATATTTTGACAGACCACAGATTAATTGATAATCCCATCCTTCGGACACTGAATATACATTTTCCTCGCCTACCCATGGTACCTTATCTCGCTTAGACTACTTTTTGGTATCTCGAAAAATGGTACAATTAATCCAAGATTCCTGTATTTTAGATGCAGGATTGTCTGACCACTCTTCGGTTTCCCTAGCTTGGAAATTTGAATACCTAGACCAGGCTGCAAACATTGGCGCATGAACATTCAACAACATAAATCTCCGGAGGGCAAATCCCAATTAAAAACATATTTTCAACAATATTTATCCACCAATCAGGGTTCTGTGACTTCAATTAGAATAATATGGGTTGTGGCTAAAGCTACTATTAGAGGTCAACTAATGCGTGAGGCTGCGCTAGCCAACAGACTAAATACTGCGCGGCTGGAGTAGGAAATACAATCTTACACTGGTTTATATACCACAACACCAACCTTACATAATCGTAAATCATTAGAACAAGCCCAAATGGCACTAAATAGCCTCTTTAAACCCAAGGCAGAATTTACACTCCAAAGAATGACGGGAAGACACTACGAACAAGGAGAGAAGGCAGGCAGATTGTTGGCAGTGCAATTACAACAAAGGGAAGCAGCTATGGCCATACCAGCCATTAAATCATCTCAAGGTAGTATACTTACCTGACCAAAAGATATAGTAAATGAATATGCCTCTTTTTATAAGTCTCTTTATACACAAGGAACTCAAAGATTCGGAAAGATTGAATGACTTTCTCTCGGGGGTGGATCTCCCCAGTCTTTCTGACGGGGACAGAGCTTTTCTCGAGGGAAAGATTAACAAAGAGGAAATTTCACACGTGATATCTAATCTATCATATCATAAGGCCCCAGGGGAAGATGGTTTCCCAGCTGAATTTTATCGTTGGACAGGGCATAATATTATAGATTCTCTGCATGCTACATTCCGAGAGGCGGATCTTGACAATTCCTTGGGGCCCCTTTCTAATAAAGCAATAATTGCAGTGCTCCCAAAACCTGGGAAAGATCATTTGCTCTGTGTCAGTTACAGACCTATTTCACTTTTGAATTGTGATATCAAAATTCTTGCCAGTATTCTAGCTTCTCGTCTCAAGAAAGTGCTACCCTCCCTAATACATCCAACACAAATGGGATTTGTTCCAGGATGCTCATTTAGGAATCATTTACGTACTTTGGCACACACATTGTGGCCTGCAAAATACCTTTCACAAGATGCGTTAGCTTTGTCATTAGACGCCGAAAAAGCATATGATGGCATTGAGTGGGAATACCTCTTCAAAGTATTGGAACGTTTTGGATTAGGTGATCAGTTTATAAAGTGCGACTATTATATGACAACCCCTCTGCCCAAGTAAATTGTGGAGGCTTCCTATCTGACCCATTTACAATCAGACGAGGTACTCGTCAGGGATGCCCTTTATCCCCACTTATTTTCCATTTAGCTATGGAACCTCTTGCAGCCACTATTCGCCCGCCAATCAGATGAAATTATGGGTGTGCATCTTCCTAAGGATCAATCCAAACTCTACTTATATGCAGACAATATTTTACTCACTCTTACTAATCTTCCTCAATCCCTACCATCTTTGCTTCAAATTAGACAGTTTTTCCTCGTTATCAGGTTATAAAATAAATTGGGACAAAAGTGAAGCACTACCTTTCTCTGATGGAACTACGAGAGCAGCTATACATGGATTCCCTTTTCATTGAAAATCTTCACACCTTAAATATCTGGGGATTCTGGTTAATAAAGATATGGAATATATGATCACTGACAATCTGAACCCTTTGATTGTTTTAATGCAGCGAGACTTTGACAAATGGAAAATTTGAAATCTATGTGGGGTAGGGTCCAAGCTATTAAAATGGTAATTCTCCCACGCTTTTTATATACCCTAAGTATGCTTCCTCTTAATATTCCTTTGTCCACATTGCGACTTATTGACTCAAATATTAAAACTTTTATTTGGGTTCAGCTAAACCTCGCCTAGCAGTGGCAAAATTAAGAGCTCTTCATTCTCATGGAGGAATGAGTCTTCCATCAATTAAACATTACACACTAGCATTACAAATTTCTCAAATCATCATATATGCTGCCGGGGATTTCTGATGTCCCACAATGGATTCATATAGAACGACACCCATTATCCACAGACTCGCCGGAATTCCAAAAACCCAGTTTTATCGGTTATGTAAAAATCCTGGCAAAGGGCACATCGCTTTTTAGGCATACGTCCAAATATTCATGAAAAGCGCCTATTTGGGATAACACCAGTATTCGCATCAATAATTTTTTTTATCTTGGTCCATATGGCAGTCAGCAGGCTTTACAAACCCTGGATCAAATTCTTCATAACAGTGATTTTAAATCGTTTACACAATTAGGAGAAGAATTTGGTCTCCCAATGCATCAATCCTTGAAATATATTCAACTACAACAATGCCTGAAAAAACAACTGGGCCCATCTCCCGGAGTACTTCAAATATCACAAATACTATCATATTTAAACACATAGGGCAGGCATAAAGGTGTAATTTCTGGTCTCTATAAAACTCTTACAACACACCTTTATTTTCAACCCCTCTCACTTGCACTACACTCCAAATGGTAGGCTCGGCTTTCAATATCCTACTCTACAGAGGAATGGGCGATGTTGGTGGAAGAATTAGACAAAGGAGCTTGTGAAGCTAGATTCAAATTCTGCCTCTTCAAAATTTTGCATGACTGCCATTGGTCTCCGGCGAAACTGCAAAAAGCTGGATTACTTTCTCATTCTAATTGCTGGAAATGCTCTAATACTAATTGTGACACAACCCACATTATATGTGAATGTCCAATGATACAGTCTTTTTGGAAATATGTAGGTCAAGTCTTACATTCCACAATGCCTTTGCACCTCCCACTTACACCTGCTAGTATTATTCTTCATGGGTTACGACTCTCTCCAAAGATCTCCAAACCACAGAACCGTCTTTCATACAGCTTTGGCCACTGCGAAAATCTGCATATTACGACATTGGAAATCTGCATCACCCCCTTCACCAGAAGAATGGCTGGCAACTATGATACAAACAGCATCACATGAAAGAGTAACTTATAACCTCCAAAACCAAACTGATGTTTTTCTTCAGGTCTGGTCACCTTTCCTGAATATGAATTGTGATAGTGATATTGATAATACTGTTTCCACAACAAATACCTCTACCCCTTAATCTAATATTATTTCCTTTAGTGATATTATTCTTACTTATCCCCTCTAATCCACCTCACTTAGTCTCTGGTTACATTCCCTTTAACTATATTTTCTCTAAATATATCCCATTAAATCTCATTATAATTTATAATATATCATTATTTTTCTGCTTTTATCTTTATTTTATTGTAATTCACTACTTATATAAATTATTCTATTCTAAAATAGATCATTCTGATCCAACTTATTTTATTTTTTCATTATAATGTATTTACGGAAGAATTATACAGACTTATACTATCTTTTACTTACGGTTGTAATGATTTTCTTCATGTATTTATTAATCCTATTGCTTCTTATTTTTATGCACTTTTCCTCCCTTCTTTCTCTTTTATATTTCTCTCAACTATTTAACTATCCAACGCTTTAACTATTCAATCGAATAGTTATCTACTTATATATTATATTTATTAACAATTGGTATGTAATACAAACATTTCATTTCTCCTCCTCAATTTAATGTGTTCACTTATTTATCATGCATTACTAGTTGTTATTGCTATTACTGTCCTCATGATGATTTTTTTGCAAAATGTCAATAAAAAATTACAACACAAAGAAAAAAAAAAGAAACACCTTAATGTGGCTCTCTAACTCTCTGGAGCAGAATGAGATCCTTGATGGCTCACAATTCGGTTACAGGAAGTCTCATTGTACTGAATCGGCCCTGGTGGTGGTAACTGAGGAAATCCGTGGAATAATGGACGGCGAGGGAAAAGCTGCGGTGGTCCCTTTGCAAGTCATCGAGTATTGAAGCAACGGCTCATGGAGATAGGAATTAAGAACAATGCTCTTGATTTCCTGCTTTCAATTCTTAGCAACAGAATGCAATGTTTCATTTGGCAATTTAACTTCCAATACGTTTTCTTTGCAATGTGGAGTACCGCAAGTGTCCTCATTAAGCCCCACACTGTTTAACATCTATGTTGCTCTACTAGCTGCCTTAATTACATTCTTCGGATTCAATTAATTATCATAGGCGGATGACACAAAACTTGTTGTCTCCATTTTCACCAATATAGTCGAGGTAGGCATGAGATTCAGAAATTGTATGTCAGCCATTGTTCGCTGGATGGACAGTCAATTCCTAAACTTGAACTCAGATAAAACGGAGGTGCTCCTTTTTGATGCAGATCTGTCATTTTGGAATCCTTCTTGGTGGCTGGCAACGCTAGGCCCGCTACACCCCTCCCCCTCCCCCCCGTTTTTACAGTAAAAAGTTGGGAGCGATTTTCGATTCAAAACTTTCCTTCAAAGAGCAATCTAATCAGCTGACCTCCACTTGCTTTTATTGTTTGAAAATACTCAAAACTGTGCTACCTTTCAGCTCCTCTGATCTACAGAAAATGGTGTTGGTCTCAGTCGTGCTTTCATGATTGGACTACTGCAATGCCATATATTTCGGTATGCAACAGGATAAAGATTCAGAGACTGCAGAATGCTGCTGCTCGGCTCTTGAAAAACCTGAAGAAACATGAATCAGTTGCTAAGGTGCTCAAGGAATTACATTGGTTGCCGATCAAGAGCAGAGTTGTCTTTAAAGCACTTTGTATATAGCCCTGCACGGAATGGGCCCTGCCTATCTGAGGGAGAAAAAAAAAATATGTACACCCCTAGAAGAATACTGCGATCCACCTATGCTAAGACTATGGTTGTCCATAAGCTCTGTAAAGCCACCTGGAGAGGCAGAAGCTTTGGGCATGCTACAGCCACTTTCTACAACCAAATGCCATTACACTTAAGATAGCAGGCAAAGCTGATGATCTTTAGAAAGAAGTTAAAAACTTGGCTTTTTGCATTACCAGTCTAATCAACTCTTCTATAGGTTCTGGTGTTTTGCGTTAGCTGGAAGTTCAGACCTCAGCGCCAAGACACCTTGGGGTATCAATCGCACTTTACAAATTTAAATCAAATCAAGTGAATTAGGGCACTGAAGATCAACTCCACTTTCCAGTAACCTGTAATACATACCTGTTTGCCTTAGACAAGTCTAATACTTTTTTGCAGAAAATATTGAAAAGAATAGAGATGCTTTTATTGTTTTTGGAACCTTTTCTGCCTAAAATCATGTAACTGCAATGTGTACGAATATGTCTCCGTCGGTTCTTCCGCGTTGCCGCGCATGGCGCACAGCATTGGCCGCGAGCGGGCTGTTTAGTATTGGACCTTGAAAAGGCCTTCGATTGCCTTGAATGGGGGTATGTGGTGGCAGCGTTGTCGCACTATGGATTAGGCCTCTGGTTCCTCCAAATGGGGCGCTTCTTTATAAGAATCCTGTGGTTCGGGTGAGAACTGGCCCATACATTTCTGATGCCATTTCAGTCGGCCGTGGTACAAGGCAGGGGTGCCCTCTTTCGCCTCTCCTGTTTGCGCTTGCCATAGAGCCTTTAGCAGCCACCCTACGGAAGGTTTTGACGGACGGCATTCCCATGGGCGACGCAACGCACCAGGTCTCCTTATATGCGGATGACCTCCTGGTCTTCATTAAAGACGTGGCGCACATCTCCGGGGATCTGGAGCGAGTCCTAACGGAATTTGCTGCGCTCTCCGGGTTGCGGGTGAATGCGGCCAAATCGTGCCTTTACCCGTTCTGCGCTGATGCTCTGGATCCCCAGTATCATCTAGGGGGTGTGCCTGTCAAGTGGCAACCGGACACTTTCCGTTACCTGGGCATACAAGTGTATAGGCAACCAGCTGACCTGGTGGAGGGCAACCTGGGCAGGGCGGTAATGGCGATTAGGGCCCAGATGCATTTCTGGGGTACCCCCCCTTACGCATTGCCTTGGTCAAAATGGTGGCTCTGCCCAGGCTCCTCTACTATTTTGCTAACCTGCCGATCTACATCCCAGCATCCTTCTTTGCCACCCTGGAGTGCTCACTCCGGGACTTTGTGTGGGGTACTGCGCGCCACAGAGTGGCACTATCTAAGTTATACCTTCCTACGGGTCAAGGGGGACTCGCGATGCCGTGCTTTGCGCACTATTACCTAGCAGCGCAGCTGCAGTGGGTAGTCAGGTGGTTGGCCGATAGGGAGAGGGATGATACGGCGTCCGCGGAGCCGCCTCTCCCCCTGGCGGATATCATTGCGTAGTTCCACCCGACGGCCAGAGTGGTCAAGCCAGGTCCCCTCCTTGTGGCAGTGGCCTACAAATGCTATCAGCGTGCCCTTTACTTGACCCGGTCGAGTGTCCCTTACGCCCCCGTCATGCCGATTGAGGGTTCGCCTAGTGGGCAGGGCATACTGCGCTCGACAGAGCTTACGGAATGGCACGCGTCGGACATCTGCACATTGGGGGACCTCTACCGCGATGGTGCGCTTATCCCATTCGCCCAATTGGTGGAGGAGACGGGGTTACCAGTCGGCCAATTCCTCCGTCACCGCTCGCTGATCACGACATTGACAAGCCGGTGGAGAGCTCTTCAGGAGTAACCGGCGCAGCACCTCATGATGCAATACCTCCGTTGGTTCGCGGCCTCCCTGCGTACACAGGTGGCGACCGACCTGTCTCCTTTGCGCTGTAAAAGGGAAGCGGACTTGGATCGCCCCATGGCTGACAAGGAATGGAGTGATGCGCTACGGGGGCCAACGCGGGTTCCCAGAAACTTGCGGTTTCGCCAAATTCAATACTTTATACTACGCAGAGCATATCTCACTCCTGACTCTATAAATCGATATTTCCATCGCGCGGATGCAGACTGCCCACGCTGCAAGGCTCTGGATGCTGGGCTGGTGCACATGTTGTGGAGTTGTCCGGCGCTAGAATCGTATTGGCGGACGGTGCATGGAGCGCTAAGTAAATGCGCCGGCCCACTGGCGCCGCGGGAATGGCCGGCCTGCTTGCTGCACCTGTTTCGTAGAACTCCCCCCACGAAGGTTGCCTCTCGCTTCTTCGACCTGGGTTTGGTGGTGGCAAAGCGGTTGCTCACCAAGCGCTGGAAGGCAGCTGAACCCCCCCGAGCGCAAGCATGGCGGAGTTCCCTGCTGGTGGGGGCGGAGGGTACGGCCCTTTTACGGGAAGAAACATTGGGCCTCAGGCGCACGCCTATAGCGAACCAGTGGGGCACACACTTGCAGACCCTGATGCAGCTGGATGGGGACGCCCTGGGTCTCTGTGGGACAAGCATTGTGGAGGCACTCCCTGAGGAGGGGGGGGGGGGGAACGGAGGTGAGTCCTGGGGGTCCAACATGGGGAATGTTGCGGAGGTCCTTGCTGATCCGGGGACGTGTGCGGACACTGAAAATTGCCATTAATGGAATTGTTTGTACCGGGGGGTGGGGAGCGGGCCGGGAGTGGTACCTTGGGGATCATATGGTAAAAGACCGAAACTGCTGCTGCTGTTGTGCTGGGGCCTCTGTTGTTTGGCCTCTTTTTTTTTATTGTTTCATGGAACGGTTTAGATAAGGGCAGTGGTCCGGAGACCCACAAGATTTATCTTGCTTAGCACATGGGGGCGGCGCTTGATCCTGTTGTTCGCCATGCTCACAACTAGTGGGGACTAATCAGAGTGGCTGACTCATTGCCTGTGTGATACTTCATATGTACCATGTGCTATGTCTATATTAACGAAATGCCAATAAACAGATTTCATAATAATAGAAGGCAGGAGATAAAAAACAATCCTTGGCAGAACTTTACTAAAGCAGCCAATTTGAGAAACAGATTTTCTTTAGGAGGTTGATAACTGGCCCTTTTTGGGGATAATTCCCCCAATGGTATTGAGTCACATTCTTGAACAGGACTGGCGTAATCATTTTTTTGACAGTTTTAACCTAGATCAAGAGAGGATCGCCAATGTATGCGTCCAGATCCTTTGCAAACAAATAAGGACTGGCTATCTGATCTTATAAGTCTTCCCTCTGTTGCTGCAGCCATCCAGACTGCGCGAGTGGTAAGCCTCCAGACCCCCAATGGGGTTCCAATAGATCTTTTTAAACACAACACTGACTTTTGGGCCCCTCTTTTAACTAATGTCTTGAGGGCAGCTTTGAGGGGCAATTTAATTGCGTCTTGGAGTGAGGCTATAGTTATTCCAATTTTTAAAACGGATGACAAGAATAAGTCTACCAGCTATTGCCTAATTTTATTAATAGATAGCACAGCTAAGATTATTGGGAGGGCTGTACTGGAAAAACTGTAGGATTGACAGAGTCCGATTCCTTTTTCTCACCTTTTCAATACGTTTTTCTTCCCGGTATAGGGACAGTAGAGCAGGCCCTCAATTTAAATCGTATATGGGCCAGGAGAGGTGCCCTTCACATGGCATTTATGGACTTCTCCTGTGCCTTTCATATAATTGATAGGGAGAAATTGTGGGTTTTAATGGAATAGGCAGGCGTGGATTTTTCCTTGCTGTACCCGAATAAGAGTATGCATTGAGACACAACCATTAAAGGGCGTTATACAGAGTCAGGGGATAATACAAAACCTATAAGGATGAATAGAGGAGTGAGGCGGGATGCCTCATGGCTCAATTTTTGTTTTTATTCATTGTTAACGCCCTCTATACTTTTTTCAGGTCTCGCCTGAGCCAGCGCGCATGCGCTGCTCCGTGAGGCTTTTAGTAAGGGCTTTTAAACTCTACACACACGCTCGTGCGTGTGCTTTTTTTTTCCCCATCACCCGCAATTGGCCTTTGTATGCGTCTTTCTAAGAAAGACAGCACGCAATTGGTCCAAGGCGGGTGCATGTCCCGCCTTCTCTGTATCCTGGCCTAGGGTGCTCGGGAGCGAGCAGCAGCGCCATCTGTTTTCAATTATCGCACCCGCGTCTCGCGGTCTCGATAATTAGAAACAGGTGGCGGTCAGCACTGGTCACGCTGGTTTTTATCCTGCAGTTGCGGCCACGGTCGTGAAGTACTTAATTTTACATTCCATGTTTCATGCATATGCGATGTTGCTTTAAAGCCCAGATGCCATGGTACGCAATGCCAATCACACATATCCTGTGTATTTAGAGTCTACTGAAAGCAGCTGTAGCAGAAAAAATGTCATCCCTCTCGTTTTCCCGTCTGTATTTCCGACTCTCTCGTTCCTTACTTCATTCTATTTTTCCCTTTGCATGGTATGAATCTCTTTCTTCCTCTGTCTAGCGTTAGCCCTCCCTTTATCCATGTCTCTCCTGTCATTCTCTCTCTCTTTCTTTTCCTCTCTCTCTCTCGTCCGCAACGGTTGGCCCCGCATTGATGCCCATTTCGCTGCCATGGCTTTCCACCCTGCAGTAGAACTCTTGGTGCGCCTGTCATCCTGGTTCATTTACCGTCCCATTGTTTGTTGAGGCGAGCGGGTTTCATTGCAGATTTAGCAGTCAAAACACGCGGAACATCTTTTAAAAGCCTGCTGTTTGATTGCCTCTATGTATCTTAAAAAAATAAGCCTTTCCTATCTGACGAGCAAATAATTGAAGGCGGGCAGCGCAGATAGGGAAAGGGCACCATTATCTGCACCAGGCACACGTGCAGTTAGAAGGGATGGACACGCGCCAGGTGGCACACTTAGAAAGGCAGGCCCCAGGGCGACGGGGCTCTTTCCAAGAGCCTTTGTTCAGCCAGGGGATACCAGGTCACATGGTCAATGGTCGCGTTTCAATAAACATTTGCACTGCAGAGAAAGGCTTGACGCCGTGAAAGGTTAGCCTAAAGTACAAATCATTTTGATACCTTATGCTGGACTTTCTGAAAACAATATCTAGGAGGGCACACGGAGACCCTTCAAGTGGCCATGACATGCAGACATGGGTCAGGTGCTTTCTCGTCAGATACCACTTTCCTTTACCACAGTCGGCACACATACGTTATTGATTTAGAATGTCAGTGTGAAGCCTCTTCAGTGCGCTTTGTTTGCACGCGGGTGCAGCCAACTAATGAAGTATTATTCTTTCAGGAAAGAAGTAAACTTAGACTGGACTGTACGCTAGTTAAGGGCAGAGTAAATGTTGGTAGTATGCATATTACAAACGGCTGCACTTTTATTATTTTGGGGTCTAATAGTTTGTCCCCTCTCCCAGCATTGGGTAGCGCCTATTTTAGTGCTCGCGATATTTTTAGACGGCACAGCGGCCTTTCCCGCCAGGGAGCTCCAAGGAAGCCAGGGCCTCTGCCGCGTACAGCAGCCACAATGCTCTACAACATAGCCAAAAGTTCTGGCTAAACACAGAAGGTCCCAAAGGCAAGACCTATTGGCTATGCCAATGCTGGTTATAGGCTTGTAGCAAAGACATCCCGCGAAGGGGCTCTCACGTAGTCCCGGTTCTTTTGTATGTAGATGATGCAGTTCTCCTGGGATTAACTGCAAACGGTCTACAACGTCTTAAATGGTTTTAACAATTTTATGAGTAACATAATCTTAAGGTAAATAATCAGAAATCTTTCATAATGACGTGTGGCCCCAAAAGTTCAAAGACCAACAGTATCTTCTTTTAACTACCTAGGCCTCTTGCTAGACACCAATGGGTCCGGGAAAGTTTAATTAGCCAGAGATTGCAAAAGATGGGGGCAGCTAGTGAAGCAATCTTGAGGTTTGTAAAAAGAAAACTGGGGCACAAACGGATAAGGAGATGATTCAACTGTACAAAAGTAAGAGTAAATCTCCTGGCTTCTATTAGGCAGGAGTGTGGGGTAATACCAGTGATACTCAAAGTACGGCCCAGGGTCGCATGCAGCCCTCCTGACCTTTGCATGTGGCCCCCTGGGCAGCAGCAGCCCTGGGCTGCTGTTTATGCGACTCAGCACTAACACTAAAAAAAGTTTAAATATACATGAAGCTCTTATTTAAAAGTTAATTGTAGTTAGGGAAAGGAAGTAACTAGGCCCCTAACTTTAGGAACACCTTCATTTTTAAAGACAGCAAAAAATATGACAGTCTTTTCAAAATTCAAAAAGTTTAGAACCATTTCACCGTAGTAAATCAAATTATAGCAGTGCATTCAGAAGTATTTTTTTAAGTGGTTTTTAAACATGAATTGGATTCATCACAGGTTTTCTGGTTTCACTTTGCGCAACTCAGTTCAGCCACTATAGGTACATACTTTTCTTACCCTATAACCTCTATACAACCCCCGCTGGCATCAGTGTGGTCCTCGGTTACACCAAAGACCAAACTTTGCGGCCCCCGGGAAAATGCTTGCGAGTACTGATGGGTTATACAATTCTAAGAAAGCTACATACAGTAGAGAATACGTTTTAATTTAGACTTTTAGCATTACCCAAAGTTACCCCAAGAATCATCACAAATGCAGAATTAGGGATGGGATTTTTGTAAGATTTTTATCAGTATAGCCCATTTATTATTATGGAGAAAGTATGGAGCACACACTGGGCTGGCTCCTCTGGGGACGTTTTGAAGAACTATTTGAATCAGATAACATGACTGCCATTAGATGGCCGACTTGCATAAAAATGTTTTTTTATTTTATAACTTAAGTCCGAGTGTCCTCTTCAATTCTCCATAAGGCATAGGCCCCCAGACAAAAGTATGGGTTAAAGGGATTTTTGCTTCTTATAGAGAAGAGATCAGAATTGAAAAGTCTCTCACCTCAAGTGCTACTATAGCCTTAGGGCCCGCTGTAGTGGGTTCTACCTGCCATTAAAGGCCCAATCCAGCGTTGAAGGCCCACGCCAAAGGAAAGGACCTTTAACAAGAAAGCAGACTTTTAATGTCCGGTAGAACCCGCTACGGAGGGTTCTAAGGCTCCGAGAACATCCCATCCCTAGAGAAGGGAATGTTCTAATTTGTAAAACAAAGGCCTCACTGATCCCGAGGGGGTTAAAATCCCTCAGGTTCGTGAGGCCATTGTTAAACACTGGAATGTTGATGCTCCGGGCTTCTACCAGCCATTAGAAGCCCTTAGCACTTCATCGTTTTAAATAGAGCTCCCAACATTCCAAGGTTCTAATATTAATTATATGAACATTTTTAATGCTCCGGAGCAGATTTTTATTTAACCTGGATAGGCAACCTGCAGCACAGATTTTATTTGACAAGGCTAAGATTAATTTTACCTCGTCTTCTAGTTGCATTTCATTTTGCTGGTTCTTGGGTTGCCTCCGTCTGGTGCAAAGTGCCTGTGTGATGCTGTCTCCACCCAATCTACTGTGCACTTAATGCTGTTTTGCATATTGTACGGCTCAATAGGGGCTCGATTTCTATGCCCAATCCTTTTGCACAGCGATTTTACTTCATACAAAAAGGGATTAGGATTTTTACAATCCTTGGCCTCCCCAGAAATTCGTTATGCAATACTCAGTTATACAATTGCTGCTATGAAACTCAGGAAATCTTATGCAATGTAAAATCTTTTCTGTTCAAATTATACACTTGTAAGATTTTAAAAAAAAATTTTTATTGACTATTTGTTGTTTCCTTTTATTATTATTGACTATGAATTTTATATTTATCTTGCGTGCTTTTATGACCAGCATTTGGTTGAATAAGATTTAACTGACTGAACATGGTGCGATAATCCACACCTAAAGGCCTACCAGCTTATCATATGAGTTTCAAGATAAGCAAGTCTGACCTACTGGCTTGGTCTGAACTTATCACAATAAATAAAATAAGAACAATGGCATCTGAAATAAATTTTCCCAGTGAAACAATCAGGTCCCTAGCATTTATCATTAACTTGCCACCATAACCAACTAAGACCTACTGTATTGAGCATACGTTTTTAAGTCGAGCCTAAGCGCAGCGCGCATGCGCTGCTCTAAGGAGAGGGCCTCTTGGAGCACACCACCACTTTTCACAAGCTCGTGCGGGTTTTTTCAGCATTATTTTCATTGGCCTTTGCGGGAGTCTTAAAAAAAAAAAGACAGCACGCAATTGGGTGAAGGCAGGCGCATGTCCCGCCTTTCCCAGCCAATGTAACCGCCCACGGCCTAAGGCTTGCGATTATCCGCACGGGCGCAATCTGTTTTGAATTATCGTGCCCAGACACAGGCGCGATAATTCAAAACAGAAGGCCTGGTGCTCGCTCTTGCGCGCCCTCTTTTGTTTCCCTCTCGTGGCACACACCACTCACGGGCTTGTTCTTGCCTGCCTCCTATCTCCCCTCCCTTATTGTAGCAAACCCTTGTCGGGGTGGGTGGCCCTTCACGTACTGCAGGCTGTCGCTTTCGGGGTGTCTCTGACTAGTATGTATGAGGTAAATTACATGTTACACCTGTTCTAGGTATAACGAGATAACGTGATGTGCCCAGAATCACAGGATGGTGAGCCGAAGCCAGGATTCGTGGTTGGCCAGCTCGGAGGGCGGCAGCTGAAACTGCCGGGCCCCCTCCATCTCCTGCCTCACAATGTCTGCCCTCGGACATTAAGGATAATACTGCTTGGTGTTTTGCCGCCCGTGGCTGCATCGATGATTCTGTTCTCTTTTTCTGGCGTCCTGCCTTTAATCGGAAATATATAGTGCTGCCTGGGTTCATTTTGCTATAGAAACCTTGGGAGCGTGCGGATTAATGGCCTCTTCCAATATGTTCTGTCAGTTTGTAACTCGACCCAACATTACAGGTTATCATTTAACAAATGCAGCTAGCATTTTGTGGTTGTCTGTCAGCTCCGCAGGTGACGCATGCGCCAACACCAACCACAGCTCACTGACTTTCGTGCTCCATTCGGCCTTTGGTAAAAACAAATGTGTTGCAATTTTTAAATAGCGCCAAATCGACTGCAAAGTATTGGAGCACTTTACATGAGCACCAGTTACATTACACAGGACACATTAATTTGTGGAAGGCACGGGGAGATTACGTTTTTTGCCCAAAATTACAGGGTGTTGAGCCGACGCCAAGACTCGACCCCGATCCCAAGCACCAAAGTGGCAGCGCTGGCCGTGAGGCCACGTTCTACCCAGCAGGCAGCAGCTGAGTGGGTTACAGCTCGTGTTGTGGTGCAGGTGTGCAAGGAGGGCTTTATGGCTAGCATCCCACCCTCCCCACTTTCATATCTCAGATGTTTTTGTCACAACCCCCACACGCCCCCCTACCACCCCCTTCTTTTACAGACAGGATCTCGTTCCTGGCCTTGTGTGCCTCTCTGGCTTCTTGGCTCTGCAGCCACAGGAAGTCAGAACAAGCATTGGCATAGCCAATAGGTCTCGCCTTTGGGACCTTTTAAGTGTTTAGCCATGCAAAACGTGATGTTGTTGCACCAAGGATATTGTGCTGGATAACTAAACACTTATAAAGTCCCAAAGGATAGACCTATTGGCTATGCCAATGCTTGTCCCACAAGGCAACCGACAGCTATAATGTACTAAAATTAATAGTACATAATTTTTAGAGATTGTCATAATATAAAATCCCTCCTAACATGGCCAGACAAGGATTACAATAGTGCATATTGTCTGTCTACAAGGTCTGCTGTAGTGGGTCACCGTACCAAAACCCTTACCTACTACAGTGACTTGAGATCCCATTAAACAAAACACCTGCCTACAGACTTTAGCACAGTGTAAAAATCCACCCAAAAAAAGAAAAAAACAGCATTTAGCATGCTTGTCACACAAAAAGTAAAATCAGGCCTACAGCCTTTCAAAAATAAACAGCTGAATACTTTGAAATCTGACATAACTTTTCTCATCAACCAATAATACTAATATTTTTTACCATTGGCTTGACACCATAAGCACCACAAGTCTACTGAAGTGCACATAAGCTGGCAAACGTCACACATTGTAATTAATTCACAAATATGTACAAATCTACAAGGGTAAAAACAATATGCAAAGTCACTTAAAAGGGCCCAACAATGATTAGCACACTGAAAATCGACTAAGTCCAAGGTTTGTCACAGTGGGTGACGAACACCAAAAACCTTGCCTACTACGCTAATCTGAGATTTCATGATATACCGGTCTACAGCCTGTAACTGTGTGATAACAATCCATTTGATAACAAAAACAAGGCAAGCTTACTACCTTTGCCATAACTTTTCATAGTAAAGATATCAGAGCATACCGATCATGCTCCGGCCGGAGTATGCCAGCAATCCTATTATACTAGAGATTATGCCAAGGCCCTCCTCCTTAGTTAGCCTCTGAGGTCTTGTGAAACATTCTAGCAGATGAAACAATTACTCCGATGCATTAAGTTGATTTTACAAGTTCTTAGTGTAAATAATCCAAGAATATACTTTTGATCAAGGACACTGACCAAAGTTTTCAATCTATGAAAAAAAAAATTCTCTTTGCAAACAGCTCCAACATGGTGCCTCAGTCTGTTTGCTTGCAAACTGTGTGAGCATTTAATGATCCTTAGATCAATATCTGAGAATGTATAAGACTAACTGGGTCAATTATTTATATATTGAGTGGCACACTCCCCTCGTTACCCAGGGGCTGGGAGGCAACAGTCACCATAGAGGGGTTCCTATACCTAGGCATATATATTACCACGAACCCGGCCCAATTCTACGATCAAAATCTTTTACCCCCACTACAACGTTTGAAGGGAAGTGTGCGACACTGGAGAGCCCTCTCTTTGCTGGGACGCGCAGCACTATTTAAGATGATGGCACTGCCTAGATTTTTATACATACTGCAAAACGCACCATGCCCACTTCTTGCCTTCTATTTCAAAGCCATAGAAAACGAGCAGAGAACACTCATATGGGATGCCAAACACCCTTTAAAAGCCACACAGAAATTGCTATGGGGCTGGTATGATGGGGCATTGGACTCCTGGTTATACGAAATATTGCTGGGCATCACAGCTAATCATGATCAATCAATGCCTACATCGCCCTATGACGAACCAGCATACAGAATGGATAAGCTGGTTTTACCAGGCAGTAGATACGAAAGAGCACTCTACACCACACCGGAACAAATACAGCTCCCAGGCCCCACTAAACATATTATTCAGCTCTGGCATGCAGTAAATAAAAGCCTGGGATGGACAAATACGATCACATGAGCCAGCCCACTGTGGGATACTGAACGACTGGTAACCCTGAGGAACCTCAAGGGATTTAGCAGATTGGACCTCATAGGTATCTCCCGAGTGGGAGATTTGTGGGTAAAAGGGGGTGGTTCCCTTTGCTACACTACACTACAGAGACAACGTGATCTAGCGGAAACAGAACAGTTCCAATACATACAAATCAGGCATTCTCTCCAGGCAGTCGTCCCCGGAGGAGAGGTGAATTCCCCGAGGCCTCTCCACAAGAAGACAGAATGCTCACTGATTATATGGACCATAAGGCGATCTCCTTGACCTATAAAAAACTGATTAATAACTCTCCTGGCTCTCCTTCAACTCAAAGAGCACTGGACATAAGATATTTGGAAATTAGACGATGAGCAGTGGCAGGGGGTGTTGGCCTCACCCCGGGAGGTCGCCATTTCTTCGAGACTCAAATCAATACAACTCAAAACACTTCACAGACTATACGTCTCAGGGCACACTCTTGTTAAGATTGGTCTAAAGGCAGATCTTACTTGCAGGAGGCAAGAAGGCACATTTTACCACAAAATGTGTGACTGCATGTGCATAAAGAAATATTGGGGATCTGTTATACCCGGTGTGGGAGACACACTAGAGTTTAGATTGGAGCCAGAGCCTAAAAGGTGCCTCCTAAATGTATTGGGGGGGGGGGGGGGAAGGGCTACAGATTTAAATAGTAAAGAAAAATCCTGGGCCATACTAGGAATGGCAATAAGAAAAGAAAATATAGCAAAATGATGGGGTGCTCTTTAAACGATAACACCCTGTGCCTGGATGAAAGACATGGACTAGTGCATGATATCACAGTAGACAGTTTATGAAAGCTGTGGCTGCCCGAAGAAGTGGGTGTAGATATGGGGTAAATGGAATTCATTTAAGGGAGGTACATGTACGCTGCTGAGCTCGACCCCCTTCCCTTAGAGAGGAACTAATGGATTCAATAATTCAGATTGTTGTAACTATCTATAGAGTCTATAAATGCTGCTTCTTCATTGCTGATGTACTGTAATGTTAGAGAAATACCCTGGTTTAGTCATCAATCAAAATAAAAAAAAATGTTATTTAAATCTGGGAGTTTACAGGTAACAAGCAGACTAAATCATATTTGTACTATGTTGAGCTCAAGTTGCCCACTATTTACACTGTATGTTTCAAATACTGGCAGCCATCAAACATTTTGCTAAATGATGCCTGGTATGGCAAGTAGTAGTACAGGCTCCAAGTACCGTGATAGTGGACACATATGACTAAAGGAAGGAAAAATCCTTTCGTTTGATTTTCCATTTATGCATCAACTAAGGAGAGAGATACCAATAGTTCTTATTTCTGGATACACTTCAGATAAATACTCAAGCTTGAATTAGTTGGAGATTTGAAAAAGTTTCTTTGGAGACGAAACATGTGTCGGCTCTATGTTCTTGGATTTGCAGTTGTGAAGTATAACTATTTGCCACAATTCCCGAAGTGGTGAAACACAAAGTTTAGTGCGCTCCAGTGTCTTAGAAGTGTTATTTTTTTATCATCAATTGGACCTCTTATGAAAGCAAGGAGTATTGACACTGTTTGGAGCTCCTGGTAACACATGGAACTGATTTCTAATTTGTACAGCCATTGGTTGTCAATTTAACTTACCCTTACTTTGAAACATTTTAGATGTGCAATTCTTTTAACAACAGCTACCAAATAGGTGTGTTTCTATGGCAAATGGTAAATGGTATTTAACATGGTCTTAAAAGCAGTGCAGTAGGTTTGCAAAACTGACATTTACCAGTTTTTAGGTCGAGCTAGACAGCACAGCTGTCTCTTCGAGACCTGCTGTAATCAGTCTGCGGGAATCAAGTCCATCCCTTTTCTTGAAATTGCTTTTCATTTGTCTAGGTCAGTGTCCTTTGAAAATCCCTGCTTGCTAGTGGGCAGTCCAGCCTCTTTGTCCCTTCTTTATCTCTTCTGTTCCTCCCACAGAACAGACTTAGTACTGCCTCATTACACTATGGTTCTTCATGTGTTCTTTGTGGGACTATTTTATTGCTTGGATCCCTGTTCTGTTACTGTTTGTCTGTGTTCAACTTCAGCTCCCTACCTGCTTACATTTATATATAGCATTCTTACTCCCATCCCCTCTTATGCCACAGATACCTTACTGCCGCCTCCCCTGCCGTGCCTCATGCTCTGTTGATTCTATTTTATTTAGGTTTATTTAGGCTTTTTGCACTTTTAGAAGATTGCCGTGAGGCTTATTTTTGTTAGGATAGTTTGGTTTGGGCTTCCTTTTAAGGTGTGTTTGGGCTTGTTTCACAAGCTAATTCCCTTTGCTGACACTGATCAGAAACTCGATCCTGCCCACACTTGTTTAGAATTGTGACGTGCCTCCGGTCTAAAGTTGCCCTGGTTTCAATATCAGTGTATTGGGGTAAACTACAGTTCCCCGATTTTCTTCAAAATATCCCATTTTCCAGTTAGAAATGTTGGCATGTATGCTTCTAGTTGAAGCCTATTTGATTAAACATTATATGGATTCCCCCAGATTAGATTCTCTCTCTGCTGGTACTGCCTTTTTAAAAACAATGACATTGGATATACTTTCAAGATGGCCGCTTTCTTCGCCCACAGAGAACAGCATGCGCCTCACTCACTCATGACCTATGACGTGCCCCCTAGTCCGCCCTATGCCAATTTCATTTGCCATCTTCTGCCTGCGGCTGCGCCCACAGTCCCCTTGTCTCTACCTTCTGACTCCCAAAAGTCCGCTTTTTTTTTTTTTTTTTTTTTTTTTTTTAACATCGTCAGGGCCAGGATGAGTCAGTTGGCGTCCTTTAGCCCCTTGTGCCCTTTGTCCCACGGACGACAACAGTACCTTTGTTACACCTGCCTGAAGGATGGTACCTTGAAGATCTAGTGAGTGTGCGGGGGTACTGGATGGGGAGTGAACATAGTTACTGCAGCTGTACACTAAACAGTTTCCTTTACCAGTTGGTATTTTGTGACTTGTAGTTTAATTTCTCCCATTTCCGCTTGGAGTGGGAAAGCCAAGCAGGATAAATAGGAGCCTCCCGCCAAGGGTGGGTCTTCCTGCAGAGAACAAGTCAATGAGCAAGTGTTGCTCAACACAAGGACCGCAGAGGAAAGGAACAGCGTTGCAGCTCCAGCCAAGGGCACGCACGGCACCGTTTAACAAGCAAGAGTGCAGTAGAACAGCACAACCAACATGGTTCATTTACTGCTATGTAGCTTTACTTGTTCCTCACCATACGGCCAAGCAGGTCTTTAAGTGGGCCGGGTCCTGCTGGTCATATTCACTGGCAGTTCTAAAATGCAGGTGCCAAGACGGGTCTCTATCGGGCTCTCTGTTTTTGCCCTCACCATCAGGGCGAGAAAGAAATTGCAACTCTACAGCGTGACCACCCTTCACTGCCTGTGATGTAAATTTAAAAAGTTCTTGCACAGTCTCATAATTTCCTAACTGAAGAATGTTCAATATTATTTACAACGAAGCCATAGTTTTTGCCTATTTATCTTATGCAGCTAACAACTGACAACACCAATAGTCCTGGCTTGTTTTAGGTGTAATGTTACATGTTATATTTTATATCTGGATACAATGACAGAAGAGGCAAAATACTAGTTGGGCGGCACACTATTTTAAGCACAGATTTTTAGCTTAAATGTTTCAAGGCATTCCCTTAATTACATCGACTCCGCCCCTTTGAGAGACCCGAGTTTTTACCATCCCCCTTAAACCCCTGCGCCCAAGGATGATTTTACGAACTTCTTGTTATAATTGAATGACTTATTCCTCAAATACTACCTTGGCCCACGCTTTAAAGTCTAACCCACGCTGCCAAACCAAGAGTTTAGACATTGTGGACATAAAGATATCTCACCTGTTTGCTTGTATGGCAGAGCCACACAACATTTGGTCACAGATCAGTTTAACTCAGGATCGTGTCCAGTAAGAGTCACTAGATGGCAGTCTTTCCCCGATTATAGCCGAAAAAAGGGAGGGGCGGCTTGAGTGCCCCACAAAATTCCTGTAATCCCTGAAATGCTGCTGGTAAGTTCTTCTCGTGTTTCTGCTCAAAGATGCTCCCACCAGCCCTGCTAATCCGGCACTCCAATCCTCCACAGAGAAGCTGGGAAAACAGTCATCTGCTTGTCCGCCTGCGGATGGTACTTCCTGAACTCCTGTAACTTGAGGCGAGACAAAGCATCAGCGGCCTGATTATGTACACCGGGAATATGCGCTGCCCTGAATACCAAATTCAATTTCAAACAGGCCAAAACCAGATGCTTCAATAAACGCAACACGTGTTTACAAGAAGCCCCCTGCCTATTGATGGTTTCTACAACCGCCATATTGTCAGACCAGAAGACCACAGTTTTGTTCCTGAAAAAAGGAGCCCAGATTTCTACCGCCACCACAATAGGGAACAGTTCCAAGAAAGCAATGTTTCTAGACACCCCGCTCTCATGCCATGCCAATGGCCAATCACCCCTACACCACTGTGTCCCCAAAGTTGCCCCAAAACCAATGCTGCTTGCTGAGTCAGTAATCAAGCCCAATTCAGAGCAAGACATAGCCGGTTCCGGCCAAATTACCTTCCCATTGAAGCCCTTCAGGAAATCACGCCAAATCCTTAGGTCCTCCTTGACCTCTGCCCGTAATCTTACATGATGATATTTCTGCGTGAGGCCAGTCATGGCTCGAGCAATGGACCTTGAAAACGGGCGGCCCATAGGAAAAATTCGGAGTGCAAAATTAAGCTGCCCCACCAAAACCTGGAGTTGGTGCAGGGTAACCTTGGGGGCTGCCAAGGCAGCGTCTATAGCCTGAGAGAACGCTCTAACTTTGTCCAACGGCAGCCTGCACTCCCCTGCCATGGTATCTATTTCAAGCCCCAGAAAGGACAGGCTAGTCACAGGACCCACACTCTTACCCGGGGCCAAGGGCACTCCATTTCATCAAACAAAGCAACTAGTTGGCCCAGAGCCCGCCCACAACTTTCAGAATCCGGTGGGCCCATGATCATGAAATCATCCAAGTAATGCACTATTTCCTTATGCCCTGTTTTCTCCACAAATAGCCATTGTAACATCGTGCTGAACATTTCGAAATATTTGCATGAAACAGCGCAGCCCATTGGCATGCATTTGTCAAAGTAATACCGGGAGTCAACCTGAAAACCTAATAGGTGATAGTCTTCCGGATGAACCGGCAAGAGCCGAAAGGCCGACTCAACATCAGTCTTTGCCTACAAAGCGTGTGGCCCCAAATCTCGCAGCTTCTGTAAAGCTGCATCAAAAGAAGAGTACGTCACTGAGCACAAAGACGGATCTATGGCATCATTTACCGACGCCCCTTGCGGGGCTGATAAATTGTGTATCATCCTGAACTGCCCAGGCACTTTTTTAGGCACCACCCCCAGGGGAGAGCTAACAAACCCGGGCAGAGGAGGCAACCCAAAAGGACCCGCCACCCACCCCAGAGCCCTCTCCTTGTTCACCTTACTTGCCACCACCTCCGGGTGCATACGAGCTGACATTAGATTCTTACAGTAGCCCACTGGTGGGACCCCTATTGCGGGAATGCGGAAACCTACTGAAAACCCCTCATACAAAATTCTGGCTGCCTTTCTGTCAGGGTACTGATTTAGCCAGAGCATCAGTTTCCCCACGTTGACCGGCGTAGGTAACTCATTGTGCCGGGGGAGGCTTGGACTCTCTCCCTTTTTCTTTGGATTTTTTGATACATTTGAACTCTGGGTGGGAAGGGTGGCCGCAGTAAGCGCATGCGTGTTTGAACTTGCATGTCCCTGGGGCCCAGGTGCATGTTTTTTCTATTAAACGCCTAACATGTGCCTTTTTTCTCACCAGGGCCTCCCTGAGATGCCCGAAAGGGCTGCCTCACAGGCATCTTGTTCACGCTCTCCAGCCAAACGTTCACCTCCGTCTGGTCCCACCCCATATCAGGATCCTCCACTTTAGCCCACCTAAAATCCCTGTCGTAGTCTAACCAAGCAACACCCCCATAAGTCACCTGCACCTTTAAAATCTTATTCGCATAACATATCAATGGTACTGCCAACTCTGGCTTCTTTTCAAGCATTATAATGGAGAACACATTAAAGCCAAACAGCCAATTGGAGATGGATTCCTCCACTTTTGGCTCTCTCTCTCTAAAGGAACCCTCTTTCTTGTCCTTCTCTCCAACGCCCTCCTCCCTCCGTTTTTGTCTGATAAGTGAGAAAATGTCCACAAATTCACCCTTCCAAATCTTCTCTTTCACGTCCTGCGCCACATGTGCCGCCAAATTACCTCTCCTTGACAACACCGTTTCAACGCCCCTTGGCACCTTAGATTCATTGCCTCCCCCATTATTTGCGCCCTCCACTGCCTTACCTGCAGAGGGCACCTCTGGCGCTGCATGGGCGGGGGCCGCTTGACCCACCGCTGGTCCAGTCGCATTTGTCGCTGCCTCTTGTGTCTTACTTAACAGCGCCACCTGCTTGCTCAGCTCCGCCAAACCCCCCCCTCCTGTCTGGGGAACCCATGGGGCAGTTGCTGCATTGGTCATCGCTGGCGCCCCCAGCTGAGCCAACAATGTTGCCACCGTTGCCAGAATATCAGTGTTAGCAGCCTGGCCCCCTCCCCCTGATGTACTGGGCACCTGCTCCCCCGCTATCTCATCTCGTCTGACTGGCAGCACCGCTGGTAGTGTAGTCGCCACTGGGACCTCTGGCACCAGGGGCACTGGAATACTTGTGGCCGACGCCAAGGCCTTGAAGGCCCCCCTAATCTCCGCCAAAATCAAGCTAATATCATCCCTCACCATCCCCGACCCCTCATGCGGCGTTGCTGGAGCTGATATGGGCTCAGGAATTACGGGCGGTGGCACAGGTGGTAGTATAGGGACTACAGGAGTAGGAAGCGAAGCGGGTGTAGGCAGGGAGGCTACTGGTGTAGGGGACATCACTGGCGCAGGCCCCATTGGCAGCTGAGGCACCCCTGGCTGTAAATCCAGCCTAACTGGAACAGACCCCTCACTCCCTTTTACCACTTTCCTCCTCTTGCCACCCCTTGCTTTTTTCACCAACGGAGGGAAGGCCGCTTTTGGCGGTACTATCGCCCTACGCGGGCGCTCAGGCGCTACTGGCTCTGCAACCCCTTCACTGTCCGACTCGGGAGCCTCGCCCCCCGCATCTTCAGGTAGTTCGCCCTCACTGTCCTCATCCCTACTCATCTTTGCAAGTACTAATTTCAACAATTGCGCGATTTCCGATTCCCCTTCTTTCCTCTTTTGATTTCTCTTGGGAGGCATGATGTAGCAACTGGCTCTGACTGACTAACAACACTAGACAGCTCGAAGGCAACTCTCACTTCTACGACCTCGTACAGTTTTAGCCCAGTCCACCACACCTCTGTGCTCCTATAAGCCTTAACGCTTTAACGCCTGCCCCCACAACACCCCTGCTCTAAGCACCTTCGCTATTGCAGCCCCATGCTCGCTCGCGCTCCCGCAGTCAAATCCCGCCGTCGATCGGGAACTGGTGACACACCCCCTGCACGCCCCCTGCACGCTGCAGCGTTACAAGCCCCGCTCCACTGATCCACCGCAGCCCCGACGCCCCTTACGCGGTAGCAACCGACTTCCCTCCCAATCGTGAAACAAAGGAGGAAACGTTAGCGAAATCTCCCGCTCAAAGATTCCTGCGCACCACGGAAAGTACAGCGCGTCAACCCTTACGCCCTGACTGAAATTTCCCGCTCAACGCAATTTAAACAATTCAGCGCACCACGGCCTGGAAGACCCGCGTGCCAACCCTTACGCCCTGGCTAAAGCGCAGATGCGAAGGACGGCGGGTCACCACGGCACACCCAGAGCCCTGCGGGAGCAGCACCAATATTACACACTGCCGTCCACAGAACCCCGGAAGATGCGCCCGTGTCCACACCCCCCCAAGCACCTTACCTCACAACAGCAACGCTGACCCGAACACCGTCGCAAGCTCTGCGGCCCGACCAGCATGCAACCCCGCAGCCAAGGCACCCGAACGAGCAGCAGACCCGACGACCCGCCAACAAAGATCCACGAAATCCTCAACGATCGTCACGCCGACGCCCACGCCGCTGCAGGAACCAAGATTCAGAAGAGATTCAGAAGGTAGTCGTCGTCCGAGCAGGAAAAAGAGGATGAGTGGAGGAGAGAAGCGGGCCTAAATAGCCCCTACGCCCCACCTCCACTCATCCCTACAGGAAGTGTACGTTCCACCAACGATGTGGTGACCCGAAAGGACTACCGCGGACCGGCAACCAATCAGGTTGCCGGCCAAGCTGACGCCCCCAAGGGGGTGTGTCTCAGGGGCGGGGGGAGCCGGGTCCTAAGGGCGCGCTTCCCGATGGTCGCGCTTGTTACACCATTTCTATGAACAGTAGAGAATGTACTACAGTCATAGAGCATAGCGGAATGTACACATCTTATTGTAGCACTTATATAGCCCTTGGTGCCCCTATGTCCGCACCAAAGTCCACTTTCACAGGCCTAAACCCTATACCACAGAGGAGTGCGTAACAAATTGTATTTTTTGTTGCGATCCTGTGCTGAAGCATTTTGGTGTCGTGCATTAGTGACCAGAAACGTACTCTGGTCTTGTGGTGCGTCCCTTCCAGTGTGCGCAATGAAGAGGTGTTAAAGAGGTATATTCATCCTAATCAAATCATTATCACTCAGGGTATTTACGCTTGCTCATTAGTTTAAAATGTCTATACCCAATTCTGGTGCTCCCACCCTGCCTCTCAATCTTGGTTCTATCTCACAATTGAACCTTCTTTAAAAGGACGCAATCCCTTCGCCCACAGTGTGATAGCATGCATTGTTATACAGACTGTCCTTCCTAGCAACAAGTATCGCTCAGCCGGCTGTCCATGTGACCATTTGATCTCATCTGTTGTATTTTTTTTTTAGATCGAGCCTTGGCAGCGCTGCGCTGTTCTGCAGACATGCTGTATTGAGTATAGACCTGAAGCTCCGCCCACTCTCCATCCATATTTTTTATTGGCTTGTGTCATTGTCCTTTGTAAATGCTGCTTCTTATTTGTTAATAGGTTTGTTAGTCCCTCCTTAGTACCGCCTTGTCTTAATTTATAACCTCCCATGAGGACTGGCCCTTTTACTTCTGTTGGTACACTGTATGTCTTATTTAGTCTGTAAGCACAATTTTCTTTAAGGAGTTTCTCCTACTGCAGGCACCGCATGCTTTCCTACGACATTCAGCACGCCATGTGTGCTTTCACCTTCCAATAAGCCCGGGACAATTGTGACAGCTTCTTTGAAATTAAATACGTCTCACATTTACAAGGGTTTGAGCTTTTGGCATTGTAAATGAAAATGCCTTTTATTTATGTGTTAAATTATCAAAACAGATAAATAAAAAGCATAGTCATTTACAATGACAATAGCTGAAACTCTCACAAATGCGAGACCGATTTCATTACAAATGCTTGTTTTCCAAGCTGCCAGTATAGTTTGAATAGATTTTATTTTAAATGCAAACAATCAAGGATTAAGTAGACATTTCTGAAGAGTTCTTGCTTGCAAGCAAGGGTGCTCTTTACAAGGTGCTGATAGAGGCTTGCGAAGAATTAGTTAAAGTTTCCACATTTCGACCTGGGGACTCGGGTAGCTGAACTAGCCGAAGATACAAGGTGAACTCTGGAAAAAGATGCAAGAGTTTTGTACAGAAAATACAGATTCTAGTATGTTATTCCTCAAAACGTAGTAGGGGTATTTCTACCTCCTCTCCCTGTACCCTGAAGTTACCAATATCAGAATAACCAAGGATGCAGGGACTATCAGGCCAAACTATACCTGTGAAGGGACCTTAAGCATTTAGATACCGTGGCTTTCAATTTGATTTCAATTCTATTCTACAGAGGTATGAAACAGTGGAAAGCATGTGGCACCAACACAAATAAGATTGAGATTCTCTTGTTCTATATTACATTTACATTTTATTTGAAATATTACAGGTAGTTTGGTTCTTAAAATCACAAAACTAAATTCACTTTAATGGCTTAATGTGGAGAGAGGCCAAACCTTTTTTGAAAGACCAGCAGTCAGCATGAGTCTAACTTTTGTGCTGCAGCTATCCTGCTGCAGCTACACAATTTGCAGTATCCATTCACAAAAGAAGCAGTTTGCTAGTTTTAGAAAAATAAAAATGTGCTGCTCCCTCCAACCGATCAAAAAAGGTCCACACCTGATGCTGCTCAGCAGCAGACGCATTGCAAAGGTTAAATTGGCATCTTTCAATTGGTTGTAACATTGTTGCGGTGTTAATAGGTACCAATTAGGCAAAACTTGCTCAGATTGTATTAATAAGTGTCAAAATAATACTGTCAGAGAATCATTGTCACCCCTGCCTTTTGACACAGATGTTGCCCGACCGTATCTTTCTAGGAACTGTGATAGCATCAAGTTCTTTAATTGACATAGATACACCATCTAACGAGACATTTGTCTGGGCCAAATGCTACCCTTCACCATGTCAAGGTCAAAAAAGAACTCATACAGAGATAACTAAATTAATGTACTTTGAATTGATGTCCTTCTGCCTTATAGATTCATATGGAAACGTCTGGGATGCATACCTTGATGCACAATCTGTGTCACATATTCCTAAATTTATGTCAGAAATTCAAGTTGCTGAAAGAATTTAGTGTAAAAGGACAACCACTTGTCAGGAGAGGCCCTTCGACCATATTATCCGCCTTAATTCTGCCAGAGGCAGTTTCACCTGCTGCCGGCACACTTTGCATTTCGCAGTTGCTACACCACGTCTGAAGCTGATACATCCAAGTCCCAGAGGAAGACAAACCAACTACTACTCCGGCGTCTGTTTGCCCTTCGTTGGGAACACTGTCTTCAAGCCTCCACTAATAAAGACAGCTTTTGCTGTCAGCCAGTAATGCAGGACGTTGCTTCTCTGCCACATGAACAAAGCAGTAACATTCCTAGCTCGAGTTCCAAGCAGGGGATAATTGGGCTTAGCACTTTAAGCAAAACATTGAGTGCAACAAATACAGATGATGAGAATAGTATGGCAGTAGCTACTGTCTAACCTAATTCCATGGTTTACTATGAAATTCCACTTGATGCTACATCATTTGAACCTGTACCATTTCAAGGGGTCAACAACTTTGAAAATTACTCTGCATATTTCACAAGAGATTGATTGTTCATCTTATTCTACAGTCACTCATTGCCGGAGACTGTTGAATGCTTATCAATGGTTTTGTAACAAGTATTTAATTCCACCGTGGTCCTACGCCTGGATTACCTTGGGAACTTTTCTTTTCATCATGAAGTTGTCAACGATAGTCACCGTGCTACTGCTACTCAACGGACAGTTTGGCCCTGCCAGGACATTTACATCTCCTGTGGTTCATGAAATACAGCCTTATTTTTCAACCCACAGAACCCAAAGAGGTTTCTACGCTGCAAACATTACAGCTTATCCTGTGCCGGAGGGCGTAGTCTAGGCAAAGGAGGTTCCATATTCAAATATGGGACCTACTGAGAGATTTCAATTACCTTATGTGATTTAAGTTTCAATGAATGATGTTATAATGCCCAGTTCTATTTCAGATGATTGGGACACTTACACTGTTAAAGGAATTATCTGATTTACAGACATATGCTACTTTGAATAATGAAGATCATAATTTAAATCCAGCAAATTAAAAAGAAATGTATTGCTATCATTACTATGTATATTATTTCATACAAAGGACTAGCTATTAGAGAAATGTACAATTATACACAACGGGAACATTGTGAGGCACTGCCTCTCAATAGTCATCCTAATTTCTTGAAGAAATTCCCTTACTTTCAGAGTGCTGACAGGTCACATCCTTCAGCCTTAATTTACACA
The DNA here is from genome assembly GCF_964204655.1 of Triturus cristatus. Classification (NCBI taxonomy): domain Eukaryota; kingdom Metazoa; phylum Chordata; class Amphibia; order Caudata; family Salamandridae; genus Triturus; species Triturus cristatus. The sequence goes on along the minus strand of NC_140588.1, from coordinate 617,895,888 downwards.
CAGAAGCCAGGGCAGCTTCCAAATAACTTAATCACTACCAACAAGCTGATTTACTCTGAGTTTAGTCAAAACCTGGTTTTTAAAAGACACGAGTACTGGAAAGCAGATGTTGACAAAAAATGAATTTGGAGAACCAAATTCTGGTAGATCCAAGGTAGAGAGGCCTCATTTCGAGCTTGTATAATACCAAAATAAATTATTTGTCTAAACAAAATTATCCAGCAGACTACCTGTTTGAGATTTGGAGAAATGAAGGAACTAAAGAAACCTATTCCAAAAGCCAAATTTGACTATGTTCAATAATTGGCAATTACAAATGAATATGTCTGAATCGGACATAAATAATATAATACAGAATGAACCATACAAAATGGAAACTATAATTCGAAGCAATTCTTTGTTAAAGGATGCCTTAAGATTCTAAACCATGCATGCAGGGTTTTCTTTCTTACACTCCTAGACCCAAAATAAATTGTCCTAATCCTGGTTACAATACACAGACAACTGTAGTAGTTACTACATATAGTGTATGCAAGTTATGCCAACAATGGCTAGAACACTCTAGTCTTTCAGCTGTGAAAGAACATTTTTCCTCAATAAATTAATTAGAGCATTGATTTCTCCGAATTTCTTCTGGGGCTACATCCTGAAAAAAACGGAATATTCCTTGCCACAGAAATATATGCCATTGACAATGAATTAATCAAGTATTCTGAGAAAGAAGTTGCAGAAAGAACTTGGCAAATAGACCAAGAGAACATGCAAACCTTTTATGGGGGTTATTTGCAATGGAATGCACACGCTATTTAAGGGAGTGTACCCACTGAATTACATTTTATCCTCAGGCTTGGACCTCATGAAAGGGGACCTGGATTTATTACAACAAGGGCAGCCTCAATTAAGAGCAATCATGCAATTAAATTGGGCACTACAAACACTCGTCAGGTTTTGCGCCTTGGCAACTTCTTAATCATACAGTCCTATTTGAACTCTAAAATTTGACAGGTACTCAAAAAACAAATGGCCAATAAAGACTCTACTAACACACTAAGTATAGAGCAAGTTGAGTTGAAGATGCACCAATTACAGTCAGTGACACTCCACTGATTACCTGGCTAATACACAGTATTATTTTATTGCCATTTACGTTTCATTCTCCGACTGTCAAAAGTATAAATCTATTGGCTGGTATGAAACTATGCACAATTCACAACTGTTTCATTCATGCAAATTTACTTTTACCCAAATCTTTTTAAATGAAAAAGCTGATGACGCTATGTATATCAGTACAGCAAATTACAGAAATTCTCTTGGACACTCCCTTCTGTGCGACACCATATCATTTCATGGAATGTGTTGCACTTTGATTCCAGGATTAAGTTGCATCTTATCTGTTTCCCCCATGCATTTATTCCCAATACATCATGAACTTTTGAGCAACTGTTCTTATTTGTTTAAACAATGTTACTTGCAGTGGATTGGAACCTTTACAGCCATACTTGATAACAGTTTCTGAAACAATGCAGTGTTGTGGAAGGACCTTGTATCCTAGAAATAGCATTAGGAACATCTATTGGCCTAGTATAGGCATGAAATGTATCTGTTTTGGTAAATTGAACAAACTATTATCTGTTCTCCTACAAAAAGAAGTCCTTTTGAATTCAGCGGATGAAGTTTATCATCTGCAGGCACCCAATCTGCTTCAGAAATTAAGAGAGAGTCTCAGTCTCTCACTGCTTCAGAAATTAAGAGAGAGTCTCTCTCTCTCTCTGGAGCATTTTTTTTTTTTTTTTTTTTTTTTTTTTTTTTTTAAGAACTTCAGATCTTGTCCGGTGGCTGGATTTAAAGCAGTATTCGGATTAATTTTGTCATTCTTTAATTCTCTGTTCTCCAGCTTTTTTGGAGTATTGCCAATCATCATACTGCTAATTGGCTGTGGTACGTTAATCTTTTTTCTGCTCCGACAAAGAAATCAACATGGAGTATACATATCCAACTGCACACGGCTGCAGAGAAACTAGCATGCTAAATGAAACACGCTTGGCTATCTGAACTCAGCAAGCACTTGGTGCTCACATTTCGCAAGATGAAAGCTGCACAAGTAAAACCGGTGTTCTGGTGCATAAATTGTCTGACTGACATCTGGAACAGCCCCCAGTGGCTTATCTTGCTATGGAAAAGATCATTCAAACTCTACTTGAGTACCAGGAACAATACCGAGCAATGCACCTGTCCCTTATACAGGATGCCACCTATCGGAGAGCAGTAGCACTTTGACGCAGCGCTTGATGAATGTCTTGACTCATTGCTATCCTTCTAGCCCTCAGGAGAGGAGTCACAACCAACACAGAGTGCCTAAGACAAAAACAACTTCTGGTACATCGAATATACAAACTGTTAACCATGAACAAGCTCTGTATGGATTCCGCCAGATCACACATATGCTACGTGTGCTCCAGACGATGTTGACGTGTCTTCTGATGAGGATCGAACTCAACCATTAAGTCGACTAACAAATCACAGTATGCATTTCCCATATGTACCAAAGACCTATACAACTATGGACTGAAAATAAATACTTTTTTCGTTTTTACTAGACTCTTAATTTGGACTTTTAGACCGCACATTTTTAAACTGCCCTTTTTCCTATTTTCACTGATATGGTTATTCGCCAACATGCATAAAACTCTTTAGATAGATTATGAAACATTTTTATTGTTATTAATTAACTAACAATGCAAGGCATACAAATATTCATGCTTCATCATGTGACACATGCACATGTTTTTACGAATCTTTTATATCTACAATGTACTAATAGTCTTTATTTTATTCTACAAGTACACTGCATACATTATTTAGATTTTATTCTAGATGTTTGTAAATGATAATCACTTGAGAGAATGGAGTTACCTGCACATTAGTTGAATCCCTATTGGCCAGACATGCCCCTATAATGCCACATTCAGATATACAAGCCAGGGGATAACGTAGAGTCCCTTCGGTCCAACTCCATATTCGTCCATGGAGGTCCCCATTCCTAACTTAAACAACTAACCTCGCCATACTCCCTGATTTATGCAGAATCATTGTCATGTCTGCCTTAAGACGCAGATGTCGCTTGACCTTATCTTTCTAAGAACTGTGAGAGCGTCATGTTCTTTAATTAATGACAGATACACCATCTAATGCGACATTCGTCTGGGTCAAATGTTTACCCTGGACCATGTCAACATTAAATAAGAAAACATATAGACCTATAACTAAAATAATGTTGTCTGAATTTACGTCCTTTTGCCTAATATGTTTATAAAGAAAAGTTTGGGACCCATACCTTGATGAACATAATCTATAATGTCAGATATTCCTAAACATATATCAGAAATTCCAATCACTGATAAGATTTAGTATAAAAGGACAGCCAATTGGCCACTTGTCAGAAGTCCTTCGCCCAGATTAATGCCCGAGATGGTCTCACCTGCTGCCGACAGACTTTAAAAGTGTGTAATACTATGAATAACTAAATAAGGTTTGTGACTGTTACTGCGGTGCCCCTGATCCCACGGGATTGTTAGTAACCCAAAAGCAATACTTCTATGTCAATGACACAGCGAACAGGATACTGTGGGGCTACATTAACCTGTTTTTCGCGTTCAACATGGTGCATTGAACTAAGTTCACCTGTGTCACCCGTGGGTGGGAAAAACACCCCTTGTAGAGTCACGCCCAAGTCTTAACTAACACAACATTGCATTGTTCAGGTGTTATTAGGTACCAACGAGGCAAAACGTGCTCAGATGGTATTATTAATAGGGGTGGGCGGAATTTGCTTAATCGCGTTACGCAAATCTCCGCGAAACGGTAAAAAATCTCCGCGAACACGCAGAATTGCTTGTTCGCGATACTTTTTTCCTGTTCGCGATCGCTGTTTGCGTGCTCGGGGTGAAATATCTCGCGAACACGCATATTGAGAACGCGAACAAGCAAAAAATTTTGCGAAGTCGCGGAACGCAGATTTTTGGGCAATTTTGCGTTCTCCGCGGAACGCAAAATTACCCAAATTCCGCAAACGGAACGGAATTTACTGCCCAGGCCTAATTATTAAGTGCCAAAATAATACAGCCAGATAATCAGCTGTATTATGTCACATTTGCTGCATAATTGATCAAGGCTGCCATATTATTTTAATCTCCTTTTACACAAAATGCCAGTGGCCCAAATTACTTTAATTGTTTCTAATTTTCAGTGTTTATTTCTTATAGCTTTTGATGGTGTTTGTGCTTTCCTAACTTCCGGATATCAGTGTCCATACTTTTCAAAGAAAATACTGTTTTCCAAAGGTTACAAAATCGCTTTGCTAATTTTTTCTAGTATTTATTCGAACAAAAAAAAAATAAACTGAAATAAATGTAGTGCACTTGGTGCAGTTGATAGAAGAGACTAACCTGCCTTTACTCAAGAGTGTATAGCTATTCATAGGACTCAAGATTCTCATTAACTGAAAGTGGCATGCTTCATCATTGGATCTGCTCCTCATGCAGTAAAACAAAAAAAAACTGTCTAGCTGAGCTCAATTGACAGAAGCTCTTTGGAGATCTTTTACCAGAAGGAGGTTCTCAAAAGAAATTTTATAATTACTTGTAGGTTAACTGGAATAAATGTATTACGGTTGCCAGAAGTAAGATTAAAATTAAAGCAATGGTAAAGGATGCTTGAGTATAACCATTGTTCTCTCATCCTCTGGTCAACATGTTTCAGCCATTAGTTAGGAGCCCCATACAGAATTTGGGGCTTTCATCAGGACCTATAATCCAGGATATCACGGCCCCTACTATGCTACTAATCTAACTATACACAGGTGTATGTGGTGTGAAGTGTGTAACCTGCATAGCGTTTAAATTCCTGAAAGGGGTACTGTATAATATTGATATTTATATTGAACTTTCAAACACCATGCAAGGCAGCAGCGCTTTCTGTTTGGTCCAACTGCATTATCTATATAGTGATTCAGAGTCTTGGTGAGTCTGTGATGAGATTCGGGGAGTGTCGAGTTCCAGGGCACCCCCGAGTGCATGGTTGCATAGTTCACCTTAAGTCAATGCTCACAAGCATTGGGACTAGCAGTGTGAGACTAGAAACAGCTGCACCCGAAGGTACTTACCAACGTAAAGGTATCACAAGTAGAACTACATGTGCACTAATTTCACTATTTGCATTACTATTAAACATTCTGTTGCTAATAGTGTCTTCATAGACGTGGTGCAATTTTGGTCTTCGGTTCTGTACGGTCATAAACAAAATGTCACGCAGATATACTGGGAGAAACATCAGACATGTTACCACCCACAGCGTTCTACAGGGGTTTCCTCTCATCCAATGATGCTCAGGCTTAGGTAGAGGCCAAGGAGTGTAAACTAAAGTAATGCGAGTATTTTTTGATACGGACACTGCCTTCAGTGTCCCTGAGACGAGGAGTAACCAGGACAGTGCCAGGAATAACAAATTAATTACAAGGCAGTTGTGGCGGCAACTACCACCTCAGCTTGATGTCCATGTGTGCTGTTGGGGCACCATGGATAAGCAATATTATTGGTTCGGTGTTTTTTTTAAATACACAACTGGGCGCACATTGTAGTGAAAAATGACTTCCCGTGTCATGCATTGTACCACAACAGTGGCGGGACACCCCGCATGTAATTTTGACTAAGGCTCGAAAGATGACTCACCCCATGGTTAGCCACCGAAAATGTGGTTCTCTGTGCACTCTTGGTAAGGTTCTCTATGCTTGCGGTAATGACAGACAAGTAAGGGCTAGTGATGTCTATCAATGTGGCTAGAACGTAGAATTTAAAATCTAACAAAACGTTATTTTAGAGGTTATTGTACTTCCCTCTAATTATCCATTGAGTGTTCGTAATTGTTGGCATGTTACTTTTAGTGAGACAATAACAGGCAAATGGGAGAGCATGAGCAGTCGTGGAAATAAGTATTAATTGTCCCAGTATAAGCATTAATTTACCCAGCAAAGCTCGGTCATCTGATGCACCAGAAGCTGAAAACGCTGCTTTTGCGTCTCCACCTCGATAAAGCGCTGTAGCTGTGGGTCCGCAGCGGCGCCACCCAGGCTGGAATCCATCCTTCGTGCCAAGCTCCACTGGTCGTTCCTGCCCTGTGCCTGACCTTCGCTCTCCTACCGGAACCGGAAAGGGCGCTAAGCCCCCCACTTTACCTCTATCACCCGTGGCTCATTGACTGAACGAGGCTCTTCCATGCAGCCAGGACAAATTAAATCTCGCATTACAGAACACCATGAACATAGAGGAAGGACAAAACGAAATTCGGCAGTCCAAAGAAGGGAAACCCAAACATGCGGCCATCTTGACAAAGAACATGTACCGTTTCTTATATGAGGACCAGCTACCCTACTTTGGAAACTAAACACAACCTACCTATTCGCCCCCCCCAAAAAAACACTTTTAGAATTATTACTACAGGTAGTTACGTTATCGAAATAAAAAGTAACATTTTAATTTATAATAGGTGGTTCACAAAGATAATGGTCACAGTAAGCATGTACTGTAGTGTCGCGGTCTAGTTGACGCGCACTACGTCTTCACCCATAGGCGTTCGGCGGCCATATTGGACGCGACTGCGCATGCGCGAGAAACGGCGCGAAGGCATTAGAGCGTACGGAGCAGTTTGCCCGGCGCTATCTCGTTATAGGGAATAGTATTGGACTATATACTTGACAACTAACACTGCACGCCTCCTGAGTATTATTGGGGGAGAGCTACCAGCATCACAGTAGCGACGAGAGTGGGATGACCCAAACCCTGGAGGACACACCCATCGAGGAAGAGAACAAACCAGTAGACAGACCAGGAGGACGGGAGAAGGCGACAAGGCAAGCCAACCCACACCAGTAAGTGCACCCAGAAGGCTGTAACGGGGGACACGAAGGACACCACGAGAGAGCGCCGCAGTGACAGACAGAAGCAAGAGGGAAGCACTGGGAAAATAAGGTGCAGGACACTCTTACAAACGCGCAACAGAGGAAGCCGGGGAGGTGGAACCAGCACACTAGCAACTCCCAGTGTCGAGGCACGACACAGTTGAGGCCCTGGCGGAACCGGGAAGGAACAGCGCAGAGGGCACGGAAGAAGCCCGGGCGACCCGAGCAGGAGACGAAGGGGCGGAAGCACCAGGCAGTCCGAGGAACCAGGCGGAAGAACACAGAGGACGTGCCGAAATGTGCGCACAGGCGTCGTCACTCACGACACCAATCCCGTTCCTGCCGAGGCCCGGAGAGCCTCAAATGAAATGGGAGGACTGGAGGGAATACTTCAAAAATTACCTAGAGGCACTGGAAGACGAGAATGGAGAGGCGTTTTCCAGCAGTAGGAGGAAAAAGATACTCTTACACAATCTAGGACCAGAAGGCAGAAGAGTATTTCAAAACTTAGTACCTACCACCCGACCACCAGCAGATGATCATGTGTTCAAACACGCCATTGAAGACTTGGATACCCACTATCGCCCCGCAGTGTGCACGTCCATTGATCGCTACAACTTCCAACAAAGAAAACAGGAAACAGGGGAAACGATAGACGACTATGTCGCAGCGTTAAGGAAACTAGCGATAACGTGTAAATTCGGAGCACTGCATGATGAATTTATAAAAGACCAAATAGTAATGCATACCACGAACAAGAATGTGAAAGACAAACTGTGGGCGAACGGAGATGCCACACTGAAAGACGTGATAGCCATGGTAAAGAGGGCCGAACTGTCAAAGCGATGTGCAGAAACGGCGAAGAGAGAACAAGTCCAGAGACCTACGATAAATAAAGTAGAAGACGCCGACCAATACGGAAGAGGTAAAATGGCACTGGGAGAACACAAAGGAATGAACAAATGGAAAGGGAAACAAGGACAAACAGGGAAAGTGGACAAGGAAGGCACGTCAAAGTGTTACAGGTGTGGCAGTCTGAACCATGCGGCCCAGGATAAACGATGTCCAGCCTTCAGAGCAAAGTGCACGTTTTGCGGCCTGATAGGCCACTACGAGAATGTGTGCCGAAGGAAGTGGAAGCAGCGCACAGTGAAGTACGTGGTGCAGGACCAAGACGAGGAAGAAGGAGAACCAGAGGAAGAAGACAACGTACTCTGCGTGGATGGCCAAGTGTTAGGTATTGACTGTAAACGTTCACGCAAACCCCAGTGTGACATAATAATCGGAGGAGTAGGAATCACCATAGTGGCGGACTCTGGGTCCCCATACACTATCGTCCAAAGGTCCGTGTGGGAAGAGAACTTTGAGCCCATCCTAGGCCCGAAAATGGAACCTCCTGACATACGACCTGTTACATACACGGGCGAACCCATTCCGATGGTAGGGTTCCAAAGACTACCCTTCCAATTCAAAGAACGCAGCGCTCAATGCAAATTATACGTCGCTGAGAAAGGACCCTCTGTTCTAGGATGGAGGGGCCAAGGAGAATTAGGAATACAACTGAATCCGGGAGAAGACACACAAGTATTAATGACATCAGAGGGAAGATGGCCTAAAGCAGAAGGAATGAGAAGAGAATACCCGAAAATATTTAGAGAGAAGATAGGGAAGCTGGAAAAATTCACTTACAAAATTGAGCTCAAGGAGAATGCCCAGCCCGTAGCACACAAAGTGAGAAACATACCGCTTGCGGTGAGGGAAGCGGTGCAACGAGAACTAAACAGACTCGAGGAAGAAGGAATCATCAAACCCATCGACAGTGCAGAATGGCTGGCACCATTGGTGGTGGCAATGAAACCAACAGGCAAGGTGCGCCTATGTGTGGACCTCCGAGAATTAAATAAGTGCATCATAGTGGAGAAGCTCCCACTACCACGTATAGAGGAGATGCTGGCATGAACTAAAGGAGTAAAGTGGTTCTCCACCATCGATCTCAAGTCAGCGTATCACCAGGTGGCCCTACACCACACGAGTAGGAAACTGACATCATTCATAACGCCATTCGGATGCTATCAGTTCTGCCGCATGCCCTTTGGCCTGGCTTCAGCAGCAGCGGTCTTTCAGAAACTAATGGCCCGTTTGTTCCGAGACATAGAAGGGGTACAATACTTCCAAGATGATATCCTAGTGATGGGGAAGGAACGGGAAGACCACGACGAGAAGCTGGACAGAGTACTTAGGATCTTGGAGAAGAACGGACTAACAGCCGAATGGGAGAAGTGCCGTTTTGGCATGTCGTCAGTCACCTACCTGGGGCACGAGATCGGAGAACAGGGAACAACACCAAAAAGAGTAAATGTAAAAGCCATCTGCGAGGCTCCTCCACCCTCCACCAAGGAAGACGTGAGATCCTTTCTTGGGATGGCAGAATATTACAGTAAGTTTGTCCAACACTTTGCCACAAAAACGTACCACCTGAGGCAGCTCATGAGAGAGAAAACAGCATTCAAATGGACGGAAGAGACACAGGAAGAGTTCGACACCGTGAAAAGAGACATCGGCCAAGCCATCCCTCTACAAGGGTATGATCCCCTAGGAAAATTAATACTGATGACAGATGCCAGCGAAAAAGGACTAGGAGCGGTTCTCATGCAAGAGAGAACAGATGGCACGAAGGAGACGCTCAATTTTGCATCCCGGTCCCTAACGAATACAGAACAAAAGTTCAGTGTGATCGAGAAGGAAATGTTGGCGGTAGTATGGGCTATGGGAAAGTATCGCCAGTTCCTGTGGGGCACGAGATTTCTACTCAAAACGGACCACAAACCATTAGTTAAGGTGTTGACGTCAAGTGGACACGCCAGCGCGACACCCCACATAGCCAAAATGACACAAAAACTTTTGGAATATCGTTATGACGTGGAGTACATACCGGGATCACGGAACAAGGTGGCAGACTATCTCAGCAGGGCTTCAGCCATGGAAAGCATCACTAACAGCACGTGAGAAGACGATGAAATGGTAGCCTTGACAGAAGATCCAGAACGGGTAATAAGTAAACAAGAATGGAAAGAAGCATATGAAGCGGACAAAGAATTAGAAGACATCAAGAGATGCATTGTTCACGGGTGGCCCGATAAGAAACAACAGACGAAACAACTCCGACAATTTTATGAAGTCAGGGAACAGCTGTCGGTGGGAGATGACGGTATGTTTGTGTACAGAGGGGACAGAGTTGTCCCACCAGCGAAATTGACACCTCACCTACTGACTTTATTAAATGAGGGTCACCTAGGAATTGTGAAGACTAAAGCGAGAACCAAGCAAACGTATTGGTGGCCTGGAATAGACCTGCAAGTGGAGAGACACGTAAGAGACTGTGAACAATGCCAAAGGGCCGACAAAATCTTGAAGCCAATGAGACCAGCTCTAGGGAAGTTCATGAACCCCGATAATCCATGGGAAGAAGTGGCCGTAGACATTATGGGACCAGTACTAGACAACCAAGGAATTCCGAAATACGTGTGTGTTATCGTGGACAAATACTCAAAGTGGCCAGAGATACACGTTCAAGAAGAGATGGACACGGACACCATACTTCGATTCCTCATATCGGTTTTCCTCACAGAAGGCATTCCCAGAGCCATCATTAGTGATAACGTACCCCAGTTTACTTCGGACAAATGAGTTAAGTTTGCGGAGAGAAATGGCATCAAGCTCAAACACACTCTGTATACCACCCTGCGAGCAATGGACTAGTAGAAAGGTTCAACAGGGTGATAATGGGCTCCATACAAGCAGCCATCTCTATAGGCAAAGACTGGGAAAAGGAACTACAAAGCATGATATGGGCCTATCGCATCACCCCCACCGGCACGGGGTACAGCCCTTTTCAAATCCTGCGAGGAAGACAACCCTTCACCAAGGACAATGTAGCATGGAAAGAAAAGACAGTCACGAGCAAGTGGTCGCCAGCAGTGGTGCAACACAACCTGGAGAAAGCACAGAGGATCTACACAGAACATTACAACCGCAGAAAAAATGTGAAAGAGACGGCCCTAGAAAGAGGTGAGTGGGTCAGAGTAAAGTTAGCGGCACTAAAAAGGAAAGGAGATAGCAAATATTCGCCACCCCTACAAGTGGAAGAAGTGTATGATAGAGCAGCGTTGCTCAGCGACGGAAAGGTATGGTCCCAAGACCGCATGTCTAAATGCAACAAAATTCTACAGTGGCCCCGTGAAGACAATGAAGGGACAACACAACAGGAGGACATGAGAGATGTGGAAGACGCTCCACATGGGGGGGACGGAGATACCGCCTCTGGTAATCTGAACAGCGAGAGAAAAGAGCCAACAATGGAGAAACGGCCACAGGAAGAGAGTGAGAAAGGAGGAAGAGAAAGAACTATTATTCAAGAAGAAACGAGGGGGAGCTCAGACGAAGACAGTGGGCGGGAAGAACATACGACCCCGGCAAGACGCACCAGAGCTGGCAGAGCTGTGGTGAGACCATCCAAGTTTAAAGACTTTGAACTTGAGTGAACTTTCATAGGGTATGTGTATAAAGTTTTTCTTGTTATAAAAAGGGGGAGATATGTAGTGTCGCGGTCTAGTTGACGCGCACTACGTCTTCACGCATAGGCGTGCGGCGGCCATATTGGACGCGACCGCGCATGCGCGAGAAACGGTGCGAAGGCATTAGAGCGTACGGAGCGGTTTGCCCGGCGCTCTCTTGTTATAGGGAATAGTATTGGAATAAATACTTGACAACTAACACTGCACGCCTCCTGAGTATTATTGGGGGAGAGTTACCAGCATTACAGTACCTATGTTGCAGATAAATACGACCTGAGACTTCTGTAGGATGACAAGATTTTGAGGAGCAAAAACCGGGACAGGTCAGACATAAAAGTAGGACTTATGCCTTTAGTCTAAACTTCTATATCTTGACTGTCACGTTTTTAGGTCTCGCCTGAGCCAGCACATGCGTTGCACTGGCGAGACATTTAGGAGTGGAGTTTTCAAAGTCCGACCACAGCTTTGTGTGGCATGTAGCGGTGTAGTTGTTCAACGCCAGCCACTGGGGACCCCTACCCGGAAGCACATGCACACAATGTAGCACCTTATGGCCAGGCGTGGCCAGAAGGCTTAAATAAACGGACTGGGGTCGCTCGGGACTTCCGGTCCACCTGAGTGCTCGAGCTAAGGTGTCTGTGTCAGTTTGTTTGCTGCGCGCAGGACCTTGTCATGGCGCGACCTGCCGGGTGCTAATTTGGGATACGCCCTCACATGGCATACAGTGTGCGGTTACACGCACAGGCACAAGCACAGGCGCCATCTGGCTTTCCTTTCGCTAGGCCAAGCGCGCGCACCTCGCTTCAATTCCCCTCCCTCTCCCCCACCACAGAGCGTGTCTCGCAGCTTGTTTTAAACTTTCAGCGCGCAAGCTTGTCTTTCTCTTTACCCATCTCCCTCTTGTTTCCCTTCTTTTTAGCACTCTTGTTTCTCTTTCTGCTACTGCATGTTTTTTCGTAGGTGTGCTTCTTTGCCTCACTGTATTTATGCTTTAATGCCACTTTTTGTCATCTGTGCTTCTTTTACTTTTTTTGATCTCTGCCTGTTTTATGGACTTTTTGTTCTGAGCACTAATGTTTGTTTTATTGCCAATTGTTTTGTTGGCTCTGCTTTCTATTGGAGGAGGTCTTTGCAGGCTACAGATGGGGTTGTGCTGCTTAGCTGTGATTGAGAGCTCTTGGTTGCTTCTTTGCTTCCTCCGCGCCATACGCTTCCCCTGCCCGAATTTCACATCCGAGCTGGCCTCTCCCAGCCTCTCTTCCAGCATTGCTGAACCTCTGTGCTGTGCTCGTCCTGTCCTGCGATCATCCATCCCTAGAGACGTCATAACCCCCCCAGACTCGAGAGCCCGGCGCTGCACAGCTCACACCCAAATATGGTGAAGAAGGGACGAGCCGCAGTGATTGCCGGCCTGCTCTTTCTCTGCCTCCTTTGCGCCATAAAGTCCACCAAACAGGAACACAAGATAATAGAGGGCTGATCACGGGACAACACCGCTCAAGCCTGATCCTCCGGTGCCTTATCCATTTGCAGCCTGTATTCATATCCAGCTGCTTCATGCATGCTTCTACCCAGGGCAAGATCCTGAGCTCCAATAACTTCTGCATGTTGCCGCTTTCCCCTTGCCTCAGGCATACGGTGCTGCCCCTGTGCACGCTGCCCCTTTCAGCCTTCCCAGCTGGCTTATGTTGGTTCCCGGTGCCCATTCATCTCCCACAACGTGTGCACCATTGCATGCTCCACCTGCCATGTGCACCTTTTATGATTATTATTTGTTATGATAATGCACATCGTCAAGAAAAAGCCGAAAGCTGTAGAGCATGGCCATAAGGCATTGGCAATAGCTCCAGTGGGGAAACCTATTGGCTTTGCCAATGCTTGTTTTTTATGTATTTAAGTCTGGGCTCAAAATGCAAGCCTGGCCTACTGCCAGAATGCTTGTTGCATGATAGGCAGCACATCGCTGCCTTTGTTAATGTTTGTTTACATCTGCTGCTTTCATTTTAAGGCCTGCAAATTGGAACATTTCGAAAGGATAGTGAAAGCCCAGAGATCTGGGATGTTTTCTGGTCACGACAAGGAAGCATTTCAGGGCAAACCATGCTTGCTTTCGCCTCTCTGGAACCAATCCTCAACTAGTGCTTTCGCGAAAGTACATTTGCATAATGTGAATGCGCGCGCGCTGCCCCGTCTCGGTTCTGAAATACTGCAGCATTCCTTTGGCGACAAACTTCTCGACGCCGCTCTTGTTCGGCTCGATCAATTGCCTTCAGTTACCGCGGCAACCAGCAGATGGGGTTCTTTGACAAAGGTCAGCGGGGCGGCTAGAAGCAGAGAGGTTCATTTAAAAAAAAAAAATTAAATCTCTTTCATCGCTGTGACAGTTCCGCCGTGGATGCGGCGAGGAGCAGTTATCAGATTACTTGTATTAAAAGGTAATTAAGATGTGTGCCAATCAGTGCCGTATGGCTACTTGAGTCGTTGATTTATGTCGCTATACGTTTGGCATCAGCGGAGTACGCCAGAGCTCTTGAACAGGATGTTTTTAGCAGGCCTCGACCGGAGGTGTCACAACTTACTTAGCCAAACGCGAAGCATGTTTAAGTTCAGGGCCACAAACGTTGCTGCTTCTCTTCTTCGCAGTTTGGAACAAAAACTGTACACAGTATGCACGTGGGTTCGTGCGTGGAAACATTTCTATTTTATTGGTGGGAGTTAAAAGAATAGTGCCTGGCTGAAAAAGTTAGGAAAACGTTTTTTGTACCATTTAATCACAACTAATGTAGAATGCCTAAGGGACGTAAGGTGAAAGTAAAAGTCGCCAAGTGCATGTGATGTAAAAAGCCCAACAAATCTTTTTCTGCGTTTAATGGATCGAGGTCTCAATAAACGTGACGGTGTTTAGGCACTGGATACTTTTAAATGGCCATTTTATGTCCGCGTTTCAAACATCTTTGCTAACAAAATAGTGGGCTTTAGTTCTGTCCTTTCCAACCATTGACTTTCTCTGATAAGGCTCATTCAGCCATTGTGAAGCACGTCTCGCTGCAGCCTAGTAAACAAGCATTGGCATAGCCAATAGGTCTCGCCTTTGGGACCTTATAGCTGTTTAGCCATGCAACAGTTGGTGTTGTTGCACTAAGGATATTGTGCTGCATAACTAAATACTTATAATGTCCCAAAAGTGAGACCTATTGGCTATGCCAATGCTTGTTTAGGTCGAGCCTAAAGGCAGCGCTCTCTGAGGCATGCTGTAATAGTCAGCAATGGAAACCCCGTCCACTCTCAACCCATATTTTTAATTCCCTGGTGTCCTTGTCTTTTGTAAAAGCTGAATTCCAGCACCTTCTTCCACGGTGACTGGACACAGCCCACGGCGATCCCCCCACGCACACGGGCAGAGGAACGAAGCATGGGTCGAGGAGGACACTTTTTTTCTTTTAATTTAATTCTGGCATCAGCAATACCTGGTGGGCGTGGCTGGCTGCAGTAGGAATTTGAAAGCGAAAAAACCTGCCTGCTCCTACTGGAGCCTTTCAGTCCTTTTCACTGTCTGTCCACACAAGATGACTGCTGATCTTCTTCCTTTATTACATTAACAATGCATGTTCCGCCTGGTAGTAGAAACATTTGTTGGTGGGCAGGCTATACGGTTGCACGCGTGTGCGTACTAATACTGACAAATTAGTGCCAAGGTCGGTAAATAGGTCAGCCTGCGCTATGTAACTCAAATCAAACACAGCCCTAACAGGATGAACCAGCCAGGTTCCATCAAAGCTTAACAGAACATCCATTGGCTGCTGTGCAATGCCTGCTTTGTGTCACTATGACCTGCTGAAATATTGGATTCTACAAAGCATGAAAACAGGTAAAACACCCAGCTTTTTAGTAAGCTGATTTGCGTGACAATCTTTTCACTTGCATTAATGCGACTTAAAATGAGTTAGTCCTCATCCTGGGCCCCAAACCCTCCGCCTCGGACGACTCCTGGTTGCCCGCAGCGCTTGGAATCTCCCCACACATCCACGGACCATGCACGAATCTTCAGCATCATCCTGGACTTCTTGCTCTCAATGAACCGCCAGATCAACGCCATTTCGTCCTTCTGCTTCCACACGCTGCACCTGCTCCACAAGATCTTCAAGTGGATTCCCACGAGACAAGGAAAACAGTCACCCATGCACTCACCAGCAGCAGACTCAACTACGGCATCACACTCTATGCTGACACCACAAAAAAACTCCAAAATGCCTCTCCAAGACTCATCCTGAGCATCTCTTGCCACAGCCACAATCATCGACCACCTGAGACACCTCCACTGGCTCCCGGTCGACAAAAGGATCACCTACAAGCTCCTCACACACGCCTACATAGCCCTCCACAACGTCAGACCCACATACTTGAACCACCGCCTCTCATTTTACACACCCACCAGACATCTCCGCGCCACCCATCAGGCCCTGGCAACCATCAAGTGGATCTGCAGTACCACCTCTGGAGGAAGATGCTTCTCCTACTTCGCTGCAAGGATGTGGAGCTCCCTTCCTCTGCATCTCAGGGAATCACCATCTCTGCCTCAATTCAAGAAGGACCTTTCTGGCTCTTCAAATGAAGGGCAGACCCCCACCCCAATGATGATCTGTCTAAGCATAGCGGAGGGCTTGCCCAGAAAATATAATTCAAATCGTAAATATAGTTCTGATGTAGCGCTTTTACTGACTAATCTTAAGCGCTACTGATGAATACAGTGTTAATCCCATAAGGATTTTGTTTCTCCACAACTTGACTTGATACACACATTAACACAATCACAATAAGCACATTCAATAAACATGAACAAACACCTGAAATCTCACTGCAAGCACACAGCATACATACCAATAGACCTGATTCAGATGGGTAACTCCTGAAATTTGAAGCGAAAAATTGCTTTATTTTGGATGGTTCCAGTCTGAAATTGCCTCTGCTTCAATAGAAGTCAATGGGGGCGGGGGGAATACATTCTCCTGATTATTTTTTTTTTAAACTCCCACTTTCCTCTTTTAAAATGTTGGCATGTGTTGCATAGCCCTCTCAACACGAATTGGACACCACGAAAAACATTTCCAAAAGCTTTAAAACCAAAATAAGCAAAGTTCCTACTATCACACAAATCAAAATTGCTCACAACCTGTATACATCATGCATTGACATAAAACCAAACTTCAAATCCACAATGCAGTGCTCAAAACGTAAATACAATGCTTTCTGTAGTGTCTTGTAAATATATATAGCAGGACTCTTCTGGTCCCTGATGAACTCTGTAGAATAATGACGTAATCGTTTGGGTGTGCCTGGGTGTGGTTAATAAAGTTCATGAAGAAATGCGTACTGTTGCACTCTGAAGAATAAGGACGTGCACTACAGAGCTCTGTGTGTGACGTTTTAATTTGCATGCTACCGGGTTGGGGAGGACACTAGAAATAGCGACAAATTAGGGGATCTGCCACCTGAAGTAACAAGAATGCTCTCCCTAAGAGTTTACTGAGGTCCAGCAAACTGCTCATGCATGCCACGTGCACTTCAGTCAAAGTGAAGCAGTGGATGGTTGGCGTATGTGGAGTCAAAGAGCCACTCCAGTCAGTGCAAGGCTTTAGAAGAAGGCGAAGGCCCTAGGGAAAGTTCAGTCACAGTCAGCCCGGAACCTGCTGGTGAAGCCGAAAGAAGAGGCACTGCGCCGCAACATAATACAGAGCCAGCATACGTACAGTGCAATAGCTCTAAAGGCAGTGACAGTTAGGTACAGGGAAGCACAGAATGCAGTGATAGCCAAGTACAGAAGAGCATACCAAGAAAATTAGAGACAGAAACAACATAAATGTACTCACTGGCAAGAACGAAGAACGATATAACCAACATCGACTCGAGTTCTGGCTGGGGACCAGTGTATTCAAAGTAGCAAATTGCATCAACAATGATAAAAGTGAACAAACGGAGGGTCATGCTTAAGGAGCTGTTAGTACTTGAAGCGGCAACCACCAAAGTCACCGGTTGTGCTCAGCACAACGCAAAAGTCTTCAAGTCGTGAAAGGTTCCAAGAGCTGCTGAAACCAGTGTCAAATATGGCGCTGCTGCCTTTTTTAAACTGCCACCTCCATTCAATACTGCCAAATGGCAGAATATTGATGCCAGATGGATTGCCTGGATCGAAACATTTGACGATTGCATAGACCTGTTAGTATAAACAAATGACAAATGGATCTTTAAATACTTAAAGAACAGTGAAAGTGTAAAAGAAGCGAAAAGAAATAACACAAGTTGATGAACTATCTTACCACCAAATTAAGGCGGCATTAAGAAACAAGTTCAATCCAATGTTGAACGTTGACTATGAAAGGTACATCTTCATCCAAGCCAGACAACAAGCTGGCGATGGATGAGTTTGCTGAAAGACTTGAGGCCCTTATCAAGCATTGCAAGCTCAATGAATTCCATGATGATGAAGTCACCCATCTCAGAGTCTTTGATGGTTGCTTTTCCAGCTCGTTCAGATAACATTTGTTGCACGAAACACTCAGTCTGGAGAGAGTGCTCAAGGCTGCGAGAACAGAGGAATTTGCAGATCACCAAGCTGTTGACATGAAAGCTGGAGTCGCCCAGAGGGAGTCAGTATTAAACATGAAAAGCAAGCAGAGGCATAAGGTCGAGGGCCATAAAGTGATGTCTCCAAGGAAAAAGAAATTGTTTCCGGTGTGGATTCTACTTTCCTCACATAGGTAAATGTCCTGCCCATGGACAAACATGCAAATGTTGCGGGAAAGAAAACCATTTTGTAACAGTTTGCAAAGTGAAAGAGAAAATAAATGGCGTCACGTTGGGTAGAGAAAATAGACGCCAGAAAATTCCAGAAATCCTCTAGCCATGCCCACAAGACCGAGCAGTGACACCAATTGAGCCAAGTGGAAACTAAATAAGGAAGATTGTCATCAAATTCATCTTCCAAAAGTTTTTTAACATCATTGTCGAGCAGCAGTGAAGAAGATGGCATGCAATGATAGTTTCCACTGGTGAACAATGTGAGCATGTGGGTTTGGCTTCATGCAGTCAAGAGTCCAAGTCCAGGTGAGATTGCCACGTGAAACGACAATGTTAATTTGGACATTACCCCAAGATCACACTAAAGGTGAATGCGTGTTCCATACCTTTTATCTTTAATAGTGGTGCATCGATAAAGATCATGCTGACAGAGAAGTACAAGGAACAGTCGCTGTTGCTCCATCTCACAGCTTCGAAGACAAGGGTATACACGTAGCTGCCTCCACACCATTGTTAAGTCAAGGATCATTTATAGCAAACATGCGACACAAAAAGATGAAGGTACAAGCACCGATTCATGTTCCTAAAGGTACTTCGTCAAGAGCATGTTTACTCAGTTTCAGTACTACTGCAGACACGGGTCTGATTTCCATCAACTATAACATAAATGTACATGTAGACATAGTTAGTCAGTTCCCGTCATTGTTTCGTGGCCTAGGAAAGCTTAAGACCATGAAAGTGCAACTTCATATCAATTAGGATATTTGCCTTGTTGCTCAACAACATAGTCAGATTGATTTTCACTTGCAGAAAGCTGTACTGGTCTGACACCATGGGTTTCACCCATAGTGGATGTACTAAAAAAGAAAAGTGAAGGTGCTGTGCGAATCTGTGTTGACATGCGCCTAGCTAACAAGACAATTGAGAAAGAACAACATCCCAGTCCGGTGTGGGAGGGATGGGCGGAAAAAGAAGCGAGAAGGCTGAACGTATTTCTTAATGTTCGAGAATTTTTATTTCAGGAAAAATTGTATGGTGGTATTTTGGGTAAGAAATATTCCCATTCAACTTCTTCCTTCTGCTCTTTCCTTCTAGGCCATCTACTTCATCCAGTATGGTGTCAGACAGAGGCTTGGAAGTCAAAAAGAAGAAGAAGCTGGCGGTAAGTACATGTATTCTTTTTCTTTAGATCAGGATAGATACCTTCACCACACTCAGGAGACAGTGGAAATCTTAGTTATTGGCCATAATGTGAGGTAATAAAAAAAAAAATGACAGGTCTCGCTGATTAGAGTCTCTGTTATATTTCATATCGGTACCCTAATATAGGTCCAGGGAACGTCGTTGTCAGGATCCTCCGTTCCGATGTCCTCAGGGCTGTGTTGATGCTCTAAAGGGGCCCACCTCTGGACAACCCCAAGTCCGGCATGTAAGTGAACACGGACTGTTGGGGTAATCGAGCGGGGGAAGGAAAGGGTGGGGACTGCGGGGAGGGAGATCTGCAAACAAGAAAAGACAAACACCTTACGAGATTTGCATCTATATAATCTTTGCATGAACTGGTGACATCGGAACTAGTATTCCATACTCTGTCATATCACCTCACCTGAAAAGCAAAGAAGGTACGGCTTAACTTATAGGAGAGAGCAAGAGGCAGTGGCAAGAAGCTTCAGGCAACTAATACAAACAAGAAAAACAAAGACCACACGCATTGGATCAGCACATTAGTGAAAGTAACACATGGAACACGACATATCTCGTTTTGTTTTGCATGTTTTGCGTATACCCACTTGCGTATGAAAACACTATTCTTATGCCCAGCGGGTATTGCACCACCCCTTCTTGTTGAGGCTATTGCCTAGGTCTAATAAATGGAACACAAGAAAAGAAACAATAATGAGGACTGGCTGCGGTAAAGGTGCCTTTTCTTGTTAACACTCCTTGCATCTGCCAGTAAATGACGGGAACATGCATCCTAGGTTCCATATACAGCGTAAATCACTCAAACTGTTGGTCCGTCCTTACAGACCCTTCAAACTGTTCAATTACGAAATAGAAGTTTGTCACCTATATTCATCTGGTAGAGAGAACTCAAGCCACTAGGGTATTGTCAGGGCTGGGAGTTACTCGTACGCTCTGGAGGGGTGGGTGGCCTTCAGAGTAACACCGCTCCTCTGCATGAGACCAGCCGGTCTCCTCCAACAGAGGGGCGAGACTTCTCAAGCGTTTGTTGCCAAAGAGAAAGCAAGAAAGCCCCCCACGCTCCGGACCGAGGGACCCTCTGGTTCCGGGTCTCGGTTCTCTAAGGAGCGGGGGTATACCCCAACTACAGCACGCCTACCTCGGGAGTCAAGACGTCTCTGGGAGAGTGTGCAGCCCTCGCGCTGTCTGTTTCCGTAACACCACTGTGCTTCTCTCTCCGAAATGCAGTGCTTCTCTGCGGCGTCCAAATCCGGAAGAATTATCGGCTCAGAAGGAGTCGACCTTTGCCCTTTTTACGTCCGCGACGGGCATTGCGCGAGTCACGTGGAACGTCTCTTGCAACGCCCGCCGGGACTTGTAGTCTCGGCACTGACGTGTTCCGCGCTGCCGCGTATGGGTTTACTGCAATCGGTGCGCTGACTAGTAATATCCTGACAGTCGTACACTTTCCCTACATCAGCACCCATTCTTTCATATGAACGAGCCTTATAAGGACATAACTCCAAATAAGGACCGAATGCCTTATACGGACATCACACCTTATAAGGACTGCAGTCTTTTATGGACTAAACCTTCCACCTAGTTCCATGCCGAGGGTGGGTTTTTCCGAATCAATATTGCTAAGTCGTCCTCCTTAGCACATATGAATAATTGATGAGTACACTCTCCAGAGGGTATACTTCACCTCTCCCATCGACGCACAATGTTTAATCCCCAACGTCATCCTCATACTGAGCAATGGGTAACACACGTACATAGACTGTATAAATACAGCACCTCTTGCTATCAGAAGGCAGGAGGGAACCAAGACTTTGAGGCCAACACACTTACCAGAGACGCTGCAGCTCTGGCATGCCATTGCTCGAGCTGACAGTGTTATGTTATGTTATGTTATGTTAATCGTTTTTATAAGGCGCGCAGCTGCCCCAGCCAAGGGGCGTCCCGGCGCCTGATCAGGTACCACAACACAACAAATCAATGCTAATAAGGGAAAAGGAGGGAATCAGTCAGCGGTTGGAAACAAAAAAGTTTTTATGGCGCGCCTAAAGGAAGTAAGGCTGTTCAGGGCTCGAATATGGACAGGGAGAGAATTCCATAATCCTGCTGCTAATACTCGAAAAGAGCGACCTCCCATCCTACTCAGTCTAAACCGTGTATTGACCGCCAGATGGAGAGATTCCGATCTAAGAGACCGCGTAGGAACATAGGAGGAGACAAGCTTAGTGAGGGCTGGAGGAGAGGAAAGCTTCAAGATTTTAAATGTCAGGCAGAGAGCCTTAAATTTAATTCTCTGTCTAACCGGCAGCCAGTGGAGAGAGGTCAAAACTGCAGAGACAGAGCACTGTCTAGTGAGGCCAACGATGGCACGCGCCGCGGCATTCTGCACCCTTTGCAATCTAGTAGCCTCCGCCTGATTCACTCCGAGCAGCAGCGCACTCCCATAGTCCAGCCGAGAAAGAATGGAGGCTTGGACCACCAGTTGCCGAGTAGGGGGGTCGAAGAATTTGAGGACCGGTCTCAGCCCTCGCAGAATACCATAACAGGTAGCTGCAACCTTCTTCGTGTGGCTGGTAAAAGAGAGTGTAGGATCCAGCCAAACCCCCAAGTTCTTAACTTCGGCAGCTGGGATGGGAGTCACCCCCAATTCTGGAGGCCACCACTGGTCTCCCCAAAGCTCCGCCTGCTTTCCTAAAATCAGGACCTCGGTCTTTTTGGCATTTAACTGCAAACAGTTAGTACGCATCCAATTTGCCACGGCTATGAGTCCTGCACGAAATCTGGGAGCGTTCACCTCGGGGGCACCGCTGAGTGTCACCGCCAGCTGCGTGTCGTCAGCATACGATGTCATAGTAAGGCCACATTGTCTGACGACTGCAGCCAGCGGTTTCATATATAGATTAAATAGAGTGGGGCTCAACGCAGAGCCCTGCGGAACCCCCAGCCCCAGTGGATGGAAAGAGGACTGACAAGGTGGAATAGCCACTTTAAAATACCGGTCCGAAAGGAAAGAGCGAAACCATTGGAGAGCAGTCCCCTCAATTCCCACTCCCTCCAAGCACCGGATCAGGATGTCGTGAGACACCGTGTCAAACGCGGTGCTCAGATCTAACAGGAGGAGCGCCGCTGTCTGCCCAGCATCCAGCACCGTTCGCAAGTGCTCGGTCATAAAGAGCAGTGCAGTTTCGGTGCTGTGTTGTGCACGAAAACCATTCTGGCTCTGGTCAAGAATGTTATTTCGAAAAAGGTGGGCAGACAAGATGGAATTCACGTGTGCCTCAGTAACCTTGGCGGTCCAGGGCAGGAGGGAGATGGGACGATAGTTTTCTGGCAATAGGGGGTCAAGGTTAGGCTTCTTTAAAATAGGGCTGACCACTGCCTGCTTCCAGTAAGACGGGACCACGCCCGATGTGAGCGATAGATTGATCAAATCCAGTAAAGGCTCACGACATAACGGAGGAAGAAGTCTGAATAGCTCTGGCTTCAGCGGATCTAATGGAGAGCCGGATTTAATTTTGAGGCTCAGAGTATCGAAAACCTCGTCAGACATTACTGGAAGGGAGGACAGGGTTTCGTGAGCCATAGCTATCACACCAGTTTGCTCAGCACCGGGCACAGATGGCGTAAATCCTCGGTAGATCGCCTGCACTTTCTCCACGAAGAAGGATGCCAAACTTTCACAGTGAGAGTCCGTGCAGATTTCCACCGAGGTGGCCCGTTTCCCCATCAGGTCTTTAAGAGCCTTAAAAATTAATTAAGACGGGTTGGGGCTATTCTGAAACTCGAAAGCATAGTATGCGGCCCGAGTTTGACAGATTGCCCTGTGATAGATCTTAAGCTGGGCAAAATACGAAGATTTCAGGGTGGGATCAAAGGATTTCCGCCACGCCCTCTCAGCTTGCCGGCACGTTCTCTTAAGCTCAGCAAGAGTATCATTATACCATGGGCTGGGAACTTTAGCATGGCATTTCGACCAGCGCATCGGTATAAGAGAGTCAAGGGCGGCTAGGACCCAGTTACAAAACTGCTCGTATCCTTGTTCCACATTCAGCAGATTGCCCAGGGGCTGCGCCTCCAAGATCTTATAAAACTCCTCCAGTTTGAGCTTGTGCCAATTTCTTTTAAGGATCAGTCTATCCACAGGTTTAAATTGTGGGTCATCTATAGGGCATGAAACTTTAACCAGCAGATGGTCAGTCCAGCCTACCACCATCGGGTCAGAAACCCTAACCCGCTCCAGTGTGGTAAAGAAGGGGTCAAGGATATGACCTCCTGTGTGGGTAGGGGAGGTAACAAGTTGGATCATTTGCATGGCTTCAAGGTCCGCTAGCAAGGTATTAATAGGTGCTGATGACCTCTGATCAAAATGGATATTGAGGTCACCTACGATGTTAAAATTGGCACATCTCGGAGCCAAAGAGCTGACCACGTCAATAAGAGCGGCCTTGAAGACAGTGTCATTCCCTGGCGGGCGGTAGATAAGCATACCACTAAGTGTAAACTGATGGCTGAAAGCTACCTTAAAAGAAGCGCTCTCACACGCTGGTAAATCAAGAGCTTTCCATTCAGCCGGGAAGCAGGATTTTATCACCATAGCTATGCCACCCCCCCTAGAAGTGCGATTAAGAGTGAACACTGTATAATTAGAAGGGAATGCCAGATTGATTATTGCAGTGTCCGCATCCTGAAGCCAAGTCTCAGTGAGAAAGATAAGGTCAGGAGAGTCTTTTTCGATGATGTCACGTAAGCACTGATGGTGCTTGACCAACGATCTCACGTTCAGACTCCAGATGCGAAGTACACGCTCAGAGATATTAGTACGTGTATTAGAGGCATCCCTTTCTACAGCGCGCACCCCAGACGGGGTATCAAGTGACAAACTGCCACAGGCACAGTCATAGGGACCCGACAACGGGTGCACAGAGTCTTGCACACACACCGTAAGCCTCTCTCTCTAATAGAAAGCAGAGCGGCACGATTGTACCTGAGCGTCGAAGTATTCTGCATGATGGTACAATGACTAACTGTCAGAGTCCAGGCCCCGCTCACGCTTCCTCGACGCGGACGAGCGCAGACGGGCAGGACTCTGGCACGACTCCGGCTAAGCGACGGCGTCCCACAGCGCGGTCCCGCAGCGCGGGAGAGGACGACTTTAAGTAGGCGTCGCAATGAAGAGCTCGAGCGTGGGACGCTCCAAGATGGCGCCCGCCTAAATCTCCCCCAACCCAAGCCAAAATGGCGCCCACAAGAGTCCAACCCCGGGACCCGGACCCGCCAAACGACGGTGCGCTTTCCAGAATTAAAATGCAGGTAAGGGGACGAGAACCCAGGCAGAGTAACTGTAAAAACAGGGGGAATCCAAGAAAAAAACGAAAATACAAAACTGGTAGTTTTAAAAACACTGCACAATGACAGCGCGACCTGCACTAATGCAGCACCCAATCTAAATGAAAGACCAGCGAGTCCGCCTTAAGTAGGCGTCGCAATGAAGAGCTCGAGCGTCGGGACGCTCCAAGATGGCGCCCGCCTAAATCTCCACCAACCCAAGCCAAAATGGCGCCCACAAGAGTCCAACCCCGGGACCCGGACCCGCCAAACGGCGGTGCGCTTTCCAGAATTAAAATACAGGTAAGGGGACGAGAACCCAGGCAGAGTAACAGTAAAAACAGGGGGAATCCTTGCATCCTTGCAGGGTGTCCAGCTCAAGTCCAGGACGAAGTCCCACACTCTCACTATTCAGGTATTGGGGTTCGACTCAATCCTAGCGGGATTCTTGGCTCTTAGACGCTTAGACTTAGGCTCTTAGGCTTAGGCTCTGTAGCACCTACTCACATGCTAGTCACACTTAGGTACATCTAGACTGGCATTTTAGGAGTACGCACTTTATCTTATAAATGCATTTAATATTCATGTATGTGTTCATGACTATTGCATAATGGTAGAACAATACTATTCCTTTTTATTCACTGTACTGCTGGTTGTACATCTCTGCTACTGTGTTACAGTTGTAACAGCGCACTTATTTTACATGAGAAGAACAACGGTACAATAAATTCTTATTGTAAAAATGCTCGACTGTTTCTTCTCTGTATCTCTCTGAGAGCAAAACAAGCAAGCACGAGTGACTGGGTGAAAAGTATTATATTATTTCCACGAGTCTGAGGTTATTGTGTTCTAAGGTTGCCAAAAAACGAATCTCTCTGATAGCAGGAGATTCTAGTGGCACTGCGAGCTAGCTAATGCAAACCATAGGCTAACATATGAGGCGGGGGTGTACGGAGTCAGTCTGCCACCAGACCCACAGTATATGTTATCCGTAAACAGCATAGGTCCTGCATGACAGGGTACTATTGGGACTACACTACATCTCCTATATATAAAAAAAACCTTCTGGGTCAGAAGTGGATTACTTTTGTCCTCTTAAAAGGGTTTCTGTGGTTTTATTATTATTATTCTTTTAGCTTATTTTCTGTAGTGCCCCTTTTCCTAGGCGTCATCTATTTATTCCTCATTGACGCCCCTTATCTAGGCATTCTTCTTTACCACAAACCAAAAAAATTTAGGAGGTACTTGTCTGGTCTAATGCCAATTCCACCGTTACCTTATGCCATTTGAAAACATACCAAGGAACCATCAGTGAAGAAAAGTTGCCTGAAGCTCCTCCCCGCCACCCCGTATCCACAGAACCAAACCACTCCTGTTATGTCCCACTGTCCACATCACGTACTGCGTCTCCTGAGTTGCGGCGACTTGTATACGTCCTCCGTGGGCGACCACCACTCCTCACTCCACTCCTCAGGAGTCTCGGCATCTCCGGTCCTGGCTTCACCCCTGCTGGTATTCGTCAGTGTTCTCCTCATTCTCTGTATTCTCAGCATTTGTCTAGCCACTTCCCTGCAGATTCCTCACTTTCTACATCTTCCTGGTTCGTGCGGGGCCACCTCCGATCTTTGTCTTCCTTCTTCCGTCCTCTGATTCTGTCTGTCTCCTTTTCTTCTCTTTCCAGCTAATCTGATTGGTTCTGTGTTCTTCCTGCTCCGCCTTTTGTCTGTACGGAATACGGATAGTCTTTTTTTGTTTTATAACCTTTGTTCCTTGCTTGTTCCAGGTTTTGCCTGATCAGTCGGACCGCATTGGGAAAGGTGTCGGCGAGGGAGGTAAGAAAGGGGGGCCCTGTATTGGGTTTCCCTGTCATCCCTCACATCTTTAAATTTAAGTTATGAATACACAGCTGAATGGTGGCAAAGTCTTTTCTCGTCTCGGTCTGAACAAGGGCTATCATCAACTTAAACTAGAGGAAAACTGCAGGTACATTACCACCTTTTTGACCCACATTGGTTTGTTCAGATATAAAAAAACAACATTTTGGGTTGCTCCAGCTGCAGAAACTTTTCAGTATGTCCTTCGGTGCACAATACAACATGTCACACATGTTAGTGATGACATACTGGTATTTGGGGCCAATCGAAATGACATGACAAAACCCTTGCACAAGAATCCTGCTTGATGGCTAATGCCGGTCTCACTTTCAATGCAGAAAAGTGTGAGTTTCACGAAACAAATCTAAAATTATTTGGGCATATTTTCTCTAAAAAGAGGATGACACCAGATCCGGCTAAAGTACAAACCTTATTGTCCACTACTCCACCACAAGATGTGACCATACTGTGAGCCTTCCTTGGCATGGCCAGTTACTGTTCCAGGCATATTCCTGATTTTGCCATAGTCAGTGCCCCATTGAGAGACTTGACAAAAAAGAACGCTGTGTTCAAGTGGTCACCTGAATAGAACCGAAGCTTTAAGAAAATCAAACATGGAATTGAGAATGCTGCTGAAATGGCCTATTTTGATCCAAAATGTCATACTGAGATTGTAGTAGATGCCAGACCAGTGTGATTGGGTGCGATCCTTGCTCACAACAGTGGCTACGACAGCGCTCAAAGGCACATTGTGGCTCATGCAAGTCTGTCACAGACCTAATGTGCTTATTCCCAACCTGAGAAAAAAGTCTAGCTGTGGTGTGGGCTTGTGAACACTTTCATGTGTTTCTATATGGACAACACTACACCCTTGTCACTGACCACCATGGTTTACTTGCTAATTTTGGAAATCCTAAATCCAAGATGCCCCCTTGCAACAAGAGGAGAGGGCTACGATTACAAGTGTATAATTACGCTATTGTGCATAGGCCAGGGAAAGACAAGAATCCCCTGACTACTTCTAACGAGTGCCAGTACAGTGTCACAGTACAACGTCTGAGGCCTTTGTTAACTTTATAGTAAAGTGTTGGAAAATGGCCCTCTCTGAAGGGTTATCCCAAATTTGTTGCCATACTCCTCCCCTTTTTGCTGAACTCTTTTTGTTGGATTTAGGACTGTGAGCACTTTACCACTGCTAACAAGTGCTAAAAAGTGTACGTGCTTTCTCCTCTAAACATGGTATAATTGGTTTACACCTGTTTAGCATCTTTAATTTACTCGTAAGTCCCTTGTAAAGTGGTACACCATGCACCCAGGGCCTGTAAATTAAATGCTACTAGTAGGCCTTTCAAACCTGTCTCAGGCCTGCCATTGCAGGGCTTGTGTGCAATTTACTGCCACTTCTGTTGCCATTTAAAACCTCTTGCCAAGATTTGAACCCCCCTTTTATTGCACATAAGGCACCCCAAAATTAGACCATAGGTAGCCCTAAGGGGAGTGTTCTTTGTAACTTAAAAGTGGGACATGTACTTTCACATTTTATATGTCCTGGTAGTGACAAACAGCTACATTTGTTTTTCACTCCTCTCATAGGCTAGCATTGGGAATTCCTTAAAACACGTGAAAGCTGTAACTCCTGATTAGAAAGGAGTAGCTAATTCATGTTTCACTGCTATGGAATGGTAATGATAAAGCCTATTTAGTGGTAAAGTTGGATTTGACATTACTATTTCAGAAAGGCCACTTTTAGAAAGTGGACATTTCTCTGCTCTTACTGCTCTGTGGGCCTTGCATTCTGTCGCCAATACACGTCTGGGCTAGGTGACAGCTACACTTTATGCATTCCCTCTATACAGCCACCAACACAGGAAGGGTGGGTGTGACAGAGGACTGATCTGCATTCATCTGCATTATGATAGCCTTCGTGGGCAGGAAGGGGAGAGAGAGATAACACTTACATCTGAATAGACTCTGTCATGTCCCCACACAAAGGACTGATTACCCCCACAGATAGCCTGGCTGACAGGGTTGGAATCTGTGCACTTCAAGGAGCTGCTTTAAAGGTATCCACGCTTCAAAGGCACATTTGGGTATAAGTATTGGAGCTCTGACACTACCAAATCAGTACACTACTTGGCCTGGGAAGAACTTTTCTGGAGTGAAGACTGCTGTGCTGTAAGTATTGGCCCTTTGCCTTGATTTACTGTTCTGAGGAACTGCTTCTGTGCTTTGCTGAGCTGCTCTGCTGAGGACAAGACTGGACCCATCTCACTTTAATCCAGAGTGACTCCAAGGGCTTGCTGGTTTGCCTCCTTTTTTCTGAAGTCTCAGGGAGACAAGAGATTTCCTACAATCCTGCTGATGCTGCTGAACTCTGCCATCTTTGAATCCTACCATTGTTTCAGGTGCCCCCTCTAGTCCTGGGCCTCAGAAGTGGATTCTGCAGCCGTTCTGCAAAAAAACGGACACATCATCAGCTTTGCGCTGAGCGGAACTGACACATCGCCCTTCGACACAGATGCTGTTCGACGACAGCAGTTCTACAGCATTAGTGGCCCGACTACAATGTTATGCGCGGCTCGACGACGGATTGCATGCATATCAATAGAGCTCGATGATGATGCAACCACCCGAATATGTAGAAAAGATCAATGCATCGTGCCCTGAGCGTCAACGCTGTGCTCCATCCAAGGTATTTTTTCAGCCGGATCTGGGTGAGTCTGTAGCGGGCCTGCCCTCCATCTTGGTTGACCTGAACTTTGGATTTACCCCGGTCTCTCGTGACCTCAAGTAACCTGTTAGCACTGTTGACTTCTAAGCACTGTCTTTGCATTTATTCTTTAAAAAATCATATCTCGACTTTTACTGATTGGATGTTCTTTCTTTTGGTCTTGTTTTACTCAGATCAATATTCTCTATGTTTCTAAACCTCGTGTGGAGTCGTTTTGTGGTGTTTTCGTTGTGTTACTGAGTGTGTGTTGCACAAATACTTTACAAATTGTCTCTTAGGTTATGCTTGCCTGCTCTATGGCAAGCTACCGGAGGGTGAGCACAGGTTAATTTACAGTGTGAATCTAACTTACCCTGACGAGGATTTCTGTGGTCCCTACTTGGAAAGGGAGCATACCTCTGCCAACTAGAGGCCCAATTTCTAACACTAGTCAAGCATCCCTGCAACTCTTTCAGTGGAGCAAATTCTTGCTGCTACAAATACAGATCGAGATCTGTGTTTTCTCAAGGACAGTATTGCCCAACAATCCTGGAAGAAACACTCTTGACCACTTACAGATGACTTTGAATACCAAAAGTGTTAGACCCGGCCTTGTGGCATGGCCATCCCTGACCCCTAGCCACACCCCCTGACCTGTACACCTCATTCAGTCCCTCAGTACACGGCCTAGCCGGTCCTGCCCGCCAGGACCCACACACACCCGACCCGGACTTCCCTGTCCGTGCCCTCCATCTTCCCAGCACCACAGGGCCCGCGTGCCCACTTCATTCACCTACGATGGCCGCCCGGCTCCAGCGCAACCCAGGCCTAGAGGCGCCACCCAGGCTGGGGAACATCGCGCTCCCATGGAGTGAGAGAGGGAGGAGCAGTTTCCATCGCACCTCTGGCCTCCCCTCGGGAGATGGGTTTCGATCGGCCCTCCGGCCTCCCTGAGGGCTGGCTCCACGCCTGCTGAGTGTCTGGGACTCCTCCCGACCCGGCCCTGAAAAGGATCAAAGGACAACATGGCAGTAAACTCCAACGAGCGGCCCCCAGGCGCTAAGACCCCTGCCTACACGGACCCCGGACATCAAAGAGGAGTTCACCTATAACAAGAGGTGCTCTGGGACTATCTGGAGATTCGACTCTGGAACGACGAGAGCCCTGCTGACGTGGTCGCGGCTCCCTTGCAACCTCGGAACCTCTGAGCCCTGCTGAGTGACTCGCGGCTCCCCTGAAGATCGTAAGATCTACGAACTTGTGCTTGAGCCCTGCTGAGTGACTCGCGGCTCCCCTGAAGATCGTAAGACCTCCAAACTTGTGCTTGAGCCCTGCTGAGTGACTCGCGGCTCCCCTGAAGATCGTAAGACCTCCAAACTTGTGCTTGAGCCCTGCTGAGTGACTCGCGGCTCCCCTGAAGATCGTAAGACCTCCGACCTTGTGCTTGAGCCCTGCTGAGTGACTCGCGGCTCCTAAAGACTACCTCGGTCCGGCTGGACCGCAGTGTAACCCCCAGCTCGAGGATTGTGAGCTGTGCGTTGGGTACGCCCCTGCATTTGATCTGGATCCCCAAAGACTGTCCCGCTACCCCCTTTTCCCTACCGAGACTCTCTGAGCCCGTGCTCTATTTGTACATATCCACCTTGGTGATCATAAAGATCCGACGTAGCTGAGTAGATAAAAGATCTGTTCCCAAGAACCTACCGTGTGGTGTCTCTTTGTCGTGTGGTGCCGTGTGTGCGATCCTAGATACGAGACTCTTCCCCTGAGGAGTCTCCCGCCAGTGCCCGGCTACGTTACCCCGAGGGTAGGTCTCAGGGTGTTCAGGTAACCTCCCTGTCTCCCCTGGGGTCGCCTTCTAACATTGGTGGCAAGCGACGGGATTTGGGCCCATCATCTAGAGATCGTACCGTAAGCGGCTGACGCACTACCGGCAAAAACGGCAGAAGAAAACGCCATGAGTCTCACAGAAACCAACGCGAGTGCTGTGTTCCAGGCGGAACAACTGGAAGAGTACACGCACAAAGAACTGAAGCAATTCTGCAAAGAACTAAAAATCGCTACCACTGGTCTCAACACCAAAGAAGATATGCAGAAAGCACTGAAAGCTTGGGTGGAATCCGGAGCCCCCCGCCCAGAAGGAGCGGTGGAGCTCCACGACAAAGCTGGACTCTCCCCAAGAGAAAGCAGCAGCAACCAGGTACGAAGCTTCGTACCAGACGGGGGTCTATCCCCGGAAGAACTCACAGACAGAGAGAGAAGTCGTAATCACGAACTCGAACTGGCCACACTAAAAATTGAGGGCGAGTTGAAATTAGCTGAGAAGAAGCTAGCAGTGGAACAGATGCGAGTACAAGGCGAACTGGAAGAGAAGAAACTCCAACGAGAGCACGAAGGATGAAGACTTCAACTGGAGCACGAACGCAGCTTGAAAGAAATCGAGCTCAAGGCAAGGAGCGAAGAAGCTCGACCCCCGGAGAACCGGGGGGCGCCACCACCGGCAGAACAGAAGGTCCACATCCCCAAAGATGTGGTCAAGGAATATTACAAAAACGATGACATCCAACAATGGTTCAAGGCCTACGAGGTTGCCATGACCTCCCACCGAGTCCCGCAGAAAGATTGGGGCGCCAGTTTGTGGGGCCGATTTTTGAGCGAGGGGAGAGACACCCTGCTCGACCTACCATCCTCCATGCAGACCTCCTACAGCCACATGAAGGAGGCCCTCCTCACAAGGTATGGCCTCACCCCGGAGATGTACCTGCTGAGTGACTCGCGGCTCCCCTGAAGATCGTAAGACCTCCGAACTTGTGCTTGAGCTCTGCTGAGTGACTCGCGGCTCCCCTGAAGATCGTAAGACCTCTGAACTTGTGCTTGAGGCCTGCTGAGTGACTCGCGGCTCCCCTGAAGATCGTAAGACCTCCGACCTTGTGCTTGAGCCCTGCTGAGTGACTCGCGGCTCCTAAAAACTCCCTCAGTCCGGCTGGACCGCAGTGTAACCCCCGGCTTGAGGATTGTGAGCTGTGCGTTGGGTACGCCCCTGCATTTGATCTGGATCCCCAAAGACTGTCCCGCTACCCCCTTTTCCCTACCGAGACTCTCTGAGCCCGTGCTCTATTTGTACATATCCACCTTGGTGATCATAAAGATCCGACGTAGCTGAGTAGATAAAAGATCTGTTCCCAAGAACCTACCGTGTGGTGTCTCTTTGTCGTGTGGTGCCGTGTGTGCGATCCTAGATACGAGACTCTTCCCCTGAGGAGTCTCCCGCCAGTGCCCGGCTACGTTACCCCGAGGGTAGGTCTCAGGGTGTTCAGGTAACCTCCCTGTCTCCCCTGGGGTCGCCTTCTAACAAAAAGTAAAAAAATGTGAGCAAGGAACTCTCTGTCACACAAGAAGGCATTATATTAGGAGGTTCTAGAATTGTCATTTCAAAGAGTCTGCGACAACAAGTCTGTGAACTTACCCAGGAGGGTCATCGTGGCATTGTCGCCACCAAGAGAGCTCTTCGAGACTGAGTGTGGCTTCCTCGCCTTGACAAAAGAGTTGAAAGAGAGTTAAAGGCCTGTCATTTGTGCAACTGCTTCTCTCCCAAAATAACGCAACATTCATTAGTTATATCTGTTCTCCCGAAGCAGGTATGAGAGAAGAGTGCAGTTGATTTCTTTGTACCTCTTAACAATGGCCATCATCTAATGGTAGTTGTTGATGAGTACTCAAGGCCTGTCATCAACCACATATGACAAAGTCATTAGCACATTAAAAACATTTTTGCAACATGGGGTGTTCCCCTCTAATATTAAGTCAGACAATAGCCCACCTTTCAACAGTTGAGAGTTTAAAGAGCTTCTCACTAACATGAATGTCAGACATCAGAAAAGTACCTCTTTCTGGCCACAGGCCAACGACGTTGTCAAACACTTCATCGGAATATTAAAGAGAGGGGAAACATCCATTACAACGCAGTCATTACATCACACTGCTTTTACAACACAACTGTTGCAAAGCAACTGCCTTTACATTGCATGCCTTTACAACGCCAGCCATTACAACGCATTTCACTACAACACATGCCATTACAACGCATACCATTACAACGCATGCCATTACAACGCACTATAAGGTAAGTAATGGAGATTGTTAATTTTTAGGGTGGGTATGGGTTTTAGGGTAGATGGGAATAGTAATTTTTATCCCTACGCTATCCAACACTTTCCCTATTGTTGCACTCACTGGAGTGGGAATAGTAATTTTCACCCCTACACTATCCAACAGTTTCCCTACTGTTGCACTCACTGGAGTGGGAATAGTAATTTTCACCCCTACGCTACCCAACACTTTCCCTTCTGTTGCACTCACTGGAGTGGGAATAGTCATTTTTACTCCTACCCTATCAAACACTTTCCTGCTGTTGCACTCACTGGAGTGGGAATAGTAAATGTTACCCCTACACTATCCAACACTTTCCCTACTGTTGCACTCACTGGAGTGGGAATAGTAATTTTTACCCCTACGCTATCCAACACTTACCCTACTGTTGCACTAAAAGTATTATGTGTTGTAATGGAATGCGTTGTAATGGTAGTTCTTTAAAAAAGCGTTGTAATGGCATGTGTTGTAAAAACATGCAATGTAATGGTAGTTGTGATGTGGAAATGTGCTTTTTAATGAGCACACCGGTGCAGGGGTCACCCTTCTCTGTCCACGGGTCCGTAGACCAACAAAATGGAGATTTGCACTGAAGCTGGAATTCAAATAACAAGTTTATTAATCACTCATGAGTGGGACTTCGTCCACACAGCACTCTCAAGTGCTGCCTGAGGTAGTACATGGAATACGCAGACCATGGGACCTATATACAGAGTGTGTTGCAGAGTAAGCATGTAGTTACAAATAGAAGGTACAAGCATACACAGGAATAGTTACAGCCAGTCATGGGCAGATGGGTAATCACTTAGTCAGCAAAGTGGGAGGGAGAACAGAACTGCTTACTACAGTAGAAAACAGTTGACAGTTATATCTTTAGCTAGGTGCATTCTAGCAGCTGCAGGCCTTTTCTCAGCACGTACATTGCTTTGGCTCAGTACAGAAGGAGTTAACTAAAGCTGATGACTCAAGCAGAATAGAAGGGCAAGCAACAGTGATGATGGAAGAATTACATAGCTAATAAAATGCATGCCACAACCAGGATGGCTTCAGCTTATGCTAACGGAAATTATTTCGGATTTCCACAGTGATGTAAAAACTGCGTTGTAAAAGCATGCCTTGTAATTGTTTGCGTTGTAACCTCATATATTCTAAAGAGAGTAGTTCAGCAAACTACACTAGAAGGAAATTATCTCAAATCAGGTCTAAGTTCAGACCTTCGTGCCTACAGATCAACGTCTGATTCCATTAGAGGTGAATGCCCTGCCACCTTGATGTTTGGGAGAGCCATTGGAACCAAATTGCCACAATGGGCCACTCATAGGGCGACAGATGCAGATGAGATCCGCACAACGGATTCTCTGCACACGTCCAGAATGAAGTTCTATGCTGATAAACGCTGACGTGCTTGGCATACGGTTTTCAAGGAAGAAGACCGGGTCTTGGTCAAGCCAAAACCGAAACGCAAGTTTGATGCTCCATTTGATGCTGAACTTCTGGGGTTTGTGACAAGCAAAGGTCATATGGTGACCGCTCAACGTCCCGGAAAGTCCATCACAAGAGGTTCATCACACTTCAAGCACATATCTCAATGTTCGTCAGCTCCAGATATCAGAAGTGAGACCTGCCCACCTGAAAGTCCAGAGAACCTACCTCCCACGCATACCTTTGCTTCCATGGTGCTTGAGGCAGGCCCCTCTCCTCCGCTTAATCAACCTGGCATGACTATGTCTGGAAGACTGGTTCAAGCCCGTCGATGAATCATTGAGGAACTATGATGTATATGTGTAATATTTGTACTCTTTATTTAGCAGAGGGGGAGATGTGGTGTCTTGTACACATGTATAGCGGGACCAGTGTTCCCCTTAAGGCACACTCATACCTCTGTTCCCCCGAGCGCGCAGTGTCATGTGCGGAGCGGGCATACACACACAGCACATCCTGTGAGAGTGTGCGCGCCGCCGCTTTGAAAAGGCGAGCAACACGAAACACAGGCATTTCCTGGTTGCAGAGGGCGACGGAAATGACCTTCTGTCACAGGACTCTTACTTGAAGTTTCCCAGATTCTTCACAGGAGCAGAATGATGCTATTCCCAATGCCTCTCCAAGTCTACCCCAAACTCCCCAAGAATATTTCTAGGAAGTATGAGGAGATTCCCGGGGGGGGGGAGGAAGGGGTAGAGGACAGAGAAGAGACAGCCTTGTCTTCTAAATCTGGTGCCTTGTGTACTGCCCTTTTTCTGGCTTGCTTCGTGCGCTGCTTTTCTGTATTGGACACTGTAATATAAAACAACAATTAGTAGAGTCTAAAACATTTTCTATAAACTATTTCTGCACATTTCTAACCCTTCTAGAACATACCCTTTAGAGACAGGGCTATTACCTCTCTTCTGTTAATCTTGTTGTCTTGAGCTATTACTCCACTATGTTTTCTGTATTAGTATTTTAAACGTAGTAAGTTCTGTGGGAAAGTAACAATGATATTACATATCTGCTATTCTTACATTCTATAGCCTGTAACATAGTTCTTAAACTAATAACCTTTTTCTTTGTTTTTCTTTTCTTTAGGTGCTGAAGAGATGAGGGAACATGACAAGGCCAACTGACGCAGTTTTTCAGGTACTTTATTTTCAATAAACTGTTAATAGATTGTTGCCTTGTGCTACTTAAGGTTATCTAATTATTCTAACAGGAAAAACTGCTACTAGAAAACTATTCACACTAGAAACTCTGTTGCCATAACATATGCTGTGACTTTTTCTAGGAGGGTACTTGCGTGACTGACGACTTTCCCTGACAGCTGACGAAGACTTCTGCAATGCGTGAGGAATGAACTCCCGGTTCAGGAATGTGTAGAGATACTTCTTTTCTGTGGACTCTGGATTTCAATGCGTAGCGAGAAGACTATGCTACCGCCGGGGATAAACGATCCAAAAAGGTCACTAACTACTCTCAAGCTACCACGGACGTAGCACGAAGCACTGCTGCTCGCCTGATGGTCCTGGTGAAGTGCGCAGAGCTGAGAGAGAGCGTGAGCCTCAGCTGTGCTGGAATCCGCGTGCTCACAATAGAAAGGCTGCAGCGCTAACCTTAGCGCTGGCAGCCATCTTATTGGACTGCACTTTTACTAAAGCAGTCCAGGACAGGTTGTGTATTGTAGCCCCCACTGACTGGCCTCAACTCTTGGGATGAGGACGCTGATTCCTGACAGTACCCCTCCGCAAGGGGGTTTCCCCAGGTTTCTCCTTGAGGGGACATTGTTCATGGAAAGCTTTTACTAGTCTTGGGGCATGAACATTAGGCTGTGGTTCCCAGGATCTCTCTTCAGGTCCGTAGCCTCTCCAATCAACCAAATAGTACAACTTTCTATTGTTCCACTTGGAGTCTAGGATCCTCTTTACTTCAAACTCCTCTCCGTCTGCAGTTGGAATTGGTTTGAGACGAGTTCTGGGCCTGAGATACGGTGAAGATTTCTTTAACCCGTTCCCCGCTCATGACGGAACCACTCCGTCATGAGCCACGGGCGCCGTGTGCTCATGACGGAGTGGTTCCGTCATGCTGCGGCCGTTGGCGGCCACTCCTCCCACGCGGCGCTAATTCCCCGCCTGTGCGGGCGATTAGCGCAGTGGGTGGAGTCATGACGGAACCACGCCGTCATGAGCACAGCTCACCCGTGACTCATGACGGCGTGGTTCCGTCATGAGCACAGCGGCGCCGTCAAGCCCCCAAACCCCCCCAGCGCTGTGGCGGAATTCGCGCCGCAGCGAAGGGGTTAATAAGGGGACGTGAAAAGCTGCGTGAATTTTTAATTGTGCAGGCAATTTTAACCTATAAGTCACTGGATTTAACTTCTTCTCTACTTCAAAGGGGCCTATAAAGCGAGGTTGGAATTTCCAATTTCCTTTTAGTTTAACATTTTTGGTGCTAAGCCAGACCTTGCTCCCTATTGAATAATTATCTCCTAATCTTCTCTTCTTATCTGCATAACTTTTGTACAATTCTTTAGATTTTTCTAGCTAGATGGCAGCCTCGCTGTCGGCCGAGTGAGCTGGTTATCTGACGTTCTCCTGGCTAACTTCACATCCCCTCCTTACCCGGTCCTGAAGCAATGCAGCGAGGGAAAAAATAATTGCTGTGGCCTCTCGGCATGATTTGGCGCTCATGGCTGTGGCTTTGGGCATTACCTTCACCTTCGAGGCTGGTTTACGCGGGCCCTCTCTTTCCCGCAACAGGTACTGCTGCTATCACCCGCTCGATCCTCCCGTCGCCGCCTAAGACCTCCACCAGAAGCGCTAGGACCCGGGGACTGCTCACAGGCTCTGGGAGCCCTGGGAAAAATGTTTTGGATGGTGATGGTGCAGATGCTGGAGCATGCCGGTCTGCTGCGGGGGTACCTACTGGATCTTCAGGAACTGGGGAGTGAGCAGGCAAAGGAGGCGCCCTGGGTCGTGGGCGTCAGACGGTCCCCGCGATATTTAAGGCACAGGCTGGAAAATACAAAATTAAATTGCGTGAGATCCATCTGTTGGAGGTAATGCCGCAATAAAAACTGCAACGATACCGGTCACATCAGGGACATCCAGAGCACTTGAGGAAGGGCTTATTCAAGGTACTGTATCTTAATCTTTGGTGGATGTGAAAGAGCAGAGCACGGAGAGTGCGGGAAGGGGGGGACGCTAGAAGGTACATGGCGACCTCCTGACATCAGTGGGTTTGACGATAACCAAGATACTCGGATTATTGCTGCGGGGCCGTCGGGGGCAGATGATGGAATGTCTGATAAGCAAAAAGAAATAAGCTTTATGGGAACTGTAGTTTCTCAAGATAGTAGACAGGAAAAAGCGGTGGTGGGCCAGAAGGATGGGAATATCCTTAGCAAGAGGGCTGAAATATTGGGCCATCAAGAAGAGCGCTTAACCTCGGCTTTGTAAAGGAGCGGGACTCAGGGGATAAGCTTTATTCCATGTCGGATCACTCCAATTCCATGGGGGATGATAGTTTCGGAAAAGACTGGGCTGAAGATGAAAGCGATACAAGCAGTTTGCGACCTGAAGAGGAAGAGACACACACTCCTGATACAGTTCGCACGCAAAGGGAGCAAGATGAAGTCTTACCACACAAGGCTCTAGGCTCAACCGGCTCAATGACATGGGACTACACTTTTTCCCCTAAATTGGATGGGAGTGAAGCA
This sequence comes from Triturus cristatus, assembly GCF_964204655.1. Lineage (NCBI taxonomy): Eukaryota > Metazoa > Chordata > Amphibia > Caudata > Salamandridae > Triturus > Triturus cristatus. The sequence continues at coordinate 617,857,121 of NC_140588.1, read as the reverse complement.
GTGGCCGGAGGGGCACCTATAGAAACCGTAAGTGTAAACCTAGGTGACCCTGATGAAATTACACTTTCCACTATGTATCAGAGTATGATGGCTCATCGGGAGGAGACCCGGCTGGAGAGTTTACGTACTCAAGGTCGCAAATTACAAAATTCAATACGCAGGGTCGCAAAGACTTGCTCTGATTTTGCAGTCAGGATTGGTGAGGCTGAAGCTAGAATATCTACGCTTGAGGATGAGCTGGCCGTGCAAAAAACTCTTACTGATTCCCTGAAAGCCCAGAAGGAAGACATGCTTTGTAAATTAACAGATCTTGAGTATCGATCAAGGAGGAATAACCTGCGGATTTTTGGCATCACTGAGGGCAAGAAGGGTTCTGACGTTCGGCAGTTTGTGATTGAAGTCTTTGTGGAAGCATTTCCTGAACTCAGGCAATGGGACTGAAAAGTCGTTTCCTTTTAACCAATGTAAAAAAGGGGGACAAGCTACTGATAGGCCGGGGGCTATTCTTATATGTCCCAACAAGTTTTTGGGCCGAGAGGCATTATATGATCTGGCCAGACCGGACATGTAAAGGGTGGGAAAGGGTTGTGAATTTTTTGTTAGACCCGATTTTTGTCAGGTGACAGTTGAGAAAAGATTATAACAAGGAAACAGTGGTTCCTGTGGAAAATATACAACTATGTATGATAATACTTATGCACAATCTCGATAAAAAAGGGTTGTAATGATGTCATAGAAAGAGGGACCAGACACACTAAGGGTTTACACATGTACATTTATATTATTTACACAATGTATATCAACATTATTATACAAAAGAAAAGAAGAGCATTTGTGAAATTATACAGGCACTTTACACAATAACAAGTGCTGTGATAGTGGTAAATGTTTTTTAAACGAACCACTATCACAGCACTTGTTATTGTGTAAAGTGGCAGTATAATTTGAGGAAATATTAATTTTGGTCGTTTTCAGTGAAAAAAATACGTGAAACCTTGTAAATATTGCCACATTGTGTCACTCAACTGTTAGGTTCATGCTACACTTAGGACACCTTTTCACAAATGCTCTTCTTTTCTTTTGTATAATAATGTTGATATACATTGTGTAAATAATATAAATGTATATGTGTAAACCCTTAATGTGTCTGGTCCCTCTTTCTATGACATCATTACAAACCTTTTTTATCGCGATTGCGCATAAGTATTATCATACATAGTTGTATATTTTCCACAGGAACCACTGTTGCCTTGTTATAACTAACTACCCTGGTTCCGCTGTGAGTAGGGTTCCCTTGTTCTCCCCTTTCGAGTTGAGAAAAGATGGCAGTTGCGCCAATTGATCCCATTGCTTCAGGCAAAGGGGCCGCAGGTGTTTTTGGTCAATTCTCCTAAATTGAAAGTGGTATTCCTGAGTCAGACACCATTTTTTTCTTCAGAAGTTTTAGCAAAATAATTTTTGCAATCAATATAGAGTGGGCACGCAAATTTGATGGCTTTGGCACCTTATGTCGAGTATGGGTCGGCTATGTGATGCCTATTCTATACTTACTAAGGTACGAGAATCGGGTTTCCTTTGGTTTTTTTTTGTGTATGCCTTGTCTTTTACCTTTCTTCACCCTATTGGGGGGGGAGATTGGTCCAGGAGAAATGGGTGATGACCTAGCTCTTCATCACCAAGGTCTTTATGACTCATGAGGTGGGTGGGAGGTGGGCTCCAGGATGGAGGGTAGGTGGGGGGGTGGAGTGCCGGGGGACTAGGGGGGTATGGTGGGAGCACTGCTGGTGTTTTTCATATATTGTCATGGCATTTGTCTCTATGTAAGAATGGAAGTAATGAAAGTAATTCCTGGAATAACTCGCAAAGCATATCTGCATTGTTTGTACTGTTTGGCTAGTCCTGATAAAGAGTGTGTATCACATAAGGATGATGGATAGAAGGGGTAGAATGCGTATCTGTTCACTGAATATATGTGGCTTGAACGACAGGAAAAAAAGAGGTTTATCGGCGAAGGTTATACAATTTATGCAGATAGATGTGTTATGTCTGCAAGAGACCCATATACCATGGAGCAAACGTGGCTGGCTGAAGGATTTGGGCCTTGACTTATTGGCGTGTACTTGTCAAGGTACTACAACTAGGGGGGTGGCTATTCTAGCAAAGCGTGGTGTTGGAATTTGTAAGCGAGTTAAGGAGGATAGATTGAGGTGGTGGGTGATTGTGGAACTTATAATTAATGAAGCCCCTCTCTCAATCTGCTCGATATAAATGGATCAAACCTGGACGATCCGGAAGTTTTGAATCATCTAAGCGTAGAACTGGCTCTATGGCCGCATCCGTTAATCTTCGTTGGAGATTTCAATATTCATTTGGATAGTAATGTCAATCTTCTCAGTAATTCTCCATATCAAGGAAGAAAGGTCAGAAGCTTTAAGGCTCTCCAAGGATTAGTTAGGGAACACGGGTTGGTTGATGCCTGGTATAGGCATGGACAAGAGGATCCAGGGTTCACTTTTTATTCGTGCCCTCATAATAAATTAGTCCGCCTGGATTCTTTTTTTTATTTCACATCAAATGGTTGAGAGAATTAGCACTGAGATCTCCCCTAGGGTCATTTCAGATCACAACCCACTAGTAGTAGAATTCCCAGTAAGCTGCACTTTAAGAATTCAAAGGACGTGGACTTTTGAAAGGAAATTGCTGCTTGATCAGGCATACTGTGAACATATGGCTAAGTGGATTGTGGAATTTTTAAATATAAATAGGAACACTGCTTCTGAAATTATAGTCTGGGATGCGTTTAAAGTGGGCGCACGTAGTGAGACTCTTAGGTTTTCTATTCACCGGCGGAGGGCTGTACAGGAGAAGATATGGGGATGGGCCAAACAGCTCAGGTCGGCTGAGATTGAGCTCATGAGGAAAATAGGGAAAGGTCAACATACAGAAGAGTGCCGACAGTCAACAGCTATTATGAAATCCAGAGTACATCAGCATTTCAGGGAAGAGCTCGCTATTAAGTATGTGCAGCATAGGGCTGAAATATATGAACTTGGTGAAAATACTGGGAGGGTCCTGGCAAAGCGTTTACAACAGAGGGAAGTATCAAATAGAATCTGCAGGATCAAAGATCATCTCGATCAGATTCAGGACTCTCCAACAGGAGTTCTGGATGTATTTCAGAATTTTTACCGGCAACTTTATACTGAGGAAGCAGATGTGATTGGGGAAGAATCTCCAGAGGAGTTTTTTAAAGATCTTGAAACAGCGAAGGTTACATGTGACCAAAATTAGATTCTTGCAGCCCCGATTACATGGGAAGGGGTCGAAAGTGCTATAACTTCTTTAGCTATGAGTAAGGATGTGGGTCCGGATGGCATTCCTTTGGAATTTTATTGGACATTCCGTCAATCACTTCGGCTAGATATTGTGTCTCTAGTTCAGCTGGCTCAACGGGGGCGCACTCCTGACTCTTGGCAAAAGACTACCATAGTAGTATTCAAAAAGAAAGACAAACCTATACTTAACCCATCATCATACAGACCTATCTCACTCATTAATTCTGATAGTAAGATTTATTCCAAAATAATAGCCTCTAGGTTAGGATAGATTATCACCCCTTTAATTTCCATCCGCCAACATGGGTTTATCCCAGGTAGGGACACGACTGATCATGTTAGACGTGTCATTGCCCTTCTTGACTGGGCTCAGGCCACAGAACCACCGTTAGGGGTGGTCCTGTTGGACGCGGAGAAATCGTTCGACAGGGTCTCCTGGCGGATTCTGTGGTCTGTCCTGCGATGGAAAGGGTTGTGTACTGAATTTATTCAAGCAGTACAGGCACTTTATCTATTACCTGAGGCTGGGATCCGTATATCGGGACAGGAATCGAAACCATTTAGTATAAGTAGAGGCACTAGGCAGCGGTGTCCATGTTCTCCCCTGTTGTTTGCCCTATATATTGATCCTTTTCTTAATAAATTAGAAATGAGTATGACTATTAAACCAGTGAAGATTAACAATACGGAGTTTAAAACACTGGCGTGTGCCGATGATATTCTGATACTTACTAGTGATATAATCTCGGCTTTCCCAGCAGTGAAAGCTTTGGCAGAGCGATTTGGGGTCTCTTCAGGGTACAATTGACAAGACTCAGATCCTTCATTCTGATACTATGTTCCCTGCAGATCTCCCAATTGCATCTGAAGCAATGTATTTGGGGGTTAAGATTACAGCAGCGGTGGACCGAATATTCGAATTGAATATTATGCCAATGATTGATTCTGCTAACAGGACACTGGAGAGGTTAGATCATTTACATCTAATGTCATTAAAATGTTGGGTTCCCCTAAATTCTTATACCTTTTCAGGACCATCCCTCTGGAATTTTCTACATCTTGTCTTGCAAGGGCAGAGAAGGTGTGTTCTAGATTTTTATGGGGGTATCATAGACCGAGAAGGGCGGCTAAGTGGATATTCCAAGACTGGGGGGGGGGGTTGGGGCGCACCCAATTTCCTTCTTTATTATTGGGTGGCAATTCTGCAACATATGGGGATACTTGTAGTCGGGGCTAAGGTTGAAATTCCGGCGGCTGTCAGACCAACTATATATGAAATAGGACTGTGGGATAAAGCAAAGCAATGTTTAGTTAAGATACTAGAACCCAGCTACTACAAAAAGACTAGATTCAAAATAATCAAGGCGGCTTACTCGATCTGGAGACCGATACGGGGCAGATTGAAGATTTTAAATATAAATGTGTACACTCCATTCTCGGCTTGTGGTACCTTGCCATCAATTTTCCAAGACCAAACTACTTTTAGATGGGGGTATACTGGAATTAATGTTTTGGGGGACCTATTTAATGAAGGCCAAATAGCCTAATTTATGTTTCCACAAGAGAGGTTTGGTCTTTGCAAACAAGATTTTTTTAATTGTTTGCAGATTCAGAGCTTTTTGGGGAGGAACACGCAAGGGTCAGACTTAAATCTTGAAAAGATACGTTTGGTGGAAATGATACGAACTAAATCTCGAACTGGGAAAATGTATCAAAATGTATTGGATGCTCTCCCCGATGACATAAGTAGACAGACTACCAAATGGGAGAGAAAGTTCGGGAAGGAAGGAATAAACATAGAGGACTCACTTGAATTATCCAATCAGATCTAAATGACAGGAAGTCTTAGGAGTCAACATTATATGCCCATTTTCGACCTTTATTATAAACCTGCATAGATAGCTAAATGGGGGGGAATGTGGCGAGGTGAATGTAGCAGATGTGGGTTGCAGGCTGCTGATACCATACACATGTTGTATTCCTGCCCTAGCTTAGTGAAGTTTTTACAGGATATTGAATCTTTTTTTAATACGGTTTTAGGTATCCCGTTAATAATAACACCAGACCTTGTGATTTTGGGCATTGAGTGTAATACGGGGGTAAATGTGAGGATGAGATCCGAGATCAGATTTGTGTTTATTGCTATGGCTATCGTGCGCTTATGCATTACCTCTCGGTGGATAAGCTCTCACTCTCCTACTTTCTTTAACTGGCCGTATAGGATATTGGCTATATACAATATTGAATCTTCAGTATATAGGTTAAGAGGACCTAAGAGAAGAGAGCAGGGGCAAAAAAATCTGGGCTTCAATTGCAGGATGGATAGAGTAAACCAGGATGAGACAATCTAAAAGCAGCGGAATGCTCCTTTTGTCTTTTGTTTCTTTTCTTTTTCGGGTCTGCACTATGAAATTATGCAACACATTTTTATTGCTGATTTTTCTATTGTATCGTAAAAGCTTCAAAATATTGTTTTCTGATGAACTTGCCATGACATGTAGATATAATATTGGAAAAATGAAAACAAATAAAAAAAAAAAAAAGTCTAGCTCTATCATGAGTTTCACTTAAATGTCTGACCAAATCTATTGCTACTGGGACTGAAACGTCATCAGTAATGATCATCAGGTTTGGGTGTTGACCATAATTTAAATAGACTGGAGAGTAACCTGTAGCACTATTTTTGGAATTATTGTGTGCAAATTCTGCTGCTTAGAGGAGCTCTGGCCAATCCCCTTCCTGATCTAACAAAAATAGTCTTAGATACTGTTCTAGCTCTTGATTTGCCCTCTCAGTCTGTCCAGCTGTCTCTGGGTGGTAGCTAGTGGAGAATCTAGTTTCAATATTTAACCCCTGGGTAAAGACCTTCCAGAAATGAGACAAGATCTGAGTGCCACGGTCTGAAATTAGAACCTTAGTGATCCATGTAAAATCACTGTTAGACCTGGCACCTTGGCGTGGGTCTCCCTTCCATTTTTGTTGTTATCATGTGTTTTTGCTGGTGTTAGAAGCTTTGGGCACTGTGCCACTGCTGTCCAGTGCCACAGTGCAAGGGCTCCCTATTGTAAATTAATGTATGAATTAGTGATTCTATGATTGGTTGGTTTGGTTTACCTGTCAGACCCTAGTACAGTGCACCAGGAGTGCCCAGGGCTGGTAATCCAAATACTGCTGGTGGGCTTGCAGCACTGGTTGTGCCACCCACAGAAGCAGCCTGTAAAAGTGTGTCTAAGGCCTGCCATTGCAGAGCCTGCGTGCAGTCTGGTACTGTCATGCTGACTGGGCACCCACTTGCCAGTCCCTAAACCTTCCCTTTTCTCCATATCAGACACCCCTATGGTATGTGTGTGGCATGTTCTAATAGTGAATTACAGCCATTTTCGTTTTTCACTATTGCAAGGTTACCTGTTCTCCATAGGCCAGAATGGGCAATTTGATTATTACATCTTATAATCCTAACTGATTCAGGGAACTTGGTAGAAATTTGAATTTAGTATGCCTGAACTCAGAATGATACAATACATTTTTTAGTGAAGTTGGTTTTAATATTCTGTGTTTGACAATACCACTTTTAGAAAGTAGGTATTTTCTTGTCTAACCATCCAAACCTGCCTCTGCTAGGCTGTGTATTCCTTGTCTGGAGTTTAAGTGACAGGGGCTGGGGGATTCCAGGAGACAGGGTGAGTCAGCACAGGGCTGAATAGAGAGATCTGCATCTAGATGGGTGAGAGGAGTTGCACGTGGGACCTGAATAGGGCTGTGCATTTCCTCCACAATGCTGGCTCCACCTCCTGTGGTGCGTCTGATGTCTCTGCCCTGCACTCTGAAAGGAAAGAAGGAGTCATGTAAACAAAGTGCTCCAAGACTGACCAGAACTGGTTTGGACTAGGCAAAGGTCTCTCTGCCTTCAGAGAACAAAGAGAAACTTGGTATAAATATTGGGACCCAAACCCAAGAACTGTGGATCACTTTGGGAAACAAGAAGAAACCTTTGCTGAGGAGTGGAACCAGAAGAAACGGAGGAGAGACAATCCCTAAGCTGAAGTGCTGCTTGGGGGATTGGCCTGCAGTGGTTGCCTGACTGCCAAAGAAAGGAGAAAGGACTTTGTGTGCATTTTCATTCAACTTGTAAAGGATCTCCAAGGGCTTGGAAAAGAGCTTGCCTCCTGCTGAAGTCTCAGGGACAACAAACTTCACCCACCAGCTCCACAAGAGTTCTCCTGAAGTGCCTGCAGCTGTGCTGGAGTTTTTGGAGGACTTGCGTGTCAGAAGGAGCTGGAAGCGCGACTCAAGAACCAGAAGAGTGTCGCCGAACTGCCGCTGCCACTTCACAACACGAAGCGCCTCGCATTGCCTGAGAAGAGGATCGACGTCGCCGCAGACGCCACCGCATCTCCGGGAAGCGGGTCGCAGAAGAATTGTTTAGTCAACGCAGGTCCACCGAAGCACCTCGCATCGCCAGGAGAGAGGATCGACGTCGCCGCAGATGCCGCCGCATCACTGGGAAGTGTGTCGCAGGGTCTGTCGCGGCTCGTCGCTGGAGAAGAGGATCGACATCGCCGCAGACGCCACCGCATCTCCGGGAAACGTGTCGTAGGGCCTGTCGCGGCTCATCGCCGGAGAAGAGGATCAACGTCGCCGTAGACGCCGCGGCATCACCGAGAAGAGTATCGCAGGGCCTGTCACGGCTCGCATTGTTGTGGAAGCAACTCGAATCGCCCGGGGAGAGGATCGACGTCGCTGCAGACGCCGCCGCATCACTGGGAAGCGTGTCGCAGGGCCTGTCGCGGTTCGCATCGTGAGGAACCATCTCGCAGCACCGGAGAAGAGGATCGACGTCGCATCAGGCGCCGCCGCATCACCGGGAAGTGTGTCGCATCAAGAAGAAAGCGCCAACTTTGTTTATTTGCACTGGATCTTCAACGCATCACCGTCTTTGCAACACTTTCGTTGCCCTGCGTGTCACATCTAAGGTACATTGAACTCTGAGTGTCGCATTTACCATCTTAAGAGAACTAAGCTAAATTCTACTATTTTAAAGTAACAGTATTGTGGATTTTTGTTGTTTGTGGTCTTGTGATAAGTCTATATAAAGAATACTTATTTTCTATATAAAACTTGTGTGGTGTCCATCTGTAGTGTTGTCACTTGATTACTGTATGTGTTCACAAATGCTTTACACACTGCCTCTGAGATAAGCCTGTCTGCTCGTGCCAAGCGACAAGGGGGTGAGCAGGGGTTGTTTTAGGAGTGTACCCCTTTACCCTGACTAGATGCAAGGGATCCTATTTGTCACAGGTACCTACCTATGCCAAGTAGAGACCCACAAATCTCACATTGGTGGCAGCGGTGGGATTCTGGACTTGCATTTGTGACTCATGTACAGTGATTGGTGAACACTACTAGTGAGTGCAGACCAAAATGCAACCACATACTTTTGGTAGATTGTTTTTCTGGGACTTTCTATTTTTGAAAAGAACTGCCAAGTTTAACCACCATGGAGAAAGCAGCATCCATAGCATCTGTTGATTAAGATTGGGAGGAAGAGAAATTAGAATGCTACACTGTTAAACAGCTCAAGCACTTCTGCAGGAGGTTCAAAGTTTCTACAACCGGTATCTCCAGAAAGGAGGAGTTCCAAAAGGTGCTGGGGGCCTGGTTTGAAGCAAGGAACACCCCTGAGCATGTGGAGAGGGCAGATAATGCAGATGAGTTGTTAGGTGGGCCATTGGGTCCAGGATGGAGGAGAGTAGTCTCCCCAACAGGTAGCAGTGTTTCTGCCAGAGGCCTGTCCCCAGAAGAGCTGGCGGACAGGAAACAGGATGCATGAGATGGAGCTGGCCAAGCTCAAATTGGGTGGGCAACTGGAGTTAGAAAATAGGAAACTGGCCCTAGAGGAAAAGAAAATGCAGTTGGATCATGAGAAAAGTTTGAGGGAGTTGGAATTGAAAGCCAGGAGCTTAGAGATTGCTCCCTCTGGTGGCAGCACACCGTCATTGCCTGTTGCATCTAGAGTGTGTATATTCCCAAGGATGTGGTGAAATAAATTTTTAAGAATGATGATATTGGGCAGTGGTTCAAGGCCTGTGAGGTTTCCATGTCTTCCCACCGGGTCCCTGAGAAGGATTGGGGAGCGGGGTTGTGGGGGCGGTTCCTTAGTGAGGGGCAGGACACACTGTTAGACTTGCCTTCTGAAGTCTATAATTCCTTTCCCCACATGAAAGATGCATTAATGTCCAGGTATGGTTTAACTCCTGAATTGTACAGACAGAGGTTCAGAGGTTGCAAGAAGATAGAGAACAGTACCTGGGTGGAATATGTCACTTTTTTCTGCAGAGCATTGGATGTTTGGGTAAAGTGTAGCAAAGTTGATGATTTTCAGGGGCTCCTTGATTTGATTGCATGGGAGCACTTGTCCAGTAATTGTTTTCCAGAGCTACGCCAGCACCTGATTGATAGTAGGCTGACTAATCCTTGGAAGCTTGCTGATGAGGCGGACCGCTGGGTCAATACCAAGGTCCACAAGGGTCACGTGGGAGACTCAGCCAAGAGTGGGCAGGGTCCCCAGCAGAAGAGTGGGGGGGAAAAGGGTAAACAGAGGGAGTTCCAGAGAAGGCCCCAAAGTAATCCCCAAGGGAACCAAGGGAAAGGTTCCCAGCCTTCCCAAAAGAAACTGTCAGGGGCTACAAATATGGGGACCTGGGTCATAAAGCGAATGATCCCCGGTGCCGCCAGTTTGTGAAGACAGCACCCCCTGGTGCAGCCCCCCGGCAGATGGCTAGTATAGACCTGGGTGAGGAGATGGGTGCCCAAGGTGGGTGGGGGCCAGCAGAGATGTCCCTTGTCTCTTTAGGTGACTGTGAGGTGGTCTCCAGGACCCAACTGCCTGATAACACTAAGAAATACAGGCAGTGGGTGACCATCAATGGCCATAAGGTGAAGGCTTTTAGAGATACAGGAGCCAGTGTGACAGCTGTCAAGTGTCACCTGGTATCTCAAGAGCAGGTTCTCCCCAATGCATTCTATCCAGTTTTTGCAGCTGACAACACAGAGAGCCACTGCAAGGTGACTCAGGTTACCTTTGAGAGGGGGGGGGGGTCCTCTGGTACTCTTCAGGTAGCTGTGAGGCCCGCCATGCCTGTTGACTGTTTGTTAGGGAACGATCTAGAGAGCTCACATTGGGCGAAAGTGGAGCAGAGTGCTCATTTGGAAATGTTGGGTCTGCCTGACTGGGCGTGTGTCACCACACGGTCCATGGCAGCCAGTAGGGGTGCTCAAGAGGACCTGGAGCCTGAGAGGGGGGCCCAGGTACCTGCCTTAGAGAGAGGAGGCAGGGGGCGCGGGAAACCGGCCCCTGAAGTTCCCACGGTCCAGGAGGTAGCAGACCCTAAGGGAGATGCCCTGGAGCCTACAGGGGAACAGGTAGCTGAACTGGGGGACCTGCCTGAGCTGACCCATTGGCAGCAAGAAGGAGGACCCTCCAGGGAGGAGTTCTGTGAGGAGCAGAACAAGTGCCCTTCCCTCGTGGATCTGCGGCAGCAGGCTGCAGACCAGGCAGTAGGTGATCAGTCTGGGTCACATTGGGTCTACTGGGAGAATGGTCTCCTGTATTCTGAGCCTAAGGTTGCTGAGCCTGGGTCAGCCCGTGTGCTGGTGGTACCCCAGCGCTTCAGAGCCTTCCTACTGGGGCTGGCTCATGATGTGCCATTGGCAGGACATTTGGGGCAGGACAAGACCTTTGAGACACTTGTCACCCGCTTTTATTGGCCCCAAATGCGCAGGAGTTCAGATACTCACTGCAGGACATGTCAGACGTGCCAGGCAAGTGGAAAGAGTGGAAGGAAGCCCAAGGCTCCTCTCCAGCCATTCCCTGTGGTCAGCATCCCCTTTGAATAGGTGGGTATTGACATTGTGGGGCCACTGGACCCCAAGACAGCCATGGGCAACAGGTTCATCCTGGTCTTGGTGGACCATGCCACCCGGTTCCCGGAAGCCATACCTCTGAGTACAGTGACGGCCCCCGTGGTGGGAAGAGCACTGATGGGAATTTTCTCCAGAGTGTGATTCCCTCGTGAGGTGGTGTCTGACCGAGATACTAACTTCATTTCCAAGTATATGAAGTCCCTGTGGTAGGAATGTGGGATAACCTACAGGTTTACCACTCCTTACCACCCCCAAGGAAATGGGTTGGTTGAAATGTTCAACCGAACCCTGAAGGGCATGATTATGGATCTTGAGGAACCTATGAGACATAAGTGGACGTCCTCTTACTATGCCTACTCTTTGCGTACCGTGAGGTGCCACAGAAATCTCTAGGGTTCAGCCCCTTTGAGCTTCTCTGTGGACACCCAGTGAGAGGACCTCTAAGTTTGGTCAAAGAAGGCTGGTAGCAATCTCACAGGAAACCTCCCCAGGATGTATATAGCTACATGCTGGCCTTTAGGAACCAAACTAGGCGTTTCAGGCAACTCGCTGAGGCGAATCTGGAAGCCAGCCAGGAGGAGATATAGCGGTGGTACGACCAGAATGCCGCTCTGGTAGAGCTTCAGCCTGGTCAGAAAGTGTGGGTCATGGCCCCAGTGAAGCCCTGCACGCTCCAGGATAAGTGAACCAGACCCTTTGAGGTTGTGGAGCGCAAAAGTCCGGTTACCTACTTGGTGGACTTGCTGACTCCCAGGAACCCCTTGAGGGTCCTGCATGTCAACCGCCTGAAGCCCCACTTGGAGAGGTCCCAGGTGGGCATGCCCTTAGCGACAGATGGTGGAAAGGAGGAGGAGACCGAGCCTCTTCGAGACCGCCTGTCGGCGACAGAGCAAGATGGGTCAGTGGATGGTGTCAATCTCTCTTCCACCCTGACCCCTGAGCAACAGAATGACTGCCGCCAGTTGCTGGGACAGTTTTCTGATCTGTTCTCCCTGATTCCCGGTGTCACTGATTGGTGCATCCATGATGTGGACACTGGGTATAGTACACCTGTGAGGCACAAAACCTACAGAGTGACTGACAGGGTGAGAGCTTGCATCAAGGAGGAGGTCTCCAAGATGCTTGCGTTAGGGGTGATTGAGTCCTCTAACAGTCCTTGGGCCAGCCCAGTGGTCTTGGTCCCAAAGGCTGCCGCACTGGGTGCCACACCAGAACTCCAGTTCTGTGTGGACTACCTAGGGCTCAATTCAGTCACCAGGACTGACGCGCACCCCATCCCCAGAGCTCATGAGCTTATAGATCGGCTAGGGGCTGCACGGTACCTCAGCACGTTTGACTTAACGTCTGGGTACTGGCAGATCGCCTTGACTGATGGGGCAAGAGAGAGGCCAGCATTCTCCACACCAGATGGGCACTACCAGTTCCGGGTTATGCCCTTTGGGATGAAGAATGCCCCTGCCACCTTTCAGTGGTTGGTCAACCAGGTGTTGGCTGGACTGGACGAGTTCAGTGCCGCCTACCTGGATGACATCGCAGTGTTCAGCGCCAGTTGGGAAGAACATCTGCACCACCTCTGGGAAGTGTTGATGGCACTGCCAGGCCTCATGATCAAGGCGAGTAAGTGCCAGATTGGGCAGGGTTGCGTGGTGTACTTGGGACACCAGGTTGGGAGCGGCCAGGTGGCGCCCCTACAGCCCAAGATTGAAACCATCCTGGCTTGGGAGCCCCCCAAAACCCAGACAGAGGTGAGAGCCTTTTTAGGACTCACGGGTTACTACAGGAGGTTTGTCAAGGGGTATGGCAATATTGTTGCACCCTTGACCGCGCTGACTTCCAGGAAGCAGCCTAAGAGAGTGATTTGGACTGACACCTGTCAGAAAGCTCTTGAGGCCCTAAAAACTGCTATGTACATGGCACCCGTGCTCTTGGCACTCAACTTCTCCAGAGAGTTTATAGTACAAACAGACGCTTCAGAGCATGGTGTGGGGGCTGTTTTGGCACAGATGAATGAGGAGGGCCTAGATCAACCCGTAGCCTTCATCTGTAGGAGGTTACTTCCACGGGAACAGTGGTGGCGTGCTATTGAGCATGAGGCATTTGCTGTGGTCTGGGCACTGAAGAAGCTGAGACCATACCTGTTTGGGACTCACTTCTGGATTCAGACAGACCACAGGACCCTCAGATGGTTGATGCAGATGAGGGGTGAGAATCCAAAGCTGTTGAGGTGGTCCATTTCCCTACAGGGGATGAATTTCACGGTGGAACACCGCCCTGGTACAAAACACGGCAACGCTGATGGTCTGTCCAGATTTTTCCGCCTTAGTGATGAGAACTCCTAGGAGGTAGGGTAGTTCTCCCCACATTTCAGCTGACGGGGACACGTATTATACCTGGCACCGTGGCGTTGGTCTCCCTTCCATTTTTGTTGTTGCCTCATGTGTTTTTGCTGGTGTTGGATGCTTTGGGCACTGTGCCACTTCTGTCCAGTGCCACAGTGCAAGCGCTCTCTATTGTAAATTAATGTATGAATTAGTGATTCCATGATTGGTTGGTTTGGTTTACCTGTCAGACCCTAGTACAGTGCACCAGGAGTGCCCAGGGCTGGTAATCCAAATACTGCTGGTGGGCTTGCAGCACTGGTTGTACCATCCACAGAAGCAGCCTGGAAAAGTGTGTCTAAGGCCTGTCATTGCAGAACCTGCAGGCAGTCTGGTACTGTCATGCTGACTGGGCAAGTGCACCTATTTGCCAGTCCCTAAACCTTCCATTTTCTTCATATCAGACACCCCTATGGTAGGCCCAAGGGCAGGGTGCATTGTAAGGATAAGGTAGGACATGCCCTGGTGTGTGTGGCATGTTCTAATAGTGAAGTACAGCCATTTTCGTTTTTCACTATTGCAAGGTTACCTGTTCTCCATAGGCCAGAATGGGCAATTTGATTATTACATGTTATAATCCTAACTGACTCAGGGAACATGGTAGAAATTCGAATTTAGTATGCCTGAACTCAGAATGATAAAATACATATTTTAGTGAAGTTGGTTTTAATATTCTGTGTTTGAAAATACCACTTTTAGAAAGTAGGTATTTTCTTGTCTAACTATCCAAGCCTGCCTCTGCTAGGCTGTGTATTCCTTGTCTGGAGTTTGAGTGACGGGGCTGGGGGATTCCAGGAGACAGGGTGAGTCAGCACAGGGCTGAATAGAGAGATCTGCATCTAGATGGGTGGGAGGAGTTGCACCTTGGACCTGAATAGGGCTGTGCCTTCCCTCCACAATGCTGGCTCCACCTCCTGTGGTGCGTCTGATGTCCCTGCCCTGCACTCTGAAAGGAAAGAAGGAGTCATGTAAACAAAGTGCTCCAGGACTGACCAGAACTGGTTTGGACTAGGCAAAGGCCTCTCTGCCATCAGAGAACAAAGAGAAACTTGGTATAAATATTGGGAACCAAACCCAAGAACTTTAGATCACTTTGGGAAACAAGAAGAAACCTTTGCTGAGGAATGGAACTAGAAGAAACGGAGGAGAGACAATCCCTAAGCTGAAGTGCTGCTTGGGGGATTGGCCTGCAGTGGTTGCCTGACTGCCAAAGAAAGGAGAAAGGACTTTGTGTGCATTTTCATTCAACTTGTGAAGGATCTCCAAGGGCTTGGAAAAGAGCTTGCCTCCTGCTGAAGTCTCAGGGACAGCAAAACACACAAGATGATAGACGGAATGTTGCACATTGGCAAAACATTCACCCCCAGTCACAGATCTGGGTTTAATCCATTGTTATTTTGCTCACCACGCCACCCCAATTCAGACATTACCATATGCAAATCAGTCTTGACCCTGTGCCTCATGGGAACAGTCCAGCCCGAACTGCCAAGCCATGTCTTCACTGGACCGGAATCAAGCTTCCTAGGACCGGTTTCGGGGTTTCACCCCTCTTCAGCCAGGATAGCTTGTCTCCAGTGGCGTAATGAGCACGGGACACACGTCTGGGCATACCCTTCCCACATAGTGCGAACAGCAAAACACACAAGATGATGGACAAAATGTTGCATATTGGCAAAACATTCACCCCCAGTCACAGATCTGGGTTTAATCCATCAATATTTTGCTCACCATGCCACCCCAGTTCAGACATGGCCATATGCAAATCAGTCTTGACCCTGTGCCTCATGGGAACAGTCCAGCCCGAACTGCCAAGCCATGTTTTCCCTGGACAGGTATCAAGCATCCTAGAACCGGTTTCGGGGATTCACACCTCTTTATCCAGGATAGCTTGACTCCAGTGGCGTAGTGAGCACGGGACCCACGTCTGGGCATACCCTTCCCACATCGGGCGAACAGCAAAACACACAAGATGATAGACGGAACATGGCACATTGGAAAACCATTCACCCCCAGTCACAGATCTGGGTTTAATCCATCGCTATATTGCTCACCACGCCACCCCACTTCAGACATGGCCATATGTAAATCAGTCTTGACCCTGTGCCTCATGGGAACAGTACAGCCCAAACTGCCAAGCCATGACTTCCCTGGACTGGAATCAAGAATCCTAAGACCGGTTTCAGGGTTTCACCCCGCTTCAGCCAGGATAGCTTGACTCCAGTGGCGTAGTGAGCACGGGACCCACGTCTGGGCATACCCTTCCCACATAGGGCGAACAGCAAAACACACAAGATGATGGACGGAATGTTGCACATTAGCAAAACATTCACCCCCAGTCACAGATCTGGGTTTAATCCATCGTTATTTTGCTCACCACGCCACCCCAGTTCAGACATGGCCATATGCAAATCAGTCTTGACCCTGTGCCTCATGGGAACAGTCCAGCCCGAACTGCCAAGTCTCAGGGATAACAGACTTCATCCACCAGCTCCCCAAAAGTTCTCCTGAAGTGCCTGCAGCTGTGCTGGACTTTTTGGAGGACTTGCGTGTCGCAAGGAGCTAGAAGCGCGACTCAAGAACCAGAAGTGTGTCGCCGAACTGCCGCTGCCGCTTCAGAACACGAAGCACCTCGCATCGCCGGAGAAGAGGATCGACATCGCTGCAGATGCCGCTGCATCTCCGGGAAGCGGGTCGCAGAAGAATCACTGAGTCAACGCAGGTCCACCGAAGCGCCTCGCATCGCCAGGAAAGAGGATTGACGTCGCCGCAGATGCCGCTGCATCACTGGAAAGCGTATCACAGGGCCTGTCGCGGCTCATCACCGGAGAAGAGCATCGCCGTCGCCGCAGACGCCGCCGCATCTCCGAGAAGCGTGTCGAGGGGCTCATCGCCAGAGAAGAGGATCGACATCGTCGTGCCACTGCCGCATCACCGGGAAGAGTATTGCAGGGCCTGTCGCGGCTCGCATCATTGTGGAAGGAACTCGCATCGCCAGGGGAGAGGATCGACGTCGCCACAGACGCGCCGCATCACTGGGAAGCTTGTCGCTGGGCCTGTCGCGACTCGCATCGTGAGGAAACATCTCGCAGGACTAGAGAAGAGGATCGACGTCGCATCAGGCGCCGCCGCTTCACCGGGAAGCATGTCACATCAAGAAGAAAGTTCCATCTTTGTTTTTTTGCACCGGATCTTCAACGCATCACCGTCTTTGCAACACTTTTGTTGCCCTGCGTGTCGCATCTAAGGTACATTGAACTCTGAGTGGCGCATTTACCATCTTAAGAGAACTAAGCTAAATTCTACCATTTTAAAGTTACAGTATTGTGGATTTTTGTCGTTTGTGGTCTTGTGATAAGTCTATATAAAGAATACTTATTTTTTATATAAAACTTGTGTGGTGTCCATCTGTAGTGTTGTCACTTGATTACTGTATGTGTTCACAAATGCTTTACACACTGCCTCTGAGATAAGCCTGTCTGCTCGTGCCAAGCTACCAACGGGGTGAGCAGGGGTTATTTTAGGAGTGTACCCCTTTACCCTGACTAGACGCAAGGGTCCTTATTTGTTACAGGTACCTACCTATGCCAACTAGAGATCCCCAAATCTTACACTCACCACATGTAAACTAAACTGTGTGGCCAATTCTTTAGCACTAGGGGTGTCTTTTAGTGGAAAAAAGTGGGTCATCTTGGTAAAAGCATCCACAAAAACCAGGATCGCGCTGTAGCCCTGACTGGAGGGTAGGTCTACAATTAGATCCATGGTCACCATGTGCCACGGGTGAGGGGGTGTTGGCTTTGGTTGTAGTAACCCCTGAGGTGATTGTCGTGTCGGTTTTCCCTGAGCACAGATCCCGCAACCTAATACATATTTCTTGATGTCTTTAGTCATCTTTGGCCACCAGAATTGTCTTTTAATCAGTTCTTCAGTCTTATTTATTCCCTTATGACCTGCCATGGGTTGATCATGGCAGTCATGCAAAATTTGTTCTTGCAGTTCCAAGGTTGGGATGAACAATACTCCATCATGATAGGACAACCCAGTTCGGATTTCTCGAGACCAGTCTGCCCAAACCCTTTGCTGAAGCTCTTCCGGAGTAAAAAACGCTCTTACTTTTTCATCCAGAGTTTCAGTTTTCCTGGTAACAGCTCCCACAATTTTCGATTCAGGAATGATCTTTTGGTTGTCAATAATCATCTTTTGTTCCTCTGTATCCAATCTGGATAAGGCGTCCGCCTTACTATTCTTACTTCCAGGGCGGTAGGTGATCACAAAGTTGTAGTCCGCAAAGTATAGAGACCATCTAAGTTGACGCGGCGTCAGAGTTCTGGCCGATTTCAGGAATTGCAGATTCTTATGGTCCGTATAAACTGTTACAGTATGTCGAGCTCCCATCAGGTAGTGTCTCCACTCCTTGAAGGCATCTTTTATAGCTAAAAGCTCCTTCTCAGTAATTGTATAGTAAATCTCAGCAGGGAGAAGTTTTCGAGAGTGGTACGCAACTGGATGCACTTGACCGGTCTCCTTGTGTCTCTGGGATAGGGCACTTCCAATAGCTTGATCTGACGCGTCCGTTTCCACATAAAAGGGCTCAGTAGGATCCGCATGGGGAGGATGGGCGCTGAAGTTAAACTCTTTTTGAGGGACTGATAAGCAGTCTCTGCTTCTTCTGACCAGAAGAAGGGAACACCCTTCCTTAACAGGCGAGTTATTGGAATCACTTTTCGAGAAAAGTCCTGGATAAGTTTCCTGTAAAAATTTGCGAATCCGATAAATCGCTGTATTTCCTTTACAGTCGTAGGAGATGGCCAATACAACACTGCCTTGATTTTTGCGTATCCATGGTAACTCCTTCTGGAGATAGAACAAAACCCAAAAAATCCACTGTATGGCCATGGAATGCACATTTTTCAAGCTTGACATATAAGCTGTGCTACCACAACTTCTCCAGGATTCCTTTTACGTGCTCTAGATGTTCACCTTCTGACGCAGAGTAAATCAGAATGTCATAAATATAGACGATGGCACGCTTGTCTATATATTGACACAAAACATCGTTTATAAAGTACTGGAAAGCAGCCGGAGCATTACAAAGACTGTAGGGCATAACCTGGTATTTGTACAAACCAAACTTGGTCCTGAATGCGGTCTTCCATTCATCACCCTATCTAACCCAGATTAGATGATAGGCCCCTCTGAGGTCGAGTTTGGTATAGATCTGGGCTTCCTTAACCTGGTCCAGGAGTACAGAAATCAGAGGCAATGGATATCTGTTCTTGACGGTGATTCTGTTCAGGGCGCGGTAATCAATACAGGTTCAGAGATCACCTTTGTCCTTCTTTGGCACGAAAAATAACGGCGAAGAGACTGGGGACTGAGATGGCCTGATGAAACCATTCTTCAAATAGGACTGAATATATTCTTTCAAATATGTGTCCTCTTTTTCAGTCAGGGTTTGGATTCTACTGCACAGGAGGTTCGCTCCTGGTTCCAGCTCAGTCTTGCAATCATAAGACCTATGAGGTGGAAGTTTCTCAGCATTGACTTCACTAAAGACATCCTCATAGTCTCGGTACATTTCTGCAATTTCTACGGTACGTATCACGCACACAGATTCTCCGTTCTCACACAGACAGGCAGCTAGACTAGACTCCTTCACTTGATCATTGCCGTGATAACAGGACTCCTTGCAGTATTCTGAGTTCATCCTAATCAATCTTTTCTCCCAATCATTTTGAGAGTTGTGTTCCGTTAACCATGGAAGCCCTAGGATTAACTGAAACTGAGGCGCATCAAGTAAGTTAAACTGTAGTCTTTCTCGATGACCATCTGGTAGAGCGAGTTCCACTGCCTCAGTGTGACTAACGATTGGACAGAGGAAAGATTTGTGCTGTCTACCGCTCTCACTGCTTCACTCTTAGTTTTTCATTTAGCTTGCAATCCTATCTTAGAAGCAAATGTTATGTCTCCGGAGTCTATCATAACCAAAATGTCCAGGTGAATAAATGTTCTAAATTTCAAGGTAGAAGAGTTAAATGTGGAGCAGACGATTGCAACGTGTTCGCCAACAATCTGGGTACAGTTGGTCAAAAATCCCTTCTTTTCTTTCCTCTTCATTCAGACTGTCGATAATCTAACTCTAGGACCAAATCGATAAGGGCGGAAACTTCTGTAGGTCGATTGGGTATTTGGGACAGAGCATCTTTGAGTTCGTCTTTCAAGCCCCTGTAAAATAATGCAGCTCTTTTATTCTCTGGCCAATGCGTCTCTACAATAAGTTTATTAAATTCGGCCAGGTAGGCAACTAATTCCTTGTTTCCTTGCCTCAACTCCAGCAACTCATTGTCAGTGGCTTGGGAAAATCTTCTCCGATCAAAGATCCGCAGAGATTCTTTTTTTAAATTCATCAAAAGCATACAGGTTAGCTGAATCTTTGGACACCAGAGGCAAAGACCTGGCAGCTGCGTCACCACACAGGTACGATAGAATAAAGACTACCCAGGACTGTGAGTCATGGAAAATGGCAGGCCTACACATGAAGTGCAGAGAGCACTGTGTGAGAAATATTTGGGCTTTTTGAGGGTCACCACTAAAGTGTTCTGGTGGCAAGACAAAGAGTGTACAACTTGTGTTGTACTTCTAGGGTGTGGTAAAGGAGTGGTACTACTAGCTTGTGCATCCTGAGATAGTGCAGAAAACTAGTGCCTGAGAAATAACCGTCCATTTTGCTGGCTAAGTCAGTCGTCTCTCTCCTAGAGGCCAATAGATCTTGTCTTAAGATTTTTTTCTCTTCTCTGACAGCTAACAATTCTTTTTGAATAGCTTCTAGAACCCCTCCCAAACTCTTCAGGTCTAATCCCTTGGTCATTCTGCTCAGGTGAGCAAAGATTTGTGGGCACTTCACTCTGTCAAAATACTCTTACTTGAAGTTTCCCAGATTCTTCACAGGAGCAGAATGATGCTATTCCCAATTCCTCTCCAAGTCTCCCCCCAAACTCCCCAAGAATGTTTCTAGGAAGTATGAGGAGATTCCCGGGGGGTAAAGGGGTAGGGGACAGAGAAGAGACAGCCTCGTCTACTAAATCTGGTGCCTTCTGTACTGCCCTTTTTCTAGCTTGCTTCTTGCGCTGTTGTTTCTGTATTGGACACTGTAATATAAAACAACTACTAGAGTCTAAAACATTTTCTATAAACTATTTCTGCACATTTCTAACCTTTCTAGAACATACCCTTTAGTGACTGGGCTATTGCCTCTCTTCTGTTAATCTTGTTGTCTTGAGCTTTTACTCCACTATGTTTTTCTGTATTTGTATTTTAAACGTAGTAAGTCCTGTGGGAAAGTAACAATGATATTATATAACTGCTATTCTTACTTTTGACATTCTATAGTCTATAGCATAATTGTAAAACTAACCTTTTTCTTTGCTTTTCTTTTGTTTAGGTGCTGAAGAAATGAGGGAACATGACAAGGCTAACTGACGCAGTTTTTCAGGTAAGTTATTTTCAATAAACTGTTAAAAGACTGTTGCCTTGTGCTCCTTAAGGTTAACTAATTATTCCAACAGGAAAAACAGCTACCAGAAAACTATTCACACTAGAAACTCTGTTGCCATAACATATGCTGCGACTTTTTCTAGGAGGGTACTTGCGTGACTAACGACTTTTCCTGACAGCTGACGAAGACTTCTGGAATGCGTCAGAAATGAACTCCCGGTTCAGGAACGTGTCGCGATACTTCTTTTTTTGGACTCTGGATTCCAAAGCGTAGCCAGAGGTCTATGCTACCGCCTGGGATAAACGATGCAAAAAACTCACTAACTACTCTCAAGCTACAACGGACCTAACTCGAAGCACTGCTGCTCGCCTGACGGTCCTGGTGAAGTGCGCACAGCTGAGGAAGAGCTTGAGCCTCAGCTGTGCTGGAATCCTCGTGCTCACAATAGAAAGGCTGCAGCGCTAACCTTAGCGCTGGCAGCCATCTTAGTGGACCGCGCTTTTACTAAAGCAGTCCAGGACAGGTTGTGTTTTGTAGCCCCCACTGACTGGCCTCGACTCTTGGGGTGAGGACGCTGATTCCTGACACCTACTTGAAGAGAACACTCGGGAGCAGCAGGTAAGTTGGTCTCTCGCAGCTGTGGGATTATGGAGGGCACTTGCTGTACTCTTTTGATTCTAGAGTGCAGCTGCAGGGCAGATTATGCGTTTTTGTTTAAGTATTCATGTTAATTGTAGCACCTTCACGAGCTGTGATTTACATGAATACTTAAATAAAAGCACACCATCTGCCCACAGCCGCGCTTTGGTAACAAAAGAATACAGCAAGCCTGCAAACAAGGTGTGTGCTTTCAGATTAACCTGAAAGCACACGCCATGTTTGTAAACTTGCTGCATTTCCTTTCTAAATTGACTGGGGCTGCAGAGGGATTGTGTGCCTTTGTTAAAGTTTTCAGGTTATTCACAGCACCCGCCATGAGCAGCAATTAACCTAAAAACTTCAACAAAAACTCACAATCACCCCACAGCTTGGCTCTATTAAAAAGAGAACTTCAGACAAACACGGCGTATGCTTTCAGATTAACCTGAAAGCACACACCATGTTTGTAAACTTGCTGCATTTCTTTTCTTGTTAAAGAAACCACGCTTCTGGGCTAGCACAAGCTTTTCCTATAGTTGCAGTGTTCCATCAAAAGCTTACGATATCGAATTTCAAGCTGATGACTATCGTCACAAAAGAGGTCAGAATTTACCAAATGTCCTTTACCAGCCACCAATTTTTGATACCTGTGACCGGGACCTTGCTCCTGGGTCTTTAGTCTTTTGGCCTGGAAGCTGCCTTCTCGCCAAACACTAATAAATATAATGCATTGCCCAGCCATTCCAGTCAAATTTGTAAGAACAAAACCCTTCTTTGCCTATGAGCCCAATACACCCAGACATGGTCGCACAAGCCAACACTGAATGTGGTTGAATGAAACATGAAGAGTGGCAACTAGGAGCCATGGGTCAAGAATGTATACCTATGGATAGCAGTGGGTTACCTGGGGGGCATCAGGTGTTAGGAAAAATGGTAGATGATCAAAGTACAATAATAGATATCACTGATTGTCTCAATAGCAGGCTAGTTGGTAAGTTGGCTGGCAGCAGGGAGATAGTTAATCAGGTAAACAAACAGACAGTAATTTGTGGTAGGTACACAAGCAAAACAGGAGAAGGCATACAAAGCCGCCACTTAACTTAGTTGTTTTACAAGGGCACGGGTACCCCAAGTCACTAGGATAATTTCAGAGTGCTTCTACTTGTAATCCATTGTAATGGATTGCAAGTAGAAGCACTGTGAAATTGTAGTTCATTTAAAGTACTCTGCTTAATGTGCACACAGGCTCGTAGGCTGTTAGAAACCATTGTGTGCCACCATCTCACAAACACCACCAACACAATCACCAGCAATCTCTTCTCTTAGGTGCAGCTGGGTGACACAGGTGCATCAAGAGCGCCTCAAAAGTTGGCAGAGTGCAGCATATATCAGAGGATGGACCGCTCCTTGACGGGCGTGTTCCCATCACATGCCAGAAGTGCTCACACAGCTTATTCTTCAACCTCTGAGCAGCCTCCCTGGAGTGTTACATTTTTAGGCAAAGTACAGAGTTCTTGGCACTCACCTAGTGGCGCACCAAACAACCACAACCTTTTCCTTGAGCTACACATCACTTCCTCTGCTCAATGCTGCTTGGGTCAAGTCATTTCCTTGTGCGTTCCATCACTTCATTGTGTGTCCTGTTACTGAGATGCAATTAAATAGCCATGCTGCTTTATTCTACATACTACAGATCTCGTGTTACACACACCTTAATACATTGTGAGTGGACAGAACATTATTGTTGCATTGCCCCCTCTTTCCTTGAAAAACACCACTGGGCTTAATTGCCATTTATGTATATTAAAGGGAAAGTTCCAAATCCATGGCGATGACAGAACATGCATGCTTTTGCTATGTCAAAGCTGTGCATTCCTACAATGGACTGTTCCCATGAGGCACAGGGTCAGACTGATTTGCATATGGCCATGTCTGAACTGGGGTGGCAGAGTGGGCTAAAGAACGGTGATGGATCAAACCCAGATCTGTTGACTGGGTGTGAGTGTTTGATTGGTTCTGATGCTCCGTCCATCACCACCCCCTTTTGTACCGCTTTGTTCGCCATAAGTTGGCAGGGTATGCTCAGACATGAGTCCCTTGCTCACTTTGCCACTGGATTCAAGCAAGCCTGGCTGAATACGGCTGAAATGCCAGAAACCGGTCCTAGGAAGCTTGTTTCCGGTCCAGGGAAGGCATGGCTTGGCAGTTCGGGCTGGACTGTTCCCATGAGGCACAGGGTCAGACTGATTTGCATATGGCCATGTCGGAACTGGGGTGGCAGAGTGGGCTAAAGAACGGTGATGGATCAAACCTAGATCTGTTGATTGGGGGTGAGTGTTTGATTGGTTCTGATGCTCCGTCCATCACCACCCCCTTTTGTACCGCTTTGTTCGCCATAAGTTGGCAGGGTATGCTCAGACGTGAGTCCCTTGCTCACTTTGCCACTGGATTCAAGCAAGCCTGGCTGAAGACGGCTGAAATGCCAGAAACCGGTCCTAGGAAGCTTGTTTCCGGTCCAGGGAAGGCATGGCTTGGCAGTTCGGGCTGGACTGTTCCCATGAGGCACAGGTTCAGACTGATTTGCATATGGCCATGTCTGAACTGGGGTGGTAGAGTGGGCTAAAGAACGGTGATGGATCAAACCCAGATCTGTTGACTGGGTGTGAGTGTTCTGATGCTCCGTCCATCACCACCCCCTTTTGTACCGCGGTGCATTCCTACAAAGCAGGAGAAAATGACACAACTATGCTTTTCTTAGTAACATCAAACTAACTTTCAAAATTGTGCTTCCCTGAATGTGATAGCCATGTCACCTCCGCAGGCATCGAAAAGGAGCTCTAGTGACACAAAATCAGATTTTCCATGACTGTAATAAAAAAAAAAAACAATGAATAATTGCCATGGTTTATAAAAAAGCTAGATATTACTCTTGCTTTTCTGTTTGTAGAATTCTCCTCAATTTTCTCACAAGGGACATTATCACAGACGATGATTTTGGCTCCTGGTTTTATGGTATTTATATTTTTGACATTTCCATCTGTATTTATTCGTATTGATTTTTTGCTAATTTCATATGAATTTATTCATATTCATTTTGTGGTTAGGGTACAAAATAAGGTTACAGTGGGTATATTTCAATATTTATTTAACCATTAAGAGGACGATTACGATGTCGGTCAGTAAGCCTCCGGCCGTTCGTCGGAGGCTTACCGACCATTATAGTAGGTTTACAGTCCGACCACCCAATTATAATGTAGGTGGCTCAAGTGTAAACCGGGCAGTCGTTTGTAGCCCATCTGCCAGTCAAAAATCTTCCATAATTCCCTATGAATGGCGTTTCCACCGTCAGGATTATTATGTCTGTTTCCAACAGGCTTTTCATGTTGGCCTTTCCAACATGAAAAGCCTATCGGAAAGCCACTTTTGGGAGCCCCTAGAAGGTCCCCCATCCATCAGTGGCCTCCGGTTGAGGGCCAGGGGGGCATCTATGGTGCCCCCCATGTTAATCCCACACGGTGCAGGGATTACCAGAAGCTCCCATTTCTTCATGGGACTTGTGCTGCGGCCGGTTTTGCCTGCAGTACAAACTCCCAGAGAGAAACAGGAGCTTGCAACTGCACCATGTGCGGTCACATTGTAATAGCGGTGTGGGGACTGCCGACTGGAGGTCGGTGGGTCTTGAGACCGCAACGGTGTAATGATGCCCTTGTATTGTCTTTCCCCTCCCTTTTGCTCCACCCCAGGCATTGGTCTGCGCAGGGGTGTGTCTAGCAAGCCCTATGATGAAGCATGCCACAAAATTGTGGGTGAGGGCAGTTTTTCAAACCAACAATGTTTGCCACTTAAACTTGGAGCGTAACACAATTTTTCGAATACTTTTTTCATACTCCTACTTCTTTGGTGTGTTTCGCAATCAATCATGGGAACCAGCTGCCAACGTGCATGCCCCCTGTCTGGTTCACCTCTTTCATACAGCCATCCAGACAAACCCCAACCAGTAAACCTTACTTTGTGGGGGTAACTGTCATGAGGTGCAAAGTCCATTCAAAGAAAATAGCAAGCCACTACGCGCTGTGAAAGAGTGCAAGAGACACCTCGGATCGTTAGTACACCACCCGACAGGAGTTAAGAGTCCATCAGCCCACCCTTACTGGCGGAACTTCGTCATCTGTGACTCTAGGGAATCACAGACTGGGCCCGCAATCATGAACCGAAGGCTCTGCCGGATGCACAGCCTGATACTTCCCAGAAAGAAAAATGCTCCTGCCAGGGTGTACACTCAAACCCTGAGGACTCCGGTGATGTGCAGTGTTCAAGTGTGGATGTGTATTAAAAATGAATACCTGGGCAAAAAATATGTTTATTGAAAATTATCCAGGTTCCATATCTAAAAAACCTATAGTCTTGAAAAAATAGACTAACTCCTGGCTCGGTTTTATGTGGTCGACATGTTTCAGCCGTTGTGGTCACTTGACCCGGCTTTCTTCAGGACCAAAACTAGGTGGATAAATAACAGCTACTGCAGGATATTGTAGAGATGGCAGTGCACAATGGGCACTGTTTTATAGCGGCCATGAATGTTGTGAGTTATGTGTAAGATGTTTTCTTCTGACGGTTGATTTTCCGGATTTTCTCTAGGAAAGAAGACATTGTTCTTTCACCCAAGCACGAGATTGCTTGTCCGGTAGGGTGGCCATTGCCACTAGTTTATTTGACGTTTGTACTTTCACCGACTTTACTTTGTTGTTTATGATTCACAATTAATGTGTTTATCCTGCAGTAGCTGTTATTTATCCACCTAGGTTTGGTCCTGAAGAAAGCCGGGTCAAGTGACCACAACGGCTGAAACATGTCGACCACATAAAACCGAGCCAGGAGTTAGTCTATTTTTTCAAGACTATAGGTTTTTTAGATATGGAACCTGGATAATTTTCAATAAACATATTTTTTGCCCAGGTATTCATTTTTAATACACATCCACACTTGAGCACTGCACATCACCGGAGTCCTCAGGGTTTGAGTGCACACCCTGGCAGGAGCATTTTTCTTTCTGGGAAGTATCAGGCTGTGCATCCGGCAGAGCCTTCGGCTCATGATTGCGGGCCCAGTCTGTGATTCCCTACAGTCACAGATGACGAAGTTCCGCCAGTAAGGGTGGGCTGATGGACTCTTAACTCCTGTCGGGTGGTGTACTAACGATCCGAGGTGTCTCTTGCACTCTTTCACAGCGCGTAGTGGCTTGCTATTTTCTTTGAATGGACTTTGCACCTTCTGTTAGTTGTTGTAGCATTTTGTGGGGATTGGAGGTGTAGTAGTCCCTAAACTTACATTCCCCTGTGACCCCTTTATAAATTGTGTTTTTGGTAACTGTCATGACCCTGACGTCCTTATGTTCTCATTCCTCCTTTACCTTTTGTATTGGGGGCTTGTGAGATCAACCACACATCTCAATGCCTTCTTGGCTGTTCATGGGACTCATTGTCCCATAGGCTTGAAAACGTTCTTGGCATGGAAATTATCCCCTGAAGCCTTAGGCCATCGAGTCATGAAACACCGAAGTACAAACAGTAGCCTCCCTCAGGGCCCTCAGGCTGACTCATCATGACTATGGCAATATTTGTGCTGACTCACAGGCACATGACTATGGGGATACTGGGGCTGACTCATAGGCACATGACTATGGAATATTCGGGCAGTCATATGCACATGACTATAGGGATATTTGGGCTGACTCATAGGTACATGACTATGGGAATATTTGGCTGACTCATCAGGATTTGGGAACAGTATTTATACCGCACTCAAACCATGAGGCAGTGCTTGACTTATCCACTGGTTTGAGAGGACGGATCCTCTTTAGCGATCCCGCTCACTTGAACATCTCCACAACCCAGCCAAGCTTCTTTTGCATTGCGGCTCTAATGCGAATCTCCAACACTGTGGACATCTTCTTCCCTGCAAAACCAGCAAGGCAGTGAACCCATCCCTGCAATGCCACACCTAAAATGAGAACACATGGTTAAGTACAATCCTTAAGGTTAGTGCACTAACGGAAAGCGTAACAACCAAACACTTGTTTTTATGATGGTGAAAATCAGAAAACAGGACACCTCTTGAACATTGAAACATTGTGGGCATTATTTAACGTGCATACCGAGGCCTTTGTATTAGCGCCCAGTGACATTCTTATGTGCCATCCTTTATTGTGCTGTAGTATGTGAATCCAAAAGCACACTCTTTCGCACCTTGTGCCTAGTGTTGAATAAACAAAGTGTACCTTATTGTGTGATGTGAAAACACAAGTAAGTGACTGTTAGCACACATGTCAAATGTGGGAGGTAATATTTCACAACTACTCATTTGTTGAATAACCTCTCTACTTGTATTTGCAGTACAGCTCACCAGACACAACATAAGGCACATATGACAATGTTCTCCAGGGCTGAGAAGAGATGTACGCATGACTCCAAGAAGACGGTGACTTCCAGGGCGGCAGTTGATTCACGGTTACAATTCCCTGATCAGACTCCACCCTAGGAGAGTTAGAAGGTCCAGCATCATCCCTACAGACAGGAGCCAGGTGAGTGGCATGCCATTACCCCAACTAATAGCTATAGTAAAATGTGCTGACCACCAACACCCACATGATGAAGGGTCTTAATGAAATGCCCTCAGTCATTACACTGCTAGACATTTCATTTTTACATGCTAGCTTATCGCTAACCAATGATGCTGCTATGTATGTTGTGAAAACCAATTTGTTTCCTGTACTCCCCCTCAAAGAATTGTCTCTGTTGCATGAGTAATGCCCCCTGCCACTGTTTGGTTCAGCCAGTACTGGACCAAACAGAATTGTACAAGGGACCTGGAAGAAGCATGATGACATGTCCCAGGGCGCAGGTTGCACCTACATTTCTACTCTCTAACCTTGTACAGTTGTATCTTGAAGCTGCCCTTTTTTTTAGGTTTGGGAAATAAAAGACACACAAATGATGGACGGAATGCAGAACAAATCAAACATTCACTCCCAGTCAAGAGATCTGGGTTATATCTATTGTTCTTTCACTGTGTCACCCCAGTTTCGACCCAGCCATATGCAAATCAATCTTAACTCTGTTCCTCATGGGAACAGGCCATGATGAACTGCCAAGCCAAGTCCTCCCTGGACCAGAAACAAGCATCCTGGGACTGGTTTTGGGGTATCACCCCTCATTAGCTAGGCTAGCTTGAATCCAGTGTAATCCATGCACCTGGAACCCATTAGTATGTGCTCTTCTTTCCTCCTCTTATTTCCCAGAACTATTGCCATTCTTGTGCCATTTACCAGTCCCATAATGCCGCTAAGGGGATAAGAACCCCCCTGTGCACCTTCAAATGTTTTTCATTCAGATGCCTACTTGTCCTGCTTACGTCAATGTACACATAATTGCATGTTTTTGGGGTGGGTGGGAGCCAATGATATTGCTGTAGGTAAGAACTTTCTTAGGGACTTTATTACCCATTTCAGTAACCTGAGCTGCCTCTCGTGTGACTGAGGAACAAACTTCATCGGTAGTTCAGAAGATTAGCAAAGCAATATGGAAAAATTAACTCTTCCATTTTGCCCATTACCCCTAGTCGGCAGGAAAGGTAGAAAGGAATAACAGTACGCTTATCAATAAAACAGGAAAGATTTGTTCCAAACCCCAAATGAAAAAGGCCCAATAATGCACATGTGGCACATCAAGGCCATACTAACTCAAAGAACCAAACTGGGCACCCATGAGATAGCTATGGAACACCTTGCCTTCAAATCCAGCCATCTCAGCTGTTATGTTAGACCTGCAATGAAATGATTATGCTTTTGCTGTCTAAAAAGTTTCAGTTCAGATTCAAGATGTCTTAAATGACTGTCCGTCTGAAATCTGCCACAATCTCCAGCTTAGGGGCTGAGGGCCCGATTCACAGAAGTAATCTGAGACAAAATCCTAAACTTACTACTTTTGGTATTCACAGAAGTCATTTAGTAGTAGTAAAGTTAGGGTTTTGTCTTAAACCTGTCTTAAGTCTGTCTTAAGTCTGTCTTAAGTCTGTCTTAAGTCTGTCTTAAGTCTGTCCTAAGTTTGTCTTAAGTCTGTATTAAGTCTGTCTTAAGTCTGTCTTAAGTCTGTCTTAAGTTTGTCTTAAGTCTATCTTTAGTCAAACTTAAGACAAAATCCTAACTTTACTACTACTAAATGTCTTCTGTGAATACCAAAAGTAGTAAGTTTAGGATTTTGTCTCAGATTAGTTCTGTGAATCGGTCCCTGAGTGTTTATCTGGGTCCATCAAAGGAAGTCCACATTGCAGCCTCATTGGCGTCGCCCAAACCTGGTGCTACCCATCACCAATACAGCAATAAATTATTGTGGACTGCCTATGTGGGTTCATTCCTCCCAGTGTAAGTGTGCTGCACCTCCCTGAGACACCAGCCCACCAGTGCCCATCCCCTGACCTGCACTGAGCCATAGGTCTGGGCCCTGTGTCAGAATTTCTCCTGTTTATTCCTAGTCTCCTTCAATTGGGCCAGACCTACGAAGCCCACCATCTCCGTCTGTCCTTCTGCAGCTATAGAATATTGTACACATCACCCTTCATCTCTGCGACCTCCATCGAGATAAGTGTCCATCCACTGGATACCAGATCTCCTTGTGGGTCTGGCCTGCTCTCGTGAATGCTGCTCTCAATCGCTGGCTCATGGTGGGATACATCATTACTGTGGAATGGGGAGTTGTTGCAAAGTTAAACTATACTGCACCGGTCCTTGAATTGAACCACTATTCTGTGTATGAGAACACATTTTATTTGCTGTTGCTTGAGAATTATCACCAAACGATTAATCTTTCTTTATGCTGGATCTGTGGGATCTGCATGCACTTGCCTTTGGATGGTCTGCGGAGGTGTGCTTTGGGTCGGAGTGCCCCTCAGTAAAAGAAATCTGTTCTACCATAGGACACGATCGCCAGAATGTACAGGTACCTCCCAGGAGTCTTTGTAAGGTTTTGAAGCATATACAAATCCCACCAGTTACCCTTAGTCCAATGTCGCTTGCCTTGCTCACTCTGTAAGGGGGCAGTTTTATAAGCACTGAGAAGCAACTAACCAGAATTCTTCTGTGGGCCAAAGTGAATATGACACTATTTAAGAGACCATACATCATAAATCAACCCCCTGTGAATACCATTTTCACTCTGGCATGTTGTTTCACAAATGTTGATATCAAAAGGAGCATGCATATTTTATCTGTGGCAAGAAAGCTTACCCCTGGCTGACCCGAGAACTGGTCTGGGGTCTATTACGCCAGTTATGTGGCCCCTGTCATCACACACTCTGACATTTATCACGTTCAACAGCTGCGGGTGTGCTGAAAGGTCTCTGAAGCGAACTGATTCTTCTCCATTGAGTTTCCCAACTATTTTGTGGGGCAGGCCATTAGGGAAATGAGACACACTATTCAAATACTGGAAGCAGTAGGCCTCGCTCCTGCCATTGACCTAGGCCAAATAGGTGACCAGTTGGACCCTGAAAAAACAATGCTGTTACAGAACAGAGTGGCCCTGGGCTATATCTTCACTGCCAAAGGAGGGCGATTTCTCTGTAGCGCCTTCAGCATGTTCCACTCACATCCCTAGCACCTCCTCAATATTCATGAACAGATAAATCGCATCAAGAGTAATGTAAAGAGATTATAGGAAATGGAAAGTGGCTTTAATAGAAGTGCTTTCTGGTCTTCGATAGCTTGAACATTTGGGAAATGAAGAAAATTTAAAGAATTATAGCAGTGATTCTAATAGTAATAACGCTTTATGTTTTGATTAGGTGGGTTTGTGCATCATAAGAACTCACATACATACATACATACATCATCCTATGTGCTTGTATTCATAAATGCATTCTACATGCTTATCCACTTGATACTGTGAGCCCTCAGACCTTGGGCTAAGGATCTCACTCTCCTCATCAGCTCCCCAGCAGCTCAGTGGTGCTCTGCACCAGCTTGCGCCCAGCCAGCCCTCCTGTGCAGGGTGCGAGTCTGCCCTGGCCTCCTCTCCCTGAGAGCCGATAAATAACCACGTTATCACCGCATTTTTGCCTAGGTGCTGTCCTCGTTTTCTGATTTTTTCTTGCCTGGTACTGCCTTCTGTTATTTAATTCCCTGACTGCCACTGTACTTTTGTTTTATTTTGCTCTGTTCCCCCTCGTATTCTTCCTACCGTTTCCTGCCGCTATCCTCGGACCCCTCCCTCCCCGCTCCCGCCTCCCAGCTGTTCGGCCCTCCCCCCTCCCCTTCAAATGCCGACCGCTGCGGGGGAGCGCACGTTAGTCCTCAGACCTTGGTCCAAGGATCTCACTCTCCCCAGCAGCTCAGCAGTGCACTGCGCTGCCTCGCGCCCAGCCATCCCTCCTGTGCAGGGTTCGAGCCTGCCCTGGTCTCCTCTCCCCGAGTGCCAATCACTGCGTGATCACCGCATTTTTGCTTAGGTGCTGTCCTCGTTTTCTGCTGTTTTCTTGCCTGGTACTGCCTTCTGTTATTTAATTCACTGGCTGCCACTGTACTTTTGTTCTATTTTTGCTTTGGTCACCCTTGTATTCTTCCCGCCGCTATCCTCTGACCCCTCCCCTCCCGCCCGCTCCCGCCTCCCAGCTGCTTCCCCCTCCCCTTCAAATGCCAACCGCTGCGGGTGAGCGTGCATGAGTCCTCAGAACTTGGTCCAAGGATCTGACTCTCCCCATCAGCTCCCCATCAGCTCAGCAGTGCTCTGTGCCGCCTTACGCCCAGCCAGCCCTCCTGTGCAGTGTTTGAGCCTGCCCCGGTCTCCTCTCCCTGAGTGCCGATCACCGCGTGATCACCGCCAGACGCAAACACCACCAACTCATCTGATCCGCCAAAAGAAACTCCTTGAAGGAATGCATCGACAACAACGCACACAACAGCAAAGAACTCGCCACCTCCAGCTCAAATGACGTCCCATCGTCACAAGAACTCTGCGACTCCCTGGCTACCTTCTTCCACCACAAGGTCACAGACATCCACAACAGCTTCGACACCCAGGAGCCGACAACAGACAACGACAACGACAACCCCGACTCTACTCCCACGAAACTCCCTAACCTTCTGCTCTCCTGAAAGAACGCCAACGACGAAGATACCATCAAAATCTTGAACACCATCCACTCCGGATCACCCTCTGACCCCTGTCCCCAACACATCTTCAACAAGGCAAGCTCCATCATCGCACCCCAACTCTGAAAAATCATCAACAGCTCCTTCGAGACCGCCACCTCCCCAGAGAGCTGGAAACACGCCAAGATCAACGCCCTCTTCAAGAAACTCAGGGCGGACCCAAAGGACCTCAAGAACTTCCAACCCATCTCCCTGCTCCCGTTCCCGGCCAAAGTCATCGAGAAGACCGCCAACAGACAACTGACCCTCTTCCTTGAGGAGAACAATGTCCTGGACTCCACCCAATCCGGCTTCCGCAGCAACCACAGCACCAAGACCGCCCTCATAGCCGCCACTGACGACATCCAGACCATACTGGACAAGGGCGAAACCACGGCACTGTTCCTCCTGGATCTCTCAGTCGCCTTCGATACTGTCTGCCACCACACCCTTCGCACATGCCTCCACGACGCAGGGATTCGTGGAAAAACCCTGGACTGGATCACCTCCTTCCTCACCTCCAGACCCCAGAGAGTACGCCTCCCCCCGTTCCGATCCGAAGCCACCACGATCACCTGCGGACCCCAAGGTTCATCCCTCAGCCCGACCCTTTTCAACATCTACATAGCACCACTTGCCAACATCGTCAGAGCGCACCGCCTCAACATCGTCTCATACGCCGACGACACACAGCTGATCCTCTCCATCACCAAAGATCCAGCTGTCGCCAAATCCAAACTCCACGAGGGAATGAAGGCCGTCTCAGACTGGATGAAGACCAGCCGACTAAATCTGAACTCAGAGAAGACAGAGGTCCTCATCCTCGGCTCCACCCCCTCTGCATGGGACGACTCCTGGTGGCCCACATCTCTGGGAACTGCCCCGGCACCCACTAACCTCACACCTAATCTGGGGTTCATTCTGGACTCAACGCTCTCTATGACCCAGCAAGTCAACGCCGTCTCCTGCTTCAACACCGTCCGAATGCTCCGCAAAGTCTACAGATGGATCCCAACCAAAACCAGGAGAACAGTTACCCAAGCGTTCGTCAGCAGCAGGATGGACTACGGCAACGCCCTCTACACAGGAATGACGACCACACTCCAGAAAAGACTCCAACGCATACAGAACGCCTCTGCACGCTTCATCCTCAGACTCCCCCGCCACAGCCACATCACCACCCACCTAAGAGATCTGCATTGGCTCCCAATCGACAAGAGAACCACCTTCAAACTCCTCACCCACGCTCACAAAGCACTCCACAACGCCGGACCAGCATACCTCAATGAACGCCTGTCCTTCTACACCCCGAACCACCAGCTCCGCTCCACCGACCTCGCCCTCGTTACCGTCCCACGCATTCACCAAACGAACACCGGTGGCAGATCCTTCTCCCACCACACCGCAAAGGCATGGAACACCCTCCCTGCCCATCTGCGGCAGACCCAGGACCTGCTGACCTTCAGGAGATGTCTCAAGACATGGCTCGTTCAAGCAATAGCTGCCCCCACCCTTAGTGCCTTGAGACCCTCATGGGTGAGTAGTGCGCTCTACAAATGCCTTGATTGATTGATTGAATGTGAAGGATGATAATAAAAAAATGTAACAATGAATTTAGAAATGAAGTGATTAGGCCACCTGCTACTAAAATGTTGTACGTTTTTCACCTCACAGTGAAAAAGGGAGCTCGGAAAACATAACATTTTCATAAACCTTTCTGTTTGTATTAACAAATGCTAGTTTGTTTTTATACCTGCTTCAAGAACACTAACACCAGTATTACACATTTACACATATTTTAAATGCACTACTATTTTGTTATTTCATTGTGTACACTGAACATTTAGCCTAACTGTTCTGGTAATCATATCTTCATTCTGAAGTTGGCTCAGCGAAACAGGAACAGCAGAAAGTAATTGATGGAGCAGGATTTAATGAAAGAAACCTGCTCAATTGAACATCCCTATAACACGTAATAACAGTCAGTAGCAGTAGAATTATTAATGTGCGCAAATACACTACACGTGGGACACCTGCTTTGCAAAATGCATGAACTAACCAAAACTTAATGTGTATATAACCAGAAATGCAATAATCTTGTGTATAGAATGAATTAAGAAGGTTTGCATGGTATGTATGTAGTAAAAATCATGACGTGTATTGCTTTATCCTAATAAATAATGCCGCTTTCTTGCTTATGCCATGTTTCTCTAACCGATAACATGAAGTGGAGTTAAGGGGAGGGGTAAACAGTGAAAATGCATGATCACATAAATAATACATTTTTGTTTTCCGTTCTTTTAATAATGGAAGAATCCTCCATTTTGTTAAAATTGGCCTCATAAAGGGCGGGTGAAGTTAGGAGCACGCGGGAACCATGGGACCCCATGACTGAATTACTGTGCAAGGCTGGAAAAGCGTGACCTGGTGAAGGACAGAACATTTGACAAGCAGCCAATGCCAGTGTCATCATGAGAATGGAACCCAAAGTTGTTGAATTTATTAAATGTAGATGGAATTGTTACATATGTACCAGTAAGAGAGAAGCTGTATTGCTGACTTTATAAAAAAATTATTTAGAACAATGGGTTAGTCAAAAGTAAAAGATCTCATGGTGGGATGACATCCCACCCCCATAACTCAACCAATCCCTTAGCTAGAAAATATGAACTTAGCAACTATTGTGGGACGGACATGTAATTTTAGGGTATAAGAATATGTGCTTTAGGGGTGTGGTTTAGCTGCTGAAGGTCGCTTAGGCTGAAGTTGTTCGAGTGAGGGATGCACCGCTGATCGTCGGGTTGCAGAGAGGCCTAGCTGTTCCTGTCCTGTCCCTGTCCTGATTCCTGAGTCTTTGATTCCGGACTCTTGGTCCAGGGGTCCCCCATTGCTACCTAGGCTTGGGGGGTAGTTTTCCCCTTATAGATCCTTTGGGTTTGTATTTGATCTAATTTAGCATTGCAGAAATTATTTTTTGCAGTCATGTTTCATGTCTCTGTACCTTCTTTCGCTTCAACTATCCCTCCGAATTGACAGTTTAAATCGATATATTTACTTGCATCTGATGTCTCTTTATCTGTCCACTCTTTGCAATGTATATTTGAAATGATAGTTCCGTTATTGTTATGATTAGATTTTTGCTCTCGCTCTCATGAGGTTTCCAGTATTTGAAATTATGAAGTAATCTATATGAGCATTTTTTATTACTAGATAACATTATTAAATCTAACCGAGAGTCTGTGGTTATTTACTTGGAGTTATGATTAATGTGTTTCATTAAAAATTTCCATTGCCATCAACTCTTCAACTAATTGGTCCATCGACCAAGTAGATGAAAAGTCGATCATTATTTGTTCAGATAACGAAAATATACAGAATGTTTAAAGTTTCAACCTGAATAGCGAGAGTAAAATTGAGGCAAAGTTAACAAACTTGACCCGAGCGCATCAGGAATTTGGGTGAATGAGTATGGGCCATAGTGCGTGATTCATTGAATATTTATCCTTGATCAATTTATCGTGTTCGTGCTGGATCATAATGAAGTCATCCTGTGGGGGGGTGCTGAGTAAATCCCGTCCATGGTCCGTATGTCGTAACGGAGACCACTCACCTGTGGGAGTTAGGATCCAGACACCACCTTCCCTTATGATGCCCTCCAGGAGGATAAACACACCCCTCCGTATTCTACCCACACAGGAACCACTCCCTCAGGACGTCACCGGGGAAGGAGGGAGCAACCCCGGAAGCAGTTACCAGGCAGAAGAGAAAAGGGACAAATCAGCATCCAGTGGGCGCGAAGAAGCCGGAGAGAGAAGGAAGTCAGAGAGCGGAGAAACGGTGAAGCGGGAGAGAGCAGAGTCGGAAGAAGATGAAGATACCAGGCGGAGCGACGGAGACAACGGTCCCCACAGGAGGAGGCTGGAGAGCGGCCGCAACTCTGGAGAGTTGCGGCAGAGCCGGTGAGTACTCCGAGTCAGGGAAGGGAGAGAGAGAGTGAGGGGGGAGGGAGAAGGAGAAGGGGGGGAGGAAAATGTCTAAGACCAACAGGAGGAGGCTCCGTGAGATTTAAAAAGCACTACCCCCACACAGGATTAACCACCCCTGGTCTAAACGTGATACGTAGCGCAAACCCTCGTGCTCCTTTTTCCACCCTTGTCCCTTAGACACATAAATTCCCCTACCCTCACAAGTGACCCTGACCTACCAAAGAACCTCATTTGTACCACCCACTGGGTATGGTGACGGGATTGCCCTAGTTTATGGGCCTATTAATAAAAGAGAGGACAGACGGCTCCTTTTTCTCTCACTTATTCCTATGATCCTCCGTGGGAGAACCGAAGACCGCGAAGAAGCCTAACCAGACTGGGAAACTAGTGAAAACACCGTTCCACTTAACAGAGAGGAGCAGTCCGAAGACCCCGAGGGATCGCCAACACCCTCTAGCACTATTTCCGACTCTGTAAATAAAAGCCGTCGACTGGCACACTACATACAGCCTCCTCGTCTGTTTATCCGGCCCGCACTCCCACAAGTGGTGTCAGAAGTGGGATTAGCCGGAGACATGGAGGCTGTACTCGCCAAAATAGCCGAAAATCTAGAAAGTCTGGGGAAGGCAATGGAGAAGTTCCTGTCGGTTGTGGAAGAGGATAGAGGGAAGTTACAATGGGTCATCACTGAACAAAGCCAATCCCATGACACTGCAATGGGAAAACTTGCGGATGCTATTGGTCAACAAAGAGCCTTGAGCACCTTACCTTCAGTCATCTTACAAAAGTATGTTAGTGGAGAAGATCCAGACTTTTTCTTCAATAATTTTGAGAGGATGGCTCTGGCAGCCGCATGGCCAGTGGAGAAATGGGGACAATACCTGGGACCCGTACTGTCAGGAGAGCTTCAAGCCTCTTACCAAGCAGCCAATATTCAGGGAGTCACCCCCTATGCAGACATTAAACGGTGTATCCTAGAAAGACTAGGTGTAGACGAAGAAATGTATGGAATGCGGTTCAGGCAAATTAAGGAAGGTCTCCAAGAAACCCCCAGAGCCCTGTATTTCCGAATAAAGGACATGGCCGACCGGTGGCTGAAACCCGCCACCGCCACCAATGAAGAGATTATTGCAAGGTGTATTTGGAGCAGTTCCTGACCTCGCTCCATACGCCCATTCAGAAATGGGTGAGGCAACACGTCCATCTCACCCTTGAGACCGCGGTAGAGATCGCGAGTGCCTACAGCAGAGCCCAAGAATCACAAAAAGGGTGAGAAGAAAGCCCTTGGAAAGCAGGGGTTAGCGGAACACATCGACTACCCCGATCTTCCATGATTCGAAGACCGGATCCTATTAGTATTACCCCGGGAACCCCTGTGTTCAGAGTTCCTGGTTCACCTATCGCTAGAGCCCCTATACCCGGACCACAATGTTTTAACTGCGGGGTACTAGGACATATAGCACCCTTCTGCCCACAAAAGGAAGAGCCAATGGAAATAGGAGTTGCCAGGAACTATTGTTGTTTATCACAGTGTAACCCATCACCTCCTTATCGATGCAGCATAACGGTGAATGGACAGCCCATGACCGCATTAGCGGACACTGGATGTCGACAGAGCGTGGTACGTCCTCAGGATTTGGGCACTGAACTGGGAGAAACCGATGGAATTGTAAATATCCGTTGTGTCCATGGGGACTCCAAACAATATCTTTCTACGCATGTGCACATACAACATGCCACTGATCCGGGGTCCAGATTGAAGGTTGGCCTCATCCCGAGGCTATCAGAACATGTCAAATTGGGAAACGATTATCCACAGCTATCGCAGTTGCTCACTAAGGCTAGTCCGGACGAGAAGGACTGGTGGACTGTCGCCCCCTTCTCCCAGGATGACAACCCTGAGTGGCCCCCTTCTAAAGCCAGGAAAACCAAAGACGGAAAGAGAAAATGAAGCCTATTACCGCTCTGCCAGTCCAGACAGAAAATAACCCATGGGAAGACAATAGGAACTTCCATGCTGCACAAAGAGAAGACCCAGTGTTACAAGAAGCATGGAAGCAGGCCCTGCCTGGTGAAGACCCTTTACACGTATGTCCTTATTTTTTTGTTAATAACGGACTGCTATACAGGAAAGCCACGGTCACCAATCCCCCTCAGTTATTGGTTCCCAACCCCTTCCGATAGAAAGTCCTATACATGGCTCATAGCCATTTATTGGGAGGACACTTCAGTGATGAGAAAACGGAGCAATTAATAATGGAAAAATTCTATTGGCCAGGAATATATAGACAAGTGAAACAGTATTGTAGGGAATGCCCCATTTGCCAAAAAAACAGTTGGTACAAACCTCCTAGGGCACCACTACATCCTCTGCCTATAATAGACGAACCCTTTTATAGAGTAGGGATGGATATCATCGGTCCACTATTCCCCTCCCGTAGTGGGTGTCGTTACGTTCTGGTACTGGTAGATTATGCTACACGATTCCCGGAAGCCATTGCGTCAAGACATCCAAATGCGCCTAGCATAGCCAAAGCCATAATCACCGTCTTTTCTCGGGTAGGGTTTCCAAAAGAAATCCTGACCGACCAAGGGACCCCGTTCGTGTCTAAATTATTAAAACAAGTATGTACCCAGTTAGGCATTAAACAGATACGAAGAGCGGCATACCACCCCCAAACTGACGGGCTGGTTGAGCGTTATAATGCTACTCTTAAGCTCACTTTAAAAAAACTCCTGACTCTGGAATCAAAACAGTGGGAAGATATGTTACCCTTAGCCCTGTATGCCATTCGATGTAAAGTCCAAAAGAGCACGGGATATTCCCCGTTCGAGCTTCTTTACGGCCATCAACCCCGTTCTTTGTTGGAAATGGTCCGTGAAAAATGGGAAACAGAACCGAATAACACTATGCCACTGGTAGACTATGTAAGCAACCTCAAAACCCATTTAGAACAAATTCGTACTATAGTCAGGAACAACATGGAAAGAGCACAGGAAGAGCAGAGAACGCAATACAACAAGAAAGCTAAGGCTAGAACCTTTGCAGTAGGGGATGCGGTGCTACTAATGATGGCGTCATGACCATAAACTCCTAGGACAATGGCAGGGACCCTACATTATACTAGAACAGGTAACTCCTGTTACCTATAAGCTAGAACTCGACAAAGACCGAGGAACTACCCAAGTATACCATGTCAACCTCCTAAAAAAATGGGAGGTACCCCTTCCAACCCTCGTAGGAAATACGGGAGTACCTATTCCGTTATACGACCAATGTATCGACCACGAGCTGCAAAACCCCTTGAGAACCGAACTAATCAGTATACTGTCACTCCTACAGGAAATATTTTCCCCGACTCCCGGGAAAACCAGATTGTTAGAACATGCTATCAGAACCATTCCCGGCAAGAAAGTACGTCTCCGACCCTATCGGATTCCGGAGGCCCGTAGAAACACCATCCGGGAAGAGGTACAGCAGATGCTGAGAATGGGCATAATAGAACCTTCTACCAGCGAGTGGAATTCCCCAATTGTCCTAGTGCCTAAACCGGATGGCTCAGTGCGATTTTGCATTGATTTCCGATTGGTAAACAAGATCTCGGAATTCGACACCTACCCTCTTCCGGGTAGACGAAATGATCGAACGGATAGGAAGAGCCAAATATATCAGTACCCTGGATCTATGCAAAGGGTACTGGCAGATTCCCCTAAGGACTGAAGACAGAGAGAAGACAGCGTTCTCTACCCCTGAATGCCTATTCCAATTTAGAATGTTACCCTTTGGGTTGCACGGGGCACCCGCTACTTTTCAGAGGGCCATGAATCTAATCTAGCAACCCCATGAGAAGTATGCCGGCGCTTACTTCGATGAAATTGTCATCTATAGCGACTCTTGGGAACAACACCTAGTTCACATGTACCAAGTGGTCCAAGCCCTAGGAGAGTATGGCCTTAAAATCAACCCTGCCAAAAGCCATTTAGCTGCACAAACGGTAAGGTATTTAGGTTACCTGTTGTGGGAAGGCGTCATACGACCTCAAAGTAAGAAACTGGCTGCAATATCCCAAATACCGTTTCCCCGAACTGCGAGGGACCTCCGTGCCTTTTTGGGATTGCTGGGCTACTACCGCAGATTTATACCCCGATTTTCACAGATGGCAACCCCTCTCACGGATTTATTACATAAAACAGTACAAACGGAAGCCAAACTAAAAGACCCCACCCTTGAGCCTTCGAACTGTTAAAGTCGTCTCTAACCTCAGATACAGTGTTGGCTAGTCCCGATTATACCTTACCCTTTGTCCTACAAACAGACGCCTCAGATCAAGAGTTAGGGGCCGTTCTCTCCCAAAGGAACAGACAGGGGGGGGAGAAACCCCTCTTATATATCAGCAGAAAATTGTTTCCTCGAGAACAACATTATGCGGTCATTGAAAAAGAAGCTCTGGCTATTAAATGGGTGATTGACTCTTTGAAATATTACCTGGAGGGGCGCAAATTCACACTGTATACTGACCATGCTCCCTTAGAATGGATGGCACGTAACAAAGGGAATAATGAATGGGTGTTAAAATGGTTCCTCTCCTTGTAACCCTACAGATTTCAAACCAGACATCGGAAAGGGACCGATCAGGTAAACGTGGACTTCTTCTCCCGTTACCCTTCTGAAGCTACCTCTGCTAGAAGGACAGCAAGGGAAAGCGGATGTGAGGGGGTACCGAGTGAATCCCGTCCATGGTCTGTATGTCGTAACGGAGACCCCTCACCTGTGGGAGTTAGGACCCAGACACCACCTTCCCTTATGACGCCCTCCAGGAGGATAAACACACCCCTCCATATTCTACCCACACAGGAACCACTCCCTCAGGACGTCACTGGGGAAGGAGGGAGCAACCCCGGAAACAGTTACCAGGCGGAAGAGAAAAGGGACAAATCAGCATCCAGTGGGCACGAAGAAGCCGGAGAGAGAGAAGGAAGTCAGAGAGCGGAGAAACTGTGAAGCGGGAGAAAGCAGAGTCTGAAGAAGACGAAGATACCAGGGGGAGCGACGGAGAAAATGGAGAGGACGATGAGCGGTGGTGTGAAGACCGGTGGTCCCCACAGGAGGAGGCTGGAGAGTGGCCACAACTCTGGAGAGTTGCGGCGGAGCCGGTGAGTACTCCGAGTCAGGGAAGGGAGAGAGAGAGTGAGGGGGGAGGGAGAAGGAGAAGGGGGGAGGAAAACGTCTAAGACCAACAGGAGGAGGCTCCGTGAGATTTAAAAAGAACTACCCCCACACAGGATTAACCACCCCTGGTCTAAACGTGATACGTAACGCAAACCCTTGTGCACCTTTTTCCACCCTTGTCCCTTAGACACATAAATTCCCCTACCCTCACAAGTGACCCTGACCTACCAAAGAACCTCATTTGTACCACCCACTGTGTATGGTTACGGGATTGCCCTAGTTTATGGGCCTATTTCTAAAAGAGAGGACTGACGGCTCCTTTTTCTCTCACTTATTCCTATGAGCCTCCATGGGAGAACCGAAGACTGCGAAGAAGCCCAACCAGACTGGGAAGCTAGTGAAAACACCGTTCCACTTAACAGAGAGGAGCAGTCTGAAGACCCCGAGGGATCGCCAAAACCCTCTAGCACTATTTCCGACTCTGTAAATAAAAGCCGCCGACTGGCACACTACATATAGCTTCCTCGTCTGTTTATCCGGCTCGCACTCCCACACATCCGTTTTACCTTAGCTTATTGCAGCATCTTCAAGGTCCTCTCACACTTTATTCACAACACCTTGGCACCTGCTCATCATGGCCTCTGTACTTTCCATTTTTACCACCTTCTTCCCTTCATTTGTTTGCATTGAGATTAAGTGTGTAAATGTAGAGCAGAAATGTGCTGGGATTTAGCAGTGCAGACACAAACTGACAAGCGAGCAAGCAGTGTGTTGTGTTCCTTTTCTATAGAATAGAGGTATTCCTACAAGTCCAGGAGGGCTAGATCTAGGACAGTTTTTCAAGATAACCAACATGGAAATAAAATCCATATAAATGATTTGCATATGTAATCATATGCCAGTCCTGGGCTCATCCCTCTTCAGTTTCCTTAATGCTTTGTTTTCATAGTATCACAGTTTGCCTGGAAGGGTGCAGGAAATCAACATATAAAATATTGTATAAAAATAATTTTTAATGTAAGTATTTTTATTTCTTAGTTCTTTTTAATGCATTTTATAGTGCCGTGGTCCAAGACACTAAAAACCTTTATATCAAACATTTACAGTATATTACACAACAGAACCAAAATGTAAATAAAGACAAAAAAGCAATATTTAAAAGGGAACCATTATTATGAAACCATAACCAAAACATACAATTTAGATATGTCTTAAAGGTAGGTAATACAGTTAAAAAGGAAACCAAGAGAGGTAGGGCATTCCAAAGCTTTGGTTTTAACCTGTTAAAAAAGCAAAAATGTAACAGGTAACGAGAGGAGAAAGGACGTTCATGAGTACAGTGCACAAAAGAAAGAGATTAATAATGAGAGACTTAGAAGGTGTAAAATGTAGCACCTGAAATGTAACACAGTTAAACCGAAGCAAAACTGGCATATTAGATCGAAATTGAAGCAGTGGAAACTGGTAAAGATCTTAAACAGCAGAATAAAGAATGAAGAATCATCTTCAATATAAACATAGTATTGACAGGAAGACCAACACAGAGCAAGGAGAAATCAGCAGAACTAATGAGATGCCTTTATATGAGAAATTAAGTGGAAGAAAAAGTTAATAGCTTTCTATTCACGACCAGAAGCTCCCTGCCACATTCCAGGCATCACCCAATCCAATCTCAATGCCAGCAACAAACTCTCTCCCCACAACTTTCAATGCCGATGAAACTTAATTTAAGACCTTCAGTCCTCACCCAACATAACCAAGACCAAAATCAACACCATCCTAAGATAACACAGTTGGCAAAGTCATCCAGAATGGAAACAGAAGGAGGTGGGGTTTCAACGTTCGTCTAGCATGATGGCAATCTGACAGCACACAAATGACCCTGTTGATAACTGAAATACGCATGGGGATGGTCCAAATTCATACAGGATAAACTTCATCTGAAGCAAGAGCAAACCATATACGAAAAAGGAATTAATAACAAAGAATCCAAATCTTCATTGCCAATCCAAGGAAACTGTTCATCTCAATTTAGAGCTTTTCAGTGCCCACTTGAATCAATGACTTTACTTCCTTCCAAGATCCCATGCTCCAACCTAAACAACCTCCTATTCGTGAAGGTTCAAAGAACCCAAATGGATATGATTACTCAAAAACCTCAGCACCCTTCATACCTGGAACCCAAGTTAAGTCCCTACATCGAAGACTTTAAACCCTTCCAAGTGTCAGCTGTAGCATCTTCATCTAGCATGCAGGCAATCATTCTGACCTTGCCAACAAGAAGCAAACTTCATAACCTAGCCAACATCTGTGATCACTCCATTCAGTGCGACTTCATTCACACACAGGCACACTTCACGCCAGCTGCCTGTGTTTGGAGATTGCACCAGGAACTCATAGTCCCACAACTTCACCAGACCTGAGAAGGAGGGGCTTGTATGGTAGGAGAACACCATGATGACGTGCGCTACAAAGTGTTTATATCTACTCCGAGACGTAGGACGCTCCGAGCCGGCTCCCTGTGTTTGAAGATTGGAGGAGGGACTCGTAGTCCCACACCACCACCAGCCCTGAGGAAGAGTGCCTTGTGTGGTAGGAGGACGCCTTGGTGATGTACGCTATAAAGCACCTACATCTACCCCGCAAGACGGTACACGAGCGGCCCACACCCGAGCAAATCTCTGGCCAAGAGCGAGCACGTT
The DNA here is from genome assembly GCF_964204655.1 of Triturus cristatus. Classification (NCBI taxonomy): domain Eukaryota; kingdom Metazoa; phylum Chordata; class Amphibia; order Caudata; family Salamandridae; genus Triturus; species Triturus cristatus. The sequence goes on along the minus strand of NC_140588.1, from coordinate 617,812,311 downwards.
GTGTGCTTGACAGTGCCAGGAAGGGGAGGGCCACCCCCCTTGGCTTGTCTTACAGGCTTGGTGGCAGTAATTTCTGGTTGCTGTTTGGACTGGCTCATCCTACCCCAGAGTATTATTGAGTCGTACATATATGATGAGGCTCTTTCTTCTGGCATAATCTAGACCTGGTGAGTTCAGAGCAAAGGCCCACACATTGTTTAGAGCACCCGGGGGATGCAACTGACTTGTATCCTCAGAGTACTGGGCAGTGTCTTGCAGATGGACTTTAACAGGGAGATAGGACCCCCACAAGTGCCTCTAGCCTCCTGGAAGTGGACCCATAAACAATTACCCCCATGCCCGGTGGTGCTGACTGACCTGGAAGGGCAAGGGGCAGTCCTGCTTGAAACGAGCTGATAGTGCTAATCGGCCTTTCTGTAGCACAGTGCGGCTGGATGAAGCTGGGCTGGGCCTTCTCTCTTGGCCCTTAGTCTTGCCCCACAGAAATTCCAAACTATGGGGAAGGGGAATGCCCCAGTGGAGAAGGTTGCTGCCCCCACCAGGCAGACAAATGGTACAATACTGGATTATTTTTTGGTCCATGTAGTAAGTGTTGTTTCTAAGGAGATTGAGCTAGCAGTGATGTGACTATCTTGGGTCTTTGGTGTTGCCTCTGGATGTCCATTCGTCTCTTCTGCTAACTTATTCGCAGACTCTACTAGTGAACTTCTCCAAAGTACCCTTGAACCACAGCAGTGGGTCAGGCTATGGCTGAGTTGATTTACTCTTCCTACTGTCATTCTGATACTACAACTTTTATCGATAATGGTCCTTGTGCTACGCTCAAAACAAAGCAAGGGGTAGTGTTAATTCTCATGCTTGGAGCCCGTGATGTAGCAGACAAAAGGAGCTGGCAGATCTCCCTTTACTGCATTTTGGTGAGTCACAACCTATTGATTGGCATTATATTTTGGCATGCTTTGAGTCATTGGTTCGAATATGTGTAGCCCCCTTGTTGGAAAGGCTCCATTCATTAGAGCTTATTATCAGCAAACATCGCCACAGCCCAACATCCTCCTATATAAGTGCAGACAATCAATCCTGATGCTAGTACTTCTTTGGTAATGGCTTCCCCAAATGTGTTTGAATGACAATGTGATATTTTTGCCCCCTCAAGAGCCAGGTGGCCCGCTCCACTGACAGATGGACACAGTTGGGGTGGGGGATCCAGCAATGGAGCTGTGAACAGGGCCACAGCCATTATCAACAGAGGGCTAGACCCCTTGTTAAAGGTTCTAATCTGCAGCTGCAACCCCAACTGAATCTACTCCCAGACTGTCTGCTGCCTTTATGTAGCTGTTCTTACAGGAGTACCCCTCACCCCCAAAGCTCCAGTAAAGAACCCTTTGTTGGACCTCAAAAATAAGATCGGCCATTGGTTGGTGTGAAACACAAATGTTAGCATATCTGAATATGATGATATTTAGTTAGTAGAGCCGGTAGGGACCAAGAGTATTATTGGGGATTGTGTTGCTATTTATTGTAGGAGCCCTGGTATAACTCAATGGTTGATCAAGAGTTTGATGGGGATTTGCATGAAGAGAGCCCATCTAAATCTGGTCCCCTTGGGGTCCTTTTATAATTGCCCTCAACTGAAGGGGAGCTCATGATATTCTGCCGCCAAAGGTATTTGGTGACAGCAGACCCCCAGTTCCGTCCTTCCACAGAATCTTGACCCTATCTGATCTGGATGGCTTGGATGGACGTGCAGTATCAGTTAGCAGTCGTAGCGTTCTTCTAGCCATCGAGCCAGTTAGGGAGCAGAGGTACCCATTCTGGCTCCAGTTGGAGCGGAGCCCCCCTTGACCATCCCTCTCTGCACTGAGACTGCCCATCTCGTCTGTGTGTACCGTTTCCCAAGTGTAATGATCTACTTCCTATTTTTTCGGCAGTGCCAGGCCCTCTTGAGTTAGATGCTCTCTTCCCCCATCCCCTTAATATCACCAGGTTAGTTTCTTGGAATGTAGCTGGTCTAACATTGAAACTTTCATGGTTACTTGGGGTACATTTATAGACTCTTTTGATATCTCTGCATTCCCAGAGATGTGGGTGTTAGTCTTGCAACTTCATGCAGGGTTTGTTAACTTTTTTGTTGCTGCTACCACCTCGGGGGAAGGTAGACCCTCAGGGGGGATTATCTCTCTGGGTCAAGACCTACTCACGTTGCACGCTTAAGAAGATCACTTTGGGCAGCGCAGACATCCAATGGGTCGCTCTAACATTTACTTCTGGTGGGATGTATTATTTACACAATGTCTATTGCAGACCTGAGGGTAATGGAGCAGAGTCGCAGGCAATTGATTTGCTTATTGGTCATTTGGCAGATATGCGTACAAATTAGTTTTTAAAATAATCGGAGGTGATTTTAATTGCAACCTGGAACCCCAGTCTGCCTCCCATAAGGATTTTAGCAGTGATGAATACAATGCCTGGTGTGTTCCTGGAGCTACACTCTCCCCTGTGAAGAGATGGTCTGCCACTGTGTTGCAGTTCACTGCGATTATGCTCAATAATGGCCTTTGGGTATGTAATGAGAGAACCGAATCAGACGGGAATGGGAGACATACACACCACCAACCTTAATGTTTCAGCATAATCAACTATATTCTTTTGGATATCAGGCTGTGGCTAGTCTTGTTAAATATGGTGTTAATTCCAAGGCAGGATAGAGAAGATAACGCTTTGGCCTTAAACCTGGCAGTCCTGGGAGACTCTCTTCACAAAACCCCAAATGAGATTTTGGACCAAAGGTTGGTCCCTACCAACAATCGGCTTAAGTGGAGTTTTGTGGTCGAGTCAAAGGAAACCCTGAGGAAAGTGTTAGAGGTTGTGACCATAGTGTTGGATGTTGTGGTAGCTGAGAATGTGTCAAGTGATTATATAGACTCCCTGGTGAATTTGTGTGCAATTTATAATTTTATGTTTGCTTCCCTCAGAAATCTACTCTTGAAAGAGTCAAAAAGCACCGTGAAAAGAATGAAGGAGTCCACTTGGTGTCCTAAATCATGTAGAGAAGCTAGACAAGCTCTGTTAGAGGCCATAAGTGCAGGGTCCAGAGATGCCACTCGGGCAGCCAGGTAGCTTTACAAAAAGCCACCTTCTCCAAGGCAAAAAGGGCATGGGAGTGCACCTAGTGGGCTTTAATGCTGAATGCCATTAAGGGCAAGCAGCATTGCACCTGCTGGCCTAAAGTTGCCGGTAGTGACTCAGGAATCCATGTTGCACTTGATAGTAATTCTGCTGCAGACGCTTTGTTTCAGCACTTCTCCCAGTTGTATGCTGGGGATGGTGTCTGGGAACTGACCAGTTCACAATTGATAGATAATGCACAGAATCTGACCCCAGCTGAGGTATTATCCCAGGCTAAAACTGCTGGTGAGAAAGTCAAGTGGAATGGTGGTAAGCTGCTTGATGCGGCCCCTGTTGAATCCCTCACTGAATAAGCACACACCCGCTGATACCTTATATATCGAGTTTAGAGATCTCCAAAGCCCTGGATACGATCAAACCCTGCAAAGCACCAGGGCTGGATTAAGTGCCTGGCAATTTGTTTAAGTCATTTAAGAAGACATGCTGTCCTGACTTTGTCCTATTTTTGAATGCTCTACTCCTGACTGATGCATCTATACCTCCCTCTTGGCCTGGGGTGGAGATGATTCCAATTTTTAAGAAGGACTGATAAGTTTAACCTGCCTGCTACAGGCAAATTAGTCTTATCGACAGTGCACAAAAACATTTCAGTCACATTATCGTGAACAGGCTGAGCAAGTGGATGATTTATGCAGAAGTTCTGACTCCACTGCAAGCTGGCTTCAGAGACAGTAAAGGCACAATTGACTAGGTATTTCACCTGCAGCTACTGTATATTGAAAGTACTTGTCTATGAGGGGAGGGCGACTCTATGTAATTTTTGTGAACCTTCGACCTGCCTTAGACCTCATTCCCAGTGAGTCCTTATGGAGGGTGCTGGCAGAGATGGAGGTCTCTGCTTATCTTATAAAAGTCATCACTAGGTTCCAAGAACTATGCTCAGGTTAGATGGTGGCGCCGAAGGCAATGTGACTGATCCCATTCCTATAAATTGGGGAGTGAGGCAGGGGTGTGTGTTTGCCCCCAACCCCCTTTCTCCTCTACATTAACAATCTAGGACCTCATCTGTAAAATTGTGAGGGTGATGTTATGTGCCCAATCAGGGTCAAGATCCAAGCCCTACTAGGTACCCTCTTATTATCCAAATCCCCTATGTGTATACAAAAGCTCCTGGACTGCTTTGGGTCCTTCAACAGGCATGGGGACTGGAGATCAACCTCTGTAAGACTAAATATATGGTATTTACACTATTCCCAGTCGTATATTCGTCACTCTCTTAGAACATCTTGACTGGTCATCTCATGTCCAGAAGCACAGACTCAAGCTCAAGCAATATTGTGGGGGTGTTTTGAGGGCCCAGGACACTTCTGCATTTTGCCCAATTACCCGAGCCCTTGAGATTTACAAGTACCAGGCTTTGGGGTACTCCCTATAGGCGGAGAGCTATGGGGCCAATTTGATGCTAGGACCCTTGAGCAAGTAGAAAATAGTTCTTGAGGAACTTAAGCAACCTCCTAGCAAGTACTCCACTGGGCCCACTATTGTTAGATTACGGGTTTGGGCGTATTAATGACATAGTGGACTTGAAACCTTTGTTGTATTAGCGGAGATTGTGGATAGCTCCTGAGCTCATACTATTTCGTAAGGCTCTAAAAGAGGTAATGGGGCAGCTTGTGGCCAGTAAGATCCCTTAGCTTAGGGTGGTTAAGGATCACCTGAGGCAGATCAGGCTTGAGAATCTCTGGTCTACACCAGCAGATGCTATATCAGTCCTGAAGCAGGTATTAAAAGGTACTTTATGGCATTACACAGACCAACTTACCCCAAGCTCCTCCAGGACGGGTTCACTCACTGCTTCTTTATTGGAGTTGAAAGTCGACTAATGGCTGGAACCATTTTTGGACGAGGTTGAGCCTCCTCTTGTGAATTTGTGTATATTAAATTTTGCTTGGGGATTTTACCCATTCTCTCTTTTACCACTGCGTGGAAGTGCAGGAATTATGACTCCATTAGAACCTGCCCCTTCTGTACCTGAGTGGTAGAAAATTCTGAACATGTAGTAGTTTTTTGGCCAATTTACCATGGGTATAGGACGAAGTGGATTCTGCCAGTCGCAACCTTGGTTTAAGAAATTATAAGATTGCATTTAGAATACTTAATGCAATGTATCATCTTTGCTGTCTCTAGGTTCCTGATGCATAGGTGGAGGTTAAGACAGAAGAAGGTGTCCACTTGATGGATTGGGGTATCTCCTTGTTGTGTATTTTAATATTTTATTATCATTTTATCCTCCTTTTGGGAAAATAACTTTTTCATCTCTTTTAACGTACCTTTTAATGACATGCATTGTATTGGATCTGCAAATGTATTGCACATATAATTGCTATTTTTTCTTGCACTGTTTGTATGTATTGTGTCAAGCATCTTCTATTATTGGGCCAAAATAAAGATTCTTGATTGATTGATAGTACAATTATCCTTAGTATTTGGATTTCCCAGAAGCCTTTAAATATGATTTACTCTCAGGAAATCAGGCCTGGGTTCCACCACGCTCTCATGTAACCATCTCAACGGATGTCCAAAATCTTGGAAAAAGTAGTTATGGGACAATATACATGCTCAAAGAAACACATCACGCCCTGCTCAACATTCAATACGGTTCTCAGCCCACAGCTGTACAAAAACCATCTTAACACAGTTTTGAAGCCATCCGTGCTACAATGAATAACAGAGTCTTTTAGGGTAGGTCTATGCGCACCTGTCTATCATCCTCTAGGTATTTCTTCACAACACCCTCATCGATTACTCCTCAATACAATGATATAGATCCTAAACATTCTGAAAAATTGCCTGGGAAGAGGTCGCCTTAAATTAAACAGTTGAAACCCGGATGCGCTTCGCCTGGACCCAACTCATCCTCCCTCATCCTCTACCTCCCCTTCCTGCTGCTGCGTCATCCGTATGTAAAAGATTACAAGCTTAGTCTGAGCCTGCACATCTACACAGTTGGAAAAATGTCAAAATGGGTTTTTCCTGCTATGTATCAGTACATTTTGTCCTAGAATTACAACTGCCAAATCACAAAAGTGCAAAACAGACAAGCTGACTAAAGTGAGTATTTGTTCCCTTCTTCATGCAACCCCCAACTTCTTCCATTTGCGTTCAATAAGATTATAGGGACTTTACAACTAAAACTGTGAAGATCTGAAATTGAAATTGTATTAAAAGCAGTTTCAATATGTGGAATTTGAAGTTTTGTTGCACGTATATTTCTTCTCTCTTCTCTTCTCTTGCCTTCTTCCTCTGTTCATCTCCTACTTTAATTTGGTGAATATTATTAAATTGATGGGGAAATAATATTGCAGACTGAACACAGAATGTTTGCTGGATCATAGTCCTTTTAATTTCCTTTGCTCCTGTAGTCGGACCTTAGGATGTCTCTTATAAATATATTAATGTAATTGTCAAAGCAATACAAATTGCTATCGGATGAGACTTTCAAAACTATTCATCAATTTGTTCTGCAATGTGGTTATGAAGTATCATGAAACTGGGACGCTCATCTGGTATCTGAAAAATTAAACAAAAGCAAAATAAGAATCGTATTTTACAATTGTAATTTAAAACAACACGAGAATTCCCTTGTTTTCCCTTAAGGAGAGTTACAACCCCACCCAGATTCACACTGTACATGAGCAAACGAAATTCGCACATTGTCCACTGTATGCAAGTTCTCAATTCACAAATTCACAAATGTGGCGTGTGGGCTGTGAGGAAGTCAACACCCCCCCTAGTCTTCATGCACTCTGTGAATATAGATCTGATCAGCCTTTCTCCCTCTGACTCTTTCCAAAAGTATCTCTGCCTATCTGTCTTTCCCCAGTGGTGTTACATAATGCATTACTATACTAATAGAGGAGGCCTGGCCTGTGCCTTTACAACCACTATGTGGCTCCAAAGTTTTTTAGCCCCAGTGGACATTTTGCTCTTGAGGCTGAATCATAAACCAGAAGGCGCCATGACGTTTTTGCCCAGGTCCCACTGAAGCGCCTGATAAGCCTTTTCTTAATTTTATTTAATAAAATAAATCAACACAATCCTAGATCCACTGAGAAGGGGTGCACTTTACAGAGTAACTTTGATTGCAGTGGAAGCGTCTCTAATTAGCAGCGCAGGAGCGATCGCAGGAATGGTCATTGCAGGTGGAGGGTATTTTGAGTCTGCGTTGTTTTGTTTGGGTCCAAATAGCAGAAATCCGTGTGTAACAGGAAGGGGTGTGGTAAGTGGGAACATGCACAGGGCCCCCATCCTTAAGAGTACATGTAGAGGAATGATGGAAAAGAAGGTGTTATGATTATTATTCGTGTTGTTCCTGTTGTTATTCATCTTTCCATCAAGAAGGGAATCTTGGCACTAAAAAGTGAAACTACCAGGTAACAAAAAGCTAAAACTATTTTAATAACAAAAAAGAAAACGTCTACAAAAACTACCTGAAAAAGGGTGATTAAAACATGTCTTTAGGGTTTATCTGAAGCCTAAGTGATTTTGATTGGTACGAAGGTGGAGTAGAAGTTCGTACCCCAATCTAGGGATGATCCCGGGGAAATGCATTGCATGTGAAGGCAGCAGTTACTGGCTCGTATTTCCATGAGTGATGATGTTAGAGGTTTGGTACTGTCCTTGTGCACACCCTTGTCATCTGTATGGCAGAGATCCCGAAGCAACATCCAGACTTAAGTGACCTGCCTCTCATCACCTGCATAGGTTGGCACCATTAGCAATCACGACCAGGCTATAGAAAGGGAACAAGGGGTCATACAAAATGGAAGCACTGCTAGTTTCAATGTACCCAACAGTTGGCAAAAATGTAGTTAAGCAGAGGAAATAGTGAGCACTGGAACACAGAACGAAAGTGTCCCAATCACATTTATTAGGCATTCAAAATTGAAAAATTTAGGTGGGGTATTCTCAGATTAAGACCATATGATGGATGCATTTATTAACTCCATGCTTTATTGTGCGACATTAGTGTAATCAGGGCTGCACTATGTGTTTTGCGTACCATGAATCTTCGTGGTCCAATAGATGTGGAGTTAAGTGAGACAACCTTGTTGTTTGTCAGAAAGCACCCACACATCTGTTCTGTATTTCTCTGTGGAAGTACAGTCACCCCTTATGTGCAGTAGGGACCTGCTGTTCTATATAGGCACTGACGTGTGGTACCAGCTTGTCTGACCTCCATGGCCTGCCATTAATAACCTCATGAAGGAGAGCAGTGAAGCTCTAGTGGGATCTCCAGCATCATTCAGGCGCTCTGGTCACACAAAAGAGAATGGCGAAGGCGGAATACACTACAAACAGGGAAGATAGTGTGAGAAAGACAGAAGGGCTCACATGAGAGCGCTCAGAAGACCCTCAGGAGATCAGTGGGTAATTGGAGATGGTAGTGAAGGACCAGGAGTAGCCCATTACTGAACCAGCAGACATGACAGAAGAATTGCTGAGAACAGTAGTTAAGAGACGCAAAAAGACTGAAGCAAGGACTTCCAGGGCAGCTGTCTAAATACCACAATATAGCACACTTGTGTGAAATTAAGCCCTTTAGTCCAAATGCCTTGTGGAAAGGGTCATCACCCAGTTCTACAAGATTGAAAGACAGAATTCTCACGCTGCTGCATGGGGATAGAACAAAGGTGAAGCACAACAAATTCACGCATGCAACCATGAATGTACTGCAATACTACGTAGCAACTGAGATACTGAACCCAGAGCGGAAGGCAATGGTTCTGTCGCCTTGATTTATGCTGAATTGAAGGAGACCGCCGTGGAACACAAATCAATAGAGCACTGGAGTTTGTTCACGAAACAACATCCATACTATATTTTCCACCGTGCAGCTCCAACCAACTGAGGAATGGGAGGGTCAACAGTCCTTTGGTGTTATAAATCTCTCATAAAAGAGATGCTAAAAGTACTATAAGAAACACACACACACACATGAGCGCTCTCTCGTCCACCAGCGCACATCCCCTCCCCCCATGGACAGCCATCTCAGTAGGGTGTTAGCCTCCACCGTGAGCTGTGACGCACCTACCATCTGCACAAAAATGCCCTTCAGATTCCACGGCTCATGAACCTCCATCTGTTTCAACTCAGCAGGTACCTAAGCGGCCTCAGTGACAGTGCCGACTGAGATACAGGAAACTGGTTTGACAAGCTTTCTTGAAACCTTACACAGCAGTCAAACATGTGAAGGGTGTGTGAGTGGTCCCGAAAAAAGCAACAAACAGGAAGGCCCTGCCATGTATGAATGGGGTATAAAAGGAGTATTTTTGAGTGGTGCTGGAAACCTTTGGTTATTTCATGACCTGAGTGCCACAGTGAATATCCGAAGAGGTGGAGAAAAAAACGAAGTTTGTAGGTACAATTCTTGAACATCTACTACTCATAGACAAGAGTCTACTATTCCTTCCTCTAGCCTAGAAACTTGGTAATGTACTTGGCATCAATCAGGCACGCTAGCAATGAGGCAGAACCATCTATGAGGATTTTGTGGTCATACGGAGTCCTAAATGTGGCTACCCCAAGTACAGATTGGAAGGAATCCCAAAGCGAGTATAGTTTTGCAAGGGAAGAGGAAATTAACTAAACTCATTCTGCAGCAGACATGGCCATGTTGTTGCCAACCACTGCCTAACAATAGGATGGTGGATGGGATGGGAAAACCCTACCGTGATGAAATAAGTAACATCTTTTGGGAAAGTAGATGTAATATCAATGCGCGAACCCAGTGACTGCATCTTGATGAGTTTGCAGGAGCAGGAGGCTATTTGTGGCTGAAACTACAAATGAAACACTGACAATCCAATATAAAATTTTAATCTGCACGGAAGCTTAAGTGGATATCTAATTCTCCTATGGGTAACCACGCTGACACAAGTATAAACAGATATGAGAATCCATTTTAAGAGGAATGAGCTACTTACTTCATGCCAACAACTGTACATAACGGCATAAATCTTCTCTGTAGCCATCTGAGGCCGATACAGGCGTAGGCCTTTCGCAATGTGGTCAGTTACCTCAAGGTTATTAAATCGCTCATATGGCATCTTCCCCAAAGTGAAAATCTCCCACATTAGTACTCCTGAAAAAAAGCATATTGATAGCCAAATTACATTTTTCTACAAAAAAAGCATAGCAGACTGTAGATCAAGGAAAAAGGTGGTTTGTTACTGAAGCTTGCTTTACAGACCACATGTAATTATCCTTCCCTGCGGCTGTTATGAAGAAAATACGAGTATGTTGAAAAATAGATACACCTGATGGAACAGGGTTTTGAGAAAATAAAACCTGCCTGGATTAACTCCTCCATAACATATACTAACAGTGTGCTGTGAAAATAACGAGCAAAAACACGAAAACATGGGGAAATGCTTTTGTGCATGCGTGCGCTAATACGTGAACTAATGCTTGAAAGACTAGGCCGCATTTGCGTTCTGCTTTGAAATAAAATAAAAATAATGCTGCTTTTGCACATTAATGCTCTTGCTAGGAATATAACGTGGGATAGTGTAATGGTGGATGGTAAACAGTGAGAAATATATATCATGAAACTAATAATGTCTGTGTCTCGTTCATTGTAGTAAAGCAAGCATGGGCCTACATCTTTGCATGTCAGTCGAGGGTTAAAGAAAAATATATACGAATAAATAAGCTGAACATTGAGCTCTGCAAGAGAATGGAGAAGGCAAAGGCTGATGACCTTCAAGGATTATTGTGTGTCTGCCAAGTAACAGAAGGATGGCCGTGGGATCAAGTACAAATGTACAAACTTGTTCCACAGAAACCCCAGTGGCGAACAATGGAAGTATAGAGACTTGCAACATGTTACTTGTTGGAGAAATTGTGTATTCATGAGACGTGGCTAACGTAATGCAAAATGTGTAAAACAAAGAATGCAGTGAAAATTATGAACATGACTATGGTGGTGTGATAAAAAAAAAACTAAATTAGCCACTGAGAGACTGAGTTTCTGAAAATGTTTCAACAAATGTGGGTTGGACATGTACGTTTTTAGAGTATGATTGAAGTGCCCTGGGGAAGTGTAAAAAAAAGCTGGTTGGTGATGCCCAGAGCTAGAGGGAGATCGTTGCTGTCCATCGGTTTGCTGATAGAGGCCTACTTTCTCCTGTTTCCTGACCTGAATGCTGTATCCTGATCTATTCTTTGTTCCCTGAATCTTTACTCGGGGAACCCCTGCTATTCCTGTGGCCAGAGGGGTAGTTTTCCTAAGATTACCTTAGGTTAGTATAGCTAAATGATCTGTACTTTGCATAATCATTGCAAATTTATTTGTCTCTGAAACTTTTATCTCTTCGTCGAGCCATTCCTTCATTTGTATTTTGTTTATTTGATATGATTTTGACACTGTTTGCATTAATAATGTTCTCTCTCTCTATGATTGATTCTTTGTTTGCCTTGTAAACCTGTACATGATGAGCATTTACCTTCACATTATTTTCCGATAAACACTGTTAACTTTACACTGAGTTTGTGATTATTTTAGCAGTAAAGATAGATTGATAGTACTAATTATTGCCATCAACTTCTCAACTTTAGGTCCATCGACCAGAGGAAAGGAGTTGATATACTGGCTCAGTTGTGTATTTAGAGTGTTAGATACAAGTCTGTATTATGAACAACTGATTTTGTCAAACTTATAAACAGCGCAACAGGGATTTATTCAGTTAAGTGTATGAGTATGGGCCTGTGTTTGTGTTATTATTGATTTATCGATCCCTGATTGGCGCTGGATCACACCCTAATTATAAGGAGCTCATCTACTATACTTAATATATTCTGGAAATCAGAGAACTCGCCTACATTTTCAGTAACTGTAAAATGAAAGCTTTACTCTTCTTGATCCTCATACTCAGGCCAATTGATCATAATCAGACCACCGCTAACTAAGTTTAAAAAAAAAAACGCTCGGGCACAAGGAAAGAGCGAGCTAAGGTCCAGAAGTACAAAGGGTATTAGCATTCAGAACCCACCAAATATGAATTTGCTATCGCTAAAATCCTTTTTCCAATGTACTAAACGCATTTCACGATTCAGAAAAGCTTTTTGGAATTGTTAAATGGGTTTAGAATACATATCCAATTGGTGTTTGGAAGGGGCATGATTAGGGCTTCCCTTCCACATACCAATTCCTTATGGTATGTATTAATGTTTTGCAACCGAAATCCAGTCGTAAAATATTGATATTTTACCTACACCTCAAAAGAGGTGGTAAGCCATTTGCAAACAGGAAGGGATCCCCAAGGGAACACTTCCCATTTGTGAATGTTAAAATAAAACATATAGTAGAAGTAAATAGAAACTCGGCAAGAAAGTATAACTTGCTTGAAACAATCAGAAAACAATAGACAATTTAAACAACTGAGACCTTAATTAAATTCAGTCAACCAAAGTATTGTAGAATCGATTTCAGAGAGCCCACACGACAATGTCTCAAAGCTGAACTCACTTCAGCCGAAATTAGTATAGTTTATTTTACAGTTATCATAAGCATACACCTTTCCAAGGATGTGTATTCAATATTTACAGTAGTCAGCAATTTATACGTGACTTAGTGAACTCCAATGAAGTGACCATAACCTAACAGTGCTGTACAAGATATCTGAAAAAAGGGGAAATTGGTTATTGGTAGTAGAAGAAGGGGAGCTCTTCGCAATTATGGTATAGTAATTGTATATCTATTTTTCATCAGCTCTCCCTTTTAAAAAGTCGACAACGTTTCGACCCTCTCGCGATATGGGGTCTCATCAGGACAGGAATTTTGGGGACAAGAAGTAGCTCAGGGATTGTGCCGGGCGTGGATGTCTTCTGGTGTGTGATCTAGTGATCTCAGGTGGTCCATAAGGGAGGGTCCAGGATGTAATTAAGCGGTTCAATAACAACAGATGTGCCGGTCTGAGTTAGGGAATTCAATAGTTCCTTCACAAATCCGGTCTAGTCTTGTTGGTGAGTAATTAAATTACCATGCCCCAATAGTCACAAATCCTTTGTGACGGCACAGCGTCTTGTGGTGATCCAAAGGTTTCCTTGGTGTAAGTAAATCAATTACAGGGTTCTCACCGTCATAATCATTTGTTGGACGGCATGGCGCTTCAGAGGTGGGTCCAGTAACCTATTAAATTCCCTAACTCAGACCGGCACATCTGTTGTTATTGAACCACCTCATTACATCCTGGACCCTCCCTTCTGGACCACCTGAGATCACTAGATCACACACCAGAAGACATCCACGCAGTTATAAAACAATGTTCTTGCGCAACATTTAAACATGCACTTTAAATAATTTGACTTAGTGTGCCCTAGTTATGCTAACTGAACCAAACCTAAGTTTGTCATCGCTATTCTTAATAACATTTATTTTATACATACATGTATGTGTTGTGCAGTGGAAGTATGTGGGTTGTAATGGAATTGTTAGTTGTGGAATTGTGTGATGTATAATGCATTTGTGTAGGATAATTATGTGGTATGGTGAATAGATGCAGTGTGAGCCACACAGAATAGATAGAAAGGAAGACAGAGATAAGATAGGTAGTTTGTTTAAGAATTGGTGAATAAACTTTAGACAGAGGAGCAGAAAGTGTGTGAGAAAAAGAGGACGAAGGGGCTACAGACGCATACAGAGGGAGCACCTGCGTACACAGAAGACACCCTGAGAAGAGGAGGATAGTGTAGATTTGAGGGAGGGAAACCTTGAAAAGGTATTGGAAAGAAACTGTGCTTGAAGACCTAAAGTGAACCATATGTGCGAGATGGGACACCTGTGTCACCAATGGAAGCTACGCCTGTGGAAGCATGCATGAAGCCCTAGAACTATCACAGAATTCAGATGTTTCCATCAAAACTGGCTCCCTTGCCAGTACCGTCTGCTGCAGGTCAGTCACTTCATAGTCTGGCCTCACACTCTGTCAATCCATACAAAACAGCCCCTGGTTCAGTACTGAAGCTTTCTTTTTCTGGAGACCACAAGAGCACACCCACCACTTATTCTTACCCAGGGACTGAGGGGTTAGCTGATAGTCCCTTCTACTTCCTGCGCTGGATGAAACAAGGTGAATAAATAATGTACTTTCCAGAGTATAGGCTTTTGAATGGTTTTGTGGATGCTTTCCATTTGTGGCTTATAGGAAATGCATATTTTATGACGCCAATCTGCCTTTCTTAATGAAGCAGGTGGGGCTATGACATTCACATACAGAAAATACAAACGTTTTCCTAGGGATCTTAACTAATGAAAATTATTGGTATGTACGTGTAAGTATGAGGACATATTTAAACAGTGGACACTGTTGCTGTGGACTGTGGGTGTCTGGTCAGAAGACGATGCACTCTTTGTAACTGAGTAAACAGCTCTGATCTTCGTGTTTTCACCGTGCATGTAAGTATACGCACATGGACACACAGCAAGCTATACTGTTTCTCTTGATCCACGCTTTATGAGGGTGTATAACATTTCTGTGTAACACTATTAATGCTTTGAGGATTGGTAGAAAGATTTAAATTGCACATGGAATTATAACAGGAAGAAATAGTTGTAAATTTTATTGTGAAGAGAATGTAATTGTTTGCGATTTGAGATCCTCCTCGACAGGTTGAGTGATTCATGGACAATTTAATGACTTCAGGTAAGCCACAGTGAATCCTAACCTCAGTACTGTACTGAGTAGCCATCCTTCAATAGGCAATTGATAGCCAGATTCAACACAGGGCGATCTATCCTGAAGCTGGTAATAGACGTCCCAACAAATATGGAAACCTGTGAGACAGCCTACCTCTTGATGCTAAACTCATACAAAACTGAGAGCTACCGCTTCACTTAGAAAAATAAAAGACTGAAGAATGCCATCAGCAAAAAATAAATAATAATACTAGGAATATAACGATCTGGTGTATCATCTGCCAGAAAATTAGAGCTAACCATCGATAAATTGAAAAGTACAGTCTCTTGGTGCACTTTTCGAGCCATGAGAGGGTCACAATCAAGCCTGCTTTGTGGAACTTGTTTTGTTGTAAAGGAATTTTATAAGGAGTGAGCAGATGCTCTAAGGGTTGATTGAGGTCTCAAGCAGGTTGTTACCATTTAGCATGCCAGTCCCCTTACAGTCCCTCCATACTTTTAGAAGCTGTAGAAGGATCCTTCCCGCAGCTCAATCCAGCCATCTGTTTATATAAATTACAGAATTAGAGAGCAGAAGAAAGAGCGGAGTAGGCGAAGCATCACTAACTAACCTTGCTTCCCAGTATAGAGAATTCTTGGGTAAAAGCAAAAACTGTTCTGGGGCTTTCCCATGCACCAAGGTGATACAGGAAAAGTAGCAAGGAAGCGATTTCAGAAGAATAAAAATATTAAAATATTTACTCTCCATGATCAATTTGAAAGAACAAATCTGGATGTTAGATATTTTAGTCATAGTAATGAAACATATTCCATTAAGCATGCTAAATAAATGTGACTTTAGTCTGCAAACCGTTCTCCCTCAAGTTCACTCACTGAAGATTAATCTTTCGACTCACAACACCAAGGAGTTTTATCGGATTGGCACAGGTTAGAACATTTTTTTGGACCATTCTCATGAGGACTGAGCAAGGCACGGCTTGCTATGCTACCCTCGTCTATTATATCTCACTCTCCAAAGGGTTCTCCTCTAGGCAGCTCAACTGTTCTTAGATAATAGATTCAATCATATTAAACCATTACAGCCACCCTGCATTGGCTACCCCTAGAGAAGGGCATAAAGGTCTTAATCCTACATTTCTTCAAATCTAGTTGTCTCTGCCAACCATCACAGCGTGAGAAATACCTCAGCAAAGCAAGAGGTACAAGCTTTAAGAAGTATGCTGGATGCCTCTCTGTCCTGCACGACGCTAGCCTGTCAACATGGTCAGTTTTGCAAAATCTCAAAAACTACGTTCTACACAAACTCAATGCAGCTTTAAGATAGATGCATTCTTTCATGCACAACCAATGGTTCTCATCATCTCTCCTGGTTCCCTCCACTAAGATGTGTGCATATACCTGCTCTCACTACAGAAGCCAGACAACGTTAGTCAGGATGTGCGATTAAATACAACCTATCACTCAACTTGCACTTTATGATTTGGTCACCTATCCGTGCCTATCAAGCTCTGTACACAGCTGCAAACAAATTCCTTCCAAGGAATTAGCAAACTCAAGAAAGTGGTTTTCCTTCACTGACAATAAGCACTCTAGAATTAAGTTTCAGCATTGAGTCCTTTGCAATGGACTCTGCTTCAACAAACTAATCTGCAAAATGAAACAGTTAAACAGCCCTAAACATGCTATACAGCAACACCATCCAGTAATTGGAGGGATCTCTTCAAAAGCGTTGTATCAAGGAACCCCTAGGACTGGAGTGGAATGCTCCCTTATTCTAAGCTCTAAAGAGATTTTGTGAAAGAATGATCTTCACAAATTAAAGAAGACAATAAGATGAGGATACCTACTAACACTCTCAACGCTAGGTAGCTCCACAACACTGCCCGTTTATTTAGCCTTGAAAGATCATGCCCAAATATCATATTTCATAATTCCCCGTTTAGAGTTGATGTCTGTTTTTTATGCAGCTTTAACTCTGGTTTTGTGGATTCACTTGTGCTATACAAATGATCAAATTGTAGACTCTACTAGTGAAGCAACTCGCTTTGTGTGTATACACCGACAGTCTCACTAGTGCATATTTTACCAACTTTATGTGAAAAACAATGCAAAAAAAATTATTGGTTCAGCAAAACTCACAAGATTGTGTGGACAAAATTCCCTGAAGATTGTGGTACTGTTGTGAATAGCTCATTAATAAATAAATAACGGACATGAACCCTCACCCGAAGCACGCTCGCTCACGAGGTCCAACAGTCTGCACACCCTCAATACAAAATAACACACAAATTGGCTGGGCCAGGGGACAAAACTACCAAGATGTCCATGTCCGCAGTCCTTTAAAGCGGCACGTAGCGCTTTGGGTGATGCCTAGAGGCACCCATTCTAAAATCACAAATGCGCTGGTAAAGGGCTGATCGTTTTATGGGGTACCAAAGTTTACTGTAGGAAGCATGTTGTCAATGTCTTTTGTGCTTCATTTCGAAAGACTACTTGTATTGCATATTGTTTTACTACAGCAGGCAGCCTCTTGATTGACATGAGATTCTGCCTTCGTTTTCATTGACTACAGTTTTGTCTTCACATTTTAATTGCAAAAAAATCCATGCTGGATCCTTAATGCTTACATGCTTCTTCGCAACATTTCGTGCAGTCATGAAACGGTTCCAAGCTCATTATGAGCAAAAACACTTAAGCTGTTTGTCGCTGATGAATTTATAAGCCAATGTGCAAATAGACAATGCAAAAGACAGGGATGAGGCTGTACAATACGTGGTGCCTACACCCAAGAACCTAATTGTTTCAACTCACCAAAAGACCAGACATCTGATTTGCTGCTGAATTTAGTGTACAGAAGGACTTCAGGAGGGGACCAACGGACTGGAAACTTGGTACCCATGGAGCTGGTATACTCATCGTCCAGGACATACCTGAAACAGGAGATAATGGAGATATACAAAAATAATGCAAAACAATACAAGTTTATACCGTGGGAAAACACACACAAACGGAAGGAACTCTACTGGGTAGGAAAAAGGAAAGCTACCAGAAAAAAGGTAATTTTTCGAAAAAAAACAAAAGTGCCCAAAGAAGGGACAGATTCGGGAAACAATTCCTGTAGGTATAATCATTCAAGCATTGAAAACAAAAGATTGAAAGCAAATATTGGGCTAGGGATCATACGAAAGATTTGAGTGTTAAGTCTAGAAGTGAGCATGAGTCATATAGCGATATCAAAGAAGACCAGAAAAGGGAAGGGCACAGAAATTAATACATTTTAATGCAATAAAGTGAAAAACAAACTGCAAGTAGAGGGGGGAGCACATTTTTGTATTTTTGGATGTCTATCATAATATCAAAAGCCCAAGAAGAAGGGTTACCCCAACAGAAAGCAGAGGTATTCAGAGCAATGCCTCTCCCTGCTGTACCCTGCATGCTCCTGTGCTGTTCACACTTCTAGCCCGTTCCCTTTCAGGCTGTTGTAGCCATGTTGTTGCATGTTTTATTCTGATTTACAAAACTGTCACTGGAACAGGGAGAGACTCTGCTTACTCCACTGGTTCAGAAGTGTTCAGGCAGGTCAACCTTGTGATGGACCTTACATTATCAAAGACCAGTCCAAGTGTTGAATCTACATGAGTAACCTGCTGCACTCCAGCCTTTAAGGGTAACCCATGACAACCCCATAAAGGTTATAAACTAAAAGAGAGTTTCTAGGCATCCATTTACATAACAGTAGTATTTAGTTGCTGTGATTCCAGGGACAAAAGACAATAAATGTTACAATGATTGTCCAAATTCCTCATCAGTTCCTTCCTCTATGGGAAACAACCATTACAACACAGTCATTACAACGCACTACATTTTCAACGCAGTCATTGCAACGCAACTGCTTTTACATCGCATGCCATTACAACACAGCCAGTACAATGCATGTAACTACAACACATGCCATTACAATGCATGTCACTACAACGCATGCCATTACAACGCATTATAAGGTAAGTAATGGAAAATAGTAATTTTTAACCCTACTCTATCCAACACTTACCCTACTGTTGCAGTCACTGGAGTGGGAATAGTATTTTTATCCCTACACTATCCAACACTTACCCTACTGTTGTACTCACTGGAGTGGGAATAGTAATGTTTACCCCGACACTATCCAACACTTACCCTACTGTTCCACTCACTGGAGTGGGAATAGTAATTTTTACCCCTACACTATCCAACACTTACCCTACTATTGCCCTAAAAGTATTTAGAGTTTTAATGGTATGCGTTGTAATGGTATGAGTTGTAATGGAATGCGTTGTAAATGTAGTTTCTAAAAATGCGTTGTGATGGCATGCGTTCTAAAATTATACGTTGTAATGAATGTTGCGATGTAAAAACCGCATTGTAAATGTAACGTGTCCTATCCTGCCTGGAGAACTAGCATGGCAATGATTGAGGAATGCCGTAAGCAACTGGATTAGTATACATAGAAAAAGAGGTTACCTAATAAGCTACACAAAGTGCCCATATTCTCCTATCAATATTCCTCTTACCCTTCTCCAGGTTTTCAATAGTGCTCCTAAAAGATCCCCCAAAGTTTGAAAAACTAATATTTTCCTAGAAGGGCTTTCTTAAGACTAACAAAATCTGAATATAAATGTTGTGGGCTTCTGCAACTCATGCATAGATGTTAGATTTTTATACGTGGTATCATCCTGTTTAAGGGCGAATCAAATTCCCCTTCTTTTGTATAGTCACTCCAATCGAAGATGGGGTATGACACAGTGGTTTATTTAACAGGTAGAATGAGAAAGTTGAGGTAGTTGAGAAGTGTCACCTTTTATCAACTTTACAAGGTGTTCTGCATACTCCTCAATTTGATATCTGACAGATGTTCTTCCAGGGATTATAGTTCTCATTTGTCCCCATCCAAAAGGTGCTCCTCTATTATGCCTTACACAGATATCACTTCCTTGCATGCACCCTGGTGTTCCGGCAATATATGTAATGGCATTGCTCATGTGGTGTCTCTAAGCTGTGACAGGACTTCGTTATCTAGCTTTATGTGGAACAATAACTTACCTATGTCAGAGAAGGTTTGTACCTGGTTCTGAGTAATGGTTTACGTTTTGTGTGGTTATATGGTCTTTTAAGGATTACATGATCCCAAACTTCACTGATGATGAGATGCTGAACCTGAGAGGTTTTTATAGTGGCTCCTTGGTGTTTTTAAAGTAGTTTCATTAATATTTATTGTTAGGGATAATCTTTCCATAACTTTACATACTCCAACAGCTCTCTGACTTCATTGTAGAGGGACTGAGCCTGCAAAGCTATTTGCATGTGTGAGTTTGTCATACACACACATATATATATATATATATATATATATATATATATATATATATATATATATATATATATATATATATATATATATATATATTCACTGAAAACAACATAGGTTTCAGGGGCGTTATAGTTAACTGGACATTTCACTCGTACAAAACCATTGAAATTCCCCTGTTATAGTTAGTTCAGCTAACTATAACTCGCGCGCCCGCAATGCACTGCTGATGATGTCACATATTACAACACTCATGACATAGGCAGTGACATCACTCATGAAATCACTGATGACATCATCCAGTGAATGTGTGTTTTTCTGAAAATTAAATATGTTTTATATATGTATATCTCAAGGTCGATGGAAGAATAAATGGGTATATAAGTATCTAAATGGATGATTTTTTAATAAAAAATTGATTGTATAACTGACTGATTAAGTGTATCTAAGTGAATACATGGATTAGTGAGTAATGTTTAAATATGTAAATATCTGTATCAGTCTCTCACTTTTTTTGATTATCAGTATGAGTGTCTGAGTGTCTGTATGGTTCGGTGGGGGTATTACGTAGTGCATAGATGCATGAATGAGTGACTCACTGTTTGTATGTGTTGAAGACAGCATGTGTGCAGGACTCTATGGGTGGATGACTGTGTGTATGGGCGTTAGTGAGTGAATGACTGTCTCAATAGTGTATTTATGAGTAACTACATATGTTTTAAACTAGTATATGTGACTATTGGTGTATATAAGTGAGTATATGTGAGAGTGAGAGATTGGAAGAGTTCTTATATGAATAAGTATGTGTTTCTATAAGTGATTGTTTAAAAGACTAAGTATGTGTAAGTTTCTGTAGAAGTTAGTGTGGTGGTGTGTGTATAACTGTATAAGCAAGTAAATGGATGTTTGATTCTTTAATAGTATGAGTGACTATGTGTGTGAGTAACTCTATGGATGAGTGGCGGTGTGTAACAGGATGTATAGGTGTATGAGTACATATGATGAGTGAGTACATGTATGAGTGACTGTATAGGACTGTTGGTGAATGAGTGGATGTGGATGTAGATCTTAGAATTACTGAATAGGTTGTTGTAACTGGTATTGGTAAGTCCATTGTTTTGAACATTTTAGTTTCTATTTTTGAATGTGTGTATCAAAGGTTATATTAGGGGGAGAGGAGGTCTGCCACTCTCTCACAAGGATGATGTCATCAGTGATGTCATTTGAGATGTCATCAGTGATGTCATGAGTGATGTCACTGACCATGTCATGAGTGATGTAATATGTGACGTCATCAGCAGTGCATTGCGGGCGCGCGAGTTATAGTTAGCTGAACTAACTATAACGGGGGAATTTCAATGGTTTTGTACGAGTGAAATGTCCAGCTAACTATAACGCTCCTGAAACCAATGTTTTTTTCAGTGAATTTCTAAGGTTTTTTAAATGCTAATTCCTAACTATAACATGCCTGAGAACCTATGGTTTTTTCAGTGAATTTCAATTTTAAATGCTAATTTCTAACTATGCCTACAGAGATAGGACATGTGAAGAAAGAAGAAAAAACGCACAGAAAGAAAAAATAGAAATGCAGAAAGAAGCAACAGAAGTCCCCAAAGATGAAGAAAAGTGCAGGAAGAAAGAAAACGTGCAGAAAGAACAAACAGAAGAGCAGAAAGAAGCCTTGTTGCAAAATCATCCTGTACCCTCAACTTTTTTAGACGGATACTGGTGGTAACTGAGTCTGACTAACCAGGCCTAGAGCCAGTGCTATTCTAAAAGACACTTAGAATACAGTGAAAACACCTACATACACTAGGGAACACTATGCGTTGGGGTCCCCCTGTGATTAGCATGACCTCCTCTGTAAGCCCCTAGTATATAATAGGGCAGGGGGGTTAAAACTACCTCTTAAAACGCGCCACAGGGCGTGTTTGCACACGTCACCTCAGGCCCCGTCCCCTCCCTTCACCGATGTGCAAACACGCTCTGTGGCTGTTTTAAGTTGGGAGATTAAGTCCAACTAGCCCACTAGGTACCTCCAGTAAGCGCCTTGAGCTGCGTTGCAGAGAGGTGTAAAAAGGGGCACGGCCTAATCCACCTCTCTGTAACGCAGCGCAGTGGCGCTTACTGGAAGCACCTGGTGGGCTAGTAGGCCCCCAGGGTCCCTGAGGATTGAAGGGGAATTATTTCCCCAACTTAAAATGTGCCACAGGGCGTGTTTGCACACGTCACCTCAGGCCCCGTCCCTTCCCTTCCGCACTGTGTAAACACGCCCTGTGGCCATTTTAAATTGGGAGATTAAGTCCCCTTGAATCCTGAGGGTCCCTAGGATCCAACTAGCCCACTAGGTACCTCCAGCAAGTGCCACAGAGCTGCGTTGCAGAGAGATGTAAAAAGGGGCACGGCCTAGACCACCTCTCTGCAACGCAGCGCAGTGGCGCTTACTGAAAGCACCTGGTGGGCTAGTTGGCCCCCAGGGTCCCTCAGGATTGAAGGGGAATTATTTCCCCAACTTAAAACGCGCCACAGGGCGTGTTTGCACACGTCACCTCAGGCCCCGTCCCCTCCCTTCACCAATGTGTAAACACGCCCTGTGGCCGTTTTTAGTTGGGAGATTAAGTCCCCTTGAATCCTAAGGGTCCCTAGGGTCAAACTAGCCCACTAGGTACCTCCAGTAAGCGCCACAGAGCTGCGTTGGAGAGAGGTTTAAAAAGGGGCGTGGCCTCAGAACACCTGTCTGCAACGCAGCTCCCTGGTGCATACTGGAAATACCTGTTGGGCTAGTTGGCCCTCAGGGACCCTCAGTGTTGAAGGGGAATTAATTCCCCAACTTAAAACTCGCCAGCGGGTGTGTTTCCACAATGGTGAAGGAAGGGGGCATGGCCTGAGGTGACATGTCTGCAAACACACCCTGTGGCGCGTTTTAAGTTGGAGAATTAATTCCTCCTCAATCCTGAGGGTCCCTGGGGGCCAACTAGCCCACCAGGTACCTCCAGTATGCGCCAGAGAGCTGCGCTGCAGAGAGGTGTTCATAGGCCATGCCCCTTATTACAACACTCTGCAACGCAGCTCTGTGGCGCCCACTGGAGGTACCTGGTGGGCTAGTTGGCCCCCAGGGACCCTCAGGATTGAAGAGGAATTAATTGCTCAACTTAAAACGCGCCACAAGGCTTGTTTGCACACATGTCACCTCAGGCCCTGCCCCCTCCCTTCACCACTGTGCAAATGCACCCCGTGGCGCATTTTAAGTAGGGGGATTAACTCCCCTTTAATCCTGAGGGTCCCTGGGGTGCAACTAGCCCACCAGCTACCTCCATTAAGCGCCACAGAGCTGCGTTGCAGAGAGGTGTAAAAAGGGGCTTGGCCTCAGGACACCTCTCTGCAACACAGCCCCCTGGCGCATATTGGAGGTTCCTGGTGGGCTAGTTGACCCCCGGGGACCCCCAGTATTCAAGGGGAATTTGTTCCCCATCTGCAAACGCGCCCGGCTGCAAGGAGGGGGAACAACCTTTTTTTTTTTATTCTTTAGGAGTGGGGCTGCATTGCCCCCAGGGACCCCATCCCCCAGGGTTCGCCTTATTTTTTTGTTAAAAAAATTTTTTAATCAAATTTTGGGGAGAGGGACGCGTGGCCCCCCTCCCAGGCCACTTGTAGCCCTGGGGACCCCATCCCCAGGGGCTGGCCCTCTCTGTTGGGGACCATGGGGGTGTCCCCAATCCCCCCTCGGTCCCGCCGATACCCCGCGTCCCTCGGGAGCCGGCATTGCTTTTCCACATGGGGAGCTGTTAAGATGCAGCTCCCCTTGTGGAAAAGCAATTTGGTTTGCATTTTGAAAGAGAGAGCAGGTTTCCCTGCTCTCTCTTTCAAAATCCAAACCAAGTTTGCTATGGCAGAGTGGGAGCCGCAAAGCTCCTGCCCTGCCATAGCAAACTACGTGTCCCGGGGGTGGGCACCCCGGGACACTGCAGGAGCCGGCCCTGGGGGGCTGGCGTTCCCCAGGGCCATCAAAGGCTCCAGGAGGAGGGCCGCGCGGCCCCCCTCCCAACATTTTCAAAACCCCGGGGGGTGGTGGTCCCCGGGGCTTGGGGGTCCTTAACGTACCCCCCAATTTTAATACTTAGAGCCCCGGGGAGGTGGCGGTCCCTTGGGTGTGTGGGGGGGGCTTGAGCCTCCCCACACAGGTTATTTTTTATTTTTTTTTAAAAAAGCCCCGGGGCGTGGCGGTCCCGGGGCTGTGGGGGAGCAATGTGCCCCCCCCGCAATAACAATTAAGTAGAGCCCCGAGGGGTGGCGGTCCCCAGGGCTTGAAAGGCCCCGCAACATTAAACTAAGAAGCCCCGGGATGGTGGTCCCCGGGGTTGCGGGGGGGCAGGGTGCCCCCCGCAATCACAATTAAGTAGAGCCCCGGGGGTGGCAGTCACTGGGGATGGGGGGCCCCTCTGGGCCCCCATTCCATTAAAAATATTGCCCCGGGACTTGGCCCCCCGGGGGCTAAATACTAACGAAGCGCGGGAGTCCGCGCTTCATTTATAAAAAAAAATTTCGGCTGATATTCGCTCTGGGTGTGTGAATCTCATCGATATATTTTTTTTAAAAAATGCTTTTTTGGGCCCTGCGGGTCCTTGTGGGATCCCCTGAGCAAGCTTGGGGGTTAGGGTGTTTCTACCCCTGCCCCCTATTTGCATTTTTTGCGTTTGTTTCACTGATTTCTTATGCCTGGGTTCTACCGAGGCACAAGGTGGCTGCCAACACTTCCTAGTTTGGAGTGTTGACAGCCAATTAGCATAAAGCTCGTGCTCGGGAGGATCTGCGGCCCTAGATATATTTGTGTTTTTAGTTTTGAATTTCTCAGCAACTACTGAACGGATTTAGACCATTTAACAAAAAGGGTTCTTTCTGAACCAAGAACTTCCTCTTTGCCAAATTTGGTATAATTCCATTCAGTAGTTCGGGCTGTAGCCGTGTCTAAAGTTTTCTACGGGAAATTGCATGGGGAAAACACATTTTGGGCCCCCCTTTTTTCTCGGCCCCCGCTTGACGAATCACCCCAAAACTTTCAAGATAGGAGCGGACCGGAGCACCCCATGAGTTTTGAAAATTTCGCGAAGATTCATCAGTCGGCGACAAAGTTATGGGGAATAGAATGTTGCGAATTTCCTATATATATATATATTTTATCTACTGGCGGTCGCCAGTAGTTATAGTTAGGACCGTGTTTCCATAGGAAATCCACAACATTCTATTTGGAATAACTTTGGCGCCGGTTAACGAATCCTCGCGAAATTTTCAAAATAGGTGGGGCGCTCCGCTCCGCTCCCACCCTGAAAGTCTCGGGGGGATTCGTCAAGCGGGGGCTGAGGAAAAAGGGGGTCCCAAAATGCGTTTTCCCCATGCATTATATATATATATATATATATATATATATATATATATATACACGAAAACCATTGGAGGTTATTAATTAATTTTGAGCTGAACCACAAGTTACGGCGTGCAATAGTATTAAGCACTGAAGCAGGCACACCGGAGGCCAATAAAAGTTGACAACGCAGGGAACTGTGGGAGCCAAATCACTGCTTGCAGTCAAAAAGCCTCTGAAGAAAGAGCATGAAGCTCTGAAACGCATCAGGCTGGGGGATGAAAGAATTTGGAAAGAGAATGCCTGTTCTGAAAGAAAAGGTTTGTGATAAATCACCGGCTGGAGGAGTGCGTCTCTATTGCAAGGGCACCTTCGGGATGACCACCGGAGATGGGGAGGGAGAAACAAGTACATCCAAAACATCAAACAGAAGAACAAAGAGGAAGTAACACCTAAATCCACTATAGACAATACAGTTATAAATCTTACTAACATGATGCTGACCGAAAAAGAACAGGAAATATTGGCACTAGGTTTATCATGGTGTGCACCAACCAATTTTGATTATGTCCAGACTCGTGTGGATCTCTTTGAATTTACAAGGAAGCTTAAATTGCAAAAATACTTCAGTTCGACTAACAAATCTGAAAATTCAGCAATGACTCAAAAGGATACAAATGAGCCAGCAAGCACTTGAAAGTGGCAGACATGATGCTGCTACAGGATATGGCGGCATTGGAATCTGGTGAAGATATTCCCTTAAAACAAGTGGCAGACAACATGGGATTAGATATCTATGGGAGGAAATCCACTCCTTACAGACCGAAATCAGTTTTCCTGCCAATGATGCCGAGAGGCAACATTGACATTTTCGCAGAAAATATGGTCAAAGACCTTAAAGACTTATCTATTCTATCCAGCAACAGATTTATCCGTACCAACTGTAATCGGAGACTTGATTACGAAAATCTCATAAGCAGAATCAAAGAACGTCAAGATATTGTGGTGAGATGGTCGGATAAAGGTGGAAATGTCGTTCTTTGGCCTTTAGATCAATATAATCTAGAAGCTCACAAACAACTCCAAGATCCAGAATGTTACTGTCGGATAAGCCCTACATCTATACTTAGCACCAAAGAAAAATACCACGCAGCTCTATATCAGTGGAGATGTTCTAATCTGATCTCCAAACAAGAATTTGACTTTCTCAAAACAGACTATCCTATTACTCCTCAGCTATATTTAATACCGAAAATCCACAAAAATGCTACAAATCCACCTGGAAGACCCATTATAGCTGCAATAGGAGGTCTTTTTGAGAACAAATTCATTGATTCTTTTTTACAGCTACATGTTAAGGCTCTTCCATCTTTCATAAAGGATACGGGAGACTTTTTGACAAAGATCTATGATCTACAATGGAAGGAAGATTTTGTTCTGATGACGCTCGATGTTAATACTCTATATACGAGCATCAGACACAAAGATGGACGTAATGCTTTAAAATACTACTTAGGCAAAAGATCTATTGGCTCTTACACACACACCCTCATGTTGCTGGAGATGTCAGAATGGTGTCTAGAC
This sequence comes from Triturus cristatus, assembly GCF_964204655.1. Lineage (NCBI taxonomy): Eukaryota > Metazoa > Chordata > Amphibia > Caudata > Salamandridae > Triturus > Triturus cristatus. The sequence goes on along the minus strand of NC_140588.1, from coordinate 617,785,197 downwards.
AATAATGTTTTTGTATTTGACAAATTGTTCTACAAACAGCTACACAGGACGGCCATGGGTACCTGCTTCGCCCCCAGCTATGCTAATTTGCATATGGGTTGGTGGGAGGAGCAGGTACTCATGGTTGAGCATAAGCGTGAGATGGCTGAAAATGTGGTGCTATATGTAAGATACATAGACGATTTGTTCATTCTTTGGCAAGGTACAGAAGAATCTGCTCTCAACTTTGCCAGAGCACTTAATGAGAATTCTCTTAATCTATCATTTACGTGTCATACTAACAAATCTTCTATACAGTTCTTAGATTTAGAGGTATTTGTGGAGAATTTAAAAATAGAAACGAGAACTTACAGGAAACCCACTTCTGGGAATTCTATTCTCCACTATAGTAGCTTTCATCCTACCTCTCTCAAAGAAAGCATCCCATTTGCAGAATGTCTCCGTATGAAGAGAAACTGCAGTACCGAAAACAATCTTGTCATAGCTACCAATACCCTGTTTGACAGACTAGAACTAAGGGGTTACAATGATAACACTTTAAACAAAGCTAATGCCAAAGTTAAAAAGGTCACTAGAAAGGAACTTCTTTTTCCTAATCCTGAAAAAACAAAAAAGAAAAATTCTACATCAGGAACTCCAAGGTTTATAACTGGATACAATGCGTATCATGACCTTTTTAGAAAGATGTTGTACAAACATTGGCAGATTGTACGCAGTGACCCAGTCCTAGGTCATAAAATGCCAAAGACACCATCCATTTCATTCAGACGTGCAAAATCCATGAGACAAGAATTAATTAACAATGCACCTAGTATCAACAAGGGTTCTGAGTGGCTCAAAACCAACAATGGCTTCAGAAAATGTACAAAATGTAAGGCTTGCCGACATGGTATTAACATTAAAGAAATCAGCTCTCCACTAAGACACTCCCCCTTTACTATCAGAGGAAGCTTCACGTGCAAAAGCAAGTTTGCTGTGTACATGTTACAATGTACATGCAATAAACGTTACATAGGGAGTACCATTCACCCTGTCCATGTACGTATACTTCAACATTTACGGGCTATCAACAATGATGACCCCAACTACCCTGTGGCTAGACACATGAATCAATACCACAGTGGAAGAGCCAGTGACCTCTCCTATTGCGTCATTGACACTGTACCTAAGAACCCAAGAGGAGGGAATAGACAACAATTATTGCGTAGACTCGAATCCAAGTACATAATTTTGTTTAATACCAAAATACCTATTGGTTTAAATACGGATGAGGCTTTATCCGTACATTTATAATTCTATTCTGCCTGTCTCCAACCGTACCCAGACTCCGTTTTTTTCCCAGGTTCACCTCACTGTATTTTAAATTTCCATTTCATTATGTGTCTTGGCTTCTATTACACCCAGACTTAGTAAACAGACACCATTTCTATTATGTGATCACACCAGAGGCTTAGTTTTCCCCTCCCTCACAGTCTATCTGCTCATATTCAGAAAACATTTAGCTACTCAGCTATTCTGTGCTCATCCAGGTAACGAGCCTGGAGACTGTCTAGGGAGTTAGTGATCTAGGCCCACTTGGGCTCAATTGTGTGGCTTTTCTTATTTGTGACTCTAATTTCTGTTCCGGCTTTCTGTTGAACCTGTATTGCACAAATATGCTTTTTTGTAAATGTAAATTCAATTTAATTTACTCTCAGCAGCAAAGAACATTTAAGCCAACTCACAGTCTGTCTTTTATCTCTGGGATAAAGACTTCTTTTCTATTTTCTATGTTCATTGTTTATCGTTGCCATGACGATTTTTCTAAAGACACAGAGTATATAATGGTTACTATTGGTGTTACCTGTGATATTGACAAAGGCGGCTTGCCGTCGAAACGCGTCATGGTCTCTTGGTGAAATAAACTACTCCTTGCTTTATCCTCACGGAGTCTACGCCTGTTTTGAAATTTCGTAGCAGGATTGGTTGCATATATATATATATATATATATATATATATATATATATATATATATATATATATATATATATATATATGACCTACTGGCGATAGCCAGTAGGTAGTTATAGTTAGGACCACGTTTCCATAGGAAAACCTCAACATTCTATTTTGAATAACTTTGGCGCCGGTCGACGAATCCTCGCAAATTTTTCAAAATAGGTGGGGCGCTACGCTCCGCTCCTACCCTGAAAGTCTCGGGGGGATCCGTGAAGCGGGGGCTGAGATAAAAGGGGGGTCCCAAAACGCGTTTTTCCCATGCATTTTTCCATAGGACCTTTAGAACGAGCTACAGCCCGAACGGCTGAACAGAATTACTCAAAATTTGGCAGAGAGGTAGTCCCTAGGTCAAGGAAGTGCCTTTTGTAGGTTTGGTGTAAATCTGTTCAGTAGATTCTGAGAAAATAGCCTTTAAATCAATATATATATCTGAGCCAGCTTACGGTACGCTTACCGTACGCTTACGGTAAGCGTACGGTGGCGTGCGCGAGCGCGATTCTGATTGGCTCTTAGATCTTAGTAAACATTCGAATCGGCCGAAACCAGGAAGCGGCGGCCGCCATTTTGTCTCTCGCACTGAGAGTGATTTTTAAAATATCAAGCCCAAAAACATGTAAAGGGGCTGTTTTGACAACTCCCTCCCACATAGTCATGTTGAGGGAGTCCCCAAACATCCCCCAAGTGCAAAAACGGTTTTATTTTTTTTTCGGCAATTTCGCGGGGTACGCTTACCGTACGCTTACCGTAAGCGTACGGTAAAAAAATAAAAATAAAAAAAACACTATCCACACTTACCCCACCCCCTGTGCTTTTGGTGGCCGAAGGCCACCAAAAGCACAGGGCTTATGTTAAGGGCAAAAAACACTATCCACACTTACCCCACCCCCTGTGCTTTTGGTGGCCGAAGGCCACCAAATGTACAGGGCTTATTATAAGGGAAAAAAACTTAGCATTTAAAAAACCGTACTAATTCACTGAAAAAACCATAGGTTTCACACACGTTATAGTTAGGAATTAGCATTTAAAAAACCTTGCTAATTCACTGAAAAAACCATAGGTTTCACACATGTTATAGTTAGCGGAAATTTTACTGATAAAAAACCAGTGAAATTCCCCCGTTATAGTTAGCGCAGGCAACTATAACTCACGCGACTGCAATCTTCTGCTGATGACATATGTGTCTTTATGAAAAAAAAATATTTGTAATATATGTATAGCTAAAAATGTATGGAAGAAGACATGGGCAAATAAGTGTCTAAATACAGTATTAGCATCAGCAGAGGATTGCGGTCGCGTGAGTTATAGTTGCCTGCGCTAACTATAACGGGGGAATTTCACTGGTTTTTTATCAGTAAAATTTCCGCTAACTATAACATGTGTGAAACCTATGGTTTTTTCAGTGAATATATATATATATATATATATATATATATATTCACTGAAAAAAACACAGGTTTCAGGGACGTTATAGTTAGTTGGACATTTCACTTATACAAAACCAGAGAAATGTGGCTGTTGTAGTTAGTTCAGCTAACTATAACTCGCGCCCCCACAATGCACTGCTAATGACATCAAAAAACATGCTACTAGACTAACAAAAATGAGGTGTAAAAAACAGGCTACTAGACTGACAAAACATTTCATAGACCTTGAACACAAAGCTGAAGATTTCACCTGGACTGTTCTGGAACAACCATTCATCCCGAATCACATTACCGATGTGTTCAAATTTCTGTTCATTAAAGAACAGAGGTGGGTCTTTAAACTACAGAGTGACAAGCAGGGGCTCAATGACGAAATACCTTGGACTTCTTTATAACTGTATTCGATCCATGAGATCTCATGCCTATATATGTAGTATTTAATGAACAGGCGACACAGTCACTTCTACTGATGTATATATCATGACATGGGTTCAAATAGCAGTGTGAGCTGACAAGCCCTTAGGCCTATGTGCAAATTCCACCTTCTATTTGGAGAGATTGTTGTGATCTTCATTTTAAAACGATGTCGCAATTTAGCAGCCATCTACATATTTACACAATACATGCACAATTATGGCCTTAGGTAAGCCACATTGTTTTTACACATACTTGACAGAGGGCCACGTGTATATTTACATTACTGTATGAGATCCACGCTCGAGTTTCAACGCAGTTTTTTATGATTTGCATTTATTCATCAGCGATCGACATAGAGATTAAGACTGGGAACTACATTTTCCATGAATCCCACGCTATTTTGCATAGATGGCTCCGTCTTCCACATAGGCTTTTAATACGAGGCTCACTCGAGATGCAGTGATCCAGTATCACTGTTTATATACACACTAGTGAAAGTGACGATTGAGCCTTGAATAGAAACTACAATTCCCACAATACTAACGTAGATTTGAAGTTTTCAGAAAACTGACGTCATCCAAATGCGCATCCCGGGGGTAATGCGCAACACCTGTGAAGGAATTACACCATAAAAATGGAGCCTTCCTGACGTCGGTCCCTCCGCCAACAGCTCAGATGTAGCCTGGGGTACCGATGGACAGCTAAGTACGGACGCAACTGCGGTGTTTATTACTTAACGGCACTATGCGGCGGCAAAGTGCTGTACGTTTGTTTGGAGCTGTAGCGTCTGAGTGCACTGGTCAGTTGAGATCAGGCTCTTGAGTTGCCCAGTTACTTCAGGCAGCCGAAGCAGCGTTGTTGAAGATTGAGCACGCCCAGGTATTCAGTGTTTCCGCTAGTAAGAGCTTCAGCGCAATATTAACCTTACGCTCTACAGAGTGATTTTAGAGAGACCTTTAAAAACTATACCATGCCCTCATGTACTCCACAACTGGACACACTACTCAGCAGTCCTGATGATAGGAGTGTTAATATTTTGTCTTAGACAATATCTCGTTTGAAAACAATACTCTGTCTCAAACGATACTGGATACAGCCGTGCACCACGCTCTTTTGACAGATTACGTTCTCACTACAAATAGGTTAAACCACAGTTTTAACGTGTTTGGGTTTTTGAATAAGGTCTAGCTGTTTAATAGTTTCCTGTTCTTATATTTGAAAATAAATCATGATACTGGTATCGCCCATTCATGGCAAAGTAGGAGTTCCTGAGCCATTTATACCACTTAATGTTATTACTTAGTTTTTGCCATCTTGCTGTTCTACACAGAGTGGCACTTTGCAGGTTTTGGAATATAGAAGTAAATGATATGTCAGACTTGGGGAGAAGCTCTGCGTCTGCTTATCATTGTTAGCTTTTTTCTTCTTGTCCATAGAGCGGGGCCTCAATTCCTGAGCTGCCGCCAGGTGAGGTGAGGTCCATTCCTCGTAATCCACGGGTGAGCATAATCTTACACGTTATTGAGTTGTATATTCAGTACATATATGTGATCTGATGGTGACTTTTGCACCACGTGTACATTGGTAAATAATATGAGCACTAGACCTATTTTTCTGTTTTCTCAAAAGCATTTCTTTTTTCAGGTGCCACCAGCATCTTGTGAACTACGGAGGATTTGAGCACCTGAACATCAGGTTACATGGTTATATTAGCTCCAACCCTGTTTGTATTATCACTTTTCACCACGCAGTAGCAATATATATTTCTTTGTGGTCCTAAGGTGGGCCTAGATTACTTACAATCCAGTTGGCTGAAACATGTAGACCCAGTTATTACACTTCTGCAGTTATTTTGTTAAAACTGCCTTTGCAGTTTTTTAATTTGGATGACAAAAGATACCTATTAAATCCTTTTCCCTTGCTATCCAATTTTAATCTCACTTTCACTTTCGTGCACTGCACCCATCACTCGTATATTCAAACTCTTCCTCACATCTGGTAGATCCTACAGAGCTCCCCATTTAGATCATACTGTTTTGAAAACAACCGCGAGCTCCCTTCTCTCAGTGAGAGGGTCCCAGCCCCTAGTTGCACTAGTGTGTGACTAGGAGGAGATCCCAGATGATGAAGCATGTCACTTCGGTGAGTGATGGGAATTCTTCCTTTTTTATGGATTTCCTTTTTAAGGATTTTCTTGGTTAAAGGTTTTTCCTCTAATAACAAGATAACAGGAATTTAGGTCTAGAGTTGCTTAAGGGTCTGTTCTTACTCATTAGACCTGTGGATTTTTTCATTGTTTTCTGAGTTAATATCGGGGAATACATCCATGCTTGGTCTTTAAATGTTCCCTTAGAACCTCAATTCCGTGTTGGTCGTTCCATTGTAATATTGTGGCTTGAATATTGTGAATTCTGGCTACATTGGGAGTGGCTAGAGCTTTGAGAGTGTTGAGGGAAGCTCCCAGATAAGATTGCACTTGTGCCGAGCACAGGTGAGACATCTGTGCATTTATTGTAAAACCCAACAGGTGAAGTAGGTGCACTGTTGTCTGAGTGTGTAGAATACAGTTCTGGTAAGTGCCCGCTTTGTCAAGCCAGTCATCGAGGTAGGAGAAGACATGTATACATTGTCTTCTGAGATGAGCAGCTACTACTGCAAGACATTTGGTGAACACTCTTGGGGCTGTGGTGATGCGAAATGAAAGTACCTTGAACTGGTAATGTTTGCCTGCTATCACAAACCTGAGGTATTTGTGATGAGCGGGATGAATTGGAATATAAAAGTAGGCGTGCAATAGATCTAAAGTAGACATAAAGTCATCCTGCTGCTGAGAGGAAGTACTTGTTGAAGAGTTACCATGTGAAAGTGTTCTGACAATATGTTTTTGTTTAACTCTCTGAGATCTAGAATAGGCCTCAAGGAGCAGTCCTTTTTTGGGAATGAGAAAGTAACGGGAATAAACCCCTGACACTTGGTACGGAAATAGGACTTGTTCTATAACCCCTTTGAGTAATAAAGATTGCACTTCTTGTTGAAGCAAGTGCTGGTGATGTTGGGAAGTCACTGTTTGCTTGAGGAAGGGGAAGTGTGAGTTGTTTTTACCTCTACCCCTGGGACTGTTTCCTATATAACCTCCTCTGAAAGCTTGTGCTTAGATGGTGTTTTAGCATGGATATGCCCTGTGTCAGGGTGAATGTACAGCGTTTTCTGTTTTGGATCTAGTTTAGGAGGTACAGAGTCTATGTTTGGATCTGGTTGTGTTGTAGGCAAGTCTTTGCTTTTTGGCACCAAAGCTTTCGGGGTCGAGCTGGAATGTCCTTTTGGTGCCGAGGGTTTCGACTCCAAGGAATGTTTCTTAATTTTCCGTGTCGAAGGTTTTGGTTCCGAAGGATTCGGTTTGGAGCCCATCTTGGAATTCGAGCTCGAAGATTTCGGCTTAGAAGTGGGCTTTGGCCAACTCGGTCCTGAGCCGGAAGGCTTTTCAGAGAGTTTTGGTGCCGAGCCATGAGGCGGAGCATTGGAAACCTCTTCTCGGTGCCCACCTTGGCCTTGAGGGCGAGGTGGTGCTGAACCCTTAGATTTCATAGGGACGGTGGGAGGGGGGAGAAAGTGTCTTCTTTACTCACGCCCCCTTGTCCCTGCAGCACTTCATAGTCCTAGAGGTCGATCTGCAAGTCTGATCTGGAGTCGGACGCAGCTGAAGCCGGTGTGACATCCAACCGCTGCATCTCTCGACATCGAGCCCGATGATCACAAGAGTTTTCTTTGACCAGAAGGAGCGGCAGGCATCGCAGTATTGCTCTTTGTGCTCGTGGGACAAGCACAAATAACACACCGGATGGAAGCCCGTATGCGGATATTTTGCATGGCAAAGGGGACAGAATTTAAATGGAGTCTGTTCCATCGACGAGGAGCCGAACGGACGCGGATGGGCGGGAAGGCCTCCTGCAGGTCTTCCGGTCGAAATGTCGACGTTTTTGAAGTTTGAATCGAACCGCGGAAAGAGAAAACGCTTTTGAAAACAATACCGTTGAGGTACAGAGAGTACCTGAGGTTCGATTCCGAAGTGGAGTGCAGCAATACCCGTCCAAACCCGATGGTGGAAAAAAACAATCTAACAATGGAGTCGATGCCAATGCACACTGTCACTGAAAGGAGGAGTCACCTACCTCATGCCTGGAAAGACTTCTTCGAACAAAAACAACTTGCAAACATCCAAACCCAACACTAGATGGCAGGAGTATGCAAAGCAGGTGATCTATAGCTCACATTCTCGAACATGTTATTACAAAGACAGTAGGCCTGGTGTGAGAGAGTGGTTTAGTAAGGGTGAAATGAGGTCCACTACATGTAATAAAGGTACTATCCTGTTAGGGCCAGTTAAAAGCTTTAGTAATTTAAACCTGAGCTCAACCCCTGGTAGCTATGGTACAGGACAAATAGGTTTAACTTAGAGAAAATGTATAAAGCTTTAGAAGTAACTAAACAAATAAAAAGTCAAAAACACAACACACAAAAATCCCTCTCCAATTTTTATTAAAAGATTTACATGTAATGAACAAAATGACTATCAAGAAGAGTGTTACCGGAGGAGGAGCCAAGATGGCGACCGGAGCAGACGCTTGAGCGCCCGGCTCCGTCGGTCCGTGGCCTCGGACTACTATCCTGATGCCCATCCTAGCCGATTTTCGAGGTGAAACGTGTGCGAAGACGCGCTGACCGTGCTGCCGCTTTCCCGGAGTCTCAGCCCGCCCGGATGCCCGAGTTCTGGGTGCTTTTGTCTTCGGCACTGAAATCCTGCGCCATTACGGCCTTTGCTGGCCCCCTGGAAGCTCCGCAGTTACCGGACCAGCGAGCGCTAACCTGAGCCCCGCGGTCCCGATCTCCCCTCGCACCACGGATCGCTGCCGGATGAGCCCGGAGAGGGACGGCCGGACACCTTCTGCACCCTGTGCCGGCCGGGCTGGAGCTGTGGGGTGGGCCCCGGTGCGGCGTGTCTCCTGCCCCGCTCTGACGACCGCGCTGTGGGATGCTGCCGCCCCCTTCACCTATTGCCTAGCCAGCGGCGAAGGGAACCTGCGAGAAGAGAAGCGACTGTCGGCCGTTCCCGTTGCGGCGTAGACCTGAGGGGAATTGACTCCTTGCCACGACTCCCCCCCCCCCTCGGCCATTGCAACGTATAGCGGCAAAACATGGCGCTGAGTGCCTGCTCGAGGCTGGGGGGTGCTACTCCGGTCTCGCCCGCTGCCCACTTCGCCCTCCCTCTTACGGACACCAGCTCCACGGTGCCGTCCCGGATTGCTGCCGCTGTGGGGGCCCAGCCTCCGCCGACATGCGGCTCCGTTCTGGCTGCCCTGCGGGACTTCCAACTACAGATGTGCGCTGGCCTGCAAGCGCTGAGTGAGCGGCTTGACCCCATACTGTCGGCTGCGGGTCGTGAGCGCACTGTTTGTCATCTACAGGGCGTGGGTCTCCCGGTGCTTTTGTCCACTTGCGGGGACGCAACGGCGGTGTATGACTGCGCTACACTGATGCCTTCACCTGGCGCTCCCGGCGCTCAGGGTACACCGCTCTACACCTCAACTGCTGACACTTTGTCCCCCTGGTCATGGCTGCCTGCCTCATTGTTGCCTGCCTCGCCGCGTCCGCTGGACTATCCTGTTGAGCGATACCTAACGGCGTCGAGGAACCGTCCGAGGTGGTCCACGGCTTACTTTTTGTGGAACTCCTGGTCCTTAATTGCCAGGTTTGGATTTTATGTGGCGCAAAGAGGGACCTCAACCGATGGTTGGCGGCCATTTCGTGATCCTACTTCACCATCCTTTCATGAGCGGCCATCTTGTCTTTGTCTGCTCGGGACACGGGGCCTTCATGCAGGGGCTGGTTTAATCCCACGCCCGCGATCGGGCCAGGGCTAGACTGACTTCTATTGCCAGGGTTTATGGACGGGCTGGCCTGGGACTGGAACTGTATGTCTGTTTTGCGCGCACTCATCGCGACTTGTATCCATTCGCTTACACTGTGGTGCCATGGTATCTTCGCATGCCGTTTTTTGGAGTGGTGGGCTCTCAGTGTGTGGGGGCCATGACTGGCCGATGGTTCGGGGCGCTCTGGTGTCCCGTGGGCTCCTCCCCACCTTCTTTTCTGTTTTCTTATTTTCTTTACTCTATTCCCACTTTCTCTCTTCTCTATATTTCGGGTTCATTGGGCGACAGGCACTATGTCGGGGGGGGGTAGGCCGTAGCCTCCGCATTGGTGTAGGGTGGGGGGATAATACTCTGTTCTTAATTAGTTCTATGGGCCTTTTTTTCTTCTATGTCTCTGTGCTCTTCTTTCTTCGATTCGGGGTCCGGGTGTGGGGTGGATCAAGTGGGGGCGGCTCCGGAGGGGTGCGTACTTGCTCATGTGACTATCCTCTTATATTTCGGCACCGCCTCATTGTTTGAGTTTTTTACTTCCATTGTTGTTCTTACTGATGTTGCTGCTCTCCCGTGTGGTGAGGCTATCTTGCGGACTCGAATCTCCTTTGTTCTTATCCTTCATTGACTTTTTTCTTTGATAAAATAATCTAAAAACTTAAAATTAACCTTCACTTCTCCTTCCCCGGGTGTCAAAGATATCTCCAGTATGTGACTCATAACTCGTTGTTAATCCAGACCATTGACGCACGGGGGATGTAATGTGGGTATCAGTGCTTCATTGTATCGTGGCCGGCCTGACGGTTGTAGGCCCGTATTTGTTCTTTTAAGATGCACAAATAAAGGTTTTTAAAAAAAAAAAAAAAAAAAAAAAAAAAAAAAAAGAAGAGTGTTACCAGTTGTTCCTCAATAGAAGGAGAAGATTGGAGGTGAATCGACAAGACAGCCTGATAGGACTACATGTGTGCTATGTGCGAAGTGGGTAATCCTTTTGTTGGATATTAATGCCCTCACACACCCTTTCAGGTGTCATGCTTCATCATCTGGGCTGCTCCTCGTCGGGCCGGCGGTGCAATGCCTAACGGGCTCCCTAAAAGGGGCACTTTATCGGAGTTCTTTTAATCCAACAGCCGTTTGGTGAAGTGCGGGTGTGGGGGCCTGATTATTGTAGATATGAAAAAGTGATTTAAAACAGGGTCGAGAGTACCAGTGTGGGAATTCAATTTTATTCTAAAGGTCTCCTTCCCTGATTAAAAGGTGTGTGTGGCACTCGGTAGAGTTTGATGTCTCTAATTAGAGTGCTTAAAATTCATTTTCATTTATCTATTACCTGTGGTCATATATGTTTTAACTATGATCTGTTTAACCTACCGTCCCCCCTCTTTTACAGGTAGCACCAGACTATGACAGGTATTCTAGCTAAATGATTTTTTCACATTACTTATTGTGACTAAGAGACTAATATTCTGTATACTCCCCTTTTTTGTAGATAGTTTTATAGGTCCTGAAGAATCGCGAGCGCACGAGCTCTGAGCGAGAAACATGGTGACCACTAATTTTAAGCACTCTAATTAGAGACATCAAACTCTACCGAGTGCCACACACACCTTTTAATCAGGGAAGGAGACCTTTAGAATAAAATTGAATTCCCACACTGGTACCCTCGACCCTGTTTTAAATCACTTTTTCATATCTACAATAATCAGGCCCCCACACCCGCACTTCACCAAACAGCTGTTGGATTAAAAGAACTCCGATAAAGTGCCCCTTTTAGGGAGCCCGTTAGGCATTGCACCGCCGGCCCGACAAGGAGCAGCCCAGATGATGAAGCATGACACCTGAAAGGGTGTGTGAGGGCATTAATATCCAACAAAAGGATTACCCACTTCGCACATAGCACACATGTAGTCCTATCAGGCTCTCTTGTCGATTCACCTCCAATCTTCTCCTTCTATTGAGGAACAACTGGTAACACTCTTCTTGATAGTCTTACTGTTGGGGCACTTTACCTGTCTGGACCTCCCACTCCCTTGTGTGAGTGGAAAACGCCCCCCTTTATCCCTCTTATTTGAAACCAATGTTCTGCACGGCTTAAACCCCCGTGGGATTTTCTGATTGGTGGGTGAGATTTGTTCTATCCCCCGGCTTATCTTATTTCCCCTCTCCTTTCTGTGAGAGCCAAACGGTTACCCATTGCGTAACTGTTTTTATATCCCTTTCTCCACCCTACCCATCCAATCATGGAGGGACAGGGCTTGAGCTATGGGGATGATCAAGCAGCAGAAATTCTCCGGACCCCTTCCATTCTGGGTCTCGACCACGAACTGGCCACTGGTAGTCAATCAGCCGAGTGGCAATCACTCTCAGATATGAAAAGAGAATGGGTACGTATCACCCTACACGGCGCCCTTATGACTGAGTACTTCAGGGCCAATATTTCTCCTAATGGCCTCATAGTGAAAAATTTCCCCAGAATATTCTGGGAGGATGGGCAATTTAAAATTGAATGGTCTCAGATATCGTGGAAGTGCACCAGGGACTTGTTGATCCTGATTGTGAACACTGCCAAGAGATTGGCAGATGAGTTACTGACACGCATTCAGACTATTGAATGTAGTCTCAAACAAAGCAATCCTGGCTCCCAGTATAAATCAAAACTAACTGAACTTAACAACGAGATAGCTGAACACAGAGAATATTTAATGAAACAAAAAGTTGCGAAGCTTCAAAAAGACATCAAACGCTTTGATAAGGAGAAAGTCTACCCCTATCTTAAAGCAGACTATGTCCCGCCAAACACTAACTACCCATCAGATATTGATTCGGATTCCTCAAGGAGAGGATCCTCCACCAACAGTGACTCTAGTACTGAGAATATGAGACCTAATCAGTCTAGAGGGAAGAAAGGTAGACGTGGATATAATTTCTTTCCCCCAACACCTTATCAGGGACCAGCTTTTTGGCAATACCCAATGTACCCACAGGGCCCCCTCAATTTGGCCCTCACGGCCTACCTCAATTTGCACCCCAGGGCATGAACCAGCCCTCACATTTTTTAGGCAGAGGTTGGGGCAGAGGGCGAGGGCGAAGAAGAGGGGCCCCACAAGAGAAAAGAGTACAATGGGAAGAACCACCCCAACGGGGAGTGGAGACCAGGAGTCACACCAACAAAAAACAAACTTAGTTGTTAACTTGTCATCCCGACAATTGACAGACATAGAGGATGATGTCCTCCAGAAAGGATTAGGATTCGTTCCCACCCCTAAGGTAGATCTCTTCACCCAAACTTGCGAATTACATCAATTCTTCCGCAAGATCCGGTTGAGATTTTTCTTTGAGGGCAAAGACTACATACCTGACAATGATTCAGGTTTACATAACCCCTCAACCTTTACTCCCCATGCAGGGATGATACCCAATGAAGTACTGACATATGAACAGGCAGTACTAAAGGATATCAAAACCATTTCTGGACATAAACAGTTCAACAACCTCAGCAGAGCAGAGAGGCTCGCCATTACAACATTGGCCAATGATCCTACCATCACCATTAAACAGGCCGATAAAGGTGGTGCCACTGTCATAATGACAACAACTGATTGTGACAACGAGTGTTTGCGACAATTGGGCAACAGGAAGTACTACACCCCGATTCCGAACAACCCAACTGAACGTCTAAAAACGACTATTACTGGTCTAGTCGACTCAGCAGAGAGCAACGGTTGGCTAAGTGAGAAGGAGGCTTCCTTCTTAATCAAAAAAGAACCGAGGACCCCCTATTTCTATATTCTACCAAAGATTCACAAGGGGGTCACACCGGTGCCTGGACGCCCCATAGTATCGGGCATTAACTCAGTTCTTGAACCTCTATCGCAATTTTGCGATCATTTCTTGCAACCCCTAGTCAAGCGTACACCGTCATACATACAAGACACGACGGACGTATTACGCTTATTGGACCAGACCCAGGATACCCACAACATCAACTTCCTCATCACTCTAGATGTTGAAGCCCTGTATACAAACATCCCACAAAGGGCAACCCTTGAAGTGATTGAGGAAGTACTTGGACGTGAACCTTGGGAATCGCCAACTCCAGTGTCCTTCATCATTGAGTGTGCCACCTTAGCCCTGACAGAGAACTTTTTTGAGTTCAAAGGCCAACTGTACCACCAGACCTAAGGTACTTCCATGGGGAGTACCTTTGCTCCGAGTCTGGCCTGTTTATACATGGCCTGGTTTGAGGGGGTACATATTTTCTGTGATACGAATCCATATCGTCATAATATTCTACTATGGAGACGATTCATAGATGAGATCTTGATTTTTTGGACAGGAGATTCTACGAGCTATGAAGCATTTTTTACATGGCTCAATCACCTGAATCCTCATCTTAACTTCACAATCACAGCATCTCCATCCCATATTGCATTCCTCGATTTAACCATCAGATTGACCCAGGGCATTCTCTCCACGACTCTCTACAGGAAAATCACTGATCGCAACAGCCTGCTACATTTCACCAGTCACCATCCCAGAGCTCTCAAAGAGAATCTACCCTTTGGGCAGTTTCTTAGATTGAGGAGGAACTGCAGTACAATTGATGCTTTCAAAAGTGAAGCAGAAATTCTTTCCCGTAACCTAAGGGAAAGACAATACCCACTGAAGAGTATTACTCAGTCCAAAAAACAGGCCAGGAATAATAACAGAGAAGCCCTTTTGGAACCCAGAGAAGACACCACAACTATTTCCGACATCCTTACCTGTGTCACAACTTTCTCACCCAACACCAATCAAGTGACCAAGGTTTTAAAGAAACATTGGAACATCCTTAATACAGGAGCAATGAATCTTGAACCACCCCGGTTTGCATACAAACGCTCCAAAAATATTAAGGATTTGGTTATTCGAACCAGACCCAGATCCAAAACCAAACCTACACAGAGCACACTATGGCAACTACCTGCAGTAAAATGACACTTTCCGTGTGGTATGTGTACTGCCTGCACGTTTACATCCATACATAAAACCGTCACCCTCAACACTACTTTCACCTGGGAATTGAGGTCACATACGAACTGCAATACCAACAATTGCATATACCTCATAACATGCCCCTGTAACTTGTATTACATAGGGATGACGACTAGACCGGTAAAATTGCGAATCTCAGAACATCGCAGCAATTTTCGGTGCCATAAGCAGAACACCAAGATCAGTGCCCACTTCTTAGAGAAGCAACACTCACCAGATTCTGTTAAATGGCTTATTCTAGAAGCCAACCCTCATTTATCTCAACACAATCTTTTTAAGAAAGAACAGAGATGGATACACCGTCTGTCTTCTAATGTCATTGGGCTCAATGACGATATTCCATGGGGGTCACTCAAGCTCTAAATTGACAGATCTTAGCAGACTCATCAATTATTGTCCTTCATTTATCCTGCTACCTTTGTCCAAAGTCTAAACAATACTTGCAGAAATTATTTGCCTTTCTCTCAGATACTTTCTAGGCCTCGTGGTACCAACCCTCTCCCTTGCCACATCCAATTTAGGTTACTACTACCTCTTTTCTTTCTTTTCTTTTTTAAGTCTCTGCCACTTATGACAGTTGTGTTTAACTTTATTTACAACTCCGTCTCCCAATCCAAGATGGCCGACACTGTTTTCTGTCCTTCGTTACCGGAGTGAAACAAATTTATTTTATGAGACTCTGAGGATGGTTCATTTAACAGTGCATCTTCACATTGAACTCACAGATAACTCCTGTTTTTGCACGCTTAATCTGTTTCTTGGCCGTGGTATAGTTACGATCACGTGACATTATCACGTGACGTGACCGGATGCTCAAAATCTCCGTGCAGCATCCCGGACGCTACCTCCCAGACTCGGTGGCTCGGGTAGGTCTAGAAACGCAGCGTGAGCGGGGCAGACGTGAGTACCACATCCGTTTTCTTTCTAATCCTGACACCACTACATAAACTTGTGAGACCACGTAATGATTGAGCAACACCACCGCTAGCGCCATCTAAAAGGTTGCCCTTTTCCTTTAACGCCATGCTCTCCATTACTTGCTAAGTATCGGCGGTTTGGCTAGACTTTTTAACTTCTAATCCTGACTCTTAGCTCTTTATTTATTTGGTTTCTCAGCAAGGAACACCACGCTTCTTGCAAGCATGTGAGATAGCGCTCACACACATTAGACCTCAGCTACTTACAACTGTCCCTAATACAGACTCCTACAGCCACGCTGGATGATAGCCTTTGTCAAAGGGTCTCTACCTTGTATCCACTATACACCCTTTGGATCCCAGTCTGTCTACGTGGTTAATCATTTACTATCTGTATTATTGTTGCTCCATGTGTTCTCATGTCTATCTGCTGTGACTTGTGACTCTCCCTCCCCTGTTTTACACCATTAAGTTTGTTACTACCTTTTGGTCTAGACCTACTTTTAGAGGTCCTTCGGCTCATGCTGAGTCCACCAAGTACTGTTGTGGTCCGCAGTCCTACTGAATAGGGTGAGTCCGATGACATTTTCTGCCGCTTTTTATATTTTTTACTTGTTCCACATAGGTGAATAGTCACTGTAGTTCACTTTGATGGTACACCACTTTATATGAGCGGTTTTTGACGCTCATGCATCAGTAGTCACCACTGATCCTTTTAAATTTGACGGAGATTAATCACCTTGAAAGCTTTTTTGTTTGTTGTTCATTTATCTATTACCTGTGGTCATATATGTTTTAACTATGATCTGTTTAACCTACCGTCCCCCCTCTTTTACAGGTAGCACCAGACTATGACAGGTATTCTAGCTAAATGATTTTTTCACATTACTTATTGTGACTAAGAGACTAATATTCTGTATACTCCCCTTTTTTGTAGATAGTTTTATAGGTCCTGAAGAATCGCGAGCGCACGAGCTCTGAGCGATAAACATGTTGACCACTAATTTTAAGCACTCTAATTAGAGACATCAAACTCTACCGAGTGCCACACACACCTTTTAATCAGGGAAGGAGACCTTTAGAATAAAATTGAATTCCCACACTGGTACTCTCGACCCTGTTTGAAATCACTTTTTCATATCTACAATAATCAGGCCCCCACACCCGCACTTCACCAAACGGCTGTTGGATTAAAAGAACTCCGATAAAGTGCCCCTTTTAGGGAGCCCGTTAGGCATTGCACCGCCGGCCCGACTAGGAGCAGCCCAGATGATGAAGCATGACACCTGAAAGGGTGTGTGAGGGCATTAATATCCAACAAAAGGATTACCCACTTCGCACATAGCACACATGTAGTCCTATCAGGCTCTCTTGTCGATTCACCTCCAATCTTCTCCTTCTATTGAGGAACAACTGGTAACACTCTTCTTGATAGTCTTACTGTTGGGGCACTTTACCTGTCTGGACCTCCCACTCCCTTGTGTGAGTGGAAAACGCCCCCCTTTATCCCTCTTATTTGAAACCAATGAACAAAATGACACCAAACTACAAAAATTCAATAAGGGGAACTAGGATATGATTGTTTAAAGATTTAAGGGACAATAGCATTAAAAAGTACAAAGGGCCAATGATAGTCAATGGTCCCTCCAGACAGGGACCTAACAGTGTTTCAGGCCGACTGCGATGGGACACTGGCAGAAAACACCAACAAGGTTCCACCCGGTTAGAGGTTTTACTTTGGGACTTAGTCTTTTTTCTGGAAGTCAAAATCCTTCAGCAGGGCATGGCAGCAGGTTGTATCTGAGGAATTCTTCCCGAAGTCAGATAGGGGTTGGGCAAGATACCACTAAAGCCATGGGTCAGATAAGCTGGGGTGAATTGTCCAGATCCTCCAGAGGTTTAGAAGCCCAAACATTTTTAAAGTCCCTAGTTTCCAGGAGTGGTAGGGGAATTGAAGCTAGGTGCAGCCCAGGGTCCCATGACCTCACAAACAGCACCCAGGAGTCAAGATTCACACCAGAAAAGTCCAGGTGAGGGCCAGTTCGTTCTGGTCAGCTGGGAACATCAGGAAAGCACTCCCGAAGTTTTGGTAGCCTTGTAGCCAGCCTGGAGTTCAACCAACTGACCCTTAAAGGCCATTTCTGGGGACAAGCACGAGCAGGAGCAGTCCTGTAGGGCTCCTCTCAGGTAATACATAGGAGGTCCAGTCCTCTTTTGCAGGTCCAAAAAATGGTTCTGAAGAGACTACCTAGGGAATGCGACCTTTATTCCCTGCCCCCAACCAATGGCCTAAAAGTTCCTAGGAGTAACTCTACCCATTTTTGCAGCAGTTCCTGTTGGCTCTACTGCAGCAATCCCACAGTGCCCCTCAATCCTAAAATCCAAGATGCAGAAGCCATTTCCCCCTTGTGCACAGCCTGTGTACCCACCATTCAGAGGTGTGGCCAGGGTAATGAGAGCAGTTTTCACACCTCAAAAGGACTGGGCACTCACTAGGCTACATCTGGACCTCATGCATATAAGCCTCCAGGAGCTTCAGGCAAGAAAACGATACGTTTCTAAGAGTTACTTTTCCTTAATGTTTATTACAAATCTGATTTCACCATTAAGTTGGGCTTTTAAGAAATGTTTAAAAGAGCGCTTTAATCATATTTCTAGCTGACCCAATCCAGAGGTAGCAGAATTAGTATTTAATCACACTTCTCAATGTTTCTCTATGGGCCAGCCAGACTTGCTACAGCGAAAATAGATTTTGAGTGCTGGTCACTGCGAGGCCATGTTAACTATACATTTTTTACATGTCCTACTTTTAAATACCATGCACCCTGCCTTGTGGACTACAAGGCCTACACTGGGGTGACCTATTAAAATTTAAAAGGAACTGTTAGAAATGGGGGTCTCTAGTTGGCCATGGCTGGCACCAATGTCCAAATAGGGACCCTTTTTCCTAAGTCAGGGCAAGTGGGCTACCCCATTTGATAACCCCTGCTCAACCATGTGGTAACGTAGCACGAGCAGTTAGGCCTATCTCAGAGGCAGTGTGTGAAGCGTTTATGGCCACGTACAAAAAGGCAGTAACAACACCACAAAAGGACACAACTCGGGTAGTTATAGAAAAATAATATTTTTATCCAACAGTTTAACTCAAAGACTCTCAAAGTGTTTCAACAACTATAATTCACGCCAACCCGCAGGGACTAAAAGAGACAACAGCGTATTCACCCAAAACGTGACATGGGCTGAGTTCAGGGCCGGGGCCTACACGACCCGTTGCGCACCAGGTACTTGTCGTTGAAAGGGACTACAGCACGCAGCTTCTGGAAGAAGCGGTGAAAGGTGACAGGTGGACTCCCAGCGACCACAGGTCTTGGAGGCTGAGGTCCGCAGCGTGCACCCACAGTGGTTCGGGCACTCAGGGGCAGGTGGGCGCTCAGTGGCAGCAACGCACGGCTGCAGCGGCCTGGGCTGGTGGTGGCGATGACTCTCGTCGTGCAGCTCCGTGGTGGGCTCACAGAGGCAGCAGCTCTCTTAGCTGCGGCGGCCCACAGAACAAATCCCAAGGATGCAAAGCTGTCAATGGTGCGAGCGCTCAGCGGCCACAGCTCTCTCTTAGCTGCGGCGGCCCACAGAACAAATCCCAGGGATGCAAAGTTGTCAATGGTGCGGGCGCTAAGTGGCCTCAGCTCTCTCTTAGCTGCGGCGGCCCGCGGGGCAAATTACAAGGATGAAAAATAGCACCAGGGGTGGGCACTCAGCGGCTACAGCTCTCTCTTGACTGCGGAGGCCCACTGGACAAATCACGATGATGCACAGTAGCAAAAGGGTGCGGGCCCTCAGCGGCAGCAGCTCTCTTGGCTGCGGTGGCCCATGGGACGAATCACAATGGTGCACAGTAGCAAAGGGTGCGAGCACTCAGTGGCAGCAGCTCTCTCTTGGCTATGGTGGCCCACGGGACGAATCACGATGGTGCACAGTAGCAAAGGGTGCGAGCACTCAGTGGCAGCAGCACTCTTGGCTGCGGCAGCCCATGGGACGAATCACAATGGTGCACAGTAGCAAGTGGTGCCGGCACTCAGTGGCAACAGCTCTCTCTTGGCTGCGGCGGCCCGTGGGACGAATCACGATGGTGCACAGTAGCAAAGGGTGCGGGCACTCAGCAGCAGCAGCTCTCTCTTGGCTGCGTCCGCCCACAGGACGAATCACGATGGTGCACCGTAGCAAAGGGTGTGGGCACTCAGCGGCAGCAGCTCTCTCTTAGCTGCGGTGGCCCACGGGACAATTTAGGGTCACGACCAGGCGGGCACCCCGGTGGACGCTCAGCGGCCACAGCACTCTCCGACTGCAGCGGTCCACGTAGATTCAGTGGAAGGTTCGAAAGTGCCGATTCAGGTGGACTCTCAGCGGCAGCAGCTCTCTTAGCTGCAGCGGCCCACACGAATCCAGCAAAAGGTTTGAAGATACAGATTTAGGCGGGCTCTCAGCGGCGGCAGCTTTCTCTTAGCTGCAGCGGCCCACACAGATCCAGCGAAAGGTTTGAAGATACAGATTTAGGCGGGCTGTCAGCGGCGGCAGCTCTCTCTTAGCTGCAGCGGCCCACACAGGTTTAGCAAGAAGGTTCAAATCTTCAGAGTCAGATGAGCACTCAGCGGCGGCAGCTCTCTCTTAGCTGCAGCGGCCCGCACAGGTTTAGCAAAAGTTCAGAAGCGCATAGTCCGCGGTCTTCACAGTAGAACTAGAGGCTCCGGATTACTCGACGGAGGCCTCACCTGCAAGCAGAACTCCTCGCACAGGAATTTCGACGGCGGACGGGGTGAAGTCTAATGTCCCTGAGACTTCTGCAGGAGGCGCTCTCGATTTAGGCCCTCGAGTAGTTTCTTCGGCAAGCTTGATGAAAGTTGCAAAGTCCTTTCCTCTGTTCACTCGGACAGAGTTTCGTCTTGACATCCAGAAGGAACACACTTGGCCAAAGTTCCAGCGCAGCATTTTATACCTAAAAAGTATTTGTTCTCTAAGGTTGCAAATCACTGACTCCGGTCAGGACCAGTTCCGTGGAGTCGGGGAGCACTTGGTTTACGAGGTGACATCCTGCACTTTCAGAATGAGGGGGTCTGCTATCAGACACCCAGTTGGGGGGGGGGCCATCATTCACCTTGCCAGGCACGGCCCTGTTCGGATCAAAGAGTCACCCCTCCCCATGCTCTGAATACCAATCTCTTTCTCCAGCCAGGTCTGACCCAGCTGGCCCTGCTACTCCAAAACCAGACAGCCAATACACATACGTGCAACAGCCTACAGTAAAGCTTAGGCAAGAAACTACCACGTTTTCAGAAAAGGTATTTCAACACATGCAATATATAAACGGTCCTTACTAAAAGGTGCCCCTCAATGTCCTGAGTATATACGTATCAAACTCGAGGGTCCTATCAGGTTCCTAGGGCCCGATAGGATGACAGAAAGCAATCTTTAACCGGCCCATGCTGGCCTATGAGAATGGATCGTTTCGCAGTAGCGACAGTGAAATGGAAGGTAACTCACAACAGGCTACAGCGATGTAGGTATTATAGTTATCCTTATTCATACAGTCATTTATATACAGGGAGCATTTGCGCTATGGCACTGAGTAGCAGTGGCACGGTGCCCAGAACATCTAAATCCAGCCAATATAAAAGATAGGGAGAGTAGAGAGGAAGGGAGACCCACGCCAATGATGCCAGGTCTAACAGGAACATTTATTTATTTAATAGGAAAATTATTCCTATTAAACAGGAATAATTTTGACAGGTAGTGCTGTAGGATTTAAACTGCAGCAACCAGGCTACAGTGGTGGGTTTGTAGTCATGGTTGCCTGGTCCCACTAGTGGATGGCATAGTAGTGCTATTAACTTTCCACCTCACAGATGTATTTTGGGCGTCAAAAACAAGGTGATGGATGGAATGCTTGAATTTTTTCAGCCACTGGCAATCTCAATCCATCGTTTTTTGTCCACCATCCCACATCAGTTTGGGCCCAGCCGTATCCAAATCAGTCTTGGACCAGCTCCAATGGGAACAGTCTAGCCCAAACTGTCAGGCCAGGTCGTCTGTGAACACAAGCCCCCCAGGACCAGTTTCGCCCATATTCCAGTTCAAGGAGGACATGACCTTGCAGATCAGACTGGACTTTTCCCACTGAAGCAAGGTCAAAGCTGATTTGCACGTGGCAGGGTCCATTTTGAGGTGGCATGCTGTGCAAAGTAATGATGAACTAAGATGCGGTTCCAAGTAATTACCAGTGTCTGAGATTAATTCAAGCATTGTACCCATCACTTTTTTATGCTTCACTGTGACATCCTATGTGGGATGGATATGCCCAGATGTGGATCCTGTGCACACTGTGCTTCTGGAACCAAGTTATACCCAGCTGATGAGCAATAATAAGGATGAAACCAGTCCTAGGTTGCTTGTGTTTCGGTTAAGGGAGGACCTGGCCTTGCAATTCAGGCTGAACTGATCCCATTGGAGCACAGTCAAGACTGATTTGCAAGTGGCTGGGTTGAAAGTGAGGTGGCATGGTGTGCAAAATAATGATGGACTGAAATGAGGCCTTACTAATTACCAGTGGCTGAATTTAATTCAAGCATTCCATCCATCCCTTTTTTGTATACTGCAGTGACAGGAATGCCCAGAAATTGGTCATGTGCACACTCTGCCGCTGGAACTAAGCTATACCCAGCCTAGAAAGGGCGAATGCAGTCCTGGGTTGCTTGTGAGAGGACCTTGCCTGGCAGTTCGGGCTGGACTGTTACCAGTGGAGCAGGGTCAAAACTGATTTGCATATGGATTGGTCTAAACTAAGGGGGCATGGTGTGCAAAATAAGGATGAACTAGGATGCGGGTCTCAGTAATTACAAGTGACTGAGATTAATTCAAGCATTCCATCCATCACTTAATTGTATACTTTTGTGTGTCACCGTTTTTAGGTATCAGCTTGTTTTCTTTATTCTATTTGTGTTCTTTTAATTTATCTTGCATATGTTGTTGAGTTTGTGTGTGTTTTATTGCGGTTGTGTCATAGTGTTAATGCTAGAATGAGTCAATGGATGGTTGGATGGATGGTTGGATGGATGGATGGATACATCAGTGCAAAGATGAGTGACAGAGTGCATGTATGATGAGTTATTGAGTACCTAAACTCATCAATAACAAAAAAGGTACTTTCATTCATAAGCCAGACCTATCAGCATTGCTGATGCTTTTTTGCTTGCTTCCCTACATTTTCAACTTTATAACACAGCAGAAACATGGTACGTGGGGCGCTATAAAAACCCCTTTTAAATAAATCAATGAATATCTTCTCATTTTATCAGTGCTGTATGGTCCACTGTGGTGGCACCTTTTGACAATATGTGTCAGATAATGTTTTATTATATATGTTTTGCTTGTAGCGTGTACTCTGTGCAGGAGACCCTGCTAGGCAACTGTCAGAGATGCCGCACACAAAAGAAGCAAAGCTTTTGGGTGAATTTTCTCCTGACAATTGAAAAGCTTGGTCTTTCTTAGAAAAATACAGGGTGGGAAACCTTGTGTGAAAAAACTGATGTATGCTGCCCTGCAACATCCCTTTACTCATAGGCATCGTATGTAAGTATTGGAGCAGATATAGGCATACCTTTGTCATGCCCTGCAACTTATAGATGCCAATTGTGAGTTTTATGTAGTGCTTCATGATATAGGATTGATTATATGCAGCTTCTGTATAGATCTGAATTTGCTCCAGCAGCACTGAAGAATGATGCCCTTCACAACTCATGCAAATTTCTGTGTCAATTTGTACAGCACATTAAAACAATCTCACCTGGAAAGCCCAAAATCTGCAACCTTCACTGTTCTATTTTCATTTACCAAGCAGTTTCTTGCAGCCTGCGAATAGACCATAACAAGAAATGCACATTAAGCTTAAGAACAAAACAGGTAAAATCAAGGTACAGCACACATGCTTAACAGGAGCCTGTAAACAGACATGAGTAAGTTGTGCTGTTCCGTTTCATGCAGTGTTGCTTATGAGTTTTCTTGAGCTTTCCCTCTCATACGAATTTATAACCATGTGAGCTGTTGTAATTTGTATTTCTCTCAACATAGTGTATAGATGCATAATTCATTATGTGTCAGTAATATTTAAAATAATTGATGGCCATATAAAAGATAAAATGGCTATTATTGTTTGTAAATATATAAACCTTACAGTTGGAGCGTAGTTATACTGTGCTGAAGCGAAAAAAACGCATCCCGGGGTTGAACGTACTAATTGAGTAATTATGGTCCTCGTACTCCCTAATAGCCCCTTATAAAGCCTTTTTTTTGTAAACTGTTTTATTGAGCAGAGCTACCAAGAATCATATGGTATTTGCACTTTACAAATAATAAGAAACAGGTTCAAAATACAAAATAATGTTCATCAATTAACGGGACTTATAAAGCAAAATCAATCATCAAATTAACAATCTGTAAAATATTCCCATATCCGCGAAAACTTTTTAATTCCCCCCACCCGTTTAGCATAGGCTTCTTCGAATTGTTTCGTACGTTTCATTTTGATTACTCATTTCTCGAACAAAGGTACTTCCAATGATCTCCAATTTTGTAAAATTAGCGAGCGAGCAACCAACATTGAAACAGCAAGAAAATACCCCTCAGTTTTCGAAAGTGTAATCTACCTACTAGTTATCCCAAACTAAACAGCTTCTTCTATAGGTTTATACGTTTTTATAATCGCCCTACTAAAATATTCAAATATTTTCTCCCAAAATACTGTCAACTTAGGGAAAGAAAAAAAAATATGCCGCCATCCCCCTTCCAGTACCACAACTAAAGCAGCTATTTTCCACCTCTGGATAGATTTTATGTAGTACCTTTGGGGTGTAATATGCGATCCAGTGAGCAAGAAATGCCATTCTTTTATAGTTTGCAGCTCTCAATATCTTATTTCCTGTAGTTGATATTTTTTGCCATTCTTGATAGGAAAAAATACATTGAGTTTGAACTGAAACTTTCTCCCAAACTTTTAAGAACAGAGGGGATTCGTCTTGAGTGCTCATTAAGCGATACCAATTACCCACCCTACTCAACTTAGAAATATACAGGGCAGTAGCTGTTTTTGCAGGGGAGCTATTGAATATGAGATATTTTTTTTTTAAATGAATAATTTGAATACATAAAAAAAAAGAAGGTTTATTGCGGCCTGAATTCTGCCATAGTTTGCTGCAGATTTAATTTTTCAGGGGACAGTTACAGAATTGCGTCATCAGCGAAAAGTTTTAATTTCACCATTCCATCAATCGGAGCTTTAATATCCATATTTGCTCGTATTCTAATTGCCAAAGGCTCAATAAAAAAAGTAAATAGAAGGGGTGATAAGGGGCAACCTTGCCTGGTCCCGCGATTTATGTCGATTAACCCTGTTTGAGCCCCATTCACTATTAGCTGAGCCTGCACCCCTTGATAAATATTTTGAAGCATAGTAGTTACTTGAACCGGAATCCCAAACCTAGAAAGTCCATAAAATAAAGTATCCCAATTAACTAAATCAAAAGCTTTTTCCGCGTCTACCATCATTATACAGGCTGGTGTCTTATTAACATTAAAATAGTCAAGAGCTTGAATCAAAAAGCGAGTATTTGATGACATAGTACGGCCAGCTACAAACCCCGTTTGGTCATAGTGAATTACTTCCTTGGCCGCAGAAGCGAAACGCTGGGCCCAGATCTTCATAAGAATTTTATAATCAGCATTTAAAAGACTGATCGGTCTAAATGAATTGAGATTATTTGGTGGTTTACCCTTTTTTACAAAACTAATTAATGTTGCCCTTATAAACTCTGAAGATACTATCCCACCAGCTTTAATATGATCAAATATTTTCTTCAAAAATGGGGTCAGATCCTTAACAAAGGTTTTGTAAAAGTCGATAGGAATGCCGTCTTCCCCACAGGCTTTTGCCCCTGCCAAAGATTTAATAACAGCTGATATCTCAACTTCTGTAATTTCGTTTTGGAGCTGAGTGGCTACACTCTGTGATATTGTTGGTAATTGGAGTGACGTAAAATACTCATGGATCATGTCCTAATTAATCGAATATTTAGTAGTATATAATTGTTGAAAATGTTCAACAAAAACTCGAGCAATATCAGCTCTGTCAGTTACTATTGCATTAATTTTTGGAGCAATTATTTCTACAATACAGGCTGATTCTTGTCGAGCCCTAGTTGACCAAGCCAACATTTTCCCAACCATTTGGCTTTCTTCATACATCTTCTGCATATAAGTCTGAGAGTTATTTATTTCTTCTAAAACAAAAAAGTCTCTGAATGCCTCCCTAGCCTGTTCCTACTGGCCCCGTGATGAGGAGCTCAAAAATTTAGAAGCATTAGCCAACGATTGCTGAAGCTGTGCGATTTTTCCTAACCGTTCCCTAGTTTTCCCCACTGATGCTGCTATCATCTGTCCTCGGGCCGAAGCCTTGTGTCCACCCCAAACTGAAACAATATCTGCTGTCCCTTCATTAATTTTAAAATACTCCAGTATCCAATGTCTAAACTGTTCAAGCCACAATGGATCTTGAAGAAGGAGGCGGTCCATCTGCCACTTGGACCTACTCTTTTTTGAAACATCAATTTCTATGTCGGACTGAACATATGAATGATCAGAAAAAGCATTAACACCAATGCCTGCAGCCCTAAGGAGCAGCGAGCGTGAAATCAATAAAAAATCGATTCTGGATGCTGTCTGATATTGGCGAGAAGAACAAGTATATTCCTGAGTGGTCTGATTAAGCAAACGCCATGTATCAATTAACTGGCGGACATCCATGAAAGCATCGAAAACCTTTTTTGTCTTAGGTTTCAATTTTTTTTTGCTCCTATTTTAGGCGTCGATTTTCAGATCCTGAATATAATTAATATCACCCCCGAACACAATTTGCCCAGGAACCCCAATCAAAAGTTTGTATATTGTAAGTAATGCAGATGTGTCATCAGTTATTGGACCATAGTAATTAATGAAATTCAGAACCTGTTTATTTATTTTAACCTGCACCCAGATCCACCTCCCCTGGGGATCCGGTTGTTCTTGAAAAATTCCCAGTCTATTTTGTGTGAAAAATATATTGCGACTCCCTTCATTGCCACTCCTGCTGAAGTGAAAAAAACTCTAGAAAACATTCCTGGTATATAACATTTTGGGGCATTTGTTCTCAGATGGGTTTCTTGAATAAAAAGAATTTGAGGTTTCAAGATAACTAGCCACCTAATTAATCCTCCATATTTACGTCTATTCAATATACCATTAACATTTACAGAAATAATCCGACATTTACTAGATATACTCATTCTACTGAAAAAAAACATTTTTGACTTCAATTTTGTACTCAGTAAATTCCTAAACACTTTTTCATTTCTGCTCTTTTTTATTGCTAACCCCAACAACCCTCCACCCAAACCTACCCCAATACCAACCCCACCCTCTGGAAATGCGGCTTTCCCTGCTATCCACATTCTCCCCCTCCGCGTGCTAATACCGGTGCCCTGGTACTGTACCAAGGGTGACCTACACCCCCCCCACCCCAAAAGTAAAACTCATATCTAATCAGAATCAATATCCAGATCGACCTAAGACAAATATTCTAAAGGAATAGAGGAGACAGCAAGGTCTAATTGCTTCTCCCCTTGTTTAGACATGGAAAAGCATTATTAAGAGCAAGACAAAAGGCTGCTAGATCAAATTATTTTCCAACTGAAATTGCCTTAAGCAGCTCCTGAGCCTCTTCAATGCGCGTAAACAAATGGAACTTCCCCTGCATAAGAACTTTAAGTTTGGATTGTTGCGCAATAGAAGCTTGTGCCCCTTGGGCTTTAAAAAGATACAAAAGCTTCACAAACTCTTTGCACATTCTTGCCGCCACTACAGACATATCGGAAAAGATTCTGCATTTAGCTCCATCTTCAATTTCGAATTGTCTCATCTGAATTGCCTTTGACAAAAATGTTTCCTTTATACGATAGTCCGCAAAGTTGACTAATATAGTGCAGGGGAACTTAATGTTTGGCGGAAGATGCGCTGGAACCCGATGAGCCCTGGTTAATGTTATAAAGCCTAACACAAGTAAGTAACATAAAAGGGAATAAAGTGAAGGTGTTTTGCATATAAACATTACATGGCTATACTTTAATGTTGAATGCCTGGACTGAATTGCAAACAAAAAGAAAACAGCAAATCGATCTCATACCTAAGCAGAGTTGCATGATATGCCAACTCATTGACATAATACAAGTATAATCAGTCTGGAACCTTTAATACATTATTTGGCTTTACATGGTGCTCAGAGGATCTTCCCATCAAACACACAAAGGTGATTTGAGGAATGTTTTCAGTAAGTCAACCACTGGCAATCGCCTGGAGTAGCAACACAACCCTTTATTTTGCCCACAATGCCACCCTAGATTTGACCCAGCCACATGCAAATAGATTTTAGTCCTGCTCCAGTAGGAACATTCAAGCCTGAACTGCCAGGTCTGGCGCTTTCTGAAGTGGAACACAAGCAACCCAGGACCGGTTTGAGGCTCTTCAAACGAGTGTAGCTTGGTTCCAGTGACAGAGTGAGCACGGGACCCATGTCTGGGTATACCGTTGTCATGGGTACTTTCTCAACACACTTCATGTGCCATGAAATATGTATATACAAGTATTAAACATGAAATGGATCTAAAATCGCTCTCTCTCACTGGGTAATGAACCAGGCCATTAGAGAAGTGGTGAATGTCCCTCTACCCCTTAGAAAACAACTACCCTGAAATGTTACTGATGAATATCAAATAATTGCCAGAATTAGAACTGGGATGTTAGCCCTAAAGGGACGTTTCTGGATAGATGGGTGTAGTAAAGGAGAGTACACAACGCGGGGTCTTCCAAGTAGAGTCTAATGGTGTGAAAGGAAGGCAGCTTAACATCCACACGTTGCTGGCTTTTTCACTCTCCGCAACCGTCCCTTCCTTGAAGCCTCGCCCAACCCGCTCCAAGACGCACCGCCTGCCAACATTCTGTACAAGATTAGAGCACTACACACCTTCACCTTAAAAAGAAAATACTAATACAAAACTATTTACAAATTCAATATCAATTAATCTGCAAACTAAGATTACCCTAATACTGAACCAAATCTTTCAGTTTCATGGGAGCAGTCTTTACTCGTGCAGTTTTCCGTACCTCTACATCTTGCCCATCCTTGATCATACAGTCGTCGCTTCACTTCCCATCATTCATCACACTAGTGCTCAAAACTGTACCACATGGCCTAGACATCTCACTCCCTACACCTTCAAGAACACCACTACGTTGTATCCTTAAACCATTACTCACTCCATGGGGATATGCAATGAGTTCATCCAAATCATCAGACTCTCTTCCTCCAAGTCCCCCTCATGGTACTGCTCTGCCACCTCCACATCATCAAAACCATCATACGCACCATCGCATGTGTCACCATCCTCCATATCTGCCGATCCATTTGCTTTCACTGAAACCCCTGTACACACAGCAATTCGTCTGAAATTCCACATTTTGCCCCCTTCAACTCTCACTGCCTTACTGAAAATTTCAACCACCTTCACAGGATTCGACCATTTTGCCATTCCCTTATTGAACACACACCCCTGTCTCCCCAGTACCATATCACCACCCCAACCTTCACCTTAAACCCCACAGCGGAAGGCTTGGAGCACTGCCCCTCACTAGAAATCAATTTCCGTATCGTACGCATTTCTCACCTTCAACCTCCACGGCATCAGAGGAGATCCTGCCAACGTCTGTAACACGTATACGTAATCTTCAATTGATTCCTCTTCCTTTTGTGCGTGTGAATAAAACTTAAATCTTTCCATCACTGTATTAATCTTCCTTCAAAACCGGATGCAATTTTTTTTTATGCCTTGGTCAAATACATTCATATCCCCCACACTCTCCGGAGGAAGAAGTATATTGAATTATTTTAAATCTACTCTTAACAATGCTTTAATAATGGTCGTTTCCTCTCTGCTGAGCAATACTCATCATCTAACACATCCACATAAGTCAAACACACAGGATACCATGATCCCCACTCCATCTTTGGTTCTCCAGCAGCCTGTGAAAAATGTGGCGCAGCTGCAATATAGGCCATTTTTAATATAGAGTAGGGGAGAATCAACAAATTGGTCTCTTCCTCTCGCTATATACTTATACACATGCATACATATGCGCATATAAGGCCTGGGCATTGCGCAGTGTGGGGTGGCCGTAGGGCTTGTCCTGCAGCCAGGACCTGCGCCCAGTTAAAAGGGTTAAAAGTTAGAGATATCTGAACACTATCCTCAGAACTGATTTTTCCATTGTTCATTTCAGGCCAGCAAACTCCAAGGGCCTGATTGGCAGTTACTCGTTAAAGGCTGTCTCAATAACGAGTTGTTAGGTATTTAACACTTGCGGTAATTATCGGATGCGCTAAATAACTCAACCTTTGTTAAATGTCAGCAGGTAAACTTAACGGGGAAAACCACATGGTATTCACTGTATCATGCGGATTTTGGTGTGTTAAACAGCAAGATCCACAGGTTATTTCCCAACAACTCATTATAGGTGGTATTTATCACACTCGATAAATAACGCATAGTGTGGTATTGTTATTTATGGTGTGTTATAAATACCACCTATACTCATAATCAGGGCCGTAGTAGGGTTGATGGACCCGAAGGCTCTGCCTGGCTGGCTGCAAGAGAAAATGTTCTCTTGTGACTGTCATTATAAAGTGAAAAGCCACAAAAAATTCAAGAAAGGGGGCAGGGTGGCTATGATCTGACTCTCAGGCCTATGTGGGGGGCCACCCAAGATTCAAAATATGTTTCTTAATGTGTTTGTGTCACAGGCTCCACAAACTCTTCTTCTGGTTCACAAACTCCGACTGGGACAGCCCCCTCCGTCCTTGCTTCTTATTGTGACCTCTGTGTTCCCTGACCAGATTGCTTTGAGTATTTAGGAGAGACCATCCAAGTCTTTTAATATGACCCCTCTGCACTAACTATCAATTATATTTTCATTTCCACGGCACTGAGACACTGTACTGCTTAACCAAGATAGAGCAGCCACCCAACTGGCAGGGGTTTCTAACTCATTTTTGCCAGGTAGCTGACAGCCTACTTATAACTATGCAGCTGCCCAACTCTAATTATTTAGTTGGTTGCTAATATTTGCTGACACTGTATATCCTGTCCTTTGCACCGTATCATCATGGGTCT
Source organism: Triturus cristatus (assembly GCF_964204655.1). Classification (NCBI taxonomy): domain Eukaryota; kingdom Metazoa; phylum Chordata; class Amphibia; order Caudata; family Salamandridae; genus Triturus; species Triturus cristatus. Next base: position 617,754,189 of record NC_140588.1, on the reverse strand, counting down.
ATTATACGATTGGTATAAGTCTGGACAGTAAACCATTATTTCATTGGTCCCCGAACACTAATGACTGACCCTTGGATCCTTTGCCTTGTACCTCGGATGAAACCTGACAGCCTGATAACAACAATGCGACTCCTGAACTATAATGATGCCCAACCTAATGTTGGGTTGTTGACAGCCTAATCACAATACTAGAGCCACCCAACACTTACCAACTAGTTGGATAACACCATATATATTTGCCAAAAACTTTACAATTAGGGGCTGCTCTGCCACCTCATCAATTCACATGATAAGAGGCTACATTGGACTCACAATAATGGCGACACTTGCTGCCATATGTAGCTACCTTGCTCACTTTGCCACTAGATTCAAGCTAGCCTAGCTGATGAGTGGTGCTACCCCGAAACCGGTCCCAGGATGCTTGTTTCCGTTCCAGGGAAGACCTGGCTTGGTAGTTCAGGCTGGACTGCTCCCGTGAGGCACTGGGTCATGACTGATTTACATATAGCTGGGTCTGAACTAGGGTGGCGAAGTGACCTAAAGAATGATGATGGATTCAACCCAGATCTGTGACTGGGGGTGAGTGTCTGAAAAGTTTCAGCGCTCCGTTAATTATCTCGTTGTGTTTGCCATCTTACTTTAGTGAATATTATCAATTATTATTCCTATCTTGTATATTTGTTTATAGGGAAACTGTTAAAAACTGGGTTTCTGGTTAGCAGAGTATGCACCCTGTCCAAGCAGGAACTACAATCCCAGTCAGGGTAAGTGTAGTGCACACTAAAAGTTTACCTGTGCTCACCCTCTGGTAGCTGGTCAGAGAGCAGTCAGGTAAACTGAAGAGGCAATGTGTAAAGTATTTGTGCACACACACACACACATAATCCACAATGATAGATAGTTAGTTATTGTATTAATGGTCCAAAATGTATACAATTAAGCAATTTCTTAAGCATCTCAGTCAAAATTACTAAAAAGGTTAGTATTAGACCGCACATTACAGGCTTCTTCCACCAATAGAGGCAAAATAATAGTTCAGTCCTATCTAAGATTCAAAACAAAGGGGTTAAAATAATCAATGTTAAAGTCCTTTAAGGGCAAGTCCATGAGCACTGGCAAAAAGAAGCAAAAACAATTCTCTTTGTTTGACAAAGACGAATTCCAAGATGGCATGAATGAAATTAGGCTTTGCGATAAAAAGATAAAATCCTGAGCGCAATGATTGGTGTTCCATAGAAAATGTTTGCGACGTGAGCATCCTGCATTGAGAGGAATAGGAAAATAATAGCACTGCCTCTCCTTTGAGGTTTCTTCTTTTTTAGTCCTTATGGCACCTTAATGACGTGTTGTCCCTCCACTAGTCAGTCCATCATATGATATGGTTTACGTATGTGGTCACAAAATACATTTAGTTATTCCTGCATTCTTTGCCAAAGATTTCATGTGAAGGACTTGGCTTTCCAAGCCTCACATGTTAATCAATGGCAGAAAATTTACAATGTAACAGACTATGGCATCGGACGAGCCATTCCACCTTCAACTTCTAAAGAATGTCCTTTGAATGCATACTGAAACATGCACAGAACAAATAAAGCAAAATTAGCAAAAATGTCAAGGAACTATGCTTGCTTAGAAAAAATTGTAGCTCAAGAAAGAACGCATTTAAAGCTTAAAATGCATACATCTGCTCTAAATGAATTAAACTTAATTGAAATTAAATGTAATGGCTCAAACCGTTATTTCATAATAAGGGAATAATAATAAATGTTTCATCAGTATATTATGACACATATTTTTCAACATCCATACACGTAAATTATTCATAGAAAGCTTTTTACCAAAATCGTTTCTATATTTTTTAAATTATTAGGGTCTCAACTGTCACCTCTGCAAGTTTTCAACTTCCTAGCTAATTTTATTGCACGATTGCACCATAATCGGCTTACAATGCATTTGCAATGAAAGCAAATAGAACAGGCCTCATATTTAGATTAAGTAATTTTCAACTGTACGTGAATAATAAAACATCTTTCATGAGTAATCTTGTTATGAAAATCTATTAATAAGCGTTACAACTATTTCGCAATATATTTTCTCCTTTTCTAATTCTTTCAAGCATGCTTTTACAGTGCTGTTACTTCACTTGTCTCTATTATTTTATTACTTTGTATATTTTGTACAATGTGCAAATTCAGGTTTTCATGTCTAAACTGATAAAGTGTCATGTAATGTGGTTTCGAAATATTTGCTCTATTACAAGTTTAGATAAGGCTCAGTCTTCTCTGAGAGGAGTGTTTATAGGACACGTTTTTGGGAGGTCCGGAGCAAGCGAACGATTCTCTGGTCGCAGTTTCAGCAAATCTCATTATCAGGCCTAAGGGGGTGGGACTTCCAGAATATTCTAGTTTGCCACTGGTTTCTATCCTCAAAGGGGAAGATTTGGTAGAGGACGGAAACTAGAGGGAGAGCAAACCAAGGTAAGTACAAAGATGTCTTTTGGCTCTTTCCAAGAAAAGGTAGGGGGCCGCTTGAAAGGTTTTGTGGCAAATTAGAGATTTTTGACAAGGGACCAATGGGTGTTGGATGCTGTACAAGGATATGTGATAGAGTTCAGAGAGGTTCTTTTTCAGGCTGCAGAACCTTTGGAAATGGTTTTTGCATAGGATCGACAGAGGTTGGTAGAATTGGAGATTCAAGATATGTTAAATAATGGTGCCACAGAAAGTGTGACAGAAGAAGAGTTAACCTTTGTGAGTACAATCATTTTGGTGAAGAAGAAGGACAGAGGTTGGCGCCATGTAATCATTTTAAAACATCTGACTTGGTTTCTTGTGTACAGACATTTCAAAGGACTCCTGCTTTACGATCTCAGTATAAGAGGCCTGTTGCAAGTATCTCCAGTTCAGGTGGTTAAGAGGCCTTTATCAATTTACGTGTCTTCCCCTTGGTTTAGCTTCAGCTCCCAGGTGCTTTAGGAAGGTTTTGAGGCCAGTAGCTGCATTTCTATAAGAAAGGGGAATTAGTTTCATAATATAGTTGGATGATTTTTTTGATGATGTCTCAGGATCACGAGGAATTGAGGACACAGATGCAGTTGCTGAGGAATCTGTTAGGATCAACATGGAGAAGTCAGTATTAATTCCTTGTCAGGTTTTGGAATTCCTTGGATTCAGGTGAATGCCATGCTTGCACATTTGACTTTACCAGAATAGAAGGTTGTAAAATAAAGACAGAGTTAAGACACGGTTTGAAAAGAGAATTAATTTCACTGAGGAATTTAGCAATAATTATTGGTTTGTTTTCATCATCTATTCAGGCAGTGTTCCCTGGACCCCTTCATCACTGAGCTTTACAAAAGTTTGAAGGCAGGCAGTTTACGAAAGGGTTTGTGTTTTGTAGATCAGATTGCCATTTCTTTAGAGGTACAAGAGGAGTTGCGTTGGTGGCTGGACGATTTCGATGCCTATAATGACTAAGCTACCTTCAGTACATGTCCAGATTATGTTCTGGAGACAAATGCGAGTCTTTATTGGTGGGGAGCATGTTTAAATCATCTGGAGACAGGTGGCAGATCTTTGGAGGCAGCAAGTCCAAGAATCTGACAATGTTGAAGAACGAGATTTAGAGTTATTGTTTAGACCACATGATAGATAAGATGACACAACCACAGACCAATGGATTAAGAGAGGTGGACGAAAGTCCCTTTAAGCAAGAATATTAAACATATAATATTAGTAAAATCAAAAATTCTTGGCTGACGCCAGACCTAAAAAGAAAGCTCCATAGTATTCATGTTTTTGTGCTTGTTAGAATTTCAATTTGATTATTGCTTTGACATTCAGATTGCTTAAATAGTGGGCCAATGGGTAGAATTTAGACTTCTTAGGCCGCAATTAAGAATGAGTGTAGCAGCTCGTTACACCACATATTGAAATTTGGAGTATTACAATTTTTCTGGAAAATATCAGCAGGTCTAATGTTTGATACTTATTGGAGGAAAACAGCATAGTAAATGTTGTAACATGAAAATTTTGTTGCAGTAATCACCAACTTCACATTTTATGCCCCATTTTTGAGGGGCCAACTAAGAATTGGCATGAAGTACAGCACCATATAAAATCCAAACACAGTGGTGTTGGATTTTATCAGTTTTGAAAATTATCACATGTGACACTGGGGTATTCGTAATGGAGGTATTAGAATTTTGTGTGGCCTTTTTGAAATAGGGAAGTCAACAAAATCACTCAGCGTTGTATTTATACCTACTATTTTCTATCACATGGGACAACTGTGCATTCCTTCGCAAAGGTGATTCCAATGCCATCCAAGAATGTAAAACCATCAGTGGCGTGGTAACAAAACAACCTTCATCTCTGTAGCAATCTATTTTATAATTTATTGTTTCAGCTATCTTTTCCCTTTGTGGTAAATTGAGATGTTGGTCTTTTATTGAAGTATTTTCTTGGTGTCTTACCAGGTCTCGGTGAAGGAACTGTTTGGACTCGAGGTAGGCCATGGCTGCACATACATCTTTGCACATCTCCAGCAGCTCACTGGCGGGGAAACGCCGGCGACTGTCTTTCAGGTAGTCTAGAAGGCACCCGTTGGACATGTACTCGGTTATGATGAAGATCGGCCTCTCTTTGGTACACACACCATACAGATGCACAAGGTTCTCATGGGAGAGGTTCCTAAAAGCGGGAGGAGGAAGTAAATTGCCACACACAATTAGAATGTAAATGTTCCACAAAATAAACAGTCCTTTCTTGGTTCCGTTTAAAACATATACATTTTGATTTTATTATGAGACATAAAAAACCAGCTCTAGAACTTTGTATTTATGAAAGACAATTCACCATGTGCTATGTGTTAAGAGCTCTTAGTCTTGCCCACAGACAAATCCATGAGACTTAACTTATGAACATATAAACTGTTGTACTCTAAAGGAGAATGACTGAAAACATTTAGGCTGAGGGATTGATGTTCTAGTTACGTACAGGTAAAATAAAAAGGGTTAGCAGGAAAAAAGTACAGGCTCATTTATTAACATACATAATTTAAAAAACAAAAAGAGAGAGAGAGAGAGAGAGAGAGAGAGTGAGAGATGTACTCTAATAATAAAACACAAATATGGGTTGGAGGTGATCAGTAAATGAGAGGCACAGAATCATAGATGCTGGACACAGATAGAATACTGTCTCCGTTTTTTTAGTTTGAGGCCTGAGTCCCATGCAATGAGTACCACCTCCAGAGACAGGCTGGCACAAAACACACTGCAGGAGAGTCACTGGCATAGTGCATGTGGCGGCGGCCTTCATGTGAGGAATAGCACTAGAACTTGTATGACTCCATCCTGACAATGCAGTTAATGGAGGTCCTGTGACTGATGTCAAGATAAAGGACCCCCTTCTATTGTTAACAGTTCCTAGGCCAGGGAAAATACAATTCTGAAAAATAACACCCTTAGGCAACAAATGGTCAAGCTTATGACAAGACCTACTCCAGAACAATCATGATATTACAGACTCAGTGTACGCTAAATTTCATTAAAATTCCTTTTTATTAATACAATTTCATATAGTGATATCGTAGAAAATTAATTCCACAAACATAAAAAACTGGACTTTGACATTGCAACATACTTCCCACAATGAATCAACACAAATATATACAGTAGACAAACATGTATAAAGTGCAGTAGTTTTGAATATGATTATAACTTGACAACAAAAAAAAACATTCAAACACATCAAGATTTACATAAGTGGCTAAGTGATGAATTTTGCCATGATGCCATGAACCTTTGGTCACTCCTCGTGGAAGGTACTGTTTTAAGTCTGCTTTATAATTAAATGCAAAATTCTACACATGGCAAGAAATGATAATATGACTAAGCTGAAACTTTTGGCAAGCCCTGCTGCTTTTAACATCTACATCCACTTCTGATTAAAGTCACCAGGATGTTTGCATACGGCATAGGTATTTAAGTAGATTGTTGTAATACAGGTAATTTCCTAGGATGGTAATAGTTCTGCCTCTCCTACCTAGTTAAATTGAGAGGGGTCTCTAGGCTCAAAAATAGCACTGTTGTCTTTCACCATTAAGTCTGTCCTTATATGTACTCCTGGTGATGCTCATTAAAGGTTGTCTTTTTATGGTTACAATTTCCAAATCTCTAACAGGCTGACTGCTGCTCATTAAGTTGATCCTGCTATTAGTTTTCTAAGCCTGCTTCATTTGCATGCACTGATGAACAAAAAATTCTTAAATTGGAACATCACCAAATTTGAACCCTAGCAGCATCCTCTAATAGAACTCATCAGTAGGCTGGTTTCTACCTGTTTTTGAAGACATTCCCTCTCAGTGTTAAGATCAGACTAGGACTTTGGGGATCAGTTTAGCGTACAACCGTTCCTTCCGTCCCTAAATAACTCAAACTGTAAAGGGAAGACACCTCTATTTGCATTTGCTCTTCATAGTTATACTATGTTCAATACATTCTGCAAGTACTCTATTCACCAAGCAGTGGGCTGCTTCTGGGCCACGTGACATGGTGTAATTATTTGACACCAGGACACAGTTCAGAAGCATCCGGAAGGTTTTCTTACTTTTGCATTGGTGCAACAACCTGCAGGTGGCCAGGGGGCTTTCTGCTTTTTGATTCCAGCTAGGCTCAAAACAAAAGCCTGATTTAAAGGACCATCAGCCCTTTTTTGTTTAAGTATTGTATTGTATTGTATTTGCATTTGTATAGCACTTACTACCCCTAACGAGGCGTTGAAGCACTTATCGGCGAGTAGTATGCTACTCCGGCACCCATAGAGGACTAGTGTTGAATTAGTATAGTGAAACATGCAAGTAAATCTTAAATGGTATATATGTTAGTCAGTTATTTGGATTCGGAAGGAGAGCAGAAGGATAGAAGAGGAAAAAAGGTTTGTATTTATATAGCACTTCTTACCCCTGATGGGGTGTTGAAGCGCTTTTTTTGGCGAGTAGCACGCTACTACGGAAACCCCTAAAGGATTAGTGGTGAATTAGTATGTTGAAATGTGAAAGTAATTTGAGTGTGGATATGGATAAGTTACTTACGTGTAATCCTAGTTCTCTTCCAGGGGTATCCTCATCAAAGTCATAAGCATATGGGTGGGAATATTCAGTGCTTATGACTATTGATGAGGATCCCCTGGAAGAGAATAGTCAGTTATTTGGAGTGAGAAGGATAGTGGAGGAATAGAAGGGAAAGAAAGGTTTGCATTCATATAGCGCCAGTTATCCCTGATGGGGTGTTGAAGCGCTTTTCGGGCGAATAACAGGCTGCTCCGGAACCCATAAAGGATTAGTGTTGAAAATTAGTATAGTGAATATGAAGTAATTTGAGTGGTGGATATGTTAGTCAGTTATTTGGATTGAGAAGGGTTGGGGATGGGTAAAAAAGCGAGAAAGGTTTGCATTTATATAGCGCTTGTAATCCCGATGAGGTGTTGAAACGCTTTGTTGGCGTGTAGCACACTACTCTGGAACCCATAAAGGATTAGTGGTGAATTAGTATAGTGGAATATGGAATTAGAGAAGCGAACATGTTAGTCTGTTATTTTGATCGAAAAGGATAGTGGAGGGATAGACGAGTGAAGGATTTCTTTTTTTAGGTCATAGCAGTAGGAGGAGGCTTTTGGATGAGTAAAAAGGGTTTTTGGAGGGGAGGAGTCAGAGGGAGAGTTTTGAAAGGTTTGTTGTGGGGGATCGGTATAGTAAAAGAAGTGTCAGATGATGCAAGGAGGGGTAGAGTAGGAGAGAGTCAAGAAAGGGTTATTTTGGGGAACATAGTAGTGGTATGGGGTTTGGGATAAATGAGAGAGTGGGTGTAGAGGATGTAATGATAGATGTATAGGGTGAGAGATAGGGTGGTGCATTGGAAAGAGTAGTAGAAAGAAGTTTGAAAGGAGTCAGAATGTTGGGCTAGAAGATATATTGAGAGAAGTATAGGCTGAGAAACAGGGTAGTGCATTGGAAATGCTACATTAGAAGAAAGTGCTAAATATATAGATCCATAAGTACATTGAAAGTATATAGATGCATAAAGGAGGTAAGTATATGCAGATTAAAGATATTGATAGAGGTACGGAATGAGATAGGGTAGTGCATTGGATATACTTTTTCAGGAGAAGTATCATCCTGGCTGGGTGCCATCTCGATTTTAAGACCTACACATTAATGTAATGGAAGGTAGCAAATCCCACACAGCTTATTACTTCACAAGTACTTTAGAGAAACTATGCCTTGGAGGCAGGTTTTTCATTATGTAAGAGATGTGCATGAACTGTAAGAATGACAGATGTATCTGTGTGAATGAGTAATTACATAATTAATTATTTAAATGCAGCTACTTTTTTAAATGTAATTTATACAGCTACTTATCCAAGTGTAGGGTTTCAGAGTGCTTTCCATTACACATACACACAAACACACGCATGCACACACACTCACTCTCGCTCTCTCTAAATCATAAAAGTGTTTAAATCAAAGTACAATAAATGTTACAAAAGAAAATGACATCAATAAAGTGTAGGAATCACACATAGTTCCTACTTGTAGCTATTATATGTTAAGAGTGAATGGTCAGGAGACACAAAGTCTGGATATAAAACGTGACCCAGTGATTGAAGTTGTCTGTACTAAGCAGAGACAAGGCCTTGCTGTACCAAGGAGAAAACAAACGTCAACACTTCGAACAAGGGGGTAGAAAATGGGTCAAGGTGTTTTTCAGCACACCGTGCCACGAACTTGTACCAAAGGCATGCGTATACAGGTTTTGCTGATGTACGCCTGGCTGCCAAGATGACATCACTGACCTCAGATGGGAGGTAAATACTCTCAACTGACACAGCTGAATCTCCTTGCATGAAGGTGGAGCATGCACAATTCAGGTGCTGGAACCTTCCTGTTGCTGCAACATTAGATCATCCTGAAAGTGCAGCTTGGTCAGAGCACAGATGCTCATGCTCAGGAAATCTAGATACCAGACTCCCCTTGCCCAATCCAGAACCACCAGGATGACTTGGTCCGGGTTGGTTCTGATCTTTTTCAGAACTCGGGGAAGGAGAGGTAACGGCTGGAAGGCATTCAGGAGTCTCTGAGCTACAGCAACTTTGGAAACTCCAGCGCGCAGAAGTGCTGACATTGCGCATTCTCTGCAGTGGTGAACACACCTAGCTAAGGTTCTCCCCTTTCCTGAAAGATACCTTGAGCCTTCTCCTATTGCAGATGCCATTCATAGTCCATGAGGCATTTAGCGATCCCTCAAGGTGCTGCACAACCTGGAAAATGTCCTGACTTTCCAGCCATGTCTAAAGGCTCAGAGCTTCCTTGCACAGATGCTGCAACGCCCGTCTTCCCTGCTTGTTGCAGTACCAGATATTGGTAGTGCTGACTGTGGCTACTTGGACCAGCTTCCCTTTGATGGAAGGTAGGAAAACTGTCTTTGGCAAGTGAGCTGCACTCAGGTCCAGAAGGTTGATATGAAGCTGAGTCTCTGTCATAGACCAGAAGCCTCTGATCTATACCTCTCCCAGATGGCCACCCAGCCCAGAAGCAATGCATTGGTCAACTCTGTTAGCTCTGGGTCAGGAAGGGAGAGGGGTCTGCCACTCACTCAATCATGGTCCGTTAACCACCACTACAGAGGTTTGGCAGCCTCCTTCGAAATTTGAAACAGGTCAAAAGATTCCCTTGGTGCAGCGCCCACTGGGATTTCAGTTCCCACCACAGACACCACTTATTCCAATAAGCGTACTTCACCAGCAGGATTCAGAAGACCATCAGCCCCAGCAGCCTCAGAGTCAGTCTCACTGACATCCGGGTTTGAGTTTGAAACATCGGGATCATAGCCCGAATATCCTGGACTCACCGATCGAGAGGGTAGGCATGGAATTGCACCAAGTCCAGAATGAAAAGGAGCGCGTGAGAAGGAGTTAGATGTGACATCAGCATCTTGGTAGGGAACCCCAGTGAATGCAGAAGGTCCACCATAGTCTGGAAAAGGGAGAAAACTGTGTGGGGCGAGCTCGCCTTCAGCAGTCAGTCGTCAAGGTAGGGGAAGATTGGAACCCCCGACCTCCGCAGAAGAGCTGCATCCACCACCATCACCTTCGTGAACTTCCATGGGGCACTGGTGAGACCAAAAGGGAGCACAGTGAGCTGAAAATGCTCCTGGCCCACAGTGAACTGTAGGTAGAGTTGATGGTCCTGCAGGACTGAAATGTGCAAAGAGGTGTCCTGCAGGCCCAACACTAGCATCCAGTATCCAGGGTTCAATGCAGACAGGACTTAAGTAAGTGTTAACATCTTTAACTTCTTCCTCAGAAAGGGGTTGAGAGGGTGCACATCTAAGATAGGGTGGTGGCCGTGGTTCTTCTTTGGCATCAGAAAGTAGCAGGAATAGCAACCTCAACCTACTTCTGATGCTGGCACCTTCTGAATAGCTTCTTTGGCTTTTGGAGAGGTGGTCCTCTGTCAGCTGATATGAGGATGGTAGCATGGGTGACAGGCTCTGTAGGGCTGGAAGAGCGTAACCACACCAGACAAATTGAAGCACTCACTTGTCCGAAATAATTGCCATTAGGGTAGGTGATGCCTGATCCTGCTTCAAACAGGGTGACTGTGTTAATGCGAGGGCATAATAAAGAGGTTTGGAGACTGTGGTTGTTGGGAAGTGGGTAGGGGGAGGTGGACTGGGCAGATACATGGCCTTGGTTCCCATGAGACTTGTAGGAAACACCAATTCATCAAAGTGGTGTGTACCAGCAGGTAAACTCAGACTGTTCAAGTCTATTGAATTGTGCGTACGAAATGGGGCTAACATTATAGGAGTCAAACAATCAATCAATTAGAACTTGTAAAACATGGCTTATCACCCATGAGGATATCCAGGCCCTGGGATGCTGGGCTTAGCCGAAGAGACAGGTCTTGAGTCCTTTCCTGAAGTCCATCAGTGAGGGTGATTTTTGGTGGTGGAGGGGCGGGTGTTCCAGAACTTGGCGGCAAGGTGGGAGAAGGAGCAGCCTTCGATGTGGCTACAGCGGATGCGTGGTGTCCGTGCAAGGGTGAAGGAGGCAGAGCGAAAGTTTCTGGATGGTTGGTGGAAGTTCAGGTGGTGGTTCATATATGCTGGTCCTTGGTCTGTGTAGTGATATTTTTGTATCCATGTGCATTTCTCTGCTCCCACTGCTGGATGCATTAGTCTGCTTCAACCTTTTCGTTTAACACTATGGGGGAGAAAGAATGCTAGTAGACTCTTGAGACAAACCAGCATGGTCAGGGCTTCTTTCTTCTTTATGCCATTTTACGAGCTATGGATTTGCTACACTTCATATATATATATATCCACAACCAACTCCAGCGTTTCAAATTCCAACAGCTAGATACCGATATTATAGTTCGAGTTTCAAGTCAGTTTATTTGTTTAATGTGCTGTAACGTGTTTCGACAGTATCCCCTACTGTATATATATATATCAAACAAACCCTTTCAGGCATAGTGCTGTGTAAATTATGCAAAGAAGGAAAGAACTCTGGGTAGTTCCCACGTTTATGTGGATATATACATATTCATAAATAAAAGAATAGTGGTCCTTTCAGCTCTGCCACCTTGTTATAATAGTGCCAAGCGACCAATATTACTGCTTCAATATCACTACTATATTCTCTAAAAACACATAGTTCCATTAAGTGAACCCCAGTTGTGCCTAAGGGTGTATGTGTGTGCAAATTTACACATTTGTTTCTGTGCATCTCTCAGTGAGGGTGGGAGTTTAAGCATCCTGTCACGTCGGTGGCAGCTGAATTAGGTCAATTATTAAGGCCAGTTGGGTGGGCATAGTTGAATTCTGTACAATAGCCCACTGTTAAACGTATTGTGTCTGATATGTAGATGGGGCAAATGACGATGAGGTGAAAAACTGAAAAATGGAAGGCTGCTGAAGTACTATTAGGTCTGGCTACACATTTTGTTTGAGATAACATATGTGTACTATAAACACTTCCGTACTTAGCTTTTTAGCAAGCCCTCTTCATCCATAGGACTTTATATTTTCATTCACATTTTGCTTTCACCCACCACAGAATAGAGCATGGGCAACAGGGTCAGCCCACTTCATGCATTGGCTGAACTGACTGTGAGTGAAAGTATTCTCCTCTTGCACAATATGTTTATCCTCACAATAATCAGTTGTTTTGGTTGCCAGGGCTTGCTGGTTCAATATGTGTTTTTACAAGAAATACATTTAGATGTGTATTTTGGCTTTCAGACAATGCTTGGTTTCATACAGTTCATGCCTTCATACATAAAACAAATGAAATACCTATTCGCCAAGCCAAAAGGTCAACAGCGTAAGCCAGACCCATTGGCTTTGCCAGTGCTTATTTTTGAACTTTGGTAGGGTTTGCAGTGTGGACTTTTAGAAGGGCATTGTTACTTGCTGGCGGCTACAGTCAATTTTTTGTTCCACTTAGGTATAGTCAGGATAATGTGCAGAGGCTTTTGTTTTGGATTGAAAAACCTCTGCCTCCATTTAAGCCAATTCTACTTAATTCTACACAACAGTGGTACTTTACTTACATCATGACTTTCGCTTCATCGATGAACTCATCCTCCGACATCGACCCCTCTCTTATCATCTTGATAGCCACTTCATATTTGCCTCTCCATTTCCCATACTGCACAACTCCAAACTGACCATTTCCCAGCACCTTCAGGAAGGTGATGTCCTTGTGGTCAATTTCCCATGATCCTGTAGTGAAAAAAGCAAATTTTTTGAAAACACTAGTGCTTTCCATGTGGTTATATGCTCCAGCTTCCAGTATCTACACTTCATGAGGGGCTAAGCTCCTGTTCACATATGTGTTGTCCATGGAACCCTTCACTTGACTCTAGGCCGCAAAATAGTTTCTTCCACCTCAACAATACACTTTACAATTGTCACGTGAGTATTTCCAAGCAAGCAAACAGTACGTCTGGTGCTCTCCAGGAAGTGCTTGGTTAGTCGAGCCCTAGTTCAGATGCATTCAGTTTAGAGCTTTCAAAGCATTCAAAGACCCTGCCCAACAAGACTCATGACTTAGGGGCGAATGTAAAGACAGCGGGTTAGAAGAAACTATGTGTGATGAAAGCAAAGGGGTGCAAGAGGCTAGAATTATATGTTAATCTATGCCTTGGAATTGGGAGGAAATTACTTAGGGGCCTTGATACTAAAGTGTGCACAGATATTGTAAAATGTAATTACTTCAAAATATGAATAGGAGAATTAGTGGGGAAACAGGGGTTGTGAGAAGGAAGAATGAGGCAGGAACCACAGCCAGAGGAGACTAGTGTGATAAAAAGCTGAAAAAAGACTACAGGTCCAACTGAGAGATTCTTATTAACTTTTTTGAATAACTTTTTTCTCACTTTGATGCAAGATGTCTCATTCTTTTATTAAGCATGGCAGCAAAATAGAGTGTCTAATACTATGAATGTATTAATAGACAGGCACTTTGGCACTGTTTACGATAGTGGGCGGTCGGACCGCCGCCCACTATCGCAGTCGTCAGGAGACCGCCCAACAAGCAGGCGGCAGTCCGACTGCCCATTTACGATGGGACCACTGTGCTGGCGGTTGGAAAGTGCACTTTAACAGTGCGACTTGTGCTGCTGCCTAGGAAAAGGGCCACAGAACGAGCTGCAGTGTTAAAGTGCACTTTCTGCATATCCATGCACGGTGTGCCAGGCACCATATGGTGTTTGGCACACAGTGCATGGATGTGTGTGGGGGCACTACATCTGCCCCCAGGGCCACTTTTCAGTGTCCCACGGGGGCCCTGCTTGGGGCCCCCAAAGTCCGTTTCTGATAGCCTTTTCATGGTAGTCGGACTGCCACCAAAAGGCTGTCAGAAAGGGTCATCGCAATCCCCACGGCGGTGCCTGCGCAGGCACCCCCGCCATGCAAGGGATACAATTCCACCTGCTACCCTGACAGGATCTTAGATCCTGTTGGAGGTGGCAGTCTTCCCCCCCACCTCTGCAATCCAACCTCCTGCATTGTACTGCGGTGTTCGGACCAAAGGCCTGTCTGTCAGGTGGACCGCCACCGACAGCGTGTTGGTGGCGGTCTGCCTGACATCGTAATGGAGTCCTAGGTCTGTTTTTTCAGAACGCTTCCCTCTGTGGCAAAAAATGCCCACTGAGCCATGACATCCCTATGCAGTTATTTGGAAATACCTATATGTGACTTTCCATTACTTCTTCAGAGGTGTTCTAGTCACTTTCACAGCGAAAGCTAGTGATACTGCCTTTGGTTACATGCTCTAACTTTCACTCTTGTTTTCCTATTATCAATGTATGGATATGCACGATAAGTATGAATTAAAAACAAAAATTCATTGTATACCTCAAATAAATCTTGTGAACTAACGGCAGTCTACAGAATGATGGCAGTCAGAGATCTCCATGCCCTTAAAGCTTCATGATTTTTCTACCACTGTTATGGTCTTGGACTTCTCCATCATGAAGCGCTCATGCTTTACATAAATCTATTGTCAAAGTCCTGGTTGTCAGCCTTGTGGATTTTGTCAATAGAGTTGTAATTGCATTTGTGTGGTCCCACATACCTCTTGTAAGGTGCCAAAGTACACTACAGCACAGGTAGTATGCTACACAGCGTAAGAGTGCTTGGCGTAACAACCAGAGATGCCGACTTTGCAACAGGGGAACTGGGTTTGAGCCTCAGCGTTGGCTCAACATTCTGTGATTCTTCGCAATTCACCCAGGGCCTATTTCCATGTATGGCTGTCCATGGACTTCCAGATCTGGGGTTGCATAGCGGTTGCCGTGCACACCGGGGGTCTGACAGCTGTATTATGACTTTGGTGCTCAGACCGCCATTGGACCGCAACTTCCACTGGGGATCCGTGATCCCTTGGCCTTGGTGTGACGGTCTGAGGCCGCAATATGCTGGCAGTGCCGCTCCTGCACCGCCTTGCATACTACTACGTCACAGTCCATGCCGTTCAGGAAAGTGCTTTGGCACTTCTATTGCAGAGACTTTCTAAAAGGCACTGCCATGGGACTGCCCAAGCACCACCTGCTAGACCACGTATG
This sequence comes from Triturus cristatus, assembly GCF_964204655.1. Classification (NCBI taxonomy): domain Eukaryota; kingdom Metazoa; phylum Chordata; class Amphibia; order Caudata; family Salamandridae; genus Triturus; species Triturus cristatus. The sequence continues at coordinate 617,739,057 of NC_140588.1, read as the reverse complement.
AATTTGTAATCTGGAGGGCAGTGTGTGTAACAGTTTGGCAGTGTGCGAGTGGGGCGCTGGCATGGCGGCCCGCTCCCACACCACCAAACTCATAATCAGGCCCTAAATGAATGTGTCCTAGTGTGATTTAAGTAGTGCTCATGTAAAGCACTCCAGTACCTTTGGGTCGAGTTCATGCTATATAAAACAGCCCAAAAAATGAAAAACCTGGTTGGGAGGATATTGCATTCGCAGTGTGGCCTATGTGGGAAGTGTTTCGGTGTTGTGTTTCTGACTAGAGTGGGCCTCTTACACCGACTTTGGCAGTTGTTCATTAAGTGTGATGGTGGGATATTGCCTAACCATCAATCGACAGAGGTGACCATTCTATATAGTCTTGGCAGGGACATGAGAAAAAAGAGGAAAGAGATTTACCTTGATGGTCTGCATTACAGACCATCACTGTAGCATCTGTTATGCTACCAGAATCCAAAGGATTTCACAATGTCTAGTCTTGCAGTTGGTGGGAGACATGATTGGAACCTGCAGGGATGGACTTTAGCAAGGATGTCCAAGATGACAGCCGGTTGTATGATAGTCATAGTTCATACTGTTTTCCAGGATCAGTCATAGTGTTTGGTGGCAGATCACTTTGTGCATTGCAAGCATTTGAGATGTCATCAGTAATGTCACCAGTGATGTCACTGACCATGTCATGAATGATGTAATATGTGATGTCATCAGCAGTTCCTTGCGGGGGCGCGAGTTATAGTTAGCTCAACTAACTATAACAGGGGAATTTCTATGGTTTTCTATGGGTGAAATGTACAACTAACTATAACGTCCCTGAAACCTACGTTTTTTTTCAGTGAATGTCTAAGGTTTTTTAAATGCTAATTCCTAACTATAACGTCTGTAAAACCTATGTTTTTTAGTGAATTTCGAAGGTTTTTTAAATGTTAATTTCATATTTTAATATTTATAAAACCTATATTTTTTCTACATTTTTTTATAATATTTTGGAACTCTATAAACCTTTTTTTAACTTTAAAAATTATGTAATGTTTTATATCTTCAAAAAAATAATCTATATAATTTTTAGTTTTCTGAGAAAACTAGAGTCCCGTACCAGTAGTCTACCAAGCTCCATCAGCACGCGAATCCTATCCGCCATATTGAAATGATGCGCATTTCGTATCCGACGAGTTGGTGGCACCACGTCCCGCGTAAGAACATATACGTATGAGGTCGCACCAGCTGCTACTTTGGTATGCGACAGGGTACGCAATACCCAGCCGCGCGTTACGTCATGTATGTTTGGGGTCGCGCCTGCTGCGCATTGCGTATGAGACGACTGCACGCTGCCAGGCCCTGTGTTACGTCATAGACATATGGTCCCGCGCCAGGTACGCCATTCCCTCATTTTTTTCTATGTCTCAAAACTATATCTACATAACTTTAAAGTGTATATGAGAGCAAGCGATAATCTAAAATATTTTAAACATTTATATATTTCTAACTGTAATAAACTTATATTATAGTAAATATATTTTCTCAAAATCGCATCGGGTGCGGTCTCCTTGCACGCTGAGTGCGCGATTGCCATGTGACCTTAAAAAAAAGCATTTGATTGGTTCATAACATTTCCCATTCCACCAGTTGGAAAACTCCACCCACTTTCGCCATTCTCTCTATAGCATTTGATGAGACACACCTCTTCTGCTTAGAGAGCATTTTTGAAAACGTTTTGCTATATACACATATCTTACACTACACACCACATGCAACCATCATCTTCATCAATATTCATGGAATGTAAAGTAGCCGTCCACCTGTGATAGGCACACACCTAAAACTTACATAACTGAAGTTTTCCCTACTGCCAGAGGTAACGTGCTTGCATACGCTATCCACAGCACAATGTAATGTGGTACGGCCCAGGGGCACTATCATCCATAGATAATGAACACACGGACACAGATAGATAGTGGAACTGGGTACGGGCACGTGCGCTCGACTCCTTTTTATTACCAGGGTCACATATCCAGCGACGTCTGTGATGGATGCTTGTGCGGTGAGAGTAAACCAGCCCTCAGAGAATGGTTGCTGCTAGCATCAACTACAACAGTAATCATTGGATCAAACACAGATATTCAATAATAAAAGAGTCAATAGTTTGTACTGCAGTAAGGTAGGGACAGTAGATGTAAAATAACACAGAAAAAATTATATTGTAAAAGAGCCACAACTTGTGCTATATTCAGACACAGGCGATAGATTTGAAATAATACACAAAAAGATTGTATCATAAAGGGTCCAGCAGTTCTAGTGCACTCAGATAGCCACATCAAAAGCATTCAGCATGTGCACAGCCAGCGATGATGCGTGCTGCGAGCAGGCCGTACTAGCAGCAATGTCTGTTGCCATCAACACTGCATCATCTGCAATAGCGACTCGATTTCAATTGTGAACACTGCTGTCTGCAGTGTAGGCCAGAGAGAGCGGTCACCAAAGACCCACAGCTACGTAAGGTGGACTTCAGCTACACAGTTTGTCATAAGCGAAGGAAGAAAAAGCGTGTGCGGAGCCTGCGATGACGCGTATGCATGGTGCGGACAGAGCGCACTGCAGCAATGTCTTTTCCTACAGGACTGCTTCATCTACAATGGTTTGTGTGACCCGCCACTCGAATTTGAATCAAAAAATTCAATAAGCTATCTATTCTGAGTGGCATTTGCTCAATCTTCGTGAGGATACTCCGAAGCTTGCTAAACCGATCTTTGCCTTTAGACGAAATAAGAATCTTCGGAATTTTTTAGTGAAGGCTAAATCTAATACCACTGATCAATTCCTACAGAAGTCTATTACGGGAGATACTCCCATTAAAGGCAACCACAGAGGTGGTAAGTGTCAGGCGTGCGACAATGCGATTGTCGCCGACCATATTGACATCAGAGGTAAACATATTAAATTAAACCTAATGACCAACTGCAGGACCACGAATGTAGTGTACTGCATAATGTGCCCATGCAATCTCCCCTATGTAGGCGAAACTGGTAGAGAGATTCGAACACCAATTGGTGAGCACAAATCGAACATTCGGACCTCCAAGACATCAGCTCCATTGGTTCATCACTGGCAACAAATGGGACATGATGAGAAGGACCTGAAATGGACAGTTTTAGAGAAAATGACTATTGTTAAAGGCCTCGATAGCAGCAAAGTTCGTAAGACCAGGGAGGTGTTTTTGATTTTTTTCTTGACTCTGAAAGGCAAGGATTGAATGAGCACACACCTTGGGAACAAGCTATTCGAATTTGAGCCTTTCTTTTCCACCTCTCACTGAGAGTATATTGCTGTAGTGTTTTATTTTTTATTTTTATTTTCGCTTGGGTATATGTGGTTTTCTTTCCCTTTTATATTTGTTATCATTCTCGTTGTTTTGGATTTTGTTTTTTATGTTTCCAATATGGCGTCAATTTTTCCCTAGACTGCTACTCTGCATGGACTAATTTGTCTATTACTACAGTCTTTACTCCTCTGTCTATCTCGAGCGTGTTCCGTGTTTGTCAGCAGATTGTCTTCCATTACGTAATGCCGACCAGCCAATAAATGACTGGTTTACGGCGTCAGCCTATCTGCTTTCGTTTTGCTTTGAAGGTTTCCTGGACACGAACACCGATTCTTTTCCTCTATAACCGGGACGTGTTTATTGTTGCCGCCATTCCAGGAGTTGAATGCTGTAGTTCTCCTGGTCTACGGGACCCATCGAGTAATCTTTCTTCGGTTGGCATCCCAAGAAGAGCGATTCGGCAATACGATCGTGTTGGAAGTAGGTAAGAATCCAGACTCCTGGCTTTTTGATAGTCCTTGATTATTTGCTATTTTGGGCTTTATTTGGTTCACGCTATTTGAGCATTTGGTTCTTTGCCATTTTTCAACAGATATCAGCATATATCTTGTTACCTCCTTTTCTTCTTTTGTATATTCTGTGGTGTATGTTTGTCCAAGAAACCACTGCGACGTTTCTGTATTTTTTGGCGCTGGAGTCTACCTTGGTCCTTTTAGATCTTTACAGATTCTTGCTTAGATATTTGCTGTCTAAAGGCCTGTACCTTTCTGACAAGGACATCCTGACTCTGATTGTGTTGTGTGGAGCTTCGCACGCTTCGGGGGATATTTCTAACTTCAGGTAAAACTTTAGCCACTTTGGGCTGAACTTTTGAATGGATACTATCCGTCTTGCATACTATTTGGCCCCTCTTGTGCTCACCATCTTTCCTTATTTTTTGGCTTCTTTATAGATTATTGCATTGTTTGGCCTTTGTAAGTTTGAATAGGCCTTTTACCAACGTCTGATCTATTATGCAACATTTCCTGCTGAGATTATGAGCATCTATTGAGCTCTTATCTACTGGATACTCTGTGAGTCAGACTATATGTTTGCTGCTTTTTTGTTTATTTTTTTTCTTCTCCATTTTATTCTTCTCTCTTTTGTCTATCCATTGGAAGTGAACATCTAAATTTGTTTTGGTACTGGTATTGTCAGATCTTTTACTTATACATAAACAGTGATGCCAGATCTATCTCGTTTGGGACTCACTGATCTTATGGTTTACTCTTTATTACACCTTTTTAGGGCGTCTTGTTGCTCCTGGATCTTTCTGGGTGTTTGGTATCTATCAACACGCGTGCTGTTTTCTGTGCACTATTCTTTTTTTTTTTAGGTGAGGAGTTTGTGGAAACCGTGGCTTAGTTTTCTATAACATTATGTATCATAGGGGGAGTGCCTCTAATTATGCTATATTTTGTTTTATAGAGTATTTGGAGCAGTCTCTTTTTCTGAATTATGTAGATGCGGATCCAGGGTATATTCAGTATACACCTGCAAGATTTTCCGTGTTCCTTGGTCTTCCCCACTTCAGTGCTCTTCCCTATTTAGTGCCCTGAGGAAGGTGATGGCTACTTGCTAGCCTAGCACCGAAACGCGCGTCGGTACCGTGCAAGACTGGAACCAGTGGGCTATACACCATTGTAATACATACTATATGTATTATAGCCCTATACATTTATTCTTGTTTTTCCGTCCTCTCTTTTTTTATACATATGTTTTCTATATGAATTGCTTCATTTGTTGAATGCGAGAATGTGGAGTGTTTGATTGGTGTGATTGATGTAAATATATGTGTTTGTATTTGTATATTTTAATGTCTAGAGCTCTCTCTGTGGGGATATGACAGATTGTGCATTCTACCATCCAACTAGTTGTGATAAAATTGCTTATTTCATTTAATATTTATTCATGTTTGTTGTATCTATGTTTTTGTGTTGACCTGCTCCAGCATATTTATAAAAAAAAGTAATATAAAAAAAGAAATGTTTTTCGAAAATTTATTGAAATTCATGTACTATATTTTCAAATAAATTTTGTATTTATTTTACCCGTTTTGTTGATATGTTGTGTCTAGTATTGTATTCTCCCCCGATCTAATTCAGGCTGTGGTGGTTATCGTCTGGAGACGTAGAGCCGCTCCTTTATTATCAGGCGGCAGGTGACATCTTCCTCCCTTGTTCCGAGGGTGGAATTTCCTTTGCTAGAGTTGATTGCACCTGTTCGAAGGGAATACCTTAATCTCTACTCTCAGAAGCAGTTCTAACATCATCCATTGTGGGATCAAGACACCGTTCCACTGTTGGGACCTAGAGTTGGTTACACCTAGTCGAAGGAAGGACCTTCATCAGCACTCTGAGATGCAGTTCTAACATAGTCCATTGTGGGATCAAGACACCGTTCCACTGTTGGGACCTAGAGTTGGTAGCACCTGCTCGAAGGGAGTACCTTTATCTCCACTCTCAGATGCAGTTCTAACATCATCCATTGTGGGATCAAGACCCCGTTTCACTGTTCGGACCTGCTATAGCACGGTGTACTCCAGCCACTGCAGTCAGCCAAGCCCAATAATCATGTGCAGAAATTACCTACAGAAGCAGAGTCTGATGCACGTGAACAGAAGGAGTTCTGTGAACACCCACTAGCAAGTAATATCAGACAGCGTCCATTCTGGAATCAATACACCGTTCCACTCTTGTGACCTAGAGTTGGTTGCACCTGCTCCAAGAGAGTACCTTCATCTCCACTCTCAGATGCAGTTCTAACATCGTCCATTGTGGGATCAAGACACCGTTCCACTGTTGGTACCTGTTTGACTACTGTGTTAGTAGTATACAGAGCACTCCACGCTGCTAGGCCACAAACTGAACGCTGTGTGCCTGTGTCGCGGTAGCCAGCGTTGATCTGAGGAACCTTCCGACCTCGCAGACCTCGCCCCAGGAGCTTCCGTCTGCACGTGGTGGGCCCTCTTTCACATAATGTGGTAGTGAAAGGTGAACTGTGGGGCATATGTGCGTCGCAGCGGCCACGACGGTTTCTGAGTACCAGCAGGCTGAGAGCATCATTCATGCAGCCACCTTCACTCACAAGGTCAACCTCGTGGTGGTGTAAGCTGCACAGACCTGGCAGACACGTTCGCCATTCCGGAAGAGAACCATACCCTGAGAAACGTGCCTTTTATTCATACCCCTACGCTAGCCTTGCGTACGCCGAGCCAGCCCACTACGCTAAAGATTTGGGGGGGGGGGAGGACACGTACGCGCTATGTTTTTGAAATCTTCCCTACTGACTGTACTATTATGGTTCCGTCCACTATCTACTTCACTCAATAGACCATCAGTGTATGTGTATGTTCACATGTACATGTGTGTGCTCTGCATACTCAAGTCTATCCGGCACTTCCCCCCAACACTTTGCTTTGTATACTTTTATAATCGAGAACCACTTGCCACCTTCGCACATACTTTGCTCCCATGTCTCCCCGCATTCTGCATTGTGTAACAGAGGTGCTATGCCATGTTTGCTTTGTGTACATGGCTAGCTACGGTTCCCACAGTACGTAGTGTCGTTGTGTCTGATAGGTGTACATGTTGTTTGTCATGTTGTATACGATTATATAAGGTAGCGCATTGATTCACGAGCAGTGGTTTCTCCCATTTACATATCGCTGTCTTAAAGAGCATACAGAAGTTTTTCTCACAGGTGCAAACTGTGACCACAATGGCAGTCATTCATTACTATGCAAGAATTTCCAACTGCACAACACTTCTAAGCTTACAGCCCCCAATCTTGACTGCTTTCTTGAAAGCACGCCAACTCCCACAATCACACCAACATTCACACAGCTTTCTAACGGCAGTTATCTGCTTCTCAATAACATGCACTCCTACGGAATGTGAGGTGGCATACCTTATGTCCTTACTGTTTCAAACCGAGTAACTTCCTGTAGCAATGTCTATTCCCACCCACACAAACTAACTCCCAAACTTCAACTTGGCCTTGAATCCCTACTTTGCAAACAGATTTCATTAAACTAACCAAACTAAAGCGCTTTTCTTCAGAACAGAAATGTCCCTCACTTCTGAAAAATAAATGTATCACCTGCAGATAGCACGAACTTCCAGTAAAATACAGTCCCTTTTAAATTCGAACCTCCCATTACACTTTGTGAATTGTTACCCAATTTTCAACACTTCTCACACTCAAGGTCTGGCACACTTTTTTCATTCGGTCTTCTCTCTCCTTCTCACAACCTTTCAAACTGTTTTTAGTATAATACCACACTTCATTCATTCGATCATCTCTGGAATAACAGTGCCCAAAATTCTCGCTCTCTTTGCGGCCATCCTACTACTATTTTTGCTTGTAAAAAATGACTGTGCTCCCTGTGGTAACAAGCATCTCTGACAGAATACACCTCTATGCGAAGCTACATCAATACTGTGAAAAAATGGAACAACTTTTCGGCTGCCAGCCTCTATCTATTATCGAAGCCAGCTACAACATGACATTTATTTACACATATACCATCTGCGTGCAACCATATTTCTATTGCAAAACTTGCCCAGTCGACTGGCAAATGGATGTATGCCTTGCCAACATCCCAACAATCGCTCCCAATATCCAGCAGGTAATGGAGTATCTTGAAAACCATGAACTCGATTGTTCAGGCAGTAGAGCAATGGCGGATGCAACGCAAAAAGGTATCGTGGCGGAATGGGATTTCTGCGCAGCCGTGAAAAATCTACAGCAACGTACGACCTTTGACAACATCGCAGATTGCCTGCCAATTCAAATTGCCACTCCAACATTCGAGGAACATTACTGTCCCTTCGAAGAAATGAATTGGATCGCTTCCCTTTTCTCACACGATGGCAACAATGACCTCTTGGAACATTACGCATCTCAAGCCGCTGAAAAACTTCCAGACTGCAATCTCCAAGACTTGTAAGAAATTCACGTTCTTCTTGGATTGATTTTTACCAACTGTTTTGTGTTTCTCCTTTCAATTTTTTTAATACACTTCAATTGAACTATTTTCATATAATAACTTTCTAAGTATGCTCAGGCATTTTAACTCTGTTTTCATTATTACCCCTTACGTCTCCAGTCTAACCAGGGATGGGTGATGTATGGCCTATCCAAATACTCTATATTTACTTCCTAAATTAGCCTAAACCCGACATCCATTTTGAAACCATCTCTATTCTTTGTGCACACGTCTCTCTGCCTGCCTGTTATCCACGAAGCTATTTCACACAAATTTACTCATCCTCAGCCTCTACTCACGACATTGTTTAGGAACTGGTTGGCACAGTGTGATAATTGTATCCTACCTTTATTTTCATTATAGAATTGAGTCATTCATGTCTAATAGCTATTGTTTATGTCACATGGAACTGTTACATGTAATGTGGAATTCACAAATGCAGCAGCTTCAGATTTGAATATAACAGAATCGGTTGGAGTTTGCCTCAGCTCGGTGTCTTAGCTCTTTGCACAAGAATTTTTTTTTGTAAGAGCTGAAGACAATAATGTATGGTTTGACGAGAAGGGTACCATAGTGTGCAATTTTGTGTTCCTCATCAAAGTTCCGATGTGACTAGAACTAGTACCAATTCTGACACGCACCAAATTGAATCTACCGTACAAGAGATTGCCGACTGTTCTACTGTTGATAATTTTTGTGTTACAACAAAGGAGTACCAGGGTATCGAAGAAGTTTGATGATTACACTTTGCAATTTTTTTTGTTTCGTTTCTTTTCTTAAAGGATACATGTGCTAATCGTATCCTACCTTTATTTTCATTATAGAATTTCGAGTCATTCAAGTGTAATAGGTATTGTTTATGTCACATGGAACTGTAACATGTAATGTGGAATTCACTGATGCAGGAGCTTACGTTTGAATACAGCAGAAGCGATTGGAATTTGCCTCAACTGAATGCCTTGCCTCTTGCACCAGTGGATCCATTTATGGCACGTAAATAAAGACACTCTTTATATAACTTTCAGACTCCATCGCTTTATTACACACAGCCACTTTCTAAGACACACCTAATTTCACCATTTCTCTTCTGTGGCATTGCAACATTCTGCATTATATTCTTCACAATTATTTCTTTATTCCTCCTTCCTATTACACACACCCACTTTCTTAGACACACCTGATTTCACCATTGCTCTTCTGTGGCATTGCAACATTCTGCATTATATTCTTCACGATTATTTCTTTATTCCTGCTTCCTAAAACACTGCATTCGAGTCTTCAGAAAGTAGAGGTGAGTAGTTTGCTTTCCACTCCCTGTATCGTATAAACACATACTAACACTACTTACACAGATATGCTAAAGCGACCAGTATCCTACAACACCCACACACATCACTTTAGAGCAATCAGCTCACGGCTTACGCTCACAGTTTCATCCCCGAGTCTTCAGACCAGTACCAGTGAGTAGTTTGCTCCCACTCCCGCTATTCTCTAAACGCATACCAACACCGCATTCACTGTTATCCTACAGCGGCCAGTATGCTACAGCGCCCAGACCACATCAGCTTACACCACTCAGCTCACGGTTTAGGCGCACGCTTTGATCCCGGAGTGTACCGGCACCTCACCTCAGCACCCTCTCACTCTCAGCAAAACAGCACTTTCACACCGGTAGAACTAAATACTTTGCTTCACCCTCCCTGTATAGCACACCCTAAACACCCCACAGATGTTACAGTGCTCCTACCCTCCCCTTTCCTACTTTTTTTGCCCTTTTTCCCCCTTACTCGTTTCAACGGAATCACAAAATGGCGGCCAACACTTCCTAGTTGCAACCGCTCGCACCACTCACAGCCAATAAACAGCAAGCTCGTGCTCGTACGTCTCAGCCAATCAGATGGCAGAATTCCCAAATATCGATATCTGTAAATTTTGATATTTCTCCAAAACTACTTAACAGATTTACACCAAATAAACAAAAGTGTGCTTTCTAGACCAAGACCCTTCTCCCTGCCAAATTTGGGGCAATTCCGTTCACCCGTTCGACCTGTAGCCTTGTCTAAAGTTTCCTATGGAAATTAACATGGAGAAAACAAGTTTTGGGACCCCCCTTTTTTCTCGGCACCCCCCTTGATGAATCACCACCAAACTTCCCACATAGGAGCTGATATGAACAAAGAATTAGTTTGGAAAATTACATGAAGATTAATCAAACGACGCCAAAGTTATAAGCAAAACAAAAAATGCTCTGCCTATGGAAAATTGGTCCTAACTATATATACACATGGTTAAAAATAGTAAATCTTAAATATTTTAACATATTACAGTAATATAATGTAATTTGAACATGTTTAAATAATATTGCACGATATATATATATACTTATTTAAAAAAACAGGCACATATATATGTGTATACAATACACATATATAATGTAAAACTATTATTAAAAATATTAATTCGAATTTATACCATGATTTTCTAATTTTTTTAAAAATGTACTAAGTATATATATACTTAGTAAATATATACTTAGTAAATATATATATATATATTACCTACTGGCAGTCGCCAGTAGGTACTTATAGTTAGGACCTAGTTTCATTAGGAAAAGCGTTTATTGTTTTCCCAATAACTTTGGCGCCGGTTGACGAATCTTCACGAAATTTTCAAAACTAGTGGGGCACTCAGGTTAGCTCCTATCCCGAAAGATTGGGGGTGATTCGCCAAGCGTGGGCCGAGAAAAAAGGGGGTCCCAAAACGCATTTTCCCTATGTTATTTCCCATAGGAAACTTTAGACACGGCTACAGCCCGAACTGCTGAATGGAATTACACCAAATTTGGCGAAAAGGTAGCCCTTGGTTCAGAAAGCGCCCTTTTTTTCTTAAATGGTGTAAATCCGTTCAGTAGTTGCTGAGAGGATTAAAAAATAAAGATAGTGATATCTATGGCCGCGGTGGATCCGCTCACCCTCCCGATCACGAGCTTCATGCTAATTGGCTGTCAACACTCCAAACCAGGAAGTGTTGGCAGCCATCTTGTGCCTCAGTAATCGAGGCACAAGAAAACAGAAAAACTAAGGCGCAAAACAAGAAAAGGGGGCAGGGTAGAAACACCCTGACCCCCTAGGCCTGCTCAGGGGGTCCCACAAGGACCCCCAGGGCCCAAAAAAGCTTCTTTTTTTAAATAAAAATCGACCGAATTCACGCTAAGTGTGCGAATCCGGCCATGAAAATATTTTTAAAAACTAAGCAAGGACTCCCGCGCTTCATTTAATTGAAGCCCCCGGGTGGGCCAGGTCCCGGGGGCTGAAAAATAATGTGTGGGGGGCCCCCAAACCCCCCACACTGCCCCAGGGACCGCCACCCCCAGGGCTTTGCAACAATATTTGCGGGGCACACGCCAACCCCCGCAGCCCCTGGGACCGCCACCCCCCGGGGCTTGTTTTTAAATCTGTGGGGGGGCCTTGGAGGTCCCCCCAAGCCCCGGGGACCGCCACCTCCCCCTGGGGCTTTGTCATTGGAGCCAGTGATGGCCCTGGGGACCGCCGCCCCCCAGGGCCGGCTCCTGCAGTGTCCCGGGGTGCCCACCCCCAGACACTGCTGTTTGCAATGACAGGACGGGAGCCTCGCGGCTCCCGCCCTGTCATTGCAAACTCTGGGTTGGTTTTTGGAAGAGAGAGCAAGGACTCTTCCAAAAACCAAACCAGATTGCTTTTCCACATGGGGAGCTGCATGTCAGCAGCTTCTTGTGTGGAAAAGAAATGCCGGCTCCTGCCAGAGGCGGGGAGCCGGCGTGACCATGGGGGAATTGGGGACCCCCCCATGGTCCCCAACGAGAGGCCAGGCCCCGGGGATGGGGTCCCCGGGGCCATGAGTGGCCCAGGAGGGGGGCCATGCGGCCCCCATGACCCATTATAAAAAAAGAACAAAAAAAACACGGAAAGGCCGGCCCCGGAGGATGGGGTCCCCGGGTCCATAAATGGCCAGAGGAGGGGGGCCACGCAGCCCCCCTCCAATAATTTAATTAAAAAAAAAAACACTGGCCATGCCCTGGGGGATGGGGTCCCCGGGGCCAATAAAATAGGAAAGGAAGGGGGGCCACACAGCACCCATTGTAAAAAAAACATTTAAAAAAAAGACCGGCATTGTGCCAGAGGCCCCGCCCCCTCCCTGCAGCACTCTGCAAACACGCCCCCTGGGGCGTTGTAAGGTGGGGAACTAATTCCCCTTGAATACTGAGGGTCCCTGGGGGACAACTAGCCCACCAGGAACCTCCAGTAAGTGCCAGGGAGCTGCGTTGCAGAGAGGTGTTCAGAGGCCACACCCCTTTTTACACCTCTCTGCAACGCAGCTCTCTGGTGCTTACTGGAGGTACCTGGTGGGCTAGTTGGACCCCAGGGACCCTCAGGATTCAAGAGGACTTTATCCCCCAACTTAAAATGCGCCACGGGGCGCGTTTGCACAGTGGTGAAGGGAGGGGGTGGGGCCCGAGGTGACAAGTGTGCAAACACGCCCTGTGGCGCGTTTTAAGTTGGAAATATGGATTTTCCTGATCAGTTATGTCCCCTATCTTGGACCCCAACGGTTTCATGTATGAACCACAAATACATGTATGTTCCCTCCAGTTCCAGTTATGAAGACGCAAACACATGTGCGTCCACCGTCAACATGTCCTCTGTCAGATCCGCCATGAATAGGCCGGATATTCCATTCCTAAGTATGAAAGGCCACCGGCTTTATATAGTTCACTTATGCCATTTTGCAGTCCAGGCAAGTAGGCCCTGATTCTGTCATCAAACTCTTCTTGCCTTCTGTCTCTAAAAGCTCCAGTCTGAGCCTGCATCTGTGACCATGAACTTTGTCTCATTCCCTGCGCGGCTCACGAAGTCTGACATCAGCCCGCTGCCTGCCAAAAACTGTATTTCACCTTCGAAATTATCTGCTCCGTTCCCTGCCCGATGCATTCCTGTCTAGTAGTTTAAGTAAACATTCTTCCAGCTACCGAGCAAAGGCCCGGCTTCTCTGTCTTTATGAAAGTAATTCATAGCCCTATTGCTATGGAAGATTTCCGTCCTCGCATCTAGTGTAGACACTTAGACGCTTGTACACGCACTAACAGTCAGTATAGTCAGTATAGAATAAGATTCTGCTCTAAAGAGACCTCTCTTTTGGATAACATAGTTCTCTAAACATGGGATGTTAGATATGATTTGGGATTAGGTTGACTTGACCCTCCAGACTTCTGTCGCCACATGTAGAGCTAAATGTCAAGTCCCCTTCACCCCCTAGTTGCACGTCAATTACACGTCCTGCTGCTGCGCGCGCATTTCTGCCAAGTATTCCTGCTGACATTGCGAAATTCTTTCATAGAACCACCCTCTTATGACATCACATCTGATGACGTTCTTTAAATCACTCCCAGTTACGCCTATTTTTACTACATATGAATATATTATTAACGCTATCAATTGTTACGCCTCTTGTATTCACTTCACTGTAATGCCTATTGTATAAAAGTAATTGATTGTCAATAACGTATGTACTTCACTTCCTGAACCTTCGTGGTGATGGAACTTGGAGCAACCGATTATAATCGACCATTGGAATAAAGCCCATTCCGAACCTCTAATACCACGGATTCTGCCTCTTATTTACTGAGCTATTTTATTATGTTTCTGTATCAAATTAAGTCCCGGTAATTAAATTATTTACCACATGAATGGCGCCCGAATAGGGACACTTTCTCATCTCACGCGCCGGTGGTGCGTTGCAGGCCCGGTCTCCTGCCACAGCTGGACGGACAACAACGCGTACCAGCAGGATTTCCTGTATCTCCCTCCGGTCAAGCGGGGGCGACTGAGGCTGCGATCAACACCCAGACGAGGCGGTGAGAAGTGCGAAGTATCCCGACCAGAGCCTAGCTGAGAGAGCAAGATCCGAGGTATACAGAGGCCCACCAGTTCCCGAAGTCCCGAGTCGAGTCCAGTCCGGTTCAAGTTCAGTTCAGTTTCCGAGGCCTTCCGTTTCCGAGCTACCCGGTGAGTACCATTACTGGGGAGGCGTTCTGACGTGCACATAGGTTGTGCCGGTCAAGACGGGTTTGGGTACACAAATCCGGTCTGCACTGTTTCAGCAGTGTATCTGTACTGTTTAGCAGTATATCTAGTATATCAAGTATATGAATTCAGAATAATTCAGTTAAAGTCGAGTATTATGTTTAAGTGATTAAGTTTTCCTTAGATCGTCATCATTATTGTTGTTCAGGTAAACGTTAAATGTTAAATGTTTTAAGTACGTTCTGCATATTGTGGTATGAATGACTGTTCATTATTGTGTTTACTGTATTAAGTTTGTTCAAAATTAAGTATCAGATCAGTTTTCAATATGCCGCTCTTTTCGAAATTAAGACAGATCACAACAAGAAAAGGGGTACTCGAAGAAGCCGTTCCTATTCCTCCTAGGGACACTCCAGGGTACTTCATGTATCATAAACATGGCTTAGACGCTATATTATTTCTTGATTTATGGGTAGACTACACCAAGGAATTACCAGAAAGTCAGAGGTGGCCCACAGCGGGAACCTGGGATGCAGAGTGCATCATGAAAGTAGAGGAAGAGTTATGGAAAAGGAAAGTCAGACAGTCACAGAAAGACGCCGTTGAGTTATGGCGTAAAGAATCTCATAGACGTACAGAAAAAGCACTCCGACAGGAAGAGAAGAATAAAGAGAGTTCAAATAAAGTTCGAGAAAATCTATTAATTGAAGAAGGTATCCGAGTAAAATCAGAACAAGTAGACAGACAAAGAAATGCCCTTATGAATGGTATGTATCCCCTTCTGGCCGAAGGATTACCTAAGGCTACTCCAGAGATACCAAAAGACTTGCCACCCCCATTATTTCCAATAAAGGTACATCCTAAGGGGCATCCTAGAACCGCAGAAGACGTTTTTCTTTCCTCATATTTAGATGACGCAGCCCCCGAGTATGCTAATTCCGCCCCACATAGACCGCCTGCCAGGGAGGTTCAACGCCAAGATCCAGTACCCGTATCTCTACAGCAACAAGTCCTGACACAAGTTCCGGCAAGCACATCTGTTTCTGCATCTGTTCCTACAGCTACTTCTATAGCTGTGTCCACACCTATAGTTGCTGTATCACGTTCAACGAACCCTTTCACACCCGATACCCCAGATGGGGCTACGGGAGGTGCTACCAACATTTTTTCTACGCCACCCAGAATAAATAAACTTACCTTTCAAGAGTCAGCACATTCACGTACCCCCAAACTCATAAATGCCCGTACGCTTAAGGAACTCCTTGTAGATTGTAGATATGACCCTGTGCCCGGCAAAGAGGACGAAATGATCATGGCATCATTACGTATCAGACGAGCCGCAGTGTATTTAGGGAAATTACCAGGAATGACTGCGCATCTAGATAATATATACCATTTTGTCCAGACAGGGCGAGATTCTGAATGTATTAACAGAGCTATGGAATACCAGAAAGTGGAGATACAGGGGGAACTGTTACGTTTCCTCATAAATTGTGTGATCAGAAATCAAGACCGACCGGGGGTAGACCCGGAAGCAATGCAAATTCTTACCAGATGGAGCCAGAATATATCAGAAGGGAGACATGATAAGCAAAATTGTATAATAGCCATGTGCCGAAAGATCCGTAAAGAAATAGAACGCCTACACGAAGAAAGATTAGCGGTAGACCAGTTCGAGCAAGGCGAGGAGGAAGGATCAGGACTGCCCACAGGACAGTCAGACACCATAGCCTATGTAGGTAGAGGAAGATCTTGTAATAATAATAGATGTCTTATTGACCCGATACGTCCGATATGTCCAGATAATAACAGAAATTTCCAAACACCTATAATTAATATAAGGTCTAACGAGCATTCATTCCAAGCAGCTGACAAATTACTCCGAGAACGAAGGGGTTATCATTTTCTCGATTCTATGGATGAACAAGAATTAGCCAGGTCAGCCGTCCATTGGGTTGACAGTCCCGGAAAGTATAGTGATGATACAGTAGCACGCACATTTTTGAATCTCACCCCAGGTGAACAGCGTCTAGCTGGGATTTATATGATTCAACAACTCCTTATACTATATCAGAGTCAGCATTCGGATCCTGGTCCCCTACCTGATATATTGACTGAATTACTCATGAATAGATGGAGAGGTTCAGGTACTAAGTTAATTAAGGAAATACTGGAATCAAGAAAACAGTACATTCTTTTTGTATCGCCCAGAACATGTCTCATTGCCCATTAAGGAAAGAACCACGTATTACATGGACAGACAGAATCCCTTACGAGAAGTACACCCAATAAAAGGCGAGGACAATGAGTTTAAACGCGTATTTGTATATACGCCCATATCGAAAATAGAATTATTAGAAATGAAGAAAGTGGTACCCAGTCATGACAAAGACCCAGCAGGTTTCCACCGAGAAATTAAAGACATGTTACTCATGGGAGAGTATACCTATCCCGACATTATGACAATATTAAAGGTATTAATGCCTGCTGGCATTTATGAAAAACTCAGGGAAAAAGAGTGGGAGGTAGGAGACCAAAAGATAGAATGGTCAGCATTAGAAGCAGAAGAAAAGGCCCGAACTGCAGGAGCAGGGCTTGGGGATAAGACTAAAGCACTACCAGGTTTACTAGTACAGGTACTGCCACGTTTATTAACTACGAAAAAGGAAGATTGGGGTACAATCTCAGCCTGTAAACAGAAGCAAGATGAAGACACTAGTGATTTCTATGCCAGATTTGAAAAATGTTTTGGTATAAATAGTGGCATAAAAGCAAGTAGCGAATCATACCCACATCTGTTTGTGACAAAATTAGTAGAAAATGCCTTGCCTCAAGTGAAGAACAGAGTATTAAAATTCGAGAGTACCTGGCAAGGTAACACCCCATCACAAATGTTACAAATGTTACAGTACCATCACAATAGAATTAGAGAGGAACAAGAACATGAACAAAGACGCATGAAAGACACGAAAATGAAAATGCTAGTCTCCCAGACAGTTCCAGCTGAAGGACACAAAAAGGGCACGACACATTCCAGTGATTCAACAGGACCTGTAAAAGGGACATGCAATTATTGTAAAAAGCCAGGTCATTACGTACACGATTGTCCAGTTTTGAAACATAATATTGCCATAGGTAATACAAAAGAAAGACCACGGCCACCTAGACAGGATCAGAATGAACAAGGAGCCCCACAGCATGCTCAGTCCATGCCAGCTCCACCACAGTCTATACAGTTTGTGCCGGCTGCACCAGCGCTGCCTGTTGCTGCCACCCAAACCACGACACGACAACTGTACCAGACCGCACAGTACGACTATCCTGATTATCAACGATATGCATGAACCAGCCTAGAGAGGGAAGTTGACTTACCCCTTATCGAGATCCCTGTAGATCAAGAAGGACCTTATGTACATAGTGAATTATTAGGCCAAGACAGAAAATTTTTACTCGATACCGGGGCAAGTCGAACAACTATAAAACGTAGAGAAGTTCCAGGGGCACCCCTCTCAGGCTCACAGAATATTTCCCTTGGTTTTTCAGGAAAACCTATTGTTAATGAAGTGTCACAACCTCTTCCACTTACGATAGGACCTTTGACCCGAACTACAGATTTATTGCTTACTAAATCATGTCCAGAAAACTTGTTAGGAATAAAAACACTGAAAGCTCTAGGAGCTATAATATGTTGTTCTCCGGAAGGAGTAAGATTGTTTTTACGTGATTTTAAAGGTCATTATGTGTCTAGAGACATGGATCCCCGACTGCAGACTTTACCTACACATCTATGGGCACAAGGCCCTACTGATGTTGGTTGCATGAATATTACACCATATCGAGTCACACTAAAGGCAGGAGTGGTACTACCACGAATGCGACAATACAAGTTACCACCAGATGCTGTAGTGGCTTTACTGCAAATCATTGACGAACTCATTGCCCAAGGAGTGGTTGTGGAAACAGACTCCAATGTATGTAATTCACCGATAATTCCGATTCTTAAACGAACAGATCCGAAGGCCCCGCCAGTATTTCGATTGGTTATTGATCTGCGCGAATTAAACAAATGCATTGTGCCACAATTCCCTGTGGTCCCAGATATCTCGTCATTACTGACAGCTATTGATCCCGAAGCAACATTCTTTACTGTAATTGATCTCAAGAATGCCTTTTTCAGCGTCCCAATAGATCCGGAAAGCCAATATTTGTTCGGATTTAGTTTAAATGGACGTAGCTTTAAATTCTCTCGCGCACCTCAAGGATTTACAGAAAGCCCCAGCATCTATAGCCAAGCACTGAAACGAGAACTCGACAGTATCCACATGCCAGTTAACACTGCCTTGCTTCAATATGTCGATGATCTGCTGATCACCGCGAGAAGCGAACCCGAATGTGAGAAAGCATCACTGACAGTTTTACGATTTCTAGCCGAAAAGGGGCACAAGGTGTCCCCTTCTAAGCTGCAATTCTGTGTCCAGCGAGTTGTTTATCTTGGACACTCGTTGTCCAAGGAGGGAAGGCAGCTTACACCCGACCGCATTCAGTTAATAGCTAACATGCCAATACCCAAGACACAAAAGGAGGTACGGGCTTTCATAGGCCTCACTTCATATTGTAGGCAGTGGATTCCTCAGTATGCATTTCTAGCAAAACCACTCATTCAGTTGACAACACAGGAGGCAGCCACATCGACTGTTCTCCCTTGGACTCAGGAACATGCACAAGCTTTTGAAAGCTTAAAGAAAGCTTTATGTCAAGCACCCGTCTTAGCAACGCCATGTTACAGTAAACAGTTTACACTTTTTGTTACAGAACGTGAAGGTACTGCCTTGTCAGTACTCACACAGGAACAAGCAGGAGCACACAAACCATGTGCTTATTTTTCTAGTACATTAGATCCCGTAGCTCAGGCTTTGCCTGCGTGTCTAAAATCAGTGGCAGCGACAGCTTTAGCAATCAGACAAAGCGATGCCATAGTGTTAGGACATCCATTGACAGTTCAAGTACCACATGCAGTAGAGGTTCTTGTGAATAGAACGCAAACACAACACTTGACTATAGCGCGACTTACAGGGTACGAACTAACATTGTTTCAGCCACATATAGAAATCAGACGCTGTAACACATTGAATCCTGCCACACTTTTACCTGTGATCGGAACAGACCCACTAGCCCATGACTGTATTGAAGTTATTACAATTACGACGAAACCCAGACAAGACTTAACCGATGTCCCATTGTCAGACTCAGACCTGACGCTGTATGTAGACGGTTCATGTATGAGAACAAGTACAGGAGAGTTAGTGGCTGCTTACGCAGTCACAACAGATACTGAAGTCATTGAAACAAATCGCATAAACACCTTGTCAGCTCAAGCCGCAGAGCTCATCGCTCTGACACAAGCCTGTATTCAAGCCACAAATAAAAAAGTCAACATATACACTGATTCACGTTATGCATTCGGAGTTGTACATGACTTCGGCGTGCTGTGGCGAGAGAGAGGTTATTTAACTTCTCACGGCACCCACATTCAGCACGGACCCCTCATTCATGCCTTATTAGATGCGATACATCTACCCACTGCAATATCAATTATGAAATGTAAAGCTCATACGAAAGTTACTGATATCATTTCTCAAGGCAATGATCTAGCTGACAGAACAGCTAAACAGACTGCTCAAACTCAAACATCCGACATGACAAAGACAATAGTCCCGACGCCGACACATTGTATGACGGTTAAAGATCCTACTCTTGATGTAATTGATATACAGACGCATGCTACACCAGACGAAATAAAGAAATGGACTGAATTAGGAGGGATCCAAACGGATCAAGGATGGATGATGAAGGAAAAGTCTGTGTGGTTCCTTCCTGATTCAATGGTCCAGGTTATAATTAACACCGTACATAGTCCCGCACATCTAGGAGAAAAAGCTATGCTGGATAGCATTCAACACATTTGGTTCAATAAACATTTACGAGCAGCAGCCAAACAAAAAGTTCGTACCTGTATGATCTGTTGCCAGTTCAACCCAGGAAAAAGCGTTCCCGTAGAACAGGGTGGATTTCATCCTCCTGATCACCCTTTTGAAGTCCTCCAGATGGATTATATCCAGATGGAACGATGTAGAGGATTCAAATATGTTCTCGTAGTCGTTTGTGCTCTTTCCCGTTGGACGGAGGCATACCCGGTTTCAGATTACACTGCCCCGACTACTGCCAAACAGTTGGTTCGAGAATTCTTCCCACGATACGGTTTACCACGTGTTGTTCACTCAGATAACGGCCAGCCGTTCTCATCCGAATTAATGAAACACGTTTCACTTTTGTTAGGCTATCAGTGGAAGTTCCACTGTGTCCGACACCCCGAGGCAGCAGGTCTCGTAGAAAGACATAATCAGATACTGAAAATCAGATTGTCTAAAATATGCAGAGAGAAAGGTGTCGACTGGGTAGTAGCATTACCAGTTGCACTCTTTTACATGAGAATGGTAGCACACTCTCGAACAGGGCTATCCCCGTATGAGGTGATCTTCGGCAGACCACCAAATATGTGGGGGACGCCCATACCACGCAAAATAACTGATATTGACTGTAATATGCTGACAGATTATCTGGCTTCCTTGATGTCTGCACTACAATCTTGTCGTTCACAGGTAGCTGCAGCTTTTCCGGACAACACTGAGGTGAAACCCCATGACGTAGTTCCGGGAGACTTGGTCCTCGTGAGGAACTTTGATCGAAAGACTCAGCTGGATCCTAGGTGGAAGTCGCCTCAGCTGGTGTTGCTCACCACAAGGACAGCCGTGAAGATCGAGGGCAGAAAAGGCTGGATTCATTCAAGTCATATCAAGAAATTTCATGGACTACAATCAGATGTGAATACCACACCTTGTGTGTCTTCACCCATTGACTCAAAACTTCCTTTTGTTGAAAGGAGTAATTCCGAACTGTATAAACTGAAACTTAGGTCCAATCAGTCAAGCAATTTGATTGTTTAAGTCCTCTCCAAGGTGAAGCGGTTGAATTGTCTCTGACATGTATCCCTTGGACCTGAATAGAAACAGCACCCGAAAAATGTTGAAACGACAGGCGTACTGTAAATCACTGCGTAGTCATTGCATAGTGACGTTATTAATTTTGTTTTTCTTAAGTCTTTTAATAATTACTGCAAGTATATTGTTGCACATATATTATCCTATTTCTAGACATGTTTATAATGTTACTGCTGAACATTCTTTTAGTGAATTACCTCCGCTTGAGTTGTCTTATAGATTTGCGCTGCACAATAACACGTTTATCAGTATGTTGCATCATTCCCATCAGGTTAGCAATGCTACAAATTGTTGGATATGTGGCCGACTCCCTCCCTATCAGAATTATAAAGGAATTCTACCTCTCTTTCCATACCCGTTCACACACAACGGCTCCTGTGGAGCATGGTTTAGTTTAATTAATTCTCTAGATTCGAATTCTGCAGTTTATCAAGATAACTGGGTATGGGGAAATCTGAATCTAGTTTTGCTTAAGGTCTGCTACCCTAACAAGGAGGGACTTCCCCAGAGAACAGGAACTGATCTAGAAAATGAAGTGTATGGATTAGGTAATTTTACGCTTAATCTTATGATCCTAAATGTCGAATCCGAAGCTACTCCAGTTTTGCCCGCTATGTCAATATTTCCAGTAAAGGGTGAACTATGTGTAAGAAAAAATGGTTCCATACATATGGGCCATAGTAGATGCACCACTGTAGTAGAATTTAGTGATCAAGGCAAGTCTACATTTAGAGCTTCTCGCCATTCTTATTTCATATGTGGTCAGACGGCATATGTACGTTTGCCTTTAGATTGGGATGGTACTTGCTATATTGGATTCCTTTTGCCACCTGTTTTTCTAGCTCCTCCTGATTATCACAGAAATACTCATCTAGTAAATAATAGAGTAAGGAGAGATCTCCCAATAGTCGATTACACTGAAACAGCATGGGAAAAATACACAGATTTCAATAAAGGTCTCTTTCCCTATATAGGTACTGTTACTAATAGTAAGCTGATACGTAGATTAACTAGAACCCTTGAAGCAGTAGTGAACGAAACTATTTCCGCCTTAGGCAATTTAACAGAAGAGCAGTCTGCTATGCGGATTGTTGTGCTTCAAAATCGTCTTGTCCTTGACGTCATCCTGGCTGATAGGGGCGGAGCTTGTAGGGTCATCGGATCAAGCTGTTGCATTTTCATACCAGAAAATTCGCCATCTGTATATAAAGCCATAACTCGCCTTCACAAGATTGTAAGCCAGATACATCAGAACCCAGGCACCTGGACTTGGTCCGGTTGGTTTTGGAGTGTATTATCTACCTTTGGATGGAAGGTCCTATCTTTCCTAGGTATTGGCCTTCTCATACTATTCAGTTGCTGTCTATGTCTACAATGTGGACCAGCGATCTGTGGTCTGTGTGCCACATCGTGTATTCCACCACCAGGATTTCATTCATCACGGAAGAAGAAAGAAGAACAAATGATGCTATATGAACAGATCAATGGATTGATGAAGATTGATATCTCTTAACGGGCAAGTAGGGGACAAGGAGGGAATGTGGAAATATGGATTTTCCTGATCAGTTATGTCCCCTATCTTGGACCCCAACGGTTTCATGTATGAACCACAAATACATGTATGTTCCCTCCAGTTCCAGTTATGAAGACGCAAACACATGTGCGTCCACCGTCAACATGTCCTCTGTCAGATCCGCCATGAATAGGCCGGATATTCCATTCCTAAGTATGAAAGGCCACCGGCTTTATATAGTTCACTTATGCCATTTTGCAGTCCAGGCAAGTAGGCCCTGATTCTGTCATCAAACTCTTCTTGCCTTCTGTCTCTAAAAGCTCCAGTCTGAGCCTGCATCTGTGACCATGAACTTTGTCTCATTCCCTGCGCGGCTCACGAAGTCTGACATCAGCCCGCTGCCTGCCAAAAACTGTATTTCACCTTCGAAATTATCTGCTCCGTTCCCTGCCCGATGCATTCCTGTCTAGTAGTTTAAGTAAACATTCTTCCAGCTACCGAGCAAAGGCCCGGCTTCTCTGTCTTTATGAAAGTAATTCATAGCCCTATTGCTATGGAAGATTTCCGTCCTCGCATCTAGTGTAGACACTTAGACGCTTGTACACGCACTAACAGTCAGTATAGTCAGTATAGAATAAGATTCTGCTCTAAAGAGACCTCTCTTTTGGATAACATAGTTCTCTAAACATGGGATGTTAGATATGATTTGGGATTAGGTTGACTTGACCCTCCAGACTTCTGTCGCCACATGTAGAGCTAAATGTCAAGTCCCCTTCACCCCCTAGTTGCACGTCAATTACACGTCCTGCTGCTGCGCGCGCATTTCTGCCAAGTATTCCTGCTGACATTGCGAAATTCTTTCATAGAACCACCCTCTTATGACATCACATCTGATGACGTTCTTTAAATCACTCCCAGTTACGCCTATTTTTACTACATATGAATATATTATTAACGCTATCAATTGTTACGCCTCTTGTATTCACTTCACTGTAATGCCTATTGTATAAAAGTAATTGATTGTCAATAACGTATGTACTTCACTTCCTGAACCTTCGTGGTGATGGAACTTGGAGCAACCGATTATAATCGACCATTGGAATAAAGCCCATTCCGAACCTCTAATACCACGGATTCTGCCTCTTATTTACTGAGCTATTTTATTATGTTTCTGTATCAAATTAAGTCCCGGTAATTAAATTATTTACCACACTTTATCCCCCAACTTAAAATGCGCCACGGGGCGCGTTTGCACAGTGGTGAAGGGAGGGGGTGGGGCCCGAGGTGACAAGTGTGCAAACACGCCCTGTGGCGCGTTTTAAGTTGGAAAATTAATTCCTCTTCAATCCTGAGGGTACCTAGGGTCCAACTAGCCCACCACGTACCTCCAGTAAGCGCCACAGAGCTGCGTTGCAGAGTAGTGTAAAAAGGGGTGTGGCCTGGGCCACCTCTCTGCAACGCAGCCCTGTGGCGCTTACTGGAGGTACGTGGTGGGCTAGTTGGACCCCAGGGACCCTCAGGGTTGAATAGGAATTAATTCCCCAACTTAAAACGCGCCACAGGGCATGTTTGCACACATGTCACCTCAGGCCCCGCCCTCTCCCTTCACCACTGTGCAAAAACACCCCCTGGCACGTTGTAAGTTGGGGAATTAATTCCCCTTGAATATTGAGGGTCCCTGGGGGCCAACTAGCCCCCCAGGTACCTCCAGTATGCGCAAGGGAGCTGCGTTGCAGAGAGGTGTTCAGACGCCACGCCCCTTTTTACACCTCTCTGAAACGCAGCTCTTTGGTGCTTACTGGAGGTACCTGTTGGGATAGTTGGACCCCAGGAACCCACAGGATGCAAGGGGACTTTATCCCCCAACTTAAAACATGTCACGGGGCGCATTTGCACAGTGGTGAAAGGAGTGGGCGGAGCCTGAATTGACATGTGTGCAAATACGCCTTGTAGCGCGTTTAAAGTTGGGGAATTCATTCCCTTTCAATCCTGAGGGCCCCTGGGTGCGAACTAGCCCAACAGGTGCTTCCAGTAAGTGCCACTGCGCTGCGTTGCAGAGAGGTGGTCCAGGCCATGCCCCTTTTTACACCTCTCTGCAACGTAGCTCTGTGGCGCTTACTGGAGGTACCTGGTAGGCTAGTTGGCCCCCAGGAGCCCTCAGGATTGAAGGGGACTTTATCTCTCAACTTAAAACGCGCCTCGGGGCACGTTTGCACAGTGGTGAAGGGAGGGGGTGGAGCCTGAAGTGCCATGTGTTCAAACATGCCCTGTGACGCGTTTAAAGTTGGGGAATTAATTCCCTTTCAATCCTGAGGGACCATGGGGGCCAACTAGCCCACCAGGTGCTTCCAGTAAGCGCCACTGAGAGGTGGTCCAGGTCATGCCCTTTTTTACACCTCTCTGCAACGCAGCTTGTGGCGCTTACTGGAGGTACCTGGAGGGCTAGTTGGATTCCAGGGACCGTCAGGATTCAAGGGGACTTAATCCCCCAACTTAAAACGGCCACAGGGTTTGTTTGCACACATGTTACCTCAGCACTGTGCAAATGCGTCCTGTAGCGCGTTTTAAGAGGTAGTTTTAATCCTCCTGCCCTATTATGTACAAGGGCCTTACAGAGGAGGTCATGCTAATCACCCAACGCATAGTGTTTCCTAGTCTATGTAGGTGTTTCCACTGTATTCTAAGTGTCTTTTAGCATAGCACTGGCTCTAGGCCTGGTCAGTCATAGTCAGTTACCACCAGTACCCGTCTGAAAAAGTTGTGGGCACAGGATGATTTTGCATCTAGGCCTCTTTCTGCTCCTCTGTTGGTTCTTTCTGCACATGTCTTGTTTCTTCCTGCACTTTTCTTCATCTTTGTGAACTTCTGTTGCTTCTTTCTGCATTTCTTTTGCTTCTTTCTGTGCGTTTCTTCTTCTTTCTTCACATGTCCTACCTCTGTAGGCATAGTTAGAAACTAGCATTTGAAAAACCTTTGAAATTCACTGAAAAAAACATAGATTTCAGGCACGTTATAGTTAGAAATTAGCGTTTAAAAAACCTTAGAAATTCCCTGAAAAAACATAGGTTTCAGGGACATTATAGTTAGAAATTAGCATTTAAAAAACCTTAGAACCATAGAAATTCACTGAAAAAACCCTAGGTTTCAGGGGCGTTATAGTTAGTTGAACATTTCACTCGTACAAAGCCCGTGAAATTCCCCCGTTTTAGTTAGTTCAGCTAACTATAACCCCTCCCTTCACCACTGTGCAAACGCCCCCGTAGCGCGTTTTAAGTGGGGAGATTAAGTCCCCTTGAATCCTGATAAGTGAGCGAGTGGATCTGTGTGTGTGTAGACCTAAGAATCAGTGAGTGGGTATGTAGTTATTGGTGTTGGAGTGTCTATGGTTTTGAGAATGGTAGTCTGTAATTTAGAGTGGGTGTATCAAAAGTTATATTAGGGTGAGAGAAGATGCATGAACATTTTCACATGGATGATGTCATCAGTGATGTCATCAATGATGTCATTTGAAATGTCATCAGTGATGTCATCAGTGATGTCACTGACCATGACATCAGTGATGTAATATGTGACATCATCAGCAGTGCATTGCGGGGGTGCGAGTTATAGTTAGCTGAACTAACTATAACGGGGGAATTTCACGGGTTTTGTACGAGTGAAATGTCCAACTAACTATAACGCCCCTGAAACCTATGGTTTTTGAGAGAATTTCTAAGGTTTTTTAAATGCTAATTTCTAACTATAACGTCCCTGAAACCTATGGTTTTTTCAGTGAATATATATATATATATATATATATACACAAAATTTGAATGTAACAAATAAACTGAATTTTTTGTATATATTGAAAATGTAATTATACATAAAGATATACAATAGACAAAAATAAGTTTTACTAAAAATATCTTTAAAATGTCATACATTTCTATATATAAAAAATATATAATTAAATACTCAAACACGGCGGCGGAGGTAAGCCGGGCAGCAAGATGTCCACTCGGTAGACAGCCTCTGCCGGCTGAAAACAGAATCCGCCTCGATCCTACCCCATCAACTGCACAAAATATGACACAACGATACATCGGCCTCTATTAGTGGTGGACTTCACATTGGGAGACTCGCAGGCTCCGGGAATGTGGGAGAAGCACATGGAGGGAGAGGCCTTAGACCTGGGCCGGCCTGACAACACTGGGCTTGCATTGAGGACAGTCAAGCTGAACGTTGCGATGCGGGAAGCTTGCAGCCAGATGAGGAGGCCTCGTGGTCAGGCTCGGGTGGACATCGCCCTATCCTGGGGGATGTTCATTGGCCCCCGCCCCTCCTACAATATCTGCCCTGTGGCCTGCTGGTGCGGACCAAGGCCGGGTTGGAAATAGAGGGTGAGCATGGTCTTGCCCAGCTCTGAGAGCCGATCAGACTGATGGCAGAGACCGACCCACCCAGCGGTAAGCAGCATTGTGCTGCGTGTCTGGGGCTGCACCTCTCACCCGCCTGGCCCCTGGTTGCCCCTGGATGTAACCTGGTGGTGCGCGGCCTAGGGCCAGCCTAATTTGAACACTGGGTCCTGTATGCCCTTTTCCACATGCCTGCATCTTCATTACCGACCCACTCGACATAACTGGGGGACCGTGGGTCAGAATATTGGCTGCAGCTCCAGACACCTGCTTGAGGCCTGCTTGTGCCCCCCGATCCCTGCTACCCATGCCGGGTGTGGTGAGGCCTGTGATTGTTCTGTAGGCTTTGCGGGGCCAGGCTCTCTTGGGATGACAGACAATGCCCCTCCACCCTCACCCCCACCTCAGCAACTACTCGACTGGCCCCTGGGCTCGGGTCGTGGACTGGGTGGGCCTGTAGCCTTGACATTCGAGGTGCCAGTCAGAGGTTACAAGGATCCAAAGCGCGAAATGATCCCTTGATAGTCCTGCTGATATACCTTCTCTGCCCATGATGGTTCAAACATACTGCACTCCTGCGGTCACTCCACAGGGGCCCCATCTCATGCATTCACTGGACCTTGGCGGGAAGATGGGCAAATACGATAAGAGGCAATTTAAGCTTACATTCGAGAGCAGGAAATATACATGCCAGCTGACATGAAGGCAGCCCGAGAACTGCACTCTGCCCCCTCCACAGAAGATGTCAGCCGTGAAGATGATCCTAAAAAAATCCTGGTGGTTGTAAAATCTAATCAGCATGCAATAGACGCTAAACTCGACCTCATGGACAGCCGCCTGGACAGGTTGAAAGAGCGAGATGACAAAAAGGATGATTGCCTCGACCATCTCGAAGTCAGAATCTCAGACATTGATGAATCTCACGCCATGAATGAGGAACACATGTTGTGCATGGACAAGGCCCTCAAACGAATTAAGGCTAAGAGTAAGGCGGCCTTGAGGGGTAATAACGTATGCATTATTGTTGTCCTGAGTCAGACTTTAAGTTCTGTACGCTACTACACAGGAACAGAGATGCTAGCTCCCAAAACCACCCCGACAGCAACCTAGAGCTTAGTGTATCAAGTCTCTAGAGAGGCTATCATGGGGGAAGGGGGAAAAGTGGATAAAATAACAAAAGAGAGAAGAGACTGTTCTGGCTGGTTTCTTCAGTAGTCCGTCCTTCAGACTTCTATTGTTGATGAGAAAAACCTGTAGACAAGAGTTAATGTTATCTTAAAACTATTTAATCCTTAAACCTGTCTTTATCTTTTTAACCCTGTTATCTCGCTTCCTTACCCTACTAATTCCAGAACACAGCTCCTCTTCTATTTCTATTTAGTCTTTTCTGTGTGTGCTCTTCTATTCTTTAACTGAATTCTTCGTCTGCAATTAGAAAGGCAACCTTAACCAAATGTTTATCTTCTTTATGCAACTTTTTTTTCCCTGTGTAATTTTACTTACTTCTCTATTCTCTGTTTATTCTCTTCTATTTTAATCTTCCTTGCTATCTGCCTTTATTCACAGTTTTTCTTTCTTTCTAGCACACCTGCAATATATTTACATTTTTTGTTAAGGACTTCCACTCTCCTCTTTGACTCTGTATTATTTATATTCAAATTAGAATTCAACTTACTGTTTTTTGGGTCTTTTCCTATTGGTAATTAATCATCTGTTTTTAATGTATTTTCTCTTCCTGTTTCAAGTTTGCCTTATTGCTCTTGATTCCTAAGCTACAGACTGAGACGTCTTTTATCTCTATAGCGAGTATTGTTTCTCTTATTTTTACTATTTACACCTTACTCATGAGTTCTAACATGTAATTCTAACAACCTCTTCGTTGTTACAGGTCTTGCCGACTCAGCGCTCGACTCCAGTGCTGGGTTACAGAAATGCCGTTTTCTTCACAGTAAGTTTATTTACTTATATAGCTATCAGCAAATGTACTTCTATTCACAGTCATGTAAAATACGCTTTTGATAACTTAGCTTCGTTTTCTTCTTCTTTTTCCAGATGCTCCGGAGCAACGCTGCTTCGTCTCTCTCAACGCGGTACAAATGCCTCAGCAACACGGAGACCTGCCGCTCTCCTCACTAGCCGCTTAACTTCTTTGTACACGGTTCACGGATTCGTTATCAGCAGACTCCCGAATGCCTTTCTCTACCCTGATAACGATAAACCCTCAAAAACTAACTCAATAACTATTTCGCTATCGCACTCTAAAAACGCTCCTGACTCCCTGAAATTCTTGGTGAAGTGCGCAGTTCACAAGCAGCGCGAGCCTCACCTGGAATTCCAGCGCGTTCTCTGCTGGGCACTAGAACGCTAACAGCTACTCGATTCTGGTGGCCTTTTTAGGTGCCATTTCCGAGTCAGCTCCACCCATGTATCTTCCATAGCATGGGGAGTGTAAGCTTTGACCTTTCGATGCGCTATTAAACCTATCTGTAATTTTGGAGTCCTGAGAGTACCCTCCAACGAGGTAGGTTCTCTCCTCTGGGGTTTAGTTGGAGATCGTCGATGAAAGGCCTTAACTAATCTTGGAGCATGGACATCTTCTTCTCGTTCCCAAGATCTTTCCTCAGGCCCATAACCCTTCCAGTCCACCAAATAGTATAGCTCCCCTTTTTGAAGTTTGGAGTCTAGAATTTCTTTGACTTCAAATTCAGTACCAGTCTCTAATTGAAGAGTTTTTGGTGGCAAGTTTTTCCGTAAGTTTTCTGGAGCCTTCTTTAATAGGGATATGTGGAAAACTGGGTGTATTTTCAACTTTGGCAGTAATTGAATTCGGTAAGTCACCGGATTTATTTTCTCCTCTACCAGATATGGACCAATAAATCTCGGTTGGAACTTCCGATTTCCTTTAAGTCTCAAATTCTTGGTACTCAACCAAACCTTATCTCCTATTTCCAATGGAGGTCCTACTCATCTCTTTTTGTCGGCATAAGTCTTATACCTTTCTTTTGCTAGTTTAAGATTTTCAATTGCACTCTTATGCACCTGTTCTAACTGTGTTACAATCTCCTCCACCGCTGGAAATGAGATTTCTGTTTGCCTGAGGGTTGAGTTTGGATGTCTTCCATAATTCATAAAGAAGGGGGAAAACCCAGTGGAAACATTTTTTGCATTATTATGGGCAAACTCTGCAGCCCATAGATAGTCCGACCAATTTCCTTCTTGTTTCAAAAGAAACAATCTCAAATACTGTTCAAGTTCTTGATTCACCCTCTCGGTTTGACCATCAGTTTCTGGGTGATAACTGGTGGAAAAACGGACTTCTGTACCCAAACCTTCCATGAAAGATTTCCAAAAGTGGGAAATGAACTGTGGGTCTCTATCAGTGATTATTAGTTTAGGGATTCCATGTATTTTCACTATTTGAGGACTAAAATGAGTCGCCAACTGCTTAGCCGTTGGCACTCCTTTCAGAGCTGTGAAATGAGCCATTTTAGAAAGGGAATCTACCACTACTAAGATGGTATTGTAGCCCTGACTAAGGGGTAAATCAGTAATGAGGTCTAATGTGACGGTGTGCCAAGGATAAGGTGGAGTGGGTAAGGGTATAAGTAAACCTTTTGGGGCCTGCCTTTCGGATTTTCCCTGAGCGCAAATCTCGCAAGTCTTGACATACTGCTCAATGCTCTTCGACATTTCAGGCCACCAGTAGTGTCGCTGGATCAGTTCTCTGGTCTTTGCCTCCCCCTTATGTCCTGCCAACTTTGCATCATGGCATTCCTTGATGATCTGTTGCTGCAACTCTTTAGTGGGAATATACAGGGCTCCTTGGAAGTAGGGCAACTGATTACGAATTTCCCTTCCTTCTTTCTTTACCCACTCTTCCAAGGTCTTTTCATCCATTGCTTCTGAGATACCATGTTCTAGATCAATTGAAGTAATTGCTCCAATAATCTTTTCACTTGGGACAATGGATTGATTTCCTAAAGGTGTCTTTTGATTTTCCGTGTCAATCCTGGACAAGGCATCTGCTTTCCCGTTCTGGGCTCCTGGCCGATAAGTGATGACGAAATCATAATCAGCAAAGTATAGCGACCATCGCAATTGTCTTGGTGTTAGGGTTCTGGCTGTCTTCAGAAATTTTAAATTTCTGTGGTCTGTGTATACAGTGACCTGATGCTGTGCCCCCATTAAGTGATGCCTCCATTCCTTGAATGCGTCTTTTATGGCCAATAGCTCCTTCTCCGTGATTGTATAGTTTATTTCCGCCGGGGTTAATTTTCTTGACCTATAGGCGACTGGATGCAGCTGCCCCGTTAGCTTACTTCGTTGGGACAAAACTCCTCCCACGGCCTGATCTGAGGCATCAGTCTCCACATAAAAAGGTTCAGTTGGATCTGCATGTTGTAGAATTGGGGCTGACGTAAAACTTTCTTTTAGAGATCGGAAGGCTACTTCAGCTTCAGTTGTCCATTCAAATTTGAGCCATTTCTTCAATAGACGGGTGAGTGGTAAAATCTTATGTGAAAATTCACTAATGAATCTCCGGTACAAATTGGCAAAGCCAATAAAGCTTTGTACTTCTTTGACGCTCTCGGGGGACTTCCAGTTTATTACTGCTTCGATCTTTTTGCGGTCCATAAGAATGCCTGCTGGTGAAATTACAAAACCCAAAAATTCAACCTGAGAAACACTGAAAGCACACTTTTCAAGTTTTACAAACAGTCTGTTTTCTCTCAACTTCTGTAAAACCCCTCTAACCTGATCCTGATGTTTTTCCTTGTCCACAGAGTAAATAAGGATGTCATCAATGTACACTATCGCACACTGGTCGATGAATTCCTTCAATACGTCGTTTATGAAGTGTTGAAAAGCTGCTGGAGCGTTGCATAGCCCATAGGGCATAACCTGATATTCAAATAGGCCGAATCTCATTCTGAAAGCTGTCTTCCACTCATCGCCCTCTTTCATTCTCACCAGATGATACGCTCCTCTCAAATCCAACTTTGTGTAAATTGTTGCTCCTTTCACTTGATCTAACAAAACAAATATCAGTGGCAATGGATAACGGTTTTTCTTTGTAATCTTATTGATGGCTCTGTAGTCGATGCAAGTCCTCAAATCCCCTTCTTTCTTTGGCACAAAAAATAGGGGCGAGGAGACTGGGGACTGCGACTCCCGAATGCCTTTCTCTACCCTGATAACGATAAACCCTCCAAAACTAACTCAATAACTATTTCGCCATCGCACTCTAAAAACGCTCCTGACTCCCTGAAATTCTTGGTGAAGTGCGCAGTTCACAAGCAGCGCGAGCCTCACCTGGAATTCCAGCGCGTTCTCTGCTGGGCACCAGAACGCTAACAGCTACTCGATTCTGGTGGCCTTTTTAGGTGCCATTTCCGAGTCAGCTCCACCCATGTATCTTCCATAGCACGGGGAGTGTAAGCTTTGACCTTTCGATGCGCTATTAAACCTATCTGTAATTTTGGAGTCCTGACATCCTGGAATCCACGGCCATAGAGCGAATGGAAGATTATGTGGAAACAATGCTACAGGATCTATTCGGCAAATGGCCTGTCCCCAGTTTTCATTGTGGAGCCCGCCCATCGATCTCTCGTGCCGTAGCCACCTCCAGGTGCACCACCCCGCCCCATAGTGGCGCGCCTTCTAAATTACAAAGACCGAAATGTGTTTCTACACCTATCCCAAGAGAGCAGCGCCATACAATATCAGAGAAATGTGATATCATTCTATCCCGAATTCACCAATGCTGTACAGCTAAAAACCTCTTCCAAAAAGCAGATATCAAATATGACCTTCTCTAGCCAGCAAAGCTGCGTAAAACGTATGTAGGGAATGCTTGCTACTTTTCGGACACAAAAGCTGCTCTCAAATTTTGCCAGAAGAATCTCAGCGAAGTCCCCATGAGGGTCCCTGCGCGTCTGAGATGAGACACACCTGGACATAAATGATTAACCTGAACAAAGACTGTACCTGCAGTACAGGCGTCAGTTCTCTTCTAAGTTAGACGTCAAGAAGCCCAAAGTGCCGCTGGAAATATAGCGAGTGGTTTTCACCATTTCAGCCACCCAGTCTACTCCTGACTGAGAAGTTCACCCGGCTCTTCTTTGCCTCCAGGGAATACCAGATATATTATACTTGTTTGGGGGTTGGTTTGAAGTGGTGTAGGGATTTGGTTAATCAACTGCGTTCAGGGTTTGGTGTGGGTAGGGGTGGGTTGACAATGTTTTGCTATGCCATGTTTCCTTTTGCATGTTATGTCTTCCCCTTCAAGGCGGATTCACAACGTATTACTCCAAATTATTCCATCTCTCTACACAGCCAGCATATCAGGCCCTGCT
Organism: Triturus cristatus; assembly: GCF_964204655.1. Taxonomy (NCBI): domain Eukaryota; kingdom Metazoa; phylum Chordata; class Amphibia; order Caudata; family Salamandridae; genus Triturus; species Triturus cristatus. The sequence goes on along the minus strand of NC_140588.1, from coordinate 617,705,317 downwards.
GCCACTGTCACCTATCATACACAGCCTGCCTCAGTTACACACGATCTCTGCACAATGACCGCCCTCAGTTTGACACCTCAATAGCGACACTAGCCACCATGATCACACAAAACATATGCTATGATGGTGACTGTTAGATATTTTGCCTGGAGCAAATAAGGGTTAAATGACCCTCGTAAGACTCATCTTGTTCACATGTATCTCTCCAGACACCTAGCTGGCATCCTGCACCAACAGCCTATCATACTTGCTCCGATTTACGGGTCCAATACCGATTGCCCGGAATTTTGGAGGTTTTACACAGATAGCAACTCTGGGACCAAGTGCTGTGTCATGGGGGGGATACTTTAATGTTGTACTTGACCTGAGCCTGAATAGGTTGGGAGCACCTCATGGATGCCATCCTAAAGCTGCCACACAAATCAATACCATGCTACACGACCACTGCTTAGTCGAAATTTGGAGGTCCCTGCATAGCGACCGGAGGAAGGGAACGTGCATAACACCTTACTGCCATAACTCTTTACCCCCAAACATAAGATCCACGTATAAGTATTGTATCTTTAGAAGACTACTCAAGAGTTGGCTCTTCATCACATAACCACCATACTCAAACATAAACATACAGCATATCCCTCTGTATATAAGCATTTATTTGGACTATGTGTGTGTACCTACATATGTGTATTGCTTTGTATAAACATGTATAATAATTATGTTTTTTATATATAAATATTCGTTAGTTCTGCTTAACAAATGAACATGTTACTTATAGTTATATTATTCTTTTTAACATGTAAATAGGTGACTGCATGAATGAGTAAATCTTTTATAACAACTATTTATCTGCAATTGCTGCACTATTGAATTATATATTTTTTTTATAAAAACAAAAATATTAACTTAAAGTACGGAAAAACTTGAAAGTCTGAGTTTATTAAATACAGCTTAAACTGCCATAAATTGCCTTCCTTATACATATATACCTTCATTGTATCTCTTTTCTTCTAATTCCGCATCTCCAATGCACTACCCTATATCTCACCCTATACCTCTCTCAATACATCCTCTACCTCCAATATGACTCATCTCAAACCTCCTTCTACTACTGTTTCCAATGCACTACCCTATTTCTCACCCTATGCCTCTCTCAATATATCCTCTACCTCCACTCTCTCACTCATCCCAAACCCCATTCTACTGCTATCCTTGCATCATCTCATACCTCTTTTACTATTCACACCTCCCAAACAAGCCTTTCTAAATAATTCCCTCTGCTCCCTTCAACCTTCCCTTTACTCATCCCAATCCTCCTACTACTTACTGCTATAAGCTCAAATAAAAAAAAGAAAACTTCCCAGACCCTTCCCTCTTCTATACCTCCACTATCCTTTCAATCTAAATAACAGACTAACATGTCACCCACTCAAATATATTTTGATATTTCCCTATACTAATTCCCCACTAATACTGTTTGGGCTCCAGAGTAGCAAGTTACCCGCTGAAAAGCGCTTTAACACCTTATCAGGGGTAGCAAGCGCCATATATAAATGCAAACCCTTTCCTCTTCTATCCTTCCACTTTCCTGTTTTTCGAAAATTAATTGAAATTCATGTACTATATTTTCAAATAAATTTTGTATTTATTTTACCCGTTTTGTTGATATGTTGTGTCTAGTATTGTATTCTCCCCCGATCTAATTCAGGCTGTGGTGGTTATCGTCTGGAGACGTAGAGCCGCTCCTTTATTATCAGGCGGCAGGTGACATCTTCCTCCCTTGCTCCGAGGGTGGAATTTCCTTTGCTAGAGTTGATTGCACCTGTTCGAAGGGAATACCTTCATCTCTACTCTCAGATGCAGTTCTAACATCGTCCATTGTGGGATCAAGACACCGTTCCACTGTTGGGACCTAGAGTTGGTTACACCTAGTCGAAGGAAGGACCTTCATCTGCACTCTGAGATGCAGTTCTAACATAGTCCATTGTGGGATCAAGACACCGTTCCACTGTTGGGACCTAGAGTTGGTAGCACCTGCTCAAAGGGAGTACCTTTATCTCCACTCTCAGATGCAGTTCTAACATCGTCCATTGTGGGATCAAGAACCCGTTTCACTGTTCGGACCTGCTATAGCGCGGTGTACTCCAGCCACTGCAGTCAGCCAAGCCCAATAATCATGTGCAGAAATTACCTACGGAAGCAGAGTCTGATGCACGTGAACAGAAGGAGTTCTGTGAAAACCCACTAGCACGTAATATCGGACATCGTCCATTCTGGAATCAATACACCGTTCCACTATTGTGACCTAGAGTTGGTTGCACCTGCTCCAAGAGAGTACCTTCATCTCCACTCTCAGATGCAGTTCTAACATCGTCCATTGTGGGATCAAGACACCGTTCCACTGTTGGTACCTGTTTGACTACTGTGTTAGTAGTATACAGAGCACTCCACGCTGCTAGGCCTCAAACTGAACGCTGTGTGCCTGTGTCGCAGTAGCCAGCGTTGATCTGAGGAACCTTCCGACCTCGCCCCATGAGCTTCCGTCGGCACGTGGTGGGCCCTCTTTCACATAATGTGGTAGCGAAAGGTGAACTGGGGGGAATAGGTGCGTCGCAGCGGCCACGACGGTTTCTGAGTACCAGCAGGCTGAGAGCATCATTCATGCAGCCACCTTCACTCACAAGGTCAACCTCGTGGTGGTGTAAGCTACGCAGACCTGGCAGACACGTTCGCCATTCCGGAAGAGAACCACACCCCGAGAAACGTGCCTTTTATTTATACCCCTACGCTAGCCTTCCGTACGCCGAGCCAGCCCACTACGCTAAAGATTTGGGGGGGGGGAGGACACGTACGCGCTATGTTTTTGAAATCTTCCCTACTGACTGTACTATTATGGTTCCGTCCACTATCTACTTCACTCAATAGACCATCAGTGTATGTTCACATGTACATGTGTGTGCTCTGCATACTCAAGTCTATCCGGCACATCCCCTCAACACTTTGCATTGTATACTTTTATAATCGAGAATCACTTGCCACCTTCGCACATACTTTGCTCCCATCTCTCCCCGCATTCTGCATTGTGTAATAGAGGTGCTATGCCATGTTTGCTTTGCGTACATGGCTAGCTACGGTTCCCACTGTACGTAGTGTCGTTGTGTCTGATAGGTGTACATGTTGTTTGTCATGTTGTATACGTTTATATAAGGTAGCGCATTGATTCACGAGCAGTGGTTTCTCCCATTTACATATCGCTGTCTAAAAGAGCATACAGAGGTTTTTCTCACAGGTGCAAACTGTAACCACAATGGCAGTCATTCATGACTATGCAAGAATTTCCAACTGCACAACACTTCTAAGCTTACAGCACCCAATCTTGCCTGCTTTCTTGAAAGCACGCCAACTCCCACAATCACACCAACATTCACACAGCTTTCTAACGGCAGTTATCTGCTTCTCAATAACATGCACTCCTACGGAATGTGAGGTGGCATACCTTATGTCCTTACTGTTTCAAACCGAGTAACTTCCTGTAGCAATGTCTATTCCCACCCACACAAACTAACTCCCAAACTTCAACTTGGCCTTGAATCCCTACTTTGCAAACAGATTTCATTAAACTAACCAAACTAAAGCGCTTTTCTTCAGAACAGAAATGTCCCTCACTTCTGAAAAATAAATGTATCGCCTGCAGATAGCACGAACTTCCAGTAAAATACAGTCCCTTTTAAATTCGAACCTCCCATTACACTTTGTGAATTGTTACCCAATTTTCAACACTTCTCACACTCAAGGTCTGGCACACTTTTTAATTCGGTCTCCTCTGTCCTTGTCACAACCTTTCAAACTGTTTTTAGTATAATACCACACTTCATTCATTCGATCATCTCTGGAATAACAGGAACAGTGCCCAAAATTCTCGCTCTCTTTGCGGCCATCCTACTACTATTTTTGCTTGTAAAAAATGACTGCGCTCCCTGTGGTAACAAGCATCTCTTACAGAATACACCTCTATGCGAAGCTACATCAATACCGTGAAAAAATGGAACAACTTTTCAGCTGCCAGCCTCTAATATCGAAGCCAGCTACAACATGACATTTATTTACACATATACCATCTGCGTGCAACCATCTTTCTATTGCAAAACTTGCCCAGTCGACTGGCAAATGGATGAATGCCTTGCCAACATCCCAACAATCGCTCCCGATATGCAGCAGGTAATGGAGTATCTTGAAAACCATGAACTCGATTGTTCAGGCAGTAGAGCAATGGCGGATACAACGCAATAAGGTATCGTGGCGGAATGGGATTTCTGCGCAGCCGTGAAAAATCTACTGCAACGTACGACCTTTGACAACATCGCAGATTGCCTGCCAATTCAAATTGTCACTCCAACATTCGAGGAACATTACTGTCCATTCGAAGAAATGAATTGGATCGCTTCCCTTTTCTCACACGATGGCAACAATGACCTCTTGGAACATTACGCATCTCAAGCCGCTGAAAAACTTCCAGACTGCAATCTCCAAGACTTGTAAGAAATTCACGTTCTTCTTGGATTGATTTTTACCAACTTTTTTGAGTTTTTCCTTTCAATTTTTTTAATACACTTCAATTGAACTATTTTCATATAATAACTCTCTAAGTATGCTCAGGCATTTTAACTCTGTTTTCATTATTACCCCTTACGTCTCCAGTCTAACCAGGGATGGGTGATGTATGGCCTATCCAAATACGCTATTTACTTCCTAAATTAGCCTAAACCCGACATCCATTTTTAAACCATCTCTATTCTTTGTGCACACGTCTCTCTGCCTGCCTGTTATCCACGAAGCCCTTTCACACAAATGTACTCATCCTCAGCCTCTACTCACGACATTGTTTAGGAACTGGTTGGCACAGTGTGCTAATTGTATCCTACCTTTATTTTCATTATAGAATTGAGTCATTCATGTCTAATAGCTATTGTTTATGTCACATGGAACTGTTACATGTAATGTGGAATTCACAAATGCAGCAGCTTCAGATTTGAATATAACAGAATCGGTTGGAGTTTGCCTCAGCTCGGTGTCTTAGCTCTTTGCACAAGAATTCTTTTTTGTAAGAGCTGAAGAGAATAATGTATGGTTTGACGAGAAGGGTACCTAATGTGTGCAATTTTGTGTTCCTCCTCAAAGTTCCGATGTGACTAGAACTAGTACCAATTCTGACACGCACCAGATTGAATCTACCGTACAAGAGATTGCCGACTGTTCTACTGTTGATAATTTTTGTGTTACAACAAAGGAGTACCAGGGTATCGAAGAAGTTTGATGATTACACTTTGCAAATTTTTTTGTTTTGTTTCTTTTCTTAAAGGATACATGTGCTAATCATATCCTACCTTTATTTTCATTATAGAATTTCGAGTCATTCAAGTGTAATAGGTATTGTTTATGTCACATGTAACTGTAACATGTAATGTGGAATTCACTGATGCAGGAGCTTATGTTTGAATACAGCAGAAGCGGTTGGAATTTGCCTCAACTGAATGCCTCACCTCTTGCACCAGTGAATCCATTTATGGCACTTAAATAAAGACACTCTTTATATAACTTTCAGACTCCATCGCTTTATTACACACAGCCACTTTCTAAGACACACCTGATTTCACCATTTCTCTTCTGTGGCATTGCAACATTCTGCATTATATTCTTCACGATTATTTCTTTATTCCTCCTTCCTATTACACACACCCACTTTCTTAGACACATCTGATTTCACCATTGCTCTTCTGTGGCATTGCAACATTCTGCATTATATTCTTCACGATTATTTCTTTATTCCTGCTTCCTAAAACACTGCATTCGAGTCTTCAGAAAGTAGAGGTGAGTAGTTTGCTTCCCACTCCCTGTATCGTATAAACACATACTAACACTACTTACACAGATATGCTAAAGCGACCAGTATCCTACAACACCCACACACATCACTTTACAGCAATCAGCTCACGGCTTATGCTCACAGTTTCAGACCAGTACCAGTGAGTAGTTTGCTTCCCACTCCCGCTATTCTCTAAACGCATACCAACACCACCTGCATTGTTATCCTACAGCGGCCAGTATGCTACAGTGCCCAGACCACATCAGTTTACACCACTCAGCTCACGGTTTAGGCGCTTGCTTTGATCCCCGAGTGTACCAGCACCTCACCTCAGCACCCTCTCACTCTCAGCAAAACAGCACTTTCACGCCGGTAGGACTAAATACTTTGCTTCACCCTCCCTGTATAACACACCCTAAACACCCCACAGACGTTACAGTGCTCCTACCCTCCCCTTTCCTACTTTTTTCGCCCTTTTCCCCCTTACTCGTTTCAACGGAATCACAAAATGGCGGCCAACACTTCCTAGTTGCAACCGCTCGCACCACTCACAGCCAATAAGCAGCAAGCTCGTGCTCGTAACGTCTCAGCCAATCAGATGGCAGAATTCCCAAATATCGATATCTGTAAATTTTGATACTTCTCCAAAACTACTGAACGGATTTACACCAAATAAACAAAAGTGTGCTTTCTAGACCAAGACCCTTCTCCCTGCCAAATTTGGGGCAATTCCGTTCACCCGTTCGACCTGTAGCCTTGTCTAAATTTCCTATGGAAATTAACATGGAGAAAACAAGTTTTGGGACCCCCCTTTTTTCTCGGCTCCCCCTTGATGAATCCCCCCCAACCTTCCCACATAGGAGCTGATATGAATAAAGAATTCGTTTGGAAAATTTCATGAATATTAATCAAACGACGCCAAAGTTATAAGCCAAACAAAAAATGCTCTTCCTATGGAAAATTGGTCCTAACTATAACTACCTACTGGCGACCGCCAGTAGGTAATATATATATATATATATATATATCACTGAAAAAACCATAGGTTTCACACACGTTATAGTTAGGAATTAGCATTTAAAAAACCTTGCAAATTCACTGAAAAAAACATAGGTTTCACACATGTTATAGTTAGCGGAAATTTTACTGATAAAAAACCAATGAAATTCCCCCGTTATAGTTAGTGCAGGCAACTATAACTCACGCGACCGTAATCCTCTGCTGATGCTAATACTGTATTTAGACACTTATTTGCCCATGTCTTCTTCCATACATTTTTAGCTATACATATATTACAAATATTTTTTTTTCATAAAGACACATATGTCATCAGCAGAAGATTGCGGTCGCGTGAGTTATAGTTGCCTGCACTAACTATAACGGGGGAATTTCATTGGTTTTTTATCAGTAAAATTTCCGCTAACTATAACATGTGTGAAACCTATGTTTTTTTCAGTGAATTTGCAAGGTTTTTTAAATGCTAATTCCTAACTATAACGTGTGTGAAACCTATGGTTTTTTCAGTGAATTTGTACGGTTTTTTAAATGCTAAGTTACTTTACGCCATTCGTGGCGTGCGCGCCCACTTAACGCAGTTCGTTCCGTGCGCGCACGGTGCGCTTCGCGCACCGTGCGCGCACAGTGAGCACGCGGTGCGCTTCGCGCACCGCGCGCCCACTTTACGCAGTTAGTGCCGTGCACGCACGGTGGGCACGCGGTGCGATGACAAAGCAAGAAAGCACGTCAACAAATCTGTTTCTGCTTTCCTCCGTGACTATGGTATGGGTGCCATTTACCACAACAACTTGCGTTATGACATGCAAGACATTTATAGAGGAGATGGTGTGCACTTCAATGATGAAGGGAACAGAGTCTTCCTCTTGAACCTTAGACTCTGCATCGGTACTTACTTGTAGGTACCACTAAAAAATCATTTCATAAACACAACGGCTCTTTTTAGAGCCCCCTAATATCTAAACACTTAAATCTGATTTTCATTTTTTTTTTTTTTCTACCGTACGCTTACCGTAAGCTTACCGTACGCGTACCCCGTGATTTTTTTTAAAATCAATAAATGTTTTCTTTGTACTTTACAGTCCTTCTTTGACCCCCTCACAAATGTAAGGGGGTCTGTAACTCTCCTCATTGCCCCCTTTTCTTGTTTTCACTCTTTTTTTTCTGAGTGAAATACACAAAATGGCGGCCGCCGCTTCCTGGTTTCGGCCGATTCGAATGTTTACTAAGATCTAAGAGCCAATCAGAATCGCGCTCGCGCACGCCACCGTACGCTTACGGTAAGCGTACGGTAAGCGTACCGTAAGCGGGCTCAGATACATATATTGATTTAAAGGCTATTTTCTCAGAATCTACTGAACAGATTTACACCAAACCTACAAAAGGCACTTCCTTGACCTAGGGACTACCTCTCTGCCAAATTTCGAGTAATTCTGTTCAGCCGTTCGGGCTGTAGCTCGTTCTAAAGGTCCTATGGAAAAATGCATGGGAAAAACGCGTTTTGGGACCCCCCTTTTATCTCAGCCCCCGCTTGACGGATCCCCCCGAGACTTTCAGGGTAGGAGCGGAGCGGAGCGCCCCACCTATTTTGAGAAATTCGTGAGGATTCATCGACCGGCGCCAAAGTTATTCAAAATAGAATGTTGAGGTTTTCCTATGGAAAAGGGGTCCTAACTATAACTACCTACTGGCGACCGCCAGTAGGTAATATATATGTGTATATATATATATATATATATATAAACATGGTTTAAAATAGTAAATCTTAAATATTTTAACATATTACAGTTATATAATGTAAATTGAACATGTTTAAATAATATTGCACGATATATATACTTATTTATAAAAACAGGCACATATATATGTATATGTGCATGTTTGTATACACATATATAATGTTGCATGTTTGTATACACATATATAATGTAAAACTATTATTACAAATATTAATTCGAATTTATACCATGATTTTCTAATTTTTTTGAAAATTTACTAAGTATATATATACTTAGTAAATATATACTTAGTAAATATATATATATATATATTACCTACTGGCAGTCGCCAGTAGGTACTTATAGTTAGGACCTAGTTTCATTAGGAAAAGCGTATTTTGTTTTCCCAATAACTTTGGCGCCGGTTGACGAATCTTCACGAAATTTTCAAAACTAGTGGGACACTCAGGTCAGCTCTTATCCCGAAAGTTTGGGGGTGATTCGCCAAGCGGGGGCCGAGAAAAAAGGGGGTCCCAAAACGCATTTTCCCCATGTTATTTCCCGTAGGAAACTTTAGACACGGCTACAGCCCGAACTGCTGAATGGAATTACACCAAATTTGGCGAAAAGGTAGCCCTTGGTTCAGAAAGCGCCCTTTTTGTAAATGGTGTAAATCCGTTCAGTAGTTGCTGAGAAAATAAAACAATAGAGGTAAAAAAATCAATTTCCCATAGGAAACTTTAGACACGGCTATAGCTTGAACTGCTGAACGGAATTACACAAAATTTGGCAAAAAGGTAGTGCTTGGTTCAGAAAGCGCCCTTTTTTTCTTAAATGGTGTAAATCCATTCAGTAGTTGCTGAGAAGATTAAAAAATAAAGATAGTGATATCTATGGCCGCGGTGGATCTGCTCACCCTCCCGATCACGAGCTTCATGCTAATTGGCTATCAACACTCCAAACCAGGAAGTGTTGGCAGCCATCTTGTGCATCAGTAATCGAGGCACAAGAAAACAGTAAAACTAAGGTGCAAAACAAGAAAAGGGGGCAGGGTAGAAACTCCCTGACCCCCTAGGCCTGCTCAAGGGGTCCCAAAGCTTCTTTAAAAAAAAAAAAAAATCAACCGAATTTATGCTAAGTGCGCTAATCCGACCATGATAATATTTTTAAAAACTAAGCGCGGACTCCTGCGCTTCGTTTAATTGAAGCCCCCGGGTGGGCCAGGTCTCGGGGGCTGAAAAATAATGTGTGGGGGGCCCTCAATCCCCCCACACTGCCCCAGGGACCGCCACCCCCAGGGCTTTGCAACAATATTTGCGGGGGGCACACGACAACCCCCGCAGCCCCTGGGACCGCCACCCCCCAGGGCTTGTTTTTAAATCTGTGGGGGGGGCCTTGGAGGTCCCCCCAAGGACTGCCACCCCAGAGCTTTTATTAATTAATTAGCGGGGGCACACGGCACCCCGGCGGCCCCGGGGACCGCCACCCCCTGGGCTTTAAAAAACAAATAAAAACACCTGAGTGTGGGGGGGGGGGCCTCGCCCCACCACATGCCTCGGGGACTGCCACTTCCCCGGGGCACTAATATTGAAATGTGGGGGTCCGTAATAGACCCCAGAGCCCAGGGGACCACCACCCCCTGGGGCTTTGTCAATGTTGGGAAGGGGCCACGCGGCCCCCCTCCTGGAGCCAGTGATGGCCCTGGGGACCACCGCCCCCCAGGGCCGGCTCCTGCAGTGTCCCGAGGTGCCCACCCCCGGACACTGCTGTTTGCAATGACAGGACGGGAGCCTTGCGGCTCCCGCCCTGTCATTGCAAACTCTGGGTTGGTTTTTGGAAGAGAGAGCATGGACTCTTCCAAAAACCAAACCAGATTGCTTTTCCACACGGGGAGCTGCATGTCAGCAGCTCCACGTGTGGAAAAGAAATGCCGGCTCCTGCCGGAGGCGGGGAGCCGGCGGGACCGTGGGGGAATTGGGGACCCCCCATGGTCCCCAACGAGAGGCCCGGCCCCGGGGATGGGGTCCCCGGGGCCATGAGTGGCCCGGGAGGGGGGCCATGCGGCCCCCCTGACCCATTATATAAAAAAAGAACAAAAAAAACACGAAAGGCCGGCCCCGGAGGATGGGGTCCCCGGGTCCATAAATGGCCAGAGGAGGGGGGCCACGCAGCCCCCTCCAATAATTTAATTTAAAAAAAAAAACACTGGCCATGCCCTGGGGGATGGTGTCCCCGGGGCCAATAAAATAGGAAAGAAAGGGGGGCCAAACAGCACCCATTGTAAAAAAAATATTTTAAAAAAAGACCAGCATTGTGCCGGAGGCCCCGCCCCCTCCCTGCAGCACTCTGCAAACACGCCCCCTGGTGCGTTGTAAGGTGGGGAACTAATTCCCCTTGAATACTGAGGGTCCCTGGGGGACAACTAGCCCACCAGGAACCTCCAGTAAGTGCCAGGGAGCTGCGTTGCAGAGAGGTGTTCAGAGGCCACACCCCTTTTTACACCTCTCTGATCGCAGCTCTCTGGTGCTTACTGGATGTACCTGGTGGGCTAGTTGGACCCCAGGGACCCTCAGGATTCAAGGGGACTTTATCCCCCAACTTAAAATGCGCCACGGGGCGCGTTTGCACAATGGTGAAGGGAGGGGGTGGGGCCCGAGGTGACATGTGTGCAAACACGCCCTGTGGCGCGTTTTAAGTTGGAAAATTAATTCCTCTTCAATCCTGAGGGTCCCTAGGGTCCAACTAGCCCACCACATACCTCCATTAAGCGCCACAGAGCTGTATTGCAGAGTAGTGTAAAAAGGGGTGTGGCCTGGGCCACCTCTCTGCAACGCAGCCCTGTGGCGCTTACTGGAGGTACGTGGTGGGCTAGTTGTACCCCAGGGACCCTCAGGATTGAATAGGAATTAATTCCCCAACTTAAAACGCGCCACAGGACGTGTTTGCAGACATGTCACCTCAGGCCCCGCCCTCTCCCTTCACCACTGTGCAAACACACCCCCTGGCACGTTGTAAGTTGGGGAATTAATTCCCCTTGAATACTGAGGGTCCCTGGGGGCTAACTAGCCCACCAGGTACCTCCAGTATGCGCCAGGGAGCTGCGTTGCAGAGAGGTGTTCAGAGGCCACACCCCTTTTTACACCTCTCTGCAACGCAGCTCTTTGGTGCTTACTGGAGGTACCTGTTGGGATAGTTGGACCCCAGGGACCCACAGGATGCAAGGGGACTTTATCCCCCAACTTAAAACATGTCACGGGGCGCATTTGCACAGTGGTGAAAGGAGTGGGCGGAGCCTGAATTGACATGTGTGCAAATACGCCTTGTGGCGCGTTTAAAGATGGGGAATTCATTCCCTTTCAATCCTGAGGGCCCCTGTGTGCGAACTAGCCCACCAGGTGCTTCCAGTAAGTGCCACTGCGCTATGTTGCAGAGAGGTGGTCCAGGCCATGCCCCTTTTTACACCTCTCTGCAACGTAGCTCTGTGGCGCTTACTGGAGGTACCTGGTAGGCTAGTTGGCCCCCAGGGGCTCTCAGGATTGAAGGGGACTTTATCTCTCAACTTAAAACACACCTCGGGGCACGTTTGCACAGTGGTGAAGGGAGGGGGTGGAGCCTGAAGAGCCATGTGTGCAAACACGCCCTGTGGCACGTTTAAAGTTGGGGAATTAATTCCCTTTCAATCCTGAGGGACCCTGAGGGCCAACTAGGTCACCAGGTGCTTCCAGTAAGCGCCACTGAGAGGTGTTCCAGGTCATGCCCTTTTTTACACCTCTCTGCAATGCAGCTTGTGGCGCTTACTGGAGGTACCTGGAGGGCTACTTGGATCCCAGGGACCGTCAGGATTCAAGGGGACTTAATCCCCCAACTTAAAACGGCCACAGGGTTTGTTTGCACACATGTCACCTCAGGCCCCCCCTCCCTTCACCACTGTGCAAATGCGTCCCGTAGCGCGTTTTAAGAGGTAGTTTTAATCCTCCTGCCCTATTATGTACTAGGGCCTTACAGAGGAGGTCATGCTAATCACCCAACTCATAGTGTTTCCTAGGCTATGTAGGTGTTTTCACTGTATTCTAAGTGTCTTTTAGCATAGCACTGGCTCTAGGCCTGGTTAGTCATAGTCAGTTACCACCAGTACCCGTCTGAAAAAGTTGTGGGCACAGGATGATTTTGCATCTAGGCCTCGTTCTGCTCCTCTGTTGGTTCATTTTGCACATGTCTTGTTTCTTCCTGCAATTTTCTTCATCTTTGTGAACTTCTGTTGCTTCTTTCTGCATTTCTTTTGCTTCTTTCTGTGCGTTTTTTCTTCTTTCTTCACATGTCCTACCTCTGTAGGCATAGTTAGAAACTAGCATTTGAAAAACCTTTGAAATTCACTGAAAAAACCATAGGTTTCAGGCACGTTATAGTTAGAAATTAGCATTTAAAAAACCTTAGAATCTTAGAAAATCACTGAAAAAACCCTAGGTTTCAGGGGCGTTATAGTTAGTTGGACATTTCACTCGTACAAAGCCCGTGAAATTCCCCCGTTATAGTTAGTTCAGCTAACTATAACCCCTCCCTTCACCACTGTGCAAACGCCCCTGTAGCGCGTTTTAAGTGGGGAGATTAAGTCCCCTTGAATCCTGAGGAGTGAGCGAGTGGATGTGTGTGTGTGTAGACCTAAGAATCAGTGAGTGGGTATGTAGTTATTGGTGTTGGAGTGTCTATGGTTTTGAGAATGGTAGTCTGTAATTTAGAGTGGGTGTATCAAAAGTTATATTAGGGTGTGAGAAGATGCATGAACATTTTCACATGGATGATGTCATCAGTGATGTCATCAATGATGTCATTTGAGATGTCATCAGTGATGTCATCAGTGATGTCACTGACCATGTAATCAGTGATGTAATATGTGACGTCATCAGCAGTGCATTGCGGAGGCGCGAGTATAGTTAGCTGAACTAACTATAACGGGGGAATTTCACAGGTTTTGTACGAGTGAAATGTCCAACTAACTATAACGCCCCTGACACCTATGGTTTTTTCAGTGAATTTCTAAGGTTTTTTAAATGCTAATTTCTAACTATAACGTCCCTGAAACCTATGGTTTTTTCAGTGAATATATGTATATATATATATATATACACAAAATTTGAATGTAACAAATAAACTGAATTTTTTGTATATATTGCCAATTTAATTATACATAAAAATATACAATAGACAAAAATACGTTTTACTAAAAATATCTTTAATATGTCATACATTTCTATATATAAAAAATATATAATTAAATACTCAAACACGGCGGCGGAGGTAAGCCGGGCAGCAAGATAGCCACTCGGTAGACAGCCTCTGCCGGCTGAAAACAGAATCCGCCTTGATCCTACCCCATCGACTGCACAAAATATGACACAACGATACATCGGCCTCCAATAGTGGTGGACTTCACATTGGGAGACTAAGCAGGCTCCGGGAATATGGGAGAAGCACAACATGGAGGGAGAGGCCTTAGACCTGGGCCGGCCTGACAACACTGGGCTTGTATTGAGGACAGTCAAGCTGAACGTTGCGATGCGGGAAGCTTGCAGCCAGAGGAGGAGGCCTCGTGGTCAAGCTCGAGTGGACATCACCCTCTCCTGGGGATGTTCATTGGCCCCTCCCCCTCCTACAATATCTGCCCTATGGCCTGCTGGTGCGGACCAAGGCCGGGTTGGAAATAGAGGGTGAGCATGGTCTTGCCCAGCTCTGAGAGCCCGATTGGACTGATGGCAGAGACCGACCCACCCAGCGGTAAGCAGCATTGTGCTGCGTGTCTGGGGCTGCACCTCTCACCCGCCTGGCCCCTGGGTGCCCCTGGATGTAACCTGGTGGTGCGCGGCCCGGGGCCAGCCTAATTTGAACACTGGGTCCTGTATGCCCTTTTCCATATGCCTGCATCTTCATTACCGACCCACTCGACATAACTGGGGGACCGTGGGTCAGAATATTGGCTGCAGCTCCAGACACCTGCTTGAGGCCTGCTTGTGCCCCCCGATCCCTGCTACCCATGCCGGGGTGTGGTGAGGCCTGTGATTGTTCTGTAGGCTTTGCGGGGCCAGGCTCCCTTGGGACGACAGACAAGGCCCCTCCACCCTCACCCCCACCTCAGCAACTACTCGACTGGCCCCTGGGCTCGGGTCGTGGACTGGGTGGGCCTGTAGCCTTGACATTCGAGGTGCCAGTCAGAAGTTACAAGAATCCAATGCACGAAATGATCCCTTGATAGTCTGCAAGTCCTGCTGATATACCTTCTCTGCCCATGATGGTTCAAACGTACTGCACTCCTGCGGTCCCTCCACAGAGGCCCCATCTCATGCATTCACTGGACCCAGGTGGGAAGATGGGCAAATACGATAAGAGGCAATTTAAGCTTACATTCGAGAGCAGGAAATATACATGGCAGCTGACATGAAGGCAGCCCGAGAACTGCACTCTGCCCCCTCCACAGAAGATGTCAGCCGTGAAGATGATCCTAAAAAAATCCTGGTGGTTGTAAAATCTAATCAGCGTGCAATAGACGCTAAACTCGACCTCATGGACAGCCGCCTGGACAGGTTGAAAGAGCGAGATGACAAAAAGGATGATTGCCTCGACCATCTCGAAGTCAGAATCTCGGACATTGATGAATCTCACGCCATGAATGAGGAACACATGTTGTGCATGGACAAGGCCCTCAAACGAATTAAGGCTAAGAGTAAGGCGGCCTTGAAGGGTAATAACGTATGCATTATTGGTGTCCTGGAATCCACGGCCATAGAGCGAATGGAAGATTATGTGGAAACAATGCTACAGGATCTATTCGGCAATGGCCTGTCCCCAGTTTTCATTGTGGAGCCCGCCCATCGATCTCTCGTGCCGTAGCCACCTCCAGGTGCACCAGCCCGCCCTATAGTGGCGCGCCTTCTATATTACAAAGACCGAAATGTGTTTCTACACCTATCCCAAGAGAGCAGCGCCATACAATATCAGAGAAATATGATATTATTCTATCCCGACTTCACCAATGCTGTACAGCTAAAAAACTCTTCCAAAAAGCAGATATCAAATATGACCTTCTCTAGCCAGCAAAGCTGCGTAAAACGTATGTAGGGAATGCTTGCTACTTTTCGGACACAAAAGCTGGTCTCAAATTTTGCCAGAAGAATCTCAGCGAAGTCCCCATGAGGGTCCCTGCGCATCTGAGATGAGACACACCTGGACATAAATGATTAACCTGAGCAAAGACTGTACCTGCAGTACAGGCGTCAGTTCTCTTCTAAGTTAGACGTCAAGAAGCCCAAAGTGCCGCTGGAAATATAGCGAGTGGTTTCCAGCATTTCAGCCACCCAGTCTACTCCTGACTGAGAAGTTCACCCGGCTCTTCTTTGCCTCCAGGGAATACCAGATATATTATACTTGTTTGGGGGTTGGTTTGGAGTGGTGTAGGGATTTGGTTAATCAACTGCGTTCAGGGTTTGGTGTGGGTAGGGGTGGGTTGACAATGTTTTGCTATGCCATGTTTCCTTTTGCATGTTATGTCTTCCCCTTCAAGGTGGATTCACAACGTATTACTCCAACTTATTCCATCTCTCTACACAGCCATCCTATCAGGCCCTGCTGCCACTGTCACCTATCATACACAGCCTGCCTCAGTTACACACGATCTCTGCACAATGACCGCCCTCAGTTTGACACCTCAATAGCGACACTAGCCACCATAATCACACAAAACATATGCTATGATGGTGACTGTTAGATATTTTACCTGGAACAAATAAGGGTTAAATGACCCTCGTAAGACTCATCTTGTTCACATGTATCTCTCCAGACACCTAGCTGGCATCCTGCACCAACAGCCTATCATACTTGCTCCGATTTACGGGTCCAATACCGATTGCCCGGAATTTTGGAGGTTTGACACAGATAGCAACTCTGGGACCAAGTGCTGTGTCATGGGGGGGATACTTTAATGTTGTACTTGACCTGAGCCTGGATAGGTTGGGAGCACCTCATGGATGCCATCCTAAAGCTGCCACACAAATCAATACCATGCTACACGACCACTGCTTAGTCGAAGTTTGGAGGTCCCTGCATAGCGACCGGAGGAAGGGAACGTGCATAACACCTTACTGCCATAACTCTTTACCCCCAAACATAAGATCCACGTATAACTATTGTATCTTTAGAAGACTACTCAAGAGTTGGCTCTTCATCACATAACCACCATACTCAAACATAAACATACAGCATATCCCTCTGTATATAAGCATTTATTTGGACTATGTGTGTGTACCTACATATGTGTATTGCTTTGTATAAACATGTATAGTAATTATGTTTTTTATATATAAATATTCGTTAGTTCTGCTTAACAAATGAACATGTTACTTATAGTTATATTATTCTTTTTAACATGTAAATAGGTGACTGCATGAATGAGTAAATCTTTTATAACAACTATTTACCTGCAATTGCTGCACTATTGAATTATATATTTTTTTTATAAAAACAAAAATATTAACTTAAAGTACGGAAAAACTTGAAAGTCTGAGTTTATTAAATACAGCTTAAACTGCCATAAATTGCCCTCCTTATACATATATACCTTCATTGTATCTCTTTTCTTCTAATTCCGCATCTCCAATGCACTACCCTATATCTCACCCTATACCTCTCTCAATACATCCTCTACCTCCAATATGACTCATCTCAAACCTCCTTCTACTACTGTTTCCAATGCACTACCCTATTTCTCACCCTATGCCTCTCTCAATATATCCTCTAACTCCACTCTCTCACTCATCCCAGACCCAATTCTACTGCTATCCTTGCATCATCTCATTCCTCTTTTACTATTCACACCTCCCAAACAAGCCTTTCTAAATAATTCCCTCTGCTCCCTTCAACCTTCCCTTTACTCATCCTAATCCTCCTACTACTTACTGCTATAAGCTCAAATAAAAAAAAGAAAACTTCCCAGACCCTTCCCTCTTCTATCTCTCCACTATCCTTTCAATCCAAATAACAGACTAACATGTCACCCACTCAAATATATTTTGATATTTCCCTATACTAATTCCCCACTAATACTGTTTGGGCTCCAGAGTAGCAAGTTACCCGCTGAAAAGCGCTTTAACACCTTATCAGGGGTAGCAAGCGCCATATATAAATGCAAACCCTTTCCTCTTCTATCCTTCCACTTTCCTTTTTTCAATACAAATAGCAAACTCACATGTTCACTGCTCAAATTAATTTCATATTCCCCTATATTAATTTCCCACTAATCCTGTTTTGGGTACCTGAGTAGCATCTTACTCGCCGAAAAAGAGCTTCGACACCTCGGCTGGGGTAGTAAGCGCTATATAAATGCAATTACAATTACTATTACATGACACCTGGTCACACATAGATTATTGGTTGACGTCCCGAGATGTCCTCACATGGTCCACCAAAGTGATACAGATCCCCCGGACCCTATCAGACCATGCTCCTGTCCTCTTAGAAATCTCTCCGCCCTGTGCTGCCTGATGCGCATTTACCTGGGGATTACCCCATGGTGTCGTTCGGGATGAGGTATTCCGCGCAGACATCCGTACCACTATCATAAAATATTTCACCATTAATGAGGGCTCAGTCATCTCCCCACAAGTCCTCTGCAAGGCATTAAGGCTGTCAGAAGGGGGATGTGTATCGCTAAAGAGCCTGGAGTCCTTAAGGCGATGAGAACGCACCTAGCCCAACTTGAAAATGAACTCCAGGCACTAAAATCTGTATATTATTCCTCCAAATCTCTAAAAATAGGAAGCGGGTCGCAAACTGAATTCTCTGTCTTACCACATCTTTCTACAAAGAATATGCCACCCGCCTGATTCCCCGCCTTTTGTCTATGTTTGAGGCCACATTGCCATCATCTGTACTACCACCGTCCCTCCACGAACCGGTTATGGTTACTATATTAAAACCTGACAAACCGAAAAACCAGTGTGGCTCATATCGGTCATTATCTATAATTATGTAGACAAAATATTGGCTAAACGTATTGCCAACCACCTTCTCCCACTCCTGCCAGATATTGTACGCCCAGATCAGTTGGGATTCGTGCATGGCCGGTCCGCGGCACCCAATCTATGCATGTTATTCCCTGTCATGGATAGCGTGGAGCCCCGTCTGGCTGCAGTTGCGGCCCTTCTGCATTCTTCCAACGTTTGACTCATTAGAATGGCCTTTCCTGTTTGCTCTATTGAATCAGCTGGCCCTTAGCCAGAAATTAGTGTGCCTTATTAAGCTACTGTACACTGCTCCAACTGTGAGACTGCACTTAAATGGGATGCTCTCTCACCCATCCTGATCACACGCGGGACCCAGCAGGGATGCCCTGCCCCACTTTTATTTGCCATAGCTATGAAGCCACTTGCATTCTGGCTATGGCAACATCACGGTCACAGGGAGTTAAACTTGACATCGAGAAAGATCTTAATTTCCATGAACGCAGACAACATTGTTCTATACGTTCGAAATACCCAAGAAAACTTGGACCCGATAATTAGAGAAGTAATTCACTATGGTGGTTTGTCGAGTATCATCATTAACTGGGCCAAATCAGTTATATTTCTTTTAAACTAACAACACAACACAAATGGAATGGGCAACGGAAGCAGTGCACTATCTCAGCATATGGCTTAGCCAAAACATGGATGAACTGTGGCGGGTCAACTACGGCAGAAGCAATGTCTTGGCTAGAAGACAGGATTCCAATATGGAATCGACTCCCCTTGTTATTGACGGGCTGACTTGCCATAGCCAAAATGGTGGTGCTACCCAAATTCCCATAACTTCTCCTCAACCTCCCTCTACCACTTACTCAATAATTTCTCTGTTGTTTGAAATCAAATCTGATTCAACTGGCTTGGGCTGGCAAGCAACAAATAATTATATGGGAAGTTCTTGAGCTCCCGTTTGGCCAAGAAAGCCTTAATGCACTGGACATGGCACTATATGCCCTATGTGCTCAGGCTCAATACTTGCACTACTGGCTTTATCTCACTAGATTCCAGCCACACGTAGCACTGGAGGCTGATTTTACCTTTTCTGTCCCGCTATCCACTGCGCTATACCAAATATAAAAACCCACATGCTCTAGGACTGACATGGTGGAATGCGTTAGATTGACGTGGGATGGCCTGCGACGGTGGGCCTAGCTGCTGTGTATATATGCCTCATCTATTCCCATCACACGCAACCCAATGCTGCGGGAGCTAACAAACAAAGGCGGGAGGGGGCGAGCATACAGGAGGAACTTATTTACATATGCTGATTTATACCCCGAAGGACAGTTCCTTCCCCCATTTGAGCCAAGTGTCTCTCCTTGCCCCACTGCACTGGCTATCCTGTTGTACCATCAGATATGTGCCACTTGCCAGGGCACAACACATCACCTTCCCTGAACCCCTGCCCAAACTACACCCTCTTGAACATATCCTGACAAACGCCTCAAGCTGTAGGATGGTCACACGTCTTTATGCTGTCATGCAGGACAAGGCCCCAATGCACATCCCTATGGCCCACGCCAAAAGGGTGCTGGACACAGACCCTCTCCTCACTACTGACCAATGGAAATACTGCTGCGAGCAAACTGCAGTCCTCTCCCCCAATTATTTCAAATGTTTCCACCGAATATATCGCACACCGGCACAATGGGCCTGAAGGAAGATGCACTCTGTGAGAGGTGCTCGTAGCCCCTAGCTTGGGAATGTCCTAGAATAGTGGATTACTGGTCCTCAGTCCATTACACTCTCCAACAGATCACAGATCATTCTACACCACAAATGCTGATGGTCAGTTTCTTCGGCTATGTTAAGGATGTGCCACTAGCACACAGACTCTTGACTGCCATGCTTCTGCTCATGACCAAAAGACAACTTGCCGGACACTGGGGGAGGAAGTCTGTGCCCGGGGTAACAGCCTGGTTGCAGGATGCGGTGTACTGTCAGGGACAATTAGCCACCAACTGGGAACCCAACCTCCTGCCCTAAAGATATTTGGTAGCCACTTCTGACCTACATGCGCTCACAAGATTCACCCCCATCCTAAGGACATGCCAATTGACATATGCCAATCCACATTTTGGATGTTTCTGGGAAAGGTCGCCGAATAAACATCATGGCTTGGAGAGAAGTCAACAGCCCACCTGTGTATGTTGGCATGTTATTTATGTAGTGTCTCACCTCACCATTAATATTTCAAATTCCTTCCTGCCCTACCTATGACTCTCCATTGAAGATTAGCTGTTGATTCGACGTGATCATTATGTATCCTGTAAACTGGCTATGGTGATGTTATTATGTGATGGATGCATTCCCCTCCCTCACCTCCTTTCTCCCTGCCTCACTCTTCTCTCCTCTCCCCTTATCTGCCTGTTTCTCATTATTGTTATGAGGCAGTAGCCTCAGATTGTTTCTGTACTTTAAATGCCAATAAAAATAAATTTAAAAAAGAAAATACACAAACACATAATAATATATATTTAAACAAATTTAACAAAACTATTACATTTTAGCAATGATAATTATACTATTCACACACTAGTCTATGCAACAGTAGGAAAAGCATAGGACTCAATAGGGGTAAAAAAATGTATTCGCACTCCATTCGGTGCAACAGTAGGGAAAGCGTTGAACTCAGGAAGGGTAACATGTACTATTCCCACTCCAGTGTGTGCAACAGTAGGGAAAGAGCTGGAGTGTGTAGGGGTAACATTTACTATTCCCACTCAAGTCTGTGAAACAGTAGGTAAAGCGTGGAACTCAGGAGGGGTAACATTTACATTTCCCATTCCAGTGTGTGCAACAGTAGGGACAGTATTGGACTCAGGAGGGGGGAAATTTGCTATTCCCCCCTCCAGTGTGTGCAACAGGATGGAAAACGTTGGACTGTGGAGGGGTAAAATGTACTTTTCCCACTCTAGTGTGTGGAACAGTAGGGAAAGTGTTGAACTCAGGAGAGGTAAAATTTACTATTCCCACACCAGTATGTGCAACAGTAGGGAAAGCTTTAGACTCAGAAGGGGTAACATTTACTATTCCCACTCCTGTCTGTGCAACAGTAGGAAAAAGGTTAGACTCAGGAGGGGAAAAATGTACTATTCCCACTCCAGGGTGTGCAACTGTAGGCAAAGTGTTGGACTCAGGAGGAGTAAAATATACTATTCCCACTCCAGTGTGTGCAACAGTAGGGAGAGCATTGGACTCAGGAGGTGTAAAATGTACAATTCCCAGTCCAGTGTGTGCAACACTAGGGATAGCGTTGGACTCAGGATGGGATAAACATACTATTCTCACTCCAGTGTGTGCAACAGTAGGGAAAGCGTTGGACTCAGAAAGGGTAAAATTTACTATTCGCACTCACGTCTGTGCACCAGTAGGAAAAGGGTTGGACTCAGGAGGGATAAAATTCTCTACTCACACAACAGTAGAGAGAGTAGTTCACTTCAAACCAATAACATATTTTAACAACTCTATTAAATAACAAAAAAAATAGAAAATAGAATCCTAAATAAATGTATAAATTATATGTTTAAATGTGAACAAAACATAAACGAATTACATAGGGGCACATGACAATGCCGGTGAAACCACCACTGACAGGCCGTCGGTGATAGTCTTAATTACAGACAACTCTTCAGACCGACTAGCGCATTACGATGCAGGCGGTCAGACCCTTGACTGTCGGGGAATAGTCCACCACCTCTGACAGTATCTACTGATCCCGACGGGGTGGCAGTCGTAATCGTGATCCTGAATGGAAGCAGTGCCTACTCGGGCACGGCCGTCAGCATCACAATGTCCCTTTCCGACTGCCTGTACATGGAGGTCCCACCGTCATGGAAAGGCAGCCTTAAAGGGACTTTGGGGGCTCCAAACAGGGCCCCTGCCCCCTGTGGGTCACTGCTAAGTGGCAAGGGCAGCACATGTGGTGGCCTCCCAAACATCCATTTACCGTGTGGCAAGCACCATCTGGTGCCTGGCACACGGTGCATGGATGTTTAAAATATGTTTTTTTCTACTGCGGCTTGTGCTGCAGCCCTTTTCCGGGCTGCAGCATAAGCCACAGTAGAAAACGGCAGTTTCTGACTGCTTACACGGCGGTCATATCAAAATATGGCAGATGCGACTGCTGACTCCTTGTCAGGTGGTTTCAATCCTGCTGTGTTGGCGGTTGGATGCTGGTCCACCCGCCATCGTAATGAGCCCCATAATTATAAAAAGTTTTTGATAATTATTATCAATTAAAACAAATATTATTCAATTAATTAAAATGCCACACTATATTTCCACAAACATAACAGCCAACAATGAAAATGTTATAGAAATTTAAAAAGTATAACACAATTAACATATTAAATAATAAATGAAACAATTTTTAATAAATGAATAAATCATATTTAATTTATAATGACTTAAATAACTCTCCACCCTGTTCTCCTACAAACACACTAAAACACACATAATATATAACATAAAACATTTAATTACTAAATATTTTTAAAATGTGTCAATTAATTAAATATTTCAATTACATTTAGTAATTAATTAGTAATTAATTATTACTTAATTATCTTCTCACCCTAGTCCTGTACAAACGAAATAAACCACACCTAAAATGTAACTTCACAATTTACATAATTATCAGTTAAATAATTGATAATAAATTAATATTTATCAATATTATTTCTTAATTAACTTCTCACCCTGTACCTCTAAAAATCCAACAACCTGCAACTAAAATATAATTTAGAAAATATATCAATTACAGAATTTACAAATTTATCAATTAAATAATTAATGTTTATTAAGAACTAATTATTAATTATAATTAAATAACTTCCCACTCTTTACCCCTACACACCCCCCAACCTGCACCTAACATGTAACTTAGAAAATATATTAATTATACAATTTGCTTAGTTAATTATAAATTAAATAATGAATATTAATTCAACATTAATTATTAATTAATGATAATTAACATCCTTTTCACCCTGTACCCCGACAAACCCCACAACCCACACCTAAAATATAACTTAAAAAATATATCAGTTACTCAAGTTACATAGTTAATTATCAATTAAATAATTAATTAATATAAAATAAAAAAGTTAATAATAATAATTATAATAAATTAACTTCCCATCCTTCCTCCCTACAAACCCCACAACCACACCTAAAATATACCTTACAAATATATCAATTACGCAATTTACATAAATATCAATTAAATAAATATTATAAATTAAAAATTATGATTTCATCATAATTACTTTATTTCTGACAAGAGAAATTAGAATTAACAATTAAATTAAGTTTAAAAAGAACATAACATGTTACACTATATTTAAAAACATTAACAACAATTATACAAACGATTTATAACATATACAATTAAAATAGATAGTAAAATAGATAAAGATAATTAAAAAATTATATTTTCCACAACTATTTTATAAACAATAGTAACAACACAGATATTACTTCCCTTGAAAAACGATATTTTTGTCAGCAATATTCTGGCATCCCGATATTTGTTTATCATGATATTAAAAACTCGATATTTCTGTGACTCAATATTTTTAACTCAATATTTTGTCCAAATACCGTCTGGTATATTGTTTACAGGTACTGCAGATCGTTCTCTTGAATTGCTTTGTGGGTGATACCCAGAACCTTAAGGTCAGAGAATGTGAGCACCAGTAACCATTGCAATCCATGAAGCATCTGTGAAATGTTTTTCCTTGGATGGATGGATAGTAACAGTCTTGCTGCTTTTTCTGGATTCTATGGCAATGCCATTGTACGTAGTAGGAAGCTCATCAGTACAGGCCATTTCATAATCTCCCCATGACTTCACAAGGATGAGAATGGCCTTCAGGTCTATGGTACCAGTTGAAGGAAGATAAGTAGCTGTATCTGTATAGTATGGACACACATATTGAGACTTCATTCATATGTGGCATTATGGATATTCTGAAGTCCATGGTTGCTCATGTCGTACAGCTTATACTTTCTCAGTAAAAACTGTTTGTTTGTTGGACAACATAAACTTAAAAAATGTGCAAGACTGATTCTACGCACACCATTAGGATATGTTGGCCTAACTCCTCCTAGCTCACAGTGCACCATCTGTACCCATAACCAGGAACGGTACAGGTGGAAATGCAACCTCAGAACATCAGAACCCTGACTCCTCAAGGAAATCATGGTAACAGAACTAGAACCTTTTCGTTTGGTTACTCATGAATAAACAAAGAGTTACACAAGTAATACACAAAATGATGTTTCAATATTTATTGAAGCATAGTGATTCATGAGTAAAATATGTGTGCTGCAATAATCAATAAAAGGAAACAGACTAACGTGATTAGCATAACGAGAATGGTGAAAAAGATAAACAATCCAACCATTGTGCTGTTTACAGAAAATATATGGAAGCGTATGGATACTGTTATATTTACAACTACCTAGCGCTACCTATCCTAGTGTACCTAGGGTGGGTGAATCTGCCAAATCCCTGTAGGGTGATCCATCTCTCCTGTTACCTTTGGGTAAGTGTCATAAGGGTGCCTGGCTTGGTTGACAGCTGGCATCATCCCTCGCAAGAGGTAAACAGGAATCTGCTGGGCTAGAGTTCCAGCATTTGGCGACCTCTCTGTGCCGGCAAAATGCTCCTCTAACTAAACAAGGGAGTGATGTCGTTTACATACTAAACATTACCCATGCTGGCATGCTGTTCCCAGTCAGGCCGCTATTGTTGATTCTATTGTGATAGCTTCGTTGCTAAACGGTCAATACCAAATAACAACATTTTGCGCAGTGAACTTAGCCCTTGTACAGAATGTTCAAGGTATTTGCTAATATGGCTACAAAGGGGAAATATAAGCAAAGCCTGTATAAGTAGAGCCTGTTTCAGAGAACAGTATCCTGCACAGGCACACAAGCAAATGTGTACCAGATGTCATCATGTTTAAGAAAAGAAGGCAACTTAAAAACATGAGCATGTAAAATGGTGGTGTTTCTATTCAGGCCTATATTGTGACCACATCAGACTCCAAGGTTTCTTAACTCTCTTGATGCTGCTGATGAATCTCTTGTCATTTGGGCCAGAGTGTTGTAGTTTGTTAATGCCCCATTGTCCACGTGTCATGATCCACACATTTGTGGCTCTCAACTTTGAATGGGATTTCTTAAAATATAACAGCATTCTTTCAAAGATGGCCAGTGCACATGAATGTGCATGCCCGTATATGGGAGCCCATCCTTGAATGGTCAGCAATACACTTTAAATTGACCTTTCACCTATAGAGCAGCAGTTAGATCCATACAAATGTATTTCTTCCCTATGGGGAAATTATTTATATTTCATTTAAGGGAGAATCAATTCTGGCAGTCATTGCTCTCTATTTTAGATTTTCTTCATTAATTTCGTTAACTTTAAACCTAACATGATTATTGTTCATAGAGCATTTTGCCACAGAATTTATCTTTTAAACACAGGTATATGTAGAAATATTTATTATCCAAAGATTTGAATATTAGTCCTGATCAATATGTTGTCTCACTGGTCAAAATCTAGGGTTATCCCCAATTCCCTTTCCCAGGCCTTCTGAAAAGGGAGTTTATCTACTGTTGAAGGGTTTCTTAAGACAATATAAGTATGGGATACTGCTTGGTCACTGTCATTGTAAGTCAGTAGTAGCTGTTGAAAGAGTATGGTAGCCTTCATACCACCCATATTTACCTGTACTTATGGCACCCAGTGCTTAGTCTGAAATAATTATTGAGTTCTTGTGTACTTTCTCCACTACCCAGAGATCTGGCCTTAACTTTGAGCTTTCCTCATCTTTTTAGTTGTGATTTTTCAGCTATGAAGCCCTTCTCAAGACTACCTTCAAGGCTGATCCACAATAGTAACTGTACTATTGTCATTTAGTGTGAGATACTTTGTCATGTGTTGACTGTTAATGTGGAGCACAACTGAATCTTCAAGGAGAGCATTGTTTGAATACTACAATTGTCACGTTAACTTGGAGTCATGCTCAATCCTTCCTTGGTGCAAGAGAGTGAGGGATGATTCAACAGGTTCCAGGGTCACCTTGCTAAATCCAGGTAGTAACCGAAAAGCCAATTCCCCCCCATCCAGTGTCAGAACTGCTGTACCCTGTAGGGAGCTGATTCTTTACATATTATACCAAAAATAGTTCTATTGTATAGAGAGTCCAGGTATCCCTGATGAGTTAACAGAAGCTTGCTTTAACAATCCTAAGGTGCTCTGTTTGTGGTAGTGTGGTCGAGCAGCCTTAGGGCCTCACGAGTTTGGCAGTCCGATGAACCGCCAAACCCACGGTGGTGGTGCGGCTACTAATGCACCGGTGGCCTGACTACACTATTACAAGTAGGGCGGTCGGACCGCCATGGTAGCCCTGCTGCCGTCAGCAATCCACGATTTCTGGCAGTCTTGCAGCGGTCTGAGGCCCCTAATATGCAGGCATTGCCGCTGCGGCACCGCCAAGCATTTTAGGAGTGTCCTCACTGCCACAGTTTTCATGGCGGTGAGCCCGTCATAAAAACTGGTGGTGAGGAAATAAATGGAGCACTACAGGGCCTTGACAGTCCATGCCCTGCAGGATTGTGCAGTTGTGTTGCCATTGCGTTGCCTCGCTAAGGCTCACCTAAGAGCCTTAGCACTGCTCCGCGGCATGTTGGCTACTGCTGGACCGCCCAACTTGGATTCTAGTCAGAATTCAGTGGGCTGTCTCATTATGGCTTTGGCAGTTTGGCAGCGGGGCGAGGCAAGCTGGGACTGTGGGCCCAGTCCGGTTATACCCACAAGGAGGCACAGTCCTTAAGATGCTCTGGCACGTATGAACACTGTCAGTCCACTTCTCTTTGGGCTGTAGGGCTCGGTGCAGTGGTTCTTTAGGCATTGGGTCTGTGCTGCAGGAAACACTTGCTGTTGAGGTGGCCTACACAAAGAGGCTGCAGGCAGTGACTGAAAGTCCAGTCTGGGCAAACCCAAGGTGGGGTTCGACTCTGGTGGGGCTCAGGACTTCATTGGCACCGTGACCCACTTCGACTTGGGCTGGGGGCAGGGGTGCCGTGGTAAATTCCAGTGTCAGGTTTTCACGGTCCGGAGTCTTCACGGTTCTTCTTAGGTGCCTGCAGGGTGCAGGGAAGTAGCCCCACTACTTCACAGGAGGTACTGGTTTCTCCTTGAAGTGCTGGCAGTTCTCTCAGGCTTTTGGAGTCAGAGAAGCTGCAAGATGAGTTGTCTTTGGTGCAATTGTTGGGGACAGCAGGTGGGCCGGCAGTGTTAGCACCAAGTCAGTTGCTGCTCCTCAGTTCTTGCTCTTCACAGCTCTCTGGTGTCCTTCTTTTTCATAGGTCCTCATAATCTGCTTTCCTAGTGTCAAAGGCTCCCTTAAATACTAGATTTAGGGCCTTTAAAGGGAGTGAAGGGGAGGAGGAGCCTAGCCTGCAGCCGAGATGGCCGCCTAGCTCTTCGGCTCCGCCGACCCTTGCGCCCTTCGTCGATATCCTGGCAAGAATCCTGTGCCTCCGAGCCCTACGCTTACCTGCGCCACGTTCCTGACCACGCTACTGTGACTCCGGTCGAGAACGGAGCTGCCCCGGCGGAGTTGAGCCCCGGTTTCCATTCCGGCCTTCCAAGCGGTCACAGCCGGGCCATTGTTTAGTGGGGACGGCCGGCGGCGACAACGATAGCAGCGGCCGCTGTGGAGAGGGAGGAGCCGGTGCACCGGACCTGGAGCGCGGCGCTGAGATTCTCACAGCCGCCTTTTCCATGCTCGGCTGCCCAGCGCGCCCCGCTCGCAACATTGTATCCGGCTCTCGTATACTGTATCCCGGCCCAGCTGGGAGAGGGCCGGGATCGTTTCTTTGTTGCAGCCTACAGCAGCGGACGCCATCTTCCGCATCGGAAGCCCTGGTCTTGCCGGTGGGTTTCCCTGCGCCACAGATTCCCCTGTCCTTGAGGCCTCTCCACGACCGGCTGCCTCCACGTTTCCGGCACCACCAGGGCCCCGCAGAGAGCTCATCACTTTCCAGATACCGATGGTTGGTGAAGGGGGCTTGCTTCCCGGGGCGCTCGATGGTTGCTTGCCTAAGATGGCGGACGCAACAGCACCCTCCATCCTTGATCCACCGCTGGGGCTTCGCGACATCCTGGCAGCACTGGAGGACCTGCGGTTGGCCTTCCACGACTCTGCCACTGATTTGGAGGACCGGTTTGATTGTACTTTTTCAGCTGGCCATGATGATTCTCCAGTGCGGCATGTTAAGCCACATCGTCAGTCGACTGTCGGTGGATCACCCGAGTTGAGGTATGTGTCAGTGACGGGGGGACGTGTCACAGTGCCCGCTGCGGTACTCTTCGGCTCTGCCTTGGAGGAGTCTGACAATACTGCTCCCTTGGTATGGCCGGAGCTTGTGTCTCAGACGCCGTTTTGCCCATCTCTTTTGTCCTTTGGTGCCACGTTTTTGAGCGTCTTCCTGGACTTGCTTCCTGTACATCGGCCGACCGCTACTCTGGAACTTATGCATCGTCCTGCTCCCTGTTGTACTAGCCACGGCATAGCAGTGGCGCGTTCTGTGGTCCTTTACTATCGAGCTTCACTCCAGTTTGACTTGTCTCTTACACCTCGACTTCTGCAACGGACTCCATGGTGGCCCATCCCGTCCAGGTTGGCTGTACTGCAATTGGATTCTGTTGGACTGCAGATTCGAAGGGGCCAAGGCTGAGGAAGGGGGTTTTTCTTGTTGCACATTGATACGTATATGGCTGGGACTGGGACTTGTGACTGTCGGAGGTACATGTAGCATGGGTGTTGGGTCGGGGCCTGGGGTTGGGTGACCGCGGATAACGATTTTGCTTGCATTGAATAGATCCTTGGCCCTCCTCCGCTCAACCGCGACATTCTTTTTCTTTTTCTTCTCTTTCTCTTCTCCTACATTTCGGGTACTCTTTTGGGGCGACAGACACACTGCTAGGGGGGGTAGGCCGTAGCCTCTGCATGCGTGTAGGGTGGGGGGTATATTTCCTTGTTGTTTTTTTTTTTTTTTCTATGGGCCTCCTTTTTCTTTCTTTCTCTTCTCTTTTTCTCTTCTCCCTTTCTACTCTTTACCTTTCTCGCTTGTTTTTCCCTTTCTCCTTTCTTGGGTCGATGGGAGGATTGGGAACTCGTGGGTAGTGCTTGGGGATCGTCATGTGATATGTTTCTTTTCTATCCTGATTTCATCGAGTGCGATTGATTACCTTACGGATAATGCTTGCTGACTCTTCTGATGATCGTTGCCCACTATAGTCCTAACTGCATTGCTTTGATTCGGATCCTTCCAGACCTGTTGCAATGGACTTATTTCAAAACTTTATAAAAATTAAACCTCATCATCCTGGCGCTCGGCGGCACAATTGTGTATAACGTGACCTGGTCTATTCGTGCTTGTACTGATATGCTGCTGAGTTGTATAATTGCTTGCTGATGTGCCCTTTATTGTCGAGGCCGGCCTGAGGGTTGTAGGCCCGTATTTGTCTGCACATACCGTTAAATAAAGGTTTTCCAAAAAAAAAAAAAAAAAAAAAAAAAGGGAGTGAAGGGTAGCAGCCAATGGGCTACTAACCCTTATGACCACTTCCTGTGGGATGTGGGCATAACTCTGCCCCAGAGTCTTAATTCTACCATCACCAGGATGGCATAATTTCCCTAAATGGGGAACATCAGGAAGCTCACCTTATGGGTGTAACTGGCCTGGCAGTGCACCACGCCTACCCGCATGTCTAATTTCCCACCTGTACTGGTGCCAAATGGGCCCTGGACAGGAGGTTGGAATGTCCCCTGTCTGGGGAAGCTGTGCTTACATATCAAAGGTGGCAAAGGCCTTTGAAGCCTCCTGCCTTGATATGCTGATTACTTAGCCATCCTGCTTGGAGGAGGTGACAACACCTCCGGGCAGAGCAGGCATTGTTTCTTTCATCAGAAAGTGTAGGCTCTCACCTGCAGGGGCTAGATACCTGACTGTGGTGGCAAGCTGGTCGACACCAGTGAGCCAGAATACTAGAGGCTGGTAGTTTTTCAGAGGGCACCTCTAAGGTGTTCTCTGGGTGCATGTATTATTATATCCACCACTGGAATCAGTGTGGGTTTATTAATACAAGGTGAAGCCATCATGTTGCTGAGCATCTCATTTTTACCAATGTCCAGCACATGTACATAAACTGGTTTCCCTGTTCACTTGTGATATTTAAGAATTGACTTGTACATCACAGGGGCACATCTGCTTATGTAGATATGTCCGTACATGTAGTATAGTGCATCCTGCATTAGAGCTGTACGGCCTGCTGTAGGAGTGGCATACCTATACTGCATGCAGTATTTGCAGGCATGGCACACAGGGATGTGTGCCATGACGTGTTTTCACTTTTGTCTGCACCAAGACAAGCAGCCTGCAATGGCAGTTAGCATGTAGGTGCTGAGGGGTCAGTTAGGGTTGCACAATACATGCTGCAGCCCATGGGGACCCTCTTTAGCCTCCCTGCCCTAGCTACCTTGGGTACCACTTACTAGGGACTTACAGGAGATGCTAAAGGTATTGCCAATTGTGGGGGCAACTGTTCAGTTTAGGGCAAGAGACCTGGCACTGGGGACCAGGTTAGCTTGAACCCAGCGCACTTCTGTCAAAATTGCATTAGATACAAGTCAAAAAGTAGGGGTGACCATATCTAAAAGGGGTGCTTTCAAACATTCCCCCACATCTATTTTGTATTTTCTCCTTTGTCCTATCTATACCTAGTTCAAGGTTGCCCCCCAATGTCAGTTGTCTCAATGCCCAAGCCATGATAGTATTCATTGTTTCTCTTAGGAGATATGCATGACCTTGGTTTGGCGCATAAACCAATGCTAATATTAGGAGAGACCCATAGTAAGTGAGTGCCACCACCCGTCTACCTTTCTTGTCCTTTTAATGGTCTTCAACTCTAAATTCAGATATATGATGTATAGCAATTTCCATCCCACTTTCTGATGAAAGAAATTATATGGGCTAGTATCATGAGTGGGAACATTGTGTATCAACAGTGGGTTCAGGAGCCCCATGTCGGTATTGAACTAGTTCAATTCACGTAATATTTCCAATGATTCATTTGAGCTATTATGAGCCCTGATTTTATATGTGGTCATAGTAAACCTCATTTTCTGTGAGATGTCTGGTGAGTGCTCCCTTGCTCTCTGATGCATGTTTTTTATTTTTATTTTGGGGTTTCACTAACATTGGATGATTATTGTGTGTATTCTTGATCGTAGCGCTGTTGCTCATCTAACTGTGCTGATAAATTGTTTTTAAATGTTTGTCTGCATGTTACTGCGTTTCACAGTTTTAAAAAAAAATAAGTTGTTTATTTCTATATGTTGCGGATGAACCGCGTTGGCTGTGCTCGTTCGTGTATGAAAATTAATATAGAATAATTTTTTTAAAAAAAATTCTGACCAACATAGCAAATCTGATTATTTATGTACTTTGATTTGTGTGTATCCTCTCTCATGTATAAAAAAATACCTTTATGTTGGGCTATTTGGTAGTAAACTTATAGAGGTGGGCAGCAAGTGAACATACTTTGTGGGACTTACAGGTGGTGCGGTACAGTGATCCTCAGCTACCTTCCATCTTTGTATCTATCTGGTCCATGTGCCTTGTCATCTGTTGCTCTATTTACTTCGGACCTTATTCCTGGGTCTGGAAGGCGGGGTACTATCCCTCCTCCCGAAACTCATCTTTTCCCAAAAGCTGTCTCTCGAAAAACCTAACTTGAGGAAATTCTCTCAAAAATGCCTTACCCACCATATTTTCCCCCCTTCTTGCTATTGGTGAAGGAAGAATAGGCAAAGAAAGAATAGGCAAATGGTATAGTCAGACTGAAGTATTAAAGGATACCCCCACCCAGCAGCATTTCCGATTCCACTCCCAGGTCCCAACTTCACCGTTCTTTAGCCCACTCTGCCACCCCAGTTCAGACATGGCCATATGCAAATCAGTCTGACCCTGTGCCTCATGGGAACAGTCCAGCCCGAACTGCCAAGCCATGCCTTCTCTGGACCAGAAACAAGCTTCCTAGGACCGGTTTCTGGCATTTCAGCCGTCTTCAGGCAGGCTTGCTTGAATCCAGTGGCAAAGTGAGCAAGGGACTCACGTCTGAGCATACCCTGCCAACTTATGGCGAACAAAGCGGTACAAAAGGGGGTGGTGATGGACGGAGCATCAGAACCAATCAAACACTCACACCCAGTCAACAGATCTGGGTTTGATCCATCACCGTTCTTTAGCCCACTCTGCCACCCCAGTTCAGACATGGCCATATGCAAATCAGTCTGACCCTGTGCCTCATGGGAACAGTCCAGCCCGAACTGCCAAGCCATGCCTTCTCTGGACCGGAAACAAGCTTCCTAGGACCGGTTTCTGGCATTTCAGCCGTCTTCAGCCAGGCTTGCTTGAATCCAGTGGCAAAGTGAGCAAGGGACTCACGTCTGAGCATACCCTGCCAACTTATGGCGAACAAAGCGGTACAAAAGGGGGTGGTGATGGACGGAGCATCAGAACCAATCAAACACTCACACCCAGTCAACAGATCTGGGTTTGATCCATCACCGTTCTTTAGCCCACTCTGCCACCCCAGTTCAGACATGGCCATATGCAAATCAGTCTGACCCTGTGCCTCATGGGAACAGTCCAGCCCGAACAGCCCGATTTGCATATGGCCATGTCTGAACTGGGGTGGCAGAGTGGGCTAAAGAACGGTGATGGATCAAACCCGGATCTGTTGACTGGGTGTGAGTGTTTGATTGGTTCTGATGCTCCGTCCATCACCACCCCCTTTTGTACCGCTTTGTTCGCCATAGGTTGGCAGGGTATGCTCAGACGTGAGTCCCTTGCTCAGTTTGCCACTGGATTCAAGCAAGCCTGGATGAAGACGGCTGAACTGCCAGAAACCGGTACTAGGAAGCTTGTTTCCGGTCCAGGAAAGGCATGGCTTGGCAGTTCGGGCTGGACTGTTCCCATGAGGCACAGGGTCAGACTGATTTGCATATGGCCATGTCTGAACTGGGGTGGCAGAGTGGGCTAAAGAACGGTGATGGATCAAACCCGGATCTGTTGACTGGGTGTGAGTGTTTGATTGGTTCTGATGCTCTGTCCATCACCACCCCCTTTTGTACCGCTTTGTTCGCCATAGGTTGGCAGGGTATGCTCAGACGTGAGTCCCTTGCTCACTTTGCCACTGGATTCAAGCAAGCCTGGCTGAAGACGGCTGAAATGCCAGAAACCGGTCCTAGGAAGCTTGTTTCCGGTCCAGGAAAGGCATGGCTTGGCAGTTCGGGCTGGACTGTTCCCATGAGGCACAGGGTCAGACTGATTTGCATATGGCCATGTCTGAACTGGGGTGGCAGAGTGGGCTAAAGAACGGTGATGGATCAAACCCGGATCTGTTGAGTGGGTGTGAGTGTTTGATTGGTTCTGATGCTCCGTCCATCACCACCCCCTTTTGTACCATCTTGTTCCTGGCTCCTCCCTATAGCTATATTTTAACAATTGATTCATATTGTTGTACTGAGCGCACAAGGTGACAAAAAATAAACTTTGTTCATCACTTCCCCTACTTGCATCATCACTAAGGACTACATGTTGTATTGGAGATCTGCAACCACCCATTCTCTCATGTTAAGACCCATCTCTTGATGAGCCAAATTACATATGTCTTAAAGAAACTCATGCACAAGGAAGAATGATGCACTCAGGCACTGCCTTGGCTGGGCACACATAGCTAGAGTGAACAGTGTTCCACTAGTACTCTCGTTGCTTTGCAGCTTCCTAGCCATCAACATCTTCTGACATTCTCACAAGGAGAAGAGCGAGGGGGGTTGGAAAACAGATTGGAGTGGTTGTTCACATCCAACACCTAGGAAAGCGTAAAGATGCCATGTTTTGCAACTTCCTGACAAGTGGATGGGAAAGTGGAAGCAAAAACCACAGTAGCCTACACTAGGAAATGGAATCTCCAAGGTGGGCTCTGCTGGGGATTGCTCCACACCAAACTAGCCAGAGTGTCCCTATCCCAGGTGCATGTGGCTATAACCTCTCTGGATGCTTGAGCCTAGTGAATAGGAGTAAGGCCATTGGATTTCCTCTTTATATCGTTGGCCACAGTAATGTAAAGACAGGGAGAGGGCTAGGGTTAATGAAGGGTGAATCTATCCCACACAAGGCATCACTGACATCCTAGAAGTCTATAATAGTCTGCTTGTTCTTTGAATCTTCTACTCATATTGTCTCTTATTGAGCTACATTTTTGTGAGAATCAGGGAAGAAGTGTAGATACAAGGCTGTCTTGGAGGCCTCAAGGGCGTATGTGAGGGATTAGTGCTAAGGGAGGGACTGCTTCATAGCTCAACAATCCTCGCTCCGTTCCACACTAGCAGAGGGAGTAGATGGCCACTCTGGGACTAGATTATTTTCATTCTGCCATTACACAAAGGTGACAATTCTTGACACAAAGATAGCGATCCCAAGCATAGTTGTGGATATTCCATTTCATAAGGGCGGCCATCACTGACATAATGGCATCCCACCTATATTGTGGGCATCCTTGACATATTGTTTCCATCCATGGCATTATAATGGCCATGCTTGGCATAATGTTGCCATGCCAAGCTGTGACATTGGGTTTATATGCTTGCCTAGTGCGGTCTTCGTTTTCATGAATTGTGGTCTATATATATTGGGCCTTCCTAGTCATAATTTTGAAAATCTCGTCGCAGGGATGATTAGTTTTAGCTTAATCAGACTCTTTCCTGTGGTGCCAAGTCTCAGCATATTGTGTGCATTTTATGTACAATGGTTAACATCTTAGACATAGTGGTGGTTATCCTACGCTTGATGATGGTGAAGGCCTAATAGTTGCCACTCATGGCAACCGGTGTGTCAAAGGTTTTATTGGCACAGTGCTACAACCTGCTGTCATTTTATTCAAATGTTATAGTCTTTACCATAGCCCAGACCAGCCGTCGACGGCGCATTCTTCTTCTGTGAGGACACAGGGTACTTCAGTCTAGATATGAGGCCTGAAATACAAACACAACATTGCCCATTATTCACATAATATTATCAGAAAGGGTGAACATAACGAAATAAGGCAATTATCATTCTCGTCTTCTAGCAAAGCTCTAGGATGTTCCTCTGTTAAATCATATAAAAGATCTGCAGGGAATGCACTATTTTGTAGTTTTGTTTTAACCGACGTTATATCTTTAAATAACGCATATTGCTCTTTTGTACTAATTGCCCTACTTCGTGAAAGAGCACCACCCGGTACTTAGAATGGGGCCTCGCAGACACGAACTGTTTCAAGTCTGCCAGAGGGAGAACTGTAAATCACAATATCAGGCTTAGTTTTTTCGGAAACCCACTGGAGGGCGATGGATAATTAATATTAATGAACTGTGGCAGGTGCAGAACCCACTGTGGGGAACAACAAAGGAGACACTGAACACTACATACCCCAGGATGCATCACACTATTGATGTTGTCACGGGACCACTGGAGGGCAATTAGTACAAAATGCTAGCAAGGGGGAGTGTTCTCTTTGAAAACTGCGCAGCCTCAGACTTGCCTGTGAACAAGGAGTCTTTTACTCAGAAACCTTGTAACCGTGACCAAGGTCTCAGGGAGACCGAAACGCGTTGGTTATTTGGTGGAATTATGCCCGTATAAAAGGAAAAATTGGATTAAAGCTGTAAAACTTTATCCGTGAGTGCGCTCCATTTCTGCTGTTGAAGAAGGTTTTTGAAATATAATCCCGCTTGGCTCTGCCGTACAGTCTGCATCGCAGTGAAGGCGCTGAAATACCCAGCGAAAGTGAGCTGTCAAGCAGTTGGAGATATTTATATATATATATATATCATGTGATCAAGGCCTGTGGTGGGCTGAAACGCGTAGTGGTGAAATTTGCACCCTGAAAATAAACGACTGAAAACAGCAAATTTTGGTGGTCCGTTCCATTTTGTTCCGAGTGGAGGAGTAGCGGAATTCAGGAATATATATGTCATATATATATATATATATATTACCTACTGGCGGTCGCCAGTAGGTAGTTATAGTTAGGACCTAGTTTCCATAGGAAACTCATTTTTTGTTTTTCCAATAACTTTGGCGCCGGTTGACAAATCTTCGTGAAATTTTCAAAACTTATGGCCCGTTACGGTCAGCTCCTATCCAAAAAGTTTCGGGGTGATTTGCCAAGCGGGGGCCGAGAAAAAAGGGGGATCCCAAAACTTGTTTTCTCCATGTTAATTCCCATAGGAAACTTTAGACACGGCTACTGCCCGAACTGCTGAACGGAATTACACCATATTTCACAAAAAGGTAGTGTTGGTTCAAAAAGCGCCCTTTTTTAAAATGATGTAATCCATTCAGTAGTTGCAGAAAAATAAAAAAATTGAGGTAAAAAAATCAATTTCCCATAGGAAACTTTAGACACGGTTACAGCCAAAACTGCTGAACGGAATTACACCAAATTTGGCAAAAAGGTAGCGGAACGCCACCTAACAGACAGTACATGTTACAGAAAAGCAGCATATCAGGATATGAAACTCACTAAAGAACTTGTATTTAAAAATCTAGGCCAATGGAAGAAAGAGAGATTGTTGAGCAAGAATGAATATAACTTTCTTAATAATTATCACCCAATCACACCAACTTTGCATTTGATTCCAAAGGTTCATAAAAATGTCAGCCCAGTTCCTGGACGTCCTATTATCTCCTCCCAGAAAAGCTTACTGGAAGCCATGTCTAAATATGTTGGTTTTTATTTACATGAACATGTTGAAAACCTTCCATCATTTATTAAGGATACAGGACATTTTTTAACCAAATTACAGGCAGTAACCTGGAATCAGGAATATACATGGATTGTCATGGACATTTGCTCCCT
Source organism: Triturus cristatus (assembly GCF_964204655.1). NCBI lineage: Eukaryota > Metazoa > Chordata > Amphibia > Caudata > Salamandridae > Triturus > Triturus cristatus. Next base: position 617,667,685 of record NC_140588.1, on the reverse strand, counting down.
TTATACGAGCATTAACCATACTGATGGGTTGGAAGCAGTAAAATTCTATTTAGCAACCAGAAATGTACAATTCTTCCAACATAATACCATGATAATCAAAATGATTGAACTTTGTTTACTCAACAATTAATTCACTTTTAACAAAGAAGTGTTTCATCAACTGCGCGGGGTGGCTATGGGGGCATGTTTCTCTCCCACCTACGCATGCTTGGATGTGGGGTGGTGAGAGGAACATGTCCTGAGGTGCACCCACAAACAGATGTTTGACACACATGTACTTGAGTGGTGGCGTTTTATTGATGATGTTTGTGTTATTTGGAAAGGTTCAGAGGAGGAGGCCCGGAGTTTTGTTAACATCATTAATGTGAATGATCTAACTTTAGAATTCACAGCCCATATCAGCAAACAGAAAGTTGAATTCTTAGATGTGGAAATCTATGTTAGCAACAACACCTTACAAACAAAATTACATAGAAAGGTGACAGCAGGTAATTCAATATTACACGCCAGTAGCTCTCACCCCAGACACTAATAAAAAGTATACCATACAGGGAACTTTAGAGAACTAAGATAATTTGCAGTCTAGACACTGATCTCAAAGAATGTCAGGATGCAGCAGTACAGAGATTCTTAGCAAGGGGATACAAGATGAAAAATTGGAAAATCGCATTGGCAAAGGCTAACTAGATGGAAACCATAGTCAATCCCAACATTATCCCCATGAATGTTGAGGTTTGTAATGACCCACATACTAGAAGTGATCCCATAAGACTGATTACAACTTTCAGTCACCAGGAGAAGCAGATAAGGAGAATAATAAACAACAACTAGCGCATTGTCAAGACTGACATTACGTTATCACAATTGTTACCTGATCTGCCCTCGATAATGTTTAGATGGGCTCACTCTATGAGGGATGCGTTGGTAAAAACTAGCCCAGATGTTACTGCTCCCAAAAATTGGTTATCAAACAGGACAGGCTTTTATAAATGCAGCTCTTGCCGAGCTTGTACGTTTGGGGTCAATAAGCAAGAGTATATTGATGCATTTGAACCTACACCTATTAAAATCAAGGGAATGTTTACATGTAGGACAGAGTTTGCGGTTTACATCCTCGAATGCTCTTGTCACCTACAATATGAGGGTAGCACTAAGCTGCAGGTATTTAATCGAATCCTGCAGCACCTTCGTGCAATAGTCAATTCAGACCCCAGCTACCCTGTTGCTCGGCATTTTAAGTTAGTCCATAATAACAACTTAAATGACCTCAGATATTTTGTCATTGATGCAGTGCCTAGGCTACCAAGGGACGGTAACAGGGAGAGAAAATTAAGCCAGTTGGAGACCCAATATATCTTATCGCTTGACACAAAGATGCCTAAAGGATTAAACACGGGGGAAGATATGTACAATTTTTTATAAAGATAAGAATTTAAGTTGGTTTCTGAGTACAAGTCTATCTGTTTTAGAATTGCGTCATAATAAATAGTGTGTATATATATTAGTTTTCTATCCGATTTTTAAGACCTTGTTTTACTCAAATATTTTAACCCTGTTTTTACCTACCCGGTTTTTACATGGTTTTTATTGAGATTACTCGGTTTATTATTGGTTTTATGGAACTATTTATATACTCCTATTATTATTACTATCCCCGTACTGTATTTCTGAGTTGTGCAATATGAAATGAGTTTCTATAATGATCAGATATTGATGACACAGTTGCAGTGTATTCAAGCACATAACTCACTGCTATATGCGTTGATGTCCCCCAATTAATATGATACATTAGTATTGAATCATGATGCAATGTTCAATAAGCACTATTAAGCATCAGATATATATATGCACTTGCATTTCAAAGGTATAAATTATATATCTTAATTTGCTTGCCTTTAACCTGTTTTAGACATCTAGTTGTTTTAGCTATGATATTTTGATAGCTAATTTTAACTATGGACGTTCTAATTTTGCACTAGCACTTTATTTAGTTATTTGCACCCACTCTCCTTATATGTACTGAGTGACATTAATTTGCCATTAACTGCACTGAATTTGGTCTTGTTTTCATCAAGGGAATGTATAATATTGATTAACTAATGTTTTCGGCCACTTGGCCATAAATACTGGCATAGGTTTTTCAATGTTCAAATTAATGACGTTGACATTTTTGGTGCAATCTTAATGCAAGGAAGTATGTTTTCTATCTCTACTAGAGTGGGGGGAGTGTTTCACCCAGGTTCGCGTCACTTTAAAAGGTTGTCTATGACTCAAGTACGTCATGTGATCAAGACCGGGGAGACCTGGTCGAAACGCGTCATGCTGGAGGATTACGCTGCAATAAAGCACTTTGAAAATTAGCTTGTGGTGGTCCGTGCCTGATTCCTGAAAGGAGTGAACGTCAGGAGCTTTGTTCTACATATATATATATTCACTGAAAAAACCATAGGTTTCAGGGGTGTTATAGTTAGCTGGACTTTTCACTTGTACAAAACCATTGAAATTCCCCCGTTATAGTTAGTTCAGCTAACTATAACTCGCGCGCCCGCAATGCACTGCTGATGACGTCACATATTACATTACTCATGACATGGTCAGTGACATCACTCATGACATCACTGATGACATCTCAAATGACATCACTGATGACATCACTGATGACATCATCCAGGGAATGTGTGTTTTTCTGAAAATTAAATATGTTTTATATATGTATATCTCAATGTCGTTGGAAGAATAAATGGGTATATAAGTGTCTAAATGGATGATTTGTTTTTGAAAAATTGATTGTGTAACTGACTGATTAAGTGTATCATAGTGAATACATGGCTTAGTGATTAATGTTTAAATATGTAAATATCTGTATCAGTCTCTCACTTTGTGTAAAAGTGGCTGCATGGGTTGGTGAGTAGCTACATGGGTGTCTATATAGGTTATTAGTTGGTTTTTTGAGTATCAGTCTGAGTGTCTGCATGGTTCGGTGGGGGTATTACGTAGTGCATAGGTGCATGAATGAGTGACTCACTGTTTGTATGTGTTGAAGACAGCATGTGTGCAGGACTGTATGGGTGGATGAGTGTGTGTATGGGTGTGTTAGTGAGTGAATGACTGTCTCAATAGTGTCTTTATGAGTAACTACATATGTTTTAAACTAGTATATGTGACTATTGGTGTATATAAGTGAGTATATGTGAAAGTGAGAAATTGAAAGAGTTCCTGTATGAATAAGTATGTGTTTCTATAAGGGATTGTTTAAAAGACTAAGTATGTGTAAGTTTCCGTAGAAGTAAGTGTGGTGGTGTGTGTATAACTGTATATGCAAGTAAATGTATGTTTGATTCTTTATTAGCATGAGTGACTATGTGTGTGAGTAACTCTATGGTTGAGTGGCATTGTGTAACAGGATGTATAGGTGTATGAGTACATATGATGAGTGAGTACATGTATGAGTGACTGTATAGGTCTGTTGGTGAATGAGTGGATGTGTATGTGGATCTTAGAATTACTGAAGAGGTTGTTGTAACTGGTATTGGTATGTCCATTGTTTTGAAAATTTTAGTCTCTATTTTTGAATGTGTGTATCAAAGGTTATATTAGGGTGAGAGGAGGTCTGCCACTCTATCACAAGGATGATGTCATCAGTGATGTCATCAGTGATGTCATTTGAGATGTCATCAGTGATGTCATCAGTGATGTCACTGACCATGTCATGAGTGATGTAATATGTGACGTCATCAGCAGTGCATTGCGGGCGCGCGAGTTATAGTTAGCTGAACTAACTATAACGGGGGAATTTCAATGGTTTTGTACAAGTGAAAAGTCCAGCTAACTATAACACCCCTGAAACCTATGGTTTTTTCAGTGAATTTCTGAGGTTTTTTAAATGCTAATTCCTAACTATAACGTGCCTGAAACCTATGGTTTTTTCTGTGAATTTCAAAGGTTTTTTAAATGCTAATTTCTAACTATGCCTACAGAGATAAGACATGTGAAGATAGAAGAAAAAACACACAGAAAGAAAAAAAAAGAAATGCAGAAAGAAGCAACATAAGTCCTCAAAGACGAAGAAAAGTGCAGGAAGAAGGATAACGTGCAGAAAGAACAAAAAGAAGAGCAGAAAGAAGCCTTGTTGCAAAATCATCCTGTACCCTCAACTTTTTCAGATGGATACTGGTGGTAACTGAGTCTGACTAACCAGTCCTAGAGCCAGTGCTATGTTAAAAGACACTTAGAATACAGTGAAAACGCCTACATACACTAGGAAACATTATGCGTTGGGGTCCCTCTGTGATTAGCATGACCTCTTCGGTAAGCCCCTAGTATATAATAGGGCAGGGGGATTAAATCTACCTCTTAAAACAGGCCACAGGGCGTTTTTGCACACGTTAACTCAGGCCCCGTCCCCTCCCTTCACCACTGTGTAAACACGCCCTGTGTCCGTTTTTAGTTGGGAGATTAAGTTCATTTGAATCCTGAGGGTCCCTAGGGTCCAACTAGCCCACTAGGTACCTCCAGTAAGTGCCATAGAGCTGCGTTGCAGAGAGGTGTAAAAAGTGGCACGGCCTGGACCACATCTCTGCAATGCAGCTCAGTGCCGCTTACTGGAAGCACTTGGTGGGCTAGTTAGCCCCCAGGGGCCCTCAGTATTGAAGGGAAATTATATCCCCAATTTAAAACGTGCCATAGTGCGTGTTTGCACACGTCACCTCAGGCCCCGTCCCCTCCCTTCACCACTGTGTAAACGCGCCCTGTGGCTGTTCTAAGTTGAGAGATTAAGTCCCCTTGAATCCTAAGGGTCCCTAGGGTCAAACTAGACCACTAGGTACCTCCAGTAAGCGCCACAGAGCTGTGTTGCAGAGAGGTGTAAAAAGGGGCTTGGCCTCAGAACACCTGTCTGCAGCGCAGCTCCCTGGCGCATACTGGAGATGCCTGTTGGGCTAGTTGGCCCTCAGGGACCGTCAGTATTGAAGAGGAATTAATTCCCCAACTTACAATTCGCCAGGGGGCGCGTTTGCAGAGTGCTGCAAGGAGGGGGCGTGGCCTCCGGCACAAAGCCAGTCTTTTATTTATTTTAATTTTTTAAGAAGGGGGGCTGTGTGGTTCCCCTTCTTATTCTAATTTATTGGCCCTGATGACCCCATCCCCCAGGGCCTGTCTCCTAATTATATTTTTTTGACCCCAATCCCCAGGTCCGGCCACTGTTTTTTATTATTTTAAAAAATATATATATTTATAGACACACCTAGGACATGCTGGACAAACCGTACGTATCTATCACCATGACGATTTGCGTGATATTCATTAAAAGGCGACTATGCATACAATGAATCCACGTGGAATGTATTTACACCACTAGTGAAGCTCTGACATGTCTGATGCCCTACCGTGGCTAATCCCGGTAGACACCCTTGTCGTTTATTTATACAAACATGGGTAGCTATTGACGGGCACATTTAATACACATGCACACCAAGCCATTCAAAGGGGATTCGACAAAAATTCGACCAAAACTATGCAAGAAACCCCCCTCATGGTTAATAAAACACACATCCACTGCCGGATGTGTAATACTTTTTATTTTACTCTCTGGAAAGGGGACGAACATCACTTGAGAGTCGCAGCGCGCTCCTGGCAGAGCCCAATGCTGTGTTACACCCACCATTGCCTGCTGAGTGCCACACACCTCTGTGTTGTATTCCACTAGCTAGTGCATATGCTATTACACTCTCTAGCCCATGTGCACTGTAACACCACCCCGTGAATATGTCATGCCACACTTGTCTTCGCACGGGTTATATTGCCCCATCTAACGTGCCTTCCTCGATGCCTATGTTATAACACACAGTGCTATGCCATACATATTACAATCTGGGATCCATATCTTTGTCACAGTGCATATGCAACGTTACACTCCCCAGCACATATTTTATATTACAACTTTAGAGACTAGTTAGGTTACACAACACTGCCCTGTGCATATTACACTCCAAGGCGCATATCGCATAGCACGCGCTAGTGCCTGTGCTATCTCGCGCTCTCCAATGAATCTGTAATTGCGCACAATGTATTGCATATTATATTTCACGCCCGGTTCATCTTATATCACACTTTTTGGTGCATAGTTTATACCATACACTATATCTTGTTTTCATTTTCAATCGTGCTCTCAGGACTATGTTCTATATAACACTGTGTTCACCTAACCTTTTCATGGGCATTACATTTTGCGACAGGGGGTGGAGGGTCAGGGGGTGTTTCTGCCAAGTGAGTCCGGAGTCACAGTCACAAACATCCTCTTCTTCCTGAATAAAAGTGAGATTATGCTGCATACTTTTTCATATTTTAAGTAGTTCGCACAGACACACGTTTTAAAAACAATAAAGTTCCTAATACCCGCCTTCTCTGAACAGTTAGCTTGCTGCCCCATCCCCCTCCTCCCTATCCTCTGTTGTGTGAATCCATGGACTAGCCTCCTCCCTCCTGCCATGCATGGTCTGATGTGCTGCCACTGCCCTCAATTTAGTATTTAGTACCAGTCCACTCCTCCTGCCCTCCATTGCCCAATTCTATGCCCCATCATTGACCTCCTGCTTAAACTCTGTGCTTAGCTTGCTGCCCCTATTCTCCTTCCCCCTGCCCTCCGATGTCTTTGGGCATGCCCCTGCTCCATCCTTTTTGTCCACCATGTCCCATGGACCTGCCACTCCTATCTACTCTGAGTGTTCTGTTGAGCTGCCACTCCCCTCCCACCTGCCTAGCATTGTCAGATGACTGTAACCTGTCCCTGCCACCTCCACCCTGCCTGTCCACATGCCATGCCCCTATCCTCTTCCTCCTGTCCTACATGGTCCATTGTACTGCCACACCCTTCTGCCCTCCCTGGTCTGTTGTGCTGCAACTGCTCCTCCTGCCTGCCCCGTGCGGTCTGTTGTGAGGCTCCTTCCCCTGAACTTTCTTGTCTGTGCACAGGTCCTGACCCTCACTTCTATCCTCCTTCGTCCTTTGTGCATGCCCCTGCACCCTCTTGCCCATCATAGCCATTGTGCTGCCACTAACCCTCCCACTTGCCATGCATGATCTTCTGTGCTGCCATGGCTCCTCCCACCTCCCCTGTGTGGTCAGTTAGCTGCCCCTGACCCCCTCCCACCTTCCCTCCATGGTCTGTGTGTATGCCATCACAGTCTCAGTGTTGCTCTTCATGGTGCGTCTTGCTTCTAGTGCCCATCCTGCCTGACCTCCATGGCTATCTTGCTGCTCCTGCCCTGCCCCCTTGCCCCCAGCCCTCTGTTTACATGTGCAGACCCCTACTCCCTCCCTCCTGGCTTGTCTGTTCCATTGTAATGCCCCTGATCCGTCCCTCCTGCCCTTTATGGTCTGTTATGCTGCAGCTTTCTCTCCTGTCTGTCCATTATGGTCAGCTAGCTACCATTGCCTCTTGCCCCTCTGTTCTCTGTTGACCATGTGCATGGTCCTGTCCCCTCCCTCTTGCTTTCTATGGATTGTTGTGCTGCACTCCCGTCCCGCATGCCCTGTGTGGTGTATTGTGCTGCTGCAAACCCTGATGCCTGCCCTGCAGGGTCAGTTTGGTGCACCTCTCCATGTCCCTCCTGTCCTCTGTTATCCAAGTCCATGTCCCTACCCCATTTCCTTCCATGATCCAATGTACCATACTTGCGAACATTTTGAACTTGGTAAGAGGGAGATTTTGAAAAAAAACTGGGGTATTGATTTTCCCCTTTGAGTTACATTGAAAATGAGGAGATTGTAGACAGGAGACAGATCAAATAAAGCCCATTTGAGCTTAAAAACATTGGACGTTTCTTGGCTGAATCGGGTCTGTTGGCATGTATGGTTGTACTACCATTGCCTCTTCCTTCTGCCCACAATGGTCTATTACATTGCCACAGCCTCTCTTGCAAGTCCTGTATTGTTGGTTTGTTGCCCCTGCCCCCCTTTCCACTGCCCTCCATAGTCTGTTGTGCTGCACGGCCCTTCCTGCCTGCTCAGTGTGGTTAAATTGTTGCCTTTGCACCCTCCTACCTGCCTTCAATTTTCAGAGTCCGTGCCCCTGGCCTCTGCCTCTCAACAGTATCCTAATGAACAACTAGATTGCTAACATTCTATATTTATTACAAAAGTGTGGAACGCCTTACGTCATCTTGATGTAATCAAAACTGTAATACCTAGAGCATTTCCTTTAGAAATTACATATATGAGAGGGTCTTATTGGCATCAAAATTATGGCTAGTGCTCTAAAAGACTAAAATAAGGACATATTTTCTGAGTTTTCAAATAGCGACAAAGCACTTTTAAATTATTTGTTATCTTTATGTTTTTTTATCCAGTTGACCACTTGATTAAATGTTGCACTTAGGGGAGAGAATGTGGTGTTACTTCCAGAACTGCAGACTTTGCAACTGGGGAACCAGGTTGGAGTTTCTGCTTCAGCTCGACATTCTGTGATTCTGGTTAAATCACTTAGTCTCCCCATGTCTAGCTCATGTAAAGCACTCCAATACCTGACAAGTCTGCACTATATAACACTACAAAAACACAAAATAATAAGTGTTTTGCACACTTCTGTCATTGGGCTATATTAGGGCTACATCTGGGTGATTTTGGGCTACATTTGGGCTCTTTTGTCTCCGGTGGCCATCTTGGGAGATTTATTTGTTATGAAGTTTCCTAATTTCCTCATGTACTGCAGTCTCCTCAGTAGGAAATGCTTTCAGTTTTTTACTTTGATTCCATCATGAAGGTATTCAGATATGTCACACATTTGCCATACATTCTGAATGTTAGCACTCTAGTTGCTCATTAGATCACTGTAGTAAAACTACTGTTCACCATGGAAGTCTGCTCCTGGTATTAAAAGTGCATGTTTCAGTCTGCATGTCAGAATTTTTTAATGAAATAGAAGAGGATTTGAGAAGTCACTCAAAATGTGCCCTCATTTTCTTTCTTCAGCATTAATCATAATTTGTATGGCAAAATGAACCCCCTCATTGTGTTCCTTTTTAAATTAAATATTTTAAGTGTTACCAGTTTATTCCAATCAAGATGGCTTCAGGTGTGCCATACTTTTGTCATAATGAAGACAGTAAGCGCTCTAGTTGTTTTTAAGAACACTCTGGGACATTCTGTCATTGGGCTATACTTGGGTTACATCTGGGTGACATTTGGGCTACATTTGGGCTCTTTTGTCTCTGGTGGCCATCTTGGGAGACTCATTTGTTATGAAGTTTCCTAATTTCCTCATTTACTGCAGTCTCCTCAGTAGGAAATACTTTCAGTTTTTTACTTTGATTCCATCAAGAAGGCATTCAGATGTGTCACACATTTGCCATAAATTCAGAATGTTAGCACTCTTTTTGCTCATTAGATCACTGTAGTAAAGCTACTGCTCACCAGGGAAAACTGCTGCTGGTATTGAAAGTGCATGTTTCAGTCTGCATGTCAGATTTTTTTTATGAAATAGAAGAGGATTTGAGAAGTCACTCAAAATGTGCCCTAATTTTTCTTTCTGCAGCACTAATCATACTTTTTATGGAAAAATGAACCCCCTCATTTTGTTCCTTTTTAAATTAAATGTTTTAAGAGTTACCACTTTAATCCAAGCAAGATGGCTTCAGGTGTGCCATATGTTTATCATAAGTAGGACTGTTGGCGCTCTAGTTGTTCTTTGGAACACTCTGGGAAGCTGCAGTAGAACACAAAGGAATCAACTGACAGTCTCTGCCCTTGTTGGATGTACATGTTTTACTGAGAATGTCAGACTTCATTCTCACATGACTGAGAAAGATAATGTGAATTTACAGAAAATAAGCTCTCAGTTTAGCTTATAGATCACCTTCCAAACCTCTGTGGGAAAAGCATGAGAAAATATTTTTCTCTCAATCATGATATCCCAGCAGAAGGCTTTGTCACATGGTGAAATCACCTTAGAACATACCACAATTCCTAAAATGAGTATGGTACCATCAACAAATGATTTATAATGTAACTAAAGTCTTAAAACCTTCTATTAACTGCAATGCTTTTTAATGAGGTGCTATCATGTATATTGGTCCCAAGATGGCTGCCAACACTTCTTGGATGAAGTGCTGACAGCCAATCAGATCTCAGGATGAGATGTGTGGTTAGGCTCCGCCCACATATGTATATGATTTTACTTTTGATTTTCTCAGGAACTACTGAACAGATTGACACCAGACCTGCAAAAGGCACTTCCCTGACCTGAGGACTACCTGTCTGCCAAATTTCAAGTAATTCTGTTCAGCCGTTCGGGCTGTACCTTGGACTAAAGGTCCCTAAGGAAAATTGCATGGGGAAAATGCGTTTTGGGACCCCCCTTTTTTCTCAGCCCCCGCTTGACGAATCCTCCCGAGACTTTCAGTGTAGGAGCAGAGCGCCCCACCTATTTTGAAAATTTCGCGAGGATTCGTCAACCGGCGCCAAAGTTATTCCAAATAGAATGTTGTGGATTTCCTATGGCAACATGGTCCTAACTATAACTATCTACTGGCGACCGCCAGTAGATAATATATATATATATATAAAAAAATATAGTTCCGATTTATACCCCTTATGAATGTGAGATTAATCATTTCCCTATGTTTTGTTACTAGGTCTCCTTCCGTGCTGTTCCCTTCCTTGCCTTCCTTAGCTTGATCGTATCAAAATTCTTTGATTTATTAGTAAGCTGGATTGAGACGATCAAGAGGTAGACCTGTTTTTGCATCACATCAATCCCGAGGTATCAACAGGCTGACAATGTCAGTATATGTATATTTTGGTTTTATGGTTGTTTGCTTTGAGCCAAGTCCAGTGAAGCTTTGTGATTTGTTATTTCATCTTTTTTTTTAAAATCTGTATCTTTTCCTTTTGTATGGTTATTGTTTTCTGTGGGATTAATATATCAAAATCTTTCTGTAGCACTCCATAACATTTTTAACTGAGTTTATTGCGTCCACATCTGTGTTGGAAGTAAGGTGGTTTCAAAGGTCCTCTAAATTCAGCTTGCTCCACTGTTGATATGTAGTTGGTGATAAACTGAGTTTTGCTGGGGTAAGTTATGGTGTTCTGTGTTGGAAGACAAACCGGTTGGTGTCATGACCACGTGACCACAGTAAACCTTTGAAATACAACTAGGTCTGGGTTGCCGAAAATTATATCTAATTTGGGTCCTGCAATGTGTGTGGATTTGGGAATAACTTGCTATAGGTTGAGCATGTCTAGGCATGTGAGGATAATTCTGGGATTGGGCATACTAGGTTTGATTAGCACACCAAGAATGCTTAGGTGTGAATATTTGGTAGGTAGGTTTGAAACTGTGTCTTGAAATGTGTCTGGAAATGTTCCATTAATAGGTGGTGGCCTGTAAAACAGGAAAAGGTTACAGACAAAATTTAGGGTTGCATCTGAAAAAAGGGTATCACACCCTTGTAAGGAAACGTCCTCAACTTTGGTGAAAGCTGTTGTTTCCTTAAGTATGACATCTAAGGTGCCTCCTCTTTTGTTGATGTGATTTTGTGTAATAGCATGATAGGAGTTTAGAACAGCTTCATGCAATGCGAGACAGCACGGTTTCCAGTTGACAGAGGCGTAAGGCAGGGCAGTGGGCTCGCACCGACCCTGTTTTGCCTCTTTTTCAATGCTTTACTGGCCCAACTTACTGAGGTGAGGGAAAATAATGCACCCAAACTGGCCATCAACAAGGTCCCCGCTATCATGTTTGCCAATGACATCCTCCTAATGTCCAAATCTCCTATGGACATACAAAGGATTTTGGACTGTTTTGCCACCTTTTGTAAAAAACGGGGATTGGAGATAAATACTCAAAAAACCAAGTTTATGGTTTGTAATCCACCTAAAACACTTCGCCCCAACCCCAATTTAGATGGCACCAGACTGGACAGAGTGACGGTATTTGAATATCTAGGGGTCACCCTGACAGAAAATATGGAGTGGGGCCCACAAATTGCCAAATCGAAACTTAAGTTAGCGCAGACATTGGGGGAATCATTAAATTATTAAGAAATTCTTCCTCCAAACCTGCTGGCCCCGTAGTAGAGATTTACAAGATGCAAGCCAGAGGTGCGACACTATACGGGCCGAATTATGGGGGCACTGCTGCTGTCAAGTTCTGAGTAAAGTCGAAAATTGCTTTATGAGGCAAAGTTTGGGTCTCCCTTCCAGCACCCCTCTCATCCCACTCTGGCTAGACCTGGGGGTCAGACCAATTGGGGAGGAAATAGGATTGAAACCCCTCACGTTCTGGTGCAGATTATGGGTGACACCCGAGCTGACTGTTCACAGAATGAAACTGAAGGAGATATTGAGTATTCCTGGTGTGGTAAAAATCCCCTGGTTCATTCATGTAAAAAAAGAATGCAGCAGGCTGGGCAAACCGAGCTTGTGGGCTAACCCGGAGGAAGCTTGCCCTTCAATTTCCCGTACTGATCTAGTGAATGCCTATCGAATGAGCAAGCTAGCACAGGTGCCAGGGAACTCGTCCATTGGACAATTGACAGCTAAATTCCTATCTCTGAAGGAGGAATATTTATTTGAGGCTTTTCTAGATGATATCCATCCACCCCTGACAAGGAAACTTTATGTTCAGTTTAGACTGGGCACCCTCCCGCTCCGTGCCTTTTCCGGTAAATGAACGGACGCGGTCCGGAGGGAGTGCCCAGCCTGCAGTTGGAGGATGAATATGAGCTTCATGTTATCTTTTCTTGCCCAGCCTATAAATCAGCAAGGATTGTTCCACTGTGCAGGAATTTAGGGTTTGCACACTGTGCAGAGGCATTCAGAGTTTTAAAATACGACACCTGCAGACCCATTGTATTTATTTTTTTTTTTTTTTTTTTTTTTAAAAAACCTTTATTATTCACAGTTTCATCATCCTACAATGTACATTCACCAGCCAAGGTGTCAAATCAGTTAGACAATAAGCACATGTTTCCAGACAGTAGGACACAGCCATTCAGCCGGCAACCCGGGGGTCCGGCGGCGTTGTGCAGGTTGGCATTATTACAGGAATTAGGTTTGTACTTCGTTAAACGATAGGTCTATGTTGCTTTTAGGTGTTTTGTTGTGGTGTTCCTTAAGCGTGTTATCAGCGACAAAGGATGGCGCTGTATTCCAGCCCACACCGCGGCTATCTTGGTCGCCACCCAGGCCCCTATCTGGAGTCGTGTAGGAGACCGTGGTTAACCCCAAGTGTAAAGGCCTACGGTCAGCTCAGCGCCAGTATCGTGCTCGCGATGCGGGCCGGAGCGCGGCAAGGATGTGTCAGTATAGCTCACTGAGGCATAGATGCTAGCGTGTAGAGCCGGCGAATCCAGTCCGCAGCTTCGCACTTCGAGTCCATGTGTGAGCTACGTGGCGCGCATCCGTCCCTCCAGCGCCACATCCCTCAAGCAGCTGATTGTCGGGGTACGTCTGGTATTCAATACAGTGTGCCCTGGGCAAGATCTTTCTGCACCCTCTGGGCGTACCCGTCCCTGGTAGGGTGTGTGTGCCATCGCTGCTCCGCTGTCAGTGAGCGGGGCACGATAGATAGGGTAGCGCTTCAGGGACGCCCGACGACGCATCCACCGTCTGTCACCTGTGATTAGGTAGGAATCCGGTCAGGGAACTTAACCAGTAAACAAACTGTTCCCTGTGTGTATGTGGCGGTAGGGGGAGTCGAGGTTAGGGTCATAAACTCAGACGGGATCGAGGGGGAGGGGGGGAGGAGATCATCGTGCGTTTGAGCAGGAGGGCTAGCAGCTATCGAGTGGGGCACAGCTGGACTGCGCGGTGCACGCAGGAAGCAGTAAGCCGGGGGAGGGAGGAGAGGGGGCTGCCAGGCATGCCGGAACCCCAAAGCGCCGACGCCCACACCTCTTTTATCGATGCGTAGGGTGTCCCGCTTTGCCAGAGAGGGAACGGCAGGGTGGGGTGGAGTGGTCATGCCTTCCCGCCTAAGCCCTCAGCCAGGCATTGTGTGCGCTGTTTCAGATTGTGGCAGCAGCGTTTACTGGGTGTGCGCCATAGCTGTACGGCGATCAATCCCCGGCAGCAGTCTCATTTAGGGCGGAAGTAGGGGCCATCAGGGGCAAGCAGAGGGGGGCGGGAGCTAGCTCCGTCGCATCAGGTTATCCCTCGGTCCTGGCAGGCCATCTGAAACGCTTTGAGGAGGTTATCCCAAAGCTGGGCGATGGGGAACTTCCGGAGCCCCGCAGTTTCCTCACGAAGAAGCACCGCACTCTCCGCTTGTGCCCAATTAATGAAGGAGGCTTTCCAGTGTCTGATGTGTGGGGGGGCCGTGGCATTCCAGTGTTTAGTGAGCAAGCGTTTGGCCGTTATAAGACCCATGTCCCAGAAGCGTGCCTGCACTTTGTTATCTTTTGTGCGCTTATACAACCCTAGTATGCATGCTTCCCATGTGTGCGGCATTTGCCCGTCAGGGTCGCGAGCGAGCAGTGTCAATACGTCGTCCCAATATATCTGAATATCAGGGCAGTGCTATAGCATGTGTAGTAGGTCCGCTCCCGCACCGCTGGCAAGCTGCGTCTGCCCGCGAGAAGTATCTGTAATCTTATCGGGCGTGAGGTATGCGCGCTGCAGTATGTAGTATTGTATAATTTTAAAGCGGGGGTTACGTGGGATGTTGGTCAGGCCAGCCAGTATCAGTGCCCATTCTTTGTCTGTCCAGTCTCTTCCCCTGTCTGTCGCCCAACGCTCCCTCAGTGGCAATGCGGATGGCTGCGAGTGTGCCTGCAGCGCCTGTGCTAGCCAGTGTATGATGTGTGAGCCATTACCCATAACATGCAGGTATTGTATGAAGGTGTGCGTCGGAGGTCCTGCTGCGATGTCGCCCCAGGAAGTAGTGAGCGTGCGCAAGAGGGAGGCATGCAGTAGGAACTGCCCCGCCGGGAGAGCCGTGTCATCAGCCAGGTTGGCGAATGTGAGTAAGTCACCATCGGCGTATAGGTCACTCAGCGTGTCCACCCCTGTGCGTTCCCAGCTAGCCAAGTGGACCTCTGTGAGCGGCCCCGTCGGACCAGGCGCGCCCAAGAGCGGCAAACTCGGGGCATACGGCGTAGTCGCGCGTGTGAGACGAAGGCACCGCAGGAAACATCTGCGCGCCACTGCCAGGTAGATCTGGGAGGGGCATAGCGCGCGGGTTATCGGGTGGAACAGCGCATTTATTTGTGTTCGTGTCCAGGCAGCCGCATGCGAGGCAGTGTCCTCTAGTTGCTTGCCACTCAGCCACCCCGCCACCCATTGCATCTGCGCCGCGAGGTAGTATAATTCCATATTAGGAACTGCCAAGCCCCCCGAATCCGTGGGCATGTATAGTTTGGTCAGCGCCACTCGCAGCCTCCCCTTATTCCAGATGAGGCTACGCAGCAGCACCTCTAATTCGCGGAATATCTTGGTGGGAACATACATAGGCATGTTCGCAAAATAATAGAGTAGTCGAGGCAGTACTAGGCACGTTAAGGGGCAAGGTGTTCCAGAAGCCAATTTGTGCTCGGACAGAAGCGATCGCTCGAAGGAGGTTTCCCTCCAAAACGTCTGCTGGGGTTCTGTATATCCTTATCCCCAAGTAGCGGAAGGTGGTGGGGTGCCACTGCAGCCTGTCCCCTCCCAAACGGATGTCGCATTCAGGCGTGTCTGGGCCAAAGGGATAGGCCCCCGACTTGGACCAATAGACTCTCAGGCCGACACCTCCTCAAAGGTGCGGAAGATGTCAGTGAGGGAGGCGGGGATGGCAGTCATATCCCTGACGTACAGCAGTAAGTCATCCGCGTACAGTGACACCGCGTGCAGACCGTCCGCAAATGGGATTCCCCACTCTGGCCCGTGCATCCTGAGAGTCGCGGCCAGAGGTTCCATGGCCAGAGAAAACAGCAATGGCGACAGTGGGCAGCCTTGGCGAGTGCCTCTGCGGACCCAGATGGCAGCTGAGAGGAGGCGGCCCGTGCGGACTCGGACTGTCGGTCTGCCATAGAGCAGGTCGACCATGGCTCTGTATCACCCCCCCAGCTGATACTTCTCCGTGACCGCTCTCAGGTACGGCCACTCAACTGAGTCAAAGGCCTTCTCCAGGTCCAGTATCAGGCATCCCGCTCTGGGCCATTGCTGTGTGGCGTATTCCTGCACCCGAAATAGGCGGCGGATGTTGTAAGAAGTGTGGCGTGTGGGGACAAAGCCATTTTGGTCTCGGTGCACCAGGGTGGGTACATGAGGGGCCAGCCTCCTGGCTAATGCAGAAGCCAGTATCTTATAATCCGTGTTTAGCAGCGCCAGTGGGCGGTAAGAGCCCATCTGTGTGCTATCCTTGCCAGGTTTGAGAATAGAGACTAGCGTGGCCTCATGTAACGTTGGGGGTAAAGCGGCGTCTTCCGCTGCCGCATTATACATTCGCAGTAGTTCCGGAACGAGGATGTCCGAGCCGGCCTTGTAAAGCTCAGCTGGTAGCCCGTCCGGGCCCGGGGTTTTGCCATTTGACAGGTTAAAGACGGCTTCTTGGAGCTCGTCCGACACGAGCGGGGCTCCCAGCTCGTCCTGCTGCGCAATAGTCAGTTGTGGCATTTGCAGGGGGGGGGGGAGATAGCCGGTTATATCAGGATGAGGGACTGATAGGCGGGAGCGATACAATGTTTCATAATGGGCGATAAAGGCGTTGTGTATGCTAAGTTGCGTGTATACTAGGTCCCTCCTCTCCGTCCGTATGGCCGCGACCGGGGCCGAGCGGGCCTCCTGGGAGATCAGCCACGCTAAAAGTTTGCCAGGTCTGTCGCCGAGGTGATGCGTTCTCGTCGAGTGCGCGGCATAGTTGACGTTTCGGAGTCGCTCTAATAGGCGCGCATGCTCCGTGTGGGCCTCGTGCAGCGGGCCCCCGGCACCATCCATAGCCCCCTCCTCTCTTGCGAGTAAGTCAGACTCCAGCCTAGTTAGGTCCCTCTCCAGTTGGTGCCTCACGTGGCCTTGTGTATGCAAACAGTGTCCCCGGAGCACTACCTTGAAGGCGTCTTACTCCACCTGTGGAGTGGATGCCGTACCGGCATTATCCTCAAAATACTGCGCGGCACGCGCGAGCAAGGAATCGCGAAAAGCCGCGTCTAGCAGCAGCGCAGGTTGCAGGCGCCATGTGGGCACAGGAGGGTGCGGGCGGGCCCAGGTTATGGACATGAAGTGTGGGTTGTGGTCCGAGTGCGTGCAGCCCATGTAGTGTGTGTCTGTCACGTGGGGTAGGAGGTCAGTGGATGCCATGAACCGGTCCAGGCGGACATATAAGTCGTGAGCGCCAGAGTAGTAGGAATAGGTCCGCGTCCCCGGGTTGCGCATTCGCCAAACATCATGAAGATCCCACCACGCGGCCCACTCCAGTAGTGCCTTCGTGGCTCCCCGTGTAGAGGCGTTAGCTGGGGGTGGGGAGGAGCGATCCAGTGTTAGATCTAGAGTGCAATTATAATCGCCCCCCACTATCCACGAGGTTGCATGCCAAGGTGCCATGGTCGCTGAGAGCCGCGCCAGGAAGCTGCCCTGATCGACGTTGGGGGAGTAGAGGGACACTAGTGTAATATGCTGGCCATCTAGCCTGCCCTGCGCAGCGGCATATCTGCCCTCCCGATCCACTACAATTTCTGTGGCTTCCCAAGGAGTCCCAGGACGGATCCATATCAGTGTTCCACGAGCGTATGAGGAATATTCCGTGGCATACAGTTGCCCTCGCCATCTACGGCGCAGCGCCCGTACCTCAGCTCCGTTCAAATGAGTTTCTTGGAGCAGCGCTATGCTAATTTTATGTCGCTTTAGGTATGAGTATATATGATATCGTCTAGCCGGTTTGTGCATTCCCCTGACGTTCCAGGTGCATATTTGTATATTAGCCATAGTAGTCGTGTGTGTGTGCGCCTCCCGCTCCCCCCCAAGGGGTGGCCCCCAGTCCAATGGCCCCCCAGTTCCAGCAGTCCGCTCCCACTGTGTGGGTAGGATTAGCGCCGTGTGCGCAGTGCCATGATCTCCAGCAAGGCAGGGGGATAGCGAAGAAAGGGGAAACATAGAGCCTCAACATGGCAACAAAATCAAAAATACCAAAAGGTCGGCTGCGGAACAGTTCGCCGTCCAAACACTCAAGTGAGCTCGTAAACTATACAGTCTTAGGGGGATCTTGTGGTTTATATTTTATCAGTAAACAAAACAGTGCAGTCCTGGAAGAGCCCGGCATCACTCCCGGGTGAGGTGTGGAAGCCGCTGCCGCTCAGTGCCGCAGCAGCTGTGTGCCCAGATGTCAGTCAAGTGCGGGCAAGGGTGCCAGGAGGGGGCATGCCCCTCTCCAAGTGGTTCATGTGGCAGCGATCCGGTAGGAGAGCACCGTGGGGCACATTTGCGTATCTGCGATGTGGGTGAATGAGTCACGTGTCTATGATTAGAAAATGTACTTACAGTGTCTAGCTCCGTGCTCGAGTCCCCCAGAGCGGCGTTGGTGTGGGCGCAGGTAGGCCCGAGGCAGTTCCATTAGAGGGCGGGGCAGCGAAGCAGGAACCCAGGCAGGCCGCTACCGGGTTCCTGTCAGCCAAAGAGATCCACTGTTTGCGGCGTGACCTCTGGGGGTCCCCCAGAGCTCTGGGTATCCGGGATGCCATAGATCGCCTCATCATCCGTTGAGGACACAGCCGGGCTAGCGCCCGGATGGAGTGATGGCGCCGGGGAGTTGCTGATCGCCGCCACCTTGCGCAGGGCATCTCGCTGTTCTTGCTGAATGAGGTCCACCGGTGGGGAGTGAATCATCGCGTCTCTGACCAGCGGCGGCGTGGGCTACCTGCGGCAGCGCCGACGCCGCGATCCTCGAGTCCTCTCTGCGGTGGCAGTTCCCGGCGCTCTCCGCGGTGCTTCGGGCATTCCTCCATCTAGCCAGGCCTCCGCTTCCTCCGGGCTCGTGAAGAAATGTGTCTTGTCTCGTGCTACCACTCTCAGTTTTACAACAAACAAATGATGGACGGAATGCTGACAATGCAGACATTCTCCCCCAGTCAAGAGATCTGGACCGGAATCAAGTATCCTAGGACCGGTTTCTGGCTATCAGCCATCATCAGCCAGGATAGCTTGACTCCAGTGGCGTAGTGAACACGGGTCCCACGTCTGGGAATACCCATCCCACTTAGGGCGAAAAGCGTTACAACAAACAAATG
This sequence comes from Triturus cristatus, assembly GCF_964204655.1. NCBI lineage: Eukaryota > Metazoa > Chordata > Amphibia > Caudata > Salamandridae > Triturus > Triturus cristatus. The sequence goes on along the minus strand of NC_140588.1, from coordinate 617,648,492 downwards.
ATGGACGGAATGCTGACAATGCAGACATTCTCCCCCAGTCAAGAGATCGGGGTTAAATCCATCGTTCTTTTGCCCACTACGCCACCCCAGTTCAGACATGGCCATATGAAAATCAGTCTTGACCCTGTGCCTTATGGGAACAGTCCAGCCCGAACTGCCAAGCCATGTCTTCCCTGGACCGGAATCAAGCATCCTAGGACCGGTTTCTGGCTATCAGCCGTCATCAGCCAGGATAGCTTGACTCCAGTGGCGTAGTGAGCACGGGTCCCACGTCTGGGAATACCCATCCCACTTAGGGCGAAAAGCGTTACAACAAACAAATGATGGACGGAATGCTGACAATGCAGACATTCTCCCCCACAAGAGATCTGGGTTAAATCCATCGTTCTTTTGCCCACTACGCCACCCCAGTTCAGACATGGCCATATGCAAATCAGTCTTGACCCTGTGCCTCATGGGAACAGTCCAGCCCGAACTGCCAAGCCATGTCTTCCCTGGACCGGAATCAAGCATCCTAGGACCGGTCTCTGGCTATCAGCTGTCATCAGCCAGGATAGCTTGACTCCAGTGGCACGGTGAGCACGGGTCCCACGTCTGGGAATACCCATCCCACTTAGGGCGAAAAGCGTTACAACAAACAAATGATGGACGGAATGCTGACAATGCGGACATTCTCCCCCAGTCAAGAGATCTGGGTTAAATCCATCGTTCTTTTGCCCACTACGCCACCCCAGTTCACACATGGCCATATGCAAATCAGTTTTGACCCTGTGCCTCATGGGAACAGTCCAGCCCGAACTGCCAAGCCATGTCTTCCCTGGACCGGAATCAAGCATCCTAGGACCGGTTTCTGGCTATCAGCCGTCATCAGCCAGGATAGCTTGACTCCAGTGGCGTAGCGAGCACGGGTCCCACGTCTGGGAATACCCATCCCACTTATGGCGAAAAGCGTTACAACAAACAAATGATGGACGGAATGCTGACAATGCAGACATTCTCCCCCAGTCAAGAGATCTGGGTTAAATCCATCGTTCTTTTGCCCACTACGCCACCCCAGTTCAGACATGACCATATGCAAATCAGTCTTGACCCTGTGCCTCATGGGAACAGTCCAGCCCGAACTGCCAAGCCATGTCTTCCCTGGACCGGAATCAAGCATCCTAGGACCGGTTTCTGGCTATCAGCCGTCATCAGCCAGGATAGCTTGACTCCAGTGGCGTAGTGAGCACGGGTCCCACGTCTGGGAATACCCATCCCACTGAGGGCGAAAAGCGTTAACAAACAAATGATGGACGGAATGCTGACAATGCAGACATTCTCCCCCAGTCAAGAGATCTGGGTTAAATCCATCGTTCTTTTGCCCACTACGCCACCCCAGTTCAGACATGTCCATATGCAAATCAGTCTTGACCCTGTGCCTCATGGGAACAGTCCAGTCCGAACTGCCAAGCCATGTCTTCCCTGGACCGGAATCAAGCATCCTAGGACCGGTTTCTGGCTATCAGCCGTCATCAGCCAGGATAGCTTGACTCCAGTGGCGTAGTGAGCACGGGTCCCACGTCTGGGAATACCCATCCCACTTAGGGCGAAAAGCGTTACAACAAACAAATGATGGACGGAATGCTTGACTGGGGGAGAATGTCTGCATTGTCAGCATTCCGTCCATCATTTGTTTGTTGTAACACCACTCTCAGTTTGGCAGGGAAAAGTAGCGAGTACTTAAGGTCTGCTTCGCGCAGTCGTCTTTTTACTGCCAGGAAGGAATGCCTCTGTCTCTGTACTCGCACCGTGTAGTCCGGAAAGAACATCACTGCGGCGTTGTCTATGACGATTTCCCCTAGGTTCCTGGCTTCGCGCAGTATGGCATCTCGGTCCCTATAGTTGAGAACCCGAAGGAGAAACGGTCTAGGGTTAGAGCCAGGGGGGAGCGGTCTCGTGGGCACTCGGTGGGCTCTCTCCACCACAAAGTAGGGGGAGAGCGCGCTTTCTGGCAGCAGGTCTCTTAGCCACTCCTCTACTCTGCGAGCCGAATCCGCTCCTTCCCATTTCTCCGGAATGCCCACTAGGCGGATGTTGTTTCTTCGTGCCCGTCCCTCCGCGTCCTCGGCTCGGTCTTCCAAGAATTCCACTCTGGTCAGGAGATCTTGCACTTTTTTGTCTGTCTGCGCCGCCATTGGTTCGATGACTGCCATTGTGTCTTCTAGCGTCTTAGTGCGAGCTTGCAGCTTCTTATGATCGGCCCGGAGGTGGGTTAAGTCTATCGCCACGCCATCGATTCTGGTCTCCAGGGAGGTGCGTGTCTGCTGGAGGGATTCTTCCATCCGTTCCATGGCTGCCAGGACGCTGTCCAGCTTCGACGCCACCTGCTCGGCATCCATCTTGGGCGCTGCTTTCGCTTGCTTTCCCCTTGCCGGTGCAGTCCCCGATCCGGTGCGTGTTCGCACCCCTCCAGGCATGGGGCTGGCGGCGCGTGCTAGGCAGTCTCTCCTGTCGCAGGGGGGTAGAGGCCCGTCGCACGTGGCGAATCACCCTTGTGGCGTCGAGGCTGTCGTTGCGGGCCGTGTATCGCCTCCAGGGAAAGGGGCGGCTCGCACTTCTGTCCCAGTGCGGCGCCGGGTTCCGCCGTTCCAAGCCGCCGGGCCCCGCGCAATGCGCCCCGGTCGTCACGGGTCCAGAGGCTACAAGCAGTGAAGGGTCCAATGGCAGCTAGGCGGAGGACAGAGGGCTCCCTCCAAAGGGTATGGTCACATCTGCGCCTCCCGTCCACTCCGCGTTCGCGTTCTCCTTCCGCAGTGTCCGGAGGCTCAGGGTTTGCGTTTCGTGGGTCTATGGGGTCCAGCCAGGCGCTCCAGCAGCTCCCTCGGCGCCGGCGGGCAGCGGCGACGTGGGCAGCTATGTTCAGCAGCGGCGTAGCCCCTGTCCGGAGCGAGTCTGCCCTCAGTGCCCAATGTCTTGCAGGAAAAAAGAAGGGGGGGAGGAGAAGGCAGTCCAAGCTCAGAAGGAATCAGGTCAGAGCGGGGGGGGGGGGAGCCTCAGTGTCCCCCTCGTGCGTCCTGGGATCCCTATCGCCGTTGGGGTATCTCACCCCTCCAGGAGGCCATCCAATTTCAGCGGCGGCCGGAGTGCATCTACTTAAGCGTGGCAGTGGCTAGGCACCGTCGTCTCTCCGGCTCCACCCCGCCGCTCTCAGGACCCCAGTTAAGCAACTCACTTGTAGGCCAGGCGCTGCGGGCTCCGTCCACGTGTTTGCCTCAGGCCGTCCTCAGCTCGCCGCCTCTGCCGATTGGTTCTCCGCGGGGGAGGGGGGGTCCCCAGGCGCCTCCGATCGCAGCTCCAGTCGCGCGGGGGGCCCCTCCGCAAGGGTCGCAGGCCTCCGCGCGCTGCCGCGATATCTCCCCCGCAGGTCGCAACTTAAGGCCCAGGGGTCCGTCTGAAGCCACGGACTCGCGTAGTTAATGTCCCCAGTGGCGCTTCCTTCAAGGCGGCCTCAGTATCGCCTTCGGGGTCGGTGCAGAGCCCCACCTCCGATTCGCCCCAATGTCAGCCAGGGCAGGCAGCAGGTCCCGGAGTAGGTCCGCCGGCAGCAGCGGGCCATGTAAGAGAAGTTTTATCGGATAAACGACCCGGGGCAGGGAGGCTCAGGCGGGAGCTCTACCCGGGCACGTCCGTCCGCATCGCGTGCTAAGCCACGCCCCCACCTGCAGACCCATTGTATTTGCTGTATCGCGATTCTTGACCTCTGTGTGGCGCAGGAAGTTTGAAGATAAGACCAAACAGTAACAAAATTTTGTCCTCATAAACTGTAGGTCCTGCAAAGAATTTTTATTCCTCACTAGCTTCAATCCACAAAAAAACAATTAAGCCGGCATGTTTTTAGAAGTATAAGTCACTGTCTGGTTTTATTTAGTCATAACGTGTACTAAGGAACTGACATTGCATGGCTATTTTACATTATTAGGCAATTTCATACTATTTGGACCATGTCTGTTAATATTCATGGGCTTATATCAGGGCTTTGTTCCATCAGCCAGTGCCCCTGTCTTTGTAATTACCCAACCTATATGAGCTCAAGAATTATTGTATATAGGTGAGGTGTCATTGTATATTTGTCTCTACTGCTAGATCCATGTAGGTGCTGTAACTAGATTCATGTAAACAAGTATGGTAACTACTGTATAATTTTAAAGTGACATGAATTTTAATGTACTGTTTTTCTATGCACGCTTTTATGGTCGCTCGACCGAAATAAAGTTTTATGAAAGGCAATGCGAGAGCCATGTCTCCCCCAGCTAATATTCAGTTTTGAAGAGCAAGTCAGTTTCTGGTGTCTGTCCATGGGTCAAAGATGCAGTACTTGTTTTTGGTCATGGAAGAAGCATCTATTAGTAGGCAGTTTAAAAAAGCTCCTTCGGAAGTGGTAGGATTTTTTGTTGAGGAAGATTAAGTATTGTCCTTGGAGGTTGTTGAGGGTGTGCTATTGATGATTGAGATAGCTCTAGCAGGACAGAAATTGAGTTGCTTTTGGGTGTTATTATCCTTGTCCAACATGCATAGAAGGTATTTTGTAGGGTCTGTGTGTGAGGGTAGTAGAAAGACTGGTTCTAACTATGGAGATGCGCTGTGGAGTGGCCTTTGATTAGCAGCATTGTTGTGTGGATGTGAGTTTATGAAGAGTGGTGTGGAGTGCATTTCATTTGTGTATGTGGAAGGGGTATGGATGAGAGGTGGTGATGGCACATTAGAAAGGTGAGTGAGTCTTGTGCATTTGTGGTCTGGAGCGGTTGGTGTCTTTATTGTTTGGAGACTGTGAGGTAGAGATGGGTGAGAACGTGAGGTATTTGTATTGGCATGAAATGCATAGTAGATGTGTGACAGTATTCTGGGATTGGGAATAGTGTGAAGCTTTGTGATGTTTTACAGAAAAAAAGTTGTCCCGGTGCCAAGGTGTGTTTTGGTGTGGTAGTATTGTGTGATATTGAGTAGTGACCTGAGATGTAGGATTTAAATGTGAACAATCAGGGTGGTGAGGATGCTCAAGGAGGGGGAGTGGGGTTGGGTGTTAAAGAAGAGTCTTTGGAGATTGTGAGAGGGGATAAACAAGGAAGCATATGCTGGAGCAGAGTTTTCTGTTGAAAATTTATCGAGTTTTAAGCTCCAGTTTCGTTTATATGTTATGTTTAAAATTACTAATTTGTAATCATTAATTATTTGTTTTGTTGAAGGTCGAAATTAATCAACATTACTAATGAGAGAAACTACACGTGGGGATGCATATATGTTGCTTAATAATAATGTGCAATTTTATTAAATGAGTGTCGCAAAAGTGTTATTTGTTTTGAGTTTGCACTTTTAAAATAACGTGTGCTAATGCTTCTTTGTGTTGCAGACGGCTAGGTAATTACATACACATAAGGGTATTAGAGGGGATTAACACTGTATAATCATTATGATGTGGTAACGTTGTTTTGTGTTTCTTTTAATTAAGATGGTCCGTTTTGGCCTAAACAAAGATGGCTGCTATTTACAGCCTGCGCTCGAGTGATTGAGATGTGACGAGAGGCCTTGCTGAACATGGTTGAAAGTTACCTGACCACAGCCTCTGTCTGATTTAAAAGTTTCCGTGAGGACAGCAGCTCTGGGCATGATTCCAATTGTCCTTGGAGAAGAATAAAGCCACAATGAACAATGATAAATCTGCGGTGGCTCTGCTATGGCACCAAGGAAGAGCATTTATAACTGTATCACTTGCAAACTCGAGTTTCCTTCTTCCGTGTTTTTATTTTTGTGATTTTTCCTGAGCGGAGGTTTTCTAAATGTTACCAAGTGACATCCTTTCCTGCTCGCTCTGCTCAGCGGCTCAACGGATATTCAAAGTTTGTTTGTAACTTTATTTTTTGTTATTTTTGTTATAAATATACTAGACTAGAGAGGGTCCGTGTTCTTTGCGGTCATTGCGTTTTGGATTTCGGAGGCTACTTCTTCCTGAACCTATGCTGAGGACGGCAGCTCGAGAGACTTTACCGAGAGACCTGTCCTGACCCATTTAGCTAGAATAGGTAACTATGAGAATAATGATTTGCTATTGATTGACTTTCATTTGAACTAATTTAGATAAACAACCATTTGTTTGAATTCTAGTGTCGGGTGGATATTTCTTTGTCATTTATTTATTGAGTTTCAAATGTTTTCCCTATGCTTAAAATCATGACTCAAGACAATGTCTTTATGGTCGCATTGACCTCGTTCTAGATGCAGATTGGTTTAGGTTTCTCTCCTATATTCAGTGTGGATAGAGTAATAGTATGAATTTCAGTGTGATGGGCCCTAGCGTATGATGTGTGTATGTGCGTGCGACTGTGGATTTACTCTGTCCGTGGAAGCAGGGAGATTTTATATGCGCCGATCTGCAGCAGTTTCCTGGTAGCAGTATGATGGTTTTAGATTATTGTCTTGATCTGATAAGATTGCTTGTACATAGGCTTTTGATTCATTGATTTATTGGTTGGTGTTGGTATATGTACTAATACTATATGTTAAAGTTGTCGTGTTGAAGTTTTATGTAGTGCTTCTGGAACTTGGGAGCTGGTGACGGTTCCATAGTAGGATAACGGAAGTGAGTGCTGCTCTCGGGAAAAACAGGATTGTTGGAATTACCTGTATGTATGCAGGAAAAAAAACGTGTGACAATTAAAGTTGCGCGTCACATTGTCTGGGTTCGGAATCAGTGACATTGTCGTGTGTTACTATTAGGGACATATTTTCAGTATAAAAGGAGTGTGTATGGTAGCGAAGGTTATCTGTGAAACTCTGGTCTTAAGTCCCAGGGATCCGTAAGGTTCGCCGTTAAAGCTTATCGCGGGAGGAGTAATAGGTATTCTCTGAGCTTGTCTGAAGGACTGGGCAGGGGTAAGAGATGCTTGGTTAACGTGTGTTATAATTCTGTAGTGGGACAGACTGATCGCTGTTCTCGGGAAAGGCAGGATTCTGTGTGCATGTGCTACATTTTCTGGTGTGAAAGTGTGTGAATGTATGAGCATTTAATTGATTGAGAGACTCTTTGGAGCAGTCCTAGAGGAAACAGTTAATGGATGCATGTTAGAAGGGCAGAGTAGAGGGATGTGCTACTGTGTCAACGAAAGTAATAATTCCGTAGTGGAGCAGAGGTAAGCGCTGTTCTAGAGAGAAGCGGGATTCGTGTGAATAAGAATTTCTTTACTATTCTGTGGTTAGCGAAGCAGACAATGGAGATGTTTATATGTTGTAACTAATAGATTTTGTAGAATCTGAAACGAAGTCTACTGAGAAGGCTTTGTAAAGGAGGGGTAGACGAGTGACAGGAGACAGAGCAGAAGCGACTGCAGCGACTGCTGACGTCATACAGACCGCGCTCTGATTGGGTAGTGGATCTGAACAGTGCTCGTGCTAGGATTGGTGTGTTAGTGTGAGCCGCGCAGGGATTGGAAGGAGTACAGGGTGACGTAGACGCTCCAGGATTGGTGCGTTGGTGTGAGTCGCGCTGTTATTGGACAAAAAGATCGTACAGTTGCGGAAGGGACTAAAGAATATTGGTAAACGTTAAAATGTATTACCAAACGGAGGAAAAGAAAAAGAAATCCTTATTCGGTAAAATAAAAAGGTGGTTTGACAAGGATAAAAACATAATAACTAGAGAAGGTGAATTGCTACCTCCGACGAGAACTCCTGCATCCTTCATGGTTGCGAAATATGGGTATCATACCTGTATATGGTTAGATAACTGGGCTAAGTACACTAAGGAAGATGGGGCCCGATTCACAGAACTAACTTAAGACAAAATCCTAAACTTACTACCATTTTGGTATTCACAGAAGGCACTTACTCATTTTGGTATTCACAGAAGGCACTTACTCATTTCGGTATTCACAGAAGTTAGGAGTCCTAACTTTAGGACTCCTAAATGCCTTCTGTGAATACCGAAAGTCTTAAAATTAGGATTTTTCTCAGTTTAGTAGTAGTATAGTTAGGACTCCTAACTTTAGGACTCCTAAATGCCTTCTGTGAATACCGAAAGTCTTAAAATTAGGATTTTTCTCAATTTAGTAGTCCTAAGTCTAAATTTAGGACTACTAAATTGAGAAAAATCCTAATTTTAAGACTTTCGGTATTCACAGAAGGCATTTAGGAGTCCTAAAGTTAGGAGTCCTAACTATACTACTACTAAACTGAGAAAAATCCTAATTTTATGATTTTTCTCAATTTAGTAGTCCTAAATCTAAATTTAGGACTACTAAATTGAGAAAAATCCTAATTTTAAGACTTTCGGTATTCACAGAAGGCATTTAGGAGTCCTAAAGTTAGGAGTCCTAACTATACTACTACTAAACTGAGAAAAATCCTAATTTTAAGACTTTCGGTATTCACAGAAGGCATTTAGGAGTCCTAAAGTTAGGAGTCCTAAACTTAGGACTACTAAATTGAGAAAAATCCTAATTTTAAGACTTTCGGTATTCGCAGAAGGCATTTAGGAGTCCTAAAGTTAGGAGTCCTAACTATACTACTACTAAACTGAGAAAAATCCTAATTTTAAGACTTTCGGTATTCACAGAAGGCATTTAGGAGTCCTAAAGTTAGGACTCCTAACTTCTGTGAATACCGAAATGAGTAAGTGCCTTCTGTAATACCAAAATGAGTAAGTGCCTTCTGTGAATACCAAAATGGTAGTAAGTTTAGGATTTTGTCTTAAGTTAGTTCTGTGAATCGGGCCCATGGTGTTTTAGCGTTCCCGGAACATGGTTCATTTAATTTGGCCGTGTTGAGAAATTTACGGGAAAAGATGATGTGTCTAGAGCCTAGACCAAGGCCGACACAGTTCGAGGCGTTGGTGGAATGGGAAGATGAGGTGCATGAGCGAGAAAAGCAGAGGAGTGGAGGCAATTACAGGTACCTTTTTGGGAGGAAATATGATCGTGAAACTCATCATGATCGAATGAGGAGATGGCGAGATGCTAGTATGTCAGAGGGATTATATCCTATGAGGACAGTTGAAGAAACGGAAGGAAGGAAGGGTACAGAAAAGGTGCCTGATGCAGAAATGAGAAGGTATGGGGCTAATGATTATGAGGATGAGGTCTTGGATGACATGATTTACAAGAGACCACCTCCATATAGACCGGAACCAGAAGAGAGCACGCCAGTTGCAACTCCAATAAGAGATACTTTGCGAATTGTTAAAACTGAGGTTGTGACACCTGATCTGAAAAGTGGTAGCTCTTTCACGGAAAGGGGAAAAGAGAGAGAGCGAGAGAGAGAGAATCGAGTCAGTGATGAAAAAACAAGAGAATTAGCCAGAACCACATCTGAGCTGACTGAGAAGATAAGAGAGCTGACGAAAAATCTAGAAGCTGTTACAGTGCCTGTAACAATAGGTCCGGTTGTGCCTATTTTTGATAAAGAAAGAATGGGTGAAAATGGTTTGACAGTTCCCTATGTTGGAAATGGTTTGGTTGGTTCTTGCACTTTGGAGGAATCAAGAATGAGGACTGGTGAAAATAATTTGAGACAGTTGAGACATGACACATGTAGTGGAGGTTTAGATGTACAGCCTAATTCAGGATTGAACACTGGTTGTTTAGGAGGATCAATTTTGGAACCACAGAGGATGACGGAACAAGTGGGTGCAGTGAAAAAGTCTACAGAAAAAACAGCTGAAGATTTGAATGATTGGTTGAAAGTTCTTCAAAAGAAGGATAAAGATTCACAGGCAATTGATGTAGCCAGGTTGCGCATAGAATTGGAGGAGCTTATTGCAGGAACAATTCCTACAGAAATATTAAAAAACCATCATGATGGAGAGTTGTTATTTATGTGCAAGAGTATCACCTGGAGGGCTAAGAGTACACATGACAGGTTAAAAGCAATAGCGAGTGAGCAAGGAGTTGACATGGATAAGGTAAAAACTTTGCAGAAGCCTTACAGGGTGGATTTCACTGACAAGGATATTGAAAATCTAAATGGTGTTGGTAGAACAGGGCAGATTAAGGAAATGGTTGCCTTATTGCGAAAATGGGGTGATGTAGAAAAATGGAAGGATAGGTGGTACAAGAAAAGGGAAGATTCGGTGGACAGGACTTACTCAGCTTTTCCCATCAGAGAAAAAGAAAAAACAGTGGATGCTTATCCTATGAGAGAGATTCCTGGAGGAGGATATGTACATGTCCCATGGACTAGACAGGATATTTTGTCATTTACGAATGATTTTCCTCGACTGAGAGAAAAGCCCGTCGAGTGGTATAGGCAGGTAGACAGGTTTGTGAAATTGTCAAAAGTGCTGTGGATTGACCTGAATAGTCTGTTTGATATAATTGTTCCAGCAGACTTGTGGGCAGAGTGTAAAATAGTTGTAGATTGGCCTGCAAAAGAGTATCCAAGAGATCCGAAAACAGGAGCACCAGATCCAGAGGTAATGAAGAAGTACGAACAGGTTATTGTGTTCCTGAAAAATAAGGTACCCCCGAAAGAGACAGATTGGGTTAAGATAGATCGAACACATCAGGAAGCGAAAGAATCAGTTCATGCTTTTTACGAAAGGCTGATACTGGCTTTTAAACAGTTCAGTGGAGATGAACACCTGGGTGACAAGGATTTGAGTCATTTTGTATACAGATTTGTATATGGCTTGAGACCTGAAATCAGTGAAAGAATACGTGAGCATACAGTTGATTGGCAGAGTAAAAAGATTGATGAAATCTTGAGACATGCAAAGTACTTCAGTGATGAGATTGAGGCAAAACAGAGAAAGCTGAAAGAGAAAGCAATGTGGGCACAGGTGAAGGTTGCTGAAAGACAAGAAGCACAGATGGTGGAACAAGCAAATAATCCAGGAAATAGGCCCAGATATGCAGGAAAAGGAAAGGGAAATTTAGAGGAGGCCAAGAAGAAGTTCCCTTGTCACAACTGTGGACAATTGGGGCATTGGAGATCCGAGTGTACCAATCCACCATTAGTGAGTAATGAGAATAAACCCTTAAATCAACAGGTGCAGAACGACGGGTGTAATTAACAGCAGCAACAGCAGAAGGTTGTCAGACTGCAGAGCCAAGAGCCGAAACCGCCCTTGCCGCAGAATAGAGGGTCCCAAAAGTATAACCAGGACTCAGGATTCTACAATGATGAGCAGGTAAACAAACCGAGACGTTCTAACCTGGTACAGCAGTACTGGTTAAAGAATGAGGGGAGTGAGTCTGAAGGGGACTATTGACGGTGCCGAAGAGAGGAGGAAGAGTGCATACTTGGTGCAACTCTAGAGATAGACCAGGCAGGACCATTTGTAGATGGGAAAATAAATGGGGAGAGTGTTACTTTTTTGGTAGACACAGGAGCGACGAGATCAACTGTCAGGTCAGCAGATATTAGAAATCTTCCTCTCTCGGACGAAGCAATCCAAGTGGTTGGTGTAGCCAATACACAGATTAAGACTCGTCTTACTGAACCAGTAAGGGTAAGAATAGGGAAATTTTCGGATATGCACAGGTTTGTAGTCTGTGACACTAGTCCAGTGAACTTATTAGGTAGGGACCTATTGTGCAAGATGAACTGTAGAATTTTCTGTACTCCAGATGGAATAGCTTTTGAGACACCAGATGAGGATGTTTTGTACCGGATGACTCTGGACAATAGAGAGAGTGAGATTGTTGGTACATATGCTGTGTTTAATCCAGATGATTTGCCTCAGGAGTTGAGACATACAGTAAAAACAGCGGTTTGGGATTTTACTGGAGAAGATGTGGGGTTGATGAATAATGTTGATCCAGTGAAGATTTCAGTGAAAGAGGGGATTGTTTATCCTAATATTCCTCAGTACAGATTGACACCGGAGATAATTGAGGGGATAACTCCTATAATTGACAAGATGATTCAACAGGGTGTTTTGAGAGAGATACTAAGTAGCCCGTGTAATTCACCGATAATGGGGCTAAAGAAACCTAATGGAAAGTTCAGGATTGTACAAGATTTGAGAAAGGTTAACAAAATTGTGGTGGCATGTTGTCCCATTGTGCCAAATCCGTCAGTGATTTTGTATCAGATTCCTCATGATGCTGAGTGGTACACAGTGATTGATTTGTGTCATGCTTTCTTTTCAATTCCATTGCATCATGATAGCCAGCCGATTTTTGCATTTCGGTTTGGACAGCGTATTTTAGCATGGTGTCGTATCCCACAGGGGTATACAGAGAGTCCATCGATATTCAATCAGTTATTGAAAAAAATCTTTAGAGAGTTTGATCATGCCTGAAAGCTCAGTACTAGTACAGTACATCGATGACCTACTTGTGGCATCGAAGACACGTGAAGCTTGTGAAGTAGATACCATAGTGTAGAGATCTCCAGCCAGGAGATGTCATGGACTGTTACCTAGTTACTTGTAGAATGACATGGGGAAGATTCTAAGTGGGGACAGTTGAAGAGAGCCATTGGATGTATGAGAAGTTGCTCTCTGCTGGGATGCTGTACCATTAATAAATCTACAAGAAAACCTTAAAGAAACCTGTGAAGGCTCTTCTTTTCCTGAATCATCTAGCAGATGGAGGGTTAAAGGTATCTCCAGCCAAATTGCAATTTTGCAAGAAAGAGGTGCATTATCTTGGACACAATATTGAAAAAGGTCTGAGAAAGGTGACCGATGACAGGATCAAAATTATCAGAGGAATGAGAGCCCCGATGACCCAGAGAGAAGTGAGGATGTTTCTGGGGATGGTGGGTTATTGTCGTCAGTGGATAAGTAATTTCTCCCTGATAGCAAAGCCACTGATTAAATTGACTAAAAGTGAGGTGAGAGACCCATTGGAATTGGATGCAGAACAAATGGCTGCATTTGTAGAGTTAAAGAGCAGAATGTGTGAAGCCCCTGCTTTGGGAATGCCAGACTATGAGAAAGAGTTTGAGTTGTACTGCAGTGAGAGAAATGGATGTGCACTTTCAGTGTTAATTCAGAAACATGGACAACTGAGAAGACCGATTGCGTACTTCTCATCGACACTTGACCCCGTAGCAGTGGGTTTGCCAGGTTGTCTGAAAGCAGTAGCTGCTACATGCAGAAGCTTGGAACAAAGTGAGGGTATAATAATGGGATATCCTGTACAGGTATTCGTGCCTCATGATGTGGCTATTCTTTTGACAAGAAGCAGAACTCAGTACATGTCACATAGTCGGTTGACTAAATATGAAAAAATCATTTTGGGAGCATCAAATGTGACTCTTGAAAGATGTGTGAATGTGAATCCAGCGACACTGTTGCCTGATGCTGAAAATGTGAATGTGGGAGATGATGTTGATCATGATTGTTTGGATGTGCTTGACTACTGCACAAAACCAAGACCAGACATAAGAGATTTACCACTACCTGAGAGTGATCATGTGCTGTTTGTGGATGGATCATGTCTGAGAACTGATGATGGTGTGCTGAGTGCAGCATATGTGGTGTGCAAGGTTTCAGAAGTTATGGAAGCTTCGCCATTGAAAGGAGTAAGATCTGCTCAAGTGGCTGAATTGGTGGCTTTGACAAAAGCTTGTAAAATTGGGAAGAATCTGAGAGTGACTGTGATGACTGATAGTCAGTATGGATTTGGAGTTGTTCATGATTTTGGCCAACTTTGGCTACAGAGAGGTTTCTTGACGTCGAGTGGGACTCCAATAAAGAATGCTGAAGTGATTGGGAAGTTGCTTGAGGCGATACAGCTGCCTAAAGAATTAGCAGTTGTGAAGTGTGCTGCTCATGGACAAGGAGATGATTTTGTTACTCTTGGTAATCGTTTTGCCAATGACATAGCACAGTATTGTGCAAAGAACAATCATTCGATTAATAGGGCACGAGAAAGGGAAATGTCTTTTTGTTCTGTGATGTTTACTAATGTCCTAGAAACGTGGGATGAAGTGAAACAGTTGCAGGATGAGGCAGGAGATGAGGAAATGAGAGATTGGATCAAGGCAGGTTGTGCCCCAAGAGAGACAGATCATGTTTGGATCTATAGAGATGGAAGACCAGTCATGCCAAATTCCATGCTGTCGACAATGGCAAGAATGTATCATGGCCAGGGACATCTGGGGAGGGATGCGATGATTAGGTCATTCAAACAAACCTGGTACAATGCAAAGTTCAGGCTAATTGCAGAAAGCATCTGTCAAAGATGTTTGATTTGTCAGCAGTTCAATACTGGAAAGAAACCAGTGGTGAGTCTAGGAACAATAGGCAGAGAAGGAGGTCCTTTTACCAGAATGCAAATAGATTTTATTGAAATGCCCCAAGTGAACAGATTGAGGTATGTTCTAGTGGTAGTCTGTTTGTTGTAGATGGGTGGAGGCCTATCCGACTAGGAGAAATGATGGAATAACAGTTGCAAAGTTACTGTTAAGAGAGTTGATTCCTAGGTACGGGTTCCCAGTGACAATTGAGTCTGACAGAGGTGGACACTTCTACAATGAGCTCATGGGTTTAATTTGTGAAGCATTGAGCATACAGCAGAAGCTACATTGTGCATACAGACCAGAGGCTTCTGGCGTCGTTGAACAGATGAATGGCACAATAAAAAACCGAATTGGTAATATGTGTTTAGCCACTGGAATGAAATGGCCTGATGTCTTGCCTCTAGTGCTGATGACTATTAGGTCTACTCCAGATAGAACCACAGGTTTGAGTCCACACAAAATTTTAATGGGACGTGCAATGAGACATGCATTTGTGCCTGTCAACAAGTTGATGACAATAACTGATGACATGATTTTGGATTACTGTAAAGGCCTGGCTGACGCAGTTCATTCTGTGTTTCACCAGGTTGGAGAAGACGCTACCACACTTGAGAAGAAGCAAGCTCATGATCTGAGTCCAGGAGACTGGGTGAGGATTAAAGTACACAGAAGAAGAAATTGCTTGGTTCCAAGGTGGGGAAGGCCAAGACAAGTTATTCTGACTACGACAACTGCAGTGAAGTGCGCCGGTGTGAAGAACTGGGTGCATGCGAGTCATACTCTGAGAGTTCTAAATCCAAAAGATGGGACTGGTAAAGAGTATTTCGAAGAATCAGATTCCAGTGATGATGAAGATACTGAAACAGTGAGAAGAAAAAAGAATCCTGAAAGGGGTGAAGGAGAAAGAGAGTCAGGTGATTTTTTTTTTTTTACCAGAAGAAGTTTCAAGAGCTTCAAGGGAAACATTGAGAGTCTCAGAAGAGAGATCAGATTCTGTAAGAGTGCCTGAAGTTCCAACGAACAGTGGAGAAGAAAGAGGAGAAGAGAATAATTCCACAGGGACTACACCTGAGTCAAATGAAGAAGTTGAAAATCCACTTGAGATTACACCTGAAGAAGCAGGGTCAGTAGAAGATAGAGAGGGACAGATTGCGGAAGACCCCCGAGGAGGTGTAGGGATCACTTCTGATAAGCTAGGTGAAGGGACAAGTAGACAGCAAGAAGACCCGAGGAGGGACAGAATTAGGGAAATCTCAATCAGTGGTAGAAAAGACTGTGGAGCGAAAGAAAATTGTTGAAGAGCAAGAGGCAGCAAATGAAACAGAATCAGATGAGAGTGAAAATGAGAAATCAGAGGGTCGAGTTCTGAGAAAGAGAACCTGGATTGGAGAAAGGAATAATAAAGAAGTGAGACCAAAAAGGAGCGTAAGAGGAGACCTTTGGCCTAACAGGATAAAAAGGCTGAGGTATCGACTGACACGAGTGAATTCATCAAAAGCTGAACAAGTGAACGAGGTGTCGAGTCAAAATCAAGCGAAGGAAGAGGAACAAAAGAAATCAAAAGAACCAGAGGAGATCAAAAGAATCAGAAAACCCAACCAAAAGTACAGGTCACCGGAATGGACTTATGTGGCATTGCCTGAAGGAGAAGAAGAAGAGGCAGAGAGTAAAGTCAATCCGGAGGGGATCTTGAGAAAAGTGGTTGAGGAGAAATCTGTTGGAATCCTGAAAGTTATCCTGACTGACATTGGAGAAGAGTCGGATGCACAGGATGTTGTTGAAGATTTGATACAATTTGATGTTGCTGAAGAAGAAGTGAAAAGTGATGAAAATCCAAATTGAGTGAACTGAAGGAGTCACTTGGAGAAGAGTGAAAAGGAAAAAACCTGAAATTAGCTGTTTGAAATAATCTAGAGTTTTAGAAACTCAGTAGTGGAGTAGAAGAGGCTAAGTCAAAAGACACTGCCAAAGTAGTAAAATGGCTAACACAGAAAATAATCAAAGTAGATGTGCCTTCTTGAGAAGATGGTGTAGAATGTGCTGCTGCTGTACTGGATTATTAATGCTATTATGGGGTGTATTAGCTTTATTAGTTACCTTTAGGGTTACAATAGACACCTTTGGAATACATCCTGAAAATGTGACTAATGTAGAGAAGAGTGCACAAAAGGTAGTTCCAACTAGAATTAGTAACATTTAACATACATAAAGATAGGTCAATTAATGATTTTTCTAGCAATGTTTTTTCAAAGTTGTTGTATGAATATGTGAGGACAATGGAAGTTAGGGACTGCTACGTCTGTATGCAGTTACCTGCATCCGTTTCAGAAGGTGTTACTCATCACCATTTACCAGCTACGTATGGGATTTCATGTAGTGTGTTAAGTAGTGTTTTTTATTTGTTAGGGAGAATAGATTATAAGATGTCTAACAAAGATAACATTTTTCGGGCAATTGCCTATGGATAAAAAGCTGAATCCAGCTAAAGAAGCTAACATTTTTGGTGAGATTTTTATTGAAAAAGAAGAATTAACATTAGATTACATTTTTAGAAACAATTTAACTTGCAGTTTAAAAGAAGAGGAGAAGGCTTTCCTAAACATGGTAGAGGAAAGGAGAATGAGCATGCATGAGAAGGTAGGGAAATATAAAGTGAGTAAGACAATTTGGGATATTGAGATGGGAAAGGAATTGAAGAATGGGGCCAGTCCAACTTTGGCTTTAGATGCACCACAGAAGGGTAAACTATGCATTACCAGAAAGAGATCCCAATATGATACTTATTTTGTTGGGACTAGTGAGTGTCATGATACATACTTCATTGCAACAGGATGGGGTTTTAAAGGTGGAGAAGATCCAGTTTTCCCGGGAGTGTATTATGTTTGTGGGAACAAGGCTTATTACAAGTTGCCTGCCCATTGGTATGGCACATGTTATGTTGGCCTGGTTTTTCCAAAGATTTTCCATATAGATAGGATAGAAGATGTAGATCACATTAATCTACTAACACGCTTTAAGAGAGAAACTTGGTCGGAAATTGTGGGTGATATCTTTGGAGCTTTAATTCCAGCAGTGGGAATTTCTTTAAATGCATATGGAATTCGGAAACTGTCAACAGTGGTGGATCGCTTATCGACAAGTACCGCTGGAGGGTTTCTTTTGGTAAACACGGAGATGATTGCCGTACGTGCCATGTCTATGCAAAATCGACTTGCCCTTGATATTCTATTGGCCAAGGAGGGTGGAGTCTGTGGAATGCTGAAAGTTCAACATTGTTGCACTTACATTCCTGATGAAAGCAGAGATCTAAAAGTCTATATCAAAAATATTACTGATTTGCATGAAGAATTAGTACCACTGGAAGCTGAAAGTATCTGGACTAAAATAGCTAATAAGATAGTTGCTGTTAAGAGTTTTATTGCTAAAATAGGTAGTACCATTATTGGTAAAATATTATTTCCTTTGACATGTGTGATTGTTGCTTTATTGATACTAAGATTGTTGTGTTTGTGTTGTAAAAACAGGGGAGGGAAAAAGAGGAAAATTGGGCAAAATACTGCAAAGAAACAAAAGAGGTCAAAGAGAGACCCACAAGAAATAGAATTAGAAGAAATGAGGGAGAGTGTTTATTTGGAGACGAAGAGAGATGATGTGAGAGAGTCTGGTGTTTAATGTTGTGTCATAAAAGACATTTTCAATTTCTCCTAAAAATTGGGACTACATTTTTTTTTTTAGTTAGTTTTTGTGGTGATAATATATCACCAAAGGGGGGATTGCTGGAGCAGAGTTTTCTGTTGAAAATTTATCGAGTTTTAAGCTCCAGTTTCGTTGATATGTTATGTTTAAAATTACTAATTTGTAATCATTAATTATTTGTTTTGTTGAAAGTCTAAAATAATCAACATTACTAATGAGAGAAACTACACGTGGGGATGCATATATGTTGCTTAATAATAATGTGCAATTTTATTAAATGAGTGTCGCAAAAGTGTTATTTGTTTTGAGTTTGCACTTTTAAAATAACGTGTGCTAATGCTTCTTTGTGTTGCAGACGGCTAGGTAATTACATACACATAAGTGTATTAGAGGGGATTAACACTGTATAATCATTATGATGTGGTAACGTTGTTTTGTGTTTCTTTTAATTAAGATGGTCCGTTTTGGCCTAAACAAAGATGGCTGCTATTTACAGCCTGCGCTCGAGTGATTGAGATGTGACGAGAGGCCTTGCTGAACATGGTTGAAAGTTACCTGACCACAGCCTCTGTCTGATTTAAAAGTTTCCGTGAGGACAGCAGCTCTGGGCATGATTCCAATTGTCCTTGGAGAAGAATAAAGCCACAATGAACAATGATAAATCTGCGGTGGCTCTGCTATGGCACCAAGGAAGAGCATTTATAACTGTATCACTTGCAAACTCGAGTTTCCTTCTTCCGTGTTTTTATTTTTGTGATTTTTCCTGAGCGGAGGTTTTCTAAATGTTACCAAGTGACATCCTTTCCTGCTCGCTCTGCTCAGCGGCTCAACGGATATTCAAAGTTTGTTTGTAACTTTATTTTTTGTTATTTTTGTTATAAATATACTAGACTAGAGAGGGTCCGTGTTCTTTGCGGTCATTGCGTTTTGGATTTCGGAGGCTACTTCTTCCTGAACCTATGCTGAGGACGGCAGCTCGAGAGACTTTACCGAGAGACCTGTCCTGACCCATTTAGCTAGAATAGGTAACTATGAGAATAATGATTTGCTATTGATTGACTTTCATTTGAACTAATTTAGATAAACAACCATTTGTTTGAATTCTAGTGTCGGGTGGTTATTTCTTTGTCATTTATTTATTGAGTTTTAAATGTTTTCCCTATGCTAAAATCATGACTCAAGACAATGTCTTTATGGTCGCATTGACCTCGTTCTAGATGCAGATTGGTTTAGGTTTCTCTCCTATATTCAGTGTGGATAGAGTAATAGTATGAATTTCAGTGTGATGGGCCCTAGCGTATGATGTGTGTATGTGCGTGCGACTGTGGATTTACTCTGTCCGTGGAAGCAGGGAGATTTTATATGCGCCGATCTGCAGCACATACACATCGGTATGTAGCTTTACAAAATACTCATTGACTTCATGATAGATGTGAGATTTAACAATGAAATCCTGGAAAAAAATACTTTTTGCTAGAGTTTTTAAACTGTCCTACCCTAATGCTCAATCCTCTTATGGGAGAATAGTACAATTGTTTGAATCATATGCATCATATTGTGAAAACCAAGGGGCATATTATCAAGCACGGCATAAAAATTATCGCCGCTTTAGCGGCAGAAAACTGACGCTAAAGCGGCGATAATGGACTTGATAATATGCCCTGGAGAATTCCCATAGAAGCCCATGTTCTGGTGTCAACCTGGGCTTCTATGGGAATTCTCTGCGGCATATTATCAAGCCCATCATCGCCGCTTTAGCGGCAGTTTTCTGTCGCCAGAGCGGCGATAATTTTAACGCCGTGCTTGATAAAATGCCCCCAAGTTACTTCCGTTAGCCATGTAGTGTATGCTCACCACCACCCTAGCCTTTCGATCAACTGACGACGGTAAACTGCATGTCTTTCTGCTTCTGAAGGTAACAAGCATTGACAAAGCAAATATGTAATGGCAGTGAAACCTCTTGGCTTTTAAAAAATGCTTTTTTGTGTTAGATGGCTGTGGTGCATATGTGCACTTCCATGATGCCCATCTTTTGACTGGGTTTGTTAAAACATTACAGATTAATTCAAAGATGACTGCCATGTATGTGCACCCATTCAGAGCGGCCATCTTTGGAAGCATGTCTAGTATTTTGGGAAACCCATGTAAAGATGACCACAGTGTAGGAATGCACAGAAGCCATACTTGAATGCATCTAATCGGTGTGTATTATTTTAAGAACAACACTCAAAGACACTCACCAGGGATGCAAGTGCATTAATGTTTGCATGCCCATCCACGGCAACCATCTTTGAATATATCTGTAACATGTTTACAAAGTCATTCATACGTAGCTGAGGTGGATTTATGTGCATCTGCAGAGGCCATATTCGAATGGGCTTGCTGAAATAATACGTTAAGAAACATGTAAATCAAGCAGGAAGGGATGAGTTAAAGGGCAACAAGGTGAGAGAGGTGGAGGAGCAACAAAGGAGGAGAAGGGGTGTCTGGAGTATCAAAACAAGTGAGTGTGATGAGGACGGACGGAGAAGTAACAGATGAGCTGAGTAAGGGGGCGGAAGCAATGCAGAAATTAAGTAGGACTGGAAGCAAAGTAAAGAGGAAAGTAGCACACAAGAGTAAGAGAAAGAAAACACATGAACTCCCCTGCAGTGCTGAAAGGTAAAGATAAAAAATAATGTTCTGATTCAAGCTTCGTCAGCAGTGGAGGACCCCAAGTCAACCAATCAGAGCACTGTAAGGCTGAAGTGCTCCTGAGCAGGACAAACACAAGAGTAGGGAAAACGCACATTGAATCAAGAATGCCTTCCAATCCTGACCAAGGAACTACCCAAAACTCACTCTATGCTAAAACTGTCTGTAGCTGGGACCTAAAAAGTAGGAACTTGTATTAGAACCTGATGGCAAAGGGTGCCCCTGATAGGAAAAGATTTTGATTAGTCATTTAGTTGCTTGCATTCCATCTTGGAAACCAGAGATTTCATCCTGCCTTAGAGTTTTGACGACTCATTTTGTTAATCTGGGAAATAACAATACTGTCTGGTTTACATGTTCCCTCTGACTTCCTACAACATACTGTTGGTTTCCGTAATCTGCGTTAAATCATATTTCTCCTGCTCCCAAATCTGTTATGTGTGCAGACAGGGATATCTTACGTATTTTGGGGGCCCTGGGCCAAACGAATTTTGGGGGCCCCTTTTTTGAACAGCATTAAATTTATGAACCAGTTTCAGCTCTTTCATGTCCTCTGTGGCCAGGTCACTGACAGTGGACAGACACACAGGTCTAAATTCTAAATGTGTTTGCATCTAATATTCAGGGATCACGAGTGTTTTCCTGCAAATAATCTCTGTGACACCCTCCCATTTCACATAGGTGACGTCCTGTTTTGATCTAGAATAACTTCTTTAAGGATGTTGCATTATTTAAAAACAAAACATTTATCTGCAACATGTCTGTAATGGACTCTCACACTTCACCCACATTAAAAATAAATGAAGGGAAAACGGTATTTAAAACAATATGTTTGAGAATTGTTTAAGATCATCAGGGCAAGACTCTCTGTAGGACAGAACTCTCTTTATCAGGGGGCCCCCTTAAAGGCTGGGGCCCTGGGCCAGAGCCCACTTTGCTCATGCCTTAAAACGTCTCTGTGTGCAGATAGGATGCTGTTGCTACAATGAAAATGTTCTCTTTAAAAATGCTGGTTGGAAGCCTAGGTTCTTAGTATATTAAATATCTAAAATTCAACATGAGAGACACTATCAAAGGCAGAGAGCATTGTAATAAAGGACTACAAAGTATGGCTGTGCTTTTGTGGCTAAAGAATAAAACAACATATTTTACTTATATTTATGGAACAGTTTCGGGTTAGAAGGAGGGAGAAAGAGAAGGAACACAATGCCTTCAAATTCCTCGCTAGAAGGAGACATCATTTTCTCATGGGAAATCCTCCAGGCCAAAGCCAACCTTTGTAAAAGAGTATACAGTGCAAGTCTGCAGACGATTAAAAAATAATGTTTTGTTGAACTATTTATTTTAGCTATAATTAAAAGGTACAAGTGAGCTATGCCATTGCTGTTTAGCCAATGTAGTGCAGTGCCTCATACCTCCCACCATCATATAGTAAAGTCATCAATGTAAAGTCTGCATACTTCCTCACAACAGCTTATTCCCATATCCTTCTCTTCAATAGCCCCATTACCTGCTGAGTTGTGCTGGTGGTAGGTGATCATCTCTGGAATGGTGCTGAAGAGGTACTTCTCTGCCAGGTAGTACTGGCCCTGTGATGTCTCGCACACAACATAATGGCGTATTAAACCCTGGGGTTCCCTGAAAATCATAAAAGGATGTCAACTGTAGGGAAAACGTCTCTTTGTCCACTTTTAATGTCATGGTAATTAGAAACTCTTACTCTCATTCTGTTTTTGCATTACATTCTTGTCACCTGGCAACATGTCATCAATGCAAACATTAAGGGACATGAAAATATGCAGGGGATACTTCACAAACTTCTTACAGGTCAATGGAGAACTGTGAGATCACAGTAACATGGCAAGTGTACCCTGGAGCAGGTGCTCTTCTGCATGCATCTCTCAGCATACAGTGGTCCCTCGAAGCTCAGGTTTGAGTCCCAAGAGGGAACTCAGTCTCCTGAGTTCATCCAAATAGGTAAGAATATGTTTTAAGTGTAGCTAGGTACAAAACGTTGCAGTATTCCAGCCTTAAAGCCTAACTCTGCGATAACTAAAGCTAACGCATCCAATTAGTATCACTTGATCCTTGTTTCTACAACAATAAGTCCATTAACATGCTGCATGTGCCTAGTTGGGTCAAGCCTATACTGTGCTATGGTTAATGTGCACATGTGAGCAATGTATGCCCAAGGAATGTAATTTCAATACTGAGTGGGGTTTTTATGACAGAACAATGCAGGGAAATACTTCACATGCATTTTTTTACCCTTCATTTCTTTAGAATGCATATGCTTTTACAACATATGCCATTACCACGCATTGTTTATATATAGCCCACCACAACTCCCAACTTACATTAAATGCGTGGTAAAGGCATGACGTTGTAAAGAATATACATGGTAAAAAATGCGTGGTGAAGGCACAGCGTGGTAAAAACCTCTTTGTAAAGGCTGTTTCCACTGAGTGGTAGCCAGCCAAAGAAATATAATTTTCATAAATGTTTGTCATTTGTAAGTGGCTATTTTCCAGGTTAAAACCAATGTGCTTGGACTTAAACGTGACTCCTAAATAACACTCCTCATATCAACTAACCCCATGCACGGTAAACATCACTCATCTGTATCCTGTCATGCCTCATTCTTTTTTTTTCGGAAAAACAGTTTTATTGAGCAAACAGAAGGCTGAAGCCACAGTTTTATATTATGACATCCAAATGTTTTGGCCAATTTCCTTGGTGAATTTTAGTATAACCCACCCCTGAAGCACATAGGTAAACACAGGAGGGGTGACCGTCCTGGGAACTACATCTCTCAGAGGAGGCTGTTTGTTTTGTGCTGTTTGTCGTTCCCTATGCGGGGTACAGACCCCTAATGCCACTGGGACAGAAGCATTTTGAGAAGCATTATAGGATAGGCATGAAAGGAGAAGAAAAAGAAGTATTCAAGATTAATCTCTTCAGTAAGGAAACACAGCTTTTTGCAGATGCCCACATCGCCCCCACTTTTTGCCCCCATTTGAACAACTAGATGATGGTTTTCCACTCTGACAGTGCACTGGAGTCTGCTAACCAGGACCCAGTGCTCTTTACCCAAAATTGTTATTTGTTAGTTGGTAATCCCAATTGGCAAAGACTCTACCCCCAAGAAGTCCCTGGTATATGGTACTAGCGGTACCCTGGGCATGGTTGGTAAAGGGGTCTTCAGGGCTTGCAGCATGGTTTGTGCCACCCTGAGTGACCCAAAGAAACAACTGACAGCAGCCTTGACATTGCAGACTGTAGGAGCAGTGCAAACTGCTCGAACTCGACTTTGCCTTTACCATGTAAGGCAAAGTAAATGTACTATATTTGATACATGCCAGTCACCCCTAAGGAAAGCCTCCTAAAGCCCAGGTGTTAGGGTACATTATAGCAAGGGTGTGGACATCTAAGTGCAAGTGTCAATGACTGTATAGTGTCCTCTACCATTAAAGGACACTAAAATGATAGATGGTCCGTAGGATAACATGGCTGGCACACGAGCTAGCCCGAGGCTGGCACCTCCATCAAGGTACTATCCAAATATGTCATGTTTGGTATCAAACAACGTGCCTTCTCATCCCTGACAAGAATCTTGTGTTGAGGACGATGAGACGTACCTAGGTTGGTGACTACCTTAAAAGTTGCCCACCTGGTTGCCCCGGCTTCTCTGTGCACTGGTTGGCAAGCCTGCGATTCTTGCATTTGCTGCCGCCAAGACAGGATTCTGACCTTCTGCCAGGCAGTGTGATCATTCCTAGGAGTCAGGAACAAAGGCCTGGGCCGAAAGGAGGTGACACCTTCCTCCTCCCAAGCAGGCTAGTTAAGTGGCACATCAATGCGGTGAGCTTCAAAGGCTGCACCACCTCTGATATGCATCAGGGCTGACTCCCAGAGGAAGAAACAGGCCTACCCCTACCCCAGGAACATTTGCATCCGGACAGATGGGAAATTAGTTAGTCAAGGAGGTGTACACCCCCAGAAGGCTATCCACACCTCCAGGGTGAGCAGCCTAGTCTGTACATTAAAATTAGATTCCTGCAATCTTTAGGAGTGTCAAAATAGAGGGTTCTGGGTAGAAAAGGTGACCCACACCCACAGATATCATCACCTCGGGGGTGAATAAGCTGCATGAACTAACAGCCCATTGGCTACTTTCTTCCACATGCCCAACTCCCCTAAATCTAGGATTTAAGGGACACCTCTGACAACCAGAGCCTCTGTTCTGATCCAATTGGCACCAAAAAGGACACAGAAGAGACCTGTGTCATCGACAACAGTAACTTGCACAAACAAAGAGAACGATACTCTGGACCTGTGGCAACCCTTCTTGGAACTCTATGAATGAGGCTCGTCCTAGGCTAGGGGTTGGTTCCCCCAGACTGACCCCTAAGAGACCCAGAAGAAAACTCAGACTCCCTTGGACTAGTGGGACTAGTCCCCTGCAAACTGCATATAAAACGATGCTCAAGAACCAAAGAATCACTGAATATCGGGTCCTCTGAGGGATCAGCCTAATCCAGATGGACTGGTGCATTGTGGGAACTGTCCAGCCTTCCACAAAGTTTTAATCTGCTACCATCTTTCCCTGGACCTTCAGACGTCTAAAAAGTTACCAGCAGAGCTTACCACTGTCAAGGCTTGTTGGTCTCCAGTCCGGTAACTGACCCCTTAACTCGAGACGCAGCATCAAGAGGACATTCCACAATTCCTGCGACCGACATTGGCAAGGACTCCCGCTCTTGTGTTTTTGCATCTTTATTTCAGCAGTACCGTGTAAAGCGGTAAAAGCAGCTGATTGGTGAAGCAGACCTCAATGCCAAGCAAGTGGTCAGTTAAATACTGCAAAATATATTTAAAGCGTTTATGCTGATCACTCAAATCATACATAATTTTTTTCATAGTTATACTGTTGTAAAGTTTGGCATCCCACCTAGTTAGCGTAGGAGGATCCAATTCCTTCCAGTCTGCTGAAATTAACTGGTTGACAGCTGCTTGGCATCTGGTATTAAATGATTTACCATTGTCCTTGTCCTTTAATGCATGTGTTTTGCCTTTGTCTTCCAGAGGCTAAGTAAGCCTACATCTTAGTATTTTGTACAAGGTACATATACATTGCTTAATTTTGCTGAGAATCTCCTTCTAGAAATGTCTGTTTGATGCATGACCACGAATATTAGACAATACAAGATATGCTATTCCCACGCATGCCTCTACCACTCATTCAATACTTTGTGTTCACCTTTAAGACGAGTTGCATCCTATTGTGGTTCACAACCACGTATTTTTGCTGTAATATATATATATATATATATATCAATTCCTCCTTTCGCAACACCAGCCGGTGTTGCTGCAAGACACGGACACAGGTATGCTGGTACAAGTATTTTGCTCAGTTTATTTCCACTCAAACTTCAATCCGGTTCTGACGCGTTTCGACCGACACAGCGGTCTTGATCACATGGTTTACACGAACAGAACGTGGTGCTTTTAAATCAACTGTGTGACTCCTTACGTATAGACATGAAAAAAATACTTTACGTATAGGCATAGAAAAAATACTATCGCTTTGTTGAGATTCTCTCTCATAGGAATATACCACCTTTAAGACGAGTTGCATCCTATTGTGGTTCACAACCACGTATTTTTGCTGTAATATATATATATATATATATATATATATATATATATATATATATATATATATATATATATATATATATATATATATATATATCTACTGGCGGTCGCCAGTAGATAGTTAGAGTTAGGACCGAGTTTCCATAGGAAATCTCAAAATTCTATTTTGAATAACTTTGGCGCCGATTGGCGAATCCTCGCGAAATTTTCAAAACTAATGGGGCGCTCCGTTCAGCTCCTACCCTAAAAGTGTCGGGGTGATTCGTCAAGCGGGGGCCGAGAAAAAGGGGGGTCCCAAAACACGTTTTCCCCATGCATTTTTCCATAGGGACTTTAGTCGCAGCTACAGCCCGAACGGCTGAACAGAATTATGTGAAATTTGGCAGAGAGGTAGCCATAAGGTCAAAGAAGTGCCTTTTGCAGGTTTGGTGTAAATCTGTTCAGTATTTACAGAGAAAATAGCATTTAAATCAATATATATATCTGTATGTGCGCAGGGTGCGCGCACTCGGCCGTGCGCGAGCGCACTTCTGATTGGTTGTAAGAAAACATTCGACTCGGTGGAAATCAGGAAGCGGCGGCCGCCATTTTGTCTGTCGCATTTTGAGCGGCGGCTGGAGGTGTCGCTGTGGTTCATCATGAGAGCTGCCAGAACTGCGGGGAGATAGGCAACAGGAGCCGCGCAGGGGCATGTCTAGCGCGGAGAAGCCCAGCGCTGCCAGCACGGCCCGCTGAGAAGTCCGAGACGTGAAGGAGGGACTGGCGTGCGACACCTCAGCTACTGGGCGGGAGCTGACCTGGCCCGGGTAGTGCCATGTCCCGCCGCCCGTACTGTCCGCGGCACGCATTACACCCGTGGGCACCATGGAGCGGACACTTTCCCCCCTGGCAGCGAAGAACGGCGGCAGCAGCTCCTCATCCTCGCCTAGCCTGTCAGCCTCTAGGGAGTCTTCTGGAAAGAGATAGAGAGACAAGCCGGTGTTGGAGGTGAAGTGGTCGTAAAACCTATTGCATCACTTTAGACAACCTGTTTTGTGTTACCGACAACAACTTTTATGCTGGGCTCTGTGGTGCCATGAAATGAGAAAAAAAAAAACTTCAAGTCAAAAAATCGAAGGGTGTGTGTCTAAAAACCCAGAACTGAGGTAAGGTGTCACACGTGGGATGAGTCACTTGAAAGCTGTTTAAATCCTTCCCAGTTTCATTTTAAATGAATCCTTTCCAAGCCAGGATGCTGCTCCTCCTTAAACGTGATAATAATAACATTAAATTGGATAATAGCTTTGATTTGGGTAACAGCAATAGCTGTTGTTAACAGTGCTTCGAAACGGATGTGTGTATGAAATATACTATGTAAAAAAAAAAAAAAGCATTATCCCTTTGTTGCCGTGAAGGAGCCGCAGCGACTGCTTGGGAATCGTGCCTGCTGGCTTTCTTTCAGCTGTGCCATCATCGAGAGTCAGAAAAGCAGCAAACATATTATCCAGGGTGGTACGGGCTGAATATAGTCAAACTTTTTAGAATAGCCACTGACTTTGTTATCTTCTCTGTATATCCTGAAAATCCGGCCCAGGCCCCAGTGGACCTGCACTGGACACCCTTGAACTAGCCCTGTATTACTAGGTGCACTTGGCTGCATTTTGTCTGGTTTCACGGTACAGTCTGTCTTTCCTCTTTAGCGCTTTGATGCCTTTTGGCCTAATGCTCTTTAGAAATACCACAAATAGATTCTCTCCAAAGAAATGTCACACACACCGTGCGTGCACGGCCCGAACTGCGCAAAGTGGGCGCGCGGTGCGCGAAGCGCACCGCACGCCGTGCACACACTATGAAAAAGTTTTAAAAAATATATATATTAATAAATACATAACTTAGCATTTAAAAAACCGTACAAATTCACTGAAAAAACCATAGGTTTCACACACGTTATAGTTAGGAATTAGCATTTAAAAAACCTTGCAAATTCACTTAAAAAACCATAGGTTTCACACATGTTATAGTTAGCTGGGCATTTCCCTCGTAAAAAACCAATGAAATTCCCCCGTTATAGTTAGTGCAGGCAACTATAACTCACGCGACCGCAATCCGCTGCTGATGATGTCAGATATTACATCACTGATGACATATGTGTCTTTCTGAAAAAAAAAAAAATTAATATATATATAGCTAAAAATAAATGGAAGAAGACATGGGTAAATAAATGTGTAAATACAGTAATGTAATATCTGACGTCATCAGCAGCGGATTGCGGTCGCGTGAGTTATAGTTGCCTGCACTAACTATAACGGGGGAATTTCATTGGTTTTTTACGAGGGAAATGCCCAGCTAACTATAACATGTGTGAAACCTATGGTTTTTTAAGTGAATATATATATATATATATATATATATATATATATATTTTATATACATATATCACTTCACAACTTCCGCTTTCAACATCCGGCCCTAACTTGCCACCCAGCTCTGCCTGCAGGCTGGTTATAAATCAGTCGAAGGAGGCAAAACAAACTTCTAATTCAGATTTTCAGAATTTTCATTAAATTGCTCATCCTCCCCACACCCATGTACTCACTCACTGCATACCATCCCACTCCCAACGCTAAGCCAACTTACACCTCTTAACAGCTTCCAAGTCTGCATACACTCACTTGTTACGTTCAGATGCTCTGAATTATTGGCACTTATCTGTGGAAAGCACTATCTTCAGCTACATGATCCCGCCTCTCTAGGTATGTTTAAAAACGTCTCACCTCCTTGAAATGAGAACTCTTGCAGCCAGCTGTCTAACTTGCTACTTTGACACCATACCTCTGACCTAAGCATGATGCGGTTTAATATCTGTTGCAATTTAAATGCAGTGGCATAGCTAGGGATGCGGGGTCGGTCTGGGGCAGCGGCGAGCCGCTAAGTGTGTTTTTTTTCAAATTTTCACTCGTCGAAGTTGCTAAACGTCCTCCCACCTGCTCGTTGTCGTCTCCCACCCACGCCTGACCCCCCTGCTCGTCGTTGTCTTTTGCCAGCACCCCCTCCCCTCCACCCCACTCTTACTGGCCCTGGGCAGCAAACTAAAGGATCACCCCGGGCATCAAAAGCTCTAGCTACGCCACTGCTTAAATGTGTTCACTTCTAAATAACTCTCACAGTATAGCACACATTTCCCTATATTCTACAGTCTAAGTATCTAACTCTATTCTGTTGTCAACAGCTATCTCTTTCCAGTTAGCTAATACATGGTTTCATGGAACCGCACGCCAAACATGAGTCTGAGTCTCACTGCTACTGGGACCATTGTCTATCAATGTGATCTCTGAAATTATCCCCACTGCTAATCATTTTTAATGAACTCCCTGATGCTGTGTTGCATATTCTTGTTAGAAAAGGTAACATGTTCAATAAATAGAAATAAATCAACAATTAATGTTCTTTTTAAATTAATAGATAATCTTTTTTGTGTATTTTGTAATATCGTGTATAACTCTTGGGTGTGGCCACTAACAGACAGTGTAAGACAGGAATTAGCTGCATATGATTTCCTCTGCAAAGATACATTTTAAAGGTGCTCTTCCGAGGGTAGAATGTAGTAGAAAAAAAACATAACCTGTGACAATGTATTGTCAAGCACTGGAGTTGAAGGCTCCTTAACCCTTCATTATGATGATCAAGTTCCCTTAATGTTAATGATGCGATGACCGCGCTTCCATACACCAGTTTGAGCCTTCTTCATGCCTTTTCAAACTCTTTGATCCCCTATAGAGATGGTACTCACGCCATTGACTTGGCAAATACTGAGACAGTATATTTTCCTCGCATCCTGGAATCTCTGACGATAAACCCACCTTCTTTATCCTGAAAAACAGAAAATGAATGCCTTCATCAGATGCCCCTGTGACCGAACCCTAGAGACTGGTCAAACACAAGGCTGTCTTCAGAAATGGAACACCAGACTCAAGCATGAATGTTGATCAGCAAAGTGTCCTTTTATATGAGATTGGCTAATATTGGTTTGGAGACACTTTAGGGATGAGAAAGAATATACATTTTAGCCTATTGCAGCACTATGATAGTCTGTGGTAGCCTGTAAAGCTGGTGGGACATGCATCTTCTGTAAAGATGTCTTAGAAAAGAAGCTCATGACCAATTTTACATTTCACACTTCAAATATCACTTTTGATCAGAATGTGTTCTAAAGGAGAGCCCACATTAACTTAACCCATCCTTTCTATATATGTCAACCATAGTACACACATCATTTTCAAGAGGCTATGTAATATTGCTTTAGCATGAAATATGCAATAAAATATGTGTATCCACCAACATTGATTCAAATTAGTAAATTACCTAAATCAAATAGATTCGATTTTGAAATTGAGGAAAGTGATATTTTGAGCCCTATGTAAAGCATGTGAAATGCATAAAAACATAGTGCAAATGAAACTGTGGTAAGTATCAGTGTGAATGTGTGTGTATCTTACATAAATATGTCACATAAATATAAATGAGGTGAGTCACAAAAATGGCTTTAGAAATGTAACCAGCGAGGTATATCCATGGTGCTCAGTTATAATTCAATATATCTTCTCTGCGGTACTAAGTGTTTGGGTCACTCTCCATGACCCAAAAATAACTGGATGGGCTCTATCCATCTCAAACAATCCATCTAAGACTAAGGGCCTGATTTAGATCTCGGAGGACGGGTTACTCTGTCACAACGGTGACGGATATCCCATATGCTGAAATAGAAATCCCATTATATCCTATGAGATTTATGGTCCGGCGGACGGTGTATCCTTCATCTCTTTTATTCATCCTCCAATCAGACTCTCTTTTGTTCAGTTTTGGTTGTCTTTACTGGCTTTTGAAATTGTTCTCTTTCACACCTTCCTCAGTACAGACCCGTGTGAGCCCTGCTGATGTGCTTTCTGAACACTAATCTTTGTTCCGCCCTTTTCTATAACTTTAATATGAAGTTTGATGCTCTGTTGAGGATCTGCCGGCGTGCCCTTGCTGATGCCTAAATGGAAGATCCTGATCAGCCCAAAAAGTCCAGAGACATTTACACAAAATCTTGAGATGCCCTCTCTGCTTCCCACCACAAACCATAGAATGGTTGTCCAATAAAATACCCTCAATGACTGCAGAACCACTGAGTGTTGACTCTCCTTTTTGAGCATATGCCATCACTGTACTAATATTTGCTTTAATTGTTTTTGTCAACATTTTTCTGCCAACCACTTGCCTTTTCACAGCTGCTTCCATGTGGGTGTGATGTGAGCTACAGCCCATCATCACCTTATTCGCTTGAATGCAGTAAGGAAAGTCCCCTGAACCTCACTTGAGAGGTCCCATTGCCCAGCAGATCAGTTATTGGGTTGGCTTGCCCTACAGTAGGATTACGAATAGGTAATTGGCTGTTACCTTCCAAATTTAGAGCCCATGAATTCTGACATCTATGCATATAGTGCCTTGTGGACAACGATTAATCCTGTGAGCAAGATTTGTTTGCTGCTTTATTTTCAACCAGTGGAGATGTCTTAGTTTTGAATAGATTGAATCTGACTTCTGTAAACCGTACAGCAGCCAAGGCTTCTGCATTCTGATTTAGTTGGAGCCTAGTGATGAGATGTTTAGGAGCAGCTAGGAAAACAGCATTACTGTAACCAATTCTGGATTGAATTAGAGCATTGATTACCCATGTCACTGTGTCGTTATGTCTTGTTCAATAAATGGAGCAATGGACCTGAGTGTTTTCAGATGAAAAAAACAAGATCCAGATAGTAAGAATGAGGCCTTTGTGGTCCAAGTGCATGCCTTTATGTCTGTTGGCTCACACCAATAGCTCATGTAAATTAGATAACCATCTGCCCCACCCATATCAGCAACGAGGTCTGCCTCCTGGGATTATGGAGCACTTAAACTTAATCTGAAGTTGTTAGGATTTTCAGGTCACGACGTACCCACTTTTCTAAGGACAGGCACACCATCATTCAGAAATGGGAGGTAAGAATATCATCTTGTTACACAACTCTTGACTCTGAACAGTTAGGCACTTAATTTCACTGTGTTAGAATCTTGTTTTTCTTCTAAGAGTTTTCACCATTTGCAGTAAGTGTTTGCATATGATTTCCAGTGGTTCTGATCAGTTTGTGACCTCAAACAGTGTTTAAAGATTTCATAGAGGAAGCACATTTTTCTAAACCAATTAGTGATTCAAGTGTTTCACCTACATCTTTTTTTGTTCTCTTGTTACTGATTCAATTTCTGTGATTTGCATTGGTTGATTACTATTTTTGCTGTGTATTTAGCTTTGAGGAATTACTAAAATGATGGTAATTTATATAAACTAACAAATCTGACTGGGCATGTTTATTACAAGTGTGATAACTTCACTCGACCAAGGTACCCAGAGAGTCAATGAGGCCGGAGAGGCCAACTTTCCATGTCGGGGTAAGTAGCCAGTAACCAGGGTAGTGAGGAACACCTGCAGTCTCACCTTTGATGTTATCAGGTTGCCCGTGTGACTGCAAAGATCAGGGAAAAGACTAGCAGGGAAATCTAAGGTGCTGTCCGAGGTCGGTAATTGTAAGGATTGTCTAACTTTTAATTATTCTATCTGGCTTTTCCTAAGTAGATCTGCAGTCATAACAAGTAATTTAGGGATTCAGTACGATCTTGGCAGATGGGATACTCCATCGCAAACGAGAAGGATATCCCGTCAGCCGTATTACAAGTCCCATAGGATATAATGGAATTGTAATGATGCGGACTGGATATCCATCACATTTGTGATAGAGCATTGCATCGGCCAAGATTGTAATCAGGCCCTCAAGCTCTACTTGAAAGAGAAGGATAAAAAATGAATGGAAGTGCAATGTAGAGGTGATGCAAATCCTACATATATTTTATAAAATATGAGGCTGTGTGAAACCCAGATTTTAACCTAGATTTTGTAATTGGTCATAACACATATATGTCTTGCCAAATTCTTAGGGACTTTGTGCTGAAAACCTGCACCATTTTCCACCATGTTTTTACACTATTCTTGGAAAGAGTGAACTTCCAACATTTTTGGAGAGGGTAAGGATTCCCTGGTACATCATGAAGTATTGGCATACTTATTGGTGCTTCTTCATAACTGACTTGAAAATTGGGTTGTAAAATGCAACACTTAGTCCTATTTATTTGCAAAATGTTCTCCACTGAAGAGCGACCCAACGCTCCCGGTTGCTCACTTCATTTAGTACAGTTCAAGGTGAGTAATTAAACCCCAAGATTTTTAAACTTTAGGAGCCACCACCACTGTTTACGTTTTCTGCTTTATTTACAATGGGAGATTACAATTCCAGCTTTAGGAACTCCCACCAGGAGAAAAGTATAAAGGGCAAAATGGGACAGGCGCATATTTAACCAGAGGTTTCATGGTGCAGAATGTGTCTTATACCTCTAGACATTCCTTTATCTTGTTTGAAAGACATTCCCTCCACGATTCAATAAATGTTGCAATTTCTGCAGAAAATTGCCTACACTGTCTAAAACTGGAGACAAAGTGTTGTTTTATACATTCTGCAAACAATACTTGGGCCCTATTCTGTAGTTCTTGGGCCCCCATTAGCATGTTGAGGCATTCTGCAATAATTGCACATTATTTTGGATTCCTACAGAAGTACAGTCTCTCTTAATGCCCCTTCCATACTTCAATCACTAAGCAGATTGTGTGACACACCAATGCATCTGCTACACACTCTCACCTACTGACTGTTCTTTTTGCTGCTGATGTTAGTTAGTTCAACGAAGGCACTCACCGCACTTCTAAGCAATTGCTCGGCTTGACTTCTTGTCATGTTTTTTGAATACCATCTAAAAAACAAAATATACATTTATCAAATTTCAAAAGACATAACACATTTGCAGAATCATTTATCCCATAATCCACTGGCGAGCAATCAATTCAGGAGGAGGCAAGCCAATGTAAATTTCAACTGTGGCTCGCCACAGTTGTCATTCCGTTCCTGGATATCCCTCACAGAAGGACTGTGCTCAGCGGAATTGTCCTGAGAGATTGGGATATTCAAATTCTATGTAGATCTGTCAGCAAGCATGGGTGGGCAACTTTTATGCATGTAAATGTGACCAGTGAGACCTAGCTTCAAAATGAAAGCATGACAGTGTATCACAATGGTGATTCCAAACTCTTCATTTGCTGCCCTGTCGCTTAACAAAAGGATTGACTTAAAAGCCATGGGAGTTGAGATCTGCACAGATTGTGGAAAAAGATTTGCTTAGCCCATTTGTTGGACTTGGCCCTCTCTGCAGGGTCACCCCAAACTTTCTGCCTTCACACTCCTATTTTTTCTGAATTTGTTTTTGTTGGCCTTAGGACTCTGTGCAGTTTACTGCTGGTAAACAGTGCTAAAGTGCTTGTGCACACTCCCTAAAACATGGTAAAATTGGCTTACACCTGATTGGCATATTTAATTTTCTTATCAGTCCCTAGTAAAGTTGTATACCATATACCCAGGGCATGCAAATTAAATGCTACTAGTGGGCCTGCCACACTTATTGTGCCTCTCATTTAAGAATCCTCTTAAAACATGTCCAGGTCTGCCATTGCAGCTTTAATGCAGTTTTAAGCTACCAAGTCGACTTGGAAAAATAATCCCCTTGCCAAACATTAAACTCCCCTTTTATTACATATAGGTCACTCCTAAGGTAGACCCTAGGGAGCCTAAAGGGCAGGGTGTATTGTAACTAACAGGTTGGACATGTACTTTTAGGTTTTACATGTCCTAGTAGTTAAAAACTCACAAATTCATTTTTCACTACTGTGAGGCCTCCCTCTCCCATAGGATAACATTGGGTTGCCCTATTACATTTAATAAGTACTAACTTTTGATTGCGAGCTGGTAAGGATTTCATGTTTCATGTCTAAGAAATTGTAATTTCAAATCCTCTTTACTGTCATATTTTAAGTCACTATTTTGAAAATGCCACTCTTAGAAAGTTGTCATTTTCAGGCCTTATTTGTTGCCTGCAGCCTGTTCATGAATCACATGACTGAGTGTAGTTGGCAGTTAGAGTTTGTGTATTCCTCCCAGACAGCCACGCAGTAGAGGGATTAGGTGTGCGTGGATGGATCATCACTGCCAGGATGCAGGGCAGAGCTGGGCACAGCCCCCAAGTGGTGCCCCCTGCCAGTCCTGGACCCTTGGTGACGCTGTTAAAGGTACACAGATTACCAATATTCTAAACTTGGGACTTAGACAATTTTTGGCTTAAAACTCCTCTGAGATCCAAGAAGAGACCAGAAACAACCTGTTCTTCTCCACAGCAGAAAATCCTGTTCAGGGGTCGTTTCCATAAGTGGTGTCCATCCTCGTGGAGCCCTCATCAGCTACAGCCTCCAGACACTTCCGGCTAGAGATTTTTGACTTGCAAAAAAGAGACCAAGAGCCTGTTACAAGTAAAGGTGCTATTTATTGTACCTGGTAAATAACGATACCCTGGGGTTTGTTAGTTATCGGGTGTGAGAAATAGCACCTATTACAACTTATTAGGGAATAACGCACTGATTTTGGTGTTTACCACACCAAAATCTGCACGGTACGGTAAATACCATATACATTTCCCCTATCACATATCGGCAGGTTTGCCCTGCTGAACTTTAACGAATGTTGAGTTATTCAATCCATCCCATAATATTTGGTAGCGTTAAATAAAACCAAACTTAGAATTTCATCCCGTGCGGAAACAGAGGTTCGCGTACGGGACGGAATTAACTGTCCAACTTGTAATCAGGGACTAAGTCCGAATGTGGAAATCTTTGCCACAACTTTATCCAGTCACTCCCTGACGACGACGCCTCGTCCTCGGACACCGCCAGCAGCCTTGCCCCACTGAACTTATATACTTTTTCAGAAAACTTTTCCTGAAATTTCTTCTAAGTCCGAAGGTAAGCGCCAACCAGGCGCAATTCAGTTTTAGTATCCAGCTGGCGCTTCATCGCGTTCGGCTATATTTTCCGACTTTGAACCAGTCTTGCGCCACTAGATGTCTGTGGTTGGCGCTTTGATCTTTTAGGCGCTAGCTTTTACCTTAAACTCTAAAAATGTGTAACTCCTGTTCTAGTGATTGGATTTTCTTTGTTTGGGTTTCAAATAATTTATTAAAATGTATTCTATCTTTCTAAATAGGTATGGGATTTTTCTTGTGTTGTGTTTTTACTTTATTAATGTTTGTGTGCTAATGAAATACTTTACACATTGCCTCTAAGCAAGGTAGGCAAGTTTGTTTATTAGTTAATAAAAATAACAAACACTGATTAAAACATACGAAACAGATCATATAAGTAGATAAAATCTTGAAATACAGTTGTCAATCATGTAAAACACTCTTTCTCGCTTAGACAGCAGCCATTGATACAGGGTTTGCTAGGCCATCAATAAGCAAGTCTTGCATAAAGTGAAAATGTGCCTACACTGTCTAAAACTGGGAAAGCCTAATCACTGTGCAAATTTGCAGAGAAAGTGCTGATATTTAACCAGGGTAAGATTTGGACATCTTCTTTGATGCAAAGTTGCTAGGGCTACAATAAGCAAATCTAACCTAAAGTGCAAAAGTGCCTAACATTGATATGTAAAACCGGAAAGGCCTAAGCAATGTGCAAATTTGCGGGAAAAGTGCTGAAATTTAACCAGGGTAACATTTGGACAGCGGTCTTTGATATAGAGTTGCTAGGACTACAATAAGCAAATCTAACATAAAAGTACAAAAATGCCAAACACTAATATCTAAAACCGGAAAGGCTTAAGCAAAATACCGATTTACGAGGAAAGTGCTGGTGTTTAGTC
This sequence comes from Triturus cristatus, assembly GCF_964204655.1. Taxonomy (NCBI): domain Eukaryota; kingdom Metazoa; phylum Chordata; class Amphibia; order Caudata; family Salamandridae; genus Triturus; species Triturus cristatus. The sequence goes on along the minus strand of NC_140588.1, from coordinate 617,611,377 downwards.
TGGGTAACAGGCAAGCTAGTGTGAAAACTTGAACTCAACCTGAGGGGATAGGAAACAGCATAGTGCCTAGCAGCCCGCCATGATCATAAATACCCACAAGTCAAGTGCGTTCTTCTGACTCCACCTGTATCCGTGTATCTGCCTTGGCAAGGGTTTGAAAAATATTAAGGAACTGTACCAGTCTAATATTCAGCATTGTGTTCCTTGGGCCTAGTGATTCCATCTGTGCTGACCTACAAGACCTGATCCCTATGTTGTTAAATTCTGTTCTCAGCAAATCTCTTTGGTGTAGCCAGGTAAGGGCAGATACATATAACATGCTGCAAAGTTTCATCTGCCTGATGACGTAGGCGGCATTTCTTGTCTTCTCTTTTGCCAACTTCCCTCCACTTTGGGTGGAAATCTAATGTTGTAATATCACAGAGTCTTATTGCCAGTAAACTCTGCTTTATCTTACGGTGGTAAGGTGGCTTCCAGGAGGGGTGATTCATTCGGAGCAACATAAGATTTCAAGACCAGCCACCCTTGTGACCGCGTGGACACCTTTTCTTTGTCATTCGTCTAGTTTTTCAGTTTAATAGATTTATTTACAGCTCTTTTAAAAGCCTGATCAGGTATACTGGTATTCCATAGGTCACCCAGCTCGAGCATCTCAATGCTGTTTTCAAGATATTTTTTGTGTTCGCCATCCTCCCATTGCAGATTAATTTCGGACCAGAGTGGATTGGCCAGTGTGCCCTCGGTGGCTGACCGCAGTTTGCGGCAGCACTTAATGTAGGCCGTGGGTCTGGCAAGTGACTGTTTTGTCAATGAGAACTCCAGCCTGACTTGGGCGGGCGATGCCAATCTGGGTAGCCGGAAAATTTGCTTTTAAGTTCTTATTATGATTTTATCAAGGAGGCTGGCCTCAGCTGCTATCATTATTTCAGATCCATACGTAAGAGTTGGTAGCAATTTGGCTTTCATTACTGTTACCAGTGGCTTCAAGTTATGACCTCGAATGGATCTTGCCAGTGTTGTGTAGGCAGTATTGAGTGCTCGCGCCTTTTCCTTAATTGTCTCTCTTTGAGGTGCAAACATAGCTCTTGCATCTAGTTTGACTCCTAAGTAGACGTAGGCCAGTGCTTCATCAATGACGTTTCCGCAAAGGTGCCTTTTGTGCTTATTTAGAATACGGCAATCAAATGTGATCACTTTTGTTTTTATACTTTTATTTCCAGCTCAATATCCTCTGCATATGAACAGGGTCAGTTTAATAGTCTCTGTAGGCCTATTCTGGTATCTGTGGCGGCCTGTGCAGGTAAGCTTGTTTGGCCGGTGGGGTGGGGCGGGGGGGAAGTGACAAACAAAGGAATAGGGAACGCGCCACATCACCGAGTCAGAGATGCGGTGAGCGCAAGGTAAGCGGTTTTATTTACTTATTTTCCCTATTCTGTTGTTTGTCACATCTATTGATGCTGCTTTCTCCCTGAAACTTTGGGCTTTTTATCCACCTCTCCCTTTTGGTGTCTCTATGATAGCTAAGGAAGGGTAGCAGCAGGGGATGACAAGGCATGTGGATATCATCGGCAATACAGCAATTCTTGCATCCACTGCCAGGGAGGTGTGGTGGGGCAGTGGTGGAAGGAAAGATTACTACATATGATTCTGTGCAGCCCAAAAATTCTGTAGTAGTTGTACTGTAGGAACTAGTGGTAATCAAAGGAGAAGCTGCCAGTAACAACAAGATAAAGGTAGAAATTGGGATCTTGCTGTTTTTTGCAGAGTACTCTGCTGCCTCCGTAACAGGTAATTTTGCAACGGTACCGTGCAAACATATGGAACAATGACTGAAGGGGTTGTGTACAGATGACCTGGATCACGGCTAAATGGGTGAAGGATGAGAGGAGTTTGATTGGGATCATGGGAGCCTGTGTCTGGTAGAACTACCTTATACCCCACCGTTTCCTCTTTTTCACCTCTTTCTCCTTATATCTGTATCCCTTCCTGACGTACCTGCAGGTTGTAACCATACCTTGCTCTCTAGTTCACAACATCCACCTTTAATATCTTGTTAGGTGGTATCTTGAAGTTACCTAGGGTACATGATTGTTACCACTAGCACACAAAGATAGCACTGATCTGAGACATATGCAAGCGAGTGTGAGGTCCTTTTTAAAACAGTATTCCAAAACATTGTTCAATATAGCATGGCTTTTTTTTACATCTAATCATGCTTTGTCTTAGTCACAATATCCTTTTATATACTTGTCTATCACACCAATGACTCCTCCACGGTGGGTCCTAGTTTGTACTTCTCAGATATGGAGCAACTAAGGAATCAGAGGCCCGACATGGCACAGGTAACAGCATCTGAAATCCACTGGGATGTCACGTCACATGTAGATGAAAAGTTATCAATCTCATTTTTAAACCCTTTAGATCAATCAAGCGGCTCCCTGAAAGGCAAGAATCCTCCCACGACAATCAAGTGCAATGAGACTGGCTGTCGTCACTTCTATTCATTGTGTGTGGTGTAGTAACAGGTTTTCCTATTCAGGGCTACTCTCATTTGGTCTGGATGTACTTCTTCAGTATGGCTAGAGTTCAGACAGGGCACTCTCGCTCCCTCTGGAATGAGATCCTACAGTGTCTCACCAGACTCGCAGGCAGCATGTTGATCTGACTCAAATGCACCATTGCCCATCAACTCACCACACCTTATGTGCCTACTCACAGCCAGATATGGGAGCACCTTTGTGTTTGTAAACTCTGATATTCTCAATCCTATCCTCGATTTAACTAAAAATCCTTGCTTCACTTGTGATGAGAAGATACTAGACCCGGTGACTGCAGGTTGTCTACTCAAGCTTTGTCTGCAGGCTCTTGTTAAAGCCACATTAATTTGGCTCTTGAGGTCTAGGGTACCCTGCAGGTCGAGTCAACAGCCGGGCACCTATCAGTTAGGCAAGCGGAGAACAGGCAAATTAAGAGAGGTGAATTGAGTGCCTTCAACCCAGCTTAAAATGGTTACTGTACAATTTTTGTCTGTGTGGCTCAGGTGTCAGTCACTCAAAGAGCACAGTGCAACACTCACCACAGGCCCTCGTCAGCTGCAGCTGCCAGCACTGCCCCTTCTGCACACCCACCTCAGTGGGTTCACTGTGGGTGCAGACGCAGGTTCACCGTCAGCCCTTGTTGCCACTGGGCCTTCGCAACCCTACACCTTAAGACTCCATCTCATCTGGAAACTTCACCTTCAGATGTGTTTCTCTCTTGCTCTTCTGCAAGGCCTCATCGGTACTCTTCACATTTCATGGCCGCCAAGAAGGGGTGTCAATGCAAGCAGGCATAAAACAAGTCAGGTAGAAAGAATATTCTACCTGACTTGTTTTATGCCTATATATATTCTACGCGTGAAGGCCGGAATGGAGCTCGGCTGTCAAATAATTTACAATGGAGGCAAGGCCCCCCCATGCCAGTGCATTTTAAAAGCATTTGGCATTGGAAGAGCTAATTATAGATGCCAGCATGGAGGTCGAGAGGCATGGCACAGGAATGTGCTATAGAACAACATCCAGGGCATCCCCCAGTCTGCCATCTGACACATAGTGTGCGATAGAGGAATGAAGCGCTTTTCGGGGCTCAGTAAGATGCACAGGTAAAGTGCTGCGGAACAAGATGCAGGCTATCTCAAGCCCATTATTCGGCGCATGGTGCACTGTGGAAAAGGCAAAACTCCAAAGGATTGTAGGAGGGGACAGACAGGGTGGAGGAATTTCTAGAAGCTAGCTCTAATCTAATACAGAGGAAGGAACAAGACTGGCATGAAAAAAGAAAAATAGTTCTGTGATATCAGCAGTGGAAGGATACAACTTAGCTAATCAAAAGTCAGGTAAAGATGAAATTCTCCATGGTGGACAAACACAAGACTAGAGAGGAAAGTCATGCCATAAAGAGCAGACAACTGGGACGCCATCCAATTATGATCAAGGGACTGGCCCAAAGTTCACTCTATAACGATTTGCATGTAAGATTTCTGCAGTAGAGAGCTGAAGCTGCTTGTAGCGAGACTGCAATGAAATTATTTAGCAGTTACTTTTTATAATTTATTTGCTGCACTTTCTAATTGTATTCGCCTATCTGCAATTTGGGCAACTTGTAACAATGCCACACACTTAAGGCCATGTGGCAAAAGTTCCTAAAATCAAACCGAAATGCAATCAAAATGTTCCGCCCTGTACGCTAAGGTCTCAACTGCAGAGTCTCCCATTCTGTATCAAAATATTGCTGTATTTGTGTCATTATATATAAGGAACAAATGGTTAAGGTCTTTTCTATGTAATCCCATGGCCCTTTATTATTTCCAATGGTGTGTTCTGTGCTTATAAGCATAGCACACATGTAAGCATTGGAAAGTTCAATAGAAACATTTGAGTCTATAAGGAGTGAAGGCATCTAGTGCATACCTTTACAGTGTAAATTTGTATGATATTAGTATAATAGTAAAAATACTGTTAATATTGCAAAAGGCACTCACTACCGACTGAATTGTCCCTTATTTCTCAAAAACGTTGATATCAAGCATTTTGTACAATGGACACCAGATGTAAAATGGAAGAACTTGTAATTTTTTACCGGGCCTCAATAAGACACCTTTGCTCCCCCACTGATTAGGTTGGATTGAGGGATTAATTGAGAATTAAATTTTGATGAAAGACATAGTCCTTCAGTCCTATCCACTAAGAGACAGCCATTTTGATCAGGCTTCTGGCTTTCAGTAGATGCGTTCTGATGTGATGAGAAAAGTTACTTACCTTGCGTAAAGATCTTTTTAGTGGATACTCTATCTACATTCAGATTCATCACCTGTTGAATATCCCAGGATCTGGAACCTTCTGATATAGCTCTCCCACCCCAGCAGGTGTCAGTAGCTTCATCAGGATGCCAGCAAAAAAGGATGTGGTGATGTTAGTGGAGGTAATTAGCGCCGACCCTGGCACCCTGACGTTAGTTACCTGTCCATTTTGTCCGTGCTCCTGCATACTTAGGTGCGAAAATCACATAAGTGTAGTGCAATAATGGAAATTGGTATCTTAATAAAGAGACTTTTGACCATCCTTCAGAATGGGGTGGAGATTGGGATTGATGAGGAATCTACAGGTAGATGCGAGCCCAACAGCCATCCTGGGAACGGCCATAAATAAGTAAGCCATCCGTTCCTTGACGGCTTTACGAAGCATGCTGCGGGACTGGTCACACGACCTGGACTCATGCCTGGAACCCAAGCAGCACATACAATCATGTGTGTCTTTTTTGGACATTTGCCTGTCACAGGCGTGACTGGGCTTGATCCTTGACTTTCTAGAGGAGGATGTCACTAAAGCACTGCACTAGAATTTGTTTGTTTGGGCTATTGAGAAAAATCTTTGAGGAGAAACCCTCTGAGGCGAGAGCTCCAGGTCAGCATTAGAGGGTGCAGAAAAACGGAACTGGTGTCAGGGAGCCGGGTTGGGCTCTATATAGCTCCAGCAATGTCACCACGATCTACTTCCAGCTTTGTAATGGAACAAACAACACTTACTTGTGCAAGAGAGCCATGTCAGTAGTTTCCCGATCCAGTCTGGCATCTAGGATATTCCACAGGTGAGGAATCTGAGGTAAAAGTATCCATCAGAAGGTGCATTTACTAGCCGGAGGCAGAAATTCTTGGATGTCTACTAGGAGACAGCAAAAAGGCTCATGGGAGAACTTTCTTTGAAAGTTGACAGCAAGGTCACTGTCTATCCTTAGGTTAAGGTGGTTCTGCATCATTTGTGGCTTGATTAGCATCAGGCCATGTGAGGAGAGCAAACACAAGATTCTAACAGACTTCCTGTGATCACAGTGTATGTTTTGATGGTTGATTTTATGTTGTGTTTATTTTTATAATTCCTTAGCACCCATTAGGTTATCCCGGAGCTTTGCAGGTGTGTGAGGCTAGCCTTGGAGGCCGGGAGGGCTTATTCGAAGAGCCAGGTCTTTAGCTTCTTGAGGAATTTAAGAAGAGAAGAGGAGGCTTTTATGAGGCATGGGAGGACGTTCTAAGCTTTAGGAGTGATGTATGACAAAGCTCGACCTCCAGACCTGCTTTTGTGTATGCGTGGGACGCAAGAGTCTGGCTGAGCAGAGGTGTCTCGGTGGTTAGTGGAAATGTATGTAGTTGTTCAGGTTGGGTGGGTCTGTATTGTATATTGCTTTAAATGTGTGGGTAAGGAGCTTGAACTGTGTGCATTTGTGTATCAGAGACAGTGGGGTTCCCTCAGGTGAGGCGTGATGCGAGATGGTTGTAGGAGATTGAGGACAAGTCTAGCAGGTGTGTGTTGAATGGGCTGTTGTCGTTTGGTGAGTCTTTTGATGAGCACTTTCTCACTGGGCATCCAAAGCCCAAAAGAGAACTTTGTGTAGTGGAGGAGTGGTGGCTAATCCCTGCCAATAACAATTCAAAGAAGAGACTATCAGGTGGATCAACCATACAGCGTTGTTGCTGCAGAGTACATAGGAGAGAGCAAATTCATCAGAAGAAATACTATGGTGTAAGATTGCTTTTTGGGCTAGCTACTTGCAATGCACTTTGTTCTAGCCCACAGGCACTTTAAAAGAGAAGCAATAGCCCAATTAAAGGTTTGAAGGCTGATAGGACATTGCTTTTTTACTGAAAAACACTGATTAGAATGGGGTGTATTCCAAGCAGCCGAAGAAAAACAGGCTCCATGGCGCTATCAAAAGCTTCTTCACGAAAAAAAATATAGAGAATGCTTTGGGTGGATATTTATTTATTTTACTTTGCTTTTTACAGTGCTCCTACTACACTGTGAGGCTCCAGAGCACTTAACTAAGAACTCAATCATATACAGTGGAACAAGCTACTAAAAAGTCGATAGAACACAAATGAGTCAAGCAAAAGTAAGTTTTCTTTCAGGGTATTGAGGTGTGTTGGATGGTAGGGCCATAATAGTTGTAGCTCGTGGTAACTGTGCATTTACGCTGATCATCTCAGATGGTGTTTGGGGATCTTGATTATTTTTCAGCTAGTTCATTTGAATCCGGCTGGAAAAGGTGAGTTTCAGTCTCTCCCTGAATGGTAAAAGATTAATTCTGTATAAGGATCCAGAAAGATGATGCTGCACCGGAGAAGGATTTGGTTAGCACTTGCCAGGTTTCAAATGCATGTGTTTCAAGGAGGAGCAAAGAGCTACTCTTCAGATCGCTTTTGTTTCCTGAAATGTTGAGAAGCTCAGCAAAGTTTGGGGGTAGATTTGATGGATTGCTTTCTAGGTGAGACATCGAGAAGGAAAACACTTGGAAAAATTAAGATTACCTGCTGTTCCTGCCTTGCACTTTAAGAGCACTCATTACAGAAGAGAAGGGAGAAGATCCTCTACTAGGGACATGCTCCATTTGCAGTCACAGAGCTACTCCAAAACGAAGATTGATTGGGAAGGAGAACTCAAGCTTTGACACTCCTTAGACTATGCTAAAGGACATGTAAGGAAGGCCTCTAAATCTATTTTGTAGTATATTAAATAGTATAGGTGTGTGAGAAGAAAAGCTCAGAAGTCTATAGAAATTATAAATTTTAATTCATGAACATAGACTGCATTACTTTAGATGAACCATTGTGTGCTATGGATCAACATGTCTAAGAGAACCCTATCAGATATCACATGAAACCCCAACTTCTTCTACAATTCCTATCTCAGTCATTCAAGTGCCTCTGATACTTTCATGTGTTTAAGGATGTATTCACCATAGACATGCAGTGATACCCTGAACTTGATTATTCATCAGTGAGTATTAATGCTTGGCAAAATATTTCTGCATTATCCTTTGGAGCAAACGTCATCATATATCTTAATATCCCAAAGTTTTTATATTTGGTTTCCAGCAGACCTGATATTGACCTCCCCAAACCGTGTCATACTATGTGCTTTCCAAAGTCTCATAACTATATCATTGTGTTCTCCCACTAAGGAAGTACTCATGACTCATAATAACTAATACCTTCAAATCTGAGCAGTGTTAAACAGGCTCCTCATGTATGTATGTATGTATTCATCGTGAACCTAAGCACAAGGAGGCAGAGCACTGTACATTGTCATGAAAAGCATAAATCAACAAGTAATAGGAGAGGAAATGAGTTGTGGATGGTTAATAGACCATGATGATTTGTCAATGGGTTTTCAATACATAAATCCTTAATTACAAAGGCCAAGATTTACAAAAATTTTGCCTCAGGGTTGCATCACTTTTTTAACGCAGCACCAACACAAAATATATTTCTGGATTTACTAAGCCACGCAAAGACTGATTTGCGTAGCTTTGCATAATGCAAGTCAGTGAATACCACCACCTAGCATAACTTTGCGTCGGGGAGACGTTCTTTGGCTGGAACATGGGCATTCCAAATCAACCAAACATGGATGTTGACACAAACCCAGATTTACTAAAGACAGTAAATCTGAGTTTGTGTCAAAATGGTGTGCTTTCCTGAGGCTGGCGTAACAAGGAGAAATATCGTCATATCTCCTTGTTACTTCTGCACCACACATAGAAAGAGGAAAGTGTCTCCAAGAATTGTTTTTGTGCAGGAAGACATGCACAAAACCAATCCTGCTTGTAAGGCAGGCAACCTTGCATCGTCGGGCAAGGTTGCCTGTGTTGGTGTTTGGCTGCATGAAGTGCGCCAGAGCTATGAGAGATCAGAAGGGCGCCATATCTTGATAGATATGGTGCATTCCTGCTCTCTCCGTTTAACGCAGCAAAGTGCAGCAAGTTGCCTTGTTGTGTTGCTTTGAGTGAAAGGTTGGTAACTCTGGCCCACAAAATCCAGTGTTTGGTTTCTACAATGAGAAGCATTGGTCAGTGGCTTCTCTCCCCTAAGTGATGTGTTTTAAATAAAACCACTCGTATGACTGAGCTTCCGAACATTGAAACCGAGAGAACCATCAAACAGTGCCCCTTGCGTGACCATTACGTAGCCTGGGTACCACTTTCAAGTTATGGCTGAGAGGAAGTATGGCTCTCCTGAAAGACTCAGTCTCACAGCACCTTCAACTGACTGGCAATTATAAATATTATAATTCATGAAAGCACTAAAACTACACTTTTACAATATGCGAAAGGGCAATGTGGAACTTGCCATTAATCACTTGGTATATTTGATAAATCAAAACTTTCATTGACAGTAACTCATTCTTTTTGGCACAGAATACAGTGAGTTTCTAGGGTACTTACTCATACATTTCCAGGGGGTCTCGTGCCTCTGTGACGTAGTTATTTGGAATATAGCCTTCGAGCCTGCAGGAAGAACATGGTCATGATTAAATCAAGAAGGATATAATGGAAGGAATAAAGAATGTGGACATGAGTAATTTAATTCAGGGGTATTCTAATCTGAGGAACAACAAGGTGAAACTCCAAAAAGCAGACCTTTAACACAAATATAGTTGAAGATCACAAGAAGCATGGTGCTTATTGTGCTAGCGACCCTGTTGCCAGACGCACTAGGCGCTTCCATTCATTCCTCAAGAAAATCAACTAGACCTGGGCACATAGTACGATAAGTCCCATTTAGAGCTTTATAAATTCTCTTAAGTATTATGTTGTGAATACTTACTTAGATTAGGAGCAAGACTCGGCTCGCACTCAGTACCATTGTTGTGATAATGATGACATTTCTTCACTGTTTAGAATGCATTGTTTTAAATGATCAGTGTTGTTATCTTCACTGAGGTGATGTTGTTCAGCACCCGGGCTGCGACTAAACTCACCTTCTTCAACTTCTTCTTCATATTGCTCATCATTACAAATTTGGCGACAAGCCCCGGTTGATAAAAGAACTCCATTGGAAGAGCCTTCAGTCTTCAGGATCCAGCATTGAGCAACCTGACCGCAGAAGTCTTCTCCCAAAGGTGCGACGCCCATGCTCTTCTCCTCGGAGGGAGATTGTTTCTATATTGCAACTCGTGTTCGGCCTTTACTGTTGTCCTTAAGTGGATTCCTGATTTTCTCCTAGCGCAAGTGGTAAGCCAAGTGTCCTGTGAGACAACACAGCACATAGGGAAGCCAGCATGTGGATGTCATCAACAAGGAAGTGATGCGTTACATTGGAGATCAGGAAATGTGCAACGGGTGGTAACGCTTGCCTGCCTGCAGCCATTTTGGACCAGTACCTCATCGTGTCGCCTTTGAGGTCAGGGAATGTCCAACGCGAGGTCAAGTTTTGGTGTCACCATCTTGCATCAGCATTTGTACATTACTCATTGTGGTCAGAAGATGTGCGCATTCCATAGAAAGCACTGACATCTTCGTTTGGTTGGTAAACTTCACCAGAGGTATTGTCTTAACTGGTACCTCTTTATTTCTAGATCCATGCACCTTTACATCAGTGGAAACGTTTATTGGGTATAGCTATTCTTCTGCAGGGTGTCATTTGCCAATAGCAGTCATTTTTAATTATTGTGGTAAGAGTACAATAAATTTCACTTTTATTGTGACTTTTGTTCTTGACTCACAGAGTGTCTTGGATAGTGTGTTACTACCTTAAGCACTACATTATTTTCTCAAGTATACCAATAATTTCCAGCTTTCAGTAGTAATGTGTGCTGCACAGTCTTTCTCCTTAATTCCTCCTCTTTCTTTTATGGTGGTCAGAGGTGAACCACCCTTAAAATGGCTTGAGAGGAAAGAGTCCTTTATCAACTATGTTGAAACAATCGATGACAATGACATTTGACCTGAGAGGAAGAAGTCAATTCTTTTAAATGTCTTAGGTCCAGAAGGTTTGAGAACTTACAATTGTATGAAGAAAAGAATAAGAACAGAGGGGGATGTATTTTCACCAGCATTAAAGCATTCAGATGAGTATTTTGCACCTTGTGTTTGCATTGCTATTCACCATCCCAATTGTTTTACGGGACTGGAGAGCAGGATGAAAGCATTTAAGACTCAGGGCCTGATTCATAAAGGTAAACCTACACTCCTATCTTTTTATTTGCAAAGTTCTCTGTTCCGACTGCGGACTCCCCACACTCATAAATGTACTATTAAAACCCACTTTTGTGAATAGTGAAAAAGTATAAACTTACACAAGCATGTAAGTTTACCTTTGTGAATCAGGCCCTATGTGTCTGCTTTAAAAAAACTTGCTCTTGCTTGTAAATTCTGTAGTTTACATAATGAATTTATCGGAGATCAAATTATAGTGCATGTGAAGAATGGAGCTATTCAAGAAAGGTTATGGGCACATGTGGATTGAGAATTGAAGAATGTACGAGATATAGCGCAGAAGGCTGAAGTTTCTAGCAAGTGTGCCAAGGCAGTCATTAGTGATAAAAACAAAGATAGCACAGATTTTGCAGGCAAAGTACAAAATGCAAAAACTTAATGTAAATAGGTTGCAAAGAAAGGAAATTAATCTACTATCAGAGTTGGTATTCGCAAAAAGAAAGATTTTAGTAACGGGAGTGATGAAAGGATATGTTACAGATGTGTGAGTAAGGAACATTTAGCTTATTGTACGATATGTCCTGCAGTAAATCAGAAGTGTTCCTTCTGTGGTATTAGTGGTCACTTTCTAGAGTCTGTAAAAGGAACCAAGATAAAGTAAAAGTGGTGAAGGAAGATGAAACATTTTCGGTTTCCAAGAAAGATAGCACAGAATTGAATGGAAACAATGATTGTATATTGAGTGTTGAAATTGATAAACATCTTGAGAGTACAGTATGTGTACTAAGTAACAAATCCCATAATAAACCAGAGCGTAAAATTAAGTTGGGGAATGTGGAGATGTCGATTATAGCAGATTTTTGCTCCCCATACATTATCATCAATAAGAACACGTGGAAAGATCAATTTTTCATGGTTTTAGGTTAAGAATTGCTTCATTCTGATGTTCAGCCATTGAGTTTTACCAAAGACCCATTTCCTATGATAGGTTACCGCAGTGTTTCTTTTTAATTTAAAAATAGAAAAGCTATTGGTCAATTATACTTGGCTGAAGAAGGTCCATCTGACCTTGTATGGATTGACTAGTGGGCTCTGGATATCATTTTAATCGCAAATAGTCTTAAAGAAGTGATGGATTTGGGAGAAGGTGATGCAGTCGGTCAATGCATATTGAGTGAATACCCCAGTGTGTTTTCTGGTACAATTGGTGCCTTGAAAGGATTACCCATAAAATAATTCCTCAGGAGAACTCTACGCTCAAGATACATAAAGCAAGAAACCTACCCATGATAGTGAGGAATGAAGCAAACCAGGAAATTGAGAAATGTTTAAAAATGGCATTATAGAATCAGCAGAAGGTTCCAAACAGATTGCACTCTTGTTGGTGGCTAGACATTCGTATGGAAAGATATGTTTGTGTGTTGATTTGGGGAAACAATGTTGTTGTGGTAAGGTTCATTCATGAAAGGAATGGAATGGTTTTCTTCTGTCATTGGTATATGATCAGAATCGCTTACAACAAGAGTAAACAATTCACAGCATTCATGAACCCTACTGGTGATCTCCAATATGTATGTATGCTGTTTGGGTTAGAGTCAGCAGCAGCAAAAGTGAATGCACACATTGTACCATTCTTATGAAGGGGTGATGTGTTTTCAAGATAACATCTTAATTATGGGAAAACAGAAGGGCACTCATGATAAACATCTCAGAAATGTATGATGCAACTTGAAAAAGTGTGGGTTTACTGCTGAGTTTGTAGATTTGCTGTACAGAAATGGAATTACCTTGGCCATGAAGTGAGTCATGAAGGCATTAAACCTAAACCAGACTTGTTACGAGTATCACTGATGCACCAGCTCCTACCAGTAAGGATGATCTAAGGTCTTTAATAGGGTTGCTTCAATTTGAATATAAATTTATTAAGAATTCTTCTGAAAAACTTATACTATGAGACAGTTATTGAAGAATAGGGTCAAATTTGTCTGATAGTTGTCAAAAATAAGTATTGTCGTTTATTGTTGTAAAAGAGTGGATTGTGTACTGCTAACCATATCCAACGTTTTGATTCTACCTTACAAACTGTTCTAACCACTGATGCAAGTTGCAAGGGACTAGGGCTGTGTTAATTCAAAGGGATCATAGAGGCAAGGAACTGACAATTGCATTTGATTCAAGGACATTGCCTCTAGCTGAGACACTGCATTCACGTATAGAGAAGGAATCTCAACCTGTTGTTTGGGTTTTAGAGCATTTTAGGCAATTTGTTTGGAAATCACATGGTGTGAGATGTGATCAAGGTTTAAACTAAAAAAAGAGTTACTTATTACTACTCCTAGAATTGCTTAATTTATGTGAGGTTGTTGGACTATGATTATAGGTACTTTTTGTTCCTGGTGTTATTAATAGAGTGACTGATTGCTTGAGTAGATTACCTTTGCTGTTGGAAGAGGTTTCTCAGGAGAATATAGAGGGTTTTAGTGTATAATGGTTGAATGATGAAGTTTAGAAGAGTATTTCAATTGAAGAGTGGAATAAAGTCAGTGAAGATTAACTGTTGAAGGTATTGCCTGAATATGTGGAGCAAGGTTGGCCTCCTAGGTGTAACTTGAATTCTAATATCAAACCTTTTTGAGAAATTCATAATGAACTATCATTGGAAGATGGCAATTTACTAAGAGGTTCCAATGTTGTTCCTCCAAACCAGTTAAGGAAAATAATTTTGGAATTATATCTTGAGGGATGTTTGAGGATTGTCAGAAGTAAATGGAGAGACAAGGAATTTTACTGGTGGCCAGGATTAGATAAACAAAATAGAAACTCTGGTAAGGTCGTGCGTTGAATGTGAGGAGGCAGACAAGTCACAAGTCACTTTGAGACCACTTCTTCAAATGGTTAAGTTTCCCAACATGGTTTGTGAGACAGTAGATGTTGATATTATAGGACCACTACTTGAATCTGATGGAAGAAAAGTAGTTCTGATGACAATTATGGATTATTTTTCTATGTGGCGTCTGCTTATACCAGTTCAGTTGTAAATTTTATAGATGAACTATTTCATAGAGAAGGTCTACCCAGGAAGATTATTTTCGATAATGGTGCACAGTTTACCTCTGTTGAATTCAAACGGTTCTTGGAAAGGACCTGTATTTTGCACTAGCGCACTTCAGTATATCATCATGAGGGTAATGGTGAAATTGAGAAATGAGCATTAAAATTGGATAGAAACAATGCATTTAATTGGAAAGGAGATGTGGAGGATGTGGTTTGGGCGTAACGCATCACTCCCACTTTACCGGGATATAGCCCATTTTCTACTATGCATGGGAGGACACCTTTTACTAAAGGTAATCAGAGTTGGACGATGAGAAGTAAGATGGTTGAGTGGTCTCCTGATGTGAAAGACAATATTTTGAAAGCACAGTTACTGTACAAAAAGGTGTATGATTAGTAGAAGGGTGTCAATGAATGTCATTCAAAAGGGTTCAGCACCGTTCAAGTATAGTCAATGAATATTCAAAGAAATGTCCAAGACGTCAGTCAATTTTTCTTGAAAAGATTCTTTTTCTTTATTGTACGATCACATGGAAACGAAGAGTCATAATCACATTAGACATGAAGGATCTTAGCCGACGCGTTTCGTCTCTTGCAAAGAGACTTCTTCAGGGCTTTCTTGACAACATTTAACTGATGCAGACTGTAAGTTTTTTTTGAGAATAAAGCCAACAGTCAAAATTTCCACGCTGGCAAAAGGATTTCAATGACGATTGTTAATCAAATTTAAAAAAATCCAACAAATGAGTATCTATAGAGGTATGGTAACCCGTGTCTTCTGGTCTCGTTCTTTTCAGTAGGGAAAAAGAAAGCCCTGAAGAAGTCTCTTTGCAAGAGACGAAACGCGTCGGCTAAGATCCTTCATGTCTACTGTGATTATGACTCTTCGTTTCCATGTGATCGTACAATAAAGAAAAAGAATCTTTTCAAGAAAAATTGACTGACGTCTTGGACATTTCTTTGAATATTCATTGACTATACTTGAACGGTGCTGAACCCTTTTGAATGAAATTTTGTGACAAGGCTTTGTCCTGATAAGGAACATAGAGGGGAGTGTTCCTTGGTTCTTTGCACTGTAAGAATTATATGTAAAGAAAACACTTTTCATTTGTTAAGTGCGGTATATATAGCCTTTACCCTCATTCTGTGGGTGTCAATGAACGTGTTTTGAAGAAAGGTGATTGTGTAGAGTAAAACAACAGTCAAGGTTTGCAAGTGAGATGATGTATTTTTGGATCCTTTAGACGTTATGGAAGTGTTCACCGATGTTGGCAAATTAAGTGATAGTAGAGTGCAGCTTTGAGTAGGTTGGTAGTTTGCAAGAGTAGCCCTAATCCACTATGAAGGACAGCACTAGGAATGGGAAGTAACATGACAAAGGAGTTTACGTGGTTGATGGAAATAGACAGGGCCCGATTCACAGAACTAACTTAAGCCAAAATCCTAAACTTACTACCATTTTGGTATTCACAGAAGGCGCTTACTCATTTTGGTATTCACAGAAGGCACTTACTCATTTCGGTATTCACAGAAGTTAGGAGTCCTAACTTTAGGACTCCTAAATGCCTTCTGTGAATACCGAAAGTCTTAAAATTAGGATTTTTCTCAGTTTAGGAGTAGTAAAGTTAGGACTAACTTTACTACTCCTAAACTGAGAAAAATCCTAACTTTACGACTTTAGGTATTCACAGAAGGCATTTAGGAGTCCTAAAGTTAGGAGTCCTAACTTTACTACTACTAAACTGAGAAAAATCCTAATTTTTAGACTTTCGGTATTCACAGAAGGCATTTAGGAGTCCTAAAGTTAGGAGTCCTAACTTTACTACTCCTAAACTGAGAAAAACCCTAATTTTAAGACTTTCGGTATTCACAGAAGGCATTTAGGAGTCCTAAAGTTAGGAGTCCTAACTTTACTACTCCTAAACTGAGAAAAGTCCTAATTTTAAGACTTTCGGTATTCACAGAAGGCATTTAGGAGTCCTAAAGTTAGGACTCCTAACTTCTGTGAATACCGAAATGAGTAAGTACCTTCTGTGAATACCAAAATGAGTAAGTGCCTTCTGTGAATATCAAAATGTTAGTAAGTTTAGGATTTTGTCTTAAGTTAGTTCTGTGAATCGGGCCCACAGTGTTCAGATGAGTGAGGATGGTGGTGTGTTGGATTCAAGTTCGCCTTTTGGTGATCATGGTAATGTAGGTGGTGTGGGTAGACATAAGAGTAAATTTGGGTGTGTTATTGTAAGGTCTTCACAATTATCTGTTTTAATTACTACATAAATGTTGTCCCTAGTTCATTTAGAAGCTATCATTTTTATTATTTATCTTAAGTAGGATTTTGTAATCATTTGTATGGGAAAGATGTATTATGTTGTGAATACTTACTTTAGATTAAGAGAGTGACTAGGCTCATACTCAGTTGTTCTGATAATGATGATGTTTATTCGTGTTTAGAATGTATTGTCTGAAATGATCAATTGCTGTTATCTTGACTGAGGTGCAATTGTTTTGGGTTTTGATGAAACTCACCTTCTTCAGCTTCCACCGCGTGTGACTCATCATTGCACTAAGCCCTCATTCGATTTTAATTCACTTACTTTTATTAACTGATTATCCAGGAAAGTAATGATTTAAGGAGAAACATATTTTAACCTTTAAAAATGAGGTGAATAACAAGTACAGGAGAACCAGAATATAATAATAATCATTTTCTGTCATCTAAAAGATTTTTTTATGTTATCGGTGAACAATTGCATATATATTTAGCAGATTCACATAGCTGCATGCCCTTCCTGACTTTAGAAACATTTGCCGACAAATCAAAACATCATACAATATGATGTAGTTCTGGTAAGTAGCTCTCTGGCCTTCAGCCTCTTTAGTAATTCAAAATGCACACCACAGGTTTATGGTGTGAACTATTGTGTGAACAGGTGGCAATACATTGGGGAGTAAGAAAGTCTTCGTAAAAAGCAAGATAAATAGGTTATAAGTAATTATTAAGCCTTTTCTGAAATGCGCCTTCTTGAGGATCCAATATACACTCTTACGTGGACCTTGCTATCTCCACTGCAAAACAGATGTTCCACCTCAGGAAACCATGTGATATTTCACAATGTTTAATAATCACACTGAAGATGCACATATCATGCACATAAAAGCCTTTATTCGCTGGACAGTCTCTACTCAAATTCACAGAATAGAACTAGGAACCCAGAAAAAAAGATTGAAGCAGTAGAGAGCTGAAAGTCTGGGAGCGAGGCACACTATGGATAGGAAGGTTTCTGCTGCTATGCCAACATCACTAGGCCAGCTGCTTGGATATAACAGAGGTTACCGCTAAATGTGAGAGACTTTAATTCCCAGGAGCCCTTTGTGTAGAATCAAAATAAGCCATAGTTGGTAATGTGATCACCTTGACTTTTAACAACAAATTGATTCCTCTTTTAACTCTCTTAAGGCCATAGGCTTGCTTTGTTTACAGCTCAGTTCCAATAAGCTTTGCTCAGCGCACATTACAAATACAATTACATAACATACCATTCCATAACTTTAGTGGAGTCTGAACCTAGTTAAATATTAGTGTCTGTAGACTGAGACTCTAATGTGTGGACAATGTAACACAAAGTATTCTCATTTCTTACCTGGAACCACTTCCTCTCTACACATGGTTTACTTATGTAAAACGCATTGTGATGGATTAGTCTAGTTGTCAACGTGAGATTCATCATGGTGACTAATCACAACAAACAGTTCTCTCCCGGTTATTTCAAATACAGTGTTTAATTTTAGAAAAGGCGGAGGAAAACAAGAAATCGATAATTGGCTTCCTCATGTATCTACGTCTATGTGATATTTAGGCACAATGAGCACTCGATTAACTAGGGACTGGGGTCACTGACTGGAACATAGAAACTTAGGTGGTCCTTTTCCTCCTCATGTGATTTATTTATTTGATATGACTCCCATGAATTCTTAAGTTTGAGCATGGTTGAAATCAAATTTATTAGCTTTTAACAATGCTGTTACTGAGTTTATACTTTGTGCTATGCTTGTAAACATAATAATAATTCACCAGACTGCCTGACCACCCCCTGCTTGAAAGGTCTACAGTTTTAAAAATTGAGACAAAAGGCAGAGTATTTCAACCCTCCAATATCCTTGGAGGCTGTGATGAATGCTTTTATGCAATATTTATTCTACTCTACTAGTGATTTTTTTTCTTTGCATTCTGTTCTTGTCCCAGAAATATGATGGTGGTAGCATAACACCTCATTGGAGTCAAGCTTGACTGCGGAAAGGTGCCTTATGCTGACTTCTCAGTACGTATTTTACATGACCTACAGGTGTTACAGAATTAGGTGTCTCAAATAGTGACCATAACTGCTCATCACATGCACATGGCACCAGTTTGTATTCCTATTCGCTATCTTCCAGTCATGTGTAGAATCACCTAGGAGGCCCTATCTCTGATTCATGAGGTTTTATATGGAAACACCTGGCTCTCGTTGAAGAAGTTTCAGCTACATAAAACTGTAATAACTTTACTCTCAGGACATGGTTTTTTGGTGGTTATGAAATTCAAGTGAGATTCCACTACAGGCAAAGTTTTTTTTGTGATTGCCAAAGACTTTGCACCAACTAACTAATATCTGCCCAGTTTTGAGAATAAAGTGAAAATCTCTTTATGTTTAATAACTATAAGCTGCTCAGCAATGCATCCTGTCAATTTCTTGCATGCACTAGTAGATATGGGCATTTGCCATCTTTGGTTTTCTAAGTATTTATGCTAAATGCTTGAATGCCCTAAAACTGGGTCTTTAGCACTCTACAAATATTCTTTCATTTGAGTTGTGATTGATTGGCCTCAAAATGTTGGAAGAAACTTGTTTCAACAGGGTGAGTCACCAAATCCTATCAGAGTGTCCACCCCTGTTTGGGGGCTCTGATAGTAGAGCTGGGTGATTGCATTCCCTCTGGATCCACAGGCAGCTCCCCGTCAGCACCTGGATGAGTTTCCTGTGAGACAGAACTCATTTTTCCAGCCCAGAAACGTCCACTATTTACACACTCACTCTAGCTACTCCCTGCAGAAACACCAATTAGATGATTACAGTCACTCATTCCTGACTCATCCCAGGCCTCATCCTCCTCCCTGTCCTTAAATACATCATTCTGCTTCCTCGCAGGTGTCTCCGCTGTATCTCGCCACTCGCCCAGTAATCTGGTTCCTTCTGCAATCTTCCCCCGTAGTCTGCATTTAAGTTTTAAAAACCCAGTAGGAAAAAGGACCACCTTTATCCAGTCTTTCCAAGTTTTATCACAATATAGACCATAACAGAAAATGAGGTTTTTTTATTGGAAGGTTTTATTGTCTTGTATAAAATTGCCTAATGCATGGTTGCATGAAGTCTATGCTTTCGAAGTATCATTATTCATAGTTGGATATGAAAATGTGTGTTTGTAAATAGTACACAGAGTGCAATTACTGGTTCTCACCCATTTTTATCACGCGCTCTCCACCACGACTGGTTGCCCTCTTCAAGAATAAGATACTCCTCACCCTTCTGCAGTGGGAGGTCATTGGCATTCATGGGGGTGTAATCATACAGTGCCACCACCTTCTTCAGTTCTTCTGGTTGAGGAGGCTCTGGGGGCGGACGTCTGTTCACCTTTACCTCAAAGGTAAGAACAGGGAAATGTTAAAGACCTAGAAGATGGGACAGCTTCTAACGGGTCACTTCTCATCCGTTAGGTTACCTGTTGGAGTACATTTGTGTCACAGTAACAAAAAGCTCTCCAATCAAATCTACAAATACCTTGTCTTCTGTGGGAGTCGGAGGAAGAGGTTTTTTTGACTTTCGATGGGACCTCGCTGGTTTTATACCTTGAGAATGTCAAAGAGACAAAGAAGGTTCAGAAAAAATGTTTTACTGTACTCCATAGGAAGAATGAATAATAGTTTTTATAAAGCACCAAACAGTTTAAGTGTCTGCAAAGTGCTTATTATTCACTTTAGCCAGGTTCCAAGAGAAGCAGAGTAAAGAGAGAGTAGAGTGGAAGATGAAAACAACAGAGACGATCCTGGGCCAGTTGTGGAAGGGTCCAGTATAGTATGGTTTGCTCCTGCCTGCTGATGAAAGTGATTACCCTCAACTATTGAGGTGAGTAGGAGTTTCCCCAACAGGCATGGCTCTAGGAGGGAAAATAATCTATCCCTATTTAATGTTTGCTTAAACGTATGCCTGAGCAAGAAAGTCCGTCTAACGAATGAAGCGGTAGTGCTAAAGGTATCAGGACTGGTATAGTGATTTGTTCTGTGGGATTTCAGCATGAGGTGCAATATTCATTGTCTCTGAAAATGTTGTTCCTTTGATTTACTCAGAAGGATGTCACAGAGTTTTGGACTGTCTCCCTACTCAGTAGAATGATCTCTGGCACCCACAACTTGAAAAGCAGTAAGCCGACCCACCAAGCCGAATACCTGCTAGACTCTGTCTTTGCTACCAATAATATCATCCAAGTGAGAAAGCCATGCCATTCATCTAGTCTGAGCTCTACCGCATCCCTGTTTATACCCCTCTTCCCACAGATAAAAAAACACATATTTTAAAGAGCTTGCACTTCGTGCAACTGATCGTGTTTGAACCCTGATATGGTAGGTAGTCCCAGCTTTGCTAAAAGCTCTACCTGACCTTGAAACAACTGCAAAACAAGCAGGCCATGAGTGTTTACTTAACAAGGTAGACAACGTCGCCCCATGAGCATTAGATAAATGCACGCATGTGTAGACACAGAAATTCAATTTTGGGAACACATGCAGACATAACCACTGGTTCCCTAATGAGTTCAGAACTCTGAAACTAGAAGCACAGTGTAGACAGGCACTGGTACAAAGATTATGATAATGGCTGGAGGACCACTTTTACTACTCCAGGAACAGCCTACATACGCAGAAACAAGTTGAGATTATTTACTTTTGAGACATTATTAGTTAAGCCCCTAATCTTTCCAGAGAACAATTCATATTATATGGGACTCACAATCAACCATGGCCTTGTCTATGTATTCTGGGACACTGATGGTCATCGCTCTCTAAAACCACTGACTTTTCACAACCAGATGAGAGGATTCAGCCCCAGTAGAGCCTTGTCCATGTCTGGGAATGACATTGAGTTTACAATCAACCAGTGCACCCAGTTCACGAGTAACAATAGCCGACATTCAAAAAGGACCTATAGACACACAGCCCTGGAAAAATTAATTGCACCAAGTCCCTGTCCCGAAGTAACCCTGTGATTACCCTGTCGATTGACCAGGGTTAAAATGTGTTAACAATTTTATCAAAGAAAATTATCACCTAACTTTATTTGGTCCATATACAGGACATTTGTTTTTGGAAAATAGACACAATCTGATGAAAATATCTACACTATACCCACTCTTGCTTTCTGAAAAAGTGGACTGACGCGTTTAATATTCTGTATAAATAGGAATTAAAGTTAATAACCGATAACATAGAATGATTCTTATACCATATAAAGGAATTTTAAATATTTGCTTCATTAAGTATTCACTGACCTCCTCACTTCAGAATCACTGGTGGAAGACTCCATCTACTTTCTTCTTTTTTGAAAGAATATATAAATATGTACACTGTCTTTATACTCGGATTATAGGTGCTGCCTGAACTGCTGAAATGCAAATGCTTGCACAATGAGAAATAATATTGTGATTTGTGTCACCCCATGCAAAAGATTCAAGTGTGCTGTTTGTATGATAATAATTTTTCATTTGGCAGAAGAGGCATTAATGCTCTTTGTTTTCTAGCAGCCAGCAGTCCAACCCCTTTTCAGCTTTACAAGGACCAACCCCATCGTCATTAAAATTGCCTATGACTATGCACCGCTCTCTGCTGCTTTGCTATAACATCTCTGAATTCAGGTTCCCAACTAGAGCTCCAGCAAGGTTCATGAAACTACTCTATTCATCACGTAGAGCACAGCTCCTTGAACTCTTCAACTGTTCACTAGAGCAAAACATTTTTCCAGATGCCTGGAAAACCTCCACTGTAAAACCTCTCCTGAAAAAATACTTTCATTTGGCCCACAGGAACTGAACAATGTCTGCAGAATCTCCATTTTACCATTTCGCAGAAAACCTTTGGAAAAACTGTTTTTAATAGGCTTCAACATTTTGCTCAAGATAACAATCTTCTGGAAGCACTTCAAACTGGGTTCCTACTGGGACACAGTACCAAATTTGTGGTTCTATCAGTTTTTGATGATGTTCAACAACTAGTGAACAGCGGTGGTGGTGTCAGTGCCCTGGAACTCCTAAATCTCTCAGCAGCTTCCAGCACGGTAGAGCACAACATCTTGTTCAAGACCTTGGCTGAATCTGGATTCGGCTGTCAAATCACAAAATGGATTACTTCTTTTCTATCTGGACACAAGAAATTTACAATCAACAGCTTAAAACTTGTGGTGTCCTGCAGCTGTTGAGCCTCTCCCCCTTTCTACTCAAAGTATACATGTGGCCCTTTTTTCTATCCTCCAGCTACGAGGAGCCTGTTTTTATATGTAGAAGGAGGCCGTGTCTACAGAGAGACTTGTCTCACCCTAATGGCATTGTTTCTTCAGACCAAGAACCTAATGCCTGACCAACTATTTTGACATAACCGGATGGTCAATATCTGATAATTTTCTTAAAATAAATTAGTCTAAGTACTTTTTGTGCCACAAGCTTCTATGTCCTAGATAAACAGGTGCCTACCAAAATCAATGAATTATGTTCCTTCTCCAACGAAACCTATATTTGTAATTGTGTATTTGCCTAGACATGTCAACCTTCCTCTCGATTTATAGGTGATTAGCTCAGGGCTCTGAAAAAGATCCTTCCGTATAGCAACAAAAACTGCGAAAAAAAGCCATGATTCAATTTAGACTGGATTATTCAAATGCCCTGTATTTGACTGCCATAGAGAAGCCTTTTCAGCGTCTCCAACTCAACTAGAGCACTGCTGCTTGTCTTAAATGTATCAAGGCGTGATAGGATTAGGCCACCTCTAAATCCTCTTCACTGGCTGCCCATTTCACCCACAGTCTCCTTCAGAGCACTTAGCATTATTCATTGATCCAAGAGCCACACCCCAACGCATACATTCTGCAGACCAGTTTTTGGGGATTATTGCACAAGCACATACAGCCACTTATGAAGATCGGACCTTCTCCATCACTCAACCTTGCTATACAATTCACGCACAGGAGCCCTTCTTTTAGAATCCAGCTGAGCCACAGGTAGGAAAATGACCAAAGCTTGTCTTTTAACAACTAATGACTTCCTCTTTTAACTCTCTTGAGGTCATAGGTGTGCTATGTTTACAGCTCAGCACCAAGAAGCTCTGTGCTAATGCACATTACAGATTAAATTACATAACATACCATTACATAACTTTTTATTAAAACTTTTCTTTTAATTTGTATTTACGTTTTCAAGAACATTCAATAATACAGCACTTCTATGAGAGGAAGAGAAAAGTATGCATCATAGTATTTCCCAAGTGGCTCATCATAATAAACTGAAACATCAATTGAAACATTACATTTCTCTCCAGTCTCTTGTGAGACAAACTGACCACCCCGTACAATCCATCCACCCTTAGCAAGAAACATGGATCATGCATTATCCATACTTTCCACCCATCCAATCACTCATCTTCTGAGTCACTAACAATATCTATACCCTCAACCTCAGTGTCCACTTCTGGATCTAGTAACCCAACACAAAGACCACTACACACATATCCTCCTCTGCCTTTTCATCCCACCTGCTGAGACTCAGACGAGCCTCCGCTGCAACCGCCCATTCCACGACATCCCTGCACCAGCGATCAAAATCAGGGGCTCCTTGTCCCAACCAGGTGATGGCCACATGTCTTCTTGCCAACACCAGAGCCAACTGTAAAAATGTATAGGACATTTTTTTACCCTTTTGGCCTACTACACAGGATGCCGGGGTGAAATCAAAGTCGATGTGTACTGCCCTATGTATTTCTGGAAGCATTCGTGCCCAGTCTCCTGTACTCTTCCACAATGCAGGCCAGATGCATAAAATCTGCCCGTCTATTTCTCAGCTGAGGCAAACCGCTGAGTGGGTAGTATCCCATTTCTGAAGTCCCTGTGGTGCTATGTAGGACCTGTGCAAAAAATTTCAATGAGTCAATTTAAAATGTGCATTACAGAACACCATATGAGAGAGTTCATTAACTCTGTCCCAGTCTCCAATCGCAACAGATGTGTCTGAATCTGCGTCCCAGACCAAGCGCACCCTAGGGATTGGCCCTACTGTGTCCTCAGGCATAGCTCTGTACAAGAGCGTAATCATGTGTCAGCCCCCTCCGCAGGTCAGCATAATGCCCGAATACATTTAGGGGCTACAGGAAAAGTGGGCCAAGTCACTTTAGCTATGTCTGCCAGTCCACCATACGTTAGAATGTGGCTGGTGCTGATCTGAAAAGTATCACGAGCCTCTTCAAATTAAACAAAGTGTTCGTCCGGATATAGATCCCCGAGCCGTTCACAACCGCTCTCATGCCATGCCTGGAAGGACATGTTATCCTGTAATCATAGATGGGCTTCAAGATCCAAACTGGGATTTCCCTATGAAATGGGGCCGGCTTCAATATCGACTGCACAAACCTATGCCACAATATGGGCGTGTGTATGACAATGTGTAGAGCTTCTAAATGAACCCGCGCACCCTCCTTTAACACCTCTGGAAGGCACGCCAACTACACTCTGCCCTGCATCAGCCTTTTTTCATGATTATCAGAGGGGTCCAACCATCAAGCTGCATATTGCAGCTGAGCAGTAAAATAGTACAATTAAAGACGCTGGACTTCAAGACCCCCATCAATATACCGCCTGGTCAAAGTCGACCACACCGCTCTGCTAGGTTTCCCGGCCAACAAAAGAGAGATTGAGTACCCACATAAGCTCCATAGTTTCCACGACAGAAACAAAGGGCTGGATAAGTAAGAATGAGGCTGAGTTCTTGGTGAACACCCACCCCAATATCCCATAATTTTATATCCTCCCTAAAGTACACAAGGAGGTGAACCCCCACTTCAGGCAGACCATGTGTCGGGAATTCGTATCTTGCTGGAAACTTTGTCAAAATTTTGTGACTGTGTACTCCAACGCTAGTCATGACAACACCCTCTTTTCTAAAAGACACAAGGGATGTGTTGAACCTTACTGAAGAATCTAATAACATGATTAATATTGATTTCCTGGCAACCCTCGACATGGAGTGTCTCTACATCAACATCCCCCAGGATGCCACCATGAAGGTGATAGAGAGCACCCTCATGTTTGAGGACTGGCTCTTATCTATCCTAGTCAATTTCATCATTGAATGCGCCACCTTGGTACTCAAGGAAAACGTTTTTCAGTCTAATGACCAACTATACCACCAAACCCAGGCTATTTCCATGGGCAGTACCTTTGTACCCAGCTTAGCATGCCTATACATGGCCAACTTCGAAAAGGAGAACTTTTTCAGCGACAAAACCCCTCTACAACCAACATACTCCTCTGGCGTCATTACATCGATGATATACTGATCCTTTGGCAGTCACTTGTCTTTTTTTTGTGACTGGATTAACACTCTCAACCCCTTCCTGAGATTTACTAAAAATGTCTCTGCTAAGGGTCTCCCTTTCTTTGACCTTTGCATCACCATTACTAAAAGGAAACTGTGGACCACTGCTTACAAGAAGTAATCAGACTGTAACAGCCTGTTACTATATGACAGTCATCACCCCAAATCTTTGATGGACAACCTTCCCCACGGTTAGTTCCTGTATTAATATGTAAATCAATGTGTTCATCAATCTAAATGAAATATCGTCCTTTAAATGAAATCTCGTCCTTATTAATAGAATCACTGGTTCTGAACTCCACATCAACCATGACTCGCAAATATGCAGTCAAGCAGGCCCTGAGACCTAGGCCCGTGATTACTGATTGTTAGGCCACAAGTGGGAGGGTCCATAGCTGGCAGGGAAACACTCAGGCAGGAAACCCTTGATCAATCCCACAGATAGGTGCAGCGACATTACAATGGTCAGGGTAGATTGCCCCAATAAAGCACACAGGGCCAGAAGAGCCAAGTGTGCTCCTAAAATGACCACCACAAAAGCCAGATGCCACATGAGTTAGGAATACATGGCCAATCAAGAACTATCACACTTAGTGATCACATGCTCCCCATGCTGGACATCTAGACACGTTATCCACTGGCCACACTGTGTCCACACGAGTTCGAGACCCACCTGTAGTAACCATTAGACCTTTAATTTATAACTCAAAAGGCAGCAACCAACATTCCTCACCAAATATGGTACGCTGGAAACTTTTATAACCTGTTGTGTTTGGTATAAAAGAAGGACATATACCGATTGGAAATTGAGATAGTCCTCAGACCTCGTGCCTGTAACTGGTCTCCAGGCTGTAATGTTTAATTAAACAAACTGTTCCTGTTTTACGAAATGCCTTTTATCTTCTGTTTGTTAAAGGGTTTCGAACTCTAGCAACACCTGCGACTGCATAGCTACTGCAGCAAAACAGCAGACTATTTCTATTGGGTGGAACAATTGATTTCCAACCTAAAAGCATGCCATTACGCACCACACTCCATTACCTGGCACAGAAGAGGGCCAGAAATAACAACAGGGCAGCGCTATTGTAACCCCACACACCCACACAGGAGAACACCATCACCTGGGTCACCACTTTCACACCAAATTCAAACAGGATCCAAAAGATAATACGTATGCACTGGTCCATCTTGCACACAGGCACATTTGAACTCCCGACACCACGTTTCACTTTTAAATGCACTAGTAACATCAAAGACATGAATGTACCCACTGGACCACTGAAGACCCCAAGATCCACACAACGTTCCCTTTGGGATATGCCCTCCGTCACTGGACATTATTCCTGTGGTTCATGTGGCATCTGTGATCTAACTGTACGTACAAAAGAAATAATTATTGATGATACCCACAGGTGGCTATCAAAAAACCACACTAATTGAAACACTAAAAACTGCATATACATGATCCCATGCGCAAAAAGATATATTGGCATGACGGAGTCGGATCCAATGTAAAAAAACAGTACAACAAAAATGAGCACACACTTTTTGAGCCTTAATCATACTCCTGATGACGTACATTGGACTATCTTAGAGTCCCACCTGAACATGAACAAACATTGTTCTGGAGAGAACAAAATTTTATTTTCTGGTTAGCAACACATTAGACTGACTTAAATGATGACATCCCTTGATGTGAGACGGATAGCTAACTTCTCCATCGGCCTACATGGATTTTCCCTGTCATGCTATGATACACATGACTGTTACAGAACTGTGGGGCATATTAGCAAGGGCCAGATCGCCGCTTTTATCAGCACTTTTT
Source organism: Triturus cristatus (assembly GCF_964204655.1). Classification (NCBI taxonomy): domain Eukaryota; kingdom Metazoa; phylum Chordata; class Amphibia; order Caudata; family Salamandridae; genus Triturus; species Triturus cristatus. The sequence goes on along the minus strand of NC_140588.1, from coordinate 617,583,869 downwards.
GCCGATAAAGCGGTGGTTTTTTTATCGCCCAATTACCAAGCTGTCGCTAACAGCAGTTAGCGACAGCTTCCAGGCGATAACGACCGGTTTGGGGCCCGCTTTGCATGTCAGCGATATTTATCGCTAATGACATGCAAAGTGGGCGTACCCAAACTGGTAGCGACTGAAAGCAGTCGCTAACACAGCTATCGCCTATTAGCACTACCCGCGGCACGATAAAAAAATGCGCGCTAACCGCGATTAGCGCCAGGATTTTACACCTGGTAAAAACCTGACTTAGCCATAATAGTCAATGGGAGGTGGATTCTACGGCTAAGTCCCCACCTGCCTATTAGCGAGATTTTCCTTAGCGATAGGATTTTTATCGATGGAAATCTCACGTTAAAGATGGGATTCGCCGCTATCGCTGGATTTTAATCACCGTGGAGATAACCGTTGGTAATACTGTGTTATCTCTGCGATAGAATCCAGCGATAGGAGGTGTTAAAAAATATTGCGCTAAACGCGGTTTGCAATAATTATCCAAGTTGTTGCTAATATGCCCCTGTGTTCAGAGCTGTGTGGCTGATAATCGTCCTGCCACCTCTCCACATCCCAGGCTGTAACACCATGACCTTAGCTATCACTTGTGCACCACTGCAAGTAACTGCATTACTTCTTTCCATAAACGATCACATAGTAGGCTCCCAGTTATTCTTTAATGGGATTTTTCTTCTTTTGACAATACGAGCTACCCCGACTAGAGCTTTCTATTACCTTCTTGCCACAGTCACATACTGAGCATTATGTGTATTCCTCCAATACTGATTGTAAAGTGCAGCGGAAATCCTGGTCCTCTCACCAGCATCATTATCCTTTGATGTGATAGCCATTATACAGATGCCCCTTGGCCTTTCCATATTTTAATAAGTCTAATTTCCACACAGCTTTTCTGTGAATTAGCCGTTTAAGCACACACTATGGCACATTGGCACTTAGTAGCCATATAGTATGGACGCCCGGACTTCCCAGCTTTCCTGTGAATTATCCGTTTAAGCACACACTATGGCACATTGGCACCTAGTAGCCATATAGTATGGACGCCCGGACTTCCCACAAGATGTCAGCCACTCCCTGCCTTAAACCAGGCTAGGAAGGACACTTCCCTCACTCTAGTTCCACCGCTAAGTCTTGCGAGTGACCTTGCCCTCAACGGTAAGCTTCCACATTAAGTGCCATTGCACACTGTTGCCACTGATGAACCTCCCCAACCTTGAGCAACTATTACCTCGATTTCCGAGGTAACATTAACAGGACCAGACCGCCCCAAAATGGCTACGGATTCTCACCACGGCACTAGTACACTTCCACACTTGCTCATGCAACCAGGCTCCTGCTGTGAGTAATGAAGGCTGCTCAGTCCGGGACAAATACCGCCCTCTCTTGTCCCTCACTGACCTCCAGGGTGGCAGAGAGGGGTAGTTTGCTGCTTAACAAAGGCGCTGGACACCGTAAGTACTGTGCCTTGCTTTGTTGTTTTTTCCCTTTGCTTTATTTTGTTGTTTTCCCACTTGCTCAGCCAGCTGTGCTTAAAGAGGTCTTAATCCGTGCCTCTCAGTCAGTTTTCGTTCAGCAGCTACAGCGGACTCTGCCAGTAATTTACGGATTATGGGTAAGATCCATCCCCATTGCGACAACCATGGTCATTTTAACCTGATCAAGTTTGGATTACCTTTATGTAATTTGTAAGAGATGTAATGCGCCACTTCACTAGTGTGGCACCTACTTGTGTGTGTGTCTATTTTTCTTGTCATGTTGCACTTTCAACATAAGGGATGATTTCGGCTTTGGCATGCATTGAATCATGAGAGTCTAATGCATTATAATTTCTTGACATGGATATGACAGTCAATATACCCTCATTTGTTGTTAATGAATTCTCTCCCCCGCATGTGATTGGGTATTTGTGCATAATTAGCACATTCACTTTCTGAATCACTCATAAATTAGGTTCATTGGTCCTGAAGGATTGCCCGGATCGATAGCAGCAACTTTGGCAGGAAACATGTAGACTACCTTATGAGCTGTTTTGGATCATTGCACCCATACTCAGCCACTTACTGTTTTTATTTGTAACAAGAAGACCTTCACATTAAAACTCCCTTAGATAGCTTTTTGTTATTTTTTATCACTTTACACCAATGTACCTATACAACACCTCCACCTACACTTCACATTGATCGCTTAGCCCCCTCCGGCAATGAGCCCCCTCAAGGAGCCTGTTGGGCATTTCAGCGCCAGTCCACCGAGGAGCTGCCCGATGATGAAGAATGACACCCTTCAAGGTATGTGAGGGCTCTTGCTTCTAAGCAATTGGATCCCTCTGACCTGCTTGCTCAGTTCCCTGCAGAACAATCTGTGGTCTTCTTTCCTCTTACCCCAAAAGAAACTGCATATGCCTGATGTTTACATGTACCTCTTGGGAGCTTGCATGTTGGACCTAAAAGTGCTCCTAATGCCTCTCAGCATACAAGTTTATTTGCAACCAGTGGTCTGTCCTGATTCAGTGCTCTGTAGAGTTGCATTACTTGTTTCCTCCCCTATCTCCCTCCGTCAGTATCTCTAAGGTTGTGAAGACCGCCGGTGTGTTTGGGAAGTCACACCTTCAAGATTCTCACCCACGCACACAAAGCCCTCTCCAACACTGGACCAGCATACCTGAACAGCCGACTCAAATTCCACGCACCCCAAAGGACCCTACGATCAGCCAATCTCTCCCACGCCGTGGTCCCTCGCACCAGGAAGTCCAGATCGGGAGGCCGCTCCTTCTCCTTCCTCGTGGCTGGAGCCTGGAACACCCTCCTGCTCCACCTCAGACAGACAACATCACCTCCCATCTTCACGAGAGACCTCAAAACATGGCTCTTCGATACACCTCCTCATTGATGGACAGGATCCTGCACCTCCCCTACACCCCAGTGCCTTGAGACCCTTACTGGTGAGTAGTCTTGCTTAACAAACCCATGATTGGTTGATTGATTGACCAGATCTTCCCAGGAGTGTGTGCCAAATTCGCAAATTGTAGGAACTGTCCAGCCCCAAGTTTGATGGCATCTCCTCAAATGTTATGAATTGATCAGCCGGGTAAATGTCCCCCATTGTGGGGCACCCTCTCTCTATCCACCTAGCCAACGACATTGAGTACCCGTATGCCGCAGAACTGTTGCAACCACTCAATTGGTATTGACCTGCAAAAGGGTGGCTTCTTCAATACCCTTTAAACTAATGTGTCCCACGCAGCAGCCACTTGCTTAATTGCTCGTAGCATGCCCGGGAGTTGATGTTCCTCCTCATTAAGTAGAATGGTAACATTCCGTCTGGAACAGCCTCTCCTAGGCACCTAGTGTCTCAATTTAGGCCCTCCGTACACCACCTTGAGGCTTGCTGCAGCTGCAGGGCCATATAGCAAAATTCCAAGTCTGGTAAACCCAGTTCTCTCTGTTCTTTGTCTAATTTCAGGACTTCTATGTGCACTCTGTTCCTTTTTTCTGCCCAGATTAGCCGGATCAATGATTTATCAATCTCTAAGGAAACAGGCTTGCACACAGGGTACATGGAATTTTGTAACAGGTATAGGCAATGAGGCACAATAAAATTTTCTCCAGTGCCACTCTTCCCATGAGAGAGCGTGAGGGTGTTTCAGAACCTTACAGATGACTCCAATCCCATTAATGCTCTGCCCAGGTTGCATTCATACTGCAGCGCCACCGTGTGTGACCCCCCCTATGGCCAAGCAGCGGAACTTGGTTTGCTCCATTTAAAGCACAGTTCAGTTAGATCCTGCTGTGCAGCTTCCCTAAGGCCCACTAAAGGTAATAGTAGACTCTTGCCTATTTATACATAAGCACGATATTGTTGCAAACTCCTCTTACTGTCGCAGCAAATGAGGGACTGATTCCCATGGTTGGAACAACTATACCAGAGCATCATCTGCATATAGGGATACCACATGGGCCACCACGCCCCCCTGCATTGCCCAAGGTTGCATTGCGTTGCACAGTTGGATCACTAAAGGTTCCATCGCTATTGCAAAGAGCAGTGTGACTACTTGACAGGATCCCTCCTGACTTTACTTTAGCAATCTCATCTCTGTAGAGCAGGCCAATCCATTTCAGAAAACTGTATCCAAAACACATCTTCTTGAGGACGTCAAGCGTGTAATTGACTTCTATTAATTTTAATGTTGAATCCTAACATGTGGTTACTCTTTGACAAAGCCAGCAGGCTTGCTTTGTATATGAGGTTACTCCATGGCGAAGCCGATAGGTTTGCCTTATATACTGATGTGGTCACCCCTGGACAAAGCCTATAGACCTGTTTTATTTAAAATGACACCGCTCTATATTGTGATGTTGTATCTGGTATAGGTGGGGCTGTATGGTGATTTTGGGGGTCATGACCCACTAGGGGTCAAAAGCGATCTTAGAATGTCGCCCAAGGTATTTTCCATCTACTTAAGCTAAATATATTTGTAAATGAATGCATAGTATTTAGTGGTGTGCATGTAATAAATATACTTTTCCATTTTCAAAGACAAAGCCCACCCCACCTCCCCTTTGTAGGTCTTGAAACCGCTCTGCTTCTCCATCCTGGAATGAAGATGAAGCGCTAAAATGGAGTACTTGGCTCCCAGTAAGGAGACAATTGTGGGCCTATTACTTGCGCAGGCTTTATATTCTGCCCAAATTATAATTAAATTTCTTACACCACTGTAGAAACTTTCCCAGGCCCTTTGGTGCTAAGAGGGCTTAGTTAGAGGCAAGAAAGAATAGGTTGAAGGATAGAGATAGACCCCTTCTTTTCGTGCAAGAGAAGTCGGAATTTCGAACCACAGTTACAATGTTGCAATTCCTTTCAACATACTGTTTATTAATGGTTTTCATTACCACTGTTTATTCATTTTTATAGTTACAACTATGCACATTTTATGCTCTACGGTACGACGATGCCTTTAATAAAATATGTAAACATATTCTCGTTGTGCATTCTTAAGGGTGTCTGTTCATGGTGAAGAGGTTTTAGACCTACTAACATCAAATATTCCAGGGAAGTCTCACAGGACAGATTGTTACCCAGAAGGCACCATCCTCATGTAATGTTTAGGTGGTTCATGGGTAACTCTCCACCCGCTTTCCTGGTTCTATGTGGTAAGTTGGCTTGAGTCTATACTTCTGCGCAAAAGGGTTTAAAAAACTTTATGTATGTATGTATGTATGTAGGTTGTACTGTATTGGTAACATGAGGTCTCAGGAAGCTGTCTGTTGGTGAGAACAAAAAAAAGAGGAAGCATTAATAAGCAAGAAGAGAGAAAGAAAAACACAAAGGCCTAAAGATGTCTCAAAGTGACTTCTCTTTAGCCTTCTTAGTTTTATTGCCTCTTCAATGAAGTTAGCTACCTTCCACATTACCTTTTAAAATTCCACGTTAGCATCATTAGAAAAGGTCACTTTTTCAGCAGAATGCACAAAGACGTACCTCATGCTCAATATTTACAAACGGTAGCGGTGGTCTCACTGGTAGCACATCATTCTTTGTATGCATTCAATGTGAACTTTATAGTATTGGTGCCCCTCAAGGTTAGAAGCCTCCACCCCACTACCTAAAGTGTCAATCCACTGTGGTCCTAAAAAAACCTTGTGTAAATGTCAAACATGAAGATAACCTCGCACTCTGATCAATTCAATATTGTTTCATAGATAGTTCACAAATCAATTTTGACAAGCAGAAAACAATTTTTGACTTGTTCAATTTAATATAAAATATGGAACATACAAGTTTAGCAGTGTACTAGAAAGCAAAGAATTTCGATAACATAATATTTCACAAATGGAGGGCACAAATCAATAATCCTCCTGTAGGGCGTTGGACCGGCAGCCGACACGGGTTTTGTTACAAAGTAACTTTTTCAAGGCTTAAATGATGACCTTCTCGGGACGGTCCCTACATACAGCGGTACTTCGCACGGACAGGGGCATATCAAAGCCCTTTTTCTTCATCTATCAAAATTAACGTATAGAAATTTGTGTTGTCATACGATACGATAAGACACAACCCATCTTAGCCTCTGAAGACAACTATTTGGATTCACTGAAAGTGTGTGCCATCACTTCCGTTCCGGGCAAGAAATATCAAACAGACTAATAGACAAATGGTTATCTTTTAATTGGAAGACCTTGAACACGTATGGAATAATTCTGAGCCATATTCAATATTCATTTAAGCCTTGAAAAAGTTACTTTGTAACGAAACACGTGTCGGCTGCCGGTCCAACGTCCTACAGGAGGATTATTGTGCCCTCCATTTGTGAAATTTAATTTTAACGAAATTCTTTGCTTTCTAGTACATTGCTAAACTTGTATGTTCCATATTTTATATTAAATTGAACAACAAGTCAAAAAAATTGTTTTCTGCTTGTCGAAATTGATTTGTGAACTATCTATGAAACAATATTGAATTGATCAGAGTGCCAAGGTTATCTTCATGTTGAAGTACCTCATGCGACATTAATCAGATTTAACAACCCAATTTACCTCTAGTGTTTACAAAAACCAGAAGACCTTGTTATGTCTCATTTTGCACAGTAGACTCTAAACCAGATCCAATTATCTAGAACAAATGTTATTTGTGATAGGGGAATTCTGGGCCTCATGTAGCGCAGAACAAAAATACAGACTAAAAATCTTACAAAGTCTCTGTTATTATCAATGGAGTAACGCAACAATTAAGACCCCCGACCCCACACAGAACGTGAAGAGGGGCCCCTGAGTCACCCATAGCTCACAGATATTCATTGGCCTTAGTCCAAATGGATGCCCCCTGATGGGTTAGGGGGCCCTTGAAAGGCTGCCCCCACCCCCCTTATGCCGCAGAGCCTCCAGTGGGTTATGCTCCTGGTTATTATACTAAAGAAGAAACATACCTTCTCTCCAGGGTCCCTACTACCTGAAAGAAATGTGAATGTGTGCAATTGCTTAATCTAGATTCTGGAATTTATAATTTTAACAGAAACCTGTACTAGGTACAGCAGGCATATAACTAAAAACATAACTGTTTAAAGGACTGTAAACCTTTAAGCAAAATGTTTTTGCACGTTTTGTGACAGGCTCTACTGTGTGAAACCTCTCCTATGCTGTGTGTAACACATTTTTTCTGTCACAGGCTTGGATCTCTCAGCACTATAAATAAAGTCACTAGTTCCCCCGTGAACCCACCAGGATTCAAATCAAACCACCCTGTTAACCCCATAGACAGCTAAAGCGATTCTACTAACCACCTGGGCTTTCCAATCAGAAAAATGCATTTCTCACAGATATTTTTATGTTGCATTTATTTTTTATTTAAGGTATGTGCTTTATATTTTATATGCAATTACCTGTTTGTGAAAGGCCAACAAAATAGTTATAGAATATTTTGTTCCTTATAGCTGTCTCTGCCCCCGCCCTCACACCGCTGACCCCACCCCCATTGTACTCAGAAACATATTTTCCATACTTTTCTTTATGCACTTCAATCACTGACCCTCAGTCTATGGGCAAAGAAATGTTGGTCTTTATGGAAAATATATGAAAGAGCAAATAAACATGGTTTGGAATACAGTCGAAATATAATTGTGCTGTGGATTGTAAGTAAGTAATGAAGGTATTGTGCCTGGTCGCGTTATGGAACCAACAATTACAGTGGCATAGTTTACACAGGAAGACTTAATATGTAATCAGAGGTTAAGAAACAAGTAAGGTAATGACGAGAGAAGGCTGATGTACATGAAAACTAATGCAAATTAGAGGTTTTATTTATTTATTTAATGTGATTTGGTATAGCGCGAACATTACCCGGAGGCCTGAAGGTGTCAGAGCGCTTTACAAAAAAACCTGTTGCGTTACATAAGGACTTTGGATTACGTGAGTTACATAAGAGATACAAACAGAAAAATATTGCAAATGTACAAGTTGTAAAGTCACTCAGGGAAGAGATACAAACAGGAAAAAAAGCAAATGTACAAGTTGTAAAGTCACTCAAGGAAGAGATACAAACAGAAGTGAAAAGAAAATTGCAAATATACAAGTTGTAAAGTCACACAAGGAAGAGATACAAACGGATAAACTCTAAAATCACATAGGAATGGTAGTAAGTACAAAGGTTTACTACATATACTAGTGATTAGAGTTCTAAATATACAAATAGTAAAATCACTCAGGATTACATTTTAACAGTGATTAGGCTTGGACAATTATATATTACATATTTACATATATATATATATATGAGTTACAGAAGCATGGCTCAGGCATAGGGAAAAAAGCAGGCAAGGGGAGAGAAATTCAGGGGAGAGAGGAAAGGACTAGGGGAGATACAAAGAGAGTGAGGGAGGGAAGAGGTAGCGAAGGGGGTGATGAGTGATGGGATAAGGGGCATCAGCATTATTCACAAACGATGAGTAGTTGCGGATGTGTGAAACAGTGAGGCTTTATGCCCCAGTTTATCCGTAGTGCGACAGGACTATAGACTGCCGAAAGCTCGAATAGGGGACACCTCCCGCCGCTAATGTAGAGGGACTAGCTGTTGAGATGGCAAGGAGTTATCACGAGGCATTATGTCCTCAGCAGGCCCCATTTTGAAGTCAGGCAGCCCGATTCCAGTTTGACTCAGTGTTCGGGAGAGTTGGTATCTAAACATTGCCTTGCCTGTCTCGCCCGTTTTTGTGCCTGCCGCGCCACCAGAGGTGTGTAAGAGAAGATGAAAGGCAGTGAGGCAGAAGAAAGGAAGCACAAGAAGAAACGTAAAAGAGAAGTAGCAACAGTTTTGAAGATAACAAACTGGTAGGAAAGGAGATAAATAATTGAAATGAAAAGTAAATCTGTAGAATGAGACCTACTTCCATTGCTGCTCGACAGCAGCTGGCACCCAATGGCATTCTTCGATGTCTGACCACAGCAGAGGTACTGTCCATCAATCCAAAAATTCGGGTGATACTTCTGCACTGAGCTGTTAGTGTGTCGGATCACTGCAGCAAAATAAAGTAACATAGATGATAAATACAGCACTCTGATTTACCTAAGTGACCTTAGTCAAATGCCCTGGGGAAATGAATCGGATGAAGACAAGGTGCAGTTATACTGAAAAAAGTAATATTTTACCAATGTTTCTTATTTCAGACTTAAAAGTTTGAAATCAAATGCTAACACATGACTAGTCAGTGACTGGCTCTAGTTACTAATTCGAATACTTTTTTCACAACTACAGGAAAAATAAACTTGTGTCTGTGAAGGAAAGAGAAGGCATTCTAATAGCAACAAAAAATTGACACAACAGTTTGAGTTGAAGAGGTATTGGAGGTTGAAACGGGAATGCCAATATTTTTAAATAATTTTAAGTACAGGCATTCTATTGTAGTGGAAAATGCTGAAAATATTGTGTTTGCAGTAGATGGCTAAAGAATATAATTGTGTATACCGTGGAAAAGTTCGTTGCCTGCTTGCACTCACGTTATTAGAAGGATGTCACGCAGCGCAGCAACCAAAGTTGAGTGAGAGTGAGAGAGCAGGAAAGCGCCTTATCTACTAAGATATGGCACTATCCTGCTCTCTCCCTAGCACTGGTGCACAATAAGGCTGCCTGGCACAACAAAAACACCCTTGCACCATAGTGCAAAAGGGTGCATGTGATGTCTAGCATAGGTTTTGTATTGTATTGTACAAAATTCTGTGCCTAGACAAACTTTTAAACGTGTCCTATTTTGGATGTATGCTATACCGTGCAGCGTATATGAAAAGTTGGAAAACTTTGTAGAAATAAAAGCATTATTCCAAGTTAACAACAATCTCAAAGAGGTGCTACTTTTTGGGGGAAAACCCTGTCTACTATTGTAAGTAGATAGGGCTTTGCATCAAAACCTGTGGATGGTTTCATAGGAATGCACATGTACTTCCCATGGAACTCTACCCTGATGCTAAGTAACGCAAAGCGCTTTCAGGCAAAACGCGTTTCTCCGGGAAATAAATTCCAAATAAACATTTTTTGTTGATTTGTATCACTTTTGTGATGCAAACCCAGTGGAAAATGTTGGTGATTCGGCCCTGTAATAAGGGCTGACGATATCTGGAGGATGGCACGAAGCATTGGACATCAATCAAACAAATGGCTGAATTGGAGAATCTGGGGCTAGAGGGAAGGTAAGGGAACTTTCCTCACCCTCCTCATCAGTGTTTTAGAGTCACAGGCTAGGCCAAGTCATCCTCCACAACACATATTTCCCCTTCACTGAAAGACAACAGAAGTGCTTGCTAGGTGCACATGCATCATCATGTAGATTGCATGACTCTTGTCTCCTTCCTCAGCCATTTGCAGAAGAGTAGCAGAGGAAGGCTCTCAGAGCTGCTTTTTGCCCCTTTCCCATTGAAAAGCAGCAAAAAATACTGAAGCAAAACCATACAATGTTTTTTCAACTCATGTTAGGTGAGACCCAAGAAATCAAGACTAGGACCAGATTTTTACTAATCTTTTTAGAGTTGACTGCTAGCTTGCTAGCTTGACAATTAACACGTTGACACTTCTTGTGCTTATGTGCATAGGCATATGCTTCTCCAGCCCATTCAAGTCCACTTAGCTCTTATTATAAGTGACACAATAATCCTGATGGTGCCAGTAACAGAAGTTACCAATGCGTCTGGATTATGGGTCTGATTGTGAATATTGCAGCTATATGGTGCTTTCCAGAGAGATTTCACCCACTGTATGCAAGAAAAGCCTCAAAGTGAATGTTAGACCTTGCACCTTGGCGTGGGTCTCCCTTCCATTTATCGCTGTTGCCTCATGTGTTTTTGCTGGTGTTAGTTGCTCAGGGCACTGTGCCACTGCTGTCCAGTGCCACAATGCAAGTTCTCCCTATTGTAAATTAATGTATGATTTGTGATTCCATGATTGATTGGTTTGGTTTACCTGTCAGACCCTAGTACAGTGCACCAGGAGTGCCCAGGGCTTGTAAATTCAAATACTGCTGGTGGGCTTGCAGCACTGGTTGTGCCATCCACAGAAGCAGCCTGTAAAAATGTATCTAAGGTCTGCCATTGCAGAGTCTGCGTGAAGTCTGGTACTGTCATGCTGACTGGGCAAGTGCACCCACTTGCCAGTCCCTAAACCTTCCCTTTTCTTCATATCAGACACCAGTGTGGTAGGCCCAAGGGCAGGGTGCATTGTAAGGATAAGGTAGGACATGCCTTGGTGTGTGTGGCATGTTCTAATAGTGAAGTACAGCCATTTTCGTTTTTCACTATTGCAGGGCTACCTGTTCTCCATAGGCCAGAATGGGCAGTTTGTTCATTACATTTTATAATCCTAACTGACTCAGGGAACACAGTAGAAATTCGAATTTAGCATGCCTGAACTCAGAATGATAAAATACATCTTTTAGTGAAGTTGTTTTTAACATTCTGTTATTGAAAATGCCACTTTTAGAAAGTATACAGGAAAAGGGCACCCATCTTGCGCCCTCACTGTCGCACTGCAATAAAGTGGGAATCAGTCCCGCAAATAAATTTCATTAATCCAGTGTTCTGATGTGGACTCTTGTAAACATAACCTTTTCTTTTTCAATTCCAATATTAAGACCGTACTCTCGTTCTCTTCATCACAGCGGAGACAGTGTAATTGAATTCGCAATCTTTATTCGACTTTTCAGATACCAAATGTATGCCAATCCAGGCTTTGTACATAAGTACACGAATTAATCACAATCCAATCACAATCTTAAAGTTGACCCGTTGTAAAAATACCCAATGCATTTCGAGCCTGCTTGGCTCTTCGTCAGGGGATACTGAAACAAATAAAATGAACAGTTTTACCACATGATCAAAAAACAGTATGTACATAAACTCATAAATCCCTTTGTAACGACATCCTACCATCAAACAGCCCGTGCCCTTCCCGTGTTCCTCCCATCTGTTGCAGACCTTTTCCTCCCCCATTTCTGTTCTATCTTTCGTCATGTCCCTGATTTGTACCTTTCAAAAAACGGTTCCCATCAACGCTCAACTCCTCGTGCTGTTCACCATAACTGTGCTCATTCCTCCTGCTACCCGGCTGTTAACCTAAATAACACTCGCTCTCACTCTTAAGTATGCGCGCTTTGTCTAACTAACCTATCGCCACGTGACCGTTCTCTACCAGCTGCAATCAGTTTCCGACTTATCTTTGTCAAATACTCTCAATCCCATAATGCACCTCCCTCTTCCACGTTTAGATGACCCACGTTCCTTCTCTTCTACTCTTTAACATCAAAACAAACCAGCAAACGGCACCCTTTCCCATCAAAATATAACCAAAACCCGTGGACTATCTATTAACAAACAAATTGTTAAAACCACCCAATATGAACAAATAAAATGCTGAAAAAGGTTTTGCGTGTCATTAAAAAATGCTTATGTGTACAAATGCTGCAAATTATTAAATCGGCTGGCTAAAAAAATATAAACATCAAAGAATATCAAAACTCCCTATTATATCGATCTCATGAAATGACTGTGACTAATCGCTGTTCACGTTAAATATTCGATGATGTTGATTGGCTCAACTCCATTTCTACTGTCTCCACGGTGACAAACTCATTATTCGTCCCATTTCTCTTGTTTTAAGACTCTCTTTGTTCAAATAGGGTGTATCAGCTCCGTGAGGCGATATATTGCGAAGCAGAAAAATGTGATGGAGCATGCACTCCTTCCCTTCTTTTAGTAAACTAGGCTCAAAATCTTGTTTGTAGGTGCGTGCGAACAGTGTCCGTGGATCGCCACAACCACAGTTAATACAAAAGTATACAGGAAAAGGGCACCCATCTTGCGCCCTCACTGTCGCACTGCAATAAAGTGGGAATCAGTCCCGCAAATAAATTTCATTAATCCAGTGTTCTGATGTAGACTCTTGTAAACATAACCTTTTCTTTTTCAATTCCAATATTAAGACCGTACTCTCTTTCTCTTCATCACAGCGGAGACAGTGTAATTGAATTCGCAATCTTTATTCGACTTTTCAGATACCAAATGTATGCCAATCCAGGCTTTGTACATAAGTACACGAATTAATCACAATCCAATCACAATCTTAAAGTTGACCCGTTGTAAAAATACCCAATGCATTTCGAGCCTGCTTTTAGAAAGTAGGCATTTTCTTGTCTAACCATTCAAACCTGCCTCTGCTAGGCTGTGTATTCCCTGTCTGGAGTTTGAGTGACAGGGCTGGGGAATTCCAGGAGACAGGGTGAGGTATCCCAGTGGTGAATAGAGAGATCTGCATCTAGATGGGTGGGAGGAGTAGCACCTGGGACCTGAATAGGTCTGTGCCTTCCCTCCACAATGCTGGCTCCACCTCCTGTGGTGCGTCTGATGTCTCTGCCCTGCACTCTGAAAGGAGAGAAGGAGTCAGGTAAGCAAAGTGCTCCAGGACTGACCAGAACCGGTTTGAACAAGGCAAAGGCCCCTCCGCCCTCAGAGGACAAAGGATTTTGGGGTATAAGTATTGGGATCCTGATCCCAAGAATTTAGATCACTTTGGAAAACAAGAAGAAACTCTGCTGAGGAGAGGAACCAAGAAGAAACTGAGGAGAGAATATCCCTGAAACTGGGGGATTGGCCTGCAGGGGTTGCCTACTGCCAAAGAGAGGAGAAAGGAACTTTGTGTGTACTTTTGCTCAACTTGTGAAGGATCTCCAAGAGCTTGCCTCCTGCTGAAGTCTCAGGAACAACAGACTTCACCCCCCAGCTCCTCAGAGTTATTTGGAAGTGCCTGCTGCTGTGTTGGGCCTTCTGAGGGACTGCGTGTCGCAAGGAGTTGGAAGAGCGACTCAAGAAGGAGAAGCGTGATGCCGTCGGAGCTGTTGTCGTCGCATCGCGTAAAGTGTGTCGCCGCTGCAGCTGTCGAATCGAGCGAAAGCGTCTTGCATCATCCAGGAAGGGTCTTGCAACGTCGAAGAAGCGTGTCGGGCATCACAGCCATCGTAGCTGATGCATTGCACCTCATCAAGAGAAGAGTCTCGCATCGAGGAAGATGCATGTCGCCATCGCAGCCATCGTAGTTGTGGCATTGCACCGCATCAAGAAAAGCGCCTCACATCCACGGAGAAGAATGCCGCCATCGGAGCTGTTGACGTCGCATCGCGTAAAGGTATTTCGCCGCTGCAGCATCGCATCGAGCGGAAGCGTCTCGCAACGTCAGAGGAGAGTGTCGCTGCCAAGGCCGCTGTCGTCGCATCGCGTAAAGTGTGTCGCCGCTGCAGTTGAAGCATCGATTTGAGTCTTCTTGCAACATCGGAGAAGCATGCCGCATCTGGAAGATCTTCACGTCTTTATTTCTTTGCACCAAAATCTTCAACGCATCAATATCGTTGCAACACTTTTGTTGCCCTGCGTGTCACATCTAAAAGGTACATTGACTTAAAGTGTTGCATTTAAGAGCTAAAGAGAACTAAGCAAAATTCTACCATCTAAAGTAACAGTATTGTGTATTTTTGTCGTTTAATGGTATTGTGGAAAATCTACAAAAAGAATACCTGTGTGGTGTCCATCTGTAGTGTTGTCACTTGGTTACTGTATGTGTTCACAAATGCTTTACACACTGCCTCTGAGATAAGCCTGTCTGCTCATGCCAAGCTACCAAGGGGGTGAGCAGGGGTTATTTTAGGAGTGTACCCCCTTACCCTGACTAGAGGCAAGGGTCCCTATTTGTCACAAGTGCATACCTGTGCCAACTAGAGACCCCCAAGTCTAACATTGGTGGTCAGCGGTGAGGATTCTGGACTTGCATTTGTGACTCATGTACAGTGATCGGTGAACACTACTTAGTGAGTGCAGACCAACCAATACTTGTTGATAGATTTCTTTTTGAGACTTTCTATTTTTGAGAACTGCCAAGTGAACCATGGTGGAGAAAGCAGCATCCATAGTCTGTGTTGAGAATGAATGGGAGTGGGAAGAAGAGAAACTGGACAGCTACCCAGTAAGACAGCTAAAGTCCTTCTGCAAGAAATGTAATGCTTGCACTACTGGATGTAAAAGTAAGCCAGAGTTCTACAAGGCACTGAGGGCCTGGGCAGAAGCACGAAATGCCACTGATGATGATAATGCAGAGGAGCAGCTGGAAGGGCCAGTGGGTCCAAGAGGAAGGAGAACCCCTTCCCCTGCCGGTAGCAGTGTTTCTGGTAAAAGTCTATCTCCAGAGGAGTTGGCAGATAGAAAAGAGTGTAGGATGCACGAAATGGAGCTGACCAAGCTCAAGTTAAGTTAAGTGGGCAGTTAGAATTTGGAATGCAAAGAAGAAAGTTAGCCCTAGAAGAGAAGAAGCTACAGTTTGAACATGAAAAGGTTTTGAGGGAGTTGGAGTTGAAAGCCAAGAGCTTAGAAATGTATCCCTCTGGTGGCAGCACACCGTCAATGCCTGTGGAATCCAGAGTGTACATCCCTTGGGATGTGGTGAAGGAATTTTTTTTAAATGATGATATTGGGCAGTGGTTCAAGGCCTATGAGGTAGCCATGTCTTCCCACCGGGTCCCTGAGAAGGATTGGGGAGCGGGGTTGTGGGGGCGGTTCCTTAGTGAGGGGCGGGACACACTGCTGGACTTGCCTTCTGATGTCTATAATTCCTATCCCCACATAAAAGATGCATTGATGTCTAGATATGGTTTGACCCCTGAGATGACAGAGGTGCACAAAGATAGCAAACAGCACCTATGTTGAATATGTCACTTTTTTCTGCAGAGCATTGGATGGTTGGGTGAAGGGTAGCAAAGTTGATGATTTTCAGGGACTTCATGAATTAATTGCATGGGAGTGCTTGTCAAGTAACTGTTTTCCTGAGCTACGCCAGCACCTGATTGATAGTAGGCTGACTAATCCTAGGAAGCTTGCTGAGGCGGCGGACCGCTGGGTCAGTACCAGGGCCCACAAGGGTCACGTGGGAGACTCAGCCAAGAGTGGGCAGGGTCCCCAGAAGAAGAGTGGGGGGCACAAGGGTAAACAGAGGGAGTTCCATAGGAGGCCCCAAAGTAATCCCCAAGGGAACCAAGGGAAAGGTTCTCAGCCTCCCCCCCAGAAACCATCAGGGGCCCCGACAGGTCCACCTGTTCAAAGAGGGCCCTCAAAATGCTTCAAATGTGGAGAACCGGGTCATTTTTGCCAATGAACCCAAGTGTCGCCTGTTTGGAAAACCAGCACCCACTGGTGCAGCCCCCCAGCAGATGGCTAGTGTAGACCTGGGTGAGGAGATGGGTGCCCACGGTGGGTGGGGTCCTGCAGAGATGTCCCTTGTCTCATTAGGAGACTGTGAGGTGGTCCCCAGGACCCAGCTGCCCGATAACACTAAAAATTACAGTCAGTGGGTGACCATCAATGGCCATAGAGTGGAGGCTCTTAGAGATACAGGAGCCAGTGTGACAGCTGTCAAGTGTCACCTGGTGTCTCAAGGGCAGGTTGTCCCTGGAGCATTCTACCCAGTTGTTGCCGCTGACAACACAGAGAGTCACTGCAAGGTAGCTCAGGTTCCCTTTGAGTGGGGGCGGTCTCTGGTACTCTTCAGGTAGCTGTGAGGCCCGCCATGCCTGTTGACTGTTTGTTAGGGAATGACTTGGAGAGCTCACCTTGGGCGAAGGCGGAGCGGAGTGCTCATTTAGAAATGTTGGGTTTGCCTGACTGGGCGTGTGTGACCACCCGGTCAATGGCAGCGAGTAAAGGTGCTCAAGAGGACCTGGAGCCTGAGAGGGAGGCCCAGGTACCTGCCGTCAAGAGTAGAGGCAGGGTCCCCGGGACCAGGGAAACCGGTCCCCGAAGTTCCCACGGTCCAGGTGGGAGCAGATCCTGAGGGGGATGCCCTGGAGCCTACAGGGGAACAGGTAGCCGAACTGGGGGACCTGCCTGAGCTGACCCATTGGCAGCAAGAAGGAGGACCCTCCAGGGAGGAATTCTGCCAGGAGCAGAAAGAATGCCCTTCTCTTGTGGGTCTGCGGCAACAGGCTGCAGACCATGCAGCAGGTGATCAGTCGGGGTCACATTGGATCTACTGGGAGAATGATCTCCAGTATACAGAGCCTAAGGTTGCTGAGCCTGGGTCAGCCTGTGTGCTGGTGGTACCCCAGCACTTCAGAGCCTTTCTACTGGTGCTGGCTCATGATGTTCCATTGGCAGGACAAGACCTTTGAAAGGCTTGTCACCCATTTTTATTGGCTCCAAATGCGCAGGAGTTCAGACACTCACTGCAGGACATGTCAAACTTGCTAGGCAAGTGGTAAGAGTGGGAGGAAGCGCAAGGCTCCTCTCCAGCCATTCCCTGTAGTCAGCACCCCCTTTGAACGGGTGGGTATTGACATTGTGGGGCCACTGGACCCCAAGACAGCCATGGGCAACAGGTTCATCCTGGTCTTGGTGGACCATGCCATCCGGTATCCGGAAGCCATACCTCTGAGAACAGTGACGGCCACCGTGGTGGGACGAGCACTGATGGGAATTTTCTCCAGAGTGGGATTCCCTCGTGAGGCAGTCTCTGACCGGGGTACCAACTTTATTTCCAAGTATATGAAGTCCCTGTGGCAGGAGTGCGGTGTAACCTATAAGTTCACCACTCCTTACCACCCCCAAGGAAACAGGTTGGTTGAGAGGTTCAACCGAACCCTTAAAGGCATGATAATGGGTCCTGCGGAACCTATGAGGCATAAGTGGGATGTCCTCTTACCATGCCTGCTCTTTGCTTACCATGAGGTGCCACAGAAATCTCTAGGGTTCAGTCCCTTTGAGCTTCTCTATGGACACCCCGTGAGAGGAACTCTAAGTCTGGTCAAAGAAGGCTGGGAGCAATCTCCCAGGAAACCTCCCCAGGATGTATATAGCTACATGCTGGCCTTTAGGAACCAGACTAGGCGTTTCAGACAACTCGCTGAGGTGAGTCTGGAAGCCAGCCAGGAGGAGATGAAGCGGTGGTACAACCAGAATGTCACTCTGGTTGAGCTTCAGCCTGGACAGAAGGTGTGGGTCATGGCCCCAGTGGAGCCCTGTGCACTCCAGGATAAGTGGACCGGCCCCTTTGAGGTTGTGGAGTGCAAGAGTCCAGTTACCTACTTGGTGGACTTGAGGTCTCCCAGGAACCCCTTGAGGGTCCTGCATGTCAACCACTTGAAGCCCACTTGGAGAGGTCCCAAATGGGCATGCTCTTGGCAACAGATGCTGGGATGGAGGAGGAGACCGAGCCTCTTCCTAACCTCCTGTCCGCCATAGAGCAAGATGGATCAGTGGATGGTGTCAACCTCTCTTCCACCCTGACCCCTGAGCAACAGAATGACTGCCACCAGCTGCTGGGACAGTTTTCTGATCTGTTCTCCCTGGTTCGTGGTGTCACTGATTGGTGCGTCCATGAGGTGGACACTGGGGATTGTACACCTGTGAGGCACAAGGCCCTACAGAGTGACTGACAGGGTAAGGGCTTGCATCAAGGAGGAGGTCTCCAAGATGCTTGCGCTACGGGTAATTGAGTCCTCTAGCAGTCCTTGGGCCATCCCAGTGGTCTTGGTCCCAAAGGCTGCCGCGCCGAGTGCCACACCCGAACTCCGGTTCTGTGTGGACTACCTAGGGCTCAATGCAGTCACCAGGACTGATGCACACCCCATCCCCAGAGCTGATGAGCTCATAGAGCGGCTAGGGGCTGCACAGTACCCCAGCACGTTTGAGTTAATGTCTGGGTACTGGCAAATCGCCTTGACCGATGGGGCAAAGGAGAGGTCAGCATTCTCCACACCAGATGGGCACTACCAGTTCCAGGTGATGCCCTTTGGGATGAAGAATGCCCCTGCCACCTTTCAGAGGTTGGTCAACCAGGTGTTGGCTGGACTGGACTCGTTCAGTGCTGCCTACCTGGATGACATCGCAGTGTTCAGCGCCAGTCGGGAAGAACATCTGCGCCACCTCTGGGAAATGTTGATGGCGCTGCGGAGGGCAGGCCTCACGATCAAGGCGCGTAAGTGCCAGATCGGGCAGGGTTCCGTGGTGTACTTGGGACACCAGGTAGAGAGCGGCCAGGTGGCGCCCCTGCAGCCCAAGATTGAAACCATCCTGGCTTGGGAGCCGCCCAAAACCCAGACAGAGGTGAGAGCCTTCTTAGGACTCACGGGTTACTGCAGGAGGTTTGTCAAGGGGTATGGCAACATTGTAGCACCCTTGACAGCGCTGACTTCCAGGATGCAGCCAAAGAAAGTGATTTGGACTGACACCTGTCAGAAAGCTTTTGAGGCCTTAAAAACTGCTAAGTGCACAGCACCCAACTTCTCCAAGGAGTTCATAATGTAAACAGATGCGTCAGAGCATGGTGTGGGGGCTGTCCTATCACAGATGAATGAGGAGGGCCTAGATCAACCTGTAGCCTTCATCAGTAGCAGGTTACTTCCACGGGAACAGAGGTGGAGTGCTATTGAGCGTGAGGCTTTTGATCTGGTCTGGGCACTGAAGAAGCTGAGACCATACCTGTTTGGGACTCACTTCCGGGTTCAGACAGACCACAGGCCCCTTAGATGGTTGATGCAGATGAGGGGTGAGAATCCAAAGCTGTTGAGGTGGTTCATTTCCCTACAGGGGATGGATTTCACGGTGGAACATCGTCCCGGTACAGAACACGCCAATGCTGATGGTCTGTCCAGATTTTTCCGCCTTAGTGATGAGAACTCCCAGGAGGTAGGGCAATTCTCCACACATTTCAGCTGGAGGGGACACGTGTTAGACCTGGCACCTTGGTGTGGGTCTCCCTTCCATTTTTTGCTGTTGCCTCATGTGTTTTTGCTGGTGTTAGGTGCTCAGGGCACTGTGCCACTGCTGTCCAGTGCCACAGTACAAGTGCTCCCTATTGTAAATTAATGTATGATTTGTGATTCCATGATTGGTTGGTTTGGTTTACCTGTAAGACCTTAGTACAGTGCACCAGGAGTGCCCAGGGCTTGTAAATCCAAGTACTGCTGGTGGGCTTGCAGCACTGGTTGTGCCACCCACAGAAGCAGCCTGTAAAAATGTGTCTAAGGTCTGCCATTGCAGAGCCTGCGTGCAGTCTGGTACTGTCATGCTGACTGGGCAAGTGCACCCACTTGCCAGTCCCTAAACCTTCCCTTTTCTTCATATCAGACACCCCTATGGTAGGCCCAAATGCAGGGTGCATTGTAAGGATAAGGTAGGAAATGCCCTAGTGTGTGGCATGTTCTAATAGTGAAGTACAGCCATTTTCGTTTTTCACTATTGCAAGGCTACCTGTTCTCCATAGGCCAGAATGGGCAGTTTGGTTATTACATTTTATAATCCTAACTGACTCAGGGAACATGGTAGAAGTTCGAATTTAGTATGCCTGAAATAAATCTTTTAGCGAAGTTGTTTTTAACATTCTGTGTTTGAAAATGCCACTTTTAGAAAGTAGGCATTTTCTTGTCTAACCATTCAAACCTGCCTCTGCTAGGCTGTGTATTCCCTGTCTGGAGTTTGAGTGACAGGGCTGGGGAATTCCAGGAGACAGGGTGAGGTGTCCCAGTGGTGAATAGAGAGATCTGCATCTAGATGGGTGGGAGGAGTAGCACCTGGGACCTGATTAGGTGCCTTCCCTCCACAATGCTGGCTCCACCTCCTGTGGTGCGTCTGATGTCTCTGCCCTGCACTCTGAAAGGAAAGAAGGAGTCAGGTAAACAAAGTGCTCCAGGACTGACCAGAACCGGTTTGAACAAGGCAAAGGCCCCTCTGCCCTCAGAGGACAAAGGATTTTGGGGTCTAAGTATTGGCACCCTGATCCCAAGAATTTAGATCACTTTGGGAAACAAGAAAAAACTCTGCTGAGGAGAGGAACCAAGAAGACACTGAGGAGAGACTATCCCTGAAACTGGGGGATTGGCCTGCAGGGGTTTCCTACTGCCAAAGAGAGGAGAAAGGAACTTTGTGTGTACTTTTGCTCAACTTGTGAAGGATCTCCAAGGGCTTGGAAAAGAGCTTGCCTCCTGCTGAAGTCTCAGGAACAACAGACTTCACACCCCAGCTCCCCAGAGTTCTTTGGAAGTACCTGCTATTGTGTTGGGCCTTCTGAGGGACTGTGTGTCGCAAGGAGCTGGAAGAGCGACTCAAGAAGGAGAAGCGAGCCGCCGTCGGAGCTGTTGTCATCGTACCGCGTAAAGTGTGTCGCCGCTGCAGCTGTCGCATCGAGCGGAAGCGTCTCGCATCATCCAGGAAGTGTCTCGCAACACCGAAGAAGCGTGTTGCCATCGCAGCCATTGTAGCTGATGCATTGCACCGCATCAAGTGAAGAGTCTCGCATCGAGGAAGAAGCCTGTCGCCATCGCAGCCATCATAGTTGTCACAATGCACCGCATCAAGAAAAGTGCCTCGCATCCACGGAGAATCGTGCCGCCGTCGGAGCTGTTGTCGTCACATCGCGTAAAGGGGTGTCGCCGCTGCCGCATCGCATCGCGCGGAAGCGTCTTGCAACGCCGGAGGAGAGTGTCGCTTCCAAGGCCGCTGTCGTCGCATCGCGTAAAGTGTGTCGCAGCTGAAGCATCGAATCGAGTCTTCTCGCAACATCGGAGAAGAGGGCCGCATCTTGAAGATCTTCATGTCTTTATTTCTTGGCACCAAAATCTTCAACGCATCAACATCATTGCAACACTTTCGTTGCCCTGCGTGTCGCATCTAAAAGGTACATTGACTTAAAGTGTCGCATTTAAGAACTAAAGAGAACTAAGCAAAATTCTACCATCTAAAGTAACAGTATTGTGTATTTTTGTCGTTTAATGGTCTTGTGGTAAATCTATTTAAAGAATACTTATTTTTTATATAAAACCTGCGTGGTGTCCATCTGTAGTGTTGTCACTTGGTTACTGTATGTGTTCACAAATGCTTTACACACTGCCTCTGAGATAAGCCTGTCTGCTCGTGCCAAGCTACCAAGGGAGTGAGCAGGGGTTATTTTAGGAGTGTACCTCCTTACCCTGACTAGAGGCGAGGGTCCCTATTTGCCACAAGTGCATATCTGTGCCAACTAGGGACCCCAAGTCTAACAGTGAAATACTAGGCAAAACATGTAGGTATCAGGATGGTATGTCTTATTCTAGCATTTTATTCCCCATAAACTTGTAATCACCTTTATTTCTACCTTTCCAAAATTATTTGGGCCCCGTTAGAGTAATGATGAAGGAGGGAAATAACTGGAATTATTCTGACCCTCTTGTAATGAGTGTCTTAGATTCCTGTCCTACTCCCTAGTACCTGATGCCAACCCACGAGGTAACCTGCCCATGTCTATTCTCTCTATTCTCCCTTTCTGCCTTCTGGCCCTCTTGAACCTCTTCCTTCATCTCTGGGGATAGAGAAGCCTGCTAAAGCTATATCGCCCTGGCCACCCCCCCTTGCTTAGTCTTCAAAGCTCATTTCAACACACACCACCTCAACCACCCAGACTGCCAAGTCCAGTCAATACTCCCTCATCCAATGAGGCCCATCTTCAATTCCAGACCTTTCCACCAGATTATTTCCTTATTCCCTGCACCAAGCCAAATACAGAATATAAGGCTCAAAAGAACTGACAAATTACCCCATGTACCACCGACATGAATCTTCAGCCAGTTGACCCACATCTGAGTATTATCTGTTTTACACTACCTTGTCGGTATGCATTCCCAATATTCTACCCCAATGGGGTTCTAGGACAGTCAGGACACCGCTCTCCAATTACACCTCTGTGGATGGAAGACCAATTTTCCTTACTATACAGACTACCCACAGCTGGGTCTTATTGTACACTATATCTTTCAAATCAGGACAAATCCTTTGATTTTAAACCTTTGAAGGACACCTATATCCCTTTCAAATGCACCATCCTACCTCTTTTACTCCCTGGGTTTCTCATTTTTAAGTAGTATGGTGCAGATTGTTTGCATGATCAGCTTATAAAACACCTGATTTCCCACACCAAGGACGAATAGACCACAGAGTTATACTAGCTGAAAGCAGGGACATACATTTTTCTCTCAAATACCCTGAACATAAAAAAGTGACATGGACTGGATTGGTGTCCTGAATGCAGTCAACTACTTCAAACTGGTATTTTTCACATAATCTTTTCTTAATTGACTAATTTGTTTTGCATTAGGATTTCACCAAAATGCCACAAAGAAGTAGAGCAACTATGAAAGGAATAGCAAATGTTAAATACAATGAAAATATAATTAATAGTGTATATTACAGCAGTTATTTAGCATAATAAATAAAGCTTCAGCATCTAAATCTGGAAATCTGGACGTTAAGCAATACATACAATTATTAATTATTATCTATAACACGTAGTAAAATTATAAGATTACTAAGAATAGATAAGTAACTTCAAGGCAAATAGTAATGCATATTAGAACATTGGAATGTTGAGCGCTCCACTGAAGACAACAGAGTACTCCGGGCTTCTAATGGCTGGTAGAAGCCCAAACCCTCAACATTCCAATGTTTGTTCAAAGATATTGCTGTGAACAAAGGTCTCACGGATCCTGAGGGGATTTCAACCCCATCGGCTCCGTGAGGCCTTTGTTTTACAAATTAGAACATTCTACCCTCTAGGGACAGAATGTTCTAATGGCCTTAGAGCCCTTCATAGCGGACTCTACCGGCCATTAAAGGTCCACTCGCTTGTTAAAGGCCCTCGTCTTCGGCTCAGTTCTTTAACCCTGGAGCGACCCTTTAATGGCTGGTAGAGCCCGCTATGTCGGGCTCTAAGGCTATAATAGAGACTAACTATATTAGTAGAAAAAATAGATAATAAGAAGGAAGAGTAATTCATGAAGGTTGAGCTACAACTATAAAAATAGAATTACATAAATTTTTGCTATGTGCTAAAGGTAAATATTCTAAATAGTGTAAACTGGAGTAAAAAAATTTCTTGGCTTCACTGGTGTTATACCTTTAGCAGTGGTAAGTGACAAAAAGTGATCACGATAACCAAAAAAAAATCTTGTGGCTTAGGAGTGCACTCGATAAATAAATCATCATTAAAGGGACCAATGAAGAATTAAATATTTTGATTTATCTTGTAGAAAGAATATTATTTGGTATTTCTATCAGCTTTAGCAAATCACTTTCTCAAGTAGTTAATCTTTAGAGGGCTCCATTGGAAATTAGTACTTTCAAACATATAACTCTTTCATAAATAATGATAAAACTTCAGCCTAAATTAAGTTGATAATCTGGTACTGGGATATAAATGATTTTCAATAATAAAGGGAGGGTGGAGTATTTAGGTTTTGACTTGCTAAGTTGCAGATTGTTAGCTTAGTCTGAAAATTTCATTTCTAAATAATTAAATATAACACCCTCAGTAGATTATTGATTATAATTCATTCTAAAACATATGGGGGATAATGGACAATCTAATTATAATAACACATTTTGCACCGAACCAGGACAAAAAAGACCTAAAAAGAAGTTGACAATTAATTCTGTCAAAAGCCTTTCCAGCATCAAGAGAGACAACAGCTGTGGATAGTATTACAAAACATCTGGCATTGTCAGGCATCATTCTACCATCAACAAAACCAGATTGATCGAGTTACAGAAGATAAGAGACTAAACATTCTAATCTGCTTCTTAAGAATTTGTCAATATGTGGCCTATTGATATCGGTCTATAATTTTAACAATATAGATGGCATTTGCCCTGCCTGAATATGAATGCGATCAAAGCTTCCTTACTGAGTGCCTTCATCTCATCACAGAATAAAGAGATTTCAATGTTTTAAAAAACATTTATTAGACAGAAGCACACACCAATTTTCCTCATCAATATGCAATTGAACTAATCTAAATTGTTATCTAGCTTTCATATAATTATCAGACATTTTGCCAAGATAGTTGTCACCATCATAACATTTTATTTTAACTTTTAAGAGTATATTGCTTGAATTATGCGTTGCCATCTTATTTAAATTAACTTTTACAATAATGAGATCAGACACCATATCAGAGGACCTGTTTGTATAATAAAGATGGTCCCATGCTATAATCTGTTTGAGAAGACCATTACATCTAGCATTAGCAGAAGACTTCTGTGCAGTCACAGATATATCATGGCACGGAGGAACTGTGGAGCAGACAGATTTTAAGATAAGATCTGATTGGCTGATCCACATCAACAAAGACGTGGCAGCAGCCATTTTAAGACTCAGGGACTCAGTCCCCTGGCCTTAAAACAAGTTTAAGAAACATATAAGAGGGCAGGGTAGGGATATCCTGCCCCCAAAACCTGCTGGGAGGGTGTCCCAGAGGGACGATTTAAAAAAAATGTATAACAAATTTGCGGTGGTCCTGGGGTAAAAAGTTTAAAATTAGCTCATTAAAAAACACATCCCTAGGAGGCCAGAGCCCGGGGGTCTCCGATGTTTTCATATTTTGGAGAGGGGGCATGGGGACCCCTCCCCAAACATTTTCCTGGTCCCGGGGATCCCAACCTCCAGGGCTACATTTTATTAAATGGAGAATGAGTATGCAGCCCCACATCCCTGAGCCTTTATCAGGCTCAGGGACTCAGGGGGTCCCAAACCCAGGGCATGCATTTAATTAATTTCAAAAAAAGGGAAAGGGGTACTTAAGGGGATTGTTTTCAAACCGTCTGGGGGTCATTCTCATCTATTGCTATTAGCCCGTTTTTTCGCTTGGGGGGAGGGGCAGCACCTTCTTATACCGCTCCATGGGTTATGTCTACCATAGTTTAACCCTGAATTCCTTCAGCTTAGCAGCTACTAATTAGTCCTGCGCTTCCGCTTCCCTATTCCCCTCATCTTCACTATCTGTCAGTGGTGGACTTTCCCAGCCTGTTAGCAGTTCCGTACATTGGTCCACTATGGGACGGTGCCTTAGTCCCTTTGCTTCTTCTTTCAGCAAGGCTCTGTTCTCTGCCACTGCTCAATTGGTTACATCTCTTTTCCAGACGTCTATCCATGGTCCTGCATTGGATTCCCAGGACATTGCTATCCGCCTTTTTGCTAAGGCCATAGCCAAATCTATAAACTTGTTCCTGACTTTCCGATTTGGCGGGCGAGGGAAGAGTCCTAGTAAGCATACCTCCATGGAGGAGTTCAGCTGTCACCCTAATGTAGAGTTTATTTTTAATGTTACTTTGTCCCAGAACGGGCGCAATGCGGTGCAAGCCCAAACCTTACGTATAAAATCTGCATCTTCATGGGTACATCTCGGGCATTTACGTGTACCCCCTCCATATGTAATGTTGAGACATTGGACGGTCATGTAGGTCATCTGTGTGGACAGATAGTGAAGATGAGGGAAATGGGGAAGCGGAAGCACAGGACTAATTAATAGCTGCTAAGCTGAAGAAATGCGAGGTTAAACTATGGTAGACATAACCCATGGAGCGGTATAAGAAAGTGCTGCCCCCCCCCCTCCCAAGCGCCAACAAACGCTGAGATCAATAGATGGGAATGACCCCACAGACGGTTCGAAAACAACCCCCTAATTACTCCGTAAGATAGTTCTTACAACCCCCTGTGCCCGCAGAGTGAAACTGTAAGTTTAATATTCCTTCCTTTTCCCTTTTTAATTTTTTTGTAATTATCTTTGTTTCTTTGGATTCCTTACCCTAAACATCTTGTGGTGGAATAATTGTATAATAAAACACGGAGCTCAACAGACAAGTTTTAAATCCATGGAAAGAAATGCACTGGTTACCTTCTTTATAGCCATAATTACTTATAGTATAGCGCACAGAAGAAACAAGCAAGCGAAAGTGAAGGGAATGGACAATACAGTATAAAAGGCAGGGTTCAATATATAAGGTATACTATACAAGCTGTATAATATGTGTTATGCAATGGCAATGTAAATACTATGGTTGTCTAAAAGTGAAAAAGCCAATAGAAATATGTATGAAAAAGGGGGGAAGGAGCACGTGGCCCCCCTCCCTGAACCTTTTTTCAGGCCCAGGGGACCTTAAACCCCTCTGCAACTTCAAAAAAACAGTAAGTCTCCTGGGTCATTAAATCTATGACCCCAAGAGAGCTTACCATATTGTTCTAAAACGCTCAGAGCTGGAGCTCTTCGCTCTTCAGCTGGAGTGCAGGCCCCCCTTGTGGTTGTTTTTATGAGTACATTTTGTGGACGGCAACATCTTAAACAAAAGACTCAAAAACATTGAGTTGATTTTGTTTTTGTGGAAAACTCTATTGAGACTTTTATGACAATCACTTTTATTAAACATTGCAATGAGTGAATTCATTAAATATACATACTTTTATAATTATTATAAATACTATAAATAGGTCTGCCATATATATGTTGATACGTGGACCCCTCACTAAAGCCAAAAGGCCCACTTGTTATACTTTCGTGTTCTGAACTTTGACAAAGTCAGTAAGTCTGCCTTTCCCAAAAAGAACACTCTTTATTTTGTAAGATCACATAGTCAGCCTGTGGGGGTTGGGCGCCTGGTCTTGTCGCATGCCAGTCTGTGTACTTAACCTGATGCCGTATATGCATGAAAGCTGTGTGCCGTGGGGGTTGGGTGCAAGTGAGGGGGTTGGGTCAGGTCCTGAACTCAACCGCATGCTGTTTGAGTGCTTGCAGGGGGGATGGGCCAGGGCCTAGGCACAGGCATGTCCCTGAGTCCAACCTCACTCAACACACAGCCAAAGGCTCTGCACAACAGGGGTTTTACACCTGCATGTGATTGGGGAGGATCCTGGCTTAAGGCCAGGCCTGGTGCCCTCTCCCCTGTGAGTGCCCTACCCCCTCAAAGCACAGCATGCAGTTGGGCACAGGGCCTGGCAGCACCCTTGGCATACACTGCTAATCACCCAAGACATCATTGATAACATCACTGGAACATCTGAAATAACACATTTGATGACAACACTGTGCATGGAGAGGGTGTAATTTATAGATACTTAAGAATTTCAGGGGTGTTATTTAAAAGGGTATGTGTTAACTGACATTTGAGCTAACGATAATGTTTCTCTAGATATATATTCATAATATGTTTGCCTTGGTGACCAATATCTGTGCATTGAGTGTTTCAGTGTAGTATGCGTTGTGATATTTATGTTTCTAATAGACGATTTACACAGAGTTTCACAAGGATGAAAGATTTGTAATATTTTGCTTTTGCATTAGAATTAGATTAGGAGCAATGCTCGCTCGAATTATTTTTGTCTATGTACTGAAAGGTAATGCTTGTGTGTACCCTTGTATTGTGCTGTGTGCAAATACGAGCAAGCTTCCACTTTTATGGGATGATCTGTAACCCTGGGCGTAGTGGGCGTGGTGGGGCTACGTGGAGCATTGCGTAGTGTGGCCAAATCTACGCACATTTGCGTGCTCCGCGTAGCCCCACTACGCGCTGCCCGCCTCCCACCCGCCCTCATTTTAAAATAAGTTAAACTATGTTAAAAATAAGAGAAAATGCTTTACCTGCGGTGCGGCGTCCCGGGGCTCCCTCTTCCTCGTTGGCGGCAACTTCTTCTCACAAATGCGCATGCATGGACGCCCGCGCATGCGCATTTCTCGCGAGAAATGCGGATGCGTGGGCGTCCGCGCATGTGCATTTGTGAGAAGAAGTTGCCGTCAACAAGGAAGAGGGAGCCCCGGGATGCCACACCGCAGGTAAGGCATTTTCTCTTATTTTTAACATAGTTTAACTTATTTTAAAAGGAGGGGGGGCGGGAGGCGGGCGGCGGGCAGCTCTGCTTCGCCCTGGCGTGTGCGTAGCGCTGCCTGCTACGCCTACTTTGTAAACCGCGAAGCAGGCAGCGCTACGTACACTCCGTGGGCGGAGCGGAGCACTACGCCCGGGTTTAATGATCTGGAGAAATTACTGTTTGGTAAATTTGTGATTACCTGGCATATTTCAAAGCATATTTGCCCACTTAAGTTGTAAAAAGCTGTATTTTGGATAGGGTTCTGAATGAGTACTCATGAGATCATCCAATATGCCACTGTGCTCTTATCTTATACTTTATAAAACAGGAAGTGTTGGGACTATCAATTTGAGAAATATCAGAGAATGTCCATCACATTTATGTGGCTGGATAACATCTGCAACAGAAGTGCTAGGCCCTGGAATAGTCCTTTTCTGTGCTGCTACAATGCCCATAGGAGTAACTTTACCGACATAGCATGTGTAACCCTGCTCATCCATCAGTTTTAGTGATCAAATCACATGCCCGCAGTTCCGTGTACCTCAGAATGCCTGTGCTTGGAGAAACTGACCTTGAAAAACGTACTGTACGTCCTATGGGTCTCACCTTCACAATGACACCAAGATGACTTTGGTCATATAAAGCAGCATATAAGAAGCATCAAATTCCTCTCCAGAATACCCCCATCACTTATTGGGCTAAGGAAGGATTGTCTTCTCTGTTTCCTTTTCATTCTCCTTCATCCTCTCTTTCTCAAACTATTTGGTATGTTTTTCCAACTTTTGTATTCTTTTGTCTCTCACTACAACTCTCAATTCACATATATATCTTCCTCTCACCCACACCCTGCTTCTTTGTCATTCTGTCTCTTTGTCACTTATGCTCACACTCTCTCAATTGAACTCAGTCTCTTACTAGCATCATATTCGCGCTCTAACCAGGTCACTATCTCTCAGTGTAAGGAATTGAATTATTGTTTGGGGCAGGTGACTACCCACTTCAAGGAATAATCACAATCCTTAACAGGGTGACCATAAAAGTCACTAAATTATCCTGAGCTCAATCCCATGGAAGCTATGGCATAGAGGAGACAGATTTAACTTAGGGCAATGTGTAATGTATTTAAGAGGTGCGAAAATTTAAAAAAGGACAAAATGCAAAATAATACAAATCCCAAGCCAAATTAGAACAATAGAATACATTTAATACACAAACATGACGCCAAAATGACAAAAATCCAATAAGGGGAACCAGAGATATTACTTTTTTTTATTTTTAAGTAGGAATAGCGCCAAAAAGCATAAAGTGCCAATGATAGTCAATAATATTAGTAGTCTGGGACCTAGCGCAATTTAACGCTGACTGCGATGGAGTCTGGGTCGGATGCACTAACCAGGTTTGTCCTGGTCGAAGATTTTACCTTTTGACTTTAGTCCAGGAAGTCCCAATCCAGGAGTACACTCCTACAGCCACCCATGACCTGAAGGGAGGCACTTAAGAAACTCACAGGATGTCAGGCAGAGGCCAACAGCAGGATCCAGTCCAGGTTAATCTGCCACTGATCAGCTGGGCAGTTGCAAAAAAGGCCTTGTGACCCTTGGAGTCCACCTCTTTGTCCTGAGCACATAGGGCCCGATTCACAGAATTAACTTTAAGACAAAATACTAAACTTACTACTTTTGGTATTCACAGAATCTACTTACTACTTTTGGTATTCACAGAATGCACTTACTACTTTTGGTATTCACAGAATGGATTTACAACTACTAACTTTATGTCCGCACTCGGGCCGGAAATTCCGGCCCGGGGGCGGGGCTTCCAGCCCAGAGGCGGAGCTTCAGGCCCGGCGGTGGGGATTCCGGCCAGTGGCGGAGATTTAGCCATGGCCAAAATCTCCATCTCCGGGCCGGAAGCTCTGCCACCAGCCCGGAAGCTCCGCCCCTAGGCCGGAAGCTCCGCCTCTGGGCCGGAATTTCCAGCTCGAGTGCGGACGTAAAGTTAGTAGTCGTAAATCCATTCTGTGAATACCAAAAGTAGTAAGTGCATTCTGTGAATACCAAAAGTAGTAAGTGCATTCTGTGAATACCAAAAGTAGTAAGTTTAGGATTTTGTCTTAAGTTAATTCTGTGAATCGGGCCCATAGGGTTTCCAGCCACCAGACAGTGGATGCACACGAATTGTTCTGGCATCCTGTTTCCCTCCCTTTTAAGTGCACCCCAGTGTTATATGTAAATCCAAGAGACAGATGTCTAGTAGGACAAAGCAGGGTTCATAAGCAACCAGACAGTGGATGCAAAACTCACAACTGGAGTTGTAACTTGTGAGCACTATCTATACTGTTTACATGTAGCTAGCTTTACTAATATCATATCCCTTAACTAAAAACACAATTGTGAGGGTGTGGGAGCCGGCCTCGTGGCGTGGTCCTGTTTCCCCGCGCTAAGACGCACGAGGTCCCATGCACATCGGGGCTCCTCCATCTTGGATTGCACGTCACTCCACGTGACCACCTGTATGACCCTGCTCTACCCGGCCTCGGTCCCAGCGAGGCCCGACACCTAGACGCCAACCCCTGGCTCGGGGGATACCACGTGAGCCTTCCCACTCTCGGCGGAGGGCAGTATCGATGGGACCCCCTACCGTCTCTCCACACCTGGGTGTGATCACCCCACAGCTCTCTGGGGCCTGGCGCCTCTCCTGCTGGGCGTCTGGCCGCCCCCTACCCGGCCTCTCCGCCCCCTCCGGGCGCACGGGTCCGGACATCAAAGGGCTCTCGTCCTATATCTGGGGCGACCCGACAACAGGGCAGTAGTTGTATCCTGGAGTCAAGAGCCCTGCTGATCGGATCGTGGCTGACCCTACGGAAGAAGACTCACCCTGAACCACCCCTTGAGCCCTGCTGACGACGTCGCGGCTCCACCATGCTTAAAGACCTTCACGAACCTTTGGGGCCCTGCTGACGCTGTCGCGGCCCGACCTTGTTGAACCTTACCACCAGAGCCCAGCTGACCTCGTCGCGGCTCGACCTAAGCGGAACTACCATCCGAGCCCTGCAGACGACGTCGCGGCTCTCCACGTCCGAGCCGCTCTGAGACCAGCATCCAAGGTCTGGCGCAGAGCCCTCCCGTGCCTGGCTGGCACCAAGACTGTCCCGCTACCCTATCCTCTTGAACGAACTCTGAGACTCTGACAGGATCCCTCGATCGCTCTGTAAATATTGCACGTATTACGGCCGATAAAGAACCTAATCTCGCAACTGCTATTGAGTCCTGTGTGGTGGTGTTACTGGGCCTAGTACGATCATAGGAGAAAGACCTCCCCGAGG
Source organism: Triturus cristatus (assembly GCF_964204655.1). Taxonomy (NCBI): domain Eukaryota; kingdom Metazoa; phylum Chordata; class Amphibia; order Caudata; family Salamandridae; genus Triturus; species Triturus cristatus. The sequence goes on along the minus strand of NC_140588.1, from coordinate 617,551,840 downwards.
AGGCTTCTCAGCGGCGCTCGGCTATAACTTTGCGGTAGGAAGGTGCCGGAATAGTCTCCCCGACTACCCGGTGGGCCTCCCTCCAACATTTGGTGGCCAGCGGCGGGATCCAAGCAAACGCAATCGTACAAGCAAGTAACGCAACCACTACCTGACCAGACGAGAAGAGAAAAAGGGAACCATGGATGGCCAAGAAGCAACCATGGCCGCAACCTTCCAGTTGGAGAAACTGGAGGAATACACCCACAAGGAACTCAAACAATTCTGCAAAGACAAAGGGATCCCTACCACAGGATTGGGCACCAAGGAGGAAATGCAGAAAGCCCTGAAAGCCTGGGCAGAACCCGAGACCCCTCCACCCCGAGCCGAAGGGACCTCGGCCCGGGACGGAAACCTGCCGACCACGGCCCCGACAAACGGGGAGCGAACCATCCCAGACACCAGCCTTTCCCCCGAGGAGATACGAGAACGGGAAAGGGCCCGGACACACGAAATGGATCTTGCCCGACTCCGGCTGGACGGTGAGCTCCTACTGGCGGAGAAAAAGATAGCCCTGGAGCAACTACGACTACAAGAAGAATTCGAGGAGAAGAAAAGGCATCGGGAGCTGGAGGAGAGACGGCTAACCCTCGAGCACGAGAGGAGCCTTAAAGAACTTGAACTAAAAGCTAAAGCTGGGGAGACCAGCAACCCCGGAGCACGGGACGCGCTGCCCCCGACCGAGCCAAAGGTTCACATCCCCAAGGATGTCGTCAAGGAGTACTATAAAAAATGACGACATCCAGCAATGGTTCCGAGCGTACGAAGTCGCCATGACCTCCCATCGGGTACCCCGGAAGGATTGGGGCGCCGGTCTATGGGGGAGGTTCCTCAGCGAGGGACGGGATACCCTGCTGCAACTCCCCGACGCAGTGATGACCTCGTACGACCACATGAAGGAAGCCCTACTCACCCGCTACGGACTGTCGGCCGAGATGTACCGGCAACGCTTCCGGGACTGCAAGAAGATCCCCAGTACCACATGGGTCGAATACGTGGACTTCTTCAGCCGAGCGTTGGAGGGATGGATCAAAGGGAGCAAGGTCACCTCATATAACAAACTATTCGACCTCATTGTCTGGGAGCACCTCGCCAACAACTGCTTTGTGGAACTAAGGCAGCACCTCCTGGACAGTAAACTGACCGAGCCCCGGAAGCTCGCCGCCGAAGCGGACCGATGGGTCAACACCCGGGTCCCCCGGAACCCCGTGGGGGACTACCAACGGAGCACCATGGGACCTCCCCGCCAGCGCGGCGGAGGAGGGGGGTCCCACCGCAGTCGAGATTTCCCAGCTGGACCGCCCAGAAGTCCGCCACGAGGGCAAACAACCAACCCCGCTTCCCCGACCCAGGGCCGAAGAGGGACCCCTATCGCCCGGTCTGGACCACGACCGACAGTAACCTGCTTCGGATGCCAACAGACCGGCCACTATGCAAGTGACCCGGCTTGCCCCGTGAACCGACGGAACGGGACCACGGGGCCACCTCCCCGACAAATTGCCGCCGCAGCCCTGGGGGAGGGAGAGGACGAGGAGGAGAACCACGACGACGGGTCCCCCGAGTGGGAGCCAGCCGCCATGTCGCTTGTATGCCTAGGCTCCCGAGAAATGGTGCCCCGCGCCACCATCCCAAGCAACACCCAGAAGTACCAACAGTGGGTCACCATCAATGGGCGACGGGCCGAGGTCCTCCGGGACACTGGGGCCAGTGTGACCGCTGTCCGCTGCCATCTGGTGACCCCCGAACAGATCCTACCACATGTCCTCTGCCCTGTCCGGACCGCCGACAACACCGAGAGCATGTGCCGGATGGCCCGAATCCCCTTCGAGTGGGGAGCAGTGTCCGGCACCCTAAAAGTGACTGTCCGCGACGACGCCCCGGTGGACTGCCTCCTGGGGAACGACCTAGAGAGCTCCCCCTTGGCCCAGGTGGAGCGCCGAGAGCATCTGGGGATGCTAGGACTACCCGAGTGGGCCTGCGCCACCACTCGGTCCATGACCGTCCAGCCAGCTGTGGACCCAGCCCCCGACAAACCGGCGGGCCCCGAACCAGCCACCTCCTCCAGCCCGGAGGAACCTGACGAGGAGGCCGGGCCATCCGAACTTTCTTCCAACGAGGCCGCTCCCCTCAGCGAGATCCCCGAGCTGGCCCAGTGGCGCCACGACGGGGGCCCCACCCGTGAACAATTCCAGCAAGAACAGAAGGGCTGCCCGTCCCTCGAGGGGGCCCGACAGCAGGCGGCCGCCCAGGCTGCGGGGGACCCCTCGGGAACCCACTGGGTCTATTGGGACAATGACTTATTGTATAGCGAGCAGAAAGTCGCCGAACTAGGGGCCAGCCGGGTGCTGGTGGTCCCCCTCCGATTTCGAGAATTCCTCTTGAACCTGGCACACGACGTGCCCCTCGCCGGACATCTTGGGCGGGACAAGACGTACAGCCGCCTCGTGACCCATTTCGATTGGCCTCGAATGAGACGAGACGTGGACCAGCACTGCCGGTCCTGCCCGACCTGCCAAGCTAGCGGGAAGACTGGGGGACGAGTGAAAGCCCCCCTGCAACCATTTCCAGCCGTCCACACCCCATTCGAACGAGTAGGGATAGACATCGTGGGGCCCCTCGACCCCCGGACCGCCCTGGGCCACCGCTTCATCCTGGTACTGGTCGACCACGCCACCCGGTACCCAGAAGCCGTTCCCCTCCGAACTGTGACCGCTCCAGTGGTGGGCCGGGCCCTGATGGGCATCTTCTCCAGGGTGGGGTTCCCCCGAGAAGTGGTGAGCGACAGGGGGACGAACTTTATCTCGAAGTACATGAGATCCCTCTGGCAACAATATGGGGTCACCTATAAATTCACCACCCCTTACCACCCCCAGGGGAACGGACTGGTTGAGCGGTTCAACCGAACCCTGAAGGGGATGATCAAGGGCCTGGAAGAGCCCCTCAGGAGGAGATGGGATGTCCTGTTGCCCTGCCTCCTGTTCGCCTACCGGGAGGTACCACAGAAATCCCTGGGCTTCAGCCCCTTCGAACTGTTGTATGGGCACCCCGTCCGAGGGCCCCTCAGCCTGGTCAAGGAGGGTTGGGAGGCGAACGTCCAGAGTGCCCCGCCCGACATCTACCGGTACCTCCTGACCTTGCGGAACCAGACTCGAATGTTCCGTGCCCTGGCAGAAGCCAACCTTGAAGCCAGCCAAGAAGATATGAAACGCTGGTATGACGAGAATGCCTCAGCCGTCGAGTTTGAGCCGGGCCAGCAAGTCTGGGTCATGTCACCCGTGGACCCCTGCGCCCTGCAGGACAAGTGGACCGGGCCCTTCAAGATAGTTGAAAGGAAGAGCCCCGTCACGTACCTGGTCGACATGGAGTCTCCGAGGAACCCCCTCAGGGTCCTGCACGCCAACCGGCTCAAGCCCCATTTTGCCCGTACGGAACTAAGCTTGCTACTGGCTACCGACGATGGGGGTGAAAGTGACTCCGAGCCCCTGCCAGACCTCCTGGGGTCCTCGAGCCAAGACGGCTCCTTGGAGGGCGTCCACCTCTCCGCCACCCTGACACCAGAACAGCGCCATGATTGCCAGAAGCTACTGCAACCCTTTGCTGCCCTCTTCTCTCTCACGCCCGGGGTAACCCCCTGGTGCGTCCACGACGTGGACACAGGGGATAGTCCCCCTGTACGACACCGCGCTTATAGAGTGCTTGACCGAGTCCGGGCCTGCATAAAGACCGAGGTCGCCAAGATGCTCGCCCTCGGAGTCATCGAGCCTTCCGACAGCCCGTGGGCCAGCCCGGTAGTCCTGGTGCCGAAGGCCGCCGCCCCCGGCACGGCCCCCGAACTCAGATTCTGTGTCGACTACCGGGGCCTGAACGCAGTTACCAAGACCGATGCCCACCCTTTGTCACGAGCCGATGAGCTGATTGATCGCTTAGGGGCCGCCCGCTATCTAAGCACCTTTGATCTCACTGCTGGGTACTGGCAGATCAAGCTCACTCCCGGCGCACAAGAACGATCAGCTTTCTCTACCCCCGACGGCCACTACCACTTCCGGGTGATGCCCTTCGGCATGAAGAACGCCCCAGCGACCTTTCAGAGGCTGGTAAATAAGGTCCTGGCCGGTCTCGAAGCCTTCAGCGCGGCCTACCTCGATGACATTGCTGTCTTCAGCGACCACTGGGCCGCGCACCAGGACACCTTGGGGAAGTCCTGGCTGCTCTCCAAAGAGCCGGGCTCACAATTAAGGCCAGCAAGTGCCAGATCGGTCAAGGATCTGTGACCTATCTGGGCAATCAGGTGAGGAGTGGCCAGGTGGCCCCCCTCCAGTTAAAAGTGGACGCCATCCAGGCCCCCCGCCACCCAAACCGCTGTCCGGGCATTCCTGGGCCTCACAGGCTACTACCGACGCTTCATAAAGGATTACGGCAGCATTGTGGGCCCCCTTACAGAACTCACTTCAAAGAAACAACCCAAGGCGGTGCACTGGACGCCCCGCTGCCAGATCGCGTTTGATACTCTCAAAGCGGCCATGTGCGCTGCCCCTGTGCGACAGGCCCCTGACTACAGCAAGGAATTTGTAGTCCAGACCGATGCCTCGGAGTACGGGGTCGGGGCAGTCCTCTCCCAGCTGGACGCCAAGGGCCTCGATCAACCGGTGGCCTTTATCAGCCGCCGACTGCTGCCGCGAGAACAGAGGTGGAGCACCATCGAGCGGGAGGCCTTCGCTGTGGTATGGGCTCTCAAGAAGCTCCGGCCCTACCTTTTCGGTACCCACTTCAGGGTCCAGACTGACCACCGGCCCTTGCGGTGGCTCATGCAAATGCGGGGCGAGAACCCCAAGCTGTTACGCTGGTCCATCTCGCTGCAAGGGATGGACTTCACTGTTGAACACCGGCCCGGCAATGACCACGCCAATGCTGACGGCCTGTCCCGATTCTTCCGCCTCGGCAAGGAGAACCCCCAAGAAGATGGGTGACTCTCCCTGCCTTCAGCTGGGGGGGACGCGTGTGGGAGCCGGCCTCGTGGCGTGGTCCTGTATCCCCGCGCTAAGCCGCACGAGGTCCCATGCACATCGGGGCTCCTCCATCTTGGATTGCACGTCACTCCACGTGACCACCTGTATGACCCTGCTCTACCCGGCCTCGGTCCCAGCGAGGCCCGACACCTAGACGCCAACCCCTGGCTCGGGGGATCGGGGGATACCACGTGAGCCTTCCCACTCTCGGCGGAGGGCAGTATCGATGGGACCCCCTACCGTCTCTCCACACCTGGGTGTGATCACCCCACAGCTCTCTGGGGCCTGGCGCCTCTCCTGCTGGGCGTCTGGCCGCCCCCTACCCGGCCTCTCCGCCCCCTCCGGGCGCACGGGTCCGGACATCAAAGGGCTCTCGTCCTATATCTGGGGCGACCCGACAACAGGGCAGTAGTTGTATCCTGGAGTCAAGAGCCCTGCTGATCGGATCGCGGCTGACCCTACGGAAGAAGACTCACCCTGAACCACCCCTTGAGCCCTGCTGACGACGTCGTGGCTCCACCGTGCTTAAAGACCTTCACGAACCTTTGGGGCCCTGCTGACGCTGTCGCGGCCCGACCTTGTTGAACCTTACCACCAGAGCCCAGCTGACCTCGTCGCGGCTCGACCTAAGCGGAACTACCATCTGAGCCCTGCAGACGACGTCGCGGCTCTCCACGTCCGAGCCGCTCTGAGACCAGCATCCAAGGTCTGGCGCAGAGCCCTCCCGTGCCTGGCTGGCACCAAGACTGTCCCGCTACCCTATCCTCTTGAACGAACTCTGAGACTCTGACAGGATCCCTCGATCCCTCTGTAAATATTGCACGTATTACAGCCGATAAAGAACCTAATCTCGCAACTGCTATTGAGTCCTGTGTGGTGGTGTTACTGGGCCTAGTACGATCATAGGAGAAAGACCTCCCCGAGGAGGCTTCTCAGCGGCGCTCGGCTATAACTTTGCGGTAGGAAGGTGCCGGAATAGTCTCCCCGACTACCCGGTGGGCCTCCCTCCAACAGAGGGCTACACAGCTCACATGTAATTTGTCTAACTCAGTGTGACACCAGTAGCTCTCATCACCGTTTTTTTATCTGCCACCAAGCATGTTGAAGGCGTCCATTGCATGATGGTAATCGCCCTTGGTGTTACATTGGCACTGGCAAAATGGGGGTAATTTCTAGCCTCATCTGGATATCTATGGCATGATAGAGCCCACCCATGGTAAAATGCTGGCGATGTCAGAATGACAGCAATTATTTGCATATAGTTGACATCATGACATGATGGTGATCTGAACCAACCCGCAGTAAAAAGGTAGCCCGGGGATAACATTGATAAATCTTGGCATATTGTGAGTATTCAGGGTATGGACGGTGATATACACCTCTGGTACACTTCTGACTCTAGTGAAGTGATGGTAATTTGTGGCATACTGTGTACAATCATGGCATGATACCCACCCTTCTAATTCTGTCCCGGCATAATTGTAACAATTCTTACATAATTGTGGGCATGTGTGTGATACCATGTGACAATTTACGTGTCTGCAGGCCCTAACGTATACAACTAACAATTCCTGCATCCAGGCCTATTGCAATAACATGATCTGTTTACTAGCAACACAGCTCTACAGACTTTGTCAAGGTAATCAGAATCGTTAAGAAAGCCTTCCTGTCTTTGCAAATCCATTGTTATTTGTTCAAACACAACTGCAGGCTTGAACACCATTAAAACTTTATCATACGGTCTATGGTTAAGGAGACCTAGAACAACATTAATAATGAATTGCATAGCTGGCAGAAAAACAATAAATTTGTGCAGACCTGAGAAAACATGGCTCATTAACAATGGGCTGTAACACAACCGTTAGGCAACACACCAGCTGGAATCACTTTTTTTATTACATGAGCCATGGGTCCTCTGTGATTCTCGCCTTGTCCATTCGGTTGTCTAGAAACCCTCAGAACCTATAATCTCTCGCAGGGTCAGCCACACAGGGGTCTTTAGAGAGTGAGACCCTAGCAGACAGCCTTGAGCAGGTGCACTCCTGTCCCTGGGAACCTGTGTACCTACCCTGGTGTCAGGCTCCAGCTGCGGACACCACTTTCTATGAACCTCCTATGCCCCACACTTGGTTGATATCAGTTCTTTGTACTTCCTGCACGATTGTGGTCTCCCTTCTAAATGGCATCCTTCTGCAGGGCATACTTCCAACACCATTTTACACAGTGACTTTAACCTCTACCCTCAAATGAGATGCAGCTTCCCAAGCAGAATTAAGACCAGCATCCCTTGCACAGCTTCTTAGTTATAAAGCAGCTTGGGTGATGTGTCCGCAAGGCAGGCTTTTCCTCTAAGGGATGCAATCCAGCAATCCCCTTCATTTCAGCCGCCAGTTCCTCCTAACTTCAAGCAGTTTACCACTCTCCTAGACGGTTTTCCCACTGGTAAGGAAGCCACTAATCCGGGACCTCGCGCTGGAGCTCAAGTAATTCCCATCCACATTGTGGTGTTTGTCCCCATGCAGCTCAGTGTGAATAATGGTGCACTGATCTCAGGGCTTAATTTGTAAAGAATAAGTGCCGGGGCCCAAAGTGGTGCTCTGAAGCCCATGGTCAGAGCTATTAAATGTTAGTGTACCGTATACCAAGGCTGCATACTCTTAATCTCATTTCAGGACTCTTTAATCCACTTCCAGATACCCACTTCTCCTTTATCTCACTCTTACAGCATCCTCCTTTCTCCCTCTTTGGTTTTATTTCCATCTTTCCCTTCCTCCTAATTTCCCCTTTGTGTGCTTTTCCCTCCCTTGCTGTTGGGAAATGTCTTATCAAGACAAATGAGTGGCAGTCCCCAAATATGAGTGCCAGTGGCCCCCACCGGCAAACACCGGCTCAAATTAAGCACTGACTGATCTGTGCTTCCACCCAGTATTTATCTTAGCATTTCAGACATCAATGAGAAATTCAGATATCCATATCGGGAAATGATTTCCTGCAGTTTCTTACATTTGTTTATTAGCCTTAGATTGGTCAGGCTCAAGTCTTTGTCACTCAAAGTTCAGCAGAAAGAGGGCATGGAGCTGGGTTCCTGGATTCCTAAAATGTGAATCTGATACAAAGCTCAAAAGAGGGAGAGGCCTTCAATTTTAGCTATTAGGAGAGACAGAGTGGAGATCCAAAACGGAGTCCTGTTAGTGGCGGCCGGTATGGCTCGTGGGTAGTGAGGCAGGCGCAGGGGAAGTCGCAGGGGGGACGATCGCTTGAGGGTGGGAGTTATTTAAAAAAACTTACCTTGCCGCCGGATCCCACTTCTCTATTTCCTGCTCTTCCCGAGGAGCAATAAAAAAAAGTAACAAACAAAAAAACTTACCTGCAGCCGATCGTGTAGTGCTCTTCTGCTCTACTTCCCCAGGCAACACAGGCTCTCAGAATGCCCTGCGGCCAATCCAAAAGCTGCTCTCACGCATTAGGGCAGCTTCAGGATTGGCTTGACCGCCCTCACTTTGCACTCCAGGACAGACTGGGGGTCTGTGCCAGCTCTCTCCAACCCAGCTGCATTGCTGGGTTGGAGAGAGCTTTCACTGCGCATGATGGTTCAAGCAGCTTGAGATGGCCAGCCAAACCATCATGCGCAGTGAAGGGAGTGCACCTACCACTCCCCTCCGTGCATGTCACCCCTATGCCCTGCCCCCATGACTCGGCAGAAAAGGGAAAATAAAGCGAGTGTTTATTATCATTTTATTTATCGTTTCCTGATGTTTTGGGGGGGGAGACGCTCCTCCGCCATAGCAGAGGAGCCCCTGCTAGAATGTTCTAAATTAAAAAGGGTGAAACAGAAAGACAAGCATTGGAATATTGGAGCAGAAGGCTTATTCCACCCATTGTAAGCCCGGAGGCACTCTATTTTCTTCAATTGAGCTCCCGACATTCCAAAAATTCTTATTACCTAGATCCATGGTACTCATTGTGTCAACCTCACATGCTTGAAAAATTAGACTCTGAGGGTCGAAAAATTAGACCTGAAGATTAGACATAGATGTCAACAGCAGATACTGAATCCAGGGAAGTTTCATTGCGGCTTTAGGTCTTTCATGCCTTTGCACCGTTCCTAATTTCCCCAGAGGTGCCTGGGCCCTGGAAGAAATGTATGTGTGGTGGTTGGGGTGTCACATGTGCAAGGGTGGGGAGAACAGGAATATGGACAACTCATGACACAAGCTTTGATGAGTGGCACTTTGCTTCAGAATTAAAGAGAAAGGACAGACTCGAGATGACGTCTGGTCTTTTTCGAGCTGTCACAAAGCAAGTCTGTGAACAAAGGGGAGAGGAAGTTAACATTTTGTATAGCACTAGATTGCATTTTTATTTCTTTAAAATGGAGTAACGTTACCTTAAAGTTGGAATTGTTAGCACGTTTGAGATATCAATGCTCCAGGGCTCTAATGGTCAAAATGCATTAAATGATGGTTTACTGTCTGGTTGTACAAATTGCAAAACCATAGTTGTTTTAAAACTTTGTCAGCTGCATCGAGTACAAAACTTGTGATTTTTGTTTTAAAAAAGGACACCTTTAGCAGACTTTCTCAAACGCAGCGACGTGAGATGTGACCATCATGGAGTGGGTGGCGTCACGGCCAGAGCTTTGGACCGGGGGAAAGATATTTGAGTCTTGGTGTTGCTCAACATCCTGTGATTCTGGGCAAATCACTTAATCTACCCATGCCAAAAAAATAAATAAAACAAATGTGATCTTGTGGAATGCAACTAGTGCTTACTTAAGGCGTTCCAATATCTTCGGGTAAAGTTTGCGCTTTATAAAACTGCAAAAAGACAGGAAATCATTCCTGCTGATGCACAAGACCATGAGCAAGCAGAGTACTACTACCTTGTACTTTTCTCTACCTCCTGATCAGAGCCACACCCCAGCACCATCCCCTGCCTGAAGAAACCCCCCGCTAATCTTCCCTACCTGAGTGCTCATCTCCTCCCTCCTCTGTAAGGTACCTTGCCTGAGCTCCCTCTGCCCCCTTCTACGAGGTGCAATGAAGGTGATCGTGACAGATTTGCCTGTGGCGGGACATGCTGCAGCACAAATAGTAAATAGTCACTGAGCGGAACTGCTGCAGCAGGAAATAGTTACTGAGCGGGGCTGCTACACCAGGAAATATGCAAAAAGAACAATTGATGGACAGAATGCAGAACAATGTCACACATTCACCCCAGTACAGAGATCTGGGCCTAAATCCATAGCTTTTTTGCTCCCCATGCCATTCCAGTTTAAACCCAGCCAAATGCAAATCAGTCTTGACCCTGCGCCCAATGAGAACAGTCCAGCCCAAGCTGACACGAGGTCCTCCCTGGACTGGAAACAAGCATCCTAGGACCAGTTTGGGGGTTTCACCCCTCATCAACCAGGCTAGCTTGACTCCAGTGGCATGGAGAGCACGGGACCCACGTCTGGGCATATCCCACTCGGGGTGACAAATGCAAAAAGAACAATTGATGGACAGAATGCAGAACAGCGTCATACATTCACCCAAGTACAGAGATCTGGGCCTAAATCCATCGTTTTTTTGCTCCCCACTTTCATCATCTATGTGTCTTTTGCAGCAGGAAATATTCACTGGACAGGACTGCTGCAGCAGGAAATTGTCACTGTGTGGGGCTGCTGCAGCATGAAATAGTCACAGACAGAGACAGGGGTATAGTTATCAGTAGTGTAGCAGATGGAGTGAACCCTGGACTCATCGAGCTATGGGAGCATGGCAGTTGAGCACTGATAGGTCCTAGGGTATTCAGACCACCTTGTGGGTGTGTTGTGTGCACTGTCTGTCACTGATGTGCATGTCACTGGCATTTGTGTGACACACCTGTAGCAAGATCTGGCTTTTTAGCAAAGAGCCCTTGAAAAGACCAGAACTACAAGTCCCAGAGTGCAACTCAATTTTTCCCACAAAGACAGTACAGACTAAAGGTGCCACCCATGATGACGAGGATCGCCTGGCTTAGCAAACCCTTCACCTGATCCCGAGGATGGATAAGCGTTGTGAATACCCTGGTTTGAATGGAGGGTTTTGCATCTGTAAATGTTTTTTGTTGCTGCCGCTCACTCTTTGAACGTGTCTGTATTTTATAAATACCTCATTCTAGTCCTCTGGACGAAAGAGATCTGGACGGAGAGAGTTTGGCAACGGTATTTTGACCCATCCTCTAAGGCGCTCTATCGCACGTCTATAAAGCGCTATCATAGGGCTCTCCATGCTGAGGGGGCTGCCTTCTATGCTGAGCAGATTCAGGTCAGTTCTAACCCAGCTAAGACTCTCTTCTCCATAGTGACGGGGCTCAAGACTCAGAAGGATGCTGTAGGTGCAAGGATTTCTTCGGACTCGCAGTGTGAAGATTTGGCCAATTTCTTCATTAGGAAAGTCAAGGATATTTATCAACATTTTCCTATGGTCCCTTTAGACCCTTCTGAAACCCCTAGTAAATCCATTCACGGGGTTCTTGAAATCTTTCCTCCCATAACTCGAGAAGTGCTTTTGACACTCTGTGTCAAGGTCAAATCAGGTTCTACTGCTGATCCTCTGAAGCCTGATCAATTTAAAAGAATACTATCCACTATTATTCATCCTTTGGAAGAGGTGATTAATGGGTCTTTGCGTGAGGCAGTTGTGCCCACGGCCTGGAAACAGGCCAGGGTCCTTCCACTACTCAAGAAACCCTTTTTAGACCCTCGGAAACTGGAAAGCTTTCGCCCCATCTCCTTGTTACCTTGGGTTGCTAAAATCACTGATGCCTATATTTCCTCTCTCCTCACAGATTTTTTTATGGTTCATCAGAGGTTTGACGTATCTCAAAATGGCTTTCAACCCGGCCATAGTACCGAGTCAGCACTTTTGGCCGTTACTGAACACCTTTGGGCGGCCTTAGATGCAGGGCAGACGTCGGCACTGATCCTTTTGGATCTCAGTGCCTCATTCAATACTGTATCTCATGTCATCTTGCTGAAACGCCTTTCTGAGGCTGTGGTCTCTGGGCCAGCTCTTAGATGGCTGTCCTCCTTCTTGGCTGGCAGGACTTTTCAGGTAGCCGCCCCCCTTTTTGCCTCTGGCACTTTTCCTATTGGTCAGGGGGTCCCACAGGGCTCGTCCTTGAGCCCCCTGCTCTTTAATCTTTATGTTCAACCTCTGGCGGAAGTTGCCAGGAGCAGGGGGTTGACCATGGTTTCCTATGCTGACGACACTCAGCTGGTGGTGGCCCTCTCGAGTGACCCCGAGCAGGACGGCAGGAAATTTCAGGGCGACCTCTCTGCTGTCGCCGAGTGGATGACCTCCAACTGTTTACAACTGAATTCTAATAAGTCTGAGGTGTTGTTGGTGGGGGGGAACCATGAGCACTGGAGTGACCTGTGGTGGCCTGCCAGTCTGGGCGCGGCACCTACCTCCAAGCCGGTAGTAAAGAACTTGGGGGTTTGGATGGACAACTCACTCAACTTTTCGGTCCAGACGAAGAAGGTGGCAGGCACTTGTTTTGGTCTTCTACGTGGGCTTAAACCCATTCTGGCCTTTTTTGATGCCACTACCAGGCAGACCATTATTCAGGCCCTGATTTCGTCAAGGCTAGATTACGCCTGCTCGCTGTATTTGGGAATAAATAAATCTGAAATACAGAGGCTTCAGAGAGTCCAGAATGCGGCCGTTAGATCTCTCCTGGGCTTGGGTAGAACCTGCTCGGTGACCAGTGCCATCCGTCGCCTCCATTGGCTGCCGGTGGCTAGGCGCATTGAGTTCAAGGCACTTTGCTTTGCCTTTAAAATTCTGAAGCTGGCATCTCCTTACATTTTGTCCGATCTCCTTTTACCTTATATCCCTAGACGACCTCTTCGTTCTATGGGACAATGTTTAGTAATGGTTCCCCGGGTAAGGAAAGCACGCGCTGGCGGACGCTCCTTCCAGCATAGAGCGGCCCTGCTGCGGAACTCTCTGCCGGTCCACATTCGGGAGCTGACTAACTATCTCCAGTTCAGGAAAGCAATTAAGATCTTCCTGTTCCCATCTTTGTAGGCCTTGATCGTTTTTGCGTTTTGCTCTGCTGTTGCTTAGCGCCGGGACGCCTCTTAGCTGAGGCAGCTGTCGCGCTCTATCAAACCGATTAACATAACATAACATAACATTGTCCTTTTCTTAGGGTGTGTTCAGTGGGACACCTCCGTGGAGACAGCATGAAATACAATAAAACTGCTGACGCTATGTAGGGATAGTAAAATCCAATTTTGCCTACGTATTTGGTGAAGTACACATCCTATGTATAACACGAAAATGTATAGTGGATAGCTATAGCACTCACTGTAGGAAAAATTTGCATATTAAGACATTGGAGAACACCACAATGCCCTACATATGACGAATGGCTTATTGAAATGTATAAAATAGCATCATATGAAAAACTCATTTATAGATTGCAGGACAATGTTGCAACTTTCATCCAAATTTGGAACCCCTTTCTAGCTAATAAATGTTCTATTTCTGGTAATATTTCAGATTTTTCTTCTAGTTAAGAACTACAATAAGTGAATTACTTCTGTTTTCATTTCCTTATTAATTCATTACCATAATTATTTATATTCATGCTGTTGATGTTATCATTAGGCCTGTTGATGCTGTAGCCACGAACACTGTTATTTGAATTAGGACTTACTGTTCACCTATTTGAAATTGTTGAGTTAGTGGGAATATCTTGACTTGAAATAATATATTTGTATGATATTATCGCTACTATCTTCCAACTATCTATAATACATGGTTTACTACATACTGTATACTATCTTTATCATCTTCTCCCTAGTCCACCTTTCCTATTTCTTCCTTTCCAGGTTTTATGAATACCTCAACTATTGTATCTTTTGATATCTGTATTATCCTTTTTATATTTAAAAACCTGAGAAGGTAACATTTCATAGTAATTTATTGTGTGGCCATAATTTGATTTGTTTATACTCCCTTTTTTTATGTATTGTTTATAAACTGACATGTACTTCTCAATAAACATATACCAAAAAAAAAAAAAGAAAATGTATAGTGGATAGATAAGGGGAGGGGATATCTGGTAATTGGTGTTGTGGTAAAAAAAATCTCTCTAAAATGTTTTAAAAAATTTGGTAATGCAAATTAACATTTCCCGTTTAATGTTCGTTTTTTTTCCGTCTACGAAAATTTGAAATCTTTAGGATATTCAAGAAAAATTTGCATTTTCTCTCTCGCCCCCAACTTTCATTGTGATACTACGTTGTACTCACCATTCTTCAACTGATGAATCCAGCGCCTGCGCAGTTCCTCTGTTGGGGAGAAAATGTAGAGGGGGCCATCATCATAAACTACCTGAAGAAAGAGAAATAAAATAAAGAGTGAGCCGTACATGCAGGTCTTTAATGTGGAAGCATGGGTAATAATGAGGAAAAGACAACAAAAACTGAATACTCAAGTCATTACTTTACGACTGCGCGTAAGTATACACTCCTATTACTTGCCCTGGTCTCAAACAGTGGTAGAATGGCAGGCTTAAATTGTAAGCGGTGGGCTTGCTGACAAATCAGTAGCCTACTGCCCAAATCTGCAGGGATGATAAGTATACAAAATAGACGAGAATATTCCATATGAGTATAGTATATTTACCATCAATAGCGTTCTTGTTATGTGTTTTTCTCTCAAACTTCCCTTGGCACATATATATAGATATGGGGAAGTTATCACTTTTCGTAGGAAATGGCTTTTTTATATTGCTAGTAACTCTGGTGTCATTTGATGAATCTGCATGAAATTTGCCAGTTGCTGCACACGTTCAAGTTAGTTTCTTCATTTTTAAATTTCATGCGGATCATGGGGTCTCAGTTATTTTGGGGAAAAATTGTGTCCATCCATTCTAAAAACAAGGTTATGTTTGTTCTCTATTTCGGAAAGAAATGCTGAAGTGAATTCCACCCAAACCTGGCACGAAGGTGGACCTTTAGTAAGAACAGACACTTTTTCTGCTTTTGTGCAACTTTGCTCAATAGTTTTAAGGACATTTTGGTACCAGAAGATGTCTGGTTAACTCTAGAGGCTTAGTTTTATCAACGACGTGGACGTTTTCGTAAGTTAAGAAAATGGCAAAGGAGCTCTGCAGAAAGAGGTCATTTAGGCCAGGCTGGGCCGACCACTATAAATCTAGAACCAAGGAAGCCCCACCCCCAATCGGGCAACAGACCAGCATATGTAGAAGCTCCTGCTGGCCAGGGAGGCGTTTTTCCACCATCCAGCTCCTGGGACTTCGGCAGTAGCTACTTTGGTGAGCCAAGAGGCTGAAGGAAGATCTGTCATGCCACAGTGCTATGGTAAAGAGATCAGCACTTCCGTGTGGACCTAAGACAGACTCCCAACTGGGCTCTGGCTCCAGAAAATAGAAAAGGGAAGGTGGGACATTTGCACTTTTTTCTGTTCGTAACAATGGACCCAGACAAGAACAAATGTGGTGGCCACGGTGATGGAATGACCGCCGTAAATAGGGAGGACATTCCAAATCCATGTAAATCGACAAGTGACCTGCTGAGGGTGTTTTTCCAACAGCAGCACCAGCAGCATCTCTGTTGTTAGGAAAATCAGCATCCCGGGCCTTTAAATGAGGCAGAGGATGCGACGAGCTGTTGATTACCAGGTATCTTCAAATAAACTTCTAGTCTCCTCCATAGAAGAATAGCCATGAAATGTCAGTCATGTCACATACGACATCCATCAGACTGAAACTGACTCTGTAGCCAAATCCTCAGAGCAAAATGCCTGGCGTCAGTCCCAAGTGCATCCTCCTCTGTTCTTTTTTATTCAAACTGGCCAGAGACCCTAGAAGCCTCTAGGTGGGTGAAGCCGTAGTATGGGCTGTTTAAGGAACTCTATGGGTGGATCAACCAATGGGTTTGGTCTTCTTCAACAATCTATTTTGTCAGTAAATGGCAACTCATCAGTTTATTATGCCGCCTATATCCCACTTGCATTAGCATCACCCAAAAGTCCTGTTTTGTTTATTAACGGGAACGTTTGTTCATTTTAAAACTTGATTATTTCATCTGTGCCATTAATTTAGCTCACTGAATTCTTACTATTTTGAGTTAAGTACTAACAGTTTGAATTGTGTTTACTGTAGATCTTTATCACTTCTGAAGAAACATGTTTTGTTTTGCCATTTACTGACAAGCAGCAACGAAGCCAATAGGTCTTGCTGTCCTTTATCAGGATAGTGCTGACATGTTGGTTTTGCCAATGCTACTTATTTTTTTTTTCTTTCTATCCAGAGGATGCTACGTGCCACTGGGTCACTTGTTTCCTTTTTATGCTTCCACTCACTATATTTTTATATTTTTATTTTAGTATTGTGAAATGGCTTTTGATTTGTTGGAATGGAAAAGAAAAACCAAACAATATGGTAGCTGGTGTGTCATATGGCATGTATGCACATGAGAGCACCTGGCAGCCATCTTTGAATTGCTTAAAATGATTCTACGACAACCATGGTCTGCTCGTACACGAGTGTATGCATGCATTGTGACGTTTGAGTCACGATGCAGCCATTTTGGCTTTTATTTACTCTACCGTTCCAACATAGTCAGATAATAAAACAGGCATTAAAAATGCAGCAGGTCTCATCTTTGTCCAAGTTAGAGCATTTCTTTTAGCAAATGGTGTTTCTTTTTAGAAGTGTTTTTATTATTGTGTTAGCAGTCTTCAATGTCATAAAATGCATTTTTATGCATGCATTTAGAGGTTTCGTTATTTAGATATGCAGATGTATTGTATGTGTATATATGTGCATAAGCATGTAATCAGGAAGGGGGGACACGAGAGCTGGTTGTTTAAAGAGGTCCTGTTCTAATGCTCCCAGGGGTCTACGTAGGAAAAGACAGGTAAGAGCAGTTCCTCTAAATGGCCAATTTGGAAAATATAGTAGTGATTAATCTGATCTGAGAAGGGAAAGTTCAATTTCAGATCTTGTTGCCCTCACACACCTGTTAGGGTGTCATGCTTCATCATTGGGCGTGCTCCTCGTCGGACCGGCGCTGCAATGTCCGACGGGCCTGGTGGCATCTTTATCGGAGATCTTTTGATCTGAGTACGCCGTTTTGTGTGAAGACCATGTAAATGATTGTGGAGGGTAATAGCTCCTAAGAATGTGGGGATTCGAAAAGATTAAAATAGGCCCTGGCCCCTCGATAGTTTTAATAAGGTTAGGTAGGGCTGGGACTAGGTAAAACCAGGGAGGCTACTCAGGTGATTCTAGGTATCAGGGTAGCCTATAGTTGACAGGGGTCAACATGTTTCGTGTCACAGATGCTCAAGTTCGAGCGACACTTCTTCAGGACCGTGGGACCAATAATAAGTACATATACCTCAGTTTCTTATAACGGGGTATTGGAGGTCAACCACATGAAAGCTGAACCTAAGTATGGTACAGAATAAATGGCTCCGCCTAAACAGAGGGAGACAAAAAATATAGAGGACAAACATAAGCCACCCATTCGTAGCTTAATCAAAAGTTAAGGGTCCAAACGTCATATTGAGATGTCAATTATCTCCTTCAAAGGACCATGATTTCTACTCTAAATAACGAACTCATTAGAGAGAGGACAATAAAAGAAATTATAACTAGTACATATAAAACACAACTAAGTGATCTCAAGCAGTGATAAACGACTCAATTCTCCTAAAAATTATCAATAGATTGGAACAAACAAATTTCAGAATATCGGTCTTACCTCAGAATGAGGGGTTCAGAGCTTCATAGGTGAAGGAGTAGCAACCGGACCACTGGAACGGTCCCACTGTGGCAAAGATATAAGCATCGCAAAATAACATGCTATACAACATGTGAGTGAAATACTCTATCTCTATCAAGAGCGTGAGATGTGTTGCTCAAGGTGGTCGATAAGCTACTTGGTGCCGATCGGCTCTCTCCTCATAAAGGGCTGTCATGTGAAGTGCTGTGGGCTAAGTAGTCTAGTACACTGTGATAACGGTTGGTGTCCAGAAATGGCGGTGATAAGCACGGAAATCCATGGCTGTGAAATAACACGATATGACAAGGTCCGTCGCGGTGGAATATAATGGCACATACTCGTACAAGTTAAAAAATATATATATAATCCAGATCGTGACTAAATCCGATCTCTATCGATTAACCCTGACACGATGCGCGAGGTTGATAGGAGGTGTGTTTTATATTGTGGTAAGCCTCCGTCTATTAGTGCATAATAATATACTAATTAGTGAATACCAGTGGTTGCTCCTTAAGGGTAGCGTATTGCGGCCAAACCGACCCATAAGTCGAGTGCGTGGTGCTCGTATCACCCACGGCTAGAGTTCCGGTAGGGACTCGGTGGACAAACCGACCCATAAGTCGAGTGCGTGGTGCTCATATCACCCACGGCTAGAGTTCCGGTAGGGACTCAGTGGCGAACATATTGTAAACAGTGAGCGCAGTCAAACACTTACCCAAACGCTGGCGGGGGGCAGGCCAAAACAGGACGTGTCTGCTCCTCACCTGAATATTACCAGTGTCGGATTCACTTCCTGTATTTAACCTGAGATCGATTGCGTGGTCTCGCGAGATTGCGGAGGGCGCCATTTTGTCCCAGGAGGGATGCCTGACCTTGGATATCGAACCCTATTACGAGCTAGTTGGTGTGGCACATGGAAGATACATACGTTGGAAAGCAACGTTATGTCTTGGTAGACTGTTAAATCGGGAAGGAAACAATCGATGCACACGGATCTGGATATTGAAACTGGCATATTGTAAACCTAATAAGGATAAGGGTTACTAGATGTTATTAGTAACTGTATAGTCATCAGTAAACCCGCATAGAACCCAGATGGTGCTATCCCTTACAGAGGTTGCAGGGTGTATAATCAGGAAATGTTACATGACTGTCCAGGGCGGGAATGTAAATCAGTGTAAAACATAATTTATGTGTAACTAACACAAGGTATGATTTGGTGATGACAACCAAGGGGTATGAACATGTTTGTATATATGTTAGTTCTATGTACATATAGTGACATGGGTAGTTTGATACCATTGGAGTCCATGCACCACCGTTTTGTCCGTGACAAGAATTATGGAACACCGCAGCAACATACGGTGTGGAAGATCCACGACTAAATTGAGTACACACTACCTCACTCATCCGCACGGACACAATGATCTACACTGGACCGTGATTGAAAGTAACCCTTCATGGTCTCAGGAAAAACTTTTTGAAACTGAACAGAGATGGATTTTTCGTTTATCCACACAAGAAAGGGGTCTTAACGACGAAATTCCATGGACAGAACTAATGTGATAACACACCTACTATACAGGGCTCTGTCAGTACCACACCTCCACTAACAAAACGGTGGTGCATGGACTCCAATGGTATCAAACTACCCATGTCACTATATGTACATAGAACTAACATATATACAAACATGTTCATACCCCTTGGTTGTCATCACCAAATCATACCTTGTGTTAGTTACACATAAATTATGTTTTACACTGATTTACATTCCCGCCCTGGACAGTCATGTAACATTTCCTGATTATACACCCTGCAACCTCTGTAAGGGATAGCACCATCTGGGTTCTATGCGGGTTTACTGATGACTATACAGTTACTAATAACATCTAGTAACCCTTATCCTTATTAGGTTTACAATATGCCAGTTTCATATCCAGATCCGTGTGCATCGATTGTTTCCTTCCCGATTTAACAGTCTACCAAGACATAACGTTGCTTTCCAACGTATGTATCTTCCGTGTGCCACACCAACTAGCTCGTAATAGGGTTCGATATCCAAGGTCAGGCATCCCTCCTGGGACAAAATGGCGCCCTCCGCAATCTCGCGAGACCACGCAATCGATCTCAGGTTAAATACAGGAAGTGAATCCGACACTGGTAATATTCAGGTGAGGAGCAGACACGTCCTGTTTTGGCCTGCCCCCCGCCAGCGTTTGGGTAAGTGTTTGACTGCGCTCACTGTTTACAATATGTTCGCCACTGAGTCCCTACCGGAACTCTAGCCGTGGGTGATATGAGCACCACGCACTCGACTTATGGGTCGGTTTGTCCACCGAGTCCCTACCGGAACTCTAGCCGTGGGTGATACGAGCACCACGCACTCGACTTATGGGTCGGTTTGGCCGCAATACGCTACCCTTAAGGAGCAACCACTGGTATTCACTAATTAGTATATTATTATGCACTAATAGACGGAGGCTTACCACAATATAAAACACACCTCCTATCAACCTCGCGCATCGTGTCAGGGTTAATCGATAGAGATCGGATTTAGTCACGATCTGGATTATATATATATTTTTTAACTTGTACGAGTATGTGCCATTATATTCCACCGCGACGGACCTTGTCATATCGTGTTATTTCACAGCCATGGATTTCCGTGCTTATCACCGCCATTTCTGGACACCAACCGTTATCACAGTGTACTAGACTACTTAGCCCACAGCACTTCACATGACAGCCCTTTATGAGGAGAGAGCCGATCGGCACCAAGTAGCTTATCGACCACCTTGAGCAACACATCTCACGCTCTTGATAGAGATAGAGTATTTCACTCACATGTTGTATAGCATGTTATTTTGCGATGCTTATATCTTTGCCACAGTGGGACCGTTCCAGTGGTCCGGTTGCTACTCCTTCACCTATGAAGCTCTGAACCCCTCATTCTGAGGTAAGACCGATATTCTGAAATTTGTTTGTTCCAATCTATTGATAATTTTTAGGAGAATTGAGTCGTTTATCACTGCTTGAGATCACTTAGTTGTGTTTTATATGTACTAGTTATAATTTCTTTTATTGTCCTCTCTCTAACGAGTTCGTTATTTAGAGTAGAAATCATGGTCCTTTGAAGGAGATAATTGACATCTCAATATGACGTTTGGACCCTTAACTTTTGATTAAGCTACGAATGGGTGGCTTATGTTTGTCCTCTATATTTTTTGTCTCCCTCTGTTTAGGCGGAGCCATTTATTCTGTACCATACTTAGGTTCAGCTTTCATGTGGTTGACCTCCAATACCCCGTTATAAGAAACTGAGGTATATGTACTTATTATTGGTCCCACGGTCCTGAAGAAGTGTCGCTCGAACTTGAGCATCTGTGACACGAAACATGTTGACCCCTGTCAACTATAGGCTACCCTGATACCTAGAATCACCTGAGTAGCCTCCCTGGTTTTACCTAGTCCCAGCCCTACCTAACCTTATTAAAACTATCGAGGGGCCAGGGCCTATTTTAATCTTTTCGAATCCCCACATTCTTAGGAGCTATTACCCTCCACAATCATTTACATGGTCTTCACACAAAACGGCGTACTCAGATCAAAAGATCTCCGATAAAGATGCCACCAGGCCCGTCGGACATTGCAGCGCCGGTCCGACGAGGAGCACGCCCAATGATGAAGCATGACACCCTAACAGGTGTGTGAGGGCAACAAGATCTGAAATTGAACTTTCCCTTCTCAGATCAGATTAATCACTACTATATTTTCCAAATTGGCCATTTAGAGGAACTGCTCTTACCTGTCTTTTCCTATATATGTGCATATACATGTTGGTCTATATATGTATATAATAGCATAGTGTGCATAAATATACAGATCTATACATGTATAAAAGCATATTTTAGTGATATTGGGATGGATACATGTATATATAGTGATATCTTTAATAAAATTGCTTCAACTTTCACAAATGCGAGACCTGTTGCATTTGTAATGTTTGTTATTTAGTGTATACATTTATGTATATATGTGCATATATATGTGGAAAGATATATGCATATATATATTGACATATGTATACATATATATCTATATATATGCTTATATATGTATGCGCATATATATATGTGGAAAGATATATGCATATATATCTTGACATATGTATACATATATTTCTTTATATATATGCATATATATGAATGCATGTATATAGGTAAGTGTGTAGGGTTCCTTTTGTTCGAGTCTCTTGGTTGGGAGCAGTCAGGAGCCTCACACCTGATGCAAATGCAGAAGGGAAAACAAAGGCTCACACTTTGTTAGCACTTCAAACATACTTAAGAAAGGCAGCTTGTGGACAATGACACAAGCCAATGAAAAATATGGGCAGAGAGTGAGCAGAGCTTCAAGTCCATACCTGAATACAGCATGCCTCGCAGAGCAGCGCATGTACTGCCCAGGCTCGACCTAAAAACAGTATTTGATGGCCAAATGCCTCAGCTAAGAAGCTTATAAGAACAATTGGCTCTCCACTTGCTTACAATTGACAGTACTGATTAAAAACTTTAAAGAGAGGTTTATCTTGCACAGAGGCACCACATAAGAAATGACCCATCACTAATCTCCTCAGCAAGCAACATTACTGGCATCCCACCAAAACCAACTTGAAAAGGAGAAGCCAACAAGAGGAGATCAGTTCACTTCCCATCATTCATCTGCACAGGAAGTGACATCACTTCCTGCCTTCTCCTTACTTCAGTCAACCTCCCTGGGCACCCCACCAAAGCGCAGACTCAGACAAAAGCACTGACTGTTTGTACCAGAAACCCCTGTGCGTCACCCAGCCCTGCATACCATCATCAACCCCCACACCAAGATACAGACAAGCCAGACACTCGCATAGCATTGGCGCTACACATACACAACCTTGTACATGCCCCACTAACTACTGCACACACCTCTTTAACTACAGAACACACATTCCAACTGATGCTCATTAACGCTCACTCAGCATACTCCATGCACCAGACGTCGCAGATCACATCATCTATGACAAGCTTGACACCCTCCTCATCACAAAAACATGGTGCACACCCACATCATCACACATCCTAGGAACCAGCTCCACACAGGCTACAGCAGCCGTCGTGTGGACTGTGCACAAAAGAAGGGAGGAGGCTTCGCTATCATCCGTAAATCATCCTGGTCCTGCACCTTATGCAAGTAACACTCAACGCCAAAGCCTCCTTGGGCGTATAAGATCATAATTGATGAATTCTCACCACCTCATCTTTCAGACACACCCACACCACCCTCTTGGGTAACTTCACCTTCCCAGAAAACCAAAGCTCAAAAACACAAGAGACACCCTCACCTACCTTATCGACACAGTCAACACGATACAACACATCGCTCAACCAACACGCTTCAAACGCCACAACTATGACCTCGTCTTCTCAGCAGCACCAGCAATCAAACGCAAACCACACATGCTCCGGACCAGACCACCTCACCATCTCTAACTCCCTTCTCAGCATCTATCAACAACAGACTGCCTGGTCTGCAGTGGTTTCTAAATCCTGGTGCAAGAAAGCGCCTCGTGGCAGCAGAGTTCAGCCACACAGGCACCTGGGGAGGATGTGGCCTAACACCCAGAGCGGACAACTTCGGAGCTGAGGATCGGGTAGGTTCGAGTCTCGGCAATGACTCTAAACATCCTGTGATTCTGGCCATATCACCTATTCCCCCCCTGCTGAGCAAAGATGAATGTGTCCTCATGTAACACAACTGGTGCTCATGTAAATCGGTCCGATACCCTTGGGCCGAGGTCGCGCAATAGAAAACTGCAAATGTAGCGCCAAGAAGCAGGAGCAGACAGCGCTTGTCCTGCTAGCCTCATAGACGTGCACTCTGTCCAGTTTGTAACGTGTCCCAGCAGGAGGCGCTCTGCAGCCCTGACCTCTGCCCTCCATCTCCAGGGACCGTCACCAGGGGGGTGGGGGGGGCACTCACTCTATTCTTCAAGGGTGGGCAGTGGCAGGGGCGCCGGACAGTGCTCTTATGCCCATAGCACCTGTTCTTGCCCTCATCGCTTGGTTAACGCCTGGTCTGCAGTGGTTTCTGCATCCTGGTGCAAGAGAGTGCCTCGTGGCAGCAGAGTTCAGCCGCACAGGCACCTGGGGAGGATGTGGCCTAACACCCAGAGTGGATGACTTCGGAGCAGAGGATCAGGTAGGTTCGAGTCTCTAAACATCCTGTGATTCTGGCCAAATCACCTATTCCCCCCCTGCCGAGCAAAGATGAATGTGTCCTCGTGTAACACAACTGGTGCTCATGTAAAGCGCTCCGATACCCTCAGGCCGAGGTCGCGCTATAGAAAACTGCAAATGTAGTACCAAGAAGCAGGAGCAGACAGCGCTTGTCCTGCCAGCCTCATAGACGTGCGCTCTGTCCAGTGTGAGGGAGAGAGGGGGGGCACACAGCTCATGTGCCCCTACAGCTCTCACTCAGTTGTGCGCCCTTAAAATCACAAACGTATAAAGCATTGACAAACCCAACAGGCGGGGCTTTCTTGCTTCTCTTTGTGTAATGCAAGCAGATGCCACAAAATTAAATAAAATCAAATGCAGGTGTCTAAACTTGGCTGCCGCACGTTTGCAATAAACATGTTTACATTAGAAAGCATTCACTGAGGCGGCTGCTTTACTAGTGGGGTTTTTAAATAGCAAGCCCTTCGGTTGCACAGGACATTGTACGATCATTCGAGAAGGAGAAGAGAATAAATAAACAACAGCTTTAAAACAAGCGCTCACCATGACGTAGACTTTTGGCTTTTTTGCCCGCCCCACTTTGACGGCCTCGCCTGCTTTCCTTCTGAAGTAAAAGGTTTCTTATCCTTATGTGGCCATGTGTTTGGCCCCATAAAGATAAGAAACCTTTTACTTCAGAAGGAAAGCAGGCGAGGCCGTCCAAATGGGACGGCTCAAAAAGTTACAACAACCTCTTTTCCAATGGCTGGCCACCATTTAGCATAAACGGTGACGCCAGCTAATGGAAAAGAGGGGCGGGGCTTAAAGCCCCTTACAGAATATACCTAAAAATATTAAATCTCGCCAGCGAGACTGCGCATGTGCGCAGCCCACGATAGCTGAGATCTAAAAAATATATATAGCACATGGCCTTGCAAAAAAAGAAGCAAGTGACTTGGTAACTAGAATAAAAAATAAATAAACATTAGCATAGCTAATAAGTTAGAAAGGTGTTGAACACCTCATTCACGGTTCATAATGAGAGTACGTTTTACAATTCAATCAAATAAGTTGTTTCCTAGACTCGTTCACAACACACTATAAGCCTGATTACGACCTTGGTGGTCGAACCGTCAAGCAGCAGCATCGGCGGTCAGGAGAACACTGCCAAGCCGGCGAAATCCCAACTACCGGATTTTGACTTTACCACCGGGCTGGTGGTGTGCCAGCAGCGGTCTTGCGGCGGCGGCATGCTTCAGCTCGTATACAGAGCCTGCTGGCAATGCCACCACACTGCAGCACCTCCACTGTTCTGCACACACTGTTGCCATCCACCAAGTCGTGCATGGCGCACAGTGCGTGCACAACAGTGGAAGCATGGGGGCACAACATGTGCCCCCAGCTGCTACCCTTACTCGGCAGAATCGCCCTAGGGCCCTATTTGGGACCCCTTAACCTTCTTTCTGACAACCTTTTCATGACAGGGTCCCTGCCATGAAAAGGTCGGTGGAAAGGAAGGTCATGATCTGCATGGCGGTGCCAGCATCAGCACCGCCACCAGAGCATTCGCGGGATCCAAATTCCTGGTAGTAGCGGCAGTCTAATGACTGTCCAACCACTATGGTACTAATTGGGCAGTTGGACCACGGAGGACGCGATGGTTGGACCGCCACTGCAAATATGACAGTCTTGGGACCGCCCTACTCATAATCAGGCCCTATTGTCTTGAATTTTTATGAAAGTATCTGATGAATGTTTACATTATGGTAGATGCAGTGCTTTTTTTTAATATTGTGTTTTTCAGTTTGGGATGGCTTCTGGAATGCTGTCTGATGGGAAGATAGTGACACCATATATTCCATGACCACATCTAGACTGACATAATGAGACAAATTATTAAATCTATTAAAGAGGGAGATAGTGTATAAAGAAGGCGATCCAAAGACAAAAATACAGTTTTTAACTTATATCAACAACAGCGCTTAATCAGCTTGTCAAAGTTTGCACCTGTGGTCCTCAGTTAGCGCACAGTTTACTGGAGCAAGCATATTGTCTAACAGTACTGTGCTTGCATATTTCGAATGTGCAAATATCAGACAGTTGTAAACTTCATCTGTATTTTTATTTGTTAATTAGCTACAGCATGGGACTCGCAAACTTTTTTCCAGGGGCCAAAACGTTTGGTCTGTGGGGTGACCGAGGGCCACATTGATTTAAACGGTCAAAGCAAGCAGGGTAATGGGTGGGGGTGGATAGGGGTGTGTAAGGGAAGCAAAGCATGTACATTTAGTGGCAGAATTGCACAATGAAAAACTAGAAAACCTGGGATCAAGCTCAGCTTCCCTACTTGACCAAATTGCGTGATCCTTGGCAATTGTTTTATGTTACTTCCCCTCCTTTTTCTTCTCATCACGTACAAGAGGATCTCAAAATACATGCACTGTACAAAACCTTTTCCTGTGTTTGATTTAATAAACTATAATGTTATTAATTTACTCTACGCAACACTGACACAGCCACTCCTCCGGATATGGGGGAATGAGTGCCCAAACCCACCACATCCATGGTACTACAAACATTGCTAACACATGGAAGGGGCAGGGAAGCGATCACAGCGATATATAACTCTCTCAGACCCGACCCGACGCCCCCTGCTGGCACCACTGCGTGAATACTGGGATTCAGCATTGTCAATCAGGGTCACTGATAAGCAGTGGACACAATGCATAGGGTATCCTAAAATTATATCCACAAATGCTAGACTGAAATACACGCAATTCACTTTCCTTCAACACATGTACCTAACACCACACAGACTAGAAAGCATGTACCCTACCTCCAACAACATCTGCCCTTGGTGTCTAGCCGCAGATGACACATACCCCCATATGGTCTGGACATGCCCTCAACTTAGGTCGTTTTGAAATAGCGCAGCTGAGACACTAACTGAAGTATCATGAAAAGCAATGCACAACACAAAAACCTTAACAAATTCTTAGATCTGGCACTAGGCCTGGCTAAACTGAAACTAGCCATGTCTTGGAAGTCATCTGCGGGCCCTAGCATGCAAGCATAGCTTTTAGACCTTCGCAGAGTGTTAGTAGCAGAACGCGAGATCCAATTGCCCAATGACACGCGAGCGCCCCCTTCGACTAATCCTATGCAATGGCAAGAATATTTATACCTATAATATCCATCCTGACACTATCAATTTTTGGGATGTGGTGATAAAAAAAACTGAGAACGGCTTACAAACATCGGTGTACAGAAAACCTACCGACAGAAATAATACCCTACATTTCACTAGTTCACATCCTTTATCGCTCATTCGTCATCTACCAGTTTCACAGTTCATTCAAATCAAAAGAATCTAATCCAATATATCTCAGATGGAAGAACTCATCAGGGCACGATCTGAAAGATTCCGAGCTCGCGGATACCCTCCTGAACTCCTGAAATCGGCTATAGACTTAGTGTCCAAGAAGAAACGTGAAGATTTACTTGCCAAAACGCCTCAAACCAGCAATAAACGTGAGGTGATTGTGTTAAAACACTCCCATCAGGCTTCCAAAATTAAAAAGATAATTCTGAGACAATGGGAAATTTTGGAACAGGAAATGGATTTCAAATTGGTGTTTCAGGAAAAACCCCTGTGTGCTTACACACGATCAAAAAATTTGAAAGAACTTTTGAAAAGGGCTCCCAGAACAAAACAACAGACATACAAAGGAATGAGTAAATGCTGGACCTGTGGGCAATGTGGGAAGGTAATCACGGGCAACACGTTCTCACACCTTCACACTGGGAAAAAGATCACTCTGAAGCATACATCGGATTGTAATACTGAAGGTGTAATATACGCAATCCAATGCCCTTGCGGCTCAACATACGTGGGCAGAACATACCAAAAAATAAAATGAGAATTGTAGAACACAAAAGCATGATACGCACGAAAAATAGCAACTCAAGTCTAGCCGCACATTGGATAAACATGTGTCACACCATCCCACAACTCAGCTTTACAATCTTAGAAAAAATTCCCACACCAATAGGTATGGATTTTCACACCTTACTAGCACGTAGGGAAACGTTCTGGATTAAACATCTCGGGACAATCATCCCGAAAGGTCTCAATGAGCACTATGAAATGTTATGTTTTTTATAAACTGTTTGTACTAGTTGATGTTCATGCATATTGTCTATATCATTGTGCATCTGTCTCTGAACCCACTGGTAATATTACCACACATATATTTATGTTTTAACACCCAGGAATCTCATTATCCATCTTCTAACACACAATCACGTCGTGACTTGTATTATTAATTTTTTTTATTTTTTTTTATTTTCATTCATGTTCACCTTCGCGTCATATTTGAATCCTTGTAATCATGATGAGGATTCCGCTTGTTCACTACTCCAGTGAGCACAGGCACGCTTAGACGCACCTCTGCTTAGTGTGCCAATAAAGTTTGTTTGCGTTTGAATCCTGCTCTCCCCTGTCAATCACAGAGCACATTTAAACTGGCATAGGACGCTCCCTCCCACCAATGTCAGCACGGGGTCACGTGAGGTCGAACGCTTTGCTCGTCACATGCCGGTGAGTTTAGACAATTGCGCTAACCAGCACGAAATATCCATCTGGCATTGGAGCGTTTTTATAATTCTAGTTTCATTGTCTTCTTTACAGGCTTGACTTTGTAGTAATACTCTTCGGGTAAGAATCTTATCCTGGGTTCACACTAAGTGATGATTGTGTTAGCGTGATACATTGTTTATATTCATTTTACGGCCGCCATGGTAATCTGTTTTTCAGCTCTGGAATATTGCTCGTATTTACCATTGGTAAGAGCTGGACTTTAAATGCGTGAGCTCACGTTTTGTAGATTCTGATTCTGCATTCGGTTCCATGGTTAATTTTTATGTCTCGCCAGACCAGCGCAAGCGCTGGTCTGGCGAGACTTAAAAGTAAGGGCTTCAAAAAATGCTACCGCCAGCCACAGCTTGCAGTGCATGTGCGTGGGCGCGCGCTTGAGCAGAGGCGCCATATGCAGTGATTACTGCTGTGCACGCACCACTCGCGCACATGCATTACAAGCTGTGGCCGGCGGTAGCATTTTTCCCCCGCGATCACTTTCACTTTGGCCCCGCGGTTAACTTCATGGTTTGTCTATTTTGTGGTGGGAACGCAGCCACAAATTGCCATCTGCCACTCAACCTAACAAAAAACTATTTTGCGCTACTTCAATTTCCTTTTTTTAATGTATTGTTCCATCTTGCATCAGTAAATTAAAAACAAATAGCTCCCACGTCATTTCATAGGCAGATAAACACATGCTAACACTTGCTGACATTCATACCAATGATGCATGTGTCAACAGCAGCTGTCATCGAGCCTTTTCCTTTTCTTTTTGTTTTAGCGATTGTTGCACAGCTTTTGCACAAAATGATTTTTGCAGATGCAGTACAGCATCACCAACAAGCATTGGCATTGCCAATAGGTCTCGCTTTTGGGTCCTTATAATTTTTTAGTTATGGTTCACAATATTCTTGGTGCAACAACAGCAACTGTTGCATGGCTAAACACTTATAAGGTACACGGTTTAGCAATGCAACAGTTGATGTTGTTGCCCTAAGGATATTGTGCTGCAAAACTAAATACTTAAAATGGCCGAAAAGCGAGACCTATTGGCTATGCCAATGCTTGTTTATGTTTGCTATCGATCTCACTATACTTCACCCTGTTCTTTTACGTTTTCCATTCTGCTCGCATGCACTTTTTTCTTTTGGCCAGTCTAACATCTGATGCTCGGGGAACATGCATGCGTGACTTCTTTAGTAGTGGAACTATTAAATCACAATGAAATCCTGGGACATGGTTCTGTTCCTACACACGTTTTGTTTGACATCTATTTAAGTTGCACACTGAATGTCACAGTGTATGCAGACACAGATATAGAATTTGTTGTCATTGAGATGATGTTGTTGTTTCACATTTTGTATGCTTATTTTTGTTCCGGCAGGAGGCAACCGAAGACCATGTTATTGAATGCTAAAGGCATAAATATTTCCCCTGATGAAGGGTTTCTTAACCCAAAATGCATTTGTTTCTATCGTGAAATTGTATTTTAACATTTTGGGCAACATGTGACGTTATGGTTTTGTTTCAAATGTACAAAGATTGTACCATCAGATTTTATGGATGTTAAATTTACTTCTTGCATACTTACTTTGTTCCTCCTTAAATTTACTGAAAATTCTGAAAACATTAACCCAATAAGAAATATTTCTAAAAATGTTTTGGGTGTAAAAGTGTAATTTTTTAATTGAAATTATGTTAGAAAAGGGGTCTCTAGTTGGCAGGGGTCTGTACCCTAGCCCAAGTAGGGACCACTGGTTCCGTCAGAGTGTGTCTCAAAGTACCCCAGACCACCCTTTGGTAGCTTGGCACAGAGCAGGTAGGCTTAGCTCAGGAGGCACTGTGTAAAGTACTTGTGCAACACCCTCCCACCGTAACACAGTAAAACACCAAAAATAGACACTACACCAGTGTTTGTAAAAATATGAAAATCTTTATCTATATTTCAGGCACGATCAACAATAAAAATAACATTCCACAGGAATCATGAGCTCTGAACTGGTACTATTTTGCTGTCAGTATCTTTGGGGGTCAATCTCGCAGGGGCAATGAGTCTGTTGGTAGTGTTCTTAGCAAGAGGCAATAATCCTGCAAGTTCTGTCAGTTTCTTTTAGGGGACAATACTCAAGCAACTGCCAGATCGGTCTCTAGCGTGTGGGGAGAAATGCCCCTAGTCTCAGAATATACAGGGGAAGTGCCACGGGTCGTGAGTGGAGGTTAATGAGGCGCTTGAGCTTGGGCTCGATTCCCCCAGTGCACAGGACCTCCCACCGGCCGAAATGATGTTGCTGAATTCCGACTGTTAAATCAACTGAAACGCTGCCTTGGTGGATTTCCCGTGCCCAGTATAATATGGCCACGCTCCCCTTGATGCGCGTTATAACTCAGGGAAGCCTTCCCTCAGGGTACTCCCCTTGTGTGAAGCGTGGTGGTGCAACAAGAGTGAGGCCCTCCCAGAGCCCGGCTCCCAGCGTCACAGTCGTTAGCTCGGCGATTCCCCTCCAGCCAGTCCAGTCACACCCAAGCGGCAGCGTGAGTTCAAGTGCCAGTTACCTGGGGGCTGGTCAGGAACTGCAGTCTGCTCCGATGCGCTCCCTTGTCCGGTGTGGCTTCCCTTCCTGGCGATGCCTCTTGGGGAACGGAGCAGCCTCAGTGAATCGGAGCAGCTTTCCGGCTCCGGCGCGCCTCTCCTGGTGACGCATCCGTTGCTGGACAACACCTCGCCCCACAGCGCTCTCAGCAAGTGCACACCGGCAGCGGTGATTCTTGGGTGAAACAGCGCTTGTCTTCACAGCGCTACACGACACTGCACAGCGCAGTCAGGCCCCGGGCGGCGGTGATCCTTAGGTGAAGCAGCGCTTTCCCTCACAGCGCTACACAGTCCAGTTGGTCCTGTGTAGGCAAAGAAATATCTACTTTCTAAAAGGGAGAATTCTAGGGTTCTAGCCCAAACCCCATATATCATTGGAAAGGGTTCCCCGCCCCGATTCTAATGAGACCAAACATGACAGACTTATTAGGTCCCGATCAGAAATTATCCCAGAAGGGAGGTTCCCAATGTTAGCCTATGGAGGGTTAAGACACACTGCAGTAGCAGGGGCTTGTGGCAGATATGCCAGTGTCACAATGCTTTAGGGGAGAGCACCTGCACCTCAGCACTGTTTAGCAGTGGTGAGGCACCCAAGTCCAACAAAATGGTATGGTAAAAATAGGAGGCAAAAGGGCAAAAATGTAGGGGGAGACCACCCTAAGGCTGACAGGTCCAACAAATGAGTTGAAAACTACCATAGTATTTTGATTGAAACCTTCGGGACTACTAGTTGTGCAATGTGAATAGGTTTGGAAATTTTCCGTTGCCTCTAACATTGGTTAAAGAATATTTATTCACCATGGAATCAAAGTTGAACGCCACAAACCAAAATTAGTCGTGAGACACCCCAAGGAACTACATCTCTGGAGTGACATATCATGGTGCTCTCAATATAATATGTATGTACACTGATCATACTCGAGAACCCAGGGTTAGTAAAAGCGTAACTTGATATAACTGCAAAGAGTGTAGACCTCCCTACTTAGCATCGTCAACTAAGACACCCGTCTATAAACCCGATTTGGCGCGGTTGGGCACACAACAATGATACACAGCAGACATGTAAGGAAAGCAACGGACACTATCCACTGATAATGTTAGAAACTATAGAACTGCAGCATAGCATGACATGGCTGTTCCATGATAAATGTTATAATTTTAGCTTGACAGCCCTCCAAGGCTGCTATTGTAACCGAGTATGTAATACTGTGCATAACATCATTGCCATAATGTTTTTCTTTGAACTGTTGAAAATCAATAAAAATCATTAAAGAAAAAAACAAACTGTAATGTTGTTCATTTAGAACAGCAACCCAGGCCAACCAAAGGGGGCATATCACAATTGCCTTTGTCGGCAGGGTGGGAAGAAGCATAACTCTTCCTAAATTCATGTTTGATAACTATCACTTTTAAAAGTATGTTTCTCAATGCACTGTCAAAATCTGCTGTGCTAACGTCTAAAGGTTCTTCATGTTAATGAAATACACTTATTGAATTATGAAAGGACTTTATCATATTTTTATACATTTGTTGCAAGATATCTTTGACAATGAAGGTTTTCCAAGAGTTGAGCGTTGCAGGGCACTCTAGTTACTTCCTTTCTTTAACATCAATTGACCTGTATTTCGCATCTCTCTAATGGTAGCGCAGAGTGGAGTCAGCAGCCAGGTGCTGCTGTTGACCAGGGGGCCGCATGTAAAAGCCAGGAAGGCCGGGCCGTACTTTGGGTATCACTGACGAGAGGAAACACTGATTTCACACAGCTTGGATCACCGACATGAGACACCGCTAATGCTGTTTGGCAAGCTTTATAAAAAATGGTGCACTCGAATCTGGGGTCTTCTATTATCTGTAAGTTTGAAGTAGAGTCCCTTTTGGGACTCACATTGGATAGAGTGCTTTCCCAGTTGGTCCCCACTCTTATCTTACTAGAGATGTAACGTGCCTAGAATTGCAGAAAACAACCATAAGTGAGCGTGTTGTGATCTTATGATGGGTTTAAAGCACTATAGCAGTGTCAAAATACAGTATATGTGCCAGTCAGTAAAGTAAGGGACAACGGCAGCTGCCTTGTAAACATTATAGCACCTAAAGATGGATAGAGACATACATAAAGACAACTACTGCACGTGGGTCATCATACTATGAGTAATCAAATCATGAAAACTACGTTCCCTAACACATATCAAAACAGTAATGAAAATCAGAATGTCCCACTAAGCTTTCAGTCAACATTTGGACTCCCTTCCTAAGGTGTTTATTGACGTAAAATATCATGGGCTGATGCCAACGATGATAGACAGCCCTGTTAGCCAGTTCTGAAAGCCATCTGAACTACAGTAGCCAATGGTTAAAGCGGTGTCCAAAAGCCCCTTTCTGTATCTGTATGTATGCACATGTTGTGTGTTATGAGTTGTGCGGTGTGTGTTGTGTGAATGCAATAGCTCTCACCAGACTGTTAAACCTGCCTGTAAGCGAGATCTAAAAAATGCAAACTTTTCCTGTAGAAAGCAATTAGTAGTATGCTGTAGGTATGATTAGTAATGTACATCTCTCCTACATGCCATGATGCGTGGCCATGGCTCACTACTCTTCTAGGATGTTGATCTGGAGCACTGACGGTTGGGAGTCAGTTGGTGTGGAGAAGAGGCGGTAACCTGCACCCTTCATGGCAGCTCGATAAACACATACAGTCTCCCAGCATGCCCATCGTCCACATTAATTGCGCAATCGTTTGCTCTTTGGGCCCAGCTGAGATTTTATTTGATCTAATCTAATCTATGATTTTGCATATCCTGCTGGTAAATCACAGCCATAAAAACACTTCACAATGACTACATTCTTCACACATATACTTTCAATGTTAAATATACCAAGTCAATCACACAGAAGCCCACAGTGCACTTAGGGTGCCCAGTGGAGTTTTCAAAATGGAGTACAATGTACATATGACAGAGAGCCTTCTCTGGAACTGGACTGTGCAAATGCACAGTCAACAGCCAGAAGATAATAAAATAAATAGTTGGTATATAATTAGGGACACCTCAATGCACACAGATGAATTAAATATGAAAAAAATAATTTGAGAAAAACTGCTTTCTCTGTGAGTGTCTGAGTTAATGAAAGGGGAGAGGGCCGGAAGGTGAGGGGACCATCTTTCAGCCTAGCCAAGCAGCTCCATGGAGCTCCTTGACAACAGATGAAGATAAAACTGAAGCTAAAACAAATTTCATCTTTCCAAAAAACTTCCCCCTAACCATGCCACTCCATCCAGCTCCTAGTTTCAAACAATCTCTTAAGGGTTGTGTTAAACGCAAATTCATTTAATTAAGTATATGGTGCTAAACAGTATTCACCAAAGATTAGTTGGTTTTATCAATGTACTATTTTGAATGTATAATCCATAGAACTCACCTGAAAAGGGTAAGGAAAACGTTCAATCTTAGAACGCTGCTCTGTCTCATCTTCATCAGCCCTTGGCTGAAATAAAATAAAACAAAGACATTGTCAAAAATATTTTTCGCTAAGAACAATTTGTCTGGTCCAATATGCAAGCCGTGAGAACAAAGAGTGTACTGTTCCTAGGTGGGGATCGGGGTCAAGTGGGTGGTTAACGGAGGGGACTTCTCCTTTTAGGAACAAGGACCCTCACACATCACATGGGGTGTCATGCTTCAACATCGGGCAGCTCCTCGTTTGGCCACCGCTGCAATGACCAACGGGCCCCTCGAGGGGGCTCTTTGCCAGAGATCTTCTCTTTTTTGCCCATGTGCGTTGCATAAGCGGGTGGTAAATTGTGAGTAGAATGGGTGAGGAGGAAGTGTGTTAAAAATGGCTAAAGGGATCCAAACTAGAAATACGTTTTAATACTAGGGTCCCTTTGTCAAGGATAAAAACATGGTTAGACAATAAAAAGATATAATGGTATATTTAGCTGCAATTAACGTGATTCAAAGGGTCAACATGTTTCATGCCTGTTACAGTCCCTAGCAGATCTTGGTATTTCATCAGGACCAAGAAGACCTAATTCTAATCCTCACAGGGATGGGTTAAAAGAGAGTATATGCACCATGCCCTGTGTGTTTAACAAGGACATTCAGAATGTACCCAGTATACTTTACATAGACATTCAGAACATCTCCTAGGGGTAGTCCCAGGAAATTGGGAATGAACGGCCCCAATCGGACCGAACAATGGGTGCGCTAATAAGCGTACCGTCAATGCATATTAGAGCGCGAAGGGGCTGCCGACCGACCCTGGGCCTTGCCGGTGCCTTTGAGGGGCCCTTTGGGCTGTGCCGCGCTGGCCCAATGAGGAGTTGCCCGATGATGAAGCATGACAGCCCCGAGGGTTGCGAGGGCCCTTGCTCCTAAAATGAGCACCTTCTGCTAACCACCCTCTTGACCTAGATCCCCAACTTAGGAACAGTTCACTCTTTGTTCTCATTACTGTAGGGCCCATGTGTTGGACCTTGAAAAGCCCCAGTCCCTCTTTCTTTGTCAACAGTACTTCCGTAAGTCCAGCGGGCACAGGCTAGAATGAATGATTCAAACTGATCAGCAATCCTCGCTTTAAACATGATGCCTGAACTAAAACCAGTCTCACGGGTTAGGTGCCTAGCCACTTGCAGTACTTGATGTGACTCGAACAAGTCTTCCGCAGGAGCTCTCTGTGAGAGAAATGAAAGTTTTACTGCCACAAACTCTGATTAAGGTAACGGAATTCATGTGGCAAGGGTAATAAACTAGGCCCCAGTCTTCCAATGGCTGACACTCTTAAAGTGTTA
Organism: Triturus cristatus; assembly: GCF_964204655.1. Taxonomy (NCBI): domain Eukaryota; kingdom Metazoa; phylum Chordata; class Amphibia; order Caudata; family Salamandridae; genus Triturus; species Triturus cristatus. Next base: position 617,515,730 of record NC_140588.1, on the reverse strand, counting down.
GCCACGGTAAGCTCCTCCAGTGCTTAATTTGAGCTGATGGTTGACAGTAGGGCCCAGGGCACTCATTTTTGGAGACTGGCACTTATTTTTCCCCATCTGACATTTTCCGAGAGCAAGAGAGAGGAGAAAACACATAAAGGGGAACAAGGAGGTAAAGAAAGATGAAAAACCCTCACAAATTGAAGAAACAGGAACCTTGATGTGTGAGATAAAGGAGCAGGAAGTGTCTGGTAGCATGTTAAAGATGCATGAGGGAGATTCCAGACTGTACAGCCTTGGTATTCGATGTGCCTACATGCAAAAGTGCCTGCTGAGAGCTTCTGTGTAGAGCTGTGGGCCCCAGCACTCATTCTTTTACAAATGAAGCAAAGCTCCTCTTTCCCAGGCTCAGGGCACTGTGTTGGATCTCTGTGGGACGCTGCATTGAATTCAAACCGCTCTGTGTTATTCATCAACCTTTTTACCAACAAGATTCACAGTCTAGTTTTAAAAATCAGGCGGTAGTTCCCCTACAGCAGGCACAGTTCTGTGCCCTTGAGGTAGACTGCTGGACATCAGAGGTATCTTGAGCCAACATTTACCTCCACAGCCATCATCCGATGCTTTTGCACCACACACTAAGTGCCAGAAGGCCTTCACTGTGTCAGGGGACAGATGCTAGCCCACCAAGTCCCTCTGTCCCTTATGACTGGCTCTCCGTATCTGGATCAGAGACCAGAAATAAAGGAACCAGCGAAAAGGAATAACAGAGAATGTAACGAGGAGCGAAATTCCTCCGGCCCAGAACACGATGAGCTAATGCTACCGAACATCACCTGAATACACACAAAACAGAAAGCAATAGAGAAAGTTGTGCCATTCTACCACCTCTTACAATGTCCTATGCCAAGCCATGCCAACCCATTCCACCTGCCAAGCAGGTGCCTGTATCCTCAGTATTCCCGGTGTGAACGTGGATCTCTAAAACACATGCTCACTCCTAGATGCTGCACTTAGAGATTATCGCGACAAGAATGCGGCGGTCACAAATCATCTCAACATTGCATTCTTTTGACGGGAGAGCAAGAGTTTATTCATCGTTACTGCAGACTGCTTTGAAGCAGAGCCACAGAGAGAACAGGCAGTGCAAGACAGGCACCCAACAGATGCAAAGGCGGTCTTCGGAGGCAACATAACTTGGAGCAACTGGGGAAGGTGATGAATAGCAGCGAGAACAAGCATTGGCATACGCCTTTGGGACCTTATAAGTGTTTAGTTATACAGCACAATATCCTTGGTGCAACAAAATCAACTATTGCATGGCTAAACACTTATAAGGTCCCAAAGGCGAGACCTATTGGCTATGCCAATGCTTGTTTAAATAGAGACGGACTTACACAACAAACAATGTCTGGAGAGGTACCAGTAAAACCAGCATTAGCAAAGCCAATAGCCTTTTGGAATGATAGGCTTTGCTGCTGCCTTTCAGCTAAGCTGTACAGAATAGGTAAGAAACTGGGCAGCATGGAAAAAAATATAAATATATAAGAAAAAAGAAGCATGATTAAGCGGCTTGAAAAAAAAGTAGTGCGAAAGTGCTTTTAAGAAAGATGAGAAGGCAGAAATTCGCTGTCTGTCCTCCACAAAAAAAAATTCAAATAAGAGCCTGGGTGGAACTATTTGGCAGTGGTGGGAGGCTGGGAGAGGGCATCCATGGGAAGAGGGTGGGGGAGGGGGAAAAGCAGCACTCAGGAAAAAAGCACGCATGCCAGAAAGTAAGGTGGGGCAGTAGAAGCTAAGGGCGAGAGTAACATGAAGGAGGCAAGGGAGAAGCAAAAGGATGGGAGATAGCAACCCAGAGTGTTGCAGAGGAAGAGGAAAGAAGCATACGAGAGAGAGAGAGAGATGGAAAATACATACACCCTCATGGAGTGTATAAAAAAGGGAAGTGTAATTTCCAAAAAGTGAGCAACACAAGGACACATCTGAAGAGGCTATGCACCAGAGTTGGGACAAACACATAAGAAGATGTGAAGCCCAAACAAGGCAATGAATAAAAAGGAAGTTAATGTGAGTGACAATAAAGCCAAACAGTGGAAAGCAAATGATGGGTTCTAAGCTCACTGTAAATGCATAATAGGTCTTTTATCAGCAGACAGCTTGCACTGTCATACAGTTGGAACCTAAAAACGAATACAAAAGCTGCCTGAGAGTAACTTGTGCCCTACGATTTTACAGATGCGGACATGTGAGCTTTCGGTGTTTTTTGTTTCCAAAATTCATTTATGGCGGGAAACCTGCCATCAGCACAGTGAAAGAATTCCCTATAATATTGCATTCCACGGGTGTCTTGGGTTATTAAAGTGAAGTCACACTGTATGCCGAGGAACATATCACAGGACATAACCAAAAGATGCAAAACGAAAAGTCACGTCAAGGGAGATGGCACCGCAGCCAAGCAACAGGACATTGGACACAAGATGGAAGATAAACAAGACAGAGTATAAACGGAGTGGTGCGCGCGCGGCTGTCGCGCTAAGCGAAAGTGAAAGTGATCGCGATCAAGCATGCGGCGAGCGATGCGCTTAATGAGCATGAGGAATGCCATATGGCGCCTCTGCTCAAGCGCTCCCGCGCACATGCACTGCAAGCTGTAGCGGGTGGTAGCATTTTTTGAAGCCCTTACTTAAAGTCTCACCAGACCAGCGCAAGCGCTGGGTCAGGCGAGACCTAAAAATGTGTGAGGAATACCTTAAACATCCCTTGCTTAGGAATGACTGAAAATTTTTATCAGTTGGCCGTCTTGAACTTTGGTGAAGTCTCTAATAATTTTCTGGAGCCTAGGCCTACGGCATAACACATGTATGTAAATAGTACATTGATTGGCTGAAGACTGCATCAAATTGCCTATAACCTGACCGCGATCGATGTGACAACCTAGGCAGTACCTTAGTTAGGTACTCATCAAAGTGCAACTAACCAGTGTTGTTACAAGTGATGTTCTCCCCAAGGGGCCTTTAACTAGGTGCCAAATTCATAGTAGTCAATGGTCTGCCTCCTACGCCCTAAAAAGAGCAGAGAGAGAATGACTCTGACAGCAAACCACTATCACGCCATAATCAAAAGAGGCATAAACAGAGTTTCTCAGTGCTTGCCTTTGTGCTGCATCACACCACAAGACTCATGCATAGTCTATGATGCAGGTACTGCTGCACAAATCTACACCCTTTTTAAACGTTGGGTGTACCTTATTTATGAAGCAAAACAGTCTGATGACCCCATGTATCCATTTCGGTAAATTATCAAACTATGAGAAAATGTGTTTCATAAAAAATGCACATCATTTGCTCCTGGATCCCAAGTGCAATATGAAAATAAAAGTATCATCAAATCAATTTCAACAGGAAGAGAGAAAGAAGGTCTGGATGATGTTACGAAGGAGGGATGGACAACAGATTAACGGAGAAGAAGATTGGAAAGGGAATAACAGGTAAAGATAATTAGGGGTAAGATTTTTGACGGGGAGGTGGATGAAGAGGGATTCAGGCAGCAGTAGGGGTGTGGAGAGGCATAATGTGAAAAAGAAAGAAGGGGAAGCATGGGACTCACAAGTGATTGTTGCAAGAGAAAAGATAAGTGAACTAAGAGAGCCTCCATCAGGGAGATAAGAATGGGTGGATATGAAGAAAGAGGAAATAAGTTTTGCCCCTGAAAACAGCAACTAAGGGATCTCTGTGATCCTGATTAAAAGAGGGACTGCATGCAAAATTTGAAAATGAGAGGACTTCTCCAGGTTGGATTCAACAACTTGGAAATGGCATTAATTTGGAAACATTTGGAGAAAACGATTTGTATAGAAAATTCCTGTATAAGAGGTTTCCAAAAGGATGTTCTGGCACATATAAAAGTGTCTTGAATGCTAGTAAAAGAGTAAGAGTAAGAAGTGTGAATAATACTGGGGCTAAGATCCTAGGTTGTAGACAGGAACATCTGCCCAGGTGACTCTGTGGGACAGACCTCCAAACCAGCTAATAAGGACAGATTCATAAGACATCTCGTAGGAGAAGTCCCAGTCTTATTTAATTAAAACACTAGGAGAGAGGGGGAACAAATGGCTTTGTTAAAGGGACAAATTTAGTTGTTTGTCTGACAACAGGCTCTCACATTATGTGTTAAGAAGGCTAAGCAGGTCCCAGTACAAAGGTGCCAGAGTATGCTATGAGGGAGAATGCCTCATAATTAAGAACGTTTACAAGAATCATAGGCCCTAGCAGTATAGTGGAATGTAGCATACTAGAAAAGGAGGTTCAGTCATTACTTTCTTACCAGAATCTGTCTCTCTGGTGGTGGGTTTTGCTCTGGAGTGACTTTTTCAACACAGGTGATTTTATCAATGTCAACTGTGCCCTTCTTGCTGCCTTGCCGCTATAAGACAATAAGAAGAACAAAAGAATATGTGAGAAACGTTGGCAAATTAATTGTTGCTTTTTATTGGCACTAAAGTATTCCCAGATACCCAGGTCTTTACTGGTTCTAAATGACGGGGATCAGTTTTAGAATCTCCTATCAGGTATGGAAGAGTATAGAATGTAATGGTCTCTGGCTTGTTGCAGTAAAACTAAACTTATATTCAAAACTGCACGAATAACCTCCAAAAATATCCTCCTTCGTTTACCCTTGTATTTGAAGGTGAAACAGCAACGCACGAGTGGAACATGGAATATCAGGAAGAGAGGCGGACTCCTCCTCAAAACAGCCTAAACCAAGAAAAGCGAAACAAGCTTTCTCCTCTCTTTCCCCACGACTATATAACTCCATTTCTGACCACATTATACTTACCTGGGAGCTACCAACATTTCATAAACAACTGAAAAAACACTCCATTAACCTACACTTCACTATCCAAGAAATACCCACCGTTTTGTCTTTCGATATTGCTTCTATGTTTTTTGTTATTTTGTAATATTTTTAATAGAATTCTCTATGTAAGCTGTAAATATGTTATATGTAAAGCGTTCTGCTGCCCTTACATAAATAAACTAATATCACAAGCGGAACGAGTTAGACTGTGTAATTTTTAGGGCCCGCATATGCAGCATTTTGTGCTGACTCTACGAGACATGTTATATTCAGGATATGGGCTTGAAGCTCCGCCCACTTTTCGACCATCTTTTTAATTGGCTCCTGTCACTTTCCTTTGCAAATGGTGGCTTTTCATTGGTCAGTAGGCTTAGTAGTCCCTCATTAGTACCGCCTTTTCTCTTCTTGTAACCTCCTACGAGGACACCCCCTGTTACATGTGTTTTTACTCTAGATGTTTTAATTACAGCCTAGAGACTAATTTCCTTAAATAATTTTCTCTTGCCGGCAACAAGAAAATAGACTGTAATGCTTTTTTTTAAATAAATGTATTAATTGAGCAAGCATTGGCTCCAATAATGACAACTGCGCTTTTATTTTGTTATTTGTGGTGCTGAACACAGTATGCCTTTTTTTCTGTTTATGTGTGTCCCTTGCTTACAATAGCGGCACCCGCGCTTTAGCTTAAAACATTGTAAGCTAAAGTGCGTGTGCCGCGGTTGATTCAAAAGTAAAGAAATAGAAAAACATTTTTTTTATTCATTTACTTCTGTTACAATCGCTGCACCCGCGCTTTAGCTTTAAATACCTTTGGCTAAAGCGTGGATGCCGCTTCAAAAGTAAATAAATAGAAAAAAATAGCTTTTCTATTACTTTATACTTTTGAAGCAATCGCGGCACCGGAGCTTTAGCTTAAAATGTTTAAAGCTAAAGCGAAAGTGCCACAATTGCTTTGTAATGCAATAGGTCTCGCATTACTGAAAGTTTGAGCTATTGGTGTTGCATTATTGTTAGCAACGCCAATAGCTCAAACTTTTAGTAATGCTAGCTAGACCTACTGCATTGCAAATGCTTGTTATATATGTGAAAGCTGCAGGTTTGATTTTAGCCAGTGTTAGCATAAGTGGCTGTGGGCAAGGAGAACAGAGATCATATTTAATGAATACCAAATGTTCAAGCACTTCCTAGCCACCCAATCCAAGCTGGTTAAAAGCCTTTATTTAACTGAATCTCCCAACTTTATGATTGGATGTACTTCCTTAGGACCGAAGAGCACTGTCCTCCCTCCAGGGCTTCAAGAAAGCCCTAATGTCCACCTCATGACCCAAAATGGCCTACTCCAAAGACTTACTCCCTGATACTTCTCTGGAGTCACTGACAGAAGAACTACACTCACCCTGCATACCTCGACTATGGATTAATGAATTCATATATTTATTCTTACAGGTAGCAGTCTTTAACATTCCAATCACATATTGGGTTCTTCAAAACACGTTTTCGTTTGTTATGTAGGACAATAAATGCATTGAGTGGAATTACAAAACACAATGTTGTGATAAATGGTATAAGTTAAATGAGCCTTTGTGTCAGGGCATGATCAGTGGGACAAGAAGGCATCTGAATAAAGTACAACACAAAGCAAAGACAATTGCTCACCTTCGTGGGCAAGCGTTTTATAACTGGAGGTGTACATTCAACATCTACATAACTACAGCATTTAGTCACTGTGTGCACAGTTCAGTTCCATTGCCGTCAGTTCTCAGGATGTGATCCGCTCTGGGCAATGAGGCACCGCTCTGTCCGTCGGTACCTCAGAAGACCGAGGTACCGACGGACAGAGCGGTGCCTCATTGCCCAGAGCGGATGCCTGGTGAGGAGGAGAGCATGCCCGTACTGTGACGGGAAATGGATGGACACTCCTGTAGTAACCAGTAAAGAGTGTTGAATGGTTAAATCCACAACCAAAGTAGGTTGTATATCTTCCATTTATTGTGTTTTTTTCACGTTGATGTTTTTTCACAATTGGGATTATTCACATTATTACACAGCAGTAGCAAATACTCCTAGGTCCTGACGAAAGCCGGATTTCCACATAATCCATAGGCTGAAACATGTAGACCTTCTTTCCAACTGGACGTGAGCAGCTATTTTTTCAAAGCAGCTCTTGCACTGGTTTTATTTCATCACTTAGACAGAACCATTAAAGCTTCATATCTGTTTCAGTAGATGATTTTAATAGTCACAATCTTCACTGCACTGCTTTTTCACCACCTTTAACGATCACACCACACCTTTGTTTAACACGGCAGATACTATATCCTGAACCGTGAGTTCTAGTCTAGTTGCCTGCCAAGCTGTTGCCTTGTTCAATCTTGATGGCACAGCTAAGGTTACTGGATCCCAGATGATGTGGGTGGCTACCCAGGTGGCTGATGGGATTCATTTCCACTAGTAGTGGTACTCACGTGCTTCTTGATTTCTCTTATTATTATTTTCTCTCCAATTTGTTTTCTAGCTAGACCATAGGTTTCCATTTTGTAGTTATAATACATGTAGAATTAGGGGGTGAGGAACCTAGTGGTCACTAAATAATTTTCCCCTGGGCCCCCGTTGATGTATCTGGCAGTGTTCAGATATATTTCAGTTATTGAGTAAAATCTAGCATAGTCAGGTCAGTGCCCTGCGTCCTATGGGCCTCTCTGCTGGCAGTGGTTATTCCCTATCTATGATAGGTAACATTCTGGTTATACCTCACTAACGAGTCCAAGTCTTAGAAGTTCAACAATGGATTTGTATTCAGAATTCCAGAGTTATAACGCTATGAGGCAGAGCAAGTTCCCCCTGGCTCTCTGGCCCCACAATAATTCTTACCCACTCTCACTGGTGTTGTGATAAAACAGACCCCGGGAGCATTCAGCACTCCAGAAATGCGATGGATTGAAGCTTCTGCTATGATGAGCAGTAGTCTCGCCACTGCAGGCCAGGCCGCAGTCATCCCTGGTGCGCCTCGGAGGATGCAGTAAGTTACTCTGATATCGCTGGCTGGTTGGGACAGTCACTCAGCTTCCAATGCTTCAGTCGTGGGTCTGGGCACACAGGTCAGCAGCAACTGCTCTTCATTGTGACAGGCTGTACTCGGCAACAGCCCTCCCCCGTGGCATATGGTGCACCAGGGCGAAGGCCCTTGCTCTTCATGGGAACCCCTGTGGCATACGGGGCCGCTGACTTTTGGTCAGCTAATGGACTGATGGCCCAATCAGTGCAACTGCATTGTTATCTTCAAGATGACTCCCTCTGGCTTAAGGGGTCGTGGACTTTTCTCAGCATCTAGGTGGGTGGCCTGATTTGGTGCAACATCAGAAATATCTTCATGGCAGCCCACTCTGTCAAACAGGGTCACCAACTTTTCTCAGCACACAGGCGGATGGCCCGATCATTGCAGCTGCAGCGATATGTTCATGATGACCACCTTTGGCATACAGGGTCGCTGACTATGCTTAGCACATGGGCGGGTGGCCCAATCAGTATGACAGCAATTATCTCACACCTGGCTCTGAGGATTCACTTGCCAGGATCCCCTACTGGACCTCATTCCCTCCAAGCACTCTCCTCCTCCTCAAAGGGAGGCAGGCGCTGATGCTGCACGGAAGGTTGTCCTGATTTCCCTGAGTTATGTCCCCTCACAGAGGTAGGAGAATTGGAGACCTTAATCCCCAGTCCTTGTCACACAAGGCAGACATCTTGCTGAGCTTCTCCACATCAAAGTACAGCCACGGCTGACTGTTTGATGATTATCAATTTAGAAGACTCAATCTCTCCGTTTTATAATCCATTTTCATTAACAGATGTGCTTTAGAGACTCATGCTTTGAAGTTCTTGTTGTGGAGGAGTGCCTCCTTTAATGTGTCCACTCCTCTGTCCTGTTCTTTACCCAGAAAGCAGTATTTCACAGCAGGAGCAACACCAGTCCAGATAGCCCCACAACAAAGTCCATTGGAGTTACTCGTGAATCAAACCTGAAAGTCAATCTCACTGATATATGCCTACCAAAAGGTTACAAAAGCCCCCAGACCTACTCTTTATAATTCCTTTTTCTGCCCCATCTCCTTCCTGAGATGTGCCCGGGCTCCCCTGACCATTGACCTTTCCAGAATCAAATTGCCCTTTTGAAGTGCACTGGAGAGCTTGGCCCTCCCTTCCTCCAGTGTGTGTCCCACCCAACTCTTAGGAATGCATCAATCCACAAATCTGTCTGGGGCATTTCTCCACCTCCACATGCTTTCCAAGGCCTGAGTTTCCACCTTGGAACCCACAGACCTCCGTGATTTGGACCACTCACAGGCAACATAAATCACATCACACACATGCAAACACACGTGTGCTGCACTGCGCTACATACTAACATGACCCAGGATAGATCCATGGGAGACGCTAACAAGTATTTGAGTGGGATGTGATCTTTCAGACAAAGTCTGCAAAGCCAAGGGACTATAGTGTAGTCGAATGTGTCCAAAGCCGCAGGTAGAGCAAGAACTGCTTGCTACTTCGTGGAGTAGAGAGCTCAGAAGCCTGAATGGGAGGAGGTGGTCATATTGTTAATATGAGAAAGCGGAACAGGCAGTTACTTATGGATGGGATGTTTGTGCCACTCCATCGCATATAACCATTAACCTCTCAAGTCTCATGAATCGTGGAACTCGACTTGACTACGTTTGAGATTACAAATGGACACACCTTAAATCTGGTTTGATTCCATTTGTAAGCCTATTCAGTTCTAAAGTTTAGTATTCTTAAGAAAAGCTTTGCAGCACTCCTGACGCACCATGCCTGTGATAAGCATAACCAATCCAGATGCCAGTAGTCTTACCCCACGATCAAAATCATATTCATAGTAGGTGAGCTTAGTTTCCGTCAGCACAAAGAGCCTCTTCTTGAAGTTGAGTGGGGATGTCTTCTTCTTCTGTTGGGACCGCTTCAGGAAGATGCTCTCCAGGATAACGGCAGCCATGCCTTTCTCCTAAGAGGTCTCCTGTTTATGAGAAGCAAAAGGAATATCAGTGCCTAAATATTGATGAAGATGAGTTATCGCATAGTAATTCCTTCTGGGAGAAGTTTTCAATCTTCTTTTTATCACAATACAGTTAGGCGCTTCCTAACAGTGCAAGCTGCCTAAGATAAAACATCGTGTGATCATGAGCAAAATGCAATTTTCCTCAAAATACAACATTAAAATACAATGTTATTGATGGACATAATTTCGAATTTGATAAGTAGGAATTCGGATTCCACCATCCTATAGAAGATTGCTATTGGTTGTTCATGCACATACAAAACTGGGAAGATGTTTCTCAAAAACAAATGTATCTTTTTTCACCTGTAATTAAAGCATCCTTTCAAACAACTTTTGAACATAGGTTGCGGCAAGCATAAAAGAAAAGTGATCTTGTTCAATTGTACAGGATGCTATTTCTCACCACAAGACATTCCCTTTTTGTGGAGTCACTACAAGAAGATCAAGATGTTATCCTGAGTGGGTGTACTGCAGTGTAGCTTCCTAGCACCCCTCCCCTGTCAGGAATGAAAACCCTAGTGAACTCCCCTAGGGTAGGTCGTGGAATGACACTTATCAATAAGGACCATTTAAAATCAGATAAAAATATATGTTTCCACTTGCTAATAATAAGAGATCATTTTGCAGAATCTCTTTTTAAGAGGGATAATGTATTCTCCCCCATTGAGGCTCAGGCACGAAGTCCATGCTGTTGGTGTTGCAGACCTGACCTACTCTCTCACTGCAGCTCATCCGCTTCCCTGACCCTTACACCACACAGTGATCAAACATTCTTCATAAGTCCAATTCCCAAACCTTTTTGCGTGAGTAGTTCTAGACTTAAACCAGCCATAGGTGTGACTTTTTCTCCCAAATTTATTGGAGTAAAACGTGCTTCTTTAAAGAAAAATACCTTTGTGAATGTGGCCCTCGGAGTTTCACTTACAAATTATTTGAGAATCCGGTCATGAAATCCTAGAGTAATTCATAAATCAGAAGCAAGTCACAAATGCTCGGGGAAGAAACATTTCCAATTGGGCCTGAAATCACCAATAACACACGAAAGTAAACCAGGGGTAGCTGGTGAAGTACACTAATGCTGCTACTGGGAAATGGCAGCATGCCAGCAACAGCAGCAGTTATTTATTCATAAAGTTTTATATAGCTCGAACATGACCCGTGAGAGTATCAAAGCGCTATGCAGGTGGGCGAAGTAAAATACAAGTAGGAGACAAGAGAACAGTGACATATACAAGAGAGGTACAGTCAGAGAACATTGACAAGTTGAGGAACTAAACCGCCATAGGAAATCATCAATATATGCACATAGCAAATCATCAATATATGCACATTGCAAGCACACCTTATAACAACATGCTACATACATGTCTGCAGGCTAGTGCCATTCAGACACAATAACAAGTCTCCACTGCTAACAGGAAAAGCACAAGTATAATGGAAAATCTATTTGAGCAAATAAACAGATACACTGCATCCTCAACCCAAAGGGCTGTGAAAGCTTGGGTAAGTTGAATGCATGCATCCCGCCTCTGACGGTTAATGAGTGCAGCCTCTCAAGCTCGGAGACAGTGATCCAATACAAGCGGTAAACACAGCACACTTATGAAACGTGTGTGATTCGAGTGACGGAGCACTGCACACTATTAATTTGACAGGAATATCGCCATGATATTGTCAAAAGGCCGCTTTATTCGGGATCATGCGGGACGCACCACATAACATCCTTTGGGTTCCTGCCGCACAAACTAATATTGCCCCACAATGCTCTAACAGATATCTACTAACCCATACTCCGGCCCTAAACAGTTCCGGCTCCCCCAAATAACATGTTACTCTACAACTTCAACTTGCCGATTTTGTTTGTGTCTTACTTCGACACTCCGGCTTTCCTCCTGCCCTCACTGTTTCTTTCCTCCCTCCCCTGTGATAGAGCGCCACGTTAATCTGAAATTTGTAGGGGTGCATCATATTCACTGTTAGTCCACTCCCACATAATAATCGAAGTAGTATTAGCGTGTGACTTAGAAATGTATTACTAGAATCTGTTTAACATAGGAGTGATTAGAAATGTAACCATGTTTTCTTTAAGAGTAATGTCGTAGTTCATTGCAAATGTATTTTAGTCAATGCATAATGATTGGTTTCATGTAATGCACTGTATTAGGTTAACGTGCACCATATTAAAGTTTGCATATGTAGTCTGATTATTTACGTATAAAGAGTAATTAAATTAATGCTTACAGTGTGATTTTAGGAGCGTTTAACAGTGTAAAGGCCTGATTGCATATACGTTTAAAGATAAGGGCCTGTTCATTTCTTATGTTAGCTAAATGTTGTAGTCCGAAAATGATTTCCCTTGGTAAAGGCTTTGGGTTTCAGGATGATGGAAAACCTTAGAGAAGTGAAAAGTTTCTCGTTCCCATGTTTCTGTTGCAGGAGCAAGGACATTTAGCTCGTTAGAGAGACTAGGCCTTTGTTTTAGGAGTTAGAATGGTACGAGAAGCCAATATGGGAGTACACCGGAATTCAGGGATGATACTTTCAGCAGAGATGGTGCCTGGGATCCAAGGTCAAGCTAACCGTCGTTGGATGGAATACAAGTTTCACTGGAAAAGTACTGGAAGAAGACCTGGCTGAAGAGGTGTGCCGAAGGGCATGTTCTATGTTTTTGGGATTTTGTATTAGGGACAGTGGCCCGAGGGTTGAGCAGTTGAGTCTTAGGTGGGAAGCTAGAAGGAGCATCTTAGAACGAGCTCTGACTAAGTGAGTGTACTTCTAAGGAAGTCATCACTTCTGACACCTTTTTACTCTCTTGCCTGGGAGGGAAAATGCTAAGTAGGGATGTCACCTTAGAGACAGTGTAGGGATGGACTAACTGCTTTTCTTTTAGGAATATCAGTGCCTAAATATTGATGAAGATGAGTTATCGCATAGTAATTCCTTCTGGGAGAAGTTTTCAATCTTCTTTTTATCACAATACAGTTAGGCGCTTCCTAACAGTGCAAGCTGCCTAAGATAAAACATCGTGTGATCATGAGCAAAATGCAATTTTCCTCAAAATACAACATTAAAATACAATGTTATTGATGGACATAATTTCGAATTTGATAAGTAGGAATTCGGATTCCACCATCCTATAGAAGATTGCTATTGGTTGTTCATGCACATACAAAACTGGGAAGATGTTTCTCAAAAACAAATGTATCTTTTTTCACCTGTAATTAAAGCATCCTTTCAAACAACTTTTGAACATAGGTTGCGGCAAGCATAAAAGAAAAGTGATCTTGTTCAATTGTACAGGATGCTATTTCTCACCACAAGACATTCCCTTTTTGTGGAGTCACTACAAGAAGATCAAGATGTTATCCTGAGTGGGTGTACTGCAGTGTAGCTTCCTAGCACCCCTCCCCTGTCAGGAATGAAAACCCTAGTGAACTCCCCTAGGGTAGGTCGTGGAATGACACTTATCAATAAGGACCATTTAAAATCAGATAAAAATATATGTTTCCACTTGCTAATAATAAGAGATCATTTTGCAGAATCTCTTTTTAAGAGGGATAATGTATTCTCCCCCATTGAGGCTCAGGCACGAAGTCCATGCTGTTGGTGTTGCAGACCTGACCTACTCTCTCACTGCAGCTCATCCGCTTCCCTGACCCTTACACCACACAGTGATCAAACATTCTTCATAAGTCCAATTCCCAAACCTTTTTGCGTGAGTAGTTCTAGACTTAAACCAGCCATAGGTGTGACTTTTTCTCCCAAATTTATTGGAGTAAAACGTGCTTCTTTAAAGAAAAATACCTTTGTGAATGTGGCCCTCGGAGTTTCACTTACAAATTATTTGAGAATCCGGTCATGAAATCCTAGAGTAATTCATAAATCAGAAGCAAGTCACAAATGCTCGGGGAAGAAACATTTCCAATTGGGCCTGAAATCACCAATAACACACGGAAGTAAACCAGGGGTAGCTGGTGAAGTACACTAATGCTGCTACTGGGAAATGGCAGCATGCCAGCAACAGCAGCAGTTATTTATTCATAAAGTTTTATATAGCTCGAACATGACCCGTGAGAGTATCAAAGCGCTATGCAGGTGGGCGAAGTAAAATACAAGTAGGAGACAAGAGAACAGTGACATATACAAGAGAGGTACAGTCAGAGAACATTGACAAGTTGAGGAACTAAACCGCCATAGGAAATCATCAATATATGCACATAGCAAATCATCAATATATGCACATTGCAAGCACACCTTATAACAACATGCTACATACATGTCTGCAGGCTAGTGCCATTCAGACACAATAACAAGTCTCCACTGCTAACAGGAAAAGCACAAGTATAATGGAAAATCTATTTGAGCAAATAAACAGATACACTGCATCCTCAACCCAAAGGGCTGTGAAAGCTTGGGTAAGTTGAATGCATGCATCCCTTTTTGGGATTTTGTATTAGGGACAGTGGCCCGAGGGTTGAGCAGTTGAGTCTTAGGTGGGAAGCTAGAAGGAGCATCTTAGAACGAGCTCTGACTAAGTGAGTGTACTTCTAAGGAAGTCATCACTTCTGACACCTTTTTACTCTCTTGCCTGGGAGGGAAAATGCTAAGTAGGGATGTCACCTTAGAGACAGTGTAGGGATGGACTAACTGCTTTTCTTTTAGGCTAATGACTTCTAATGTAGAGACTGGACTAATTATCGCATTTCTGATGCTATTGGAATTGATTATTCTTCTTATTCTGAGTCGAATGAGACTCCTGCGTAGATTAGCTTTTGTACTAGTGCCCATTTATTTTCTTCACCTTGTATTGAGGTGTTTGTATGTGCAGTTATTCCTGGTTGTAATAAAATCTTAAAAGTTTAGATTTGGAGTCAGTGGTCCTTTGGAACTGAGATTTGATCTTGTTAATCATATACTAAGAATTGAATTTCCTCCCCTCTACACTATTTAGTAGATAAAAGATCCTGGCGACCTGCGAGGATTCTTGGTGATGGTAAGGTAGACAAGATTCCAAAGTTATCACCTGGACTAATTCTGCCTTCCTTTTCTCCCCTCATTCACTTTTTTGTTTCCATTGTCCAGTTTCCTTGTTACCCCTTGTCTCATCTTTAGCACCCTTCTAACCGTTCACTCCCAGCGACACCCCCCTCCCTCTTCACATCCATTACTTTGTTCAAACCCTGCCCCTCAGTTTACTGTCACAATTTTCAGAGGCACATACATACGCAATGACACAATGAGGGCCATGTCATTGCATCTGTGCCTTCCTTTCCCCAGCCTGTCATTGCATCTGTGCCTTTCTTTCCCCACCCTGTCATTGCTTCTGTGCCTTCCCTTTCCCACCCTGTCATTGCTTCTGTGCCTTCCCTTCTCCGCCGTGCTTTGCATCTGTGCCTTCCTTTCTCTGCCTTGTCATTGCATCTGTGTCTTCCTTTCTCCGCCGTGCTTTGCATCTGTGTCTTCCTTTCTCCACCTTGGCATTGCATCTGTGCCTTCCTTTCTCCACCCTATCATTGCATCTGTGCCTTCGTTTCACCGCTGTGTCAATGCATCTGTGCCTTCCTTTCTCTGCCATGTCATTGCATCTGTGCCTTCCTTTCTCCACCCTGTCTTTGCATCTGTGCCTTCCTTTTTCCACCGTGTAATTGCACCTGTCATCCTTTTTCCACCGTGTCATTGCACCTATTTTCTTCCTTTCTCCACCATGTCATTGCATCTGTGTCTTCCTTTCTCCACCTGGTCGTTGCATCTGTGTCTTCCATTCTCCACCGTGTCGTTGCATCTGTGCCTTCCTTTTCTCCATCGTGTCTTTGCATCTGTGCCTTCCTTTTCTCCATCGTGTCATTGCACCTGTCTTCCTTTCTCCACCGCGTCATTGCATCTGTGCTTTCCTTTCTCCGCTGTGCCTTGCATCTGTGTCTTCCTTCCCCCTCTGTGTCATTGCATCTGTGCCTTCCTTCCCCCTCTGTGTCGTTGCATCTGTGCCTTCCTTTTCTCCATCGTGTCTTTGCATCTGTGTCTTCCTTTCTCCACCGTGTCATTGCACCTGTCTTCCTTTCTCGACCGTGTCATTGCATCTGTGCTTTCCTTTCTCCGCTGTGCCTTGCATCTGTGTCTTCCTTCCCCCTCTGTGTCATTGCATCTGTGCCTTCCTTCCCCCTCTGTGTCATTGCATCTGTGCCTTGCTTTCTCCACCCTGCCTTTGCATCTGTGCCTTACTTTCTACACCGTGTCATTGCATCTGTGTCTTTCTTTCTACACCTTGTCATTGAATCTGTGCCTTCCTTTCCCCACCCGGTCCTTACATCTGTGCCTTCCTTTCCCCACCCTGTCCTTACATCTGTCTTCCTTTCTCCACCGTGTCATTGCATCTGTGCCTTCCTGTCCCAACCCTTTCTGCATCTGTGCCTTCCTTTCCCCACCCTGTCATTGCATCTGTGCCTTCCTTTCTCCACCCTGTCATTGCATCTGTGCCTTCCATTCTCCACCGTGTCATTGCATCTCTGTCTTCCTTTCTTCGCCGTGCCTTGCATCTGTACCTTCCTTTCTCCACCCTGTCATTTCATCTGTACCTTCCTTTCTCCACCGTGTCATTGCATCTGTGTCTTCCATTCTCCACTGTGTCATTGCATCTGTGCCTTCCTTTCTCCACTGGATCAGTGCATCTGTGCCTTCTTTTCTCCACTGTGTCGTTGCACCTGTGCCTTCCTTTCTCCACCGTGTCGTTGCATCTGTACCTTCCTTTCTCCACCGTGTCATTGCATCTGTGCCTTCCTTTTTCCACCTGTCATTGCATCTGTGCCTTCCTTTCTCCACCCTGTCATTGCATCTGTGCCGTCCTTCCTTCCTTTCTCCACTGTGTCATTGCATCTGTGCCTTCCTTTCTCCACCTGTCATTGCATCTGTGCCTTCCTTTTTCCACCTGTCATTGCATCTGTGCCTTCCTTTCTCCACCGTGTCATTGCATCTGTCTCTTCCCTTATCCGATTCTCCCTGGGCGGATAGGGCGGTACCCACCCTTCCTCCGCCTGGGGCCTTGCTTGTCACCTACCTGCCTGCTTCTGCCAATTCACCTCACTGTGTTCAAAGACCGCATTGGAGACCCAGCATAGAAAACGGACACTACACTGAGCCATTGCAATGTGAATCGCTGACACGAGGTTCCATGTCATGTAACTTTTAGACATAATTGGCAGGTTAGCGGACAACATAGAGCATTATGGTACTTATGGTTTTGCTTTTACCATTATATGTATGGAATCAAAAACCATACTATGCAAAAATTTGTTGCCTAAAAAGTTAGGGGTAACTAATGATGTTACATATAGCATTGGTCTACTTGGTAGCTATGCTAGATGCAGAAGATGGGTTTATTTTTGGACATGTGTGTATGACCTGCGCCACCGTTCACCTGTGTTAAAAACAAGCATTGGCATAGCCAATAGGTCTCGCCTTTGGAACCTTATAAGCGTTTAGCTCATGCACCAAAGATATTGTGCTGCATAACTAAATACTTATAAGGTCCCAAAGGCGAGACCTATTGACTATGCCAATGCTTGTTTTTGTAGTGAAAGTAAAGCATGAAATGTGGGTAAGGAAGGAGCTGTGCTCTGTAGATAATTCTCAGGACAGCATCGCAATTTAAGATTGATATAGATTATTCCCAGGACCCTTTTCTCTGACTAGGGCTATGCAGATGAACTAATAAGGGCCACTGATTTCTTAGTTGGTTCCCACCTATCTGTCCATGCCACAGTTCATCTCGATATCTTTTTATGCGGGCACCGGGAGCGTGAAACACTTTGCATGGTTTTTGGAAAACGGACAGTGTTTTATGAGTTAGTAGAACGAGGACAAACACTCTGGTGCATGTTGGTAGGAGGGAGGCAGTAATTCTGGGTACTGTGATCTGCTTGAGGCACACGCATGGGCACTGTGAGGAGTTCCTACTGTAGCCACAGTATCTTCAATCAATTACCTTTTATGTTTTCCAAAGCCAATGTCCACTGGCCTGCTTTATCAGCGACATATTATATACTCCAGGTCAGTGCTTAATTTGTAAAATTTGAAGTGCAGGTGCTCAAATCTTTGTCAGAGGCCACACCTACTTTTCTTTGACTCCACCCACTCCCTCCACTGGCTCCACCCACTTCCTCTATTAGCTCCACCCACACCCTCAACTGGCACTGCAAAAAGTCAGATGACTTTCAGTAAGGGAGCCTGCCTTCCTCATAGTAAGGTTTTGATAGGAGGTTCCCCCGCCCTGTGAAAATGTTGAAAAAGATTAAATCAAAAGTGCATTTAAAGCACAATTTTTGAATAAATTAGATAAAATCACTAATGCATTGAAAAGGGACAATTCCGGAGCTTTATGTGCTGATTTGGGGAAAGGACAATAATGGGATAGGGTATGCACTTTTTAAGAGAGTCTATGAGATCAAAGATACAACTTTCACAAAACCTATGAGACAAAATAAACCAAAATGTTGTGAAAACAAACACTAGTCAGAACAGATAAGCTGAATAAAATCATGAAATACACTTGAATGAGTCACTGTCACTTCCAGTGGCCAAAGAGGTTTGGGATTCAAAAATAGCAGATTTAATATTTCGTTAGCCAGCTCTTCTGAGGGGTCCTGTGACCTCAGTGACAGAGTCACTGTTGCTCTAGGGTCTGCTACTTCGTAGGCCTGCCTGCAAGACTGGAGGTGAACTTCTGTATGGATTGTGGTGGGCAAGCCTTCAAGGTGAACCCACACTTGCCACTGCTAGGGTCCACCTGCTGGTGTTAAGACACCAGGGCTTTTCCGGATTTGCGGGGCTTTCTAAGGTCTAGCATGGAAATGTGCTCCCTCAGGAGAGTGGTCTGGGGGACTGCTCATGAAGGCTGAACCTGGTTCCCCCAGTTCTAAATTCGGCATCTCTGCCCCCAGTGCTACATCAGCTCCCTCACTGAACACCATACTGCCCCACTGAGAGAAATTCACACTGCCTTCAACTACAATCCAATTTAGCCTACTATAAACAACTGGATGCGACTCAATTTAAATTACGCACTAGGCAAGAGCAATATGCTGCCTAAAGGAAAAAGTAACTTCATCCTGGAAAAAGCAAACACTCATAGGGAATGAAAGATTAAATAAAGCATGTGAAATGTAAGCAGGAACAACATGGTGAACTTAATGCTTTTACACTCACTATTCAGAAATCAGTGAGTGCTTCTGTCTGAAAACTACAGGGCCCAGAAAGGACCCATTTCAATGTCCACTGCTTATATGCTTACAAAACGTTAACAGTATTGTTTAAAAAGAACACATTCGTGAACACAAAGCCGCCGTACACATTTTGTTTTCCAATCCATCCATGAACCAGGTATTGCTGTACCTCCAGGTTTGGCGCACTTCCCACCGGGGGAAAACAGCGCTTCACTAGCAAACTAGGTAAAGTGACACTAATGTTTTTGGGGTTTGAATAAAACCGATCTGGCCACTTTAAGAACACTCCGTCTTGCTTTATTTAGTTATTGATTTTTCATATTTTGAACCTTATATTAACGTGGCTGCACTTTGGAATAGAAAAATGTCAAAACGGCATTTCCATCAAAAGTGTTTTTCTTTTTTGCATCCATTTCACAGGGGAACAAATGAATGACAGGAAGAAAGAGAGGGTGAGAACCATTTCTTGAGTCACGGTTTTCGGTAAGTGAGGAGGAATTATACAGACGGAGAGGGAATAAGAGTAAGAAAGAGTGGGGGGGGGGCAGCTGCCGGCGGCTGAGCAGAAGCGGACACCTTCCTTGTCTCGTCTGGGCAGGAAGCAAGAGACGGAGACCTTTTCCTTCTCTGCTCCCCGCCCGTCCCCGGACAGCCACTAATGCAAACCTTCTCTGCAGGCCTTGGATATTTGTATTTCTAACGTCCCGGGACGCATGTTCAAAATAAAAAAGTAGGGGAACGGAAGCTATAGAATTAAAGAAGTAGGGGCACGCCGTGCCCTGCCGTTCCCGTGCACTTCGATCACTGGCTGCCACACAGGTGGGTGGGGGGGGGGTGTTGGTATCTGCACTGCCAAGTCTGCCAGCAACCTGCCAGGCCAGTGAGTGCAGAACACTTGCATAACCCTCTCTCTGCCTGCCATTGCGCTCCATGCTTCTGAAAGGAAAGAACAAAACGTGCATTTGCGTTTCGAATGTCCGATCCTGCAGCAGCACACTTTCAAGGTCCATACATGACAGTAACCCGATTCAAGGCCCCATTCTCCAATTTTTTTTTAAAGAATCTCCCACTTTGCTATTCTGAAATGTTGGCATGTATGAATGAATTAATCAATCTGCGGGTACACGGTACACCAAACACAACGCGCCTGCAGCCCCTCGGTAATTCTATTTCCTAGACGCGTCACACACTCACTCATGACTAGGACCGAACGTGTTTTTGCCAGGCCGTGGGAGGAGGGACTCGGGACTGGGACTATGTGCGCTGCCACCTGCTGCGCAGCTTCATTAACTTTCGATCATTGATTACTGATTAGGGTTTACTTAGGCCTGCCAGACAGGAGGCCCTGTCTCTCACCTGGTGCAGCTCAGCTGTTGCCAGACCCGGCTAAGGCCCACAACGTCGTCCGTCCGCCAGCCTGGTAGCTCACTCAGTAGTAGTGAGTGCAGTCAACGGCGGCGGCCATTGAACGAACCTGCATGATGGAGACCGTGGTGAGGGTATGCTGCTGGGGCGTGGCACTGACTGGGCGAATGCGTGCGCAGTGCGCACACTGTGCAGTGCGCACGCTGCCGCGCACAGCCCCGACCCCCGAGCACCAAAATCCAGCCCTGCCCAGCAGTGTCCCGCCCACTGGCCCGGCAGCGACACTGCATCAACGCAATCGAGCCACGGCCACGCCCGCGAGTCGACTTAGCCGAGCGAGCAGCACAGTGATCAGAAAAGATTGAATCCATCACTCACACAACTTGAACGAAGTGAGTGACAATCAGACAGAGACAGTGTCTCCAGAGTTGGATGGACGATAAGTAGTCAGTTAGTAGAACACCGCAGGATCGTCTGTTGAGTTATTTGCCTGTTAACTAACTCCCGTTACCGGGCCGTAGCGATAGCGAAGCAAATAAGCAAATACATGCATGCACTAGTAGCGTGACTGTAGACCCGGCCCTGATAATTAGGTGCTGGTGCTAAGCACTGGAAAGCACCGGCACAAATTAAGCACTGCTCCAGGCACCTATAGAGTTGTGGTCACACAACTAGTGATTACTTTTAAATTGTGCTGTGCTATATTTACCACAAGCGTCTTTTTGCTTAGATTAACTGAAAATCTGTGGTAAGGCAGTAAGCTGGCAGAGGGAACATCTGTAGCTTATTTCTAATGCTTGGGGTGACTGTGGGAATGCACGGTTTCATATCTCAATGTCAGCCAGTTGTCGGGCCAGTCAGGTGTGTGTTTTGTTTTCAACATTCCAGTGAAAACATGTCTAGAACGGCTCAGGCAATGCGTTAAAATGCAGCTGACGGTTTCTGTTCTGCAGACACCTCTGCACAGTTGGGGGTCATAGCTTGATGGAGAAATGGGTGTGGACTTAGTGGGTTTTTATCCTCGTTTCTATAACGCGTTGTCTCTTCAAGTGGAGCGCCTCAATGCCTACTTAGGCTGGGCACCCCTTTCCTGGTGCTCTGGGGCTCCCATCGAAGGCTAGTTCACGGTTGCTTCTGTTTAGCTACTGCCGGGCTTATTTACAATTCTCGGTTTCATATTTTCCTCTTAGAAGGGCTGGAAATGCGAACCGCGCCCCTGTAAGAGGCGTTCCGGCTCGAGCCTCTGCCCACATGACATAGCGCATTTGTGGAAATGCGGCTGTCTGCGGCCCCCACAGGGGCCATTCCAAAAGGGCAGCCCTTTAGTGCCAATTGGGCACAAACGCCACCCTACTGGCTAAGGGTTGGACTCAGGGAAGGAGTCCTTCGCCTTGGCGCATCACTTCCAGCGCACAGAGGTCGAGGTAGGGTACTTATCCCTCCCCCACCTCTCTGGCATCCTCTTTGCACCAGACACGCCGTCTGTACAGGTTCGCCCAGGTTGTTATAGTCGTGTCGTTGAATTAGGCGGTGAGTGCGGGTCTGGATAAGCTAGGAGGGGCAGTTTTGTCTGGGCCGGCTAGCGCCCCCTCCTTTTTGTTGTGGCAGGCGCTGAGGCCATGAGGCCGAATGGGGAGGCATTTGTGTGGGAAAAATCAGGTGGCCAAGGAACAGCGACTTGTATTTTTTGTGGGATGCCTTCTCCCTGGGAGCACCCCCAGCCACGGTTGCGCTGGGTCTCAGCAGGATCCCGCGAGTGTGGTTCAGGGAAGGGCAGTGCTGCAGGGCACTCGTTCTCCACTCTGGCCTGGGGCCAGGGGTGAGGTCGGCCCAGAGGGGAGGTGTAGAATCCGGCGGTTGCTATGTTTGTGGCCGGCCGGGTGAGTAAGCCTCACTGACATCCATCGTCGGGGTCGTTTGGTCTCTCCTCATGCAGGTTTTTTTTCGAGTGTTTGCTGTCTGGGGAGCACCCCTGGCCACGGTGCGCTGGGTCCCGGCGTGATCCCGTGAGTGTTTTTGTGAGGGGTGATGCCTTATGGCACTTGTTCTCACTATGCCCTGGAGCTAGGAGTTTGATCGCTCCCCGGTGTAGGAGAGCGACGATCGGGCAGTGTCTTCGTACATTATAGGGTAACAGTGGTTTGGCGACAGAGAGGTGGCGTTGACTCTAGCCGCACATATAATGTAAGGCACACGCACTTGTGAGCTGTAATTTGTTTCCACCGTGGTAGGGCTGTGGGCCCAGTTCAGAGTACCGTCGGTGGCGCAGTGAGAGGAGTGTGTCGGCCAGTGCAGTAATGGCTTGTTGATTGATTCTTTTGGGCCAGCCGTGTGTTGATGAGGGATGTCGGCATCCTCCGAGGTTGTGCACTCGCAGCTCTGCTTCTGGTTTGAGCGGGAGACCACAGCAGAGGGAGCGGATGAGCGTCGGGGTCTAGCTTTAGGATTTGCGGTGAGCCTAGCTGGATACCCTCTCCTCCCCCACACCCCAAATCGTTCAAACCGCACCTGGCCTTTTGGTGGGATATCTATAGTTGAATCCTGTTTGTAGTAAAGAGGGTTGTCGTAAGTGTGATTGGACCACGGTTAGGCCACCACTTTGGTGCTCAGGCTGTATACCTTGGAGACGAAAGTGTATTCAGTCTGGCACTCGCCCCCGCCGACTGCCCTTAACTCTTGGTGATGCGCATGGTCCGAATAAGCTATTCATGGGCACATGGTTCACTCTGCTGCCGGCGCGAGGCCATAACAGTGTGGTCGATTGTGAACAGGCACAGCGCATGGATATACGCTTACTGTTTAGGTGACGGGACACAGTTCAATCTGCAGTTTGGGTCCTGCATCATCAAGATTCGTGGTATAATGGTGCATATATCAGATGCCCTTGGTTGTTTGGGTTCATTGTACGGCCATGTCTAGTGAAATGGGTGCTTTTGTTCCTGTTCTGTGTGAGCTTCGTCCGCGGTGTCGTCACGTGAATATCATTCAGTGCACACACCGTGGGGATGGTTGAGGGTTTCAGAGCGGCTCCCTAGTGCTCAGGTTTGTGCGCCAGCAGCCGCGCAGGCACTGCCAGGTGGGGGGGGGGGGGCCCTCAGCAATGGAATTGGATTCGGCCCAACAGCTGGCCTGGGGCATAGACCAGTCGGGCATTGGTAGGTGCCCCCAGCTATCACATATGAAAACTACAACCCAGGGCGGTCCTAATTTAAACATGTTTATTGGTTTACTTTTCTTTTAGTCTGAAATCATTAAAAGAATAGTTGCTATTCTCTATCTGCTATCACTGAATTTGGAGTTACCCTTCAACATTTGTCGCATCACAACTTGCCAGGCAAGTAGCTTTCGTCTATCTTCAAACGTGCAAATTATGTCAACTTTTTTTCTTTAGCCACCAATAGATGTGTGTTTCTTTCTATTTATATCGTCCTATTTAGGACGATGACAGTTTGGACTTATCCAGTATCGATCCTGCGATTTCCTTACAATGATACTGATGTACTTTAGGATTTCATTTAGGTGAGTGTTTAATTTATTACTATTCAGACCCCCCCTTTTTTTCATCTTTTGTTTTTGCTTCTGTTTTGATGTTATCCCTACAGTTGTCACATGGCCCCCAGGAGGGTCACAGCTATTTGTTTTCTGTTCCTTTATATTTAATTCATCGAGTGAGAAGTGGCATGAAATGTGCAGTTGCTTTTAATTATTTCTTTTTGACAATTCACGTTGTATTTTCTAAAAACAAACATTTTGATCCATTAAATGGAAACCCAATTTGAGTTCTCGCTGGCTACACCATTTGTCCTAAATTGAGTAACAAAGAAATATCATTTATCCATAAATTCTCTTACATTTGTAACTGATGTATGAATTAGAATACTGAACATTTTTTTGTATAACTTTCAATTAGACATTATGACTCTCCATATATTTTTACAGGCCCCTCGGACAACAGAAACGCATAAAATTTACGCCCTGAAGAAGGTGGCACCCTCATTGTTGGGTGATTGCACCAAAACGCGCGTCGGCGTGTCTTTTTGTATTGTTTGGTTGTCTCCATCAATTCCAACAGTACATATTTATGCTTTTGAGGAGAGTACCTTTGTGTGTAATATAAAAACAATTCTTTTTAATGTGGTGAAAATGTATATGTAGTGTTTTGATTGGTTGTGTTAGGTTGAATGGTTTGCCTGGTGAGTATGAATGTGATATAATTGTTCATACACCCCTCTTACCTCTCTGATGGGGCCTCCTTTGGTTTTTGCATATATCCTTTCAAAAATCAACTGCAGTTATATTTGTAGTATCTGTTTTTTGTAATTGTACCAATGAATTATCAAATAAAAAGTATAATCTTTAATCAAACTTCTTTGTGTGCTCTCGTTCAAATGGTATAGCCGCCAGCGACTTGTTGGGTTATATATCAGTAAGATCCATTCGATCTATCATTATTGAGACAGGTAGAGCAAAACTTTTGTGTCAGGTGCCCTCAGCTGGGCGACATCCTTTGACGGAAGTCTTGTTTCATGTTTGGAGATCTTTCATTGACGGGGCAAGATTGATGATGTCAGGTTGTAAGCCCCCTCAGTTCACCGTTCCTCACAGGGGCATGACGTTGTTATTTAATGTCGGTTTACCGTCTTTAAAAGAAATCATGGCATGAGGCGCGCATGAAATACAGATGCAATTTAACGGTTGTAATGGTCCGTTGCCAATCACTGCTGTTTACAGTGAGTGTCACCAAGGTGCAATTTCTTATAGTTAGAGGGTGCCCACTTACTACTCTCTGAATTTGAGAATCATTGGCCTCTTCTAAGTGGCAGGCATACAGAAGTAGTTTATTTAGGAAAGAATGGCGCAACTCTAATCTGAGCACTATTTTCTTATGGGATTGCCACTTAAAGGAGCAATTTGCCGCAGTTTTTTTCATTTCGTTTCTCTACATAAGCATAATCACACATAGGCGCACTCCAAGCCCAGGAAATGTTTCACAATAAGCAGTCTTAAAACCTCAAAGTGCCAGGTAGGAGGGTTCACGGATAGTTTTGCTAACAGATATTCTTCTGGCTGTGCAAGGTGGTTGTGAGTTTGGGAAACTGTGTCAGTGTTGTACTCCTGCAGTAGTGGGGAAGGGAGAGAGAGCATGGCACTTCGCAATTGTGCTGCTCTTAACCTACACACCACAGTTAGCAATGTCTCCCGTCTGCATAACCGTGTTATTGTTCGGCGGGCATCCTTCTTGCCCGGGGAGCCCATTTTGCCTGCGGGGACGTTTTCCTCGTGGTTGGGTTCATAGCGTGATCAGAAATACAATTTTCATCTGCTGCTACAATCTGGCAAGCTTTCCCTCCATCTTGCTATCTTGAATAGATATTATACTCAAATAAAGTTTTCGATAGTGTTGATGAACTCCACAACACATTTCCTCACTGAATACCCCTTCATAGTGTTCTGTCGACTACCTTGTTAATAGCTGGCATGGCTAGGTTGGATATGCACCGTATCATCGTTTGATTTTGCACGCAAGAAAGTGTCATTCATAGTCTTTTGAATGTCACTCACAGTTGCACTGAAATGATGAAAATGTCACACATAGCAATCTGAAACCTTGGCAGCTATGGATGGGGGCGGCTAGCTCTCGGTTGGCTATGCAACTGAGCTATAATTGTGGCTTATTTCATTTTATGCAAATAGAAGCACAGATTAGCCAATAGATGGGCTTGTTGTAGGTAGTGCTCCTTTTGTAGTAAATATAAGGATGCAATGACATGTGCTGAATATGTAATGTAACTGGCGCTCATATATAGCGTTTCAATACCTTTGCACTCACATACATGCAATATTTGTATAATTATTATGTAATTCTCAGTGCGCATTAGATTAACGCTATGCAGGGCGGATCGATCAGGCTTTTCAGGGAGCAGAATACCTAGTAAATGCGCGGTGTGCCGGTGGCCGGTCTGAATGCCATAGTCATTGCCTGAGTAAGCTGGGTAGCCCTACAGATTAGTTTTAACTCTTAAACAATCCTTGAAGCTTGCTCAGGGCTCCCTCAGCTCTGTTGGTGTTTTTTATACTGGCCAGGTCCTTCTGGAACTCTTCACCGCTGTGTACGGGACCAGGTGGAAGGTGTACACATCGTCTTCAGCACCTATGCTAAGCAAAGATTTAAGCTTAAGTGTTGAGGGTGATATAATGATCCCTGGTCTTTCTGAGGGGCGCCATAGGGTAGGATGACCCAGCGGCAAGGAACAGCTAGGGTAGTTTACATGTGCATTATCGACCATGAAGCCAAGTATGCATCGCGGGGCTCTGCTCACACTAAAGTGGGCCAAGATCACACAAAGCATAGGATGAGAGTGCGGTGTCAGTAATATATGGCGATGTATGATAATATGCCAGAGGTAGCGACTATGACATCACAGACTTGATTTCATTTTTGCATAGCGGGGCGTCTGCCTTGGCAGTAACCGGACAGGGTGCCCTGGGTGGGGAAAAACAGTATATCAGTTTGGGGTTGATTATTGGTGCATTAAACCAATTTGTACGGCCAGGGTGCCATAAAGTGGGAAGGCCACTTGGGGGCAGTGTTTCTCACTTTGGCTGCACATGAATGAATAATGTATTCATTTACTAATGCCAATAATGGGCATTGCTCCATCCTTCTCAGCAAGGTAGACCAAAGCGGTTTGATATGTCCTTTGACTTTGATGAGCGATTCATTCAATGCTTTTCTTTCAAAGAACTATTCTCACCAATTTTAATTCTGTAGTTTGGATGGCGCCTATTTCTCAAATCCATCAATATTTATTTGACAATCTGGTGACTCGCATTTAAGGGGATGTCCATGGTTCTTTGTGTGGTTAATTAATGTTTCCAGTACACAGACACCCCTTGCTTAAGGCCTCATGCGCCCATTGTTTAACCCTTGGTTTGGTCGTACCATAAGGGGGGCAGTCACTTACGTGAAAACCGTCGGTTGGCTAAGTTAGAAAGACTTTTCTCACTCCTGAGCTGTAGGACGGTGGCCCAATTGACCTAGTGAATTATGTAATCCCTGTGATGTCATGATGAGGTTTGGTAGCACAGAGTAATAGGGGCAGATGGTACTAAGTCTCTTTTGTATGGACGATACGAAGGGTAATTGAAATTAACTGGTGTGGAGTCTCTTCTGTAGTATGCCACTGTGGGAGTGCGGTTGGCACATTACATTTACACTGCCTCTGAGATAAGCCAAAGTCTCTGCCTAGCCACCTAGGGGGTGGGCAGGTGTCAGCCTAAGTGTGTGCTCCCTTCTCCCGACTAGAGAGGTGGCTTCGGCCAAGCTTAGGTGCATACCCTAGCCAACCTGAAACTCCATTTACAACATTGGTAGAGTATGCCTAGGAGTGGTTTGCAGTCCATTCGCAACTGCCCCACCGGGCGAATGTTTTAGGCCACAAGGTTTGTGGAAGGCTCTTGTGTGGGAGCCTGGTGAAGAGCTAAGGTCAGGTTAGGATGTCTCGTGCTTTCACCGCACTGTTGAGTCCCAGTCACGAGCGGATTCTATCAGGGTGAGCTGGCTGTGGGTCAGGAAGTGCCAAGGCATCAGTAGCACTGAGCCGCTTACAGCCAGAGGCGGTATCCGATGCAAGGGGCATCTGTTAGAGTAGAGCCCTACTCAGAGGTAACGCCTTAAGTGCTTGGAGGTCTGTTGGCACCGCCCTTCAATGGAAGCCATTGTCTTGCGGGCTGCTCTGAGCAGAGCATTTGCAGGCATAATTAACAGTATCAGCTGCCAGTTTAAACATGCATCTTTCACTAATTTACTCGGATAACTGAGACAGGAAGTAAGGCGGGCTCCTACCTGCATTGGCACATCTTGTCAGGAGTGATTGTCAAAGGGATTGCACTTAAGCCAGGTAATGTTAGCACCCATCCACACCAAGCCGATTGTTTAAGGTCACCCTGGGCCACATTTACACAGCCCAGCAGTAGGCCCTTGTGGTTGTCAGTGCCATGAATTACTAAATTGAACTGAACAGAAGGCGTGTCCGTGGGTTACACCAGCAGAAGTTTGGGGAGAGCTAGACTCTACCCATGGTCAAGGTGTAGGTTTAAGTAGTTGGAGTGGCACTCTTAGTTGACCAGGGGTTCGATGCTACATGAGGGCATTCACCGTGTTGCGGCCATAGCATGGGCATTGGGTGTTTCCCAGGGGGCAGCAAGTGGAGGCAAGGTTCTTTCCAAATCTGGCACCAGAACACAAGGTAGTCAGGGTCAACTTGTCTGTTGGGTGACTTGTGTAGGCACCTGTGTAGTTGCCACTCCACGAAGGGGTGAGTTGTCTCCAATAGTGGGCACAATAAATTCATGTGTCTCTCTGGCCTTACAGCTCAGTGGAGCCTGTCTCATTTAGAGGTACGCCCCGGTGAAAATTGTGTATTTAAGGTTTGCATGACCAATGCGGTTTGTGGTATCTCCTAGCGGACCCACTGAAGGTGTACTGCAGCTAAACAGGGAACTGGGAATGTTGGTGTCCGTCACTTAAGCAGGTTTAAAGCATCCAGGGTTGGAGATGGACAGTAGGTGCTGTGCATATGTGATCTGAAGGCAGTTAGGCAAGCGGGGTGCGCTGCGTAAGTGTAATTGCACGAAAGGGTGAGGTGTCTCCAATAGTGTGCACAAGATATATATTGTTTGAAACCAGCTTTGATATCATTAAGGTGTTCACCAGGGTTTAGCAATCAAAGAGGTTTGTGCAACCGTCTGGTCAACAGGGGAAGTAAGTGCACCTCAGAACCAAGGGTAGGTGACATGTTCCTGCAGTTAAGCTCAAATGACCGCCGGTTAGCTATGGTAGCCTCGCTGGGTGGTGACGCTGTCAGCCAACATAGTGTGTTGCAGTCCCAAGAAATGGGGAATCAAGATGTCAAGCACAAAAGGCTACTATGTAAAAGAACATTTGGCACGTCCAGTGATTAACAATGATTAAAATTTAACGGAGCAGGTAATTTTCCACCTATGGGGTTGCCCAAGGGTGGGCAGGGTCAACGCCTCTGCCCCCCTTTTTGGGAATATTCTAGGATGGGGTTAGGTAGGACTTAGTCAATACTTAATGTTAGGCACCATATCTCTAAGTGCGCACTGTATTAAATCAGACAGATTCTCTTCGCTGGTATGCCTAGGGGGTTTCACCACAGAGGGAGCTGAGCTGGCGGAATTCCCATAAGGAATAAGGGATGCAAGGCAAGGGCAGGAGGGCACCCTTGCTCATTGCAACATACTTCTAGTTATGAACATTCCTGTGCGTCATGATTTAGAAAGCAAGGGGACTGCAAAGGTTTAGCATAATCCTCCTTGCCCGAATATCCAAAGTAGGCAGGCGGGGGTGGGAGCAGTTACCTAACAAGTGGGCTGCTGTCCCATGGATGGGAGACACAGGGGTTCAGGCACACACAGTGCTAGAAGGACGGCAGCTAGGTGGGATCAGCAGGGAGATGGGGCAATGTGAGCTTTGGTGTCTGAAATCGTCCCGCCCAGAGTTGGGAAGGGGCTAGGTCATGTGAGGCAGTGGTACTTTCCCGCAGGAGGGTGAACAGTTCTTGGCACAGGTTCACAGGCCAGAAGGTTCTTTGGTTTCATCAGACACTAGCTGATCCAGGCTAACATCAAGGGCTATTGTGATATAGATGGGGGTCATCTATCACCAGTAGGGAGGGATCTCTTCCCTTAGATTTGTAGGAGGCCTGGATATGAGCGGTCGCATGTGTGAAATGTGCTGTTTTGGTGAGATCAGCAACCACATGGGTCAATGTGCGCTCTGGTGGTCTGAGATGATCCCCGTAGAGGTGGCTCGGAGCCAAGTCAGAGGAGGCCGTTGAACATCCCTGTAAGAGGGAACTGTTCATGGCGTAAGTTGCCAGACCAGAGGGGTCTGGGTTTCATCAGACACGAGCTGATTCAGGCTAATGTTAAAGGCTACTTTGCTAAAGATGGGGTCCATTGTCACCATTGCCATCCAGGCGAATGCCTAGGTTAGGTTGACAAACATGGGGTGCATTTGTCACAGGTGGGCATGGACACTTTCCACTGGACATGCACAAGGCCCTAGAAAGCAGGTTGCAGGTCAGAAATGAGCTGTATTGGTGGGTGGGGGCTCTGGCGGCGACGGGGGCACCTCCAGAGCTGTGGTGGAGTTACAGGGCGATCTGGAAGCAGACGGGTACAGTAAGGGTACCTCTGCGGCAGACGGGTACAGTAAGGGTACCTCTGTGCGGCACAGTAGGGGTGACAGAGCCAAAGACCAGAAGCCTCAGGGCAGGTTCCTGGGAAACCGCAACGGAGCCCCGTTAGTCCTTTGGGCGGTTGGGGGCCTGACCAACCGGGGGTAAGCCCTGCTCTGCTCCGCCCTGAAAAGGGCTTGAGTAATAAGAGACCAACGTGTCACCTGATCCGTAGCACTGATTGGGTGTCCCACAGTGCTGGCTCAGCAGGCGGGCGGAGCAGCATAGGTTGGTACAGCTGCCTGCCCTTGGATCGCCCGTAAGATAACCCACCATATTGCATACTTTTGTATGGAATAAACCTGCATCAAAATTTCCCATAACAAAAGTGGTCTTGTGTATTTATTTATTCATGCATGCTCAGACTGTGGGTGGGGGAAGTTGCTGATAATGGCACTATGCGGCTGTCTGCGGCCCCCACAGGGAGCCATTCCAAAAGGGCGGCCCTTTAGTGCCATTTGGGCACAAACGCCACCCTACTGGCTAAGGGTTGGACTCAGGGAAGGAGTCCTTCGTCTTGGCATGCTAGGCGCGTCACTTCCGGCGCACAGAGGTCGGGGGAGAGTACTTATACCTCCCTCCACCTCTCTGGCATCCTCTTTGCACCAGACATGCCGTTGCCCACCCTACCACTTACCCGGCGTGGGGTTGGCAGGCAATGTACTTAGAACATTGTAATGTTTTATTTTTTCGTTGCAGGCAGAGTTACAGGGCGATCTGGAAGCAGATGGGTACAGTAAGGGTACCTCTGCGGCAGATGGGTGCAGTAAGGGTACCTCTGCGCTGCACATTAGGGGTGCCAGAGCCAAAGACCAGGAGCGTCAGGGCAGGTTCCTGGAAAACCGCGACGGCGCCCCGTTAGTCCTTCGGGCGGTTGGGGGCCTGACCAACCGCGGGTTTGCCCAGCTACGCTCCGCCCTGAAAAGGGCATGAGTAATAAGAGACCAACGAGTCACGTGATCCGAAGGAGTATCACAAAAAGGTGTAGCACTGATTGGGTGTCCCACAGTGCTGGCTCATCAGGTGGGCGGGGCAGCACAGGTTGGTACAGCTGCCTGCCCTTGGATCGCCCGTAAGATAACCCACCATATTGCATACTTTTGTATGGACTAAACCTGCAGCAATATTTCCCATAACTAAAGTGGTCTTGTGTATTTATTTATTGATGCATGCTCAGACTGTGGGTGGGGGAAGTTGCCGATAATGGCACTATAGAATTCCTTTCCGAGCACGAAGCTGAAAAAGCCCTGTGTAGCCGGGGGCCGCGCTGCCAGCACAAACACATGACGCCATGTCGGAATTCTGGGCAAGCGCATACATGGGTCTGTCAAATGGCCTGTGTCTGCCTTAGTGCCAAGAAATCAAGTGGTAAAGCTGGGTTCCTGGTGAATACCATCGTTGTCCATCCATCACTGGGGATCAGGCCCTGGAATAAAGGCACAAGCTCTTGTAGCATTGTTAGCTCGGTGCAGTATATGAATTTATGCTTGCACAGTAGTGCAAATGCAGCAAAACAGTAGCACTGCTAATGGGGTATAGGCAGAATGGCTACTCTATAAGCAATGTATTGTGTTGGAAACGTAGCAGGTGTGGTCTCCAATATGGAATTGGAGCTTTATTTAGTTCTCTAAAATGAAACGTTTGACTAGTATGGCTTCTGGATGAAGAGCTTGATACTTTCGGTGCTCTCGCATAAGCTTAGTGCTTTTTTTAATTCTTTCCCAGTGGTAGAGGATTATTTTTTGAGATGTTAGCTTGTTACAGAGTTCTTGGTTAACCTAATTAATTTCGGATAGAAGCAAAGTGGGCATATAACTGAAACAATTTCAAAATTAAATATTGATATAGGATGTGCAAGTAGCGTTGATAAGAGGACTGCGATCACTGGTAGTTCACGTTACTTAGCCACCTTAATGACTGTTTTTGTAGCAGTTCACAGATAGATTATCCTAAAGATTAGTAGCCAGCGGAACAGAATATGCGATGGAGTGGTAACTTTGCTGACTGTGGATCAGACGAAATTTCAAATCATGGCTTCCCTCAATGAGCACAGTTGTGAGATCCTAGCAAATAATTTATCTTGGCCTCATTTTTCTTACTGATCAAAATCTGGAGTCCCTGGAAATGAACTAAATACTGTATAAATATCATAAATGCCAAAAGACCTGATTCGGGTGGGAGGTTCCTGATTTTATAGTAAAACAAGGAATGCGCGTGAGAGAGGGGGGGAGCAGGAGGTGAGCCCGGGAGTGGTGCATGCATGCGCTCGCAGTCTGCTCATTTTCAAGCACTGCACTCGTGCTTGTGGCACGCCCCTGCTCGCTCCCGCAAGGTGGATGCCGCCATAAGCACAAGTGTGAGCTTGAAAATGAGCAGAGCGACGGCTAAAGGCCCTCCTAAGCAGCGCATGCACACTGCGTAGGCGAGACCTAACAAGGGAGCTTGCACTGGTTCATTAAAACACAAAGTAACACCGATGGCAGCTTTGAACCAGTAGCTGGAATAAAGTTGAATTTATTTCTAAAGAGGCAAATATAATTCGAATCCATCCTTTCCCTAATGCAGCAAAGTTAGTAAGCAGGAGCTTGTGTCTTTACAGTCCCTACCGGTTCAGCTCCATGGTTCACTGCCCAGGATTTGATGGAGAATAAAAATATAAAGCCGGTGCACACGGGAGTCACAGCCCTCAAGGGCACTTGCAACCATATTAGCCACTGCTGTGCTTTTTAGCCTTCAGCCTCTGTGCATTTGTGCTTTACCCATTCCTTGCCATTTTAAACCTCAAAAGACCAAACCCCCAAAATGGAACGCGCTGTTGGCTAAAAATCCTGGAATGGTTTCAGGGGCCACATCACACAGCAGCTATGGTTGCACATGAATTTGAGCCACGCTACTATAACCTAAGCACGCTGCACTACCTTCTATGTGTCTGTAAATTAAGGAGAAGGCAATCAGCCGGATGAAGATGCGATTCCAGCCTCATGTGGGGGATGGTATGAGATCCAGTGGTGGGGAAACAATGCTCCTGCAAGTTCCCATCACTTCTGGCCTCTAGGTCGGCAGTGAAGAAGAGATTGGTGGCCCCATGCAGGATGACACTTCAAAGACCACCGCATTGCTCTCCAACACTTTCACTCACAGAGTCTTAATAATGAGCCAGAGTGAAACTCACAATTAAAAGTTAATTTGGGTCTTTTAGTATAGTAAATACCGGGTGCCTACAGCACCAGGACTTACGAGGTCTGAAACTGTTGCCATTATTTCCAGGTGGTAATATCATGCGATGAAAAGGCATCTTGTCTGCGAGTAGGAAGGATCTCCGCCAGCGTGGAAACAAAGCCTTCGGAGGAGATCCCTTCATACCCTCAACAGTCTGTCTCTTTCACACCCTGAACTGAGGAGAACCAACCTGGAAGCCTCACTCCTGCTGGCAGCCATTTTGGACAAACACTCCATAACACTCTGATTAAAGCAACAGCAGCATCTCAGCCGGTTGCCATGGCATTCCAATAACCCAGAAAGATCAACTTCAGTGAGAGGGAACTACAGATTCTAGCAGAGGAGGAGCTGAAGGCGAAACCAAGGCTCACGCCTCACCTGCTAAATGAAACCAATGAAAAGGTTAGTGGCAACATCTGGCAGGACATCACAAAGAACCTGTATTTGGTGCCTTGGCTCCCAGCACAGGAGAGGACACATAGGAAAGAAATTGTAATCTACTTTTCTGCTACTTGTAAAGTACTCACTCTACTTTACTCTAGTAGATAAATGGGCAGAGTTAACAAAGTTCCATTACTGGGCAAATTAAAACGAATAATTATCAGAGCATAACATTTTAAACAGAAGTTAGTGAATAAAAACATTTCTATTTTAGCAAATCTATGCATTTCTATAACAGTGGAATCACTTTTGCATCAGTGTTAAGATTTTTAAGTGTCAAAATAGAAAATAATGCCACAGTACGTAGTGCACAATGTGGTTCTCATTGCATACTCTGTACAGAATTTCCCTTTCCTTGTTGCATAATTTGGTCGATCCTGCTGCATAATTTTGTTCTCTGCTGCCCCATGTTTCCAGTGCCATACCTACAGCCAATCAAATAACCCTGCCACAACAAAATATGATCTGATGGACAGGTCCAGATTAGTCACATCAGGAGTGACGTTTACTTTCCAGTTCAGTTGAAAAATACCTCTTTGACTTTACGTAAATTACGAGCCACCGAGAAAGCATCAAATGCAAAAAATGTAGACACACGGTCTAAAAATATGTTTCCACACTTGAAAAACACTCTCGATAGGAAAAAACAATGTTTTACTCCGTAAGAAATCACCTTTCTCTCAGCATCATATCTACAAGTGGGGAGTAAACACTCGCACTCATCAGATGACCTTCCATTTTGAGACCAAGGGCCCCACTCGCCTGATCAGTGCCATGTGAAGCTTGAGTCTCTGGCGGTGGACTGGACGATGCGCTCCGAGGGCTGCGGTACTCTCGGCCCACACATTCACAGTTAAACTCCTACACAGGCTCGGCTACTGCAGCGAACAACTGAGCATGCACTGAGCCATCGTGGCAGCCAGTGATCAGTCTCTGGTAAGTGCTCAGCCAGCGCACTTCACTTCCCTTTCCCACTTGCGAACAACTTCCCGTTTGCTTAAAAATATGCATCAGCCGAATCCTGAAAGTACCTTCATTTGCATACGA
The DNA here is from genome assembly GCF_964204655.1 of Triturus cristatus. NCBI lineage: Eukaryota > Metazoa > Chordata > Amphibia > Caudata > Salamandridae > Triturus > Triturus cristatus. The sequence continues at coordinate 617,480,268 of NC_140588.1, read as the reverse complement.
GATCACGCTTGCATTTTACCTCTCACAAAATAGCCCGTCTTTCTTCAGTAAAACATGCCTGCGGTGGCTGGCCCGGCCTCCCTTTCTTAAGCAATGGTCTCTTTCTGGAGGCATTGCACCTTTCGTGTGACACCCAGAGGCGCAACTAGAGCCAAATTTCGGGGGGGGGGGGCCTAAGAAAAAATTTCGGGGGGGGGGCTGAATCTTTAAGCAATAGGCAGAGTGGAGCTGCAGGGGCTCTTAGAAGGGGTGAAACAACAGCAAGGCCTCATTAACATGCAAATGGTCTTTTAAAGACCTGTGAAGTGCTCGGGTGCGGCTGTGTGTGTACCCAGGAAGCTGTCTCATCCCGGGCTGCCACACACGAGGAGGGGGGGGGGGCGCTGGAGCCCTTTGAGTCCAATGGGTGTTGCGCGCCTGGTGACACCCCTTCTTTTTCACTCTGAAGCAGCATCCTGAGTCTGCAGCGCTATAAAACACTTGAAAGCACAAAATCCTCATCACACGTTAGCTCCTTGTCAATTCCTGGGATTTATTTATTATGATTTCAGTCTTTCTTCACTTGTTTGCCATTCACCACTGCCTCTTTCTAGGACAATAGCAGGGCTGACATACTGGCACCTGGACACCTAGCTTGCCACTTGCCTGTGACCTCCAGTCCTGCTTGTTCCAGACTGATCCAGTGACACCGCAGATGCCTGGTTTTCCCGCTGGGGTTTTCTCAGCTGGGTTTTTCAACTCACCGTTCTTCCCGCCAACAGAAGTCCCACCCACCCCAGGACCTACTTAATGCAGGCTGCAACACAACTGCGCAGCGGGCACGCTGCCGGCACGCTAAAGGGAAACCCACCTGGGTGCGTTTCAGCCTGGACTGCAGCTAGCACCACGACTCCTGTCCTAGGCGCCACTGACGATAAACCATCACCGAGCTCTACACCCTCAACCCCAGACGCTGCAACAAACATTGCCACCAACCCAACCCATGCTCCACAGAAAGACCTTTCACCTACACCCAGTGCCATTTCACCTGCCACTGCACATACCAGCCCTTTGACCAGCCTTACTCTGAACACACCACAGATACCACCAGAACAAAAAGTCACTCGCATGCACCCTCCTGCTCACTATACAAGCATTCCACTAAATTATGGGACCCAATCACAACCCTCGCACCCGACATCGCCATCCTCACTGACACCTGGTTCAACCCCACATCAGTCCCAGACATTTCCACAGCGATCCCGACGGATATAAAAGAACTTATCAAGACCGCCCCAACATAGGAGGAAAAGCCATCATCCACAAAGAAACCATACAGTGTAACACTACCACCCGCATGGAACATCTCAGCTTCAACCTCCACATAGACGACAAGATAACCATCAGAGGCACCCTCCCATACAGACCCTCAGGCCCACTCTCCAGCATATGCAACACCTTTGCAGACTTCATTATGCCCCTAGCTGTAGACTCCAAGGACTATATCTTCTTCAGCGACCAAAATTTCCAAATTGATGACCCCAATGACAAAAACTCTGCACACCTCTTGACAGTATGAGATGACCAGCCTCAGATTGACCCAGATTGACCACGACTCTACACACACCGCAGGACACACACTGGACCTAATTTTCCCCTCCAGCAACAGTGTCAAATAAAGCCATGTCACAGAACTCACATTGACCGATCACTCCATCGTCCTCTTAAGCATCTCCAGGCTCGCACCACCACACCCAAGATGGCCAACGTCCCCCACCGGAGGTGGAACAAAATCTCAAAGAACCGCTGGGCGAAACCCCTCAACAGCTCCAACCCTGTTACTGCCACCAATCTCGAACAGGGAGTGAAAAACTTCGACGCCTGGATCACCAATTGTGCAGTTAGCATTGTCCTCACAAAGAGAAATATCCAGAGAAAATCCTACAAAAAAACCAGCTGGTACACTCAAGAACTCAGAACAGTGAAATGAGGCAGCAGCCAGTTGGAGAGGACTCCTCCGACAGGGCAGCCTTCAAGACCTCCCTCAACCTCTAACACTGCGTGCTGAGGGCAACAAAGAAGACAGCCGTTGCTGCACGCATCGAAACCATCGCCAACAACACCAAGGAACTTTTCAACATCATTAAGGAGTTCTCCAACCCAGCTGCCAGCTAAACCAACATCACACCCTCACAAGAGCTGCACGACAACCTCGCCACTTTTTCCTTGACAAGATCGCAACCATATACAGAAACTTCAAACCCACTCCTACGAACTTCCTCGACAGATATGCCACTACCATAACCGACACAAACCACACACTGACCACCTGGAACATCCTCTCCACCCAGGACACCGCCTCCACCATGAAACCCATCCACTCAGGAGCTCCCACGGACCCATGCCCACACCACATCTTCAACCTCGGAAAGCAAAGATTTGCCCAGGAACTCACCACCCAATCCCAACACCTCTGTCACCACCGCAATATTTTCGGATGCCTAGAAACACACCGAAGTCAGAAATGATTGCGCCTCATGTTTTAGCTTCAGACAATTTTCTCCTGATTGGAGATTTTAACTACTATGCAGAAATGCTATCCAACCCCGATACCGACAAATTGATCTCTAATATGAGTTCTCTTGGTCTTGTTCAGTTGGTTGTAGGCCCCACACATAGCGCAGACCACACCTTGGATCTTCTTTTTACAAATTCGTTTGGAATGACTGTGGAATCCCCTGCACCGCTATTATGGACTGACCATTACTTACTGAAATTCGCTATTCCTACTATTTCAGTTAAAACTATTCTGGAAAGAGAATCCGTATGGCGCAGACCATGGCACAAAGTAACCCCGTCCCTTTTTAAAAAAAAAATTCTGCCCAGATCCGATAGATCCAGAAGCAAGCGTAAATCACGCGGCACTATAACTTAACAAAACAATTTTGACTGCATTAGATAAAAGCACCCCTCTGAGTAATGTCAAGATTAAGACTAGAACTGCTCCCTGGTTCACTGATCAATTAAAAACTACTAAGAGTTTATGTAAAACTGCCGAAAGGCAATGGCGTAAAAGTAAAAATCTAGCCGATCGTGAAAGCTACAAGAAACTGCATCATGGTTATATGAATGAAATAAAATTGGCAAAAAAAACTTTCCTGATTGATCGGATAAATAAGGCAGAAAATTCCTCAAGGGAACTTTACCACATCTTAAAATAATTCACTATCCCTATTAATCAGCCCACAGTGCCAGTCTCTCAAAATTGGACTGATTCACTATCTAAATTTTTTGAGGAAAAAATTACAGACATTCATCAGTCTTTTATATCTTCACATAACTGCATCTATCCCGAAGAACCGCCCCGTTCTTTATCTGACCCTCCCGGCATCCTAAATGAGTTTATAAAATGTGACCATAAGTCTGTCACCCTGGTCATGCAGAAGATAGTCGGGCTCTCCTGTAGATCCCATTCCTCCTAAATTTTTCCCTATTATTGCTCCAACAGTTTTAGATAGATTAATTGACCTATTTAAGAAGTCTTTCTTGGAAGCTGACTTTCCTACAATTTGGAAGGCAGCCAGAATAAGGCCGATTTTAAAGAAACCGACGGCTAATCCAAAACTACTTCTAAATTACTGGCCCTTGTAAATCAACAGCTTGTAAACCGTCTTGAAAGCTATGGACTCTTAGATCCATCTCAGTCCGGTTTCAGAACAGCGCATAGTACGAAGACAGCACTGGTCGAGGTTACTGATAACATTAGACTGGCTTTAGATAAACATCAATCAGTCATCCTCGTCCTGCTTGATCTGTCTGCCGCCTTTGACACCATCTCCCATAAGATTCTTGAACAATGGCTTTGGGAGGTTGGTGTCAGAGGGAATGCCCTCAAATGGTTTAGCAGCTACCTAGCTGAACGCATAACAACTGTTCAGATGGGAAATACCATTTAATGTGAGAGACCGGTCAAGATGGGAGTCCTGCAGGCCTCTATCTTAAGCCCCACGCTTTTCAATCTGTACATGACTCCACTGGCTAAGGTGATCAGAACATACAGTTTTGATGTCATATCTTATGCAGATGACACACAGATTCTGGTCACCTTAGGCCCAGACCCCAATGACACTAAGCAGCGTTTTAAAAACTGCTTAACCCATGTTGACAAATGGATGAGGTCTAACAATCTCCAGCTCAACGGGGGTAAATCAGAGATCATGCTCTTTGGTAAGGCTATAGACCATTGGACGCACAATTGGTGGCTGTCCAGGTTAGGCCCGTGTCCCGCCCCGTAGAGCGTGGTCCGTAATCTTGGATTTTACATGGACGATTGCTTGTCCATGAGGGGCCATGTTAATCATGTCGTTGGCACCTGTTTTAGCGTTATGCGCAGCCTGCGGAAGGTTTTTAACTGGCTTCCTATCGAGGCGCGGAAACCCCCAATACAGGGATTGATCATAACCAGAATGGATTATGGCAACGCTTTATTGCTGTCAATAAATGAAGAGCTTTTAAATAGGCTCCAGGTTCTGCAAAATACCGCTGCCAGACTAGTCCTTGATCGCCCACAAAGATCTCCCTCCGCTGCCTGTCTAAATACTCTTCATTGGCTTCCAGTGAAAAAGCGTACTCTTTTTGAAATCTTATGCTTAACTCATAAGCATATGTATGGAAACGGTCCAAAATACTGGCTGCAAAAGCTACGCTGGTATCAGCCACCCAGAATGCTTCGTTCCAGCAATAAAGCATTGTTGACCCCCCTCAGAATTCAAACGTCAGGCAAGGGGGTAGATTTTTTCTTTTTTAGCACCGGCATCCTGGAACAAAATGCCCTCTCAACTGCGCAGTACATCTGAACACAGCTGCTTTCGCAAAAAGTTGAAGACCTGGCTTTTTGAAAATTAGATCTAGTCCTCTTTTATTGGAGCCGTCTGCAAGCGCCATGAGACTCTGGTGAGTGATGTGTGCGCGATACAAATGCTCTTGACTTGACTTGACCACTACTCAAAAAACTCTCCCCCGTCCCCAGCGATCTCAAAAACTATCGGCCAATCCCCCGGCTCCCATTTCCAGGAAAGGTACTGGAAAGGATCATCAACATTCAACCTATGACACACCTGGAGCGGAACCAGCTATTCAATGTCTCCCAATCCGGCTTTCGCAGGAATCACAGCACCAAAATCACCCTCATCGCAGTAACCGATGACATCCGAATCCTCCTCGACCGAGGAGAAGAAGCAACTTTGATCCTCCTTAACCTCTCTGCAGCCTTCAACACTGTATCCCACCAAATGCTGATCAGAAGACTCCACCACATCAACATCAATACGGACATGCTCAGATGGATCAATTCCTTCCTCACTGGAGAAACCCAGAGGATCCACCTTCCACCTTTCACCTCTGAATCCAAGGAGATCATTCCTTAGCCCCACAATTTTCAACGCATCTATGACCCTGCTCGCCAACATCCTCAGATCCCTAGGTCTCAACATCATTTCCTACGCAGACAACACCCAACTCATCCTCTCACTCACCATCAACCCCACCGCCACCAGAACCAACTTCCACAGATGCATGACATATGTTACCGACTGGAAGAAGAACAACTGCCTGCAGCTGAACACAGACAAAACAGAAGTACTGATCTTTGGCAATAGCAACCACACACAGAACAACTCCTGGTGGTCATCAGACCTCGGACCCGCACCCCCTCCCTCCAACCACGCCAGAAACCTCAGAATCATCATTGACAACAAGCTCACCATGAATTCACAGGTCAACGTCATCTCCTCTGCCTGCTTCCTCTCTCTGCACATGCTATGTAAGATCTCCAAGTGGGTACCCCTACACACGAATCACACTGTGACACAAGCCCTCATCCCCAGCTGACTGGACTATGGCAATGTCCTCGACGTAGAAATCGCCGCATACCTCCTACAGAGACTTCAGACCATACAGAATGCCACAGCCAGACTCCTACTCGGCCTTCCTCGATGAACCAACATCACATTCCACCTCAGGCAACTCCACAGGCTCCTTGTACAGAAGAGATACCAATTCAAGCTGCTGACCCACGCACAGAAGGCTCTACACAACCAAGGACCTGCCTACATTTACCACCGCATGAACTTCCACCAAACGCCAAGAAGACAACGCTCCATCTCGCCTTCATTTGCACATAATCTCTGCATCTAAAAGTACATGCCCTACATTTTAGTAACATAGCACCCTGCCCTACAGGCTACCTAGGGCCCACCTTGAGGTGACATGTGTAATGAAATGAAAGTTTAAGGCTTGGCAAGGGGTTTTTGATACCAAGCTGGCATAGCAGTAAAAGTGCACACAGGATCTGCAGTGGCAGGCCTGAGACATGTTTAAAGGGCTACTTGTGTAGGTGGCAAAATCAGTGCAGCAGACCCACAAGTATCATTTAATTTTCAAGCCCTGGGTATGTGGTATACCACTTTATCAGGTACTTACAAGTAAATTAAATATCCCAGTTGTGTATACACCAATGTCTCCATGTTTAGGGGAGAAGCACATGCACTTTAGCACTGGCAGCCACGGTCCGTGCGGGTGATACCAGTGTGGTGGGGGGGGGGGGGGGATTTCAGGGGATGATGCAGAGGGAAAGTTAATTATTTATTTGATTTTTCCTTGGCATCGTGCCTCGAGGTCTCCCATTGCAAGGCCCCACCGCGGTTGCCTGCACGGACCGCGGCTGAGCACTCGTCAGCAGTGGTAAGATGCTCAGAGTCCTAAGGCCAACAAAAATAATCAGAAAAAAGAGGAGGTAAGCTGTCAAAAAGTATGCCGGAAGACTGCCCTAAGGCTGGCAGGTTTAATAGTATGGTATAGGATTCTGTGTGTCTGAGTATTGAAGTCAGTTGGATCCCTTTTAGAAACCCCTGGTCTAGCAGGGCACAAGAAGGAGAGCGAGAATAGTTTCTCAAACACTGGAAGTTTATTGCCTGCATTCCTGTGGCTGGAGGGTGGAGAAACCCTTAATGCATTGAAAAGTATACAACACAATACGGAAACTTTTGTTGTCTACTCTATGAGAAGCGTTATTGCAGATGGATAATATAAGTGTAGAGTGCACTTAAACGCATTAACTTGCACAAAAATATAAGAAGTCCTTTGATATACATTTTCAATAAAAATTAGCCTTGTGTGGGATGCCCCCAAAAATTAGATATATAGTGTTTGTGTGGAAGAGAGATGCTTACCAATGTAAAAGAGCCTGCTGTGAGAGACACATATGAGATGCTCCCAGAAGATAGGTATAGTGAGATATACAGAATGGGATGTGTAGCAAAGCTCAGATGTGAGGTGTTAGGGATGAACACAAGAAACATAGTGTTAGAGTGTGAAGCTTACAAATGAATACAGAGGATGGAAGGTCACAAATGAGCAATGCGTGGGATGCACTGAAACACAAACATTTTGTAATATGGGAGGCTCACAGAAACTATAAAATGTTCAAATCTATCAAATATGCTTAGTGCTAGGATTATTTGAGCCAAAATATTGGGCATGTAATTGAAACAAAGATTGAAGGCGTGGAGACCTTGCTCAAGACTATGATGATTTACTTCAAGTGGCATTTGGAGAGTTGCGTATTAACAGTGAGGTAATCTTTGGGGAACAGTTATTTTCACCAAGAAAAAAGATCAGATGGGCAGGATAACTTGGATATGGGTGGTGATGTTCCAGAAGAGGAGCCTGCTTCTGAGCATGTCCAGAAGGAGCCCAAAGACCCCTTAGTGGAGAACTCTAGCCCCCCAGGGAATAACTCTAGTGACCAGAGGGATGCCCTAGAGGTAGGACCCCCTTTATTCCTCCTGAGAGGGTGCACAGGGTTCAGGGGAGGTCCATGTCCTCCTCAGTTAATTCTACCTCCTCTGCCACTTCAATAGGGACCTCCATCTCTGGCAAAATGGAGGATTCTTTTGAAAGGGAATACCACTTGCTCAAACTTGAGTGAGCCAAGTTTAGAATCAAGAAGGAACAGTTGGCCCTAGATAAATAAACCCTAGAGGGCTGGGAAGAATTTCAGATTAGAATCCAATGGTAGCAGCACTAGTGAACCTATGGTCAGGTAACACTCCTTTGACACTAGGAACATGAGCAGGATAGACCCTCCTTACCAGGAGGGTGATGACATCTATAAATGGATTATTGCTTTAGATAGGGCTTGTAAAGTTCAGAAGGTTCCTCAGGGGCAGTGGGCAGCTATCCTGTGGTTCTCCTTTGCTAACAAAGGTAGAGACAAACTCTTGACTATAAAGGAGGAAGAGGCAGACAATTACAAAGTCTTGAAGAGTGCACTCACAGATGGGTTTGGGTTAACAACCGAACAATACAGGGTTCCGTTTAGGGACACACAGAAGGCACACACTCAAGACTGGGTAGATTTTGTAGATACTGCTATTAAGGCTCTGGAAGGCTGGTTTCATGGAAGTAATGTGCATGATTATGAAGGACTGTACAATTTACTTGTGAGGGAGCACATCCTTAATAACTGTCAAAATCAGCAACTGCACCAGTACTTGGTGGACTCGGATCTGACCTCTCCCAAAGAACTGGCAAATAAGGCAGACAAGTTGTTCTGCACCAGGGCGAAACAAAAGTCTCACGGTGGTGATGACCAGAAGAAGCAAGATTCTTCTAAGGCCCGAGAGAAATGTGGTGAGAAATCTAAAGAAAAGAAAGAGTCGTTTGGAGGTCCTCAAAAATCTTCATCTGGGGGTGTGTACCAATCCTCTTTCTCTTTCCTCTTCTAACAAGAAACCTTGGGGCTATTTATGTAAGAAAAACATCCATAGGGCAAAGGATGTCAATTTCGCTAAGTCTAGCACCAGTGCTGCTACTACTACTACTACTGCTACTACTAAACCTCCTAGTGCCGCGAGAAATAGCATTGGTAGAGGCCCTAAGAGTTTAGCTGGGTTAACCTTGGGTACTGAATTGTGTTCCGGACTAGTTAGGGCACCCACTCAGGCTGTTTTAGTCTTTGATGGTGGCACTGAGCTTGCCATCCTTATTGGAAGTCCCACTACCTTGGGAAAATACAGACAACAGTCTTTCATCAATAATCAGGAAGCTGGGGCATACAGGGACACATCGGCCAGTGTCACTATGGTGACAGTGAAACTTGTGTGTACTGAACATATTCTACTTGGTCAGATTTACCAAGTGACCAATGATAGCAATGTCAGGACAGAACATTCCATGGCAGTTGTCAATCTCAGCTGCGGATGGGTAAAAGGCCCAAAGAGAGTTGTGGTATCCTCAGACCTACTTGTGGACTGTCTACTGGGCACTGATTTTGAAACTTTAGCCTGGTTTGAACTGGTGTTCAGGACTCATTCTGAAATAATGGGAATTTCAGCCAGTGTCTTTGCTGTCACTAGGGCTCAGGCCAAGAAGTTGGGCCCAGAGGGAACCCTGTATCCTGAAAAACTGGACCAGCCAGCTCCCAAAAGAAATAGCAGGAAGGGCAAAGATGTATCCTCCTCTCAGACTCCCAGTGAGAATCAGCCTCCTGAGGGAGATGATCTCAGTACCTGTGAAGGAACTGTCCTAGAGGAGCTTGGGCCTGACAAGGTAGAACTACTGGGGGCAGAGGGCCTTCCAGGGAAGACTTCAGTCTGGAGCAGAAGGCCTGTCCCTCTCTTGAACAACTCAGAAAGCAAGCTGTTGCTGAGGAAGCAGGCAATGTCAGTGGGTCCCATGGGACTTATTGGGAAGATGGACATCTGTTTTTTAAAAGTTGAGACCCCACGCCTGGTGCCACCAGGAGGTTATTAATACCTCAGAAGTTCAGACGTTTCCTATTGACCCTGGCACACAACATTGCCCTTGCAGGACATCTTGTGCAAAGCAAGACTTGGGACAGGCTTGTTCCTCACTTTCACTGGCCCTACATGTCTGAAGACACCAAGGAGTTTCATCACTCCTGTATCACAAAGGCCCCCTTAATCCCACTACCAGTGGTTGGGGTTCCCTTTGAGAGGGTAGGGATATACATTGTAGGTCCCTTAAACCCTCCAACAGCATTTGGACATAGTTTTATCTTAGTAGGGGTGGACCATGCCACTATATATCCAGAGGCTATTCCCTCTAGTACTACTACAGCTCCTGTCGTGGCCACGGCCCTCCTCGGAATCTTTTACAGAGTTGGGTTCCCTAAGGAGGTCTTGTCAGACAACGGTACTTACTTCATGTCCAGCTACATCACTGCTACGTGCAAAGAGTGTTGTGTTAACTATAAGTTTACCACACCCAACCATCCACAGGGCAATGGGCTTGTTAAAAGGTTCACCAAGACCCTCGGGTGTGGTCATTGTACTCCTGGAAAAACTGAGGCTAAAATGGGATGTCTTACTACCTTGCCTTCTCTTTGCCTACAGAGATGTTCCTCAGAAGGGGGTTGGCTACAGAACTTCAGTTTGGACATCCAGCTAGGGGTCCATTATGTCTAGTCAGAGAAGATTAGGAGCAATCTCTCAAGCCTCCTAAACAGGACATACTAGACCATGTACTTGGCCTGGGTTATTCCATGGCTGAGTACATGAAGAAGGCCAGCAAAAATCTTAAGGCCAGCCAGGAGCTTCAGATAGCTTGGCATGACCAAAAGGCTGTACAAACAGTTTACCAGCCAGGACAGAAAGTGTGAGTGTTGGAGCTTGTGGTCGCAGCTCTCCTAGACAAGTGGAGTGGCCTCCACACTCTATGGAAAAGAAAGGCAAAGTCACCTACTTAGTTGCCCTAGATACTCTAAGAAGTCTCCACGGTGTACTTCATGTGAATCACCTGAAACATTTTGTTGGCAGGGCTGACATGAGCTTGTTCATGGCCACTGATAAGAGACAGGAGGAAAAGAGTGACCCTCTACCTGATCTCCTCTCTCAGGAACCTGTTGATAGATCAATTGAAGTAGTAGTCTTGGCAGACAGACTCACTGATCAACAGCAAGTTGATTGCAGACAAGTTTTCAATCAGTTTCCTGGTCTCTTTCACCTGACACCCAGTCAAACCCCCTGGTATACCCATGAAGTGGACACAGCTGACAGCCTGCCTGTGAAGAGCAACATTTACAGATAGCCTGACCATGTCAGTTATTGCATCAGGACAGGGGTCCAAAAGATGCTGGAGTTGGGGGTCATTGAGACTTCAGATAGCCCTTGGGCTAGTACTTTTCTCCTTGTACAAAAACCTCACATCCAGAGTGGTAAGAGAGAGATGAGGTTTTGTGTTGACTATAGAGGCCTCAATGCAGTCACTAGGATGAACCGAATTATACTTTGGCCCTACCAAATGTCTCAGTACATTTGACCTGACAGCTGATTATTGGCAAATCATATTCTATGAGAATGCCAAACTATAAACAGCATTTCCAACCCTCAGAGGGCATTATCAATTTATTGTGATGCCTTTTTGTTTATAAAATGTACCTGCCACATTTCAGAGGCTGGTAAATAAAGTCTTAATAGGTCTGGATGCCTATAGTGTAGCATATCTAGATGATATAGTTGTCTTTGAGAGGATCACCTGGTCCACCTCAGTACTGTACTTGAGGCCCTGCAGAAGGCAAGCCTCACTATCAAGGCCACAAAAGGCCAGCTAGAGCAGAGTAAGGTTGTGTACTTGAGCCACCTTGGAGGTGGAGGCCAAGTTCAACCATTGAAGACAAAATTCAGTCTTTCATTGACTGGATTGCTTCCACTACACAGACTCAGGTCAGAGGTTTCTTGGGCCTGACTGGGTCTACAGGAGGTTTGTTAAGGGCTATGGATCCATAGTGACACCCCTTAATGATCTCACCTCCAAAAGGAGGCCTAAGTAAGAAATTTCAGTGGACAGTTACCTGTCAGAAGGCATTTGATGACCTGAAGCAAGCCAAGTGCTCTGCTCCAATTCTGCAACGCCCTGACTACTCCAAACCATTCATTGTCCAGACAGATGCTTCTGAGATAGGGATAGGTGCAGTGTTATCACACCTTAATGTAGAGGGCCAGGATCAACCAGTAGCTTTTACAAGCAGAAGGTTGACCCCCAGGGAGAAGCGTTGGTCAGCTATTGAGAGGGAGGCCTTTGCTGTGGTCTGGACCTTGAAGAAGTTGAGGCAATACATGTTTGGCCAAAACTTGACAAAGGACAGGAGAGTATTCTCCCATCTGTCCAGCCCCTCTTCTTGGAGGGACCCCAGAGTCATTCCAACCCTTTCCCTAGGGTACATAAGAGCACGCCTATGGGTGGGTCCTCAGATTCATCGTGGAAAAAGACTCACCTCTGAAACCAAGACACTTTTTGACCGTCTGGACACTTAGACTTTGTTGGACTTCGACTGCAACCGAGACTGCATCAAGGAAGTCTCCTGCTGCTCCTGGTCTTGCTGTTCTTTAAGTCTTCTGCGTCGTCTGTGTGTGTGCTTCATCCAGGTTCTCCAGAAGGCCTGTGGGCATCACTCCCCTTCATCTGTAGGCACAGCAATGAAGCTGACCAGTCTGCTGCTCCTGTCGTCCTACTGACTTCCCGAGGTGCAGCTACACAAGTGGTGGTTCTACAGCTCCTTAGAGGCCTGACCTGTCTTCTCTGAAATTTTGAGGACAGTATCCCTCGTCGGAGCTGCTGGGACCAAACCCCTGTGCACAGTGTCGACTTGTTCTAGCCAAGGCTTCTTGTCTCTGCACTCTTCAGTTTACAAGACGTTCCAGCCTTCTTCACCTCATCCCTTGAAGATCAGCATCCTAACTGCATCCTCTGTACTTCCATTTTTGGTGTGCTACCTGATTTTCTCTTGCGACTCCTGTGCCTTCGGCCTGTGGGTCCTCTCAGGCGTCTTCCTTTGCATCAGTGGGCTCCTCTGCTTGTTTGGGCCTGCACTGACTCTCCTGCACATGGTGAGTCCCTTGGACCTTGCTGGTCCCAACGGTTATAACTTTTTTGCTTTCCATGGGAGTTTCAGCTACCAAGGCTTGTTGGTGCTCCCGCCGGACACCGACCACCTGGACACTGACACCCAATGTGGGACAGTTCATCCATGGCTCCTGGTCTCCCTCAGCATCGCCTGGTCCTCACAGCTGCAGCGCCAAGGTCACCAACTTAACTCTTGAACCTCCCGATATCGGTGAGCATTGTGCTTCCATGCCTCCGGGTCACTTCAGAGTGGCATAGAATCTGTCCCCTCTGCTTGCAGGTCCTCCTCTTCAAGAATACAGTCTTGAATTCCACCGTACACCTTCACAGGCTTCTCTAGAGACATCTTCTTCAAAGTCTTCCATTGTCGTCTATGGCAGGTTCTGACGTCACTTCCCCCCATGCACCCAGCTTCCCTGGTGCAGATAACCTGGTTCCTGGGGCATCCACATTAGGGGCTGCTCTCCAACCTCCTGTCTTCCAAAGGGTTTCTTCGGGGTCCTCTGGGAAGGGTCCTTCTTTAAAAATGCAACACAACTTCTCCATTGACTTCCATTGGCCACGCAACTGTATTTCCACTCTGCACACATCCTCCATGGGGCTCCAGGGTACTTACCTTGGGTGGTATCTTGTGTCCCCAGCTCCTCTGAGTCTTCTGGTCCAAGTCCTGTTCTCCTCTGCAGTTCACATTCCACTTTCTTAGTATATGATTTGGTCTCTCCCTAGAGACCAGTGTATATTTGTGCTACTTACCTGATTATTCTGTAGTATTCTTGTGTGTATTGTTGATATCTCTAGGTAGGAGATATGCCAATTTGTTAGTGATTGTGTTGCATAATAAATCGACTTATATTAATTAACACTGTGTGGTTCTTTTTCACTTAATCTACACTGTGGATTAAATGTGGTAAAACAAGCTGCTTTACACTCCTTTAAAATAATCCTGACGGCTGCTCTCCACAGCTCCCGCTTTGAGAGATTTCAACGGTTATCAAAGACCACTAAAATTACCATAAGGGTTGCCTGGATTAGTGCAAGGTGCATCACTCCTGAGAATGTGCACCATATACTAAGCCAGCCTCCTACAACCACCAACACCAGTTCTCCATTATTCAATTCAATTCAATAATAACTTTATTTTGGCCAATTTGACCTTAAAAGCACATATAAAATAACATACAGTTCATTTACGTTAAAATCAAGATAAATAAAAAAGAGAGCAAAAGCCAGGTACATACAGTATAAGAGGTTAGATAAAACATACCCAGGTATGGCCTAGAACAGTGTAAAATACAGTGGAATCTATGATAGCAGCTCAATGAGTGGGGGATCTATTCATGACGACTCGCTATATCAATCAGAAGTAGAAAGCAGCATTGGCATTTTAAAGTGCGTGTGCAAGATATGCAAACAGTTCACCAGTCAAAATTTGAGAGATCAGAGCTTTATCTTCTGCGGTAAAAGCGGTCAATTCTCTGAAACAACAAGCCAGTATATCAATAAATTCATAATATAAATAAGTTGCATCATTAAAATAGTTCTAGATTGAACAATTAAACAATTAATACCTTTACAATTCCTTCGCTTGACAACTGGTGTATAATAGTATAGACCTCGTTTATGACATTAGTTTTAAAAGCACTCTGCGAGTGCACCACATAGAAAATAAGAAGCCTGCTACCGAATATACTATGGGGAGGCTAGTGTCGTGTTTCAATATCCTAAAGGCCTCAGAACAGCGCCTTGTACCTAGGTTTCTGCATATCTGCACCAGCCACCGTTTTCTAGCTTTGTGGTATCCGGGGCAGCAAATGAACACATGGTAATCTTATTCTCTATTATACTTCTCCAACCAGGGCACAAGTCCTAAAGGAAGTGGTGCACTAACCAAGTTAGGCAGTATGTAAGTGACATCACAGGGCGTGACATCACAACCTATGACCTCACAGGAAGTGATATCACGAAAAATGACATCATATTCTAAGGGGTGAGGATGTGGCCTAACAGCTAGAGTAGTCGACCTCAAAGCTGGGGAACGGGGTTTGAATCTCGGCAGGGACGCTTTACATCCTGTGATTCTGGGCAAATCACTTAATCTCCCCCATGCCTACCAAAAATTAATGTATCTGTCTATATTGTAACCGGTGCTCATATAAAGCGCTCTGATACCTTCGGGTCGAGTTCACGCTATATAAAACTCTTAAAAAAAAAAAAAAGACCTCACATATGTGAAGCAGGTCTATCATGAGTACATTTAAATGCATTACAATATTTAACTAATCAGATTCTGCATCGCAGTTGTGCCAAAAAAGTGATGCAACCTCGGAGCAAGACCTAGGCCTCTGCTTATACATTTAGTTATTAAAACGCTGCCAGAATGAAATTAGCAACAAGGAGAAACGTGGCAGTAAATCTGTTCTGCTTAATTGGTTGCAAAGTCTGCATTTTAAAATATCTTATGGGGTTAAGGCACCTGCTGCATAGATCTTTATATAGCCAGTAAATCTCAGGAAATAATAATAATGGTAAGATAACTCTGGAGGTTTATGCACTTGCTGGAGAGACAGGTGCTTTGTCTTGTCCCAGTTTTGAATTAAAGTAGCATAGAGCGTTAATATGTCTCCCCCCCAGAGCACATCATGTGACACACAGTTGACACATTTTTATTTTATGTAGATGGGTAAATGGGTTATTGCTTTTAACATAGAGATCCTTTAGTTACTTGCAGTTCATAAATTGTAATCCTTCTCATATAGCACAGTGAATTATAAAGGAAAGGACACGCGACTCCTACACCTTGTATGTCCAATTATGTTATGTATCACATCCTGTAAATTGATCTACACACATATGGTTTATTGTCAATGTATAATGTGTATGTGTGATGTAAAGTGCTCCGACACCCTGGATTTGATTGAGTAGCGCTATAAAAGAAATAAGACAAACTAGTGGTATTTAAATTGTTAATTGTGTAAATAATAGGACAGAACAACACATCTGACACACCCTAACCCAAGATGTGTGCTTAGACTATGTCTCATGCTCATTTGAGGTTCAACTGCTCAAAATAAACATTTCAACAAAACATTAGGCTTTGAGAGGCTAAATTGCGCAGTGTGAAACCGTCAAATAAGGTAGGGTCTGGGCTGAGGAGGGGCAGGATGCAGACAGCAATCAACAAACTACCCCAAGACTCTTCCTTTGTCCTGGAAGTGAAGGCTGCAGGCAGTGGGGCAGTGAGCACGAAGTGAGAAAAAATTGCTGGAGGTATGCAGCACAACAAAAGGGAAAATCACAGGTTCAAGTGCAGGGCCATTAGCACGTCAAAGCACTAGTGCAACTGACAGAAGAGAAAGGGGACATTCGATTGTCCCCTTATCCCCCCACCCTTTTCCCCCGTGTCCCCCACTACAAAATCGGGGGGGTATATCCCCCACATCCCCCACACTTCCTACGCCCATGATTCCTATATATTTCCTCATTTAATGGACAAAATCATAAATTATAAACCTTCTCTGTGGATACTGAGTGATCTTGCACCCCTGATCACCACATGGTAGCTGGTGTGTGCGATTTGTGTATGTGAGGTAGGTTTGCAATGCTACTGCTGAGCCTCACTTGCCTGACTTTGCCGAATGCTAAATAAAGCTGCAGGTCAAGGGGATATTGTACTGGCACAATCGACCAGTCTGGTCTTAGTGGAACAATAACATTTCCTTGGAAAAATGTTGTAAATTGGGTATTTTAGAAAGTGCGCGCAGCCAGACTAGGGCATCCAGCTGCCCACTTCCAAACACATTTTACAGAAACAGGAAGGTAAGAACCAAGACTAGGTTTCTCTAAATGAGCTTCTGCTTAGAAGATTTATTTCTCCGCACACTTCCAGGTAGCCATAGTCATCCACAAAGTTACTGCTTTAGTAAACCACGAAACCCCAGATTCACACATGAGAACACTAATATGTGGGAGCGGATTTGAAGGACAGAGCCTCAGACAATGTAGGCAACTGATGCGCTGCATAAGCTCTCTGTACCCCCTGTTTGGGACTACACTCATTGGGCCCGATTCACAGAACTAACTTAAGACAAAATCCTAAACTTACTACCATTTTGGTATTCACAGAAGGCACTTACTCATTTTGGTATTCACAGAAGGCACTTACTCATTTCGGTATTCACAGAAGTTAGGAGTCCTAACTTTAGGACTCCTAAATGCCTTCTGTGAATACCGAAAGTCTTAAAGTTAGGATTTTTCTCAGTTTAGGAGTAGTAAAGTTAGGAGTCCTAAGACTGGCATGGGGACAAACAGGAACGCTTTTTTGAAGCTTTATATTACAAAGTCTTTGCATTCTTGACTATTAAAAGGTGGGTTGTTGTCAGATTTTAAGATTGTAGGTACACCCCATGTCACAAAGATGCCATCCAATTTTTGAATAATCTTTTCTTGTGCAGTGGATGGAGGTCTTCTACCAATGGAAAACGGGAGTATTCATCAACAATGGCTAGAAGATGATGCCCCTTCTCAAAAGGAGCAAAGAAATCAATAGCAATGTTATCCCAAGCATAAAAGCAGCCCTGCCAGAAAAGCTGACCAGTTGATTCCTTTAAGCAGCACAACAGTCCTCTGACAGAGGTTCAGTTCAAGATCTAGAAGTGTCTGATTTTAGGGGGTCAGAGACCCAGTACATATACCCAAAAGTGCTTTTGTGACTTCAAAGCAGCTCTCTGAAGTGTACATGGATCCCTTTGAGCCTAGTCCTGTCTGCCAGACTATCTGTGGGAGGGGGTAATTTGGTATTTTGTGTGTGGACAGGACACTACCTGTTGAACTGTAAGTTTTAGTCCCTCCCATTCCTCCCAGAACAGGAAGATCCATCAGAATGCAGATGAGTGCTCAGCTTCCTGTGTTTGTGGCTGTCTAGAGGTAATGCACAAAGTGTAGCTGTCACCCAAACCAGACTTGTATTAGAGACGCCTATAAGGCACAAAGAGCAGTAAGTACTGAGAAATGTCCACTTTCTAAAAGTGGCATTTCTAAAACAGAATGTTAAATCCAGCTTCACCAGTACAGAGCATTTATCATTACCATTCCAAAGATATGAAACATGAAAAAGCTACTTGTCTCTGATCAGGAATGACAGCTTAAAAGGGTATTAAGGAATGCCCAATGCTGGCCTATGAGAGGGGTAGGCCTCACAGTAGTGAAAAACAAATTAGGCTGTTTGTCACTACCAGTACATACAAAACCTACAAGTGCATGTCCAACCTTTTACTTACTGGGCTCCCTGCCCTTAAGTTTAATTAGGGCCTACTTTAGGGGTGATTTATATCTGATATTAGGGGAGTTTAAGTTTTGGCATGTAGCTTTAAATGTCAAGTCGAAGTGACAGTAAACTGCACACACAGGAACTGCAATGGTAGGCCTGAGACAGGTTTGAAAGGCTACTTCTGTGGGTGGCGCAAGCAGGTCTGCAGCCAACTAGTAGCATTTGAATTACAGGCCCTGGGTATATGGTATACCACTTTACAAGGCAATTACCAGTACAACAAATATGCCAATCGGGTACACTCCATTGTCATCACGTTTAGGGGAGAAGCATGTGCACTTTTGCACAGGTTAGCAGTGGTAAAGTGCTCAGAGTTCTAAGGCCAACAAAAAGAATCAGCAAAACAAGGAGGCAAAAGGCAAAACGTCCTGGGGACTAAGGATGCCAGGTCCAACAATGGCAGCCTAGGGAGCTGTTCGGTGCCCCTACGCTGCAGCTTTGGTGGTGGGCTGCGCAACTGTCAGCCCACCACCTTGACCTTCCTTCTGGGTCACTCCTCAGCATGTTGTGGAACGATGATTTGTAAATAGTTTTGGTAAGTAGATAAACCTTGTATGCTACTAGTCCATGAAAGCAATAAACATTATGATATTTGTCCGGATTTGTGCTTAAATGTTTCTTGACAAACACTTGGCTAATCTCTGTTTCATAGCATATTTTTCACACAATTTCAGTTTAATCTGTACTGATTTATTTCTGTGTGGTGCTTTCGTCACTTGGTTGCATCCGCCTTTAGCGTTCTTACTCGGTATTGCGAATGGCATTAATTTGCGTAATGACCCACTACCTTTTATTTGCGGCCATTTCACTCAGTTCCTGACCACCAAAACGTAGACTTTCAATCTCGTCACAAGTTGTAGTGTCCTGCCAGCTGAGGTACTCGCCAATACCCACACCACAGAGCGAGAGAAATTTTACACTTCTTTATTCTGTTGCGTATAAGTCAGAACTCAACATTCTAAGCCTGCCTTCAACTCATCTCTCCATCGCTTACGTCACAGGCCTACAGTGTACAGTGGGAACCAAAAGAATTCCAGCGTTATTTTATTTTCAAGACACTACACGGTGAGCCAGAAAGCCACAAAGCATAGAACATCATGGGGCAGGTAGAATCCACATGGGTTCCAGGAGGCACAAGGGGAGAGTTCAATGAAGGAAGCAAAAGATTCACAGGTAGGACAGAAGGGAAATGTTTTAATCTATAGTGTTTCTGGATTCTAGTTACTAAAAATGCCCATTATAACCTACTGAAATGGAAATTGGCATTTTTGGTTTAAACTACCCTTTTCCCCTAAGCCTCCGAACATTAAAATATGATCCGTGCCCAAGCTTACTAAGACAGGGGCCATCAGAAGCCCGGATAGTGTCATGGAAGGAACTGCTCAGGATAGCCTCATTTTGTCACTGTCGGAAACTGCAACATGGAGGAGTTGTTGGATGCCCTCTTGTTGCTTTCTTTTGGATAGTGTTCTCATTCCAAGATGGCTATCGTCTTTGGCTATTCCCAATGCATGTGACAATGCAAAAGTTAGATGCTCTAGAATCACCTCTGATGGTGTGTGGCAGGAGGTGTGGTATAGCAATACAGAGGATATGACAGGTGTAAGGGAGGGAAGGTTCAACATGCCTACATGGTCAGGGCCAAACTGTGAAGGTGGACTCACAACAGAAATAGCCTGTGAGGGGTGGGTCTTTGATAAGGAGCTGAGCTGGGGCCATGGTTATGGCAGGGCGAAAGCCTGGAGACTTTTGTCCCACTTCACACATGCAAAAATATGTGGTTTGAGAGGGTATTATGAGAAATTGGCTGGGCTGGGAGTGAGCTCCGGGTTAGTTTTCCCTATATGTGTTAAGTTATCTCTATAGTTGTTTGTCACTGTGGTGAGCAGGTCTAGCCTTTGCCGGTCTGGGACATGGTTATTAGGATTACAGATTAGTGCAAAATGTAAGCTCAAGCTGTTGACAAAAGCCAGCATCCATGCCCACAGAGTAGGAGTGACAAGGGAAGATGTGTTAATTCATGCAAGGATTTAGCAGACAGAGGTACCAAAAGGCTTCACTACTATCCTTGCTCTTAACATTTGTCCCCAGTTCTGTAAAGGTGACACCAGGAGCTGGATCAGAAGTTTGGAAGGCAAACAATGCATTCCAATGCATTCATTGATTGTAATGTACATACTGCCTCAAAGGTGTCCTGCAATGTTTAAAGAAAGTCATGTATTATGGTGTTACTGAGTCGGTCAATTAATTATCCACCAAATGGTGTTTTAAAAACATTTTTATTACAGTTCTTCCATAACACATGTATAAAAGAAACACCAATTAAATCTTCGCTCACTGCACAGACAGCTGCTCAGCACATTCGGCTATTACAAAGAAAGAGCAATGTATCAAAACTAAAATAAGTAATTGCAATAAACATTGAATCTGGATCAGTCATATGGATTATTATATTACAGTGCTCATCTTGACACAGTATTCCACACGTCAGCGTTTTAAGGATTCCTCGAATCAAGGTGTCAGAAGTGCTCATTAGAACAAGAGGTTTCTTAATTTTACACGTTTATATAGTGAGCCGGGACCTGTGGATGCTAGGGCCCTTTACGCGGAACATTTACACACTAGAAGATTATTGTTTGGTCTGGGATTGACTGAATAGATGGACTTTTTAAAAATTGTTCCTGATGATAGTTATAATTGTGAGTGTTCGTAGCTTAAGTCATACTCATAACCAGTTCCAAACGGAGCTTGCGACTTCAGAGAATGAGAAGTGGGGAACGTACAACAGTAGTGAGTTCCAGCTCCTTCGTCCTCTTGGACGTCCAGAACTGTTCAGTAATTTGGAGCTATTAAGTGGTCTGTCATTGTGAACAACTTTGTGAACTGGGCACCAGATTGTGTATTATTTTCATGCTGGGTTGGGGAGCTAGTGAGGTCCAAGAATAGGGGTAATGTGGTCATATTTCTTTGATGAGTTTATCCGCGTGGTGGCTGAATGCAGTAGAGCTGTGAGGGGAGTGATGGAAGTCTAGTACTGAGTTCAGCAGAGCATGGATAGCTGTTTTAAGGTGATCTGGTGAGATCAATTGTTGATTTTTCTCGAGGTTCTGCAACTGAAAGTTGCCTGCTTCGGTGGTGCTATTTAAGTGTGGGATGAAGAAGAGGTTCTTCACCAGTGTGAATCCGAGTGATTTTGCGGAGGGAGTGGGAAATGAGAAAAGCCATCTTGCTTCAGTGCATTGAGAATTGAAGAGTTAAATTTGTTGTTAGAAAATAATAGTATTTCAGTCTTATTTGGGTTGAGAAGCTGAAAGTAGTTTATCCAATGTTTTTATTGTTATGTTCATACGGTTTGATATTTTCACTTCCTTACGTATGCTGTAGTATAGCAATAAAAGAATTTATGAGCAACTGTCCTAGTAAGAAGGTGTATTTCTGATCTAATTCCTCAATTCTCAGGTAGGTATTACCTTTGTAATTCTCCTAAATCTGGGGAGACACCATACAGGCAAATTTGATGCCGGTGAAATTTTGCATTCAGTTATCACACACAATCATCTCCTGCAAATATGTGCAATTAAGTTCAAGGAGATTATGCTGCCTAGGTAGTTCATCCAAGGTTGCTTCTGTTGCAGTTAGCAGAGTTAGGGATCACTGTGTGTATGTTGCCTTGCTATGCTTATCTTGGCCAAGCCACCTGGCAACCTACTAAAGATGGGCCACCAGGTAGTACCTTTCAAAATCAGAGGCTGCTAGGCTACCCTCAGAAAGTGGTGGCACCAGTTTCCCAAAGCAACAATTTTGCTCCACACCTATTCCAATCACATTGGGTTCCTAAATTAAACTCCAAGAGACAAATAGACTACTGAAAGATTGGCAAAGTAGTAAAAGAGGCACTGTAGCATTATAACAATGGTAAAGCTACAAACAAGGTACTGTACAAACCTGGCCCAATTACATGAACTTTGATGGCTTTGAACTCCAACTTTCACAGAATGACAAATCACTTGGATTCACCTGGACACCAACTTCTCCCTCAATGAACACATTGACAAATAACACAAATAAGGCCCTGTCTCAGTTCTCTTTTCTAAAGAAAGTCATGCCATTACTTCCAGAAAGCGACTTCAGAACTGCTGATCAAGCCTTTCTAGTCTCACATCTGGATCATGGAAATGCCCTACTCTATAGCCTCCTGGACTTCACATTGGCAACACAGAGCCTGAAGAAATATGATCATATCACCCCCATTGTTATGAAAATCCATTGGCTCTCCTTGCCAGCCCGCACCAGCTTCAAAACCAGCTGCACTATTCACAAAATCATGACAACCAGCACCCTCACTTATTTTGCAGACATGCTCACCATATCTAATGGTTCTCAGCACAGCTGCAGTCAGGAGACTATCAGACTGTAGACTAAGAAGTGTAAAAAAGAAAACAACAAGGCAACAAGCTGTTTCTGTCTATGCACCCAGGATCTGGAACAACATTGCTGTATCCATCAAGACCGCCTCAACGCTGTTTCAATTTAGAAAAGGGTTGAAGATTCACCTCTTTCAGATTCAGATCTTCCGCCTGCTCTGGCTCTGTGGATGTGCGGGGTTTTGGCCAGTGCGAGGTTGGAAGATCGGAGGTTTCTTTTGGGTACGTGGAAGTTGATTCTGTCGTTGAGGTATTTGGGTCCGTTGTTGTGTAGGCATTTGTAGGCATGAGTGAGGATTTTGAAAGTGACTCTTTTCTCCACGGGGAGCCAGTGGAGACTTCGTAGGTGTTGCCTGATATGTTCGTGTCGGGGGATACCGAGGACGAGTCTGGCAGCGGTGTTCTGCATTGTCTGGAGTTTCCGGTGGGGGGACTTGTTGATGCCAGCGTAGAGTGCGTTTCCATAGTCGAGTCTGCTGGTGATGAGTGCGTGGGTGACTGTCTTCCTTGACTCAGGGGGGCTCCACTTGAAGGTCTTGCGGAGGATGCAGAAGGTGTTGAAGCAGCTGGAGGTGACCGCGTTGACCTGTCGGTTCATGGTGAGTGATGAGTCGAGTATGATGCTGAGGTTCTTGGCGTGTTCTGAGGGGTAGGTGGGCTTATGAGGGCGGTCGGCCAGCAGGTGCTGTCCCATGCAGAAGGGGTGGTACAGAGGATGAGGACTTCTGTCTTCTCAGCATTGAGCTTCAGGCAGCTGTTGGTCATCCAGACTGTGACATCTTGCATTCCTTTCTGGAAGTTGAGTTTGGCAGTGGTGGGGTCTTTGGTGAGGGAGAGGATGAGGTGGGTGTAATCGGCGTAGGATATGATGTTGAGGTCGTGTTGTCAGACGATGGCTGCGAGGGGGGCCATGTAGATGTTGAAGAGGGTGGGGCTCAGGGATGAACCCTGTGGGACTCTGCAGGTGATTTTCATGGGGTCGGAGAGGAAGGGTGGGAGTCTGAGCCTGTGGCTTCTTCCGGTGTGGAATGATTGGATCCAGTCCAGGGCTGTTCCTTGAATGCCTGCGTTGTGTAGTCTGGCAACTAGTGTGAAGTGGGAGACGGTATTGAAGGCCGCTGATAGGTCGAGTAGGATGAGGGCTGCAGAGTGTCCTTGGTCCAGGAGGGTGGGGATGCTGTCTGTGGCAGCGAGTAGGAACGTCTCTGTGCTGTGGTTGCTTGGGAAACTGGATTGGGACGGGTCGAGGATGGCATTCTCTTCAATGAATCGTGTCAGTTTCCTGTTGACTGTTTTCTCTGCAACTTTGGCTGCGAAGGGGAGGAACGAGATGGGCCGATATTTCTTGAGATCGGTGGGGTCAGCTGCGGGCTTCTTGAGTAGGAGTCTGACTTCTGCGCGCTTCCAGTCGTCTGGGAAGGTGCCTGTTTTGAAGGTGGTGTTGATAGTGCGTTGTAGTTCGGGTGTGATGACGGCCGCGGCTATGTGGTAGATGTGAGGGGGCAGGGGTTGGTGTGGGCCCCCGAGTGGATGCTTTTCATTGTCAAGGCGGTGTCTTTGCCCATGACCGGTGTCCAGTTGGAGATGGTGGGCTGGCTGCTGTTTCTGGGGGGCGGGGGCCGTCTGTGGCGCCTGGTGGATGGTCGATGAAGTTGTCGTAGAGGTTTTTGATCTTGAGGTGTAAATAGGTTCCAAGCTTGTCGCAGAGGTCTTGGGATGGCGTGATGTCTGTGGCTTCACTGTGTGGGTTGGTGAATTCTTGAATGACACTGAAAAGCTCCTTGGAGTTGGTGGAGTTGCCCAGGATTTTGTTGTGGATGAAGTTCCTCTTGGTGGCTCTGATCTGGTTGTGGTAGTCCTTCATTCATGGCATCCTTGTATGTAGTGTGGTTTTCGGTTGTCTTGGTGTTTCTCCAGTTCTTCTCCAGGCATCTGCAGGTGCATCTGGCTTCTTGGAGAGTGGTGGTGAACCAGGCAGCTTTCCTGGGGCTCTGTCTGTCAGGGTTGCGTAGCGGGGCAAGCTCGTCTGCGCAGTTGGAGATCCAGGTGTGGAGTTCTCTGGCTGCGTCGTTTGCGTCGGGTGCCCAGGTGTGGTTGTCTCGGGTGAGGGTGGAGTTAAGTTGCTCGTCGGTAACTCCAGTTCCTTCGCGGGGGGCGTGGGGCTGGTTTGGGTGCCTTGGGTTTGTTGATGGCGAAGTGTACGCATTGGTGGTCGGTCCATGGCGGCTGCATTGTGTGGCTGAATTGGCCGCTGTTTCCTGCCACGAAGATGGGGTTGAGGGTGTGTCTTGCTCTGTGGGTCGGTGTAATGACGAGTTGTTTAAGTCCAATGCTGGCAAGGTTGTCATGAAGGATAGTGGAGTTTGGGTCCCTGGGGTTGTCGAGGTGGAAGTTCAGGTCTTCAATGAGTATGTAGTTTGTTGAGGCGATGGCGTGGGGTGCAATGAAGTCGGTGATGGTGGAGGCGAAGGGTGTTCAGGGGCTGAATGGATTCTTTAATCATTGTCTCTTCCCACCTTCCCATTGGCCTTAGGACAATACAAAGGTGTGAACACGTGTGTAATGGATAAGTCTTTGAGGAAGTTCCTCATTTCCTCTGAAACAAACTGAACCCCATTGTCTGTGATCAAAGTGGCTGGAATACCTTCCCTGGAAAACACCTTTGTCAAGAAGTTTGTGAGGGTTTTGGTCGTGACCATGTTAACAAACTTTGAGGTATCCAGTGGGAATAGTAATCCATGAGAACTAATACGTATTTATCCTGTGTGCCTAGTCCTACGATGGGTCCTGCAATATCCAAACCCAACTTATTCCACGGGACAGTGGGTACATCAACCGGAATAAGAGGAGTCCTTCTTTTCCTTTTGGTTTTATCACTTAAACTGCAGGCATGGCAATCTTTGACTTTTTCCTCCAGTAAGTGATCCATGTAGGTTAACCAATAATCTGCTCTTAGCTTGGTTTGGTGAGATTCCTCCCCAAATGTACCTAATGGGCTAAATTAATAAGTTGTTCTCTTAACCCAATAGGTGGTACAATCTTTCCTGATTTTAAGATTGTGTTCCCTGCTAGGGATAATTCTTCTCTTACATTCCAAAAAGGTTGTAACTCTTCAGATAATTCTTTACACCTGGAGGGCCATCCCCCCACAATAGACTCTCTAACAGCTTTAAGAGTAAAGTCTCTATCCATTTGTGCTTCCCACTCAGGTTTTATAATAGCTGGAACAGTAACTTCCATTATTGTACCTTCATTTTCTCTGGACTCTTCTAATCTTTCCACTGGGGACCTCGACTGGAAATCTGCTGCACAATTTTTGATCCCTGGAACATATGCAACTTTGTAATTGAAACCCTGGAGTACCAACACCCACTTAGCTATACGGGGAGTGTTTTTTCAGTTTTTGTCTTAGACAACAAGGGTATTAAAGGTTTGAGATATGACCTTAATTCAAATGGGAATCCCACAAATAAAATTTAAAATGATTGATGACCCGGTAGCATGCCAACGCCTCCTTCTCCACTGTTGAATAATTGAATTCAGACCCTACCAGGGTCCTGGAGGCCAATGCTACAATTTTCTCTTGATTCTCTACTCTCTGTGAAAGGCTAGGTCCTAAACCTCTATTACTTGCATCTGTTGTCAGTATGGCTTCTCTATCAACATGAAAGTTCCCTATATGAGGTGCATTTACAATAGCTTTCTTTATCTCATTAAATGTTGCATCATGCTCAACCTTCCACAAGAAAGATGTACCTTTTTTAAATAAGTCTCTAAGAGGTTGAACTAAAACTGGAAAATTACTTATGTATTTGGTCTTGTACTCTGCCAAACCTAAGTAAGATTTCATCTCTTCTTTAGAATTAGGAGTGGGAGCCTTGCGCACTGACTCTACCAGATCCATTTTAGGTTTCATACCCTCTTCTGATATTGTGTGCCCCAAGTAATATACTGATTCGACACCTAATTTGCATTTGCTTTCTATTGTGGTGAAACTTGCATTTTTTAGCTTGGACAAAACATCTCTCACTCTACAATTGTGTACGTCTTCACTAGGACCATAAATTAAAATATCATCTTGAAAGCACATTGTCTTCTCACAGTCTTTTAGTATGTGTTGCATGATCCTCGGAAAGGCTGCAGCAGTCGAAGCTAACCCAAAGGGCATTCTTAGGAACTTGAAATGACCAAAAAGGGGTGTGAAAGCTGTTAAGATTTGTGACACAAGATGGAGAATGACCTGGTAATAGGCCAAGGATAAGTCAAGTACACTAAAATAATTGGCACCTTGTATAGTGCTCAGCATTTCATGTATCCTTGGGAGAAGATGTCTATCCTCCAAAATATTTGCATTAAGATCCCTCAAATCCAAACAAAGCCGAATGTTCTTTCCACCATCTTTTGTTATGATAACAATGGGTGCCAACCATTCAAAGCTTTCTATTTCTTCTATGGCCTCTTGACTCATGAGTTTCTGCAGTTCTAGATTTAAAGGTTCCCTCATCAATAGTGAAATTGATCTGGTTTAGTGCACCACTGGAATGGCACCTTCCTTGAGTGTGATCTTGTGCATGTAATTATTTATTTTTCCTAGTTGGTTTGAAAATACTTCTGGGAATTCCCTACACAAATTGCTTCCCACTGTGGGTTGTTCCACAAGCAACACCTGATCAACGTTGTTGGGGTCTAAAGTAATCCCCAACTCTTTCTGGTGTTTCCAGCCCAGTAAATTTGACTCTCATGTATGCCTGTTCTTGAATGTTGTATGCCTGTTCTTGAATGTTATACGCATTCTTACCATTCCCTCCAGAGGAATAGGTTCCTTATTGTACCCCCCAGGTTGAATGTCAGGTACCTCCAATACGTATCCTTCCTTTGAAAAATTCTCCTCAAATGTTTTCTTATCAAGCAAGGTGCATGGTGAACATGAATCAGCATAAACCTGTACAGACACTCCATCAAGCCAAACATCACATGTTGGGTATTGTACTTTCTCGTCACCCACTTCTGGTTCTACTTGAAAATATATCCTTTTATTTCCTCACTTTACCCTCAGCATCAAAAACAATACGCATTTTGTCACCTTGAACTCTGCAAACCTTGGCAAAGTGGCACCATTTGTTAAATTTTCTGCACATTACACCCCATGCTGGACATTTAAAACTGTTGGCCAAATGGTTCTGATTACAACATCTGTAACAACGTACATTGTCATGTTTAGTTTTATGTATCTCCTTAATCTTCACATTGATTTTACACACAAATTCTTCCTCAGCAAGTACTTTCACTTCCTCTCTCTCTCTTTATGAGTTACACTCATTTTATCTACTTAATAGATAAGCATGTGTTCTATGCCTTTCGCTATAATAATCGCTTCAGAAAGATCTGGGTTGCGGGTTAATAGTTCCTCTTGCATCTTCTGGTCATTTATACATCTGACTAACTGATCCCTTATTAAAGAATCTGTCAGCGCCCCTCAATTGCAAGTTGCAGACATACCTCTTAAAACTGCTACATCGGTGGACACTCTTTCCTCCTTTCTTTAAACCCTCTTAAAAAATGTGTGATGTTCTAGTACTACGTTAATCTTTTCTTTAAAGTGTGCTTCTAATCTCCTCAAGGTATATTCATATACATCTTCCCTAGTAACCTCTTCTTCGTTGTCTTCATTAGGTTCCCTTTCAGTAATGTCTTCATATACTTTCCTCCCTTGAAGCTCTAAATTATGTAAAATAATGTGTTGTCACCTTACCGAAGAGAAATCGCCCCCTCCTAGTGCTATTAGATCTGATTCAAATATTCCAAGCCATCTCTGTCAGGGTATGTCTGGTTCTCCTAACTCATTCAAGAATGGTGGAGGCTGATTCATACTGGATGCAGCCATTTTGAAATTACCCTCAGCCTGCTTCCTGAATAACTCCAATACTTAAAAACTTAAATGTACCAATATACAACTGTTACAACAAATAAGTATAAGAGATAACTTAGATGAAAATGGACTAAGGTTTGTACCTAGAAAAACAAAACAAAAAAACCCTGTAATTTCTTCACAAATACGCTAAAGTCCCAACATTTCCCTTAATATGCCAAATAACAGTCCTCTTTTGACCTCTATGCACTTTCTTGCTGTCTCTCACAAAGAAGTCACTGGAGACACCTCCTCAACACATCAACGAATGAACTGGTGGGCGAAGATACTTCCTCTTCAGCGTTACTCATCCACATCGACAAAAAAACAGGTGGGCAGAGATTCTTCATTTTCTGCGTAGCTCGGCGCACCCTGCCTCCGGATGACGGTAAGAGCAAACGAGTAGATCGAGGATACAATCTCCTGAAAATGGTATAAAAATCCAGACGCTGACTAGTGTATAACAGGCTGTTAAAGCTTCTTGTTGTAAGTACAGGCGCAATGTTTAATTAAGGTCCAAAACTACACGGTCTCTCAGAGCGAGGCTGCGACAAACTGCTACATGCGCAGGACACCTTTCTGAGGGAAGTACTTCCAGTATATCAGACTTTTTCCTGAAAATAGATTTAATACAGCTACAGTTTCTGTGGAACAGGATCCTGTGAGGTTACACAGGCGCAAGTAGATTGGTTAGCGACCATTAACCTTCCTGCTGCTTGACTCAATCTGTGATTGCCCCTTAATTCACGCTCGCTCCAGGGTGTGCTGGAATTTATGTAAAAATTCCTCGTATACACACCATTTAAGGATGGTGAGAAATCCGCATATGTGTCCAAGGAAAACGGACTCCAACATACGCTCTGCGTTAATCGTACACTTCTGGCAAGAAGGATTTCAACAGGGTGAAAATGTTGCGATGTCCCATACACAGCATCCCACGATCATCGCCAAATTAAGTAATGAGGACGCAAGAAGAAAGTCCAAAAGCTTTATTCAGTAGTAAGCAAAGAACATCTTCAGCTTGGCAGAGCAGCTCGGTGCCAAACACCTCAGACACAACATTCTAAGTTGCCTCTCTCTCAAGGTTCCATGGGAGAGACCACTGCAGATTTGGTCCATTGGATGTTTCCTCAGTGAATTGGAGAATTGGACAGCTGCGTCCTCCTGAGGCTTGAGCCGGGAGAGTCTTAGAATTGCGCCTTGGCACATACACTTTCACTAATACTTCATTCTGCTTTCACTATTGGGGTTTCTACAGCGGGCCACCATTTTGTGAAGTGCGATTAGCGGACTAGTTCTTCAGCCGCTAATCCTATAAGTGGGGAAGCTGGCGCGAGCTCGCACAGCTGCGTCCTCCTGAGACTTGAACCGGGAGAGACTCGATTTCATATTTGTTGATTTGCACACTGAACTGATACTTGTTTTAAGGGGCTAACTTTTAACTCGTTTTTATCCACTTTGGAGTGTTGTTTTAAAAAAAGGCTGTTGTTAACATGTATGCTGCTTAGAATTGCGCCTTTGCACATGCGCTTTCACTAATACTTCATTCTGCTTTCACTACTGGGGTTTCTACAGCAGGCTGCCATTTTGAGAAGTGCGGTTAGCGGACTAATTGTTCAGCTGCTAATCCTATAAGTGGGGAGGCTGGCGCGAGCGTGCAGCGGATGCGCACAGCGCGCGCGCCGCTGGCACGCCGCAGGCAAGCCGGTCTGCACCCGTCCGCGTCCAGATTGCGGCCGGCGCTAGCCATGCTGCCCGTGGCTTTTCTCCAGCCAGAACTGTTTGGTCCAGGGAACAGCCACTTGCTATTTCCCCATTAGGCTGTACTAGGCCTACATGTTTGGCTCTCGGTCTGGTGGGGGATAAGGGGCTTGGCCATCACGAGCTACACTGTAAAACTTGTACATTCAAATTGGATATGACACATCTGCAATGAAGTAGGCATATCGATAATCCCGCGGTGGTGTCGACCACAGTACCCAAATCTAATTCCAGTCTAACTATCAGGGCATGTCATATCAACTGCAGATCACGCCCTAAACATGCAAATTATATTTGGCTCACTCTTAAGACTAATGCCTGAGATGTCATGTTTCTCACTGAAACATGGCTGAGAGAGAGCTTGAACCCTGATATATCACTGGCCATTCCTGCGGGCTACAAAATAACCAAGGCTGGCAGGGTGGGTAATACATTAGGCGGCGGCCTTGCCGTGATTATGAGAGAAGGCTGGGAGATCTCGCACAAGAGACTTAAAAATACGGGGCTGATTGAGGCCATGTCCTTCTGTATTAAATTCTCTATGATCTCCTCTATGGCCAGACTTCTGGTCTATAGACCCCCGAATGCGCTGACTGCCCACTGGCAGAAGCTGTATGACACTTTTGCTGACCTCTCACTGAGACATACTAACTTCACAGTCCTCGGTGATTTTAACGTCCATATGGACGACGAGAACTGCCCCTTAGCAGTTCAACTGGCTGACACCCTTAAAGGGTTAAACCTGTTTCAAAAGGTATTACAACCCACTCATGTGGCTGGCCACACGCTTGATCTACTATTCACTAATGATCACACACTACAGGTAGAGGATCCCTCACCTGTGACTTGGTCGGATCACTGGCTGGTCCCTTTTAAACTAACCTGGGCTGCCGGTAATAACCAGGTCAGATCAACATTTGAGGACAGGGGAAATTGGAGGAAGATTTCACCTGAATCTATGAGTTGCGAGTTACAAAATACTCCCCCTAAGCTTACAGGTGACTCGAGCCATGACGCTTCATTCTTCAATGGTTGGGTCGATTCAGCCCTTGACAAAATAGCCCCAATCAAGACCATGAAATTGGCCAGGAGTAAACCTTCGACCCCTTGGTTTTTACTAAGCTCCGCACGGAGAATAGCCTATATAAAAGACTGGAGCGTGCCTGGCGAATAAACTATAAGCCAATGGCCAAGTGCGTATACAAAGCAGCACAGAGAAAATTTCACAGCCTAAAACGTAAGCTCATCTGGGACTACATCGCAAAGCAGATTAAGTCCTCTGATAACTCCGTAAAATAAGTTTTTAAGATAGTCCAGGGTTTTATTAAACCACAAGCCCTGAAGAGTACTATCCCCCCCTCAATGGCTCTCTGTGAAGATTTGACCATTTGTTTCCAGAACAAAATGTTAGCTATCTATTCCTCCTTTCCATCTTTGGGACTATCTGATTTGTCAACACATACCCCACATCACCTGGGCATGTGGTCTGTTTTCCGCCCTTTCTGCCCGGAAGCGTCCCTGGTGGAATTGAATAAATCAAAATCAGGCTCTCCGCTGGACCTCTGCCCAGCCAGATTTTTTAAGTTATTAGCTCCCTGGTTCAACCCTATATTGAACTCTATCTGGAATTCCTCGTTAGAGACGGGGTCTACCCAACCAGCTGGAAAAAAGCATATGTCCAGATGGATAGATGGAAGCGACAGAAAGAGAGAGAAAGGGAGAAAAAGATAGACCAGAGACAGAGAGCTGGGAGAGAGGAGCGAGCCAGAGAATGGATGAACAGAAGAGTGAGAGATAGAACGGGAGGGGAACAAAGCTGCAGTGAGCCACCTGGGCCCTTCTGCGGTAGCTCACCTACCCTGGATAAGCACCTTGTACATCTTTTGGCCAGAAGCTATATAATAAAGGGGTCATAGACCACACATGGTCTTCCAACCTTACTGTTACTGAGTGGGTGTAGGTTTAAGATGTGTCAGCAGGTCCGCCGTATTTGACTGGGTGTCCGCACTACACAAAGTCACCCTGCTACACTGGCGATGAGGGACTCACCATGTGTGCCCCTGCCACTCCAAGTGAAATCCTTTTGACTGCATCTAGCAGGACTGAGCTGCACCCGAGTGCTGTTGCCTTTGAGGCCAGACCCCACTTACACACAGCCATAACACTGCGCGGTTAGCGCTGGGCCCCAACACTTCTGCAGAGGCCACAGCCCATTGGCACAAAGGAGGCTGTATGCCTTGTGCTGCGGTACCACCCACCCTCGGTGATATCACCACTGTTGCCGGCACCACTCTCCAGTCGTGCCCGGCAAATCTTCCTGCCCACTGCAGCACGCTGCACTCCATCTGCTGCGTGTCTCTCTGCCTCACCACGCTAGCCAGAGACTGTGCGCGCAACGCTCCTATGGCCTTCTCCCCAACCTGCTACTGTTTGACAGTGATTTGTGCAACCTGCCCCAACTCTGTCAGACCGATGTTCATGGTGCACGACTGGTACAATTGTGTCGGATCAATGCCGAGCTGCCCACGAACCTGGAAAAGATATTGAGGCTCGACAAAGGAAAGTGAAAACTAGGTGCAGAAAGGAAAAAAAGAATATCAATAAACGAGGCAAACAGTGTGAAAATAAGTGTCGCAAATGCAGGCAGCTGCACACAACCAACGACAACACAAGAGCTGCAGGACAGGAAAGGGGAGACGCACTCCACAGTGTGGTGTGCCATCGAAATTGAGCCCAGCAGTATTCCACATCCAAGAAAGCAAGTGAGTACCTCACTCTCCTCCCAGCCATGGCTGATTAGGTAAATACAGCACCACCGCAAGGGCAACCACAGAGACAGCTTTGCCTGCAACACGCGCTAGTGGGGGTACTACAACTATTCTGTGGGCTAGTTTCCCCAGCGACAGCCTCACCCCGCTGAAAAACAAGGGTATGAAGGCTGGACAACTACCTCATAGCTACCCAAGAAGACCACTGGGCTATATCTTCTACTCCATTACGCAGGAGAAGAAATCTATGCGTTTTTTGAACCCTCCCTGGCATCGGCATGGCAAATGACTATGATTTCAGCAGTGAGAGCCCTCAACACGCTTTTCAGTCCACAATTAAATCCGTACTTCGAGTGCTTCAAACTTCACTAAGCCCGCCAGCGAGAAGGGGAGTGACTAGATTCCTTTTATACACAAATCATCCGAGGGTGCAGAAACAAGACACTCAGAGGCCTCATCCTGAGGCAACCAAAAATCAGCCTTGATGAACATTGCCATTACCCAGAAACCAGAGAACGCTCTGACCATGAAGGTAGAGTCGACTGATGCGGTGCACACAAGAGGGAAGACAAACAAGCACAGGACGCCTGCTCCCCACTGACAGGGCCTCACTGCAAATATTGTGATTGCGACAAACTTCCCCTAGATGACTGCCTTGCGCGAGGTTGCACTTGCTCGAACTGTGGCAAAATCAATCACTTTGCAATAGTGTCCCGAGGAGGACAGAGAGGGAGAGGCACCAGAGGGAGGCAGACCCCGACCAAAGCAGTATGACAGCTGTCCCTGGATGAACTAGAACCCCAGAGGGCCCTCAAGTATCCGCAACGACACAGACACTGGCTTGAAGACTCATCATCGGAAGACAAACAGGATGTCTTCCTCATCTTGTTCACAAATAGCCTGAAATGACACAGAAGGTCACAACCCACATGCATAGTGGATATTGCCGGATCAGAAGTCAAAGCCCTCATCGATACTGGTACATTGGTGAACGTGATAGGTATTCAGCAATACCGATGCCTCCGGCCTAACCCGACACTATATCCATCAAACACCAAAATATTCACATTCAAGAGCCAGTCCCCGTTACCCCTACAAGGGCGCATGATCGTGAGCATGTGATCAAACGACCAAGAAATCCTGATAACGTTCCACGTAGTCAACAAAGAAGCAGAGACCCTGCTAGGAAGCCATAATGCATAACTAGGGTTCATATCATTTGACCAGAACGCAAAAGCCTATGAAGCTGATGAACAGCTAAACCAATGTCCCGAACTGTTCAGCAGCCTAGGGTGTCTGAAGGTCCCGCCAGTCAAGGTGCACATTGACAAATTAGTCCAACCAGTAGCCCTTCGCCATCGTAGTGTGCCATTCCACATGAGGCTACTAGCTGAACAAGAGCAGATAAGCTTGAAAGCCAAGGTGTGATCAAGAAGGTATCAAGGCCAAAGCCCTGGGCATCCCACATGGTTATAGCAGAAAAACCAAAGCAACCTGGAAAAGTGTCCCTATACATTGACACGCGCCTCCCAAATCAAAACTAGATCTGAATGCCAGATACCACCAGCTGCTCCTCTCAGAGGAAAGCAGGTGCAAAACAACATTTTCCTCGCATCTTGGCTATGCCGCTACAAAAGGTTGAATTTTGTCATCTCCTCTGTGGCGGCGGTATACCAGGATGCCATACTGGAGATACTGTCAGGGCTACAAGGAGTCATGAACGTAAGCACCATTTTCTGATCTATTCTGCAACCTCTGAGGACCACCACAGACACCTGGGAGCCACACAGAAACGCCTATCGGAGCATGGCGTAACTCTGCACAGAGAAAAGTGCTCATCCTCCCAAATGTCTACAGACTTTTTCGGGTAAGTCTTCAAACAGGAAGGGGTGCAGGTTGAGCCCCGAAAAATGCCAAACAATCAAACAGGCCCTGACATCCACCACAGCATCTAAGGTATGCAGTTTGCTAGGTATGGTCACATATTGTGGCAGGTTTATTCCCAACCTAACGACGATCACTGAGCCTTTAAGAGCCCTGACCAAGGTCGAGGCTTCCTGTACATGGGGCCAAGGTGAAGGAGAGGCGTTTCAGAAGATAAAGGCAGTGCTTCTGAGCAAGACGACAATGGCCTAAAATGATCCAAAGAAGAGGACTGAGCTACTCGTTGATGCGAGTCCTGTAGGCCTAGAAGTTGGGCTCACAGAAGACATGGAACCACGGAGATGGGCTCCGTTGGTGTTCGCCAACAAAGCGCTTACCCAGAATGAAGCATGGTACGCCTAAATTGAAAAGGAAGCCCTAGCCATCAAATGGGTATGCAGCCACTTTTACTTGTACCACTGCGGGAGACCCTTCAGAGTGGTTACTGATCATCATCCATTCGTCCCATTGTTCCGAGGTAAGGCACCACACCCACCACCGCAAATCAAATGCTGGGCCATTCAGCTACAATATTACCACATGGAGGTGGTTTATCAGCAGGGTTCCAAAAACCCAGCGGACTTCCTCTCATGCCATCCACCCCAGGTCACAGAAGGAAGTGATCATAGCACTGGTGCGACTGAAGAAAACATCAGCATGGTGTCCCAATGAGCCTGCATGAAGGCACTCAGCCAGAGCAAAATCGAGGAAGCCACGAGCAATGATAAAGTGCTGATGAACGTGAAAGATGCTTTACAAAGGGGCTTGTGGCAGGACGTCCTGCGTGAGGTCAACAGCTGGCATGGCCAAGATACAGAGAGACTTACCAAAATGTGGAGGGTGTGCAATGAACTCAGTGCCAGTCAGGATTGCCTCATACAGCAAGGTCACTGGCTGGTGATCCCTGAATGTCTGCAACACCTTGTGACAACACTGGCACATGGGGGCATCAAGGAACATTACAAATTAAGTCACGCATGTGGGAGAAAGTGTGGCTCCCAAACCTTGAAGCCACAATAGACAACTTGGTCATACGATGTCCAGGTGCCAACTCACCAGCTCCCAGAAAGTACTGGAACCCATCATTACGGAAGAACCCTGTTTGGATTTTGGGAGTTTCTCGTACGGGTGAGTCACTATGGTTCTGGTGGACAATTAATAGAATTACCCAGCTGCCGACGTGGTTGACTCAATGACTTTTACTAATGTCACACAGGTGCTAGAGAAGGTCTTCACACTGTTTGGCCTGCCAAAGGAGATCAAAACAGACAACGGACCACCCTCACAACGGTAAGAGTTCAAAGAACTGCTTGAACACCTACGGATATGACATTGCCACATCATGCCAATGAGGCCGCAGGCAAACAGACAGGCTGAGCATTTTATACACACTCTGAACAAAGCCCTCATAATTGCCACAGTTGAAGTGGTCAACCCCGAACTTAACCTCCAGACATTCTTACGAGAATACTGACAGACACCACATTGCACTACACAGTGCCCTCCTTGGTCTTTCATGCTCAACGGGTCCAGGAGGGATATCATTCCAGTTCACCCGGAGTGGACTCCACCACCTTATGATCCTGCAAATTCCTAAGCCCACCTCATGCAGAATGGCCTGAAATGGTGGGCAACGACACAGCAGATCATGTCAAGTGACAAAGTGATCACCAAGGACAGAAAACGTGGGTGGAAGTTCAGAACACCTTTTGAACCAGGAGTGTGGACAGTGCTCAGTGTAGAGGATACCATGGTCACATCCAGCAAAGGTAGTGAAACAGTCACCATAAGCATTTAATTGTTTCACAAGGTAGACTTCCCAGGCCGACAGAAGCATGAACAGGGAGAGGAAGATGCTACAATCGACGACCGACCCAGGGAGGAGAGACCTAGCAATGCCACCCTAGACAACAAAGCTTCAGAGCAAACCAGTGTGAGAGAGAAAAGTGGCATGGACACTCGCAGTGGCCTGAGCACAGAAGAGACATTAGATCACTCAAGTCATCAGAGGTATAACCTCAGACCAGATCCACAGCAGAGCCAGCAGCTCAAAGACTTTGTGTGCCAAGTTCAATTATAAAGTTCAATGCCAAGTTGCAAAGGGATGTAGTGAGCCACCTTGGCCCTCCTGTGGTAGCTCACTGCCCTGATATGCACCTTGTACTTCCTCTGGCCAGGCGTGGCCAGAGGCTACATAATAAA
The DNA here is from genome assembly GCF_964204655.1 of Triturus cristatus. NCBI lineage: Eukaryota > Metazoa > Chordata > Amphibia > Caudata > Salamandridae > Triturus > Triturus cristatus. Next base: position 617,443,053 of record NC_140588.1, on the reverse strand, counting down.
GGGGTCGTAGACTGCATATGGTCCTCCACCCGTACGGTTACTGACTGTGTGTGTTTCATTGCTGTCAGCAGGCACGCCGCATTTGACAGGTTGTCCGCAGTACCCTGCTACAGAAGTGAGGTTGGTTTGCACATTTTTGCCAGGGCTTCTTTTGGTTCCCCATTCAGGACTGTTGGTTCCCTGTTCTGGCCCGTTTCACACGGGCAGGCAAAGCGGAAAAGAAAAAGATGCAAACTGAAGGGAGTGAGTGATAGGCTGAGTAATTTCTTGGTGAAGGTGTGAATCTGTATTTCTCCTGAAACCACGCTGAGTACGGTGACGGGTGTGATTAGATTAGGCTACAATTAACTAAGGGCTAGGTGGAGCTCTCTCTTGTAACAGCCCGGAGAATAGCCTGTTAAACTGTAGCAGGGGCTGCTTACACCATGCATGACCGGTCTTTCTATTTGTGGAACTCACAGCTCTCTGACATTCCAATGTAATTAAAAAAACACATTTTCTCCACAGACCATGTAAAATGCACAGTAGGCCACATTGTGGTCGATGCCTCATATGCTGGACAACTGCCTACCTAAAACTTCCCAGTTCATAGACAGCACATGTACACCTTGTACGACACACAATGTTAAGGCCACAGACAGCAGAGTTATCACACACAATAACAATATGGGGCCTTAGACAGCTGAGCTAGCCTTTAGTTAATCCTGCTCATGTTGTATGCATTGCTAACTACAGAAAGTTGGTTGCTTAAAATACGGTGAGTGTCAGCAAGATTCTGAGGCTTGTTCTCCTGAAGCCCAGCACCTTTGTTGCCTTTCCACTCTCCAGCTGACCATGCCTGTACACTGATGGATGCTATATCAAGAAATTTCACTATCTAGTTTGTATATTTCACTGCTTTGGTACTCCCCTTATTTTCAAACATGCAACATACATGACTCTGCTCGTGCATTGAGCATGAACATTTACACGCAATCTGAGTCACCCTGTAATTTCTTTTTATATCTCTAAATCCGCCCTCTCTTCTTCCTCTTTCTCCTATTGTCTGTCTTACTAATTCTCCCCATTACAGCTTTGCCAGAAACCTTGCAATGAGCCAAATAATCACCCCTTGCATGTTTCTGGTGGTGCTGACACAGTATCTTTAGGGCCTAATTGGCCTAGTTGGAGAGTGCAATATTTTTAGTGAGAGGATGCAGCCATCTGTCCAAGGTTCTCCCTATTATCTCAACCATTCAGTGTGAATACCACCAAATTCAATCAAAATTTCTCTTTGAGGTTATCCCCCCAAGCAAATTATGAGTTTCCTCTACTGCCACCACTTTCAGGGCGGTGGCCGTGGCAGGCATGAAACAAAGGGGGGCCTACAAGGCCCCCTGGTGCCTCATCTCATGTGGATGCACAAAGGGGACACAACATGTGCCCCCCTGTGTGCATGCACACAAGTCCCTGCATAGCATGACCATTCCAGTCCATGCCATGCAGGAACCTTGTGTAGCGTTCCCATGGCGGTGCCTTTTTCAAAGGCACCGCCACCATTGAAAGAGGCACCGCTGCGGAAGCTGCCTGCCAGGCCACTTTTAAGTTGTAATCTGGCGGGCGGGCGGGCAACAGGCCACCCATCTTGGGTTATCACTTTGTCTTGAGGACATAGCACTTAAATAAAAAAACCTTGCTAAATGCATCTTACGGTGCTTTATTCAAAATATCTAATAATTTCCCAATACACTGCTTAAGACCACCTCGGACATGATGCCATAGATGGTATAAAAAATAACATCTTTAATTACATCACTGGTTACATAACTGTTGTCGTTCAAGGGCTCTGTCGGTCACAGTCTACTGGGCTAAATATTTGTTCATAATGGAAGGGCCTTTACGTCACTTTAAGAAGATGTTTTATGCTTTTCAATAGTCTACGTTGGCCTCTGCAAAGTAAGATAGTAAGAGTATGGCCTTCAACAAGGCTGTGCACCCAGCCCACGTTCCTTCGGATGTGCATGGCCTTAGATCAAACACAGCTGGCTCTGTGCTCATGAATCAAATCCTGGTGTGTACAGCTTTCAGACACACACATGCCAGGCTGCATGACTCAATATTGTGGAAAACAATGTTGATTCTCCAAATTATCTTCAGAATAATATTGAATACAAAACTAGCCCCATCCTATTCTTAACAAAAAAAAATACAAATATCAATGACAAAAATATCAAAAATATTAAAATTTAACAATATGGAACTCACAAATAATGAAAAAAAAATCATCTACTATTTAAATATATACAAAAAATCAAAAATATTGAAATACACATCAACAACAAAAATATTGGTAAAATAAGGAAAGAATAATATTTCAAATTATAAACTCCTTTTCTAAATTATATAAATATCAAAATATCCAAAAACATGTTAGATAAAAAATATACATTAAAAGAACAAAAATTATTCGTATATTAAACATATCTATTTGCAATAATGTACCATTGAAAATAAACATGTTTTAAAAAAACTAATATTAGTACAAGAAAATTAGTATTACAACACATCAAAATAAATATAAAATTTTGAAAATATTGACTATACACCAAACCTAAAATAAACATATTTACAAATAAAACAGAAACGCTATCTACTGTCCACTAAATAATAAAATAACAGAAAAAATTCAAACTACACACAAAGTAGTCAATACAATTTACAGTAATACAAACTAACCAGTAAAATATAAAAGGAATTCAGTGAACACTATAAAAAGAGCACAACACCGCACTAATTTTCATAGGATAAAGGTAACTGCAAGAAAAGGACACTGTGCCAGACTGCATGAAGAAAAGCCTGATGGAAGACTTCATTAAAATAACAAGCCACCTTCACAAGTAAGATTTAAAAATTACCTTAACTGCCATGTAACCTAACATAATTCTAAAACACAAATGTATAAATAAATTACTAAACTCTTTCTTTTAGAATCTATATTCATCCTTAGATACTAAAGAAACACTTCAGCAAAAACCAGGTCCTGCATACCAAAACCTTTAACTCGACACTCATAAACCACACCCAAACGTGACATAGATAGAAGTGAGACATGCACTTCAAGATTTAAAAGAAAAAAAGCACTGCTCCAAAGGACCCACTAATACATCTTAAAAGACATACTTCATAAACTCCCTGACCACATTACAAGTCAGCTACCAGCAATTCCTACTTTAAACCAACTAATATCACATACTAAAAAAAGCCACAAGTCAAACCCCACACAAGACACACAGATTCCTGGACACCTAACTACTACACATAACGATGAACCCTTCCTCTACATGAAAATCAGAATGACCACTTGAAAATAATTATATTTGCAATTGAAAATAACCTCCTAAGATTAAGCCAATCTGAAACGTGATGATGGATGAAACGTTTGAAATGTGCCCTCCACCATTCACACATAAATACATTATACATGTTGAATATCATAAAACGCATATACCCATAATTTATTCAGCTCTGCTTAACAAACAAAACGCAGCTTACTATGAACATTTAAATCTCATCAAACTAAAAACTAACAACTACGGTCCACACAAAACTATAATAGACTTTGAACATGCAATTATACCAACAATACAGAAACTATACCTACACACAGCCATTAAAGGCTGCTATTGCCACTTCAACCAAATAATTTGGAAACAGCTGCAAACATCTGCACTAAATGTAGAATCTGCAACAGTCAGTTTCCTTTTGAATTAAAAAAGTTAATAGCTCTAGCATATGTACCTGTCACCGATGTGGCTAGCCACTACAACATTCTAATAGAATCCCCAATTTACCAAAGATATTAACAAAAACGAAGTCACCTAATAGACTTCAAAGACACTCAGGTTGACAGACCACACCGTTCTGGACACAGGTGCCAATTCAAAGCCCAAATACGATGGTTGAATTTCTATGACAGCACAAGCCAAAACCAACAACACAGTGGAAGGTTTGCACAATGCATTACAAGCCACACAAGGAAGACCATCCAAACTGTACACAAGTCCAAGAAAGATTAACAAAAACAATAAAGCTGCCAAAAACAGCCAAAACAAACCTAAAAAACAAACCAGGGATATATATGTACACAATAGTGCAATTGAAAGTGAGACTCTTTGTAAGTAACAAAGGATTAGGCTATTTAGAAATAATAGCTAAGTTGAATAACCCATAAAATAATTGTTTGTGAAAGAAATAGTTTTTACACCCGACAGAACCACTGTTTTTGTTTACATATCATTACGATGTTGGGCAGAGAGTCTCTGCCCGACACCGACTCGGATTCGGGACTACCGACTTGCGGTAGGTGGGTCTGACTGACCGATTATGATGCGACCGAACACTGTTCGGTCGGAGTCCCATTGTTCCCTATGGGATCTTGTCTTACAACCGAGAGCCGGCCGCAACACAGGCTCCTATGGGGAAACGGGGATTGTGCAGATAACCCTGCACCCTATTGCAGGCACCACAGTGCATAGTTTTACAGGGGGGGTCCCTCAGGTACTCCCTCGGCCAATAACCATAGGCTCTTGGGGCTAGGGGGCCCCGCCAGGGTCCCTCAAAGTCACTTTCTGACAGCCTTTCCATGTCAGACAGGCCGTCCCGGAAAGGCTGTTGGAAATCGACATCGTAATCCCGACGGCGGAAGCGCTGTCCATAGGGGTGTGTAATGCGGTTCCGACCGACAGGAATACTTCGCAAGTCGCTCGGAACTGAGTCAGATTGACTGGACCGTTTACATTCTGACTGCGAGCATCGTAATCAGACAGTCAGAATGCAATGCAACCGAGTCGGTCGGAAGGGCTCCGACACGGTCATGAAGATTCCAACTGTCGGGGGGAGGCTTTCCGCCCGACATCGTAATCGGCCCCTTAATGGGTGAGAATACTATTCCTAGTCCAACTAAAATCATTTTGGGGAAGGTGTTGGAAACTAAAAGTGTTAGATTTACTATTCCCACTTCAATATTATCCATTTTGGGGAAGGTGCTGGACTTTAACCCCTTCCCCACTCATGACGGAACCACTCCGTCATGAGCCACGGTCGCCGTGTGCTCATGACGGAGTGGTTCCGTCATGCTGCGGCCGTTTGCGGCCGTGCCGCGCACGCGGCGCTAATTCCCCGCCTGTGCGGGCGATTAGCGCAGTGGGTGGAGTCATGACGGAACCACTCCGTCATGAGCACAGCTCAACCGCGGCTCATGACGGAGTGGTTCCGTCATGAGCACCGCACCACCGCGCTGCCCCCAAACCCCCCCCAGCGCTGCGGCGGAATTCCCGCCGCAGCGAAAGGGTTAAAGGCATTAACCACCACAGGGGCAGCCCAAACCACCTGAACTAGGGGCATTCAATAATTATTCCAAACAAAAGGTTCAGAGTGTACAATTCAAAAACAAATATCCAAAAGCAATAAAACCATGAATTTATGTAAGCAAAACAGGAGAAAGAAAAAGAAAAAGAAGAAAAAAGAAAAAAGAAAGAGACCCTAATAGAAAAACATACAAAATGTATTCAATAAAACAGCTCAGTGTGTTAAGCTGGTACATATAACATAAGAACATATACATGACCAGACAAGTGGCAAACAAGGAGATGAGTACATAACAAGGGAGTTTACACAATTTTTCATAAAACTCCAGTAGACAAAGAAGTGTGTCCTCCAATAGTTGCAGCCACAATAGCGTCGACGGCGTTTCGACCTTTCGACCTTTGGTGTTAATCCATGGTCATCTTCAGGACAAAAAATATACTGAGCATCCTAAACGAGTAATCTAAAATTACAAAAATTGCATTACATCATAAACAAAAAAGGGCCAAAGAAACAGTATTATTTTAACTAATAATTCTTAATTTGGTCTGGTTGAAGGTTTCTTTTCTTTTCTTAAAAATCTTTCAAATTCTTGCCCTTTTTCTTTTCTTTCCCCTGTTTTTCCTTTTCCTCTTTTGTAAAATAATACTGTTTCTTTGGCCCTTTTTTGTTTATGATGTAATGCAATTTTTGTAATTTTAGATTACTCGTTTAGGATGCTCAGTATATTTTTTGTCCTGAAGATGACCATGGATTAACACCAAAGGTCGAAACGCCGTCGACGCTATTGTGGCCGCAACTATTGGAGGACACACTTCTTTGTCTACAGGAGTTTTATGAAAAATTGTGTAAACTCCCTTGTTATGTACTCATCTCCTTGTCTGCCACTTGTCTGGTCATGTATATGTTCTTATGTTATATATACCATCTTAACACACTGGACTTTAAAGGCAGACATAGTTACTCATTCCACTCTAATCAAAACCAGTTTATGGAAGATATTGGACACTAAAGGGGTCCAGTTTAATATTTCCACTCCAATTTAAATTATTTTGGAGAAGGTTTTGGTCACTAAACGGATCACATTTACTATTCCCACTCCACTCTAAACCATTCTGGGGAAGGTGTTGGACACTAAATGGGTAAGCTTTAGTATTCCTACTCCAATGAAAATCATTTTGGGGAATGTGCTGGACACTAAAAGAGTCAGATTTACCAAATTCAATTTAAACCATTTTATGGAACGCGTTGGGAACTAAAGGGGTCCAATTTACTGTTCCCACTCCAACCTAAAATATTTTAGAGAAGACTTTGAACATGAAAGGGAACACATTTACTATTCCCATCCACTCTAAACCAGTTTGGTGAAGGTATTGGACACTAAATGGATCAAATATACTGTTTCCACTCCAGTCTAAGCCATTTTAGGGAAGGTGCTGGGCACTAAAGGCATCAGAGTTATTATTCTGACTAGACCAATCTCAACCATTTTGGAGAAGGTGTTTGACACTAAAGAAGTCAGATTTTCTATTCCCACTCAAATCTAATCCATTTTAGGGAAGGTGTTGGGCACTAAAGGAGTCAAATTTACTATTCCCTCTCCAAACTAAACCATTTTAAGGAAGGTTTTGGAAACTAAATGGGTTCGATCTTGTACCCCCTTTACAATTTAAACCATTTTGGGAAGGTGTTGGACATTTAAGAGAATAAACTTACTATTTCCAAAACACAACACATTAGTTTAGAAAACCATTAAAAACAATAAAAAAGCACCAAACGTTAATTTCAATAAATACTTGTAATTTCAGAAAATACTTTATAAAGAAGGCATAAAACAATATGAAATAAAACATGAAATACAATTTTCACATTTGAAATATAATCACACATTAAACAATTCAATATAATTAAAAACAGAAAAACAAACACTTAGGGCCTGATTATGATGGTGGGCAGACCGCTAAAGACAGGCCGTCGGTGGCAGTCCACCCACCAACAGCCCCTCTGTCCGACCACCGAATTACAATATCAGCAGTCGGACCCACAGTGGAAACCACCGCATCCACCATCAGTGGGACGGCGGTCAGATTCGTAGTCCCGAATGGTGGCAATTCCGAGGTAGGCACCGCCGTCGGGATTACAATATCCCTTTCTGAAAGTCTTTTCAAGGCAGGAAGACCGCCATGAAATGGCATCAGAAATGGAATTTGGGGGCCCCAAACAGGGCCCCGTCCATTGTGGGCCACTGAAAAATGGCCCTGGGCTACATGTAGTGTTCACACACACCTCCATGCACCGTGTGCCATGAACCACATGCTGCATGGATGTGCAAGAAGTGCTCATTTTCACAGCGGCTTGTGCTGCGACCCTTTTCCTGGCCCGCAGCACAAGCCACCGAGAAAAGGACCACTTTACGACTGCCGCCTACTTGTTGGGCGGTCTAGTGGTAGTCCGACCGCCTGCTATCGTAATCAGGCCCTTAATATTGATATAGGTTAAATATTTATAATCTGCAAAATTTTAATTTTCAGACACAACTTTACTAATAATATGGATTTTATAAAAATTACAAACTAATAATGTAAAAATTTAGATCTATTATTTTAATGAAATATATTATTTTTTGAAAGATATAACTGTATAAAATAATAAAATGTAACTGAAACTTAGGACGATATGTACATATGATAACTACACATATACACAAAATACAAATACATTTAAAAAACATTTAAAAATACATTATTTTAAATCTAAAAAATATAGTTGAAGTTACATAAAAAAACAATTATCAAAAACAACAATTTTCAAAATTGAAACTCTAGTTTTAAAATGTAACATTTTTAAAACAAAAATCTCCAAATACAATACAACCTTAAATACTAAAAAATATGTAACTATAAAAGTAAATGCTTAAAAAATCTCCACACCCTAGTCCCTTATAAACCCAACATTCTCAGAATAAAAATCTTATTAAAAGTCTTTGTTTGATTTTAAAAAAACCTAAAACTAAACACACATAATAAAACAAGTATTTCGATATTCAATAAATGCGCACTTATAATTAACAAAACAAGTTAAGCAATAAAATGTATTTAAAAAGTACAAAGTATAAACAATATAATTAAAAGTTAATTTTTAATTTTGAAATGAAGCTTAAATACAAATTGCAATAGTACAAGAATACATTTAAAAATATTTAAATTCTATTAAACATTAACATTACTTATATGTAAAATAACATAACATAAACATAAAATAAAATGAATTAGAAAAAAGTTTTAAAAAACAATATTTTAAAAATAAAGCTCAAACTTAAATTAAATTAATAAAAACAATTGAAACATTATCAAAAACACCAAATACAATGTTTTTTTTTTTTTTGTTTTTTTTCTCCAAAACCTTTATTATTCCATCAAATAGTACATTGCTATTCAGCCAACAACCCGGAGGCAGGCAGCTAGGATGTGAGGCGGATCTCCGCCCAAGCATTTTAGGTCTTACATTTGAGCAGCATTCCAATATTTTACGATGATCAACACACAACAAAACTAACAGTGAGCTAGAGTCGAAAGGAAGCAAACAATGACTAGTCGAAATGTCACAACCGCCGCCACTCTGCGCCCACAGTACATCCCGACCACGCAATCAACTGTCAACCCCCCACGCAAAGCGAACCCCAAACCTCAGAACACTTATGCCAGGCGGTCCCCCACGTGCAGCGCACCGCAGTCAAACTCCAACCTCGCCATTCCACCAGAGTCACAGCCCACCCCCTAGTCATCTTCCAACGCTGTCGTCCTCGCCAACCAATCCACCAGCGGCTGCCATATATCTACGGGCCTCGAGCGCTGTGGTAACTGGCCCCAGTAGGAAGTCAGTTGCTCCCTACAGTACATCGCCGCTCCTATCCAGGCCACCACTTTCGGCGGCGCCGTCTTCTTCCAGTGTAGCGCTATTTGGCGCTTAGCAAGTAATAGCAAAATGGCCACAAGCCTACGCGAGGCCTTAGGCACTTTTCTAACGAATCCCAAGAGGGCCACAAGTGGGTCCAGCTCCATCTCCGCCCCAACGATCTGCCTTATGGTATTGAAGACTGCAATCCAGAAGTCGCGTATGGGACCACACACCCATACGAGGTGATAAAACGTGGCCTCCCTCTCACCGCATCTCCACAGTTCGCATCGGACCGTAGTCCCATCCTACACAGTTGTATGGGCGTACGGTAAGTCCGGTGGAGATAGTTGAAGTGCACCAACCGCAGTCTATAATTAGGTGATAGGTTTTCAAGTTGGGAGCAACAGTACTCCCACTGTTTCTCTGTAATAGATATACCCGCTTCACATTCCCACGAGGACCTGGAGTCAATGTGCACAACCGGAGCTGTGTTTTGAGTAGCCCTATAGATACGTGTGATCAGTTTGCGCGTGGAGGAATTCGAGAGTATGTCCTCCAAGGCCGCAAGCGTCGGCGGAGCATCTGGAAACATAGGGTACCTGCATTTGCAGGCAGACTGCAGTTGAAAGTAGAGAAGAAGCTCCGAGGCCGACGGTTCAGGCGCTGCCGCCATATCCCGCACTGTAAGGAAGGTATCGTCCGGGTACAAGTCTCCCGCCACCCTCAGGACGCAGGACTGCGCCCGTCGCACCACCGCCGCGTCTGTCAATGGACCCAGCAGTGGATTAGCCGCAAGGGGCATACTCGGCGCATATAAATCCACCACGCCTGCACGCTTAGCAATGTTTGACCAGGCCCAGCGTACCATTTCAACAGTATCAATGTCCTCCCGGGAGCGTTTGTATCCCTGATACACCGCTGCATGAAGGGGACAGGGGGCCGCAACGTCCATCTCTATTGCCACGTGGGGCTGGTAAGGGATCGGGTGATGCCAGTAATGCAGGTATTGAGCCTGTGCACTATATGCATATAGCTCGATGTCCGGGGCCGCGAGTCCTCCCTGGCGGAAGGGGAGTGTGAGGAGGTTCCATGCCACTCTGGGCTGCTTACCCGCCCAGACCAGTTCAATCAAGGCGGAGCGGAGCCGGCGGAAGAACGACTTCGTGAGTAGCACGGGGATGTTTACGAATAAGTAGAGAAACTTAGGCACGACCACCATTTTAGCAATTGCTACACGGCCCGTCAAGGACAGTGGCAGCGCTTTCCCGCGCTTCACCTTACACTCCAGCCATTCCACGGCCACCCCAAAGTTGGCCAGCCATATTTCCTGTACCGAGCGGCTGAACTGTATGCCCAGGTATTTAATCTCATCAGTGACCCAGTCAATCGGGAATTCCGTATGGCATTTACTCGTACCATCCGTCAGCGGGAACATCGCCGACTTCGACCAGTTTATATCGATGCCTGTGAGGCCACTGTAGCGCGTCACCTCACGCATCAGCGGGTCAAAGTTCTCCGACGGATTCATCATATATATGGTGATGTCGTCGGCATACATAGATACCAGTAGGCCACGCGACGTGAATCCGATACTGCGCTGAGTGTGATGTTGGCGCAACCGGGCCGCCAGCGGCTCCGTCGCAATGGCAAATAGCAATGGCAACAAAGGGCAAGCCTGCCGAGTCCCTCGGGTTATGGAGATCGGGGCAGACGTCTGACCATTAACCCTCACCCTAGCCGTCGGATCATTATAGAGTATTCCAATACGCCTGGCAAAGGAGGGGCTAAAACCCATGCGAGTGAATAACGTCCGTAGGAATTTCCACTCTAGGGAGTCGAACGCCTTAGTGGCGTCCAGCAATGCAGCCGCGGCCTGCACCTTGGGATCCAAATAATGCAGGAGCCCAAACAATACTCTCAGATTGTGGGAAGTTGACCTCCCCATTACAAATCCTGACTGATCGGACAACGCTATCTGTGGCAGCATAAATTTCAGACGGTCAGCGAGTAATTTCGCGTAGATTTTGGTGTCGAGATTAATTAGCGAGTGTGGGCGATATGAGTCCGGGCTGGCAGGATCCTTGCCAGGTTTGAGCAGCGTGATAATTAGGGCCTCTCGCATCGAGGTAGGGAGGATGCCCAGCTCCACCGCCTCCTCAAAAACTCTGTGCAATCTCGGGACAAGTAGGTCTGCATTTTCCTTATAGAAGGCCGCCGTCAGCCCGTCGGGACCCGGTGCCTTGCTGAGTGGCATAGCGGCTATCACCGCTCGAATGTCCTCCTGCGTGAACGGCAGGTCCATATATTGTCTGGCATTGTTACTGAACCACGCTAGGGCTATGGTGTCCAGATAGTCACTAATAATAGTGTCATCAGGTGTCACCTTAGAGGTATACAAGTCCCTGTAGTAATCTGTCATCACTGTCAGTATAGCCGGAGGTTCTCGAATCACATCACCCCCTAACCCATGTAGCTCCAGAATATGCTCCGACCCACGTGGCGCGCGCAGCATGTTAGCTAGTGTTCGTCCGGCTCGATCGCCCTCCCCATACCGTCTGGCCTGAGAATCTTTAGACAAGAACGCAACCTCCCTGTCCGCCTCCTCTTGATACATGGTCAGTTTCGTCCTGAAGGCGGCACTCGCCCCCCCAGAAGGGGCCACTGTCATCGCAGCTTCAAGCTGCGCAAGTTCAGATTCTAACCTGCTCAAGGTATCCCTTATGGATCGCAGTACTCCCGTTTTGAGCGCCATGCAATGCCCTCTGGTTACTGCCTTACAGGCCTCCCAGAGCATGCCAGGCGAATCCACAGAGCCCTCGTTAATTTCGAAGTATTCCTCCAGTCGTTCCCGCAAAGAATGCTGGAAGACCTGGTCACGCAGCGCACGGGAGGGGAACCTCCAGCTAAACGGCTGAATGTACTGCGGCGGCGTGGACAGCGTCAAGCATACCGGGGCATGATCAGAGAGAGACCGCGGCATGTGAGTCACCTCTAACACCGACGAGTGCAAATCTCTGGACAGCAGCCAGAAGTCCAATCTGGACCAGGCCGCTCGGTGAGCTGTAATGCACGTACCAGCGCGGACCTCGGGGTGCAGTGTCCTCCAGGAGTCCACCAGCCCTGCATCCTGCATAATGTAGCCAAGCGCCTCCAACGCCCTGGGGTGATGTTCTCTAGTTGTGCCCCGCCTATCTTTAGTATCCGACAGTACCACATTGTAGTCACCGCCCCACAATATCGCTGCCGGTCCACAGGTCCGCACCCTATGCCATAATTCCTCGTAAAACTCTGGGTTATCGTCATTCGGGCCATATACATTCACCAGAATCACTCGTGCGCCGCACAACGAACCTACTAACAGAATGTACCTGCCCCCTGTGTCCCTGATTTCCTCATGCGTCCTCCAGTGAAGCCCCTTTCTGATGAGTATCGCCACCCCTCTGGAGTAGTTAGAATAGTGTGCGTGGACTACCTCACCCCATCTATTGTGTCTGAGCAGCTGCGCAGCGGTAGCTGTCAAGTGCGTCTCTTGCAGAAGGCAGATGTCGGCACCTTTTCTAAGTAGGAAGGCCTGTATCAATCTCGCTTTGCGTCTATCATTCATACCTCGTACATTCCAGGTAATACACGTTATGCTCTTCACAGCGACAGGCGTATTAACAGAGTTCGTTCAAGCAGCAGACATGTTCCATCCTCCCAGTCACCCGGCCACTTCATGCCGAAACGCAAAGCAAACATTACCAGCCCAGCGGGCCTCAACATACGGGGGCGGTCATGCCACAGCAATCTGTAAGCCCGCTGACAAGGTAGGGGATTTCCGCACGGCAACAAGCATTGAAGTAAATCTCGATTAGGCCACGGACCTGGTCCACGCTGCGTCCCTCCCGGCCACCCATCTCTGATAGACAGCACACACCCTAACTGCCCATCTGGCCACCCTGCCCGGCAAATGCCAGAACACCTCATGCTAGGTGACTGTCGACATGGCAGCGAACAGTGTACAATGTGCAATTCAGTAGCAGTTCTCGCTTCCTCTGACCCAGCTCTGGAACTTAAAAAAAACTCAACAAAATCCCCCAACTGCAACCGAACCCCAAGCCCACCCGCTCCAACCCCCCAATCAGGTTGTGCAATATCCTCCCAGGTCCCCCTCCCAACCATAGTAACTGTAACTACAGTCATTGGTCGTGAACGATGAATGGGAATCATCCCCTGAGGTACGCAGGTTGGCCACCCACAAGCCCTGTACTCATGACAGGGTGATCGAGCGCTGACCTAGTGTGACAGCTCAAGGACCCCCCCTCCCGAGCCCACAGTTGTACATAGCTCCCTCCCAGCATCTGAAATTGACCCTCCAGGGTATCCAACATTCACCATGGCCCAGCCCGGTTCAGACAGGCAATACCCAGCGTCATAGCAATAAACAAACATGAACAGTTATTCAACATCACTTAGCCTGTCCCGCTGGTCCGGGCCACCTGCAGTTGCCTGAGTCTTTTGGTCCTTCACCAGTTGTTTGGCGTATTTCAGAGCCGCTTTCGCGTCCAAAAAGAAGGACGGTTTACCGGGACCTTGGACCCGGAGTTTTGCAGGGTAGATGAGGGAGTATTTGGTGCCCGTCTGTTGAAAAAGTTTCTTCGCCGGCAAAAATTCCCTCCGAGCGGCCTGTACCTGCATCGTATAATCCGGGTATAGTGCGATGTGGCTGCCCTTGTATTGCACGTCTGTCATGTCTCTTGCCATACGTAATATCGTGTCCCGGTCCCTATAATTTAAGATTCGTGCAATAATAGGCCGGGGCGGCGCACCTGGTTTAGGCCTGGGCCCCAATGATCTATGTGCCCTTTCGACCAGGAACATCGAAGACAATCCCGACCCAAACAGTTCCTTAAACATGTGTTCGACAAATTGCTCCATGTTTGTTATGTCCGTTGTTTCCGCCACCCCCGTGATGCGGACGTTGTTGCGCCTCGAGCGTGCTTCCAAATCCTCATTTTTTTGTTGTATAAGTGCCAGGATCTTATCCATGCCCCGCAGTTGTTTGTCAAGGTCGGTCTGACTTTCTTCCGTGTCGGCCACACGTGTTTCGAGCGATGCCACTCTTCCTTCCTGTTTGTCCATGCGAGACGTGATACCGTCCATGCGGGCCGCCAGCGCATCCATTTTGCCATCAATGCCATGTAAACTTGTTTTCAGTTCCTGAAACATGGTTTTAATGTCCACGTCCTGAGCGCTACTCCGGTCTTCTCGAGCAGACTCAGCCTCACGGTGGTCTGGGTCCGGCGGTTTCTGTTTGGACTTGTCAAATGTGATTTTCGGCTGCCGCGTGTCCGGCTTGCCCATGGCCGCCCACTGGTTGCCTCCTGGCGCAGTTAGTTTGCGTGGGCAGCCGAGCCTCGCTCTCCTCACACTGCACCGGTCGCCACCCACCAGCGTCTTGTCGAGGGCAGCAGGGAGTTCAGGTCTCGTTGGCAGCTAATAGGGCTGTGCCCTCCGATCGGGGTACACTCGGGGCGCAGCGGACCAAGCGGGGGGAGTCACAGCACAGTCCGTTGGATCAGGCCGACACTCATGCAGCCGTTCCCCGTCTGCATCCCAGGTCAACGCAGCACAGCGGAGATGGACGTCCGCAGGAGCGCACTCGCACCTCGACTAAGCGAACACCCGGAGGGGAGAGCAAGCCACGCGATCTCGCGCCAGAGCCAGTCGATTCCCAGCTCCGCGCACCGACCCCACACTGCTCCGGGGGTCACTGGTCCTGAGCTCGCCTTCACCAGCACGGTAGTATGGCCAGGGGCAGTCACAGCAGCCGACCACGTCTCGCCGACCGTCGCCCCGGGGCCTCCGACAAAAGGACACCGCCACGCAACCACCTTCAGGGAAGATGGCCGCCACTTCAATTATCCTTCCGGGCCTGCCACTGTTCCCTAGTATGCAGTCCAAGGGTAGGCGATCGAAGGGAGCGAATCAGCGTCTCTCCCCATGAGGTCCGGCAACACGTTCTTTTAGAGCAGGGCCCAGCAGCGTCCGCCGAATGTAAGCAGTCGGCTAGCTCCCAGTGCGCCGCAGAGCATCCGGGTCTCCCCCTGCGCCTCACCTCCAGTCCGCTTTCAGTGTTCCAGCACACCGGTCGCCGCTGTCCCAGCCTCGCTTCCTCAGCCACAGGGGGTAATCATCCGGCGGGCTGCACTCCCCCCGGGGCGATCGACCAGCCGCTGCCTCACCACTCGGTCCGCTTTCGGGCCCCACCGCACGCAAGTCCCCGGCTCTCGCGAGTGCTGCAGGCCGCCGCGGCTCTTCGCTTCCAGCAGGCCGCTCTCCGCTACCGTGTCTCCGACGGGGTCAGAACATCCAGCGCACAGTGCGGACACTCCAGACTACCTTCTCGGGTGGGGAGGTCCGAGCCCGCACATCAGTTAAGCGAATAATTGAAGGATTTCTGTGCTCGATCGGCAGAGCTGCGGTTTCAGGCAGCCATTCCGCCCGGCAGCCAAGCCACGCCCCCACCAAATACAATGTTAACCCTTACATATACATATTGAAAACCTAAAATTTACAATTACTAATTTAAAATGTCAATTTAAATTTAAAATACTTTCCCCCAACATCGTGATATCAAAGATTTTATTAAACATATATTTTTGTTCGAAAAATGTTCAAAATTATGTTTTATAATTAAATACACTAAAACATTCTGATAACATTTTCAAAAATATATACAAAACATCAGCCTATTTTTAATTTAAGCACAGAGAATAAATGTAAAAGCTAAAATTTAACAAAAATATTATAAAAAACAATATAAACAACAATATTTTAGAAAATTATATATTTGAAAAAGAAATTAAAAACAAGACTCAAAACCTTCAATTTATGTCCGTGATATTTTTTACATCACAATATTCCTGCAATTATATGTTTGTATAACAATACTTTTTTCCAAATACTCTGTCCTAACACCAAATTCCAAACTCTAGAAACCTTGGGCCAGCTGCCGTACCCTCAAATCAATTTCAGCACTCTGGGCCTATTTATTTTATGCAGATTCCAATTGAGCCATTGAGAGCCAAGATAGCCGAAATCTTGATAGCACATATCTACAGTGTCAGTTCCACTGGATCTGTGGGCGTACTTTTGGATTCAACGTTCTCACAACCCAATATTTTTCATTCTTCATTTCTGGGGGCAAGATTGTTGCCTTCTGTGACTTTCCCAAATCCTCCCTCGTGTTAGGCAGTACTCCCCTAGACTCTTTAGGCCCCTATACACCCTTCAAGAATTTTAAAATGTGCCATCTGATCTGCAAAGATTTGCATCACAAAATGGCACTTGTGAAGTTCGGCAAGTCCTTTGTCTGAACCCATAGATCCCAAGATGTACAATAATTGCTTTTTTACTGAACAGGAGGCAACACCTTTTGCCCTAAGTTCATGATATTATAATAGTCAGACCCTCATTATGATGTCGGTCGGAGTTGCCTCCGATGACATCGTTTCAGTGGAGGAACCGCCCGACCATAGTTTGGAGGTTCAGCATACCGAATTACGATCCAACTGCACATAGTGCATTTGGAAATTCCCATTTCTCAATGAGAGCTTGTGCGGAGGATGTAAACCGACTGCAGCACAAGCTCCCGTTGAGAAATGAGAGTTTGTGAACATTACTGCACCGTGTGGAAGGCACCTCACAGTGCCTGCCACACTGTGTAGGGATGTTCAAGGGGCACGAAATGTGCCTACCAGACCCAGATGCGGAGGGCCACAGAGGAAGGGGGCCCTGCTAGGGGCCCCCAGTGTTGCTTTCCGACAGCCTTTCCATGTCAGAAATGCCGACATCGAAAGGCTGTCAGTAACAGACATCATAATCCAGACAGCAGAAATGCCGTCTTTAAGGGATTGTGGGGAGTTTCTGACTGACCCGACGGGCTCCATGAGCCCATTGGAAAGCATCGGTCTGTCCCTTCGACTGCTGCCTCTGACTGCACACATCGTAATGCTTCGGCGGACTGCAGCAGTACATGCGGTTCGAACGACATTGTATTTAGGCCTTCAATGTTCTATTCTTTATCTTTGCATATGTAGCAATGGACTGGTTGTACAAGTAATCTCACAACCACAACTGTTACACATTATAGTGAAAGGCTCAGGGTGAGAATAGGAATAGCACAAGACAATGGACACCATTGCCATATTTGAGCACATTAAGCTTAAACATTAAACAGGGAAGTATTTATGTAAGTACTGACTAGCCAACATGGTCATACAAGTATTGCTGAAATTATTTTATAGTAATGGTACTGCTGAAACCCATAGGGGGTCATTAGGATAGTAGTGGGACCGCAACCGACAGGACGTTGGTGGCGGTCCCACCGCCGACAGACCGTCAGTCCGACCGAGGCATTATGATGCATGCAGTCGGACCATCAGCTGTCAAGGGACAGAGTGCCGCCTCCTTGGTTCTAGAATACCGTCAATGTGGCAGTTGTAATCATATCCGTTGAATTGCAGTGGTGCTGTCCACCGCCATGAAAAGGCTGTCGGAAACTGACTTTGGGGCCCAAAACAGGGCCCCTATTCTCCATGGGCCACCATTAACATGGCCTTGGGGGCACATGTAGTACCCCCAACCACATCCATGCACCATGTGCCAGGCACAACGTGGTGCCTGGCACAGGGCTGTGCAGGGCGTGCACTTTAACACTGCAGCTTGTGCTGTGGCTCCAAATGCCATGAAGCATGAGAAAGTTTCTACAAATACCTCCTTTTAAGTACACTTTAATTTGTGTGTTTTAAAAAAAACTGAATTATTTATTTTATTGTTTAGTTAAGTTATTTTCTTTGGGAAAAATCAATTTAAGGCTCACCTTGTTACGTTAGAGTTACATTTGTGATGTACTTTTAATTTGTATATTCTTTGATTTACTGACGAAACTGAAGATAGTTTATGGAATTTGTAAGCTGTTTCTATCAATATAGCAGACTTCTACTTATCAGGGAAACTTGACGTCATATCACTTTCTGTATTCACAGTAAAGGCCAAGGGTTTCATTGTGATATAACAAGACAGATTATAACTATTCAGAAATAGAAAGCAAGGACTGCAGAATTTGGCATTGGACTACGTTTAAGGAATGAGCTCAGCACGCTCAGTGTTCAGTCTGACATTTTCTGCAATAAAGAGTCAGGAGGTCATCTCTTCAATGTCAGAAGTGAGGGTGATGTAATTGCCCTATTACTTACCAGTAATCTTTATTACACCTGGTCCCGTTGTCCTCGTCCCATTCCTTATTAATTGGAGATGACCATCTCTACGACAGAAAAAAACAACAACATGGAAATGCTGGGACACCTAACACCACCCCCTCCCACTGGGAGTACATAAGCAGTACCTTGCCAGCATTCCACCTGAACTACCAAGCCACCAACAGGAAGGCCGGCCGGCCGGGAGGGGTGTAAAGAATGGGACGAGGGCAACGGGACCAGCAGTAATAAAGATTACCGGTAAGTAATAGGGTATTACACCCGATCCCTCCAATCCTCGTCCCATTCCTTACTAATTGGAGCATACCGAAGCATAAATCCGGCCTTCCGAACCCCAAGGACACCACACCGAAAAGCAGCATTCCAAGCGAAACAAATGGAAAAAAAGAAAGGCTGGGGCACACAACCCGCGACGCCCCCAACCAAACAACAGGGCTGAACCTCGCAAAACACGCAGGGGACAACCAAGAAGAACAAAACAAGGAGCCAAACCACTGGGAAAACCGCCGAACCAACCACATAGAAGGACAACCCTATAAGAAAGCACCATAGATCGTCCGCATCAGAAGGACAGTGGTGAGGCCAACCACAGAAGATGACCCAAGACGAACAGACACATTAGGAAGCCAGGGCCATACCAACAGGGACACAAGACCACCAGCAAAGGCCGAAAAGGAGGCAAACCACAAGGACCCAAGTCCAAAGAAAACCCACAGAGGGGCAGAAGCAACCAGGCCCTCAAAACAACCATTCCCATGAGGCACAGGGTCAAGACTGATTTGCATATGGCCATGTCTGAACTGGGGTGGCGTAGTGGGCAAAAAAACAATGGATTTAACCCAGATCTCTTGACTGGGGGAGAATGTCTGCATTGTCAGCATTCCGTCCATCATTTGTTTGTTGTAACGCTTTTCGCCCTAAGTGGGATGGGTATTCCCAGACGTAGGACCCGTGCTCACTACGCCACTGGAGTCAAGCTATCCTGGCTGATGACGGCTGATAGCCAGAAACCGGTCCTAGGATGCTTGATTCCGGTCCAGGGAAGACATGGCTTGGCAGTTCGGGCTGGACTGTTCCCATGAGGCACAGGGTCAAGACTGATTTGCATATGGCCATGTCTGAACTGGGATGGCGTAGTGGGCAAAAAAACGATGGATTTAACCCAGATTTCTTGACTGGGGGAGAATGTCTGCATTGTCAGCATTCCGTCCATCATTTGTTCATTCATTTGTTTGTTGTAACGCTTTTCGCCCTAAGTGGGATGGGTATTCCCAGACGTGGGACCCGTGCTCACTACGCCACTGGAGTCAAGCTATCCTGGCTGATGACGGCTGATAGCCAGAAACCGGTCCTAGGATGCTTGATTCCGGTCCAGGGAAGACATGGCTTGGCAGTTCGGGCTGGACTGTTCCCATGAGGCACAGGGTCAAGACTGATTTGCACATGGCCATGTCTGAACTGGGGTGGCGTAGTGGGCAAAAAAACGATGGATTTAACCCAGATCTCGTGACTGGGGGAGAATGTCTGCATTGTCAGCATTCCGTCCATCATTTGTTTGTTGTAACGCTCAAAACACCCATCACAAAGTGGCACAAAAGAAGTGGAAGCACTCACAGGGCACAAAAAGCCTGTAAGGGCACACACCCCTCAAGAAAGCCACCAAGCCCAGGAATACCACGCAGCGTCACAGACCCAGCAGCAGAATTGACAGAGAGCAACCCCCAGCAGACAAGGGAAGAACGCCCAACACCGCTGGAAAAAACCCACAACTACCCCACCAGAAAGCCGAGGGGAAGCAAGGAGAGGCCCCACCCAAAGCAGGAGACAAAGGTTGACATGGCCAATCACAGAACCAACCCCAACACACATGGGGAGACCCACAGCAGAGCACTCCAGACAAAACAGGACATGGCCCGCCGAAAGAGTCAAGGCACCGACCCAGAGGACCAACCAAAGGAAGGCCCACACAGTGCAAACCAGGAAGGAAGGGAGCAACGACCAAGAGCAAGACCCCACCAACCCAACAGACCCGTCCACCAGAGAGCCCAGAGAACACTGCCACAGAAAGCCCCCAGAGGGGGACCAGGCCCTAGGGCAGGAACGTCAAACACCAACCACCAGTGTAGGCACCGGACAACAGCCCAGCCCACCCAATCCCGGAGAAGGATTCGGGGAACTGGGACAGGCCAACAGGCCAGGACCGAGGCAACCACCCAAAACTCCAGGGTCACCGGGACACAAACCCGGCACCCCGCCCAACAAAGGGAAGGGATAGGCCAGAAGCACAACACCCCCTCAGCAAAAGGAGGCCAACAACAGGACCCCACCCAAGGAAAAGCAAGGGGCGGACCCCAGCAGACCCCGAACCAGACCAGGGCACAGCACTAAGAGCGGGGAGAGGCAAAACCCCCAAGGCCACCAAGACCAGGGGAACCCAAAGACCAAACAGGGCCAATAGGGAAGACGCTGCCCCAAACAACACACATCAAGGGCAAAACTCACAACCACAAAACCGGGGGCCAACCACAGGCAAGAAACACAGGTACAGGGAAGAGCAAGCCACCGGCCACCGAAGAAGAACCGGGAACATGGAAGGGAGTAAACACCCAACCGAACCAAAAGCCGACCAACCGGCCAAGAGGACAAAGGACGACATCAAGGAACCACCCCAAGCGAGTCCCAAGACCAGTCTCAGAAGAGTGCAAACAGGAGAGACAAACAGGGTGGCCCACAGCCCAACTCCGCAGATGTCCCAACAGACACCCGAGAAACCAGCAGACTGAGCAACAGACATAACAGCAAGACATGAGGCCACCAACACGGTGCCCCCACTGGCCCAGAAGGAGCGGCACAGGGCCAACAGCCACAGCCCTGAAACCCCCAACCACAAGGACACAGAGAAAGGTACAGGAACCAGACACACAGCCAGGCCACACAGTGAACCCAAAGTGACAAGAAGACAGAGATGAAGCCAAGCAGTCCACACCGGCATACCAATTCCATGGCCCAGCCCGCACCCAGGGATGGCAGGCACAAAAGAGATGCCAGAAGAAAGGGCAAGGAGGCTGGCCCCAGCTACACCAGACAGAGGACTGCCGACCACCAAGGGGCTGATAGACCCACTCCCAAACAAGGCGCAAAGCGACCAGAGAATCGGAAGCCAGACTAGGGACACAGGCAGTCACCCAAAGGCGACCCCCAAGGCACCAAGGCCCCAACGTCCGGAGCGGACACAACCAAGAGACAACAGCAGAAAGTCACCGACAACCCCTCCCACACAGGCAAACGAGGGGCCGAACAAAGCCCCAAAACACAGAGAAAGACAGAGGCAAAGCAAAGGTCCCACCACCAGACCAGAAGACTGGTGGCAAAACCACAACCCAAGGAGGAACGAGCCCGGAGAACCCAAAGGTGCACAACCCACTGCATGGGCAGGGATCAGAAGAGGAAAGGGGCAGAAACGGGACCCCAGCAGACCCAGCAACAGCAGAGTCACCAAAAGAACCAGACAGACCATGGACCAGAGACACCACAGGCAAAAAACCATCCCCCCAAACCAGAGCGCACCAGCAAGAATAAAACAGCAGAAAGGCCCGCAGGAACACCAAAGAACCAAGCCCAAACGGCAAGCCCCAAGTGGAAAGTGACAGGACCAAGCCAACACCGCAGACACCTCACAAACCAGGCCAATGGCAACCAGACACACCACGGACATCCCGAGCACAGCCCCAACGATGCCACCGTCCCAGGGCCGAAGCAAACCCAGGCCAGAGAAAGACCCAGCCTACAGAAGGGGAACAACTGGCCCACCAAGCAGGAGCGAAACTCAGTTAAGTCGCACTGCGACACAAACTCCTAGGGCAGACAGACATCAGACCACAATGGCTGCCACACCAACACCCCCACCAGCCAGACAGAAGCAACAGGGGAGAACAAAGGAGCCGCAGAGGCAGATGCGAAGGACGACCCACAACACCCAGCCCCCACCGGCGGCAAATAACCCGGCAGCAGGGAGGCAGAGGACCCCAAAAAAACGCCTAGGCATCCGGAAAGGAATGAAAAAGGAGAGAAGAAACCGCAACACTGCACTCCCCCCACCAGCCAACCCAAATGCACCCCACAACCCAGTGCCGGGCAACAGGCAAACACCAACATTGGCAACCAGGCATGCCAGGGGCACCACCAGCGCAGCCCCCGAGACATCAGCCACCCTCAGACAGCCGTGGTAGCCCAGCGAGAGGCAGCAGAGGCACAGTGCACCAGTGAATCCCAGCACCAAGGGCCATGCCAGGCCAGAGAGAGGGCACAAGACCAAGATCTCCCCCCAGGCGAAAACGGAACGCAAGAAGTAGGGAGGACAGGAACCCAAAGGGCCTGACACAGGCCTCAAGAAATGTGACAAACACACAGAAGAGCAAGGAAAAGATTAACGAAAATCATCCAGCGTGACTCAACCCTGGGGAGGCAGATGCCACACAACACCGTCAACCCCCTCCACCCAGCCCAGGCACAGTCCAGCAACACAGCGCCTGGCAACAGATAGACTGGAAAACCTTCCGAAAGAGGGAGCCACCAAGAGCGGGGAGACAGTAATTATTTCCAAGCATCAGGGAGGCCAGGGACTCCAAAGGCCATAGCTAGAGAACCATAACAGGAGAAAAAACGCTATGCGGTACTCATCCCCAAGGCAGGCAGACACCATAACACACCACCTGCCCCCACCAGCCAGCCCAGGAAACAAAAACCAACTCAGCATCGGCAGTAGGTCATGTGGAAACACCTCCTGAAAGAAAGAGACAAAAGAGACCCAAACACAGTTCAAGCAGCAGGGAGGCCCGGGTCTCAAAAGGCCAGGGGTGGAACCAGGACTGCTATGCGGTACTCACCCCGGGCAGGCAGACACCATCACACACCGCCTGCCACCACCAGTCAGCCCAGGCGCCCTCCATCAATCCAGCGCCAGGCAACAGGAGAAGGCCATACCAGCCTGCCAGGCACTCCAGGGGCACCACCAAGACTGTCCCGAATCACCCCACAGCTGTAGCAATGTGACTTCCAGACCGGCCTAGCCACAGGAAGACGTGCCCTCAACCTGGAACAGACCAGGAGGGCTGGCGCCCCAGCCACAAAGGGCCAGCTGCCCATAAACGTGGCTCCCGGCAAGCCCAGTAGGCCGGGAGCACCCGCGCAGCAGTATGTCGAGGACAGCCCAGCAGCCCGATGGGATCCTGAGAAGACTGCAGCGTGAAACATAGGTAAGTACAACCGGCAACCACATCCTATTCTGTCAGCAGACAGTAAAAAGAACAGGTGGAATGCTGGGTAGATACTGCTTATGTACTCCCAGTGGGAGAGGATGGGGTGAGGTGTCCCAGAATTCCGATGTTCTTTTTTCTGTCATGGAGATGGTCATCTCCAATTAGTAAGGAATGAGACAAGGACTGGAACGACCGAGGGGTAATTAAAAACAAGGACACAATTTACAAATATTTGGCACAATGCAGCACAGCAAACAAATTTGCTGCAATGAGTTGCATCCAAGGAAGAGAGCAGAAGAGTGCCACATCTATTAGGATATAGCTGCTGTTTCTCTATCCCTCTGGGATGGCGCACTTTTGTCTGCCTTGACGATGACAACTTAATTAAGGGCCCGATTTAGAGTGCAGCGGACGTGTTACTCCATCACAAATGCGACAAATATCCTGTCTGCAGTATACAAGTACTATTGGATATACTGCACTTGTAATTCGGTGGACGGTACGTTTGTGACAGAGTAGCCTGTCCGCTGAACTCAAAATCAGGGCCAAAGTCCTTCACCATTAGCGGCAGTGCCTGAGCATTGTATCCCTATGAAGCAAAAGAGGCCTCTGGTACCAGTGAGACCCCTTTGCCATGATGGAGCTCGCAGTGTTTGTTCTCCGTTGAGGGTCTAACTTATGGGATTTTTCCTGTAGGGCAGTGCAGCAGGCCTTGCTGTTGCGCTGCCCTACGTCAAAAGAAAAAGTCAGAAATGCATCATAACTGTCTTTTTCCCCTGCGCCGGGCGCACAATCGGCTGCCGTGCACAAAAGCTGGCACATTTGCACCATGGTACAAGGGTGCCTGTATTGCGGGGATTATTATTTTTGTGCAGGAGGGGGAACCTTCCTGCACAAAAATGATCACAAGAGGCCTTTTCCTCTTTCTATGTGTGCTGCAGAATGCCGTACGTTTTTGACGCTGCCTCAGACTTACAATTTCTCGTAAGTCAGGGGCAGTGTCAAAAAGCCATGGATGTTGCTGGGAACGCCCACAGCAACACCCATGGAACGCTCCTTTCACGCAGTTTTCTGCATGAAAGGGACACATATTTATAAGGTCATGAAAAACTACGTAAGATGGCTTTGCGTGGCCTTATAATTATTCCAGTGGCATATTGCACCACTGGAACATCAACAAATGTACGTTCCGGCGGCTCAATAGTGCCAGTAGGGCCAAATAAATGAGGCCGTGAAGGTGCTGAAACTGTCCTGGTCACTCATGGCTTTCTAGCCTGTCTTTTGCAGTATTTAGGTGTTGTCCTTCCTTTTATTACTTATTGGTATTTATGTAGAGCATTTCTGCCATTGGAATGGGGCCCAGTTATGTTTAGGGGAGCCCGTGTATAGGTCTGAAATGGAGCCCGTGTACACTATCTTGTGAGATATACATTGACGGTAGAACGGCTATAAAAGTTGCACACTGTAGACTTGATTCACAAACCTATTTTCAGTTGTAAAAAATAGATTTAAAATCTAAAATGGCAGATTATGCAACGTCTAGGTTTTTACATATAGTGACCTATTAACTGGAAATCTATTTACTCCCTCATATTACCCCCAACAATGTACTATTATGCTGGGTTTTCTCTCCCACACAAGGAGCAGAACATGAGTGCTTAAATACATAGCACACCTTGAAAGTTTCTAAACAGCCACAAACCTCTCAGTTTGTGAGCAGTCACAAGCCTCCCTATAACCTTTTCCCACCATGGGAATGGTTGAAGACTTGTTCCTGCCAAGGGCAGGCATAAATCCCTTTACAGAGTAAGAAGGAGAATTGAACGGCTCCAAACTGTGACAGGGTGAAGGGAAGTGATTCTACCATGGTGAAAAATATTTTCCCTGTGTGGAAAAACAGAGAAAATGCAAAAGTCCAGCGGCCCTCGCTTCCCTCAATGTTGAATTCATACATCTCAACTCACCCCCTGAGTGGCCATGCACCCAATCACCCGCCCTTGTTCACCCACATTACTGCCAATAGATTTGTGAGGAATCTGCATTTAACAATATTTGGCTTTATTCATTCAGAGCTGCCAGAACTCCAACCCGTGACCAGCCTTTCAATACTTTTTTCAAGTTATGAATTACTTCATTGAGCTATGCATCTGACATCCTACTAGACAGTTTCATACCTGGGAAAATGGTGGTGCATGACAGTAAATAGATATTACTTTGTTAAATATCAGTCACACGTTTATTTAGTGTGTTTCAAATGCATCTTCCAGAAGGATAAATTAATATAGTAAGTTTTTTTTTTAATCCGTTTCTCTCACTAAAATTGCTTGTGTCATTCACCAAGTTACTTTGAAAGATTGAGAGGGATAGAACTTGTACTATGCATAAAATTCCCCACTGAGGACAAATCATTGCCAATATATCTGACTTATAGCTGCAAATGCCTCTTCAGTCAATTGTGAGATTAGTCACTCAATAAGTCATCACACATAAAATGTGTCCCTCAGCATCTATTCATCCACACAGTGTCTAATTCTGGCATTCATCCACATACCCATCTACAATAAAAACAGACACAAAGCTCAGGAAGTGTATGGAAGATAAATGAAAGAAATTAAAAATAGAAATGAAGAAAAAAGAAAACATGTTGCACCTAAATGTGGGAGGCATATGCTTGCAATAAAAAATTAAATTAAGCATAGCAGCATGTAGCCATCATGCAATTATATTCTTCATAATGTATTGTTGTTTTAAGTTTAAACATTTAGAAGCACGTTGTAGGCTACCTAGGAGCAGTTAAACAATGGTAGGGTGTGCACAATGCCATGCCAACACGACCACTCAGTAAACATTACACTCGGTGGCCATCTTGGAATAGGATTATGCATAGTATATCATTGTTGCAGTGATCCAAGCTGTCCAGCATAATGTTTCTAAACATGGCAGCTATATGGGACTGGTAAAATAATCATACTTTACGGTTCACACCATTGCAAGAAGACCCCCATTTTTGAAGTAGTGGTCGTGCCCGCTGCAGATAAAATGAGCAGCAAGTGAGCGGCCCGGTAACACTGTACGAGGAGCTGCACAATGCTCTAAAAAAAAAAAA
Organism: Triturus cristatus; assembly: GCF_964204655.1. Taxonomy (NCBI): domain Eukaryota; kingdom Metazoa; phylum Chordata; class Amphibia; order Caudata; family Salamandridae; genus Triturus; species Triturus cristatus. Next base: position 617,416,189 of record NC_140588.1, on the reverse strand, counting down.
CAATAAAATTCGAAGAAAAGAAATGACATGATACTTATAAAAGGAGAAAATGGAAATCAACAGGAGTAGCCCACTGGTATTCAGAGAACCCATTTTCAGGTCCATGTTCACATCTTACCAAGCAGAATGGCGTCACTCACAAGGCTAGAGCCACTGGCTGAAGTGGGCCAAGCCGTTGTCCCAAGCTGTATGCCATCACTTGAGAGAGCTGAATGTGAATAATGTTCAAACAGACCAATGGAAGAAGATGGCTGACCCAAAGCCCTTATATGTATCTATATGTATGCCCACTTTTTAAACTAATTTATTTATTACAAGACAACTAAACTTAGCAGGCATAAAAGGTCTAGCAAGAATTTACACAGTGCAAATCATCTACCCCGAGGTTTTTGTAATGGGAGTAACCAATACCAAAACTTTTATGTATCAGGGTAATCCGGTAAGATTTGTGTAACAAAATACCTTTCTATAGGCTTTAACAGAGTGTAATACTAATTTGCTCTTAACAGTGTCTAACAAGAACTCTCACAGTGCAAATTCTCTACCCCCAGGGTTCGTCACAAGGGGTAACTAACATCAAAACGCTTGCTTATTAAGGTAATATATGTGATTACATGTAACAAAAGTCCTCTCTACATGCTTTAACACATTGTAAAAATAATCCACCCCTAATGGCCTACTGCAATATGCAAATGCAGAATAAATAGGCCTACTTCTTTTGTCAAATAGGTCAGGCCTATAGCCTTGATCATTGACTTGTCACTTTAACAACTGAGCCTTGGTGTATAGAGCATAAGCTTTCTCTCAAGATAAAGCAGGCAGTACAAGCACTGTTTTTAGTGGACGCGCTCAACGTCTGCCAAATCAAATGCTGTCCACGAGGATATCAACATGTGGGTGCAGACAAAACCCCTCTCATTCAGAGTGATTCTTAAAACTCTTTCTGTTGATCACATAAGGTCTGCCAAAAGCTGTTCTGTCAAGCAAGACTTAAACTATACATTACTTTGTGCTGTCAAGCCAGACATAAAAGGCACTTTACATTTCAAAGCTGTGACGGGGGCAGATCGCCAGATGTATTACTGGTACGTGTTTTTGGACAGGTTAATGTCATGAATTTAGTGGTGAAGTAGTGCGCATACAGGGCTAGATCTACAGCGCTTCTTAGGTCTCGCCTACGCAGCGCCCATGCGCTGCATAGGAGGACTTTTAGCCGTCGTTCAGCTCTTGTTCGAAGCACATACTCATGCTTGTGGCGGCATACACCTTTCGGGAGCGCGCCGGGGCGTGCCACAAGCACGAGTGTGCGCTTCGAAAAAGAACAGACTGCTCTCCCAAGCGCGCGCGCGCCTCGCTCCGCCTCTCCGTCTTGCTCGTGCTTCTTGTTTTCTTTCTTTGCTTACAGGGGCATATCACAGCCCAGACCGCACCAACGCCATTACCGAGAACTAAAAGACCGGGGGCGGTGTTCACAACTTTGTACAGCTTGCCTTCCTTTTGCTTATAGGGCATTATTATAGCCCAGAACGCACTAAAGCTATAACTAAAAAGTAAGTCATCACCATACGTTTTTCCTGTTGTTACCATATGTGTAAGTTAGATTACCTATCTGTGACGCCCCAATTATCGTGTTTTTTGTGATTAACTTATTCGCTGGATCAGGGCGTATTTTAGTTTACCGATCAAAAACACTGGGCACTGGAGGGATCTCTGCCAATCTAACTTGTTTAACCAGGCCCCTGGTGGTACTTACAAAAATGTATTGTAGTCAATAAATGTAAATGAGATTATCCACAATTTAAGTTTCAATTGTGGGTCATAGCCACTCGCTACGCACCTTCTAGCGTTAGGGACATATTGTAGCTCATGATTCTTTAATTGACAGGGTTACTTCACAGTATAAGAAGAACCGGCTTCCTGGTCTCTTTAACATGACTGATATGTCATCCCTACCAGGAACTTTTTTTATGTAAGTCAACTACTTATCTAACTAATTACATAATAATTAACTTACCAACTTGAGTAAATTTGTCAGCTAAGATCTCGACTCACTTACTCATACAGTATCTTAACCCCTGTATTTTAACTTCCAGTAAGGGACACACCTATTGCCCAGCTAGCCACACACTAACTGGGCACTAGGTCCACCATATTCAGGGAACTCATATTCAGGGATCCTTTGTAGCTATCTAACGCTGATACTAGCACTGACCAGGTGTTTAAGAGTTCTTTAATTTTTCTTAAATTATTATAATTACACGTTTTCTATGTCTCGAGACTTACTGATATAAATCTCTCACTCAGGACGTTATGAATTCGCCCCGCAACACGGCAACGACTATATTTATCTATGTGAGTCTCCAGCACTCTATTACCTTGAGGATCCATGCCATCGTTTTTGCTAAGATTAGAACTTCTTTTTACTGACGCACATCTATAGGACAAAACTGTTCAGTCTCTTTCTTACTAGTATGCACGCTATTTGCTCACATTAACGCATAATGACATCACTTGGTTTGTACAATTTTCAATCTTTGGACTTTACTGCTCTGCATGTTAAACCTGCAATCTTTAGCTATTATATCTGTTCCACTAGGATGTGACTATACTAGGGTCTTGAACTTTTAGATCTACTTGTCATTACCTCTTCAAATTGGAATGTCATTTTTCTTTGCATTAGTTCCGCTATCTTACGGTTTGAGTATATTCTCTTATTTTAGTTTGGGTTTTTTCTTTTCGTTTGGGCCTTATCCTTCACTCTTCTTGATCTACTAGGAAGCAATGCACTCTAAATAGGTTCGATACTGGGTTAATTGTAGGACTGAGTTGTTGCACTAAGTTGTGTATTCATACATGTAATTGCTATTATTTACAGCCTTGAAAAAGTTCCAGTTGTAACGAAACACGTGTCCGCTGTCATGTTTCTTCATCGTCAGGCTGAGTTGTTTTTCCATTGACAAGGACTTCACCCTCCATAACACTATGTCCCACTGTATTTCCCACGCCCTTCTTGTTAGGCCCTGTTGCCTTCCATCCCTTTACCAGAAAGCAAGAGGGGTGCCCTTAAACATCAAGCCTCCCACTGGGACCCTTTCTCAGACCTTTTTGCCCAACATGGTCCGATTCCTGCTCCTCCTTTTGGGATCAGTCCTTCCTAATATACCCTGCATGCATTTTATCTCCTTGTTTTCTTTCAGCAATCCCTGAAATGCATTCATTTTCATGTAAGAATCCTGTCCAAACACTCGTCCTTTTACCGCTCACTGAAAAGCAGTCTGATTGGTTGTTCTTCACTGAGGCATGATTGGCAGATATCCGTGCCCTGTTCCCAGAAAGTTTTTCTTCCGACTCAGTAAGAGCTGGAAGTGAAATCAAGGTGCACAAAAACACATTTAAGTGTTTCCCCACTACTGATTGCCTAGAGCAACTCACCCCATCTATTCACATTCTGCCCTCCTGGCATTCAGCTCTCCTTTGCTGAAACTTGCGATTCCACTACAAACCTTTGCTTAACAGTCTGCCAGACTGTCCTTTTTGGCTTATTCTTTGACAGGCCTTTTATCACTCGATTGAATCCTTAATCGATACTTTAGAACTGCAGTAGTTTTATTTGCGCGTCATTGGTTCAAACCATTCAGCAAAATGACATTTTTTACAGATTACATAATAATATATATTTTAAATCCTTCACTAGTTCTTGGAGTGTCCAACTTGCTATCTTGGTCTTCATTGCTACCTCAGCCTTGACCAAACATACCCTATTAGATTCCTGATAAGACTCCTCCACCCATCTTTTCCCAGCTGTACAGTATCACCAGATCAAATATTGCTGTTTCAGCCTCTGATCTGTGACTTGAAGATACAGTAATTACAACAGCTTTTCCCTGTCTTAGCAATACAGGCTCTGGAAAATATTTATTGAAAGAGATTGCAACTCTCAATGCTATAAACAAAGCATTTGTGTAAGTGAAGTAATGGAACAGGCAACTTAGCCCATCTACCACCACACTTGAGGATGCACAGGGCAACAACCCTGAAAGTCAAGAAGAGTTATTGTTCCATCTGCCTTTCTGGTGGCTCTGTCCTCACCAAGGAACTCTTTGGTGTCCTCTCTCAATTAAGAAACGTTGTCTGCACCAGTGATATGTGTCCTCACCTGTTCTGTGACTTTCTGGCGAAATGTTTGCCCATTTGACTGCGAAGGTGCCTTCATTTGTTCACCATCTTTCCTTTCCATCTTCTCCGTCGCTGTTTTCTACTGCTGCCACGTTGATTTCAGTTTACACCTTCACCCTTCAAATTCAGTGATCGTGTTTCTGATGCGCAAATCTGGATCACTAATGGATCCCTGCATCCAAAAGTAGTTTATTACAAATTTTCAGTCCACCTACGCGTCAGTTGTATGTCAAACTAGTGCTTCATGTCCAAGCAAAATGCCAACAGTGGCCTATCATTGGCTTATTGATTTTTTGCTCACTACTGTGTCATACATACAAAAGCTAATCAATTTGGCAAGTGTGAAGGTTGTTGTGCCAGTGTTTTGGTTATCCCTGAGAGCGAGACACACTGGAGTAGTTACTGCAAGCGTCTGCCCTGCTGAGCAGGATAGGATATCTGGGGTCAGCTGTCCAGGAGTCATGGCAGGGCTCGCTACTGGTAGCACTACACAACAAGCATTTGCAATGCAACAGCTCTCGCTTTTGCGAGCGAGAGTTTAATCTATTGGCATTGTAAATGACAATGTATTTTATTTATTGGTTTTAAAAATAAAGACATAAATAAAAGACATTGTCATTTACAATGCCAATAGCTCAAACTCTCGCAAATGCGAGACCTATTGCATTGCAAATGCTTGTTTCCTATTGGGTCCTGTGTGTGAAAGGGAGCGATGACCGTCTTCTACGAGGAGGCCTATACACTCAACATGATATCATCCCACCAGCAAGGTTTTACGAAGGTGACTTTTTTTCTGGAAGCTGATTTCTTTCCACAAAAAGTATGTTTTGGGTTTTTCTCCTATAAGCCTTACGTTTTGCAATCTTTCTTCAACGGCTGTTTTTTTTTTTTTTAAATGCTATGTTATTAATTTGACAAACTATAAAACAAATGACCAAGTTAGTGACGTCCGGCTTCCTTGTCGCGCTCCTTAAACTGTTCCCACTTCTCTTCTACTTAACAGAAAGGGATTATACAGCATATACATTCTAAGAATATTTGTTCTCTTACATTCACAATAAACCAAGCTCAAGCTTATCTGCAGAGCCATGTTTCCTGTTTCTTCTTCCTTTTAAAACAAAGTGCTGGGTTTTGTTGAAACAGAATATGCGGCCTGTTAATGACGTTTTCGAGTACCCAAATGCAGTCATGTAGGTCGGAGCAGTATTTCTGCCAACTTGTCACCACACTGAAAAGAACTCATGGCCTATATGTATTTATGAATAATTTTGGAGTTCTGTCAAGTGCCAACGTGTCACCTTGTCTCCACTACATAGCACTATGGAAGAAAACATTATAAAGTTCAGAAAGGGAACAGAGACAGGTAGAGTGTAAACAAATGTGCGCTTTGGCACCTCTATGTAACGCTCCTATACCACTCCCCATGTAATAACACATTTTCAGTGACCGTCTGCCTAAAGAGCTCTGTTTTCAGCCAGCCTCGCCGATAAGTTCCCCTCTAACACCGGAAATGACCTATAATACCAAGCAAACAGGGCGGGTTCAACCAAGGGCAGCGGAAGACAGGACTGGACAGAAGTCTAGAGTTGAAGTAATGGAGATAACAAACGGGTCAGTAAGTGGACCACTGCCATCGCTCTGCCTTCCTCGTCCCAGTTCTCATTTCTGAGATTTTCCCAAACTAAAATATATAAAACTCAGCCTCAAAATATATGTTATTCATTACTGTTGTGCTTTATTCAAAACTGTGTATTTAACTGTCAACGGCATTCATACCCAGAATGCTAACCCCACGTTGTTAATATTTGTTTCACAAATGCATGAGGAACTGCCCAAGTAGCTACACAACAAATATTGCATAAAGAAGCTCATCTAAACGCAGCCCGTGGGGTTGAAACTCCGCGTGTAGACCTTGCTACCCCTGTACCTGCTGGAGGAACCTCTGCTACGTCACACGCGTTCACAGTGGCAAGGTGAACCCATCCAGTGAGTGTAGTGTACCTGCACATAGCTTCTACTAGAAACAGCCAACTAACGAATAGCGCATCCGTCTTACCAAAGGCTACAGTTCTTTCCAGATAAACTTTTCATACTCTAGGAACGTATGCGGCCTTGACACACTGCCCCCCTTCCCTGAATCTGGATCATGCAAAAGAACCAGAAGGACCACGTCATACTCACCATGAAACCATGATGGCACTTTCTGGCGACAAACATGCAGCACCATTTTATTCTCATAACAATTGCAAATACAGTGCAGGATCTAATAAAACACTAAGGATCCCCAACCCTCCATCTAGAGAGTATTGTTATCAAAAACAATATAGTGCCTTTTGTAACACACTTTGCACCAAGTCAAATCCCAAGGTGGAATTCCAGAAGGGGTTACAGGTTTTCTAATAGGAATACTCTTCCGGCTAAAGGAATAATGCAATAAATCAGAAACAGAGGAATGGAAAGCTTTGATAGCCACCACTTGTCCACTCAAGCTAAACACCAGCAAATCTTTTATAAAGCCATTAAAAAATCCAAAATAGTTATGGATCACCATTCTGTAAATGGACACCCCTTGAAACACACACGAGGAAATTGTTTTACCAATGGCGCCAGTAGCTAGTTATAGTTTGGACCTATTTTCCATAGGAAAAGCATTTTTTGTTTTCCTAATAACTTTGGTGTCATTTGACAAATTTTTGTGAATTTTTCAAAACTAGTGGGGCGCTCCGGTCAGCTCCTGTCTTGAAAGATTCGGGTGATTTGCGAAGCGGGGGCCAAGAAAAAAGGGGGGTCCCAAAACGTGTTTTCCCCATGTTATTTTTCATAGGAAACTTCAGACACGGCTACAGCCCGAACTGCTGAACGGAATTATACCAAATTTGGCAAAAATGTAGCCCTTGGTCCAGAAAGAGTCCTTTTTGTTAAATGGTGTAAATCCATTCAGTAGTTCCTGAGAAATTCAAAAAATAGAGGTCGTAAAAATCTATTTCCCATAGGAAACTTTAGACACGGCTACAACCCGAACTGCTGAACGGAATTACACCAAATTTGGCAAAAAGGTAGTGCTTGGTTCAGAAAGCATTTTTTTAAATGGTATCAATCCATTCAGTAGTTGCTGAGAAATTCAGAAAATAAAAGTTTCAATATATAGGGAAGCGGTGGAGTCGGGACCCCTCCTGACCACGAGCTTTACTGTGATTGGCTGTCAACACTCCAAACCAGGAAGTGTTGGCAGCCATCTTGTGACTCGGTAGAACCAAGTTATAAGAAAACAGTAAAACAAAGGTGAAAAACAAGAAAAGGGGGCAGGGTAGAAACACCCTGACCCCCCAGGCCTGCTCAGGGGGTCCCACAAGGACCCCCCGGGCCCAAAAAAGCATTTTTTTAAAAATAATTTTGGCGGAAGTCACACTGGGGTCGCAAATCCCGCCGAAATGTTTTTTAAAAACGAAGCGCAGGCTCGCGCTCTTCATTTAAAAAAAGCCCCCTAGTGGGCCAGGTCACGGGGGCACCATAAGTTCATTAGCAGGGGCCCGCGGGGTACCCCACAGCCCCAGGGACCGCCACCTCCCTGGGGCTATGTATATCATATGCAGGAGGGCACGTGGCCCTCCCGCAGCCCTGGGGACCGCCACCTCACGGGGCTTTTGTTTTAATGTGTGGGGGGCCATCAAGGTCCCCCAAGCCCCGGGGACCACCACCTCCCTGAGGCTTTAAACATGTTGGGAAGGGGGCCGCGATTCCCCTCTCCTGGAGCTCTTGATGGGCCTGGGGACCGCCACCCCCCACTCCTGCAGTGTCCCGGGGTGCCCACCCTATGGACACTGGTGTTTGCTATGACAGGGAGGGAGCTCTCACCCTGTCATATCATACTCTGCTTTGGATTTTGGTGCTCTCACTTCCAAAATCCAAAGCAGATTGGTTTTCCACACGGGGAGCTGCATGTCAGCAGCACCCTGTGTGGAAAAGCAATGCCGGCTCCCGCAGGAGACAGGGAGCCGGCAGGACCGTGGGGGATTGCGGCTCACCCAACGGTCCCTGAACATTTGGGCATGCCCCGGGGAATGGGGTCCCTGGGGCGAATGTAAATTAATGAAAGTGGATATTTTTTTTTGGGGGGGGGGAATTGGAGTCGCAACCCTAGCGCTGCTCAGCGCGGCCACCTGGTGTGAACGCGATGGGTGCGCGACGCTCAGCGCGGCCCCCTAGTGTGAACGCGATGGGTGCGCGGCTCTAAGTCGCGCTGGGTGCACGACTCCAAGCTAAAATATTTAAGATTTTTTTTAAATATAAATCTAGGTTATATGTTGGCTAATTGGGTGGCTCTACAAAGAGCCCTTGTGTTTATTATGAGTTTCTTGTAAGTGCGGATGCAGAGCTTTAGGTTGTTGAGAAACACTCTGTTCCCTTCATCAGTGAAGTTTACTCCGTCACTTCTGTAGATGCCCTCCATATGGAAACGTAGATTGTTGCTATATATGGAACCCATTCTATGGTCTCTGAGGTAAGCAGAAACAGCTTTATTGACATTCTTCCTAGTTTTCCCAATCTGAGGACAAAATTGATTGGACCACTTCCATTTCTGTCTTTGGCATATGTTAGAGTATACAAAGGCAGTTTGGGGGAAAGCAACATTAATTCTGCAAAGGTGTCCTTCATTAGCATTTCCAGACCTACCCCAGTCAAAGGGCCTAGGTCATTGCAACCACAGTGCACAGTCATGAGGTAAGGGGGTTGGAGATGTAAAAAGGTTTTAACCAAATGCATCAATTGGTGCCACTTTAATCCTTTCTGTCCAATCTATTTAATGTCTACATTTTGCAAAGTTAGGTCTTTGGCAATACCTCTGCGTTCAGCATACTTTTTGCACCAGAAAACATAGTTGCACCCAACAATCCACACTGAAAGCATCTTGAAGTGATGACTGGAGGTAATGAAAAGATGTCTGTAGCTGAGGTAGTCAGTTGGTAGAATGAGAGATATCTAAAATGGTGGACAAAATGGTGTTTTTAAGAAAGTAGAAATGTGATTGGCTGTTTAAGAACATTGTACATTCAAAAATAGGATGCATTTTACTTTGTTTAAAAAGCAAGTTTCTTATTGGTTAGTAAAAAGTGTTTGGAAGGTACAGGAAAAAGGATAAGGTCATGATTTGCAAAGCTAACCACACCTGCTGTTGTCATTTGCAACTTTGTGTGGTGAACTTGTGACCTGTCAGCTAAGTTGAATGTTGCATGACCTGTTACTATGTAAAATGACATTAAGCAGACGGGGTAAAGAAGTCAGTTGATAAGGGATATTATTTGTAACCAACGTAAATGTGTTTTACAATTTGAAAATCTCTGGGAAGCAATGTCATTTGTTGCTTATGTGTATTTGTATAGAAAAAGAGAGGGAAAACTTTCCATTACTGGTTTCACGTTGCAGAGTCTGGTGATTTATATTGACTGTGTGCAAAAGAAAATCCTGCCTGTGTGTGTGAGATTTTTCATTCAACTGCTTTATTTGCAATGTGAGTTATATATTTTTGAGGTTTCTTTAAAAAATATTTGACATTATTCTAAAACTGTGTTGTTTGAAATATATTATTAAAAGTAGAAATGTACATTGGAATTAGTTTCATTGTACTTGAAGTTAGTTTAAAAAACAGCCTGTACAGTAATATATATATTTTTAAGTCTGTTCAAAGGTGTAACTGAATGATGCTTCATATTTTTAGATAGTTGGTGGAACATGCAGTAGAAATGTGTATTTTTAAAGATGTTTATATAAGGTGTTTATAATTACGTTTCAGTTATTAGTTTGTACAGAAGGTAAAGTTAAATGATGCCATATGTTTTAAGATAGAATGGTGAAATAAGGTGTTGTTAATTATGCTTTTTTTGTAGTCGGAGCAAAGGTATAGTTGAATGATGCCACATAATTTTAGATACAATGATGAAGATGTGTAATACAAGTTTAGAAATGCTCATAAAAGGTGTTGTAAATTAGTCTTCTTTCTTAAGTCTGTTGAAAGGTATAGTTTGATGATGTAGCTCATTTCTAGATTTAATAGTCAAGATGTAGCTAAAAAATAAACCACCACATTTTACTCTTTCCGTTATGTTGTACTTTTCTACTTAACTTGATAGTACATAATGACTCATGTATGTGTTCAGATTGTATTTATATAGTTGTATGTATATTTACTGAATTATTAAGAGAAGACTGACTAATTACAGGAGTGCAAAGGTAGTCAATATGTGATTTTATAAGTACATGAGAAATGATTTACTGAGTGTATATTGCGCATAGACCCAGTTAGTATCCAAGCACTATCCATGCATTCATGCAATGACTTATGCATTAACTGATGCAGTGATAAAATCTCCAGAGCACTACATATGCAGTCCAGTAATCCCCCTGTCACCCCCTGTGGACTCTTTTATTCAGTCTGCCATGTCCTTATCTAATCACTGTGCCAAAATACACGCACCAATAAATTCATCATGCACTCTCCTTGCAGCACTCTAATCATCCAGTCGCTACCCATGTACTCATAGAATGACCCAGGCAGTAAGTCATGCCCTTCTCCAATACTTTGAGTGCTACGTATACAGTTTACTAATCTCCCTGTTACTACCTATGCACTCTTCTAATTACCCAGCCAGTTCCATGTCCTTAGCCAATCACTCTGCCAATACTCAAGCACTTATAAATTCACTATAAATTCTGCTTGCAGCACTCTAGGTATCCTGTAGCTATCTATGTACTCATGCAACGACCCAGGGACTAACACATGCACTCTCCTTGCAGTACTCCAATCATCCAGTAAGTACACATTTACAATCCCTTGAGTGCTGTCTATACAGTTTAGTAATCTCCATGTTACTACCTATGCACTCCTTACAATCACATGTGCACTATCCATGTAGTCCTGTAACCACCTATACACTACTGATTCACTCCTTCAATTATCCAGGTAGAACCCATGCAGTCCAGCAATCAAATTGTCACTCCATGTGCACTCCTTCAATCCCCCAGCCACTACCATGTACTAATACAATCACTCCACCAAAATCCAAGCACTTCGAATTTCACCATGCACTCTCCTTGCAGTATTCCAATCATCCAGTCAGTACCCATGTACTAATACAATTACTGAGGCACTAACTTGTGCACTTCTACAATCATTTGAGTGCTACCTGTACAGTTTAGTAATCTTCATGTTACTACCTATGCACTCTTCCAATTACTCAGCCAGTCTCATGTCCTTATACAAGCACTATGCCACAGCTCAAGCACTCATAAATTCACCATGCAGTCTCCTTGCAGCACTCTAGGTAGCCTGTCGTTATCCATGTACTCATGCAATGACACAGGGACTAAAACATGCAGTGCTACAATCACATGTGCACTATCCATGCAGTCCTGTAACCAACTATACACTACTGATTCACTCCTTCAATTATCCAAGTAGTACTCATGCAGTCCAGCAATCACACTGTCATTCCCCGTGCACTCCTGCAATCACCCAGCCAGTACTATGTAGTAATCCAATCACTCCGCCAAAACTCAAGCACTTGCAAATGCAATATGTACTCTCTTTGTAGTACTCTAATCATCTAGTCAGTACCCATGTACTCATACAATTACACAGGCACTAACTCATGCACATCTACAATCATTTGAGTGCTACCTATACAGTGTAGTAATCTCCTTGTTCCTACCTATGCACTCCTCCAATTACCCAGTCAGTCCCACGTCCTTATCCAATCACTCTGCCACAAATGAAACACTTATAAGTTCACCATACACTGTCCTTGCAGCACTCTAGGTATTCTGTTGCTATCCATGTACTCATGCAATGACCAGGGAGTAGCACATGCAGTGTTACAATCACATGTGCACTATCAATGTAGTCCTGTAAACAAATATACACTACTAATTCACTCCTCCAATTATCCAGGTTGTACCCATGCAGTCCAGCAATCACACTGTCACTCTACATGCACTCCTCCAATCACCGAGCCAGTAACATGTACTAATCCAATCACTTTGCTAAACCCCAAGCACTTAGAAATTCACCATGCACTCTCCTTGCAGCACTCTAGGTATTCTGTTATCCATGTACTCATGCAATGACCCAGGCACAAAGACATGCAGTGCTGCAATCACATGTGCACTATCAATGTAGTCCTCTAACCACCTACAGACTACTTATTACTAATTCACTCCTTCAATTACCCAGGTAGTACCCATGCAGTCCAGCAATCACACTGCCACTCCCCATGCACTCCTCCACTTCCCGAACCAGTTCCATGTACTAATCCAATCACTCCGCCAAAACTCAAGCACTTATAAATTCACCATGCACTCTCCTCCCAGTACTCTAAACAAGCAGTCAGTACTTAAGTACTCATGCAATTACTGAGGCACTAACTCATGCACTTCTACAATCCTTTGAGTGCTACATATACAGTTCAGTAATCTCCCTGTTACTACCTATTCACTCCTCCGATTACCCAGCCAGACCCATGTTCTTATCCAATCACTCTGTAAAAACCCAAGCACTTATAAATTCACCATGCACTCTCCTTGTAGCAGTCTAGGTATCCTCTCGCTATCCATGTAGTCATGCAATGACCCAGGCACTAACACAAGCAGTGCTACAATCACATGTGCACTATCCATGCAGTCCTGTAACCACGTACATACTACTAATTTACTCCTCCACTTACCCAGGTAGTACCCATGCAGTCCAGCAATCACACTGTCACTCCCCATGCACCCCTTCCATCGCCCATCCAGTACTATGTACTAATCCAATCACTCTGACAAAACACAAGCACTTATAAATTCACCATGCACTCTCCTTGCAGCACTCTAAGTATTCAGTCACTATCTATGTACTCATAGAATGACCCAGGCACTAACACATGCACTGCTACAATCACATATGCACTATCCATGCAGTCCTCAAACCATCTACACACTACTAATTCACTCCTCCACTTACCCAGATAGTACCCATGCAGTCCAGCAATCACACTGTCACTCCCATGCACTCCTCCAATCGACCAGCCAGTACCATGCACTAATCCAATAACTCTGCCGAAACCCAATCACTTATAAAATCAACATGCACTCTCCTTGCAGTAGTCTAATCATCCAATCAGTACCCATGTACTCCTACAATAACACAGGCACTAACACATGCAGACCTACAATTTACATGTGCATTACGCATGCAGTCCAGCCCTCTCTCTGTCACTACCCATGCACTCTTAGAATCAATCATGCTCTACACATGTACTCTAGAAATTACCCAGATGTTAGCATGCAATCATTTCTCTTTTTTAACCAAATAAGGAAGTTCTGAAGAGAACTGTTTATTTTCTTCTTTTTTGTTTTTGTATTTTTTTGCGTTTTTTAAACAATTTTGAGATTTTTTGGGTGTTTTTTGAATAATGAAAAATCAAACAGACAAAACTTTAAACTTTTGGAATTAAAATGTCATTCCAACTGATTTTTGTTTTTTTTAGCAGCAATGATTTCTTGCTGCTGAACATACAGCGTCAACTGATTGCTCCCCACAACATAAAATGGCATTTCATTTTATACCAAGCTGTTTGAGCGTCGCAAACTCTGGACGGATATCCGGACCACGAGATGCAGAGGTTGAGCCTCCTGAAGTATTGGGACCAGCTCCCTGGTTAGTTTGTGGTGTGGCCTCCTGAGTACATCGCAGATCTTCTCTTGCAAGTTGTCTAGGATGTATAGTTTGCAGATGTTTATACATGCTCGAGGTGCCACATGAATACTTCTTGTCACTGCCTCTTGATAGCACTCTGGGACAGAGCGTGCAGCTCACCTTCCTCGCATTTACTTTTCTTTCACCCCCTGGAATTGTGAAGAATTTCCACACAATTGATTCTGGTCTTTTTTTAGGAGGTGGAACCATATCTTCTTCATCAGATGGAAGCTCTACTGCAGGGTCAGAAGAAGCCATTGTAAAACTTTTTCAACTAAACACCAAAAAAACTCACCATTGCTCCTGAAAACACAGCCGGTGTCTCTCCTCTGGTGCAGCAGAGAGAATGACTAAAAAGGGTGGGGAACTGCATGTTCTATAATGAAAAACTTTGTCAACCAATGAAATGGTTTCTTTTAGAGTCACATGGGAGTCGCGCACTGAGTGCGCAACCAGTGTGCACCCAACGCGACTTCCCGAAAATATTTATTTAAGAATAATATAAGTTTATTACAACTACACATATATTATTTAAAAAAATAGTTTAGGTAATCTCTTGCTTTGATATGTACATTAAAGTTATATATATATATAGTTTTATAACAATTTTTTTTGCGGGAGTCGCGCACCCGGCGTGACCCAGAACGTACATGATGTCACACGGGTCCCGGCACTGCGCACACGTCGCATATGAAATGCGCACATGGTGCGAATCCATATATATATGACGTTTCGCGGGGTCAAGTACCGCGCACCCGTTGCAATCCTAACGCGGCTCCTTCTCGACTTTTCCAATATGGCGGCTTTAATTTGTGCACCCGCCGTGATACGTACGCTATGAGTACGTGACTTCAGTATTTTTTGAAGAAAAAAAATATACATATATTTTTAAAGACATAGGACATTACATAATTAATTTAAAAGGAAAAAAATAAAAGGAAATAATTATAGAATATTAGAGTTAAAAATATATTTTTTTTTAAACTTGTAATTTACAGAGAAAAAAGGTTTTATAAATATTAAATTTACAAATTAGCATTTAAAAAACCTTTGAAATTCACTGAAAAAACCATAGGTTTCAGGCCAGTTATAGTTAGAAATTAGCATTTAAAAAACCTTACAAATTCACTGAAAAAACCCATAGGTTTCAGGAAAGTTATAGTAAGAAGGACATTTCACTCGTACAAAACCATAGAAATTCCACTGTTATAGTTAGTTCTGCTAACTATAACTCACGCCCCCGCAATGCACTGCTGATGACGTCACATATTACATCATTCATAACATGGTCAGTGACATCACTGATGACATCTCAAATGACATCACTGATGATATCACTGATGACATCATTCACGTGAAAATCTGATGCACCTCCTCATACCCTAATATAACCTTTGATACACCCTCTCTAAAATACAGACTACCATTTTCGAAACCTTAGGAAACACCAATACCAGTTAGTACATACCCACTCACTAAATCCTAGGTCTCCACAAACATCCACTCATTCACCCTTACAGTCACTCATAGATGCAGTCAACCATCAATACAGCATTATCATATGCACTCACCTATCTATACAGACACTCACACACTGCCACTCATCCACAAAGTTACTCACACACCTAGTCAGTCATGCAAAGAATCAATCACACTCCCATTTACTCACCTATACAGTTGTACACACACCACCTCACTTATTGAAACATATACTAACACACACTTAAACTCTTATACAATAACTAATACAAGCACACAATGATCTATACAGCCACTCTTACAATCAGTCACTCTCGCATATAGTCTTTATACAGTCCAACACTTACATATACTGCGTTTTACATATGCAGTTACTCACACATGTACCACTGAGGCATCCATTCACTCACCAACACACCCATACACACACTGAACCACCCATACAGCCCTTCACAGATGCACTCTTGAACCCATACACCCAGTGAATCACCTATTCACACATCTATGCACAGAGTAACACACCCCACACCCACCCACAGAGACACTCAGGCACCCATACAGATACTCAGACAAACAATCAATAACCCATAAAGACACTCATGTAGCTACTCACCAACCCATGCAGCCACTTACACACCAACGGACAGTTTAATACAGACATTCACACAGTTTAGTCACTAACCCATGCATTCAGTAAGACACAATTAATCACTCACTTATACAGTCAGTTACGCACCTACTAAATCATCTATTCAGACACTTATACACCCACTTATTCTTCAATACAGCTTGGCATATATATAAAACATATTGAAAGTTTATAGAACCACAAAGTCACTGGATGATGTCATCAGTGATGTCATTTGAGATGTCATCAGTGATGTCATTTGAGATGTCATCAGTGATGTCATCAGTGATGTCACTGACCATGTCATGAATGATGTAATATGTGATGTCATCAGCAGTGTATTGCGGTGGCGTGAGTTATAGTTAGCAGAACTCACTATAACGGTGCAATTTCTATGGTTTTGTACAAGTGAAATGTGCAACTTACTATAACTTCCCTGAAACCTATGTTTTTTTCAGTGAATTTGTAAGGGTTTGAAATGCTAAGTTCTAACTATAACGTCTCTGAAACCTATGGTTTTTTCAGTGAATATATATATATATTACCTACTGGCGGTCGCCAGTAGGTAGTTATAGTTAAGACCTATTTTCCATAGGAAATCTGCAACATTCTATTCCCAATAACTTTGGCGCCGATTGACAAATCTTCGCGAAATTTTCAAAACTTTTGGCCAGCTCCGGTCCGCTCCTATCCTGAAAGTCTCGGGATGATTCGTGTAGCGGGGGCAGAGAAAAAAGGGGGGTCCCAAAACGTGTTTTCTCCATGCAATTTCCCATAGGACCTTTAGCCGCAGCTACAGCCCGAACTGCTGAACGGAATTACACCAAATTTGGCAAAGAGGTAGTCCTCAGTTCAGACTCGTGCCTTTTGCTTAAATGGTGTCAATCTGTTCAGTAGTTCCTGAGAAAATCAAAATCACATATATATATATATATGGGCGGAGCCTAACCACACATCTCATTGTGAGATCTGATTGGCTGTCCAATATAGATGATAGCACCTCATTAAAAAGCATTGCAGTTAATAGAAGGTTTTAAGACTTTAGTTACATTATAAATCATTTGTTGATGGAATCATACTCATTTTAGGAATTCTGATGTGTTCTAAGGTGATTTTACCATGTGAAAAAGCCTTCTGCTGGGATATCATGAATCATGTTTGAGAAAAAAATATTTTCTCACAGAGGTTTGGAAGGTGATCTATAAGCTAACCTGAGAGCATATTTTCTGTAAATTCACATTATCTTTCTCAGTCATATGATAATGAAGTCTCACATTCTCAATAAAACATGTACATCCAACAGGGGCAGAGACTGTCAGTTGATTCCTTTGTGTTCTACTGCAGCTTCCCAGAGTGTTCTTAAGAACAACTAGAGCGCTAACAGTCCTACTTATGACAAACGTATGGCACACCTGAAGCCATCTTGATAGGAATAAAGTGGTAACTATTAAAACATTTAATTTAAAAAGGAACAACAGTAGGGGGTTCATTTTGCCATAGAAAGTATGATTAGTGCAGCAGAAGGAAAAATTAGGGCACGTTTTGAGTCACTTCTCAAATACTCTTCTATTTTATTAAAAACTTCTGACATGCAGACTGAAACATGCACTTTGAATACCAGCAGCAGACTTCCCTGGTGAGCAGCAGCTTTACTACAGTGATCTAATGAGCAACTAGAGTGATAACATTCTGAATTTATGTCAAATGTGTGACACATCTGAATGCCTTCTTGGTGGAATCAAAGTAAAAAACTGAAATTATTCCTACTGAGGAGACTGTAGTCAATGAGGAAATTAGGAAACTTCATAACAAATAAGTCTCCCAAGATGGCCACCAAGACAAAAGAGCCCAAATGCAGCACAAATATCACCCAGATGTAGCCCAAGTATAGCCGAATGACAGAATGTCCCAGAGTGTTCTAAAGAACAACTAGAGCACTAACAGTCTTACTTATTACAAGTATGGCACACCTGAAGCCATCTTGATTGGAATAAAGGGGTAACACTTAAAAGATTTAATTTGCAAAGGAACTAAATGAGGGGGTTGATTTTGCCATAGAAATTATGATTAGTGCTGCAGAAAGAAAAATTAGGACACATTTTGACTTCTCAAATCCTTTTCTATTTCATTAAACAATTCCGACATGCAGACTGAAACATGCACTTTGAATACCAGCAGCACACTTCCCTGGTGAGCAGTAGCTTTACTACAGTGATCTGATGAGCAACTAGAGTGCTAACATTCAGAATTTATGGCAAATGTGTGACACATCTGAATGCCTTCATGATGGAACCAAAGTAAACAAGCATTGAAAATGCAATGGGTCTCGCCCTCGTTTAAGTTAAAGCAATTCTGTTTGTAATTAGGTGGCTTTTTAGCTTTGCTTTTATTAGTGTTTTTCAAACGTTCATGTACATAACATGCATATGTATGCATATATGTATATGTATGCATGTATTTATATTTGTATTTATATAGATATGCAGATTATATATATGTTTATATATGTATGTATATATACACATATACACATACATATATATATGTGATCATGGCCGACGTACCGGCCGAAACGCGTCATGACAGGCAGTTGAGAGATTAATAAATTCAACTTCTTTTGCCACTAAGAGTAGCTCGCTTCATTCCTTTTCGCCATACCAGGAGGTTCAGGAATGATTGTTTGCAGCGTTGATACATATATATAAATGCATATGCATATATATGCATTTATATATATGTGCATGTGTGTGTGTGCAGAGAGAGGTAGAGAGGTAGAGGTAGAGAGTAGTATAGAGAGAGAGGTAGAGAGAGGTAGAGAGTAGAGGATGAGTAATAGAGAGTAGAGAGTAGAGAGTGAGTAGTAGAGAGTAGTAGAGAGAGTAGCAGAGAGTGATTAGTAGAGAGTAGTAGAGTGAGTAGTAGAGAGTGAGTAGTAGAGAGTAGCAGAGAGTGGGTAGTAGAGAGTGAGTAGTAGAGAGTAGTAGAGAGTAGTAGAGAGAGAGTAGTATAGAGTGAGTAGTAGAGAGAGAGTAGTAGAGAGTAGTGGAGAGTGAGTAGTAGAGAGTGAGTAGTAGGGGGTAGTGGAGTGGTGGAGAGTGAGTAGTAGAGAGTGAGTAGTAGAGGGTAGTGGAGTAGTGGCGAGTGAGTAGTAGAGAGTTAGTAGAGTGAGTAGTAGGAAGTAGTAGAGAGTGAGAAGTAGAGAGTGAGTAGTACAGAGAGAGTAGTAGAGAGTGAGTAGTAGAGAGTAGTAGAGAGTGAGTAGTAGAGAGTGAGTAGTAGAGGGTAGGGGAGTAGTGAAGACTGAGTAGTAGAGAGTGAGTAGTAGAGTGAGTAGTAGGGAGTAGTAGAGAGTGAGTAGTAGAGTGAGTAGTAGAGAGTAGTAGAGAGTGAGTAGTAGAAAGCAAGTAGTAGAGAGTAGTAGAGAGTGAGTAGTAGTAGGGAGTAGTAGATTAGTAGAGAGTGAGTAGTAGAGAGGGAGTAGTAGAGGGTAGTGGAGTAGTGGAGACTGAGTAGTAGAGAGTAGTAGAGAGTGAGTAGTAGAGTGAGTAGTAGAGAGTAGTAGATAGTAAGTAGTAGAGAGAGAGTAGTAGAGAGAGTAGAGTAGTAGAGACTGAGTAGTGGAGAGTGAGTAGTAGAGAGTAGGAGAGAGTGAGTAGTAGAGAGTAGTAGAGAGTGAGTAGTAGAGAGAGAGTAGTAGAGAGTGAGTAGTAGAGAGTAGTAGAGTGAGTAGTAGAGAGTGAGTAGTAGAGAGAGAGTAGTAGAGAGTAGTAGAGAGTGAGTAGTAGAGTAGTAGAGAGCGAGTGGTAGAGAGTAGTAGAGTGAGTAGTAGAAAGTGAGTAGTAGAGAGAGTAGTAGAGAGTAGTAGAGAGTGAACAGTAGAGTAGCAGAGAGTGAGAGGTAGAGAGTAGTAGAGAGTAGTAAAGTGAGTAGTAGAGAGTAGTAGAGAGTGAGTAGTAGAGTGTGAGTAGTAGAGAGTAGTAGTAGAGAGTAATAGAGAGTAGGAGAGAGTGAGTAGTAGAGAGTAGTAGCGAGTGAGTAGTAGAGAGTCAGTAGTTTAATTTAAAAGGAACACAATGAGATGGGTTCATTTTGCCATAGAAATTATGATTAGTGATGAAAAAAGATAAATTAGGGCACATTTTGATTGACTTCTCAAATCCTCTTCTATTTCATGAAAAAATTCTGACATGCTGACTGAAACATGCACTTTCAATACCAACAGCAGACTTCCCTGGTGAGCAGTAGCTTTACTACAGTGATCTAATAAGCAACTAGAGTGCTAACATTCCGAATTGATGGCAAATGTGTGACACATCTGAATGCCTTCTTGATGGAATCAAAGTAAAAAACTGAAAGTATTTCCTACTGAGGAGACTGTAGTAAATGAGGAAATTAGGAAACTTCATAACAAATAAGTTTCCCAAGATGGCCATCAGAGACAAAAGAGCCCAAATGTAGCACAAATATCGCCCAGATGTAGCCCAAGTATAGCCCAACGACAAAATGTCCCAGAGTGTTCTAAAGAACAATTAGAGCGCTAACAGTCTTACTTATGACAAAAATATGGCACACCTGAAGCATTCTTGATTGGAATAAAGTGGTAACACTTAAAACATTTAATTTGCAGAGGTACAAAATGAGGGGGTTCATTTTGCCATAGAAATTATGATTAATGCTGCAGAAAGAAAAATTAGTGCACATTTTGACTTCTCAAATCCTCTTCTATTTCATTAAAAAATTCTGACATGTTGACTGAAACATGCACTTTGAATACCAGCAGCAGACTTCCCTGGTGAGCAGTAGCTTTACTACAGTGATCTAATGAGCAACTAGAGTGCTACCATTCAGAATTTATGGCAATTGTGTGATACATCTGAATGCCTTCTTGATGGAACCAAGTAAACAAGCATTGAAAATGCAATAGATCTCGCCCTCGTTTAAGTTAAAGCAATTCTGTCTGTAATTCGGTGGCTTTTTAGCTTTGCTTGTATTAGTGTTTTTCAAACTTTCATGTACATAACATGCATATGTATGCATATATGTATATGTATATGCATGCATGCATTTATATTTGTATTTATATAGATATGCAGATTATATATATGTTTATATATGTATGTATATATATATACACATACATATATACAAATGCATATGCATATATATGCATATATATATGTGCATATGTGTGCGTGTAGAGAGAGGTAAAGAGAGGTAGAGAGGTAGAGGTGGAGAGGAAGAGGTAGAGAGGTAGAGGTAGAGAGGTAGAGAGGTGGAGAGTAGTAGAGAGAGGTAGAGTGAGGTAGAGAGGTAGAAAGTGGAGAGTTAGTAATAGAGAGTAGAGAGTGAGTAGTAGAGAGTAGTAGAGAGAGTAGCAGAGAGTGAGTAGTAGAGAGTAGTAAAGTGAGTAGTAGAGTGTGAGTAGTAGAGAGTGAGTAGTAGAGAGTGAGTAGTAGAGAGTAGTAGAGAGTGAGTAGTAGAGTGAGTAGTAGAGAGTAATAGAGAGTAGTAGAGAGTGAGTAGAGTGAGTAGTAGAGAGTAGTAGAGAGTGAGTAGCAGAGAGTGAGTAGTAGAGAGTAGGAGAGAGTGAGTAGTAGACAGTGAGTAGCAGAGAGAGAGTAGTAGAGAGTAGTAGAGAGTGAGTAGTAGATTGAGTAGTAGAGAGTAGTAGATAGAGAGTAGTAAAGAGTAAGTAGTAGAGAGGGAGTAGTAGAGAGAGAGCAGTAGAGTGAGTAGTAGAGTGAGAAGTAGAGAGGGAGTAGTAGAGATTAGTAGAGAGTAGTAGTAGAGAGATTAGTAGAGAGTGAGTAGTAGAGAGTAGTAGAGAGTGAGTAGTAGAGCGAGAATAGTAGAGAAGTAGAGCATGAGTAGTAGAGAGTGAGTAGTAGAGAGTAGTGGAGTAGTAGCGCGTGAGGAGTAGAGAGTAGTAGAGAGTGAGTAGTAGAGTGAGTAGTAGAGTGAGTAGTAGAGAGTAGTAGAGAGCGAGTAGGAGAGAGCAAGTAGTAGAGTGTGTAGTAGAGTGTGTAGTAGAGAGTGAGTAGTAGAGAGTAGTAGAGAGTGAGTAGTAGAGAGAGTAGTAGAGAGTGAGAAGTAGAGAGAGTAGTAGAGAGTAGTAGAATAGTAGAGAGTGAGTAATAGAGAGAGTAGTAGAGAGTAGTTTAGAGCGAGTAGTAGAGAGTGATTAGTGGAGAGTGAGAAGTAGAGAGTAGTAGAGAGCGAGTAGTAGAGAGTGAGTAGTAGAGGATGAGTAGTAGAGAGTAGAAGAGAGAGAGAAGTAGAGAGAGACTAGTAGAGAGTGAGTAGTAGAGAGTAGTAGAGTGAGTAGTAGAGAGTGAGTAGTAGAGAGTGAGTAGTAGAGTAGTAGAGAGTGAGTAGTAGAGAGTGAGTAGTAGAGTAGTAGAGAGTAAGTAGTAGAGAGTGAGTAGTAGAGAGTAGTAGAGAGCGAGTAGCAGAGAGTGAGTAGTAGAGAGTATTAGAAAGTGAGTAGTAGAGAGAGAGTAGTAGAGAGTAGTAGAGAGTGAGTAGAGTAGAGTAGCAGAGAGTTAGTGGTAGAGAGTAGTAGAGTGAGTAGTAGAGAGTATTAGAGAGTGAGTAGTAGAGAGTTAGTAGTAGAGAGTAATACTAGAGAGTAATAGTAGAGAGTAGTAGAGAGTAGTAGAGAGTGAGTAGTAGAGAGTAGTAGCGAGTGAGTAGTAGAGAGTGAGTAGTAGAGAGAGAGTAGTAGAGAGTAGTAGAGAGTGAGTAGTAGAGAGTGAATAGTAGAGAGTAGTAGAGCGTGAGTAGTAGAGAGTGAGTAGTAGAGAGTGAGTAGTAGAGAGTAGTAGAGAGTGAGTAGTAGAGAGTGAGTAGTGGAGAGAGAGTAGTAGAGAGTGAGTAGTAGAGTAGTAGAGAGTAGTCAGTCAATGTCAGTCAGTGTCAGTCAGTGTCAGTCAGTCAGTCAGTCAGTGTCAGTCAGTGTCAATCAGTCAGTGTCAGTCAGTGAATCCGTGTCAGTCAGTCAGTGTCAGTCAATCAGTGTCAGTCAATCAGTGTCAGTCAATCAGTGTCAGTCAGTGTCAGTGTCAGGTAGAGCAGCTCTGCTGACCTGGTTCTCTGGCTCTAAAGCAGCTCTGCTGACCTTGTTCTCTCCCTCGAAAGCAGCTCTGCTGACCTGGTTTCTCTGGCTCTACAGCAGGTCTGCTGACCTGCTTCTCTGGCTCTAGAGCAGCTCTGCTGACCTAGTGCTTAGGCTACAGAGCAGCTCTGCTGATCTGGTTCTCTGGCTCTACAACAGCTCTGCTGACCTGGTTCTCTGGCTCTAAAGCAGCTCTGCTGACCCAGTTCTATGACTCTAAAGCAGTTCTGCTGACATGGTTCTCTGGCTCTAGAGCAGCTCTGCTGACCTGGTTCTTAGGCTCTGGAGCAGCTCTGCTGACCTGGTTCTCTCCTTCTAAAGCAGCTCTACTGACCTGGTTTCTCTGGCTCTACAGCGGCTCTGCTGACCTGGTTCTCTGGCTCTAGAGCAGCTCTGCTGACCTGGTTCTTAGGCTCTGGAGCAGCTCTGCTGACCTGGTTCTCTCCTTCTAAAGCAGCTCTACTGACCTGGTTTCTCTGGCTCTACAGCGGCTCTGCTGACCTGGTTCTCTGGTTCTAGAGCAGCTCTGCTGACCTGGTTCTTAGGCTCTAGAGCAGCTCTGCTGACCTGGTTCTCTGGCTCTAAAGCAGCTCTGCTGACCTGGTTCTATGGCTCTAAAGCAGCTCTGCTGGCTTGGTTCTCTGGCTCTAGAGCAGCTCTGCTGACCTGGTTCTCTGGCTCTAAAGCAGCTCTGCTGACCTGGTTCTCTGGCTCTAAAGCAGTTCTGCTGACCTGGTTCTCTCCCTCTAACGCAGCTCTGCTGACCTGGTTTTTCTGGCTCTACAGCAGCTCTGCTGACCTGGTTCTCGGCCTCTAGAGCAGCTTTGCTGACCTGGGTCTCTGGCTCTAGAGCAGCTTTGCTGACCTGGGTCTCTGGCTCTAGAGCAGCTCTGATGACCTGCTTCTTAGGCTCTAGAGCAGCTCTGCTGAGCTGGTTCTCTAGCTCTACAACGGCTCTGCTGACCTGGTTTCTCTGGCTCTACAGCACCTCTGTTGACCTGGTTCTCTGCACTCACGATGCACGCACCTGACTTCGCGAAAATATATGTAAAAATTATATAAGTTTATTATAAGTACAAATATGTAATTTTTATGACTATCTTAGATAATTTCTTGCCCTAATTTGTATATTAAAGACACATACATATCATTTTGGAACATAACATTTTTTTGCGGGAGTTGCGCACCCAGCGCGCCCCAGCACGTATATGACATCATGCGGGACTCGCCACCGCGCAAGCATCTCGTACCGTAATGCGCATGAGTCGCAAATGCGCGGGAGCAGGAGTCGCGGACTGGTCGCATACCAATCGCGCACATCACGTAATATTAAATGTATATGATGTAACTGAAAAACACGCAGCCGTCGCACACCGTACGCGGATCCTTCACGACTTTTCTAAAATAACGGCTAGAATCCGCGCACCCACCGTGATGTGTACGCTTTGAGTGCGCGGCTCCGAAAAAATTTGGAAAAAACATTTTTTTTAAAGAAAATAATTTTAATATATTAAATAAAAAAATGAAAACAAAAAAATTTATCAATATTTCAGTTTGAATTTTTTTACATTTTTTTGTGCAATTTTCAGAAAAATATATAATGTTATTTAATGAATAAAATATTTATAACTGAACAGTTAAAAACTGTAGAAAATCAATACAAAAAAATAGGTATAATTACTAACGCACTTAAATATTAGATATTTAAAAAACCTTTGAAATTCACTGAAAAAAAACAGAGGTTTCAGAGACGTTATAGAGAAATTAACATTTAAAAAATCTTTGAAATTCACTGACAAAACCATAGGTTTCAGAGACGTTATAGTTAGAAATTAGCAGATTAAAAACCTTAGAAATTCACCGAAAAAACCATAGGTTTCAGGGGTTTTATAGTTTGCTGGCCATTTCACTCGTACAAAACCATAGAAATTCCTCCATTATAGTTAGTTCTGCTAACTTTAACTCGCGCGCCCGCAATGCACTGCTGATAATGTCACATATTGCATCATTCATGACATGGTAAGTGACATCACTGATGACATCTCAAATGACATCACGACATCACTGATGACATCATCCACATGACAATCTGATACACCTCATCATACACTAGTATAACCTTTCATCACTCACTGTAAAATACAGAGTATCATATTTGAAACCATTGACACACCAATACCAGTTACTACATACCCACTCACTGATTCCTAAGTCTACACACACAACTACCCATTCAACAACAGAATCATTTATACATGCAGTCACTAATTAATAGAACACTATCAAATGCACTTATACACATATCTAGACATTGACACATCAGCAGTCATCTTAGTCGGTTATGCAGTCATCCTACTCATGATAAAATTAATCACACTTACATTTACTCACTTACACAATTATCCAACAACACCTCATTTATTCAAACACATAGTAACTCATAGTTAATATGTTAAAAAATCACCATTACAATTATACACTCATTCATATAATTAATCTCACAATCACTGACTCTTACACATACTTGTTTACTCACTTAAACAGACAGTCAGACAGCTACTAAATCCAGACAGTTATATATCCACTCAATCTTCAATACAGATTGGTGTACATATATATATATTCACTGAAAAAACCATAGGTTTCACACACGTTATAGTTAGGAATTATCATTTACAAAACCTTGCAAATTCACTTAAAAAACCATAGGTTTCACACATGTTATAGTTAGCTGTACATTTCACTCGTAAAAAACCAATGAAATTCCACGTTATAGTTAGATCAGGTAACTATAACTTGCGCGCCCACAATAAACTGCTGATGACGTCACATAGTACATCACTCATGACATGGTCAGTGACATCACTCATGACATCAATGATGACATCTGAAATTACACATTGTGGATTGCGGTCGCGCAAGTTATAGTTACCTGATCTAACTATAACGTGTTATTTTATTGTTTTTTTACGAGTGAAATGTACAGCTAACTATAACATGTGTGAAACCTATGGTTTTTTAAGTGAATTTGCAAGGTTTTGTAAATGATAATTCCTAACTATAACGTGTGTGAAACCTATGTTTTTTTCAGTGAATTTGTACGGTTTTTTAAATGCTAAGTTTTGTATTTATTTTATTTATTTTTTTCTGTTTTTTCACTATGCGCACACCCTGCGCGCACGGTGCGCTTCGCGCACCGAGCGCCCACGTTGCGCAGTCCATGCCATGCGCGCCTCGCCTTTTTTTACGCAGTAACATTTGGTTTTTTCTCCCTTGTGGGTCCTTTAATTTATTTAATAAATGTGATTGTTACTTCTTTATTTTATTTATTTTTTTTTTTTGCCGTGCGCGTACGGTAAGCTTACCGTACGCGTACCCCGCGATTTTTTTTTTAAATTATTCAATTTATTTTTCGTACTTTTGGGTCCTTCTTGGACCTCCTGACAAACACTAGGGGGTCTGCAACTCTCTTCGTTGCCCCCGTTTCACGTTCCCCACCTTTGTTTCTCAGTGCGAGAGACAGAAAATGGCGGCCGACACTTCCTGATTTCGACCGATTCGAATGTTTACAGTCATGTAACCACCAATCAGAATTGAGCTCGCGCACGGCACCATACGCGTACGGTAAGCTTACGGTAAGCGCACGGAGCGCGCTTACAGATATATATATTGATTTAAATGCTATTTTCTCAGGACCTACTGAACAGATTTACACCAGGCACATCCTTGACCTGAGGACTACCTCTCTGCCAAATTTCAAGTAATTCTGTTCAGCCGTTCGGGCTGTAGCTGTGTCTAAAGGTCCTATGGAAAAATGCATGGGGAAAACGCGTTTTGGGACCCCCCTTTTTTCTCAGCCCCCGCTTGACGAATCCCCCCGAGACTTTCAGGGTAGGAGCGGAGCGGAGCGCCCCATTAGTTTTGAAAATTTGGCGAGGATTCGTCGACCGGCGCCAAAGTTATTCCAAATAGAATGTTGCGGATTTCCTATGGAAACACGGTCCTAACTATAACTATCTACTGGCGACCACCAGTAGATAATATACATATATATATAATACATATATAATACATATTTAAATTTCAAACTAAACTACATTCACTGGATGATGTCATCAGTGATGTCATCAGTGATGTCATTTGAGATGTCATCAGTGATGTCACTGACCATGTCATGAATGATGCAATATGTGACATCATCAGCAGTGCATTGCGGGCACGCGAGTTATAGTTAGCAGAACTAACTATAACGGAGGAATTTCTATGGTTTCGTACGAGTGAGATGGCCAGCTAACTAGATCACCCCTGAAAACCTATGGTTTTTACTGTGAATATGTAGATATATAGATATATATATATATATATTTCCTACTGGCGGTCGCCAGTAGGTAGATATAGTTAGGACCTATTTTCCATAGGAAATCCGCAACATTCTATTTGGAATAACTTTGACGCCGATTGACGAATCTTCGCAAACGTTTCCAAACTTTTGGCCAGCTCCGGTCCGCTCCTATCCTAAAAGTTTCAAGGTGATTTGAAAAGCGGGGGCCGAGAAAAAAGGGGGGTCCCAAAACACGTTTTCCCCATGCATTTTCCCATAGGACCTTTAGCCCCAGCTACAGCCCGAACTGCTGAACGGAATTACACCAAATTTGGCAAAGACATAGTCCTCAGTTCAGACATGTGCCTTTTGCTTAAATGGTGTAAATCCGTTCAGTAGTTCCTGAGAAAATTAGAGTTAAAAGTACATATATATCTATGGCCTCGGAGAATCCGCGCACCCTCCCGATTATGATCTGAATTTTAATTGGCTGCCAACACTCTGAATCAGGAAGTGTTGGCAGCCATCTTGTGCCTCAGTAGAACCGAGGCACAAAAAACCCCCCCAAAAAAGGCGCAAAACGCGAAAAGGGGGCAGGGTAGAAACACCCTGACCCCCTAGGCCCACAAGGACCCCCAAGGCCCAAAAAATGTTTTCTTCTTTTTTTAAAAATGGGAGGATGCGCCCTGGATGCGTGCATCCTGCCGATACAAAAAAGAATTGCGCTACATATGGTAATTTGCCCCTGGGGGGGGGCAAATCCCAGGGGCATATTTAAAAATTAAGTGGGGGGTCCCAATCCCCCCACACTGCCCCGGGGACCGCCACCCGCCGGGGCAGTAACATAAAATAGGCGGGGGGGCTCATGGCCCCCCCGCAGCCCCGGGGACCGCCACCCCCGGGGCTTCTTAAAATGGGTGGGGGGCTCTCAGGCCCCCCCAGCCCCGGGGACCGCCACCCCTGAGAGCCCCCCCCAGCCCCAGGGACCGCCACCCCCCAGGGCTTGTTTAAAATGGGTGGGGGGGCTCTCAGGCCCCCCCAGCCCAGGGGACCACCAACCCCCGGGGCAACTTTAAAATAGGTGGGGGGGTCTCTCAGGCCCCCCAGCCCCGGGGACCGCCACCCCCGGGGCAACTTTAAAATGGGAGGGGGGCTCTCAGGTCCCCCCAGCCCCGGGGACCACCACCCCCGGGGCAACTTTAAAATGTGGGAGGGGGGGCCGCGCGGCCCCCTGGAGCCTTGTACAGGCCCTGGGGACTGCCACCCCCAGCTGCTGTTCCTGCAGTGTCCCGGGGTGCCACCCCGGGACACTGCTGTTTACAATGGCAGGGCGGGAGCCTCGCGGCTCCCACCCTGCCTTTGCAAATTGCTTTGCTTCATTGAAGCGAGAGCAGGGAAACCTGCTCTCACTTCAATGAAGCAAAGCAGATTGCTTTTCCGCATGGGGAGCAGCATGTTAGCTGCAAGAGGCGGGGAGCCGGCTGGGAAGGTGGGGGGATTGTGACCCCCCCACGGTCCCCAACAAGGTGGCCAGGCCACAGGGGATGGGGTCCCCGGGGCCATAAGTGGCCCGGGAGGGGTGCCACGCGACCCCCTCCACATTAATGAAAAAATTAAAAAAATTTAAAATCAATGGCCGGCCCCGGGGGATGGGGTCCCTGGGGCCTTAAGTGGCCAGAGAAGGGGGGCTACGCTGCCCCCCTCCATAAAAAGATTTTAAAAGTTGGCCATGCCCCGGGGGATGGGGTCCCCGGGGCCCGGAATTGGCCACGGGAGGGGGGCCACGCAGCCTCCTTCCCGTAATATTTTTGGGGAAATTTGAATTTGGGGGTGAGGCCCTGGGGGATGGGGTCCACAGGGCCACACAAAAGTAAAAGGAAGGGGGGCCACACAGCCCCCCTATCAACAAAAAAAAGACGCAATCGTCCCTAGGCCCCGCCCCCTCACAAGCACACTCTGCAAACGCACCCTGTGGCGCGTTTTAAATTGGGGAATTGATTCCCCTTTAATACTGGGGGTCCCTGGGGGCCAACTAGACCACCAGGTACCTCCAGTAAGCGCCACAGGGCTGCGTTGCAGAGAGGATTTCCAGGCCACGCCCCTTTTTACACCTCTCTGCAACGCAGCCTTGTGGCACTTACTGGAGGTACCTGGTGGGCTAGTTGTACCCCAGGGACCCTCAGGATTCAAAGGGACTTAATCCCCCAACTTAAAATGCGCCATGGGCGCGTTTGCACAATCGTGAATGTAGGGGGCGGGGCCTGAGGTGATATGTGTGCAAACACGCCCTATGGCGCATTTTAAGTTGGGGAATTAATTCCTCTTCAATCCTGAGGTCCCCTGGGGGCCAACTAGCCCACCAGGTACCTCCAGTAAGCGCCATGGAGCTGCGTTGCAGAGTGTTGAACACCTCTCTGCAACCCAGCTCCCTGGCGCATACTGGAGGTACCTGGTGGACTAGTTGGCCCCCAGGGGACCTCAGGATTGAGGAGGAATTAATTCCCCAACTTAAAACGCGCCACAGGGCGTGTTTGCACACTATCACCTCAGGCCCCGCTCCTTTCCTTCACCATTGTGCAAATATTCCTCTAAAATCAGCCGAACTACGAATTCCGATTTACTCACGTGTTATCAGGAGAGAACCCAGTGCTGCATCTTTAAGCCCAGCACTGACCCTGGAAAGTCATTCTAAGCGTACTTACCAGTAACTTGTATTTCCTTCCATAGGAATCCATTGGGTGGTTTTCAGCAGAAAAGTTTCTAAGTGTCTATTTTCACAAACTAAAAATATTCCTAAAAAATCGTCTGTATGACTTAAACACATTCTTTCAACTGTTTGCAGGAGATTCACCAGTGCTGGATCCAGGATCCACCACTGAGTAAGAAAAAGTAACGATAACACTACTTACCTGCTAAGTGAATTTTCTGCCATAGGATAACATTGGTGATTCTATGTGAAAAATTTTCAAAGTGTCAACTTTTAAAATACAATAATATTCCTTATATATCACTACTGTAACCAAAACGCTTTTACTCAACTGTTTACAGGAGATGTCCAAGGACTGAATCTAGGATCCAGTCCTGTGGTTAGAAAAGTAATCCATAAAGTAACTAATTGCATTTGACTAGAAATTCACATTGAGCTCAATGTTGCATTGTGTTTGAAATTGTGTTGCCCATTGCAACAACTGTAACTACTTTACTTAAAAGTCTATTGCCTATTTGCAAAGTATTTAAACTAAAGTAATTCATTCAGAGAAAGTATATTTTGTATTGTAATGTATAATGTAATTATAATGTAATTTAAAAAAACTAAAAATAAATAGTTTAAAAAATGTAGTAAATCAGTATAAAAAAATCAGTATAACAATTAATACATTAAAAATTGTCATTTATAAAACCTTTGAAATTCACTGAAAAAACCATAGGTTTCAGGCCTGATATAGTTAGGAATTAGCATTTAAAAAACCTTTGAAATTCACTGAAAAAACCATAGGTTGTCATGTGATGTCACTGACCATGTCATGAATGATGTAATATGTGGCATCATCAGCAGTGGATTGCGGGCGCGCGAGATGTAGTTAGTACAACTAACTATATTGGAGGAATTTCAATGGTTTTGTTCGAGTGAAATGTCCAGCTAACTATAACACCCCTAAAACCTATTGTTTTTTCAGTGAATTTCTAAGGTTTTTTAAATGCTAATTCCTAACTATATCAGGCCTGAAACCTATGTTTTTTTCAGTGCTATATATATATGGGAGGGATATATATCAACCACCAACTCCAATCTTCGACAAAAGAAAGGACGCCGACACCAACGAATTTCACTGAATTCACAGGTTTAATGATCTCATTCCATTGCTACGAGTTTCGGCATCACCTGCCTTAATCATGCAATAAGAAACTAGTTCAGTGTGTAGGTTAAAATACAAAAAAGTAGACTGCAATTAAAGATCACATGGTTATTCGCACCAATCACTGGCTACTCGACATGAAGAAAAGACTGTGGGATTCTCTAAATGCATTCTTTCATGTTATGTTTCCATTTTTTTGTGTGAAATAAAACTTTATCCACACAGATAATGTACAATACCACATATTATTTCATATTTGGTATGCAGTCTTTTACTCTTAACTGTTAAATACATAAACGAGAGTAAAGATTTTTAAATATATGTATATAAAAATATATATGCGCGTGAAATAATGGGACATTATTCAAACAGAAACTACATCAAAAGATTCTTATTTAAAAAGACATGTTCCCAATAAAACTACTTCCATGTAAAAATTATTTACAATGATAAAGTGCCTTAGTGCTTATCTCCTAATATACAAATAAAGTGCTAGTGCAAAAAAGTGCAAAAACCATTTCACGCATCGCATAATGTCGAAAAATGTAAAAACTTTACTCTATGGTCCTGGGCAAGTGCCCAGCATACTTAGCCCGCAAATTATATATATCACAAATCTTTCAGTATGCAACTGACTACTTCATAATTCCTCATTGCCAGTGATAAAATCTTAACACAGTGTCATCTTTTAACACACATTGCCAGCCAGTGAATGTTTGTCTGCTTCAAAATGAAGTTTATCAAGCATGTAATGTCACCCGGGTAACAATTAGTTTACTTCCTATATCTTATCATATCGATGATTTAAACTCATAGTTTTAACTTTATCTTTGTTGATATCTGTCTTATTGTGGCTTCTTTTCATTCTGTTCTCCATTGCTTAACTTTCTCTCTCTGATCTTTTCTTGTTGTAAGAAATATCTAAAAGGCAAACCAAATTAAGGATTTAAAATGACAAAGGGCATCACAGTAAATGCCTGTTAAACTTAGAACAGTATCTTATACTTATACATAGATAATTGTTAAAATTTTCCATCCTTAGTAGGTAAAAATTCCATGTTGCATCATAAAGAGCTGCCACGATGATTTTATCTAAATGGTTTACTATGTACAAAAAGTGCAAGTGCTTCTATATACAAGATCTCATAAATATTGATCTATAAACCATCCTCTGTGTTACAATTTCTTATTGAATATGGCAAGCAACACACAAATTATTATAAAATTCCCGAGTCTCAAACACATGATTTCAACTGGACTGACAATATCAATATGCACACTTAAAGAAAAAATTTAAAAAACAATATCAATTTAAAACCAATAGTGACCTTAAAAATTTTTTTGCAGAATTATGTTAAAATACGAACATGCAAAGGATCTATCTAGTTAAATTTGATTTATAAATGAACATGTAAATCCTCCTCAGAGTTTGAAATTCACTGAAAAAACCATAGGTTGTCATTTGAGATGTCATCAGTGATGTCACTGACCATGTCATGAATGATGTAATATGTGATATCATCAGCAGTGGATTGCGGGCGCGCGAGATGTAGTTAGTACAACTAACTATATTGGAGGAATTTCAATGGTTTTGTTCAAGTGAAATGTCCAGCTAACTATAACACCCCTAAAACCTATTGTTTTTTCAGTGAATTTCTAAGGTTTTTTAAATGCTAATTCCTAACTATATCAGGCCTGAAACCTATAGTTTTTTCAGTGCTAAATATATATATTATCTACTGGCGGTCGCCAGTAGATAGTTATAGTTAGGACCCTGTTTCCATAGGAAATCCGCAACATTCTATTTGGAATAACTTTGGCGCCGGTCAACGAATCCTCGCGAAATTTTCAAAACTAATGGGGCGCTACGCTCCGCTCCTACCCTGAAAGTCTCGGGGGGATTCGTCAAGCGGGGGCTGAGAAAAAAGGGGGGTCCCAAAACACATTTTCCCCATGCATTTTTCCATAGGACCTTTAGACACAGCTACAGCCCGAACGGCTGAACAGAATTACTTGAAATTTGGCAGAGA
Source organism: Triturus cristatus (assembly GCF_964204655.1). NCBI lineage: Eukaryota > Metazoa > Chordata > Amphibia > Caudata > Salamandridae > Triturus > Triturus cristatus. The sequence continues at coordinate 617,382,854 of NC_140588.1, read as the reverse complement.
GGTAGTCCTCAGGTCAAGGAAGTGCCTTTTGTAGGTCTGGTGTAAATCTGGTCAGTAGGTCCTGAGAAAATAGCATTTAAATCAATATATATATCTGTAAGCGCGCTCCGTGCGCTTACCGTAAGCTTACCGTACGCGTACGGTGCCGTGCGTGAGCTCAATTCTGATTGGTGGTTACATGACTGTAAACATTCGAATCGGTCGAAATCAGGAAGTGTCGGCCGCCATTTTCTGTCTCTCGCACTGAGAAACAAAGGTGGGGAACGTGAAACGGGTGCAACGAAGAAAGTTGCAGACCCCCTAGTGTTTGTCAGGGGGTCCAAGAAGGACCCAAAAGTACGAAAAATAAATTTAATAATTTTAAAAAAAAATCGCGGGGTACGCGTACATTAAGCTTACCGTACGCGCACGGCAAAAAAAAATAAAAAAAATAAATAAAGAAGTAAAAATCACATTTATTAAATAAATTAAAGGACCGATAAGGGAGAAAAAAACAAGTGTCACTGCGTAAAAAAAGGCGAGGCGCGCACGACATGGACTGCGCAATGTGGGTGCTCGGTGCGCGAAGTGCACCGAGCGCCCACAGCGCGCGCACGGTGCATTTGTCAAAGTTTCATGTTACACACACACATGCCCTCGGGACATGTATGTGTGCAACATGTGGTAACATGGCAATTTCAGGGGTGCAACAGGGTGTCCTTTTGGCACCCTTGCACCCTTGAAATTGCATGTGCAATTTGCGAGTACCAATTTGGTACTCGCAAATTGGGCATGCAATTCCCATTCATTCTTATGGGCCTCTAGGCCCATAGGAATGAATGGGTAGCTATTCCTTAAATGCAATTAGCAATTAAGGAATATGTAGGAATCACAATTTATTTTGCAATTTCTACATGCATAGGGATTTGTGAGTCCTAAATAGCGATTTCTTAAAATTGGCTATTTAGGATTCGCAAATCCTGACTTTGATGCATGTAGTCCCAAAGTGTTTCAGATGGTAACGGGCTGATGTCATCAACCCATGAAGCCTTGGCCATTCTCTTGTGAGGGCTGATGTCTTTTTCAATAGGGGCCTTGTAAAAAATTGGGTTATTAATTGGGGCAGGTGACTGCCCACCTCAAGGAATAATCACAACCCTTCTCAGGGTGATCCCCTAAATTCAACAAATCAACCTGAGCCCAGCCCCCTGGTAGCCTGATGGCACAGAGCAGCCAGGTGTAACTTAGAGGATTGCATAAAGTATTTATATGAAGTACCGAACCACTAATAAAGTTGAAATACAATGCAATGAAAAAATCCAAAACAATATTAGAAAAATAGAGTAAAATGTTATAAATAAACTAAATTAAAAAAAAAATCCAATGGCACCAAAATGGCAAAAATCCAAGATTGGAACCAGCCACAATTTGATGCTGACTGCAGTGAATACACCAATCTGTTACATCCTGGTGAATGCTTTTATCTTTTGTCTTTAGTCCTTCAAGTTACATTCTACCACAGGAGTACACTTGTAAATTCCCCCAGGACCTTAAGGGGCAAGAGTGGCAGGCAGAGGACAAACAGCAGGATCTATCCCGGTCCAGTTGCCACTGGTCATCTAGTTAATTTCAGGAAAAGACCTCTTGTATCTTGGTGTGTCCCTGTAGCTTTAACAGCCTTATGGCCCTTAGAGTCCACTTCCCTATCCCGGGTAAAAGAGAGAGCAGGTGTAGTCTTCCAAGGTTCTTCTCCAGCCTCAGACACTGGGTTCAGACCTCTTCTGATCTTCCTCAAGTCCAGGAGTGTTTTGAAGTGGGTACCTGGAGATGCCACATGTATGCCTGGCACAAGCTAGTGAGTGAGAATTGCCCCTAGGCACGCCCTAACTAATGGGCTAAAAAAGTTCCTGGGACTGACCCTTCCACTTTGGGTATTTTCAAGATGGAGAAAGACTTTTGCCACACTAAACTTGGGCTCTGAAGGCAGGAGGTGTGTGAGGAGGGTACTATGGTAATCCTAGTATCCTCCCACATGTAACACTAAAATCCAGTATGTGTCAGTCACTGTACCCACAATAAAAGGAGACAAAAGTCTGGTAGAACAAAGCAGGGTTTTTCAGCAACCAGACAGTGGATACACATGAATTTTTTGCCATCCTGTTCTGACCCTTCGAAGTGAGCCCCACGTGTTATATATAAAACCTCAGCAGGCCTGTCAAGCAAGATTTGGCATTCAAGCAGGTTTTTAATCTGAAATGTCAAAAAATATGCTCGGTGTCTCACCGTATTTATTCCCATCAGGTTCAGAGAGGTTATCTCTGTCCATTCAGGTCAGCCAAATATTTGTGCTCCTGGAAGGGAATTCACACCCACTCACACTGATTCAAATGCTAATTACTGACTCGCAGAAGTGAGAGAGTAAATGAGCCTCCAGGGGGTTTAGACTGGGAAAAGATAACTTCCTAAAAGGGCCTTTTCCTTAATAGTGATCAAATCTCCAACTTCACCACTGATTTGGATTTTTAATACCTATTAAAAATAGTTCATTATTTTTCTAGCTATTTCCTATCAGCAGTAAGCATTATTAAACATAGTATAATGTAACCCAATGTTTTTCTGTGCAACATCCAGCCTTGTCTCAGTGAAAATAGCTTTTTGGGGCTTTTTTTACTGTAAGGACATGTTTGACATCAAATGTCTACATGTCCTACTTTTAAATACCATGCACCCTGCACTATGGGCAACAAGGCCTACATCAAGGGTGCCTATAAATATTTAAAATGAACATATTAACCTGTTGAAAGGGGTTGTTTAAAGAGGTTGAATTTCCAGTTCAAAACTGTTACAGCAACGCTACAAATGGTAGTCCTGCAGTCATATTTGCACAGTCGCTGTAGTGGATGGTACAATAGGTGCTACAGACCAGTAGTGACATTTAACTTACAGGCCTTAGACACACTTTGTACCATATACTAGGGACTTACAGGTATGTTACCCATACCATTTAGGGGTATGCCAATTTTGCCATGTTGAAAAGAAGAGCTTGTGAGTCCTTTGAGTCCTTCTCTGTTTTTCACATGTGTAGGATAACAGCCACCACCCCCACAATCTTGGCACCCCTCTCCAGGCACTTCAAGTAGGCCAAGGTATTGATGTTTTTCATGAAAGTTAAACAATTAGGCTCAGAAATCAAGGATTTAGTCAAAGATTAATCATTAAAGAAAAAGAACAAAAGATGTCTTTCAGTTTGTAAATAAGACTTAGAGGGCCCTGGTTCTACCTTAGGGGGTCCTGGCCCACCCGGCCCCCTTTACTAGAACCTGGCCTGCTCACAAAAATGGATTGCATGTGGAGGTGGGTGAACCAACAAATTAACCCGAAGAGCCTATAGGGCTCATCAAAATGTAAAAATCATAATTAATTAACATTAGTACTTTAGATTATATCTCTGGATTGAGATATATTTAGTAAATAGTAAAAGTGAGAGTTTTTAAACATTAACTGTGAAACATTTCTGCCCCTGCACTGACAATAATGGATATTGTGAACTAAAAGTAGAATTACTGGAATTATGCATCAGAAAAGGATCAAATTATGAGGCAGAGTTTAATAACGTATGTGGCAAGAAACAGCTAATTATGTGGCATAATGTGGCACGTTTTGTGATAGTATTACCTCATTATTTTGTAATTTTTCATATGTTATTACTATCTGGGTGAAGGCATCATCTTGTTAGTACCAGTATGCCAAACAATTACAGCAATAAGTGACAGAAGGATGACCAGTCAACCTTTGTGAAAAGATTTCTGCTGGGCAGCAATGTATTGCTGCGTTTTAGTAATCGTCAGTGGCGTAGCAAGGGTGGGGGCAGGCGGCACGAGTTTTGGGGGCGGCAGCCTCTCCCCGTTCTTATCTGACAGTGCGGGTGGTAAATGGGAAAAATTTCGCCAGCACCTCCTCCCCCCCTCCTTTCATGCGACCGCAGCGGGGCAGCAAACACAGGGACAGACACAGGTGGCCAAAGTGCTAGCTACGCCACTGGTAACCTTTGATCCATTTGAGCTAGAAGCAAAAATATGTTTTGTTAAAAGCTGCAGATTATATGCAGATGGATTAGGTGGCAAAATCATCCAAACTGTAAATATGCAGAAAACGCAGCGACCGCAAAATTGATCGCATAATTCCAGGGTGCCTGACTAAGAGGCACATCAGGATTCGTGCACCCTGCATGTGGGCTGGATTCTTATTAATCAGGGAGCAAAATCATTGTCTACTGCGTTAAACAAAACATATGTACAACACACACCCTAAATGCATATATTTGAAAGTGCTCTGATGTGTGATAATGGACAAAATGGAGGTTGGTGAAATAAAGCATTTGCCTAGGATCACACAATTTGGTCAAGCAGAAAAGCTGGAATTAATCTTAGATTTTGCAATTTCTTTCTTTGCAATAAAGCCACTACATGGGTATCTCTTTATGATATTAAAGCATAATGCTACACCTTCGTTCTTGGAGGATAAGACTAGAGCATGGGTGATAGGCACAGTCCACATTGTATATTTGGCAGTTTTACATAGCACAAATCTTGGCCATGGACATAAGAGTACTTCACAACAAAGACCACGTTAATTTTATTTTCTGATACAGATACTTGCCTGGATTCACAGGATGCTGAGCAGAGGCCAGGTTTCGAGCCTGATGCATGGTGGGCAACTGTAGTCAGGAGGCCACATTACCTACTGGGAAAGGTAGGCTAATTTTGGGCTTGAGGTTCCAAGAGGACCTCGAGCTGAGCAGAGTCAGGCCTCTGGCTAGACCTTTCAGTGGCTCACCCACTTATAATAGGATGCAGAAGAGAGTAATGTTAGGAAGGGCAGAATCAATGCAAAAATGCAAAACCCTTTCGGAGAGTGGGAGGGTGGAAGGGTAGAGGTGGATGGAAAGGAAGAGAACAGCTGCAACAAGGTGATAGGCTAGAGGGAAAAGTGGTAAAGAGCAGCATATGGAGGGGAGATGTGGATATAAGAGGGGCAGGTTCAGCAAGATGAGGCTGGGGAAAAGGGAGAAGTTGGTGTAAAGGAGGCAGAACCAGCAAAAAGGTGAGAGACTGGTTGGAAGGATGAGAGGAAAGGAGTAAAGCTTTGCATGGAAAGATGGATGTAAGAGTGGCAGAGTAAGAGAGATTAGGTAAGACGCGTGGGTAGAGATGAGGGGTGTAAAGGAGGTAATGCAGGGGCAAAGTAGAACCAGTAAGTGCTGCAGGGCCATAGAAGGGACTAGTCTCAAGTAAGAAAGGCAGAGAATCCACAATTGGCCGATGGATGGGCTAGTTAATCAGATGATCTATTTTCAATTACTGTAGATAAACTGGGTTCTTTGCTAGGGCAGGCTTGGCTGCTAGCACACAACCCAAAAGGCCACGCAGCCTTATGGTTGGTACGCACAGTCAGTCAGACTGTTTTTTCAATGCCAGCCGGCTCATTGTTATATGCAGAATGACAATGGGCAAGTATCGTGTGATGAGCACCTCCTCCCACAACACATAAACCCAAAAATCAGGGAGTGACAGCGATGATAAAGGAGCAGATGTAATTATATGCTGTCACAACTGTGTAAGTATGCAGAAATGATCTAGACTTATGCCCTAGCAGGTAGAGAATGTGCAACATGTTGAGCTTGGGGCATGCAGTGCCAGAGGTGTATTTATATGTACAATTGTTTCATTGACATTTGTTTGATAATTACTCCTTTGTAACACACTTATTGTAGATTTACATTATTTATTTTAAACAATTTTAAAAGGAAGAAGAAACAACCTAATAATTTAACACCGAGTCATATATTTTGTCCCCCATTACTCACTATTAGTCTTGGAGTCCACACCACACCTGATAATGGATCAGACTTTTAAATTTAACTAGGTGAGATGAGAGAGGAGGTAGAGTAATCCCGATCTCAAGAAAAATGGGATCAGGATTACTTCACAAAGGAGATCAGTAGGTAACTGCGAGAAATTGGGTTGTTGGTTGAGAGGCATGTGAGCTCTTCTCAAGCAATAGCCACAATGTTTGTTATGGTGAACCATAAAAAGTAACTAAATCGACCCTTGCTTAACCCTCTAGTAGCTTGACACAAAAGCAGTCAGGCTTAAATTAGAGGCAATTTGTAAAGTATATATGCATCACTTAAACAGTAATAAAGTGAACACACAAAACAAGAAAACTTGCACCCCAATTTAGGAAAATAGAGTACATTTTAATAAATGATTTGCCACCAATACAACAGAATTATAATCAGTAGAACCATAGATATGCAATTTCAAAGATCAATGGTAGGTAGAGCTCCAAAAAGCACAAAGTGCCACTTGCGGTTTATCTGGTTGTGCTAGGACGGGTGAAAGTCATAAATTTAGGCTAACCATGATGAAGTGCTGCCCAGATACAGGGATCAGATTAATCCCATTGAAAAATTTACCTTCTCAAAGTATAGCGTAGAGAGTCCAGCTTGCAGTGGAGGTGGCAACAAGGAGCAGAGAGAACGCTGTGGATGGCTGTCGCTGTAGCGCAAAGATCAAGCCAAGCATCGTGGACAGTCATCGCTGTACCACAAAGTCATCGCTGTACCACAAAGATTCTACCCGATGTTACTGAAGCTTTTCGTTGGCAGTCACCGTGGGCTGTCAATGCTGTAGAGCGAAGTACAGATCTTGTTTTGCCAGTCGTCTCTGACTGTCGAAGTAGCACAAACAGTCGGGTTCACCAGAGCCTCTCCTTGGTGGTCGCACAGGCAGCAAGATCTTGGCACTAACAGAGCCAAGCATGGTCCCAAAGAGCCCAAAACTTCAGGATTTCTCATTTTCTTACAGGAGGAGCTAAACAGATAACACACCAAGGGTCCAAGACCTGTGAGGCACCTCTTTGAGCTCAGATACTTACTTCAGCAGAGGGCCAGCAGGGCTCAGGCAGGTCTTGTTGCAGGTCTAGGGAGGTCCAGTGCCGCAGGTCAGCTGGGCAGTTGCAGACTGACCTCTGGAGCACATTCTGTCCCTCTAACTTAAAACAGGAGGCCAGCAAACTAGCCCATGTTGTCTCTCAGGTAGCCTGGAATAAAAGGAGGTGGTCCAAACTTTCTTCTCCGACAGCAGGGTGGGCCTCAAGCAGCAGGGCAGTCATCTGTATACTGAAGAGTGGGTCTGAGAGTTCTAGTTTTACACATGGTACCAGCTTTGAAGTGAAAGAATATTTTAGATTCTTCCCCCATAGAAGTGTCTGTAATTTCCTGACTCCCTCCCTTGGTTTCAGGATGTCTGAAGTCACAATGATCTAGTGTGAAATTCTTTATGTGGGTGCTGAGGCAGTGTCTATGAAGTGCAAGTAGGGAAGGTGACCGCTTCAAACCTTACATCAAATCAGGATGGCTCATCCTGCCACACTCGGTTCCTCCATTTTGTGACTGTCTGGGAGGAATACACAAAGGCTACTGCCAATGACACGTGACCCAAGAAATAGGCTGCCGGCATCAAATGGTTAGGACAAGAACATGGTAACTTTCTAAAAAAGGCTTTCCAGAATTGTGACTTGAAAACCGACTTTACCATTAAGTAGGAAATTGCAATTCCGTAGACACCAAACTTGACATCATTTCCTACACCCAATTCTCTCCCAATTGAAAGTTATCACGTATTACATGCAATAAGTTAACCCAATGTTATCCTATAGCAGAGGTAGGCCTCACAGTATTAAAAAAAGTAAAAATGTGAGTTTTTTACTACCAAACATGTAAACATTACAAATACTTGTCCATCTTTTTTAATACAATGCACCCTGCCCAATTTTTAAATACAATGCATCTTGCCCTATGGGCTGTTTGGGGTCTACCTTTGGGATGACATGTATGTATTGAAAAGAGAGTTTAAGGCTTGGCAAAATGTGTATCTTGCCAGGTCAAATTGGCAGTTTATAACTGCACACTGTTAGCCTGGTACCCTTGGCGTGAGTCTCCCTTCCATTTTTTGCTGTTGTCTCCTCTGTTTTTGATATGTTTTGCTGGTTTTAGATGCTTTGGGCACTGTGCCACTGCTATTGTAAAGTATTGTAATGGATTAGTGACTCCATGATTGGCTTGTTTGATTTACTTGTCAGACCTTAGTATAGTGCACCATGTGTGCCCAGGGCCTGTAAATCAAATGCTGCTGGTGGGCTTGCAGCACTGGTTGTGCCATCCACAGAAGCAACTTGTAAAGTGTGTCTCAGGTCTGCCTGTGTGCAGTCTAGTAATGCCATGCTGACTTGGTAAGTGCACTCACTTACCAGTCCCTAAACCTTCCCTCTTCTACATATCAGACACCCCTAAGGTAGGCCTACGGGCAGGGTGCATTGTAAGTAAGAGGTAGGAAATACCCTGATGTGTGTGGTATGTCCTAATAGTGAATTACAGCCAAATTAGTTTTTCACTATTGCAAGGCTACCTGTAATCATAGGCCAGAATGGGCAGTTTGAGTATAACATCTTATAATCCTAACTGACCCAGAGAACATGGTAGAAAAAATAATTTAGTATGCCTGAACTCAGAATGATAAAATAGGTCTTTTAGTGAAGTTGGGATTTAACATTCTGTGTTTGAAAATACCACTTTTAGAAAGTGGGTATTTTCTTGCCTAACCATCCAGCCTGCCTCTGTTAGGTTGTGTATTGTCTGGTTTGTGAGTGACAGGAGGGCTGGGGCTCCAGCAGTCTGATGAGTCAGGGCTGAGCTGAATAGGAACTTGGCTGAATAGAGAGTGGGGGGCGAAGCTTTCCTTTCACTCCCCTAAGCCCTCATAGAATAGAGTAGGGGGAGGGGATTTCCTTTCAGCTACCTGGGCCAGGTCTGCTTTCAACAATGCTGTCTCCACCTCCTGCCAGGAAGCTGCACAGAACTGGTTTTGGCTAGGTCCAGGGACCCTCTGCCTTCAGAGGACAAAGGATTTACTAGTATAAATATTGGGGCCCAGACCCCAAGACTTTAGATCACTTCTGGGAATCAAGACGGACCTTTGCCAAGGAGAAGAAACCAAGGAAGTTGAAGGATTTGACTGCCCCTGTGCCAGTGTGCTATTTTCTGGGGTTGGCCTGCAGTGGTCATTTAATTGCCAAGGAAAGGGGAAAGAACTTTTATTGAACTTCATCATCTTGAAGAAGAATCTTAAAGGGCTCGAAATGTGCTTGCCTCCTGCTGAAGTCTCAGGTATACAAGACTTCACCACCAGCTCCCCCCTGAATTACCTTGCTGGGGATTCTGTCAGCAGAAGCCTGCGTATTGTTGGGAGCTGGAAGTGCGACTCAATGAGAAGAAGTGCGACGCCGTCGCAGCTGTTGCCGTTGCATCATCGGCAAAGCGTGTCGCCGCCACAGAGGTCGCCGCCGCATCACCGGAGAAGCATATCTTCGTCGCAGCTGTTTGTTGTCGCATCACCGGAGAAGCATGTCGCCGCTGCAAAGGTCGTCGCCGCATCACCGGAGAAGCGTGTCGCAGGGCCTGTCGCGGCTCAGAAGTTACAGAGTTCGCCGCATGGCTGTCAGCGTGCACGCATCGCCTTTATGTCGTCACATCGCATCAAGGGTGCCATCTTCTCGCATCGTAACAGGAACGCAGTAAGAGATCGACACATCACCTCCTCTCCGGTAAGGAACAGACGCATCGCCTATTTTGGGCAAGGCCAGAGGAACAGAAGCATTGCCTCCTCCGAAGCAAGGAACCGATGCATCACCCTCCCTGCGACCCTTTTCTATGTTTTGCGTTAACCATTTAAAGTACTTTGTGAGAAGCATGTCGCATTTACCATCAACTTTAAACTAAGCAATTTCTACCATTTTTAAGTCTATTTCTGATTTCAGTATTGTGGATCTTTGTCGTTTGGGTCTTGTGTTAAGTCTATATAAAGATTACTTATTTTTATAAAACCTGTGTGGTGTCCATCTGTAGTGTTTTCACTGTATTACTGTATGTGTTCACAAATGCTTTACACACTGCCTCTAAGATAAGCCTGCCTTTTCATGCCAGGCTACCAAGGGGGTGAGCAGGGGTTATTTAGGAGTGTAGCCCCCTTACCCTGACTACAAGCAAGGATCCCTACTTGGCCAAAGGTATCTACCTCTGCCAACTAGAGACCCCCAGTTCTAACACACACACACACAGGCTGCAATGGCAGGCCTGAGGCATGTATTAAAGGACTACTTAAGTGGGTGGCACAATAAGTGCTGCAGGCCCATTTGTAGCATTTAATTTACCAGCCACTGGTATATGATATACATCTTTACTAGAGACCTATAAGTAAAGTAAATCCGGAACCAGTATTCATAATGTGTCACCTCTGTGAACATTTCATCACTATATATTGGTGGCTGTACCAGGCGACCCTGAGAAGCAGATTTTCAGGGATTCCTGGCCAGACTCAAGTCTCCTATTCTGCTAATAATCAAACGAGAAGCTGTTGTTATACAAACTGAATGTGCGTCGTGACATGTGCAGACAGATTGTTTGAGGCTGACATTGAAAAATAACTCAGTCAGGCTAACGCTAACTGTACTAAAATGGAGTCAGGCTCAGGAATCTAAATCACACTGAAATGAATATACTGGAGAGAGTGCTGTTAATTACATTTAAAAGACTGATCCGATATTAGTGCACCCGACACATTTCGGATTTGTAACAGGGCATTCATCAGGCAAACGCTGAAGAACTTTACTTCACACATTCTGTTGAGTAAGACAAGACAAAAGTGATAAAGTGATGATTTTGTTAGCTGCTTAAAAAGCACTTTATGGTGCAGAATGGAACTTTCTGTTTCATATGATGGAGAAAGCAGGATCTATGAGGGTAGTTGTGGAAAATATGGTACACAGTTAAACCTAAAATAAAACACACAAGTGGTGCTTAATGCTAAAACAGTGATATAACATGATATGTCTGACCTCCCATCATTAGTCTTCCATGCCAAGAGACGGCTATCTGCCACGTTGTCAGCAGCAGAGTAGGAATTTTACAACATTGGAAACTGAGAGCATGCATAACATAGCCTTATATGAGAAGGTAATCTATAAAAATAAATGATCGTTTGCCACAATTTGAGGAATTTTGGGAGAGATTTCGCAATAAATAACTAGGTTGACATATGGACGCAAACATTATCAGTAACACTAATATGGTGCACCATGAAACATTAAATATAATACAAATTCAGATGCAAGGTTACAGTTCGATACTAGTAAAAATATTTTCTTAAATATAAGTGCGAGAGGAGTGAACAATAATCGAAACTACTTACTGTGAGTAGACTTATACTAAGGGCCTGATTAAGACTTTGGCGGTGTGGGAGCGGGCTGCCACTTCCCCGCTCCCGCATCGCCAAACCCAACCACCGCCCGCCTGCCAGATAATGAGTTTTTTCATAGAGTGGCAGGCGGGCGGTGTCCCACGGTGGTGTCTTTAAGAAAGGCACCGCAAGGGGAGAGTCAAAGGCCGTTCCTACACGGCATGTACTGTGAAGTCCATACCGTGCAGGAAAGGGAGTGCATGGACACAGGAGGCACAGCATGTGCCCCCTGCATGCATCGCCAAGCACAGGGGCAATAGGGGGCCCAGTAGGGTCCCTTTTGTTTCCCCACCACCAGCATTTTCATGGTGGGCTTACCAAGCATATTGCATATTGCTTCCCTAGACCGCCGCACCACCACCACCACCACCACAAGGGGTTGTGGATCACTGGCGGTTGCAGTGGTTCTCTATGTCCAGCCGCCGTACTCGTAATATGGAGGTTAGACCGCCGTTGTGCTGGTCCCCAAACGCCACCGCATCTCCACGCGAATCGCCAAACTCGTGATGAGCCCCTCAGCAACAATGATATTTGGTAAAATGATAGGCAGTCAGTTAGATGGAAAACTAACATTAAAACCTGAACTGAACATCAACATTCGAAAGAAGACTTTCTCTGTAGACTTCATTCACGAGGGCAGATGAGAGTCGGGGAGGGAAATTATTTAGAATAAGAGAATTGAGTACGATTAATGCAAGATATGGTGGCAAAAGGAAATTGGTTTATAAAGAGTAATTTGGTTATGGAAACATAGGACTCTATTGTAGCGTGTTTCTGTATATATAAGTGTTTGCTATTTGTATGTGTTTTCAGATTTTTTGTATTTTTGTGTATATCACTATCTTTGAATAGAATGTAGTGAACTTAATAAAACCAATAAGGAATTGAAATGCAGAGTCTAGTATCTAGTTGAGACTATACATTACTAGCAGTGCAGGATGTTGAGGCAACGTAGAGATGTAGTTAGGGAAGTGATCATGCAAAGGGCACCAGACTGTGACAGAGGGGAAGGGAAGTTGGGGTTTAGCAGCTGGGGGTGATGGTGGTGTCTGGCTGAAGGAAGCACGAAGAGATCAATTGAATGAGGGATGGGGATTTCCTGTCTGAACAGTTTCTCATACATAGGGGTACTCGCCACAGCTGCCTCTTGGTGCCTTTATTTTTCCTAATTGTATATAAGCCTTTGGTATTCGCCATCCAGAAGTTAGCAAGAATTAAGGGTACCCAAACATAAACTGCTGAGCTGAAACTGATGCACTATACTGACAACATCTTACTCACACTGGAGCCCGATGAGGGCTCTAGCCTTAGAATTCTCTGCATTCTTCAGATGAAAAATAAGTTGGGCATTGTGTCAGACACTGACCATTACCAAAGTCACCAGAGAACACTCTAATGGCACACCATTCAGTTTTCTATCCAATAGACTGAAATCGCTAGGACACCTAGGGGTATATTTACAAGGAGATAGCGCCACCAGAACGTCACTTTTAGGGATGTTCTGGTGGTGCTATGCATATATATGTACAAAGCAGCTCTAAGCCAGTTTCAGTGGCTTAACAACACCTTGTAAATATGGCCCCTGCAAACCACTCACTTTGCGTAAAAGGGGCATGCAATAGGTGTTGTTGTGGGCATTCCACCGCGACACCCATTGTATTTTGATGCAGTGCCAAAAACCAACGCTATGCAATAGTAGGTGTTAGAATGGCTCAACGAGGGAAAAAAACTATTATTTCTCTTGTTTTCGCCATTAATGATTGTTTATGTGCAGGAAGGTGTCCCCTCCTGCAAATAAACAATGACGATTTGCTATTTCTATGTGTGCTACAGAATGCAGCACACATAGAAGTAACAAATCGCCATTATTGATTGTTTATGTGCAGGAAGGGGCACCTTCCTGCACATAAACAATCATTCCCTGCAATGCAGGCACCCTTGCACTATGGTGCAAAGGTGCCTGCATTGGTGCTAGGCAGCTAGTTTTACAGCCAGCGCAAGGTAAAACACAGGGGTGCACCATTTTGTTGCAAATACGGCACATCCCTGCATTTTTAGAAATGTCGGAGCACGTCCCTGCTAAATCTGGCACAGCTCTGCACTCCGACATTTTCTTGTAAATATGCCTTTTGTTGCGGTCCAGTTGCAATATTATTATTAATGATATTTTCGCTGATTACAATGTACAAAAATAGAATGACTTCTAGAAATGGGACAGACTTACATCTATTCTAATATGGCCGGATACAGACTAGGGTGGTGCCACCCATGTTTAAATAGGTTTTTGGAATGCTCCGGATCAGTATCCCTGACTCTCTTCTACTGAATTTTGACTAAGAAAAAAAAGATACATCAGGAACTGGGCTAAAGCAACTCAGAAGAAACCCAAATTATATTAATTAATGACCACTACTTTCTAACCTACAAAATTACTCTAAGGCACATCACCTTGCTTAAATTCCATGCTACCCTTTCGAGGAGATGGATCCCAGATTGGGTGATCATTTCACACAACCTTCATCAGGAAGCAAAGGGCCATGAAATATTGGTTGTCAGGCAGAAAATACTGGACTCATAGAAGCAATATTATTAGCTACAGATCATCTCTGAGATTCCATACATAAATCCCTAAAGATGAACAACTTCCTACATCTCAAAACATCATTGTAAAATAATGCTGAACTCCTAAATAACCCTCTTTCTTAGCTGACTTGGTCCTACAGAGATATTCTCTGCATAGGCAAAATGTGAGCTGGGAACCGACTGAAGCACTTTGAGACCTTGGTGAAACAAATTGGTCTGAGTACCAAGCAAACATGAGGGTCCATTCAATTATCACCTGCCTTAGTAGAAGACCAGGTTGAATGCTCGCAGACATGACCATGTCACCGATATGTGTGTGTTTTGAGCAATGCTGGATCCACAAGTGTGTCATCTCAGAGCTATAGAGTACTTTGATAGAAGACCGCTACTTGAAACTCATGGAACATCTACTTAGAGCCAGATGCAAAACAGGCTCTCAAAAGACAATTCAGAGGAGGAATGGTCGACACTGAGGGGGACTAACTGAATCTTGTCTGAAGTTCAGCTTTCTTTAAAAGCTGCTCGATTGGCACTGATAACCACAGCAATTGTACAGAATTATTCTGCATCCTGATCCCTGCTGTCGGAACACCTTTCAGAGGGTCATGGGGCACACAGGTGCTATTGGGCATAACCGCAGGGGTTGAGGCGTTTTACTCCTGATGTCCCAGGGCCCGACCTACTATATATCCTGAGTGCCAAGTACCCCTTCTACACTTACACTCTCCGTAGGAATATGGTCGAGCAGTCCAAGGCTCTTGCGGGGGTGGTGGATGAAGGATAATGAACACTGGCTGACAATTCAAAATGCATGCAGCAACTGCAATAACTCATTGTCCAGCCAAACACTCACTTTTGGGATTGTAACATTTTAATGAGAATTTTGTTTACAACTTCCTTCGCCTACATCCTCCGACTGGTAAAGTTATGAGGAAAAGGGGGGGGGGGATACCAGGAGGGGAGGGGAACGAAGGAAAATTAAAGAGGGGGGGAGGAGTGAAGAACATAATCAAACAACATCAATGAACAATAAGGGGGGAACTGTCCATGCTCATTTCACATTCTTGTGGGTGAGTCGTTGCACTTCTTATGTATCCGCATTGTTCGTGTGGGCAGTGGACGTAATCCGCAATCTTCACAAATATATTGGGCATGTGAGGTTGCGGTATACGCCAGAGAGGAGTTTTATACATGGTCACCAGGTCTTCTCGAACTTGGGCATGGTATGGCTTATAACTGCTGTCAACTTTTCAAACACTCACTTTTGAGCAAAAAGAAAAGTATATAATTTCTACTGCTCACCAACACAATGGAAAAATATGACATTCACAAACAATCACATAATCCCCCAGAGGTCCGGCTCTAGTGTTTTCCTGGCAATTTCCTATCCCACTCCCTCCTTACTCGAGCGATAGTGGGTATTCTCCATTATAAGAAAGTAGGATCTACTTTCATAGCTACCCCCACCTTTTGCCTGGTGGTTTGTTTTTTACCTAGTCTGCTGGGATCCTGCTAATCAGGAACCCAGCAACTGTGCTCTCTCCCCTAAATTGGTTCTGGTAAGTACTTTGGCACCTCCACAACTGGCTACTGGTGTACCCTAGTAAATGGTACTAAGGTACCCAGGGCATAGGTACACCAGGGGTCTCCCATGGGCTGCAGCAGGTATTGTGACACCCATGGGAGTCCAATTAAACTGTGACTACAGGCCTGGTGCTTGCACCTCTCACAACCGATATGTTTCCTTATATCTGAGGTCACTGCACTTAAAATCTATAAGTCACCCCAATGGCATGATCTTCAGTCCTGAGGGCAGGGTCCTGGTTACAAGTGTGAGGGTGTCCCTGCATTAGGAGGACACCCCTACAAACCCCACAGTTTATTCTCCAGGCTTTGTAAGTGCGGTCAGCCATTTTAAGACATTTATAGTGGACATCAGTCATAACAAGATGTCTAACTATATAATGGCTGCACCAAACCAGGTCATGTCTGATATCAAACATGTTGGAATCATACCCTAACACCGATTCCAGTATTGCAAGTATGGTCTTATGTACTTGGTGGCCCCTTACTTTCAGTAACAACCTTTTAGGGTCTGCATGCAAGCTAGTGCTGCTGCTGACAACAGACATGATTCTTCCTTCCTGCTGCTGAGCCAAGCTCGAGCAGAGTAAGGTAGAACAATAGGTTTCCCTTTGCAGGGAGGTGTGACCACCTTCCAGACAGGGCTTAGTGTATTGGTTTGGGGTGGGAGTGGTTGCCAGTGCCACCAGACTGCTTTGAAGGGCACAGATGGTGCCCTCCTTGCATACTCCAGTTTGAGCAAGTTCAGAAGCCTTGGTTCCCACTGTGGCGCGAAACTGGACAAAGAACAGGAGCGTATCATCCAATCTGTCACGCCCCTCCTCTGGGAGGGACCCCAGAGTCATTCCAAACCTTTCCTCAGGGTATTTAAGGGCTCCCTCATGGATGGCTCCTCAGATTCGTTCTGGGACCAGACTCAACTCTGACACTACGTCGTTCTTCAAATGCCTGGACTCTTGGACTTCGATTGGAACCAAGACTGCACCAAGGCTTCAAGTGTTTATCATGCAGTGGAGCATGGACCAGGTACTGCTTCTGGTGGTCAGTGTCCTTCCACTGCAGGCTCCTGCAGTTACTCTTTTTGCTCTCTTTGCACATCGCCAGTAGAAATTACAACATAGAATTTGCTGTGGTTTCTCGACGTATCAGTCTTTATTGCTCTATTGCTGTGTGGCTGGGCCTTTAAGACATAGCTTTGCACCTTTGGCCAATCCCACTGGTTTGCTTCTTCAAGTACTGGTGGGTTGGATAATCTTATTGATTGGGGTCACATGGCCAAATATCATGTGACTTTTATGGAGCGGTGGACAGTGAGTGTGGCGTCTAGGCCTATATTGCCTTGGGTGACAGAGGTGTTCAGTGTCAGTGGGGAGTGTGCATTCAGTTACTCTCCTAGAGGGCACTCTAACCCTAGTATGCCTAGTTTTCTGCGTGTCTGTGTTTGCCGTGCACCCATGAATAAGATGGACATGCTTCTTATGTAACGTTTTATTACAAACACAACAGTGGTACCATGACGGTAACTCCAGTCTTGTTTTTCATTAGATTCAGGGCCATTTCCATGCATGATAATAAAGGTTCAAATGAAGAAACGACCCAATCAGTCTCTCATTTCTCCGAGTTTGATAAAGATGCAAACCAAGTTTGATAAAGATGCAAACTAGTTTATTGAGTTGAAACTGTGTTTATAGTCAACAATTCTAGCCATTGCGCTACAACCTCTCCGAAGAAGTGAGAATTGCTTGTAAAAAACAAGCACTGGCAAAGCCAATATGTTTTGCCTTTGTGAAATCTATCGGCTGTCAATGTTTTTTTTACATATTGCACAGCAGTTGAGCTGCTGTGCAACATGGCTTTAAGTAAAAAAGAAAGCACTATGACGCACCCAGCGCTGACTGCATCATGCTGCTTTTTTTTAGTTTAAGCCATGTTGCACAGTAGCTCAACTATTGTGCAACGTGTTAAAAATAATTTACAAAGCTAATAGATATCGCATAGGCTAAAACTATTGGCTTTGACAATGATTAATTTATCCCTCACTCTTTAATGAGCACATTGGTAAATACCATATCCTGCACATAACTGTTGCCATTTTAATGACTATGGTGACACTGATTCCATGATCTTTCACTTTCTTCCTAGAGTGGCCAGCCTGATAGCTTAACTCAACTATTTGAATAACTTAACACCAAAGCCGCAAGCAGTATGGATACCTTACGATTGCTATACATGGGACTGCTGATAGGCAATACCGGGACAATGGTGAGAGGGAATCGAGATCTTGGGTGAGGAAATAGGACATTTCCTGCACAATCTCCAAGTAGACTCCATTAGAGACTAGCATTAGGAACTCCTCTCTTTCGGCGTTCTATTACACCCCATGTTGGAGTCAATAAACAAATTTGGCTGCTTCCTTCTATCCTGGCCCACTGTTGTGCATGAAGCCGGCTCTGTATATTCTATACCAAAGTAAGGTATAGTGTGGACAAAGTCCAGTGGATCCTTAGAGGCTTTACAGAGACTAAGGTACATAATACTAATGCTCTCTTTTGTGTTAGTGTGGGCAAGCAGTTGGACTTATCAGAGGGCAGTGCTAAGCATTTGTTGTACACACACAGACAAGAAATGATTACACTCACTCAATGACTACATCCAAGACCAATGGTTTGTAAAAATATTACTTTTAGTATCTTTATTTTATAGAATCAAATAAACTTTGTTGCAGTAAAATATGTTTTGCAATACCACTGTTTTTCAATGTAAAAAGTGGACAAAGTGCATTTTTTAATCAACACAATGTTATCCAATGGGAGCAAACACAATCAGCTATATGCAGCGAAGAAAACGATTAACAATATTGAGCTTTTGGATGAAGAATCAATACCAGGCAAGCTTCAGGTCAGTGACAAAACTGCACCACCAGCAGCACTAGGGCGGCTGGGTGCAGAGGTCAAACTTGGGATCTATTGCTAATGTTAACCATTGTAGAAATGGGGCAATCAAAGTTGTACTACTTTAAGGTAAGTAGAATGGTTTGGTACACCAGTCTCTGGGGCTTAAGGTAAGCACAGGGGGGTCACAAGGTAGCACCAAACTAGCATCCTCAGCAGCACAGGGGCACACTGTCAGTTGATCTCCCCAAGGCCCAGGGGCTCCGGGTGCAGGGGTGTCCTTCAGCGACGGAAATCATGTTACCGGCGCAGTTCGCGGTTTGGGGGGGTCGTCGTGCAGAGGCTGCAGACGTCAGCATGGAGTCTGGCAGGGGTCAACTCACGGTGGACTCTTGCTCAAAATCGTTGAGGACCCTTTGCTGGACAGGTGGGCCGATGGAACTCACCCGTGGTCGTCAGGTACAGAGATAGTTAGTTTTGCGGTTCCGCTGGCAGAGCACTTTGTCTTTAAAGTTGGTTTTCTTCTAGAGGGATCTGCTGTACATGGGAGATAAGGAGTTTTTTTTAGAAGAAAGGCAGTCTTCCCAGGTCTCTGGAGGTCGCTGGACTGCTGGACGAGAAACTTTTCGTTAGCAGGGTATTTGAGGGATGCAGATAGGCCGGTGGGGCTGGGGCCCAGTTGATATCTTCAGTCTTCATTGCTGCATGGCTCTTCTATGTCATCTTCTTTGTAGGTCATCAGTAATCTGAGGATTAAGGTACAGGGTGCCCCTAAATACTAGTTTTAGGGGCATTCCAGGGGTCAGAAGATTGTAGCCAATGGGCACCTGCACCCTTTGTATGTCTGCTCCCTCTGGGGAGGGGGCATAGCCCTAACCTAGAGGCTAAAATCCTCCAACACAATATGGAGAATTCTCAAAGGAGTGAGTCACTTCAGCTCAGGGCACCTTAGGGGTGGTCCTGGCGGAGAGTGGAAACACCTTTATTGTTTACTTATTTTCTTGCCAACCCTGCTGCCAAAAAGAGAGCTTGGCCAGCGGGGCGTGCATCTGCACCAGCTGGAGAGGCCCCGGTCAGCATAACAAAGGATGGGAAGCATTTGGGGCTCACCGCCTTTCTATGCTGTTCCTGCTTGAGGGTAGGTGTGAAGCACCTCCAGCCAGAACAAGCTTTGTTTATGACCCACAATAGCAAAAGGCTCCCACCTTAGGGGGTAAGAAACATGTCTAGAGGTAGCAGGCTGGTAGAGACCAGTCAGACACACACTAGCGACTTGGTCGGATTTCAGGGAGCACCTCTGAGGTGCCCTCTAGGTGCATTTCTTAATAAATCCAACACTGGCATCAGTGTGGCTTTATTAAGTTGAATTTTTTGGTACCAAACATCTTGGAATATGTTGAAGCTATCATGGAGCTGTGAAACTCGTAGTGACAAGCTCCCAGCCCATGTACTCAGTATGACTTCACTGCGCTCTTATAAGGTTTAAGAATGGGCTTAGACACTATAGGGGCATATCTGCTCATGCAGTTATGCCTCACATGAGGTATAGTGCACCCATGCCTTAGTGCCATAAGGCCTGCTTTAGGGGTGACTTACCTATGCCTGTTGCATTGCTGGTAGGCCTGGCACACAGGGATGTGTACCAGATCGACTCCCCACTTTTATCTAAACCAAAAGTAGGCTGCAGTGGCAGTGTGCCTGTGTTTGGTGAGGGGTCTCTTAGGGTGACACAATCCATTCTGCAGCTCTTAGAGACTCTCTCTGGTCACAAGGCCCTTGGTACCACTGGTACCTTTTACAAGGGACTTATATGTGAACCAGAGGTGTGCCAATTGTGGAAACAAATGTACAGTTGTTGGAAAGAACACAGGCACTGAGATCCTGGTTAGAAGAAACCCAGTACACACCCAGTTAAAGTCGCATCAGAATCAGGCAAAACGTGGGGGAGGGGAGGGTACTGCAACAGAAACCCACTGTCCCACATGTGGAAAGATAAAAGCCGTGTTGCAATGTTTTTTGATATTTTGATAATGTTATTTTCAGCAAACGAGGGAGAGTTACTCAGGTAAGGCTGAAGGAGAAACTGAAGATCCAGAAGTGAAAGAACATAGGAGAGCTGCAGTGAAGTGGGAGAGTGGAACTGCTGTAAAACAGAAAACTCAGATGGACCCAGCAACAGATTTAGCATATCCACCGGTACACCGAAGTGTAAAATCATCGCGCTGCTCAAAATTAGAATTAAAATCCGAGGGAGACACGCTGCATTGCCATAATACTGCATTAAAAAGCATTATTGGGGAATGTCCATGAAATCACATCCGGTTCATAGTAAACAATGTGAAATTATGTGCTGTTGTATGCTAACGGAAATTGAAACAGATTTAAATAATAACACTGACTAACCACACGCTGCATGTTCACTGAAGCATATAAACGCTAGAGTGCATGTATTCTTGCAACACTCACATTACCCAGTTCGAGCCTCGTAACAACAGTTCTCCAAAATGCGGGCCGGGACTACTCATCCCATAAAGCCTCAGAATTGTCACACCACCGATTGAAGGCGTTGCCTGTGCTGATATGAAAGTAATGTGTCTCCTGACAACCATGGGCACTTATAGGCACAAACTCATTTCTGCGGCGTGTTGCTGAATGAGGTTTGTTTTTCACTTTGCCAATGTACATCTCTTGGATCAACATAGCAATCACCAGCCCCGACTCCCCACGGGCTTCAAATAGATGAAATCACAAACAGCAATGGCCAGCTGTAATGAGTCTATAATCGGAAAGTCTCCACTCCCGTAGCTGCGTATTACCATGAAACCAAACACAAAGCGGGGTCGGAGAAGGTCAACATGCAAAAAATTGTTTAAGCCCCATAGTCCTCACCGCATATCACGGTGCCCAGTCACCATGAGCCGCACCGGTCTTCTGAGCAGGGCATATCGAGACAGGGAGAGGACTGAGCCCAGTGCTGAATGCCAAGTGACCTCCTCGCTGCAGGGCCTCTGCCTCTCACTCCGCTGTCATCCACAACTTCTCTTCCCGGCGGACATCATGGGGGCCGTCAGTGTAGCACTCCCATGCTGCTTCCTCCATATTGTGGCTGGAACTGGCGGCCCAAAATGACTAGTGTTGCGTGGACAGCGTCAACCACCAACGCTGGTATGTATCAAACAGGAAGGGGCGCTAGGTGGCGCACTAGCGAATGGAAACCTTCGCGTAGGGCTCCCGCTGTCCGGCGGTAATATCCGCCTACATATCCTTAACTGGCACACCTGGGTGCTGGAATCGCAAGCGGGGCATCGGTGGAGTGCCCGGAGTGGACTGGCCAACTTTGAGCGCAATTGGCGGCGTGGGGACGGAGAGAGACGCTCCGGCAGTTTCGGCGGAGGCAGCGGCTGGAGACGCTGCGCCGCGTGACCGGTCCTGCTGTTAGGCGAGGCCGGGGCTGCGATAACGGCTGCAGGCCGCTGGCTCGGGAGCGGTGAGCGACGAGCCCGGGGACACCACATCGCGGACGCAGGGGGGAGTGCGGGGCATTTGGGCGAGCTGCCGGCGGAGGTGGTGACGGGGGGCTCCCTCCTTCCCCCCCTGCTCAGGAGAAGTTGCCAAGACTGGACTGTTGCGGATCCCCGGGTGAGGCAAGGCCCTGCATTGCTTCTGGGGGTGGCGAGCCTGGGCTTTTGAGCGGTTCCCGGCTGGCCGGAGCTGCGGTGTGAGACGTCGGTTCCCCCCCCCCCTCCGGCACAACGACGACGGAACTTTGCTGAGGTCCCACCCCACGTACCGGGGGTGAGCTGCCTGGAGAGGTGGCAGGAGAGGGCGGTGATGCTGGGCTGAGGTGCAGTGACGGCGGTGCCTGGCTTCGCTGGGGTCCTGTGAGGTGGACAAGAGATGGCCCTCAGGTGATGGAGATGAATACTAAGGCTGGTGCTGCCACGTTTGAGGACACTGTGGTGGTGTGCTGGACTGGGCGTCTGAGACAGCACGTGGCCTGCTCTCCTGGTGGGTCTGCGCGGCTGATTGCCGGGGAACGTCGCCTTTGAGTGGGAGCTGCTGGTGTCGCCTGAGGTGTGGACGCCCGTGGTAACCTGTTGCAGTGGGCCAGCAGATCAGGAGGGATCGGGGGGCGGACTGGCGCCACTTCTGATCAGGAGGAGGTTGCGTCCTTCCCGTCCCTTACTGGTGTCGACAGAGTGCTCCGACCGGGGATCAGAATGGGCAAGACGGACGCGAGGCAGCCCAAACTCACGTTTGAGGCTAGAAAGAAGACGACCAAGCCTGGTGAGGTGATTCACAGCCCGGCGGAAACGGCTGGAACGGCGGGTGACTCGGCGGACACGGCGACAAATCTACAAGATGTTTTACGAGAGATGCGCCAAGGGTTTGCGACGATAGCGGATAAGGTCGACAGGATGTCGTCGCGTATGGATGCGGTGGTGCATAAGTTGGACACTCATGAGGAACGGCTGAATGTGGCGGAACAGCGTATATCGGATTTGGAGGACACAGTGACACAACACACTTCACAGTTATCCAGAATGGACAACCTGCTGCGAATCATTGCGGCTAAAAACGAGGATTTAGAAGCGAGAAGTAGGCGTAACAATGTACGCATAGTAGGTATTCCGGAGACGACCAATGTGGGCAAAATGGAGGAGTACGTTGAGAAAATGTTGGTGGCGGCGATTGGCTCTGCAGCCTTTTCTCCCCAATTTATAGTGGAGAGGGCGCATCGGGCCCTTGGCCCCAGACCAAAGCCGGGAGCGACGCCCAGGCCAATCATCGCCCGGATGCTGAATTATCGGGATCGGGATGCAGCCTTAAGGGCTGCAAGAAGCACGCGCTCGTTATCATATGATGGAAACTCCTTCACGCTGTATCCGGACTTCACTCGATAGTCCAAGAGCGACGTATGAAATTTCTGGCTGTAAAAGCAAAGCTGCGAAACTTGCAAATGGACTACGCATTGCTATACCCGGCGCGTCTGAGGGTCACGTACCAGGGGAGACAAAAATTCTTCACGACCCCTCAGCAGGTGGAGGATTTTCTCAAACAGCACAAGCGTGCTCGCAGGCTGGCGGCTGGAGCAGAGGACGACCTGGACTCTCAGCAAGTGGAGCTGGTGGATGGTGAACCGGGAGTGGGGTGGACTTTGATCGCATACTGTAAAGGAGGTAGATATGAAAGGGTTGCCTAGGAGTTATAATTGGGGTCCCTGATTGAGAGACATTGCACCGTACTCTGCATCATGTTAGTTGCTACGGGGTTGAGGGTGTGGAAAGATGGTTGTATATTCTTGGGATCTCTACATTATTGGGGGCCTCTCCGGGCGCTTTGGGTGGTGGTTATTTTTTACTGGCTAGTGCCTGTACTGCTTGCTGATTGTGAGCCTCAGATGCCTATGATTATAGCGCCAGACGCCCCTCTGTATCGCTGGGCCAGACTACAGGTCAAGTGGTGTGGTCGGCGTTCATGGGGGGTATTAGTGGTGCCACCTAGATATGCTTCCCGACGGGAAATACCCTAGCAAATGTTTTGGGGAAGGGGAATGTTCTAGCCCTTGTTTTTGGGGCAATTGTGGGAGGGAGGGGGGGGTACAAATCTGGCAGGTTGGGGTTTGCTTCAGTGGGAGGGGGGTGGGCACAAGGGGTTCAGAGATGGTTCGGATGTTTGGAGTTCAGGTACGGGGGAGGGAGACTTGAGACGGCTATGGGGTTCTTGTCTACAGAGGAGTGAGATGTCTGAAGTGCATTGCGATCTTGACATGCTTATTCATGAGAGTCCAGAGGTGTGGTTGCGGTGGGTTTTCTTGCTGTGTATACGGGTTTATAGGGCAGGAGCTGCATTTTGGACTGTGTGGCTACTCGGATCATGGGACGGGGACGAGTGATGGTTGACTGTGAACGTATGTCGAAAGTCACGATCTTAACTTGGAATGTCAGAGGTTTAAATGATGCGAGAAAATGCAGGAAGGTGGTGGCCTGCTTAGAGCAGCATCAGGTGCAAATCGCGTTATTGCAGGAAACACATCTTAGCCTCCGGGCTACTTACGCTTTCGCGAGCAAATGGGCGGCGGTGCGGAGCTTCTCTTCGTATTCAGGATATGCCAGGGGTACGGCGATTCTGATCAAGAAAACGGTGCTATTTGTGAGGCTAGGTGAGCATGCGGATCCTGAGGGGAGATTTGTCCTGTTATGGGGTAGGCTTGGATCTGACACAATCACGATAGTAAATTGTTATGGCCCAAACGTGGATTCGCCTGCTTTTTTCACAATGCTGTGGGGTAAGATACTGAACACTGGTTCCATGCATATCATATGGGGAGGGGACGTAAACGTTACAATAATCCCGGGGCTGGACAGGTCTGATGGTAGCCCACAATACAACAAAAGTGCGAGGGACGCTCTGGCGGGAATAGTGGAGGAAGGGGGCCTAATAGATAGCTGGAGGTTCGTACATGCCGGGCTCCGGGAGGGGACACACTTTACAGCGTATGCCAACACGTGGGCTAGGCTTGATTACTGCTTTTTATCTCGCGGATTAGCGGTTGACTTAGGAAGAGTGACGCATTTGCCGAGGTCTTATTCGGATCACTGTCCTGTACTGGTTCAGGTAGCAATACCAGGCTATGGGAAGGCTGCACCACTGTGACGTATGCAACCCACGGCATTGTTGGATCCCCTGTTCAAGACAGAGCTAGGAGAGGAGATTGCTGAGTTTTTTCCCCGCAATAAGGGGTCGGTAGATAGTGTTGAGACCATCTGGGAGGCGTTTAAGGTGACGGTCAGGGGATACTACATCTCAAAGAGCTTTGGCGTACTGAAGGCCATACGCGGCTCGCTCACCAAATTAGAGTCCGAACTTAAGGAGCAGGAAACTAGGATGTCCCGGGAGCCTTTGGGCCCCCTCCACAAGGAATTTAGAGAAAAGCTTACGCGCTATGAACAGGAAGCAGATAGACAGTCCAAACTCAGAGGCAAATATTGGCAAGCCCGTAGATATTGTGAAGGGGAAAGACCGGGTCGCGCCTTAGCGGAGATCACTCGACATACGCGGTGTGCTACGCGCATATTAGAGATATGTGCACCGGGAGGGGACATACATCAAGATACGAAGGGAATTTTACATCAATTCACTGCGCATTATGAAGGGTTATATGCTGCCCGCGGCTGTGGGGAGGTCATATTTGGGGATTTTTTGGATGATGTGGCATTATGTTGGTTGAGCGATGACCATAGGCAGTTTCTTGGAGCTCCATTTGAACTTGATGACATACGGGAAGCGATTATGTCTCTGAGTAATGGTAAGGCGGCAGGCCTGGATGGGCTACCGGCAGAATTTTATAAATGCTATATCGATGTGATGGCCCCGGTGCTCCGGGAGGTTTATGAGGATTCTCTGGAGGTGGGAGTGTTGCCGGGGACAATGAGGGAGGTGGTGATTACTTCCCTGCTGAAACCAGGCAAGGACCCGGCGGACTGCGATGCGTATAGGCCGCTCTCTTTGCTAAATTGTGGCGCCAAGATATTGGCGAAGGTGCTGGCCACTAGACTCTCTCTGCTCATGACTAAGATTGCCCTCCCGGACCTGGCGGGGTTCGTACCGGGGAGATCTACTGCTAGTAACTTACGAACCCTAACGAGCCATATTTCTTGATGCTACCAAAGCATTTGACTCGGTTGAGTGGAGCTATTTGTTTGCGGTTCTGTACAGGATGGGGTTTCCCAAAATATTCGTTGCATGGATAAAATTGCTTTACACTGACCCGAAAGCGAGAGTCCTAATTAATGGTGAGATGTCCGACCCTATTTCATTAACCAGGGGTACCAGACAGGGGTGCCCGCTGTCCCCATTGTTATTTGCGATAGCGATTGAACCCTTGGCATGCCGTATCCGACAGTTGGACAAGCAGAGTACCTTTAAGTGTTTCCAATGTCAGATAGATGTGTCACTATATGCGGATGATCTAACGTTGTATGTGGTGGATCCGCAGAATAACCTCAATCCGCTGCTCCGAGAATTTTTGGTGTTTGGGCGATTATCTGGTATACAGAATAACTGGAAGAAGTCGCAGTTTTTTCCCCTGACGCCTGCAGTGGTCCGATTCTCGTTGGACTATCCGCTCGAATGGTGTGACTCGGATCTTCGATATTTAGGGATTCAGATTTCCAAGGTTCGTGAGGAGACGCTGCGCTTGAATTATGGTACTGCCATAACTAAGTTGGCAGAAGATGTAACTCGTTGGATATCGTTACCATTCACCATGGCTGGTAGGGCCTCGTTGATCAAAATGGTGGTGTTACCTCGCTTTTTATACTTCTTTCAGAACATTCCGTATTATCCAGGGGCGTTTTTCTTTCGTACACTACGCTCCAAGCTACTGAGACTGTTCTGGGTTGGTAAGCAACCTCGACTGGCGTGGTCGATTATTACCCAGCCATATAGCAGTGGGGGATTGGATTTGATTTTCCTGACTTTCTAGCGTATTATTTGAGTGCGCAAGCCCATTTCGCTTACCATTGGTTTGAACCCACGCCATTCATGCTGCAGCTGGCGGTGGAGGACTGGATAGTTCGACCTCTGCCACTGAAAGTCATTATTCAGGGCCCCGTGGGTGTAATTGAAACGCTGTCCACTACGGTGACATGCACGGTAGATGCGTGGCAGCGAGTCCTACGCAGGATAGCACTCAAGTTTTTGTATGCACCGACCTTGCCACTAGTTTATCACCCGGACTTGTCTTTGTTGCAGGAAGGTGGGTTCCAGGGGTTATGCGCTAAGATAAAAATCCGTCATTGGTGCGATCTCTTTGTGAACGGGCAGTTCAAAACAAAAGAGCAATTGTTTTAGGGTTACCAACCAACACCGCTAGACATCTTTTACTACATCCGGCTGCGGCAGGGGCTGATGACGGTTCTACCGCATTTTCCGGAGGAACCAGAAATAGTAAGGCCTTTGCAGGTCTTGCTCGCTTCTGCGGATGGCAGGCACTTAGTCTCTCAACTGTACAGTAGTATTCGAGAACACAGTGGGAGTGTAGTCGGTAAAGCGCACAAGCAGTGGAGCGATGATTTGGGCAGGGACATAACGGAGGCGCAGTGGGCGTATTGTTGTGAGCTCACTTCCCAGATATCGTCCAGCTGCAGATTGTGGATTATTCATTACAAGTTCTTGCAGAGAATGTACTGCAAACCTGTTAGAAAGCTGAGATTCCGATTGTCGGACAATGACAAATGTGAGCGCTGCCACTCGGAAGGAGCTGGCTTTTTGCACCTGGTTTGGATGTGTCCAAGGGTGGCCGATTACTGGACGCAAGTACACACTGCACTGGTGGCTAGGCTGGGCGATACTATTGAGATGGATCCGCTCATGATGTTACTAGGCTATACTATGCAGATTCCTAAGGTGAATCGGAAATTTGGGAACATAGCACTTTTGCTAGCAAAACGGAGGGTTGCATGTAGGTGGGGTAGGGGTCGAGCACCGAAATTTAAGGAATGGATACGTGATTTGATGTACTGCCAGGAACAGAACACAATATATGCTGACACACAACCATTGAACAGCAGGGCCAAGGACATATGGGATCCGTTTAGAACGTACTTGGCGGAGCACTCCAGATTAGCTGGCGAGGAGAGACAGGTAACAGAGGGAGCAGTACCGACAGAGATAGCGTCCAGTTAGGAGTGGTTCCTTGAGGCTTTGCAGTAGTGAGGAATTGATGTGGTGGAGTGTGAAATATAACGTTGAAGTGTTATGCCTGTGGTGTTACTTAAGGCAGGGGTGGTACTCACGCTGGGAAGGTGGTAGGGGCGTTCTGGTTGCCACTCACAGGGGCTGACAGGAGAATAGAAGAGGTATACGGACCTGGTATAAATGGCTCCTTGCGTGACATCGGCCACAAAAATGGGAGGTGTAAAAGTATGCCATGCAGTCCTTGTGGCATGGCACAGTGCAGGCTGGCCCGCTACTACCGCTACTATCGGGGCTGCTGGTGAGGGGGTGGCTTGGAGGCACGGGGCTCGCTGGGCGTAGGGACCCGAGCTGTGGGATACTGCAATTGTTTGCTCATCGTGTCTATGACACTTCTGGACTTCTGCATGGTGGTGAGATTATGGACAACCAAACCCCAAGATCGCCGTTTGCTGTTGGCACACAGATCAGGTGCGACTAAAGGACAAGTAACTCATCACGCAGCCCTGGGCTGCAGTGCATTACGCAGATATGATATCAGGAATGTTATGCAGGGCCTTGCCGCCGGACCTCCGGGTTGTCGGTCAATTGGCTGTGTAAATGGTGGAAAGGGTCAACGGTGTGTTGTCATCTGGAGCCGGCCCGTGAGGTTGTAGGCGTGAGGCTGTTAAGATGTGTAATGCTGAAATAAAGGTTTTGGAAATTAAAAAAAAAAATGTATCAAACAGGAAATCCTCTACTTCCCATCAGGAAAAGAGCATGCACACGAGGACCATTTGGGTTAAGGCCTTTTTATTAAATAAGCCTCCTCCGACCCAGCATAGATACGCATTTCAGCTGACGCAGCAGCCTTCTTCAGTCTAGTGTGCGCCATTTTGGTATCAACCTTATACACTGTCAAAATCATAGACATAGAAAAATTCACGACGTTTTAAAAGTTTCACATTTTAAATAGTGAATGTAAATATTCTTAAGAACAGTGAATCAATACTGAACATTTCATTAGTACTGTGTATTAGATGATTGTTATTATCGGCATTTCTATAATGCATAGTGCATGCAAGATAGTTCATAAATAAAGTGCGTTGTGCACAAACCAAACCATTATAATACAAATTATACTTAATCACTGATCCTGAACAGTAGATGTCTTCATGTTATTCTACATCTATTAATGTCCGTCTGCCATTATAAAAGAAACCCATTGCGCTGATCATAAGGTTATAAGTGTAAAATCATCGTGCTGCTCAAAATTAGAATAAAAATCCGAGGGAGACACGCTGCATTGCCATAATACTGCATTAAAAAGCATTATTTGGGAATGTCCATGAAATCACGTCCGGCTCATAGTAAACAATGCTGAAATTATGTGCTGTTGTATGCTATCAGAAATTGAAACAGATTTAAATAATAACACTGACTAACAACACGTATTCTTGCAACACTCACATTACCCAGTTCGAGTCTCGTAACAACAGTTCTCCAAAATGCGGGCCGGGACTACTCATCCCATAATGCCTCAGAATTGTCACACCACCGATTGGAGGCATCGCCTGTGCCGATACGAAAGTAATGTTTCTCCTGACAACCATGGGCACTTATAGGCACAAACTCATTGCTGCGGCGTGTTGCTGAATGAGGTATGTTTTTCACTTTTTCACTTTGCCAATGTACATCTCTTGGATCAACATAGCACTCACCAGCCCCGACTCCTCACGGATTTCAAATAGATGAAATCACAAACAGCAATGGCCAGCTGTAATGAGTCTATAATCGGAAAGTCTCCACTCCCGCAGCTGCGTATTACCATGAAACCAAACACAAAGCGGGTCGGAGAAGGTCAATATGCAAAAAATTGTTTAAGCCCCATAGTCCTCACCGCAAATCACGGTGCCCAGTCACCATGAGCCACACCGGTCTTCTATATATATATATGTATCTATTACCTACTGGCGGTCGCCAGTAGGTAGTTATAGGTAGGACCAAGTTTCCATAGGAAGAGCATTTATTGTTTTGCTTACAACTTTGGCGTCGTTCGATGAATCTTCATGAACTTTCCATACTAATTCTTTGTTCATATTAGCTCCTATGTTGAAAGTTTGGGGGTGATTTGTCAAGGGGGGGACCGAGAAAAAAGGGTGGTCCCAAAACGTGTTTTCTCCATGTTAATTTCCATAGGAAACTTTAGACAAGGCTACAGGTCGAACGGGTGAACGGAATTACCCCAAATTTGGCAGGGAGAAGGGTCTTGGCCTAGAAAGCACACTTTTGTTTATTTGGTGTAAATTCATTCAGTAGTTTTGGAGAAATCTCAAAATTTACAGATATCGATATTTGGGAATTCTGCCTTCTGATTGGCTGAGGCGTTACGAGCACGAGCTTGCTGCTTATTGGCTGCGAGCGGTGCGAGCGGTTGCAACTAGGAAGTGTTGGCAGCCATTTTGTGATTCCGTTGAAGTGAGTAAGGGGAAAAAAGGGCGAAAAGAGTAGGAAAGAGGAGGGTAGGAGTGCTGTGAGGTCTGTGGGGTGGTTAGGGTGTGCTACACAGGTAGTGTGAAGCGATGTATTCAGCCCTACCGGTGTGAAAGTGCTGTTTTGCCCAGAGTGAGATGGTGATGAGGTGAGGTGCCGGTACACTTGGGGATGAAACCGTGAGCTGATTGCTGTAAACTGATGCGCTCTGGGCGCTGTAGGATACTGGCCGCTGTAGCATAGCTGTGCAAGTGGTGTTAGTATGGGTTTAGAGTATAGCGATGTGAGCTCTGTGGGGTGGTTAGGGTGTGCTATACAGAGAGTGTGAAGTGAAGTATTCACCCCTAGCGGTGTGAAAGTGCTGTTTTGACCAGAGTTAGATGGTGCTGAGGTGAGGTGCCAGTACACTCAGGGATGAAACTGTGAGATGATTGCTGTAAACTGATGTGCTCTGGGCGCTGTAGCATACTGGCCGCTATAGCATATATATATATATATATATATATATATATATATATATATACATATATATACCTACATATATATATTTACCACAAGTAATGCCGAAACGGGTAGGAATACATCGTTTGTAATGCCGGTAAAGAACTAACTCGATGCTTGATGCATATGGAAAATAAATAACGTAAATACGACCCGTGAGGAGTGCGGCCCGTCTTTCCTGGGAAACCAGGATACTTGTGGTAATTAATAGCGGTTTTGGTTTCTACCGCGGGAGCAACGCACCCCTTTTCGAGCGCCACACAAGCTGATGCAAGGGAAACCGTTTGGAGGAATACATATATATATATATATATATATATATATATATAATATATATATATTTATTTATATTTATATATTATATATCTATTCCACCACTGTGACCGTTCGTCTGTAGCGATCCAGATGCACTCACTCTGTGGAACAGCCAAGAAACTCCTGTGAGTCCGCTTTCTTCACTAAAAAAAGGTTACAGGGGCATTATAGTTAGAGTCAGATTTTACTCATACAAAACCAGAGAAATTCAGCCGTTATAGTTAACTGATCTAACTATAACTCACGCCCCTGCAATATACTGCTTATGACCTCACTTATTTTATCACTCATGACATGGTCAGTGACATCACTGATGACATCTCAAATGTTATCACATCAGTGATTACATCATCCACAGCATATCTGATGCACCCACTCACACCCCTATAGAATCTTGTATACACCCACTGAAACTCCCACACAACCATTCACAAACCCATTCACAGAGCGATACCAGTACTTACATACCCACTAAACTGATTCATTGATCTGCACACACATCAACTCGCTCGCCCATACTGCCACCAATAGACTCACTCACTAATAGAGCCATTGACATATCCACTCATACAGCCATACAGGTGCTCACACACTGAGTGAGTCTCCCATAGAACTACTCACACACCTAGACACTCACCCATACATTCAATCACACAGCCACTTACTCACCCAAGCAGTTACACACCCACCCACTTACTTACTCATACAAATAGTAACATATACTCACTCAGCTATACAAATAGTAACTGTCACGGCTAGGCGATAACATTGTATGTATGTGGAATGAAGGTGAAACTACATCTCCCAGAATGCCTACAGTGCATCCTGTCCTACCTCTCTTTCCCTTCCTTCCTATCTAAACGCCTCCCTCCCGGAACTCGGTGCTTGTCACCTGTGAGTTTCCGTCATTCGAAGCTGCATCAGTAAGGAAGCCTTTGTTTGTCATCCTGCATATCTGGAGTATTTGCTGTACATTTCCCATTGGAGTACGAAAGCCCAAGACTTTGGTTTTTTTACGTTCGCGCTGGGGCGCAACCGCATTTTCTTTAGACCGGTTTCCCGAAGTACGCTGAGGCTGCGTACTGCAGATCGTAAATGCGCCATTAACTTAACTGGCGTGACGGCTGAAACCGCCACGGACAGAAGCCCGCTTACTTCTTTGATTCGCGCAGGAGCGCAATAACTGTTGGATTACCTGCTAGCACTACTATTGGAGCCGTTGAGAGGCTCGGAGGTCAGATAACGCCTGCAGGGCGTTTAGGGTGTTTCCGTACTTACACGCGCAGGAGCGCTATAACTGTTGGATTACCTGCTAGCACTACTATTGGAGCTGTTGAGAGGCTCGGAGGTCAGATAACGCCTGCAGGGCGTTTAGGGTGTTTCTCTTTTCATTGTGGTTCGCTGGAAGACTTACAGAATAACTGCTGATACACATCACGGCTGGTTTCTGTTTGGGAGACATCGAGAGTGGGCTACAACCCATTGCCACCTCAAGTACCACAACTTTTTTAGGAGATAAGTACATTCCCTCTTAGGATACCTTTAATACCAAGAAGGGTCGCACCATCGGTGCTCTCTGTCTCTAGAAAGCTGAGACTCAGAGACACTACTCTTTACTTTCTTTACTTTATTTTTTTTCCCTTTTTTGCCCATTTTTATGAGAGTGTTTGTGGCAGCAGTTCCATGTAAGTGTGACTCATATTGTATTAATGTTATACATGTATTAGGGAGGGGTAGGGCCCGCACTGACATCATGTTGTGTTGTGTCTTCTCTGCAGGAACCAGGGGGCGATTGTGGGAGTGAATGTTCCAACTCCCGGGTGCACGCCGAAGTTCTTACTGCCGCAACTTTATTGTTTCGTTTATCCCTTTTTTCCCTTTCCCCCGCTGTGGTAGCATCTGTGGAGGGGATATATATATATATACTTGCAGGTGTGCCGCAAAAAGGGGAAAGGGTTACTTACATCAGTCATCGCTCCTGCTGTACCCGGCTTTGAGGTTAGTTCCCCGTCTCTGTTGTGACAGTAACATATACTCAATCATCTATACAGCCACTGACAGAACACTGCACTCATTTATATAGGCACTCTCACATTCACTCACTCACGCATACAGTAACTCATATATACTGTCACTCACATATACTGCCTTTCACATACTCAGTTACTCACCCATACTGACACATGCACTCCATCACCGACACAGTCATACGGACACTCACTCGCCCATACAACTTCTCACACATGCAACAGTACCTCATACAGCCACTGACTCACCCATTCACTCATCCATACAGGCAGTCACACACCTCCTCACCCATAAACACCGACACCCAGACAACTATAGACGTAGTCAGACAACCAATCAGCCATATAGCCATTCGTGTACTCACTAACACACTCATACACCCACTTATACATCAACTGACAGACAAATACACACATTCAGACAACCAGTCACTTACCCATACATTCACTGAGACACCTAATCACTCACTTATACAGTCAGTCATGCACCCACTGAGTCATCCATACAATCACTCATACACCCTCTGTTTCACCAATACACCTTGGTATATATATAAACTCATAAACTTTTTAAAAACACTCAAGTTACTGGATAATGTCATCAGTGATGTCATCAGTGATGTCACTGACCACGCCAAGAGTGATGTAATACGTTCATAAGCAGTGCATTGCAGGGGTGCGAATTATAGTTGGCTCAGTTAACTATAATGGCTGAATTTCTCTGGTTTTGTATGAGTAAAACCTGACCATAACTATAACGTCCCTGAGACCTTTGTTTTTGTGTGAATTTCTATGTTTTTTTATTCTATTTGCTAACTATAACGCCCCTGGAACCTTTGTTTTTTTAGTAAATTTCTAAGGTTTTTTAAATTTTATGTGGTAACTATAACGCCCCTGTAACCTTTGTTTTTTTTAGTAAATGTCTGAGGTTTTTTAACTAGCAGTCACATTTGCAGAGTGGTGGAGAAAATGGGCTGGGCCTCTGACCAGCTATCAGCAATTCCGTTGCGTAGGACTTACAGGAGGTACCAGGAGGGCTTCTTGGCCCCCAAGTTCCCTCAGGCGTAAAGTGGACTTCATCCCCCAACCAGTAAAGTGGTGGAGAAAGGGGGGCATGGCCCCCGAAGACCTCTTAGCAATCCCAATGTGTGGGACTTAATTGAGGTAACAGGAGGTTTAGTTGGTCCCCAAGGATATCCACTAGTTCACCAATACACCTTGGCATATATATTTAACACTCATAAACCTTTTAAAAACACTCACAGTCACTGGATTATGTCATCACTGATGTCATCAGTGATCCCACTGACCATGTCATGAGTGATGTAATATGTGAAGTAATAAGCAGTGCATTGAAGGGGCTTGAGTTATAGTTAGCTCACGTAACTATAACTGCTGAATCTCTCTGGTTTTCTATGAGTGAAATGTCAGCCTAACTATAACGTTCCTATAAACTTTGTTTCAGTTATGACCCAGTACGTCTGCAATCGCTCTAACCAAATCCAAACTTCTTGGTTCTCAGTGCGAACATGGCACTCCAGGCTGCTTTATAAGTTGCACAATTTATTGTAAGGCCAAATCAACGCCTTTCGGCTGCCAGCCGCAAACATGTTCACTATAATGTGCCACATTGATTTCACAACATAAATATCATTTAGATACCCCCATAGTGCACTGCGTAGAAAAACAGACAAAGTATATTCATTGTAACTTAGGCGCCATCTTATAAGATGAAAACAAATAAAAAATACATACACTGTAATTCATTTGGCAAATTTTAAACTTATAACTGGATCCCAAAACATTATCATAATCACGACTTGTCAGAAATACTGCATTCTGTTTGAATATATATAAAATAGCACATTAAAGCAAAGTAAATGGAATTCCATGTTCGCACTGAGAACCAAAAAGTTTGAACCTTTGTGAAACTTGCGTGCCCTGAACCTTTGTGCTACCTGTCCTCCGTCCCCGTAAACTGATGTGCTCTGGGCGCTGTAGCATACTGGCCGCTATAGCATATATATATATATATATATATATATATATATACATATATATACCTACATATATATATTTACCACAAGTAATGCCGAAACGGGTAGGAATACATCGTTTGTAATGCCGGTAAAGAACTAACTCGATGCTTGATGCATATGGAAAATAAATAACGTAAATACGACCCGTGAGGAGTGCGGCCCGTCTTTCCTGGGAAACCAGGATACTTGTGGTAATTAATAGCGGTTTTGGTTTCTACCGCGGGAGCAACGCACCCCTTTTCGAGCGCCACACAAGCTGATGCAAGGGAAACCGTTTGGAGGAATACATATATATATATATATATATATATATATATATATATATATATATATATATTTATTTATATTTATATATTATATATCTATTCCACCACTGTGACCGTTCGTCTGTAGCGATCCAGATGCACTCACTCTGTGGAACAGCCAAGAAACTCCTGTGAGTCCGCTTTCTTCACTAAAAAAAGGTTACAGGGGCATTATAGTTAGAGTCAGATTTTACTCATACAAAACCAGAGAAATTCAGCCGTTATAGTTAACTGATCTAACTATAACTCACGCCCCTGCAATATACTGCTTATGACCTCACTTATTTTATCACTCATGACATGGTCAGTGACATCACTGATGACATCTCAAATGTTATCACATCAGTGATTACATCATCCACAGCATATCTGATGCACCCACTCACACCCCTATAGAATCTTGTATACACCCACTGAAACTCCCACACAACCATTCACAAACCCATTCACAGAGCGATACCAGTACTTACATACCCACTAAACTGATTCATTGATCTGCACACACATCAACTCGCTCGCCCATACTGCCACCAATAGACTCACTCACTAATAGAGCCATTGACATATCCACTCATACAGCCATACAGGTGCTCACACACTGAGTGAGTCTCCCATAGAACTACTCACACACCTAGACACTCACCCATACATTCAATCACACAGCCACTTACTCACCCAAGCAGTTACACACCCACCCACTTACTTACTCATACAAATAGTAACATATACTCACTCAGCTATACAAATAGTAACTGTCACGGCTAGGCGATAACATTGTATGTATGTGGAATGAAGGTGAAACTACATCTCCCAGAATGCCTACAGTGCATCCTGTCCTACCTCTCTTTCCCTTCCTTCCTATCTAAACGCCTCCCTCCCGGAACTCGGTGCTTGTCACCTGTGAGTTTCCGTCATTCGAAGCTGCATCAGTAAGGAAGCCTTTGTTTGTCATCCTGCATATCTGGAGTATTTGCTGTACATTTCCCATTGGAGTACGAAAGCCCAAGACTTTGGTTTTTTTACGTTCGCGCTGGGGCGCAACCGCATTTTCTTTAGACCGGTTTCCCGAAGTACGCTGAGGCTGCGTACTGCAGATCGTAAATGCGCCATTAACTTAACTGGCGTGACGGCTGAAACCGCCACGGACAGAAGCCCGCTTACTTCTTTGATTCGCGCAGGAGCGCAATAACTGTTGGATTACCTGCTAGCACTACTATTGGAGCCGTTGAGAGGCTCGGAGGTCAGATAACGCCTGCAGGGCGTTTAGGGTGTTTCCGTACTTACACGCGCAGGAGCGCTATAACTGTTGGATTACCTGCTAGCACTACTATTGGAGCTGTTGAGAGGCTCGGAGGTCAGATAACGCCTGCAGGGCGTTTAGGGTGTTTCTCTTTTCATTGTGGTTCGCTGGAAGACTTACAGAATAACTGCTGATACACATCACGGCTGGTTTCTGTTTGGGAGACATCGAGAGTGGGCTACAACCCATTGCCACCTCAAGTACCACAACTTTTTTAGGAGATAAGTACATTCCCTCTTAGGATACCTTTAATACCAAGAAGGGTCGCACCATCGGTGCTCTCTGTCTCTAGAAAGCTGAGACTCAGAGACACTACTCTTTACTTTCTTTACTTTATTTTTTTTCCCTTTTTTGCCCATTTTTATGAGAGTGTTTGTGGCAGCAGTTCCATGTAAGTGTGACTCATATTGTATTAATGTTATACATGTATTAGGGAGGGGTAGGGCCCGCACTGACATCATGTTGTGTTGTGTCTTCTCTGCAGGAACCAGGGGGCGATTGTGGGAGTGAATGTTCCAACTCCCGGGTGCACGCCGAAGTTCTTACTGCCGCAACTTTATTGTTTCGTTTATCCCTTTTTTCCCTTTCCCCCGCTGTGGTAGCATCTGTGGAGGGGATATATATATATATACTTGCAGGTGTGCCGCAAAAAGGGGAAAGGGTTACTTACATCAGTCATCGCTCCTGCTGTACCCGGCTTTGAGGTTAGTTCCCCGTCTCTGTTGTGACAGTAACATATACTCAATCATCTATACAGCCACTGACAGAACACTGCACTCATTTATATAGGCACTCTCACATTCACTCACTCACGCATACAGTAACTCATATATACTGTCACTCACATATACTGCCTTTCACATACTCAGTTACTCACCCATACTGACACATGCACTCCATCACCGACACAGTCATACGGACACTCACTCGCCCATACAACTTCTCACACATGCAACAGTACCTCATACAGCCACTGACTCACCCATTCACTCATCCATACAGGCAGTCACACACCTCCTCACCCATAAACACCGACACCCAGACAACTATAGACGTAGTCAGACAACCAATCAGCCATATAGCCATTCGTGTACTCACTAACACACTCATACACCCACTTATACATCAACTGACAGACAAATACACACATTCAGACAACCAGTCACTTACCCATACATTCACTGAGACACCTAATCACTCACTTATACAGTCAGTCATGCACCCACTGAGTCACCCATACAATCACTCATACACCCTCTGTTTCACCAATACACCTTGGTATATATATAAACTCATAAACTTTTTAAAAACACTCAAGTTACTGGATAATGTCATCAGTGATGTCATCAGTGATGTCACTGACCACGCCAAGAGTGATGTAATACGTTCATAAGCAGTGCATTGCAGGGGTGCGAATTATAGTTGGCTCAGTTAACTATAATGGCTGAATTTCTCTGGTTTTGTATGAGTAAAACCTGACCATAACTATAACGTCCCTGAGACCTTTGTTTTTGTGTGAATTTCTATGTTTTTTTATTCTATTTGCTAACTATAACGCCCCTGGAACCTTTGTTTTTTTAGTAAATTTCTAAGGTTTTTTAAATTTTATGTGGTAACTATAACGCCCCTGTAACCTTTGTTTTTTTTAGTAAATGTCTGAGGTTTTTTAACTAGCAGTCACATTTGCAGAGTGGTGGAGAAAATGGGCTGGGCCTCTGACCAGCTATCAGCAATTCCGTTGCGTAGGACTTACAGGAGGTACCAGGAGGGCTTCTTGGCCCCCAAGTTCCCTCAGGCGTAAAGTGGACTTCATCCCCCAACCAGCAAAGTGGTGGAGAAAGGGGGGCATGGCCCCCGAAGACCTCTTAGCAATCCCAATGTGTGGGACTTAATTGAGGTAACAGGAGGTTTAGTTGGTCCCCAAGGATATCCACTAGTTCACCAATACACCTTGGCATATATATTTAACACTCATAAACCTTTTAAAAACACTCACAGTCACTGGATTATGTCATCACTGATGTCATCAGTGATCCCACTGACCATGTCATGAGTGATGTAATATGTGAAGTAATAAGCAGTGCATTGAAGGGGCTTGAGTTATAGTTAGCTCACGTAACTATAACTGCTGAATCTCTCTGGTTTTCTATGAGTGAAATGTCAGCCTAACTATAACGTTCCTATAAACTTTGTTTCAGTTATGACCCAGTACGTCTGCAATCGCTCTAACCAAATCCAAACTTCTTGGTTCTCAGTGCGAACATGGCACTCCAGGCTGCTTTATAAGTTGCACAATTTATTGTAAGGCCAAATCAACGCCTTTCGGCTGCCAGCCGCAAACATGTTCACTATAATGTGCCACATTGATTTCACAACATAAATATCATTTAGATACCCCCATAGTGCACTGCGTAGAAAAACAGACAAAGTATATTCATTGTAACTTAGGCGCCATCTTATAAGATGAAAACAAATAAAAAATACATACACTGTAATTCATTTGGCAAATTTTAAACTTATAACTGGATCCCAAAACATTATCATAATCACGACTTGTCAGAAATACTGCATTCTGTTTGAATATATATAAAATAGCACATTAAAGCAAAGTAAATGGAATTCCATGTTCGCACTGAGAACCAAAAAGTTTGAACCTTTGTGAAACTTGCGTGCCCTGAACCTTTGTGCTACCTGTCCTCCTGAGGCTTTGCGTTTCCCTTCAAAGATATTGAACACTAATTTGTAGATTCCCACTTTTAAAGTCGCGCAGACTCACCTCTATGCTGAGCATCAACAACATCATGATTGACAAAGGTAACACTATGTGAAAAGTAGAGTCTAGAAAACTACATCGAAACCACCTATCTAACTACCATCTCACCAATACAAAACGTGTTCAGAATTTCTCCCTGGTATCACATTCCTGTCTTCTATGTTGCCATGCTCCCTATTGACTCCAATCTTCCTAGAGGTCCATTCTCCAATCCTATCTTGTTTGTTTCATTTTAGGAAGTGTCAACTCTTTCTAATCCCAGTCATGTGTGCTATTTCCTGGTGCATTCCTGTGCACTGCTTGTATAACTGCATCGCCTTGTGTGCTTTCTTTGTGTGATTTCATTGTATGCTTTCCTTATGTGCTTTCACTGTGTGTTTCATTGTATGCTTTCATTATGTTTTCAGAAGGCTTAATGGCCCAAGTAATAAAAGGCCTTTTAGTTGATGATCAGCTCTACGGGCACGAAGACAGGGGCTCTCGGGAGCACTACCATGGACACTACTCTGGATTCAGTCTTTTGAAGTAATATTTGATTTAGGCATAAAATAGCGTGTTTCCAACAGTGAGAAACAGAGGGTGTCAGCGCCCTTGTTTCAGCCCTAGTTTTATACTATATATGTTCACTTACCTTTTTCACATTTCTTCATAACGCATATGTGTGCCACAGTAATTACTGCAAATGTTATAAATTGCACAAACTCAAGGTCACAAAAACAGACTTGCCCATTACAAGCCGACCTGATGTAGACACCTTTATTGCAGTAGCAACTTCTGCTCATTCATATTCATGGAATTGCCCATACCCCGTGGCCGAGTAATGGGGGTTTTCTAGAAACATGTGTCCACCTACACTGAAGAATGGAGACAATCCAGACAATGCAACCTACTACAGTGGAGATGTTGGCATGGCCGTCAAGGTGGCTCAGTCGGTTAACACTTGCTGCTGACACATGTGGAGATGCGAAGATCATGAGTTTAACTCC
Organism: Triturus cristatus; assembly: GCF_964204655.1. NCBI lineage: Eukaryota > Metazoa > Chordata > Amphibia > Caudata > Salamandridae > Triturus > Triturus cristatus. The sequence goes on along the minus strand of NC_140588.1, from coordinate 617,342,043 downwards.
CAACGAGCCACAGCCAGCTCTCCATGCTTCCCAGGTCAGCACATTGAATGCCAGTGCATTGGGTAGGAGTAATCAGTGAAGCTCGTTGACAATGTCAGCAGACTCCGAATCTTAACTACTTATGGATGCAATGCATTTGGGTATTCCATGCTCATAGACAGATTTTTTTATGCCAAAATGTGTATATTTTGAGGGACATTTTGAGACATCCGTACAAAGATATGTGTGGTGCATGTCTCAAGTTTGCATATGTGCTTATTTACAAATAGAGCACATTATCTTATAAATATATCTCATTACCCATCACTCGCTGGTTGTCGCCTGTGCTTTTCGGAGAGACCAGGAAGAGCAAGAAATGTGAAGTGACAAGAAAGTTAGCCACATTAATTTAAACAATAATATATTCATATTCCCCTTTTCTTCGCCGCACCACTCTTCAAGGGATGTGTGGTTGGATATCATGAAAGATACATTAACTTGTTCTTAGCACAAATAGAGATACAGTTATCAGATACTTGGAAATGAGTCATGCATTATTATCTTTAGAGGAAATCCAACTTCTCATCGGGGATGGGGGTAGGGTTTTTTAAAAAGTCTTCCACGCTGTACGGCCCATGACACGCAGGGTAGCTGTTCACTTGCTACCCCCTTTATATTTGTAAAATAATTGTGTATTAGCCTTTGGGGCCCTCAGCTGGCCATTAGCTATGCACAACGCAGGGCCAAAGTGCCAAATAGAACCCTTCTGCCAATCACAATTCTTTGACTATGCTTGTTCATTTAATCCCCTGTGAATCCGATGAAAAACCAACATGGCCAATCCATGTTACTGACCATCAGGAATACAGGATCTCTGTGATTCCTGTTTACCATTTTAGGAGTTGCTGATTGATCAAAATATCATTGTGCAGTGTTTGTGCATTCAGTCGAACTAGATCACCAATGGCGCCAACTTAAATGGGTGCCAAATTAGAGGGAAACAATTTAAAAGAAAAATGTAAAAAACATAAGTGTGCCAACTGCATGGTTAACATATGGGCCTAGGCGCTGGCTCCTGTTCTAGAGCCATACCTGCCTCTGGACACAAATCCTGTATGCTCCACCATATGCTGAGACCAAAGTCTTTCATTCACTTTCATTCACATTATTCTGAAATTTGTAGGGGTGCACCATAATCACTGTTAGTCCGCACCCACATATTATTCGAATTAGTTTAGAGGTGACATAGAAATTGTATTACTAGAATTGTTTAACATAGAGGTGATTATAAATGTTACCATGATTTTCATAAAAAATAATGTCGTCGAGCATTGCAAATGTATTTTAGTAAATGCATAATGTTTGATGTTATGTAATGCAATGTGTTAGGTTAACGTGTGCCATGTTAAAGTTGCACGTGTAGTTTGCTTATTTATGTTTAAAAGAATAATGAACTAATGCTTAATGTGTGATTTAGTAATGTGATTAACAGTGTAAAGGCCTGATTGCATATACGTTAAAGAGAAAGGCCTGACTAAGTGTATGTACTTTCAAGGAAGTCTTCACTTCTGACACCTTTTTACTCTCTTGCCTGGGAGGGAAATGCTAAGTAGGGACATCACCTTAGAGCTAGAGTAGGGATAGATTAACTGTTTTTTCTTTTTAGGCTAATGATTCCAAATGTAGATATTGGACTAACCATTGCATTTCTTATGCTCCTGGAGCTGGTTATTCTTTTTGTTTTGAGTTGTATGAGACTCTTACGTAGACTTGCGTTTGTTCTAGTGCCCATTTATCTTCTTCACCTTGTGCTAAGGTTCTGTATGTGCAGTTATTTTTGGTTGCAATAAAATCCTACAAATTTTAGATTCGGAGTCAGTGGTCCTTCTTAAATGAGACTTGACTCTGGTGATTATGCATCGAAAATTGAATTTCCTCCCCTCTACACTATTTAGCAGATAAAAAGATCCTGGCGACCTGAGAGGATTCTTGGAGAGAACCAGGTAGGCAAGAATCCGGTCCTATCATCTGCAAAAGCTGTAATCAGACAAGCCCCAGCGGGTGTGATGGCAAGACTCGTTTACCTGTTCAACCTTCTACTGCATGTGACCTTGGTAAACCTCAGTTCCCTGGCAAATCTGAATAGCCTCCAGACTTTTTGTGCCCATATGCTTAATTATAACAATCATATTTCAGGGAGTGCATCTCCTCCACGGAATATCACAGGCCTTTCCTGAGCCTTCTGTGGAAACAGTTTGGGGAATCCTAGACGAATTGAGTATAAGTGCATTGCAAGTAGATCCACACATTTCCAAACTGCTAAAATAATAGCGCTATCATAAGATTGCAAATAATTCCAATGAATGCGTTGCTCATTAGCAAGACTGCTTGATGGGACTACTATAACAGGTCGGTGTTTGGATCGGTTTTGGGTGGTTTGAGTCGGTGTATGGCTGTTTGTGGCCCGTTTTACAGTCTGCTGGCCGGCTTTTACTGTTCATTTCCCTAAAAGTAAAACAACATTGCTTGCAGCAAGCTCAAGTCTATGTGGTTTTCCATATCTCCCAAAGCACTTATACAGCGAGTCTTTGCAAGTTCTAACAACCCCAATTTGTAAACATGGGGCACTTTTTTAGCTGGGTGATTCTTTAATTGGGCCACTTTTATTTTGGTGTCCGGGCCTATTTTCTGTCCCAGTCTGACCCTGCCTTCAGGCAGTGCCTGATTTCCGAATAGGCCAGCCAGACTCTTCTTGTTAAATACACAGGCCACAATTTACAAAGGATAAAAAGAGTATGAACGCAATAATGTTAGACTTAAAATCGTTTGCATTTCAATTTCGTGCTGTCTCTTCTGACTAAAACTGCAAGGATTTTCACTTATATGTAGTGATGGGATTTGTTCGATATGCCTAACATTTCAACCTTTGTAAGTACAATTTGTATTTAAGTGAAAAAATGGGATTATAGTGATAGGGAGTTTGGTGCCCGTTCCCCCAAAAACAGTTCCCACTTGTAAAATAATGGTGAATTTTCTTCAAAGGAGGTTCTCCTTTACATCAGTTCCATTAAACCACAAAAATTCCTTTTTTTCTATTATCACTCTTTGTACATACAGAACCAATGTCCAAATATTTTTTGTATTTTTGCGAAATCCTTTTCTTTGTGTTCAAATCCAAAGTACAAGTGTCAATATACAAAATACCTCTCCAACCAAAAATCAAACAGAAATTCAATTCAGCTCGGAAGTTACATATATTGACTCCGAGATTGATTACTTGTTTTTCTTTTTATTATTTTTAAGAGTTTTTTACCTTTGTTTTAAAGACAGTTTAAGACATACACCTCTATGTCATTAGTGATATTTACACGGACAGTGTAAACAGACAATGAAATATGTACATAATACACAACAAAATACTAAGGTGTTCACAAAAAGTTAAAGCAAAGGACAAATCAACAAACATAACACATTAGTAGAGCTGCTGTAATTAATACACAAACAAATTGTACAAAAATGGATCATCAGAGCTTATCAGTCCTACTGTTCTTTTGAATAGGCCGGGACCTATGCCTTCAAGTCCTCAGTGTGGTTTTTCTCTAAGGTCCTAGGGAGGTCAGAGTATATTATGTACAACTCTTGGGCTGTGCCAATTTAATCAGGCGCAGTCATTACTCCATTTATTATGGTATTTCAGTCTAGTTACTCTTGGCCTCTGGGTGAAAATGCCAACGCGTTTCGACCTTCCTTGGCGGACCCACAATTAGTTTTGGTCGAAGGTCTTCATCAGGGCAGGGAAAGTGAAATGTAGGACAGTGCAGATGACCGAGTTGAGGGTGTTTTAATGGGCCATCAATGGTTGATGGGATCAGGCGGCAATTTCATCAGTTTGTTCTTAGCGCCTCGTATGTCCTTATTTTTCTTCGCGCTCCGCTCGTTCTGCGATCGTCTCTCTTGCTGTCCGGGGCTTCGGACGTCGTCTCTCTCTCTGTGAGTGGCTTCAGGCAGACCGCTCAGCCTTTCATTGTGTTGGTCTTCTCTGTCGCAGGCATCAAAGTACAGTCTTCTGAGCACACTTTCACTTTGGATTAGAACACAAATAAAGGATTTTGCAAAAAATACAAAACTATTTGGGCAATTTTTTAATAAAACTAACGTAAAAGAGGAGCTCCTTTGGAAAAAATTACAATTTGTAATTGTTTGCAAGTGAAATTGAGGTTGAGATAAAGCAAGCCTGAGGTGAGGTTAAGTTTTGGTATTTGTTTCAGTGGAGGATGGGGTGAAAATACGGGGTGGTTAAGTTGAGGTGAGCGTGTGGTTGAGAGAGAAGGTTCAAGCTTGAAAAGATGTTAAAATGAGGTTAAGCTTCAGGCAAAGTAAGTAAGGGACTGGGATTGTCATCAGATGAGGTTGAGGTGAGAGTGGTGTGGGGTTAAGATAGCATTATTTTTTTAAAGATTTGTTTATTGGTATTTCTAGTACACATTCATAGATATACAGTTCTGTAAATCAGTCAGTACATCTGGTTGCGTAATTGCAAAAACATTAATTATGACTCGGTAAGAGTTAAGCACTCAACGCTCTATTCTCATCGTCCTTCAATGATAGTGTCCGATGAATCCTTATAGTGTAAGATAGGCTTACTGGGGCCTATAGCGCCCTGTGGTCTCTTGTATGGCACTGATCTAGTGGAGGTCCACAATGTGCTTACATTTATATAACAGCAGTGTATAGAAATTAGCAACAAACTACAAGGAAATAATAACAACCTGTAAGGTGCGCAAAAACCTATTTCTGCAGGTGGGTATCTCAGTTCTATAGTGATTGGGGAGGTGGGGGGGCAGTGGGTGTTGCGAGTCCGGGCAAAGTGAAAAGTATCTTCTCTATCCACCAGTAACAGCCATATTGGGGTTTGGTTGACGGTGTTCAAATTGCGATGTCTTTCATCTTGTATAGACAAGTTTGACTATTTTTACTGTTTCCTAAGTAGTTTCGGGCATTCTATCAGGTGTCTTTCCCTCTCCATCCCCTATGTCTTTGCTGTCTACTAATATTAGACATTACCAGGCCCGCACTAGTTCCCTCCACTGATCAGCTATAGGCAGCATGCGCAAACCTCTCGCCTCCTCCCGAAAGAGTGCCCACCCCTCTGCTTCAGTCCAGCTCATGACATCTCATTTCCAAACATCAACCTGTGATACCGCTCTGGCCTTCAAGGCCATTGCCAACAGTCTCTTTGCCAGAGCCAATGGACAGGTTTATTAATGTTTACCCTACTTTCCGTCTCGATGGACAGGGAAATAGACCCAATAGGCATAATTCCACAGAGCCATCCAGCGTTCTCTCAAGCATTGCCCTAGTCAATCTCGCTACTTTAGACAAGAACAGGCGCAGTGTTAGGTAAATCCAAACCATGTGCATAAAATCTACATCTTGTTGGTCGCACCTCGGACAGATGCGCATCTCCCCTCCATGAATTATTCGCAAACTGTGTGGAGTCAGGTAAGTCATGTGTATGTAATTGAACAGAATGTATTTCAGCCTCGAATTGCTGAATATTGACTTAGGCGATGTCAAAACTTTCCCCCAGTCCAAGTCTGGTAATCAGGGATGCCTCTACTTGGGCCATGTAGAACCACTTCACCTGTTGGCTAGCGGTTCCCAGAGAAAGCAGTGTGTGTAGGAGGGGGTGCGTTCCTGGTTCTTCCTTGCCTCCGCCCCATAGGTCTCCGAAAGTGCAAGTCCAAGAATCGTACCTTAAGAACTGGCCCACTAGGAGCCCATATTGTTCCACCAGTTCCTCAAAGAGGATCAATGTCTTTTCCTGGTAGCAGTCTCCCACCATCTGTAAGCACATCTCTTTCCAATCAGTTAACTGCTCTGGGGTAAATATCTGGCATGGGGTTCCGTAAGGAAGGCCCACCAGGGGAGGCAGTGACATGTAATTTGGAGTCTCTGTTAGCCTGGACATTCTCCTTTTCCAGCACTGCAGTGCCGTGGTTTGCAGTACCAATCGATAAGGGGTCACCACATTATGATCCAGAATCTTTGCTAATAGGAGTGTGGGGTGCTCACCCAACTCAGTCAGGAACGTTCCCTCTATATTGGCTCCCACCAGCCACTGTGCCATCCACTGTAGCAGGGAGGCTAGGTGATAAAATTCAAAGTTGGGTATCCCCAGTCCTCCACTCTGCATAGGGCGTCGCAGCCTCTCCAGAGAGACCCTACTGCGACCCTCACTCCATATTAAGTCTCGCGGTAGGGAGTCCAAGGGGGCAAACCAGCCGCCTCAGGGCAACACCAGTGGAAGGTTTACAAAATAGTACAATAGTAGTTAACATGACCATTTTAGTCAATGATATGTGTGCCATGACTGGCAATTTCAGGGCGCTCCAAAAGGTTACACTGGATTTGAGTGACCTAAGCGCTCTATCCAGGTTATCCTCGCGCATATCTGCAAGTGAATAATAGATATGAATACCTAGATATTTAAACGTAGTTTGGGCCCAGTTGAGATCGTCTGGAAGTGTAGGGGGCCTCGTCAAGGGTCACGACACTGGAAAGATGTAGGTTTTAGTCTTATTAACTCGCAATCCTGTCAGTGGCGTAGCGAAAGTTCAAGGGGCCCCCCTGCAATATATACGGAGGGCGCTCAGGCATAAGTACTGTGCCGAGGAGACCCCCTTCAGTTCGGGGGCCCCCCACACCGCGGGGGATGCGGGGGCCTGTGTTACGCCTCTGAATCCTGTCAGGGTGGCAAATCATTCCAGGAGACGTAAGGCAGTATCCGATCCAGCCACAGCCTAGTTTAAATACACCAAGAGGTCGTCAGCAGATAGGGAGATAACATGATGTCGTCCATTGAGAGTCAGCCCCATCCCAGTCTCACCTCGTCGAAACAGAGCAGCAGTGGCTCCATTGCCGGGGCAAACATTACAGGTGACAGTGGGCAGCCCTGTTGTGTGCCACGTGAAATCCCGTATTGGGCAGAAACTGTCCCGCCCGTTTTGACTCTTGCGGTTGGGTAGGCGTACAATATTTTGACACATTTGAGCCAGCCTTCTCCCAAACACATTCTCCGCATGCACTCAAACAGATAGTGCCAGCTAGGTCTATTGATAGGATTGCAGCCTGCTCGTATGTTCTTGTCTCAGGGTGATACAATACTGGGTAGAGTTTCCTCAGGTTGTATGAGGTATTTCGGGAGGTGATGAGCCCCTTCTGGTCCATGTGGATTAAAGTAGGCATGTGTGGGAGCAGTTTCAGCACCAGAACCTTACTTAAAATCTTGAAGTCCATGGATAGAGGTCTGTAGTCTGCTACACGGGTTCCTGGGATTGTTGTCTTAGGGAGTGGGATCACTATAGCACTTTGCGTAGAGTCTGAGAGCCGTCCCAGTCGGAGTGACTCATTATAAAAGGGCATCAAGCAGGGCACTAACCTGGAGGCGAAAACAGAATAAATGTCAACAGGGAGGCCGTCTGGCCCTGGTGTTTTTCCTGTGGCCATCGAGGCTATGGCTTGGCATATCTCTAGCAATGTCACAGGGCCTCCCAATAATTCCAGGGACTGTCTATCTAATGTTACTATAGCTGTAAGGGCACCAGGAAATCTTTAATTGTGTCTTGGGTGGCTGGGGGTTGGGCAGCAAAGACTTCCTCATAATATTCACAGAACAGAGCATTAATTGCTCCTGGCTTGTAAATGATTGTACCTGTGGTGTTACTGACATGTGTAACTTGGGAACCTCGTAATTCTGGTTTAATCAGTTGTGCTAGTAATCGACCTGGTTTACTCTCCTCGTTGTGCACCCTCGTGAGATTACTTTTATAGTTGAATCTTCGCAAGCGTTCCAGAGCTTCATTGTGAAGGTCTCTAGCATCTAGGAGGGCCGCTGATGCTGTCGCATCTGCACCCTGAGTGTTGTCAAGCATGTGTAATCACTCCTCAAGAGTGTCTAGCTCACTGCAGAGAACTCTCCATACCCCAACCAATTGACTCACGCAGTGGCCTCGGATCACAACCTTGAAAGCTTCCAACTCCGCCAGCACCGTAGAGGCAGAGTTTGTGTTTGTGGCAAAGTAAGTCTCTATGCAAGAGTCCAAACACTCTTTAAAGGGGCCGTCTTCCAGTGTCTCAGGCCTGAACTTCCACAGGGCGATCAGGGTCTAGTTCCCGAAGGCCGATGAAACATCAGCAACGTGCTATGGTCTGAGTTGGTGTGTCCCAAGAACTCAGTATATGTGACAGTCTCATTAAAGTCGGTGGAGCAGAGGAATGAGTCAAGTCTAGTATGTAGTTGATGTAGGGGTGAGAAGAAGAAGTACTCTCTATCTGTGTCAATCAGTCCACAGTGATGTCTCCACTCTTGATAGCCCGTCGACGTATGGTGTGATTGGGTCTCAGTGAGGGGGGGTGTGCAATCTAGTGCTACATCTGCCATGCAGTTAAAGTCGCCCACTAATATCATGGATCCTGACACCACGTCAGCCAATTGGGCTGAAAGCTCCTGCAGAAAGGTCAGCTGGTCATGGTTTGGGGCGTAGATACTGCCAATGGTACTGTTCTTGCCGCACAGTTTCGCAGAAAGCAGTACATATCTCCCTTCCTTGTCAATCTTGGTATGAGTGACTTCTAAGGGGACCCCTGGTCGTACCCATATCAAGACACCTCTAGGGTAAGCAGAATAATTGGTTGAATATATCTGCCCTCTCCATCTTCTATGTAGTTTCTTGGTTTCGCTCTGCAAGAGGTGAGTTTCTTGGAGCAGGGCAATCTGAACCCCCCTCCTCTTTAGGTAGCTATGTATATTTTCCCTCTTGCCCATCAAACTCATTCTCCTTAATTTCCATGTAAGGATTTTAATAGTATCCAATGAAGCTGCCATGGATGCTAGTACAGTGAGGTTGCCCAGCCCTCCCCAACAGCCACCAGGTACCTCCTGTGTCTTGATAACCACCCCTATTCTGTGGAAAAAGACAGCAGTGCACAATAAAACAACTTCCCATAATGTGGAACTTCCAGACTCCAGAGCAGTACGACAACGGTCGGCCTCTCAAACCTTAACCAAGTCTCTAACCACCAATGTAGGGCAGGGACCAGCATGGGACCCACCCGTCGGGGGGGGGTGGAGCCATTGGATTAGCGTTAGCATCTTGCCCTATTTGCATCAGCTCAAGAGGGTAGTCTGTATCGGGACAGCTATTAAACAGTCATCAGGGCACGATCTCCAACCATTTGCAGCTGTGGGTCGTCATCCCTCAAGTCGTAGATCAAATAATGTCATTTGCAATTCCAGGGGTAACCTTTGGTAGCACCAGTAGGGTTAAGATAAAGTTAAGGTGAGACTAGGCGAGACTAGGTTGATCTTGAGTTCAGGTCTGGTGAAGCTTGACGGAGGTGACTTAAGGTTGAGGTGAAGTAAAGCAAAGGCTGAAGTGATAGTGAGATGTGATTTAGGTAGGGCAAGTTTGCGGAAAATTGAGGTCCAGGTGAAGTGAGGATAACCATGATGTGAGGCTAAGGTGAGGAGGCATGAGATGATGTTGAGGTTAAGAGGGGAAAGTTAAGATGAGGGTTAAATAAGATTGAGGATTATATGAGGTGAAGATGATTTAATAAGTGGAGACGGATTTAAGTCATGTAATAAAGCAGTATCTTTTTTTAAAATGCACCCCTTTTCAATAAAGGAAAACGGGAAGCAATTAAAAAGAAAGGTTTCTTAAACAAACTTTTTTTTACATTTAATAAGGAATAGTGGTCTACAGGCAACCCATTCCCATTTGCGAATGCCTTACCACTACACTTCTGTAGTTGTCAAATTATTAACGTTTTGCGACCGAAATTCGGTCACAAACCATCAATACATACCAATCCGATTTGCTATTTGGAAGGGATGACCCTTCTAAATACTGAATTGGTATTTGGTCACAAACCAAAATTGCGATTCTGTAACGTGCTACTGAATTGCAGTTTGGGAATGATACATATCAAAATGCATTTTTTCAGATGCAAACAGTACGATTTTTTCAAATCAGTCAGTTTGCAACCTCAAAAAAGCTCAATACATCTGGCCCCATGTGCCGTATCACAGTAAGTGAGTACTGTGAGTGGAAGTTTTAATTGACTCTTTTTGCCATAGTTTTGGGTTGACAGGTTTCTTAAGTAGCTAAAGAGCCAAAGCAGTGCTATTTTACCACCTTAGACAGTGGTTAATAGTTGCTTGCCATGGGAACTCTAAAGTAATGTGCGGATTTTGGCTGGAAATGTAGCATAATTTGATGACATGTTTAAAGTAAGCAACCGAACATAACATAATAATATACCTAAAGCAACACAACAACTCATTAAATACATACCAGGACACATCAGGCCAAACAAAGTGCAACACAACTATTGCAACATAATACAACAAAATCACATTGCAATAATGCAGCACCAAACCCGCAGCTTAAGAAGCAACAGAACACCTCTCCACCACAACAAAATATCACACAATAAATATGCCCAAAGCACTTGTTACTCATCAGCACCTCCAGAATCCTGTTTCATAATGCAGTTGCAAACCGTGTTTGAACAAGCACTGCCTTAACTGACCACCAAGGACAAGAACTAGCGCCAGTCAAAACTGTTTTGTGATCTGGCACCATATCACATAAAATGAGCCCTGAAAGTGATATTTTGAGATACATCACTGCCACCATTCTAGGATGGCTGGTGACTTAAATACTTAAAGAGCTGGAACAGTGGTATTTAACAATCTTAGCTAGTGGTAATCGGTTGCCTGTTACTGTATCTTTAAAGTATTGTGCTACTTCAGGCTGACAATGCAGCATAATTAATTGACATCTCTAAAATAATTACAGAACGCAACACAATCATATAACAATGGAATATAAAAACACAACAAAGACTTAATGGGGGGCTTGGCCGCATGACCATCAAGATGACCGCTTCCTAGACTGTCTGATAAACCCGACTAAAGACTCCAGGACAGTACTGGAAGAGAGCCTGGGGCCGTGACGGTGTCCATATGACCCCCCACTATGCAGAACAGCCCACCTGGACAGAGAAATGGTGGTGTGCAGATGCAGAGGTGTGTGCACGGATAAACCCCCAGTCTCATCAATGTGCCTGCAGTGGGGGCATGAAAGGTACGTGGCCAGATGGGAGCTACGTGGGCCTTCACCTGCATCGTGAATGCTCATTTGTGCGGTGTGTGCACATCTGCTGATGGATGTGTGGCTCATAAGAGCCAACTGCAGTGCCCAGAGACTGGAGGTGTTGAGACAATGGGGAGCTACTAGTCAGCCGTCTGCCCCTGAATATGACCCCTGCTTTAATTACAGGGGAACCAAGAATAGCTGCAGGTGTGCCCCACTGATGCATTGAGAAGCTGGGTGGGCCTAAGCGGAGACATTGGTGTGGTCGAAGACTTGACCCCACTTGCCTAGGACTGTCTGAGATATGCTACGAGCAAAGAGGGCCTGACATTGTTTTTACTGTCTACTGGGACATAATCAGAAGCTTCGCATGTAAAGCTGGATTGCAGTGAAAGATCCATGGGCCTTCGGCAGATGTGTCCCTAGACACCTCCATAACTACGCTCGCTGGGAGGGGCTGGGAGCGAGCGTCAGGAAACCCGAAAGGCTGCGTAGTGTAAGTAAATCACCTCAGGGGACCCTGTGAATACAGAGCTCTTGCCACTGCCCCCCTCCATTGGACACCATGACTGGAGGCTGATTTATGTTGGCGAACTCTGACTTTCCTCACACAATGACAGGGGAAAAGGATCCAGAGGAGGACACCAATTCAAGCTGGATAAAGACAACTATGCCATCATCCCTAGGGAGTCAACAGCAATGGGCAGAAATATGGAAGCCCTGTCCCAGGTTGAATTGGGGCCCCCTGAGGATGAAACACTCCCTCTGTGGGATGCAATAGTGGATATACAGGGGGTGTGCATGTCCCTTGAAACCAGAATAGACTCAGTTAACTCAAAACTTACACTAGTGAGGGCAGATCTACGCAACATCGGCACACAAGTAAAGGAAGTAGAAGATATAAAAGCTCACTCAAGATGAATACGACTACCCTGAAAACACAAGTCACTGAGTTGCGGGCAGTGGCGGCGACCCTGGAGGCCCACCTTGAAGACTCTGAGGGCAGTTAAAGGCACAATAACGTCCGGATACTAAGGGTCCCTGAGAGGGCAGAGGGCCTGGCAATGGATCTGTTCACAGAAGACCTTATATTAAAACACCTACAGCCTCGAGGCCTCTCCAAATATTTTTCAGTGGCACAAACTCACAGGGACACCCGTGATCCATCCTAGAACGAATGTGCAACTATTGTAACCATGATGCAATGTTCCAAACTGCCCACAGCGCCCCGCCACTAACCTACGAAAAAACTACTATTACATTCTTCCATGACTTCACTTTAAAGGTACAAAGATGCGCCAGAGTTTCCTTGAGGTTAAAAAGATGATGCGCAACAGGGAATTCAAATACACCATGATATTCCCTGCTCCCTTGTAAGTTGCAGTGGAAGGCAAGACCTGGTATTTCTCTTCCGCAGAGGAGGTGTGGGACTTGCTAGATGGCTGGAGAACAGCTCCTGAAAGCAAGACTCGGGGTGCCACAGGAGTCAAAGACGAAACACTGACACACCGGAACCAAAGAGAGCGGTAGACAGCCAAAGAGAGCAGAGTAACTCCCCTCACCATTCTGAGATCTGACCATATTATCCAAAGAAACACGGAATAAGAAATAGTTGGAAGTAATGAAAGACGAGCATGACCTTCTGTCGGTGTTGCGACTGGCGCCCCCTACGAGGTTCGTACCCGCCAGGACTCACCAACCCGGACCTGCTACTCAATTGCTTCAACCACTTACTAACTTACTAGAAATGAATTGTTGGGAACAGTAAGATGATATAATCAAAGGGACAGACGGGGAGGCGCCACGTCCTTGTCTCTTGCCACCTACTGTTTAGATGATCTTTAAGGGTGACAGGTCTGCTTTGCAAGAAGGCAGGGAGGGGGGTTCTGTTGGGGGTTTGCGATTGCTATGTTTACACCACTATATGCATGGTTGGGTTACACCTCTGTCCCACCTTGCATACTTCCAAGCTTGCATGAAACCCTTTAGAGGTACTCCTGGCCTGATCGTTTGTCCGCGCTGGGGGGACCACGTGAGAGAAACGCCAAATAGCACCTATGGCAGTTGATATATAAAAGGCACATCTACTCCTTATGTCCTGTAATGTAAACAGCCTAGGTGATAAGCTCAAGAAGTAGGTGGTATTACAATACATCAGGAGACATTCCCCTGATGTGGTCCTCCTCCAGGAGACAAATCTAGTGGGCACCATGTGTAAGGGCATGGATAGATGGGGTTACAGAATGTTAGCCCATGCAGGATACACAACAGGCTCTAGGGGTGTGGGTATACTAGTTAAAAATCACTGCCCAAAGCAGTCCATAACACCTGGACAGACGAGAGTGGGAGATAGGTGGCCTTCACTGGTACATGGGAGGGAGTAATTGTGAATATTCTTAGTGTTTATATCCCACCCAGACTTAACGACACTGCACTGCCCGACTTAAGCTCTTTATTACTTAGTCTACCGCATGGGGAGCTGTTTATGGGAGGGGATTTCAGACTGACTCTCAACGGCACTAACGGCCCCCCGGCTCCCCGCTCCCTGCCCCCCCCGGCGCTTACTGTTGACCTGTAGACCCTTGCCAGACTTCCTCAATGCTATGGGCCTTGTAGATGTGTGGCGCACTCTTAACCCCTCGATACAACACTTCACCTTCCATTCAGAGGCACAAGGTAGTCTTTCAGAATCGACTTTATTCTGACCTTTGCTCATCGCCTCCCCTGCTTCTCTGAGATTCAACACTTGGCCAGGGGCATCTCCGATCATTCCCCTCTCTGGGCGGTATATGGTATTGGTGGTCCGACGAGTGATAATGCTCAACCACAGGTACTTTAAAATTCCTAGGGCGAGTGAAAGACTCGTACAGGCCACAGAACTTTTTTTTTTTTTTAACTCAGCGACAGTTGAATGAGCACTGTGGGAAGCCTATAAATCAGTGATAAAAGGGACAGGGTCTCTCCTTGATTATAGGCCATAAGAGGTACGGAAGGTTGGGGTTGGAGGCCCTAGAAAGTGACATCTTGAAGTTGGGGGAACAACTGATGCTCCGTGACCTAACGGGTATCAAATATAAACTCGCACTTAAGTAACAAGAGTCCAGAGACATGGTGATGGAAGCAGCCAGGGCCAAACACAGAGCGACTTTACACAGAATTTACGAGGTAGTTGGAAAAGTGGGTAAGCTCCTTGCCTGGTTGTATAGAAAGGAAAGTGCAAGCTGATGGGTACTGAAGATTCGTTCAGGGGAGGGGAATGGAAAACTGAAAGACTGGCAATAGCTGAAGCCTTGGCCTCCTATTACTCTCAACTTTATTCCCCATCTCAGTCCACGACAGCTGAGGAATCCATCCAATTACTATCGGATTTAACACCTCTGTCTCTTACTAAAAAGACAATTCATGAGCTAAAAGCTGGTAAGGCGATCAGTCCCAATGGGATGCGCATCTAACTTTACAAACTCTCATCTCAGACGTTTGCCCCACACATGCTACAGATGTTCAAGGAGGGTAGGGAATGGGAGATTCTCCCTAGAGACCAACGTGTGGCTACTATAGTAGTCATACATAAAGAGGGCAAATCGCCGAACAAATGTACCTCATACGGACCGATATCGCTCCTGAACTCTGAGGTCAAGATTCTGGCCAAACTCCTGCCCTCCAGGTAATACAGGTTATTGGCAGGCTGGTCCACCCAGATCAATCTGGCTTTATGCCAGGGTGCAGTACTGCACTTAATCTGCTGAGATTGAATGGGGTACTGAGCTGAGCGCACCACATCCGAGAGGATGCCGTTGTCTTCTCACTAGATGCCTGCATGGCCTTTGACACTGTTGAGTGGCCATACCTCTTTGAAGTATTAGCTAAAATGGGCTTTGGCCCAAATCCTTAGGATGGGTCTGGCACTTATGTACCAAACCCCTAGCCCAGGTCTTTATAAATGGGGGGACTTCCTGGGTCTTTCAATTGCAGTGTGGTACCCGGCAGAGCTGCCCGCTCTCCCCTTTCCTCTTTGCGCTAATGCTGGAGCCACTGGTGGCTTAGATCCGAATTGATCCCTTGCTTCGAGGACTCGACTGGACTGATCAGTGGGAAGACAGAATTATCCTCTATGCTGATGATGCCCTGCTGTATGTTGTGAATCCCTAGTTCTCCTTAGAAAGGATAATGCATATACTCACCCTATTTGGCCGCTATTTGACAAAATCGCTACTCTATGTTCTACATCAGTGGTCTTCAAACTTTTTTGCACTGAACCCCCCTAAGCAGAATGTTTTAATGTCAGGTCCCCCCCTCCTCCAAAACTTCACGGCAAGGATAAGGTGAGCGGGAGGGAAAGGGCTGCACACAGGATGCATGGTGAGATCATTTCAGGAGTACTTTACCTTTAGCTCATAAACCACACTAAATATGAGACTTATAAAACAGCAAACGAATCAAACAAAAACAGTTATTGACACAAAAATACTGTTCCCTATAATTGAGGTGTTGTGAGTCCCTCGCACTCCTGGTCCTCAATGCAACTACACTTGCTGCACAAATGATAACTTCAGTCCTGAGTAGTAGGCTATCTCCTCTGCCTCCTATACCCCTTCGCCACCATGCTGGACCTTCACTCTAATCTTGAAACAGGCCCTTTCAGAAAAAAGAGCTCCCACATGTTGTCTCTGTTTATCTGCAAAGGTGCCCTTGGTCCTAAAGGTAGAAAATAAGCTCCCATGTACCTTTATTAAAAACAGTCGTAATTGTGATGCAGTGGGTCCCTCTGACCCCTGGGCCCCAGTGCTGCTCAACCTGCTTCACTAATATTAAGTACAGCCTTGCAAAGAGGGCAGTCTCCTCTGCCCTGTGTTAAAAGCATGGACTCCCATCTAGCCACACACCCTTCTCTGCCATCTCTCTGAGGCCAAACAAAGGTGACTCACCTGCTTTAATTTTTCCCCTCCCGTGAGCTATTGCTCTGAGGCCCAAATCAACACTGGAAAGTGTACAGTGAGCCCTAATGCTAAAGAAGGAAGGATAGTAAGCAGCCGTGAATTAAGGTTTAGCTGGCTCCTTATTCCTCTGGTTTCTGGTGCCACTGTACCTGCAGTACCAGTGATTCTTTCTGCACCTTTATGTTAAAAAGCAGCAAGCGTAACCTGGGCTCTGATACTAGCAGGGAAATGGGCACCCACTCCACTTCATGGCAGTAGTGGCTACTTACCCACCTAACAGGATTACCTGCTGCACTGATGGATGGCCCTTTTTTATATATAAAAAAGGCTTCCTTATATCGTCCCCTTCCTTGGGGTATCTCTCTGAGGAAGCGGTCTCTGGCCATTTGCAACCATGAAAATGTAGCCCCCGCACAGTGCTTCCTCTTCTGGGCCATCTTGTTGACTATATTTATGCATCTCACTCTTTTCCTCTTTTTCCTGGACCATTACTCAGAGACTCTGCCTCTGAATGGAACCCTGCTGACTAACTCCCTGCTACCACCTGGCCCCACGTTTTACAAAAACAACTGCCCCTGAAGGCTTAGTGCTCACTTTGAGGTGCCTCTGCTTGACAGCAACTGTGGGGTGGTAGTGCAAACAGGTAAAGAAAAAACAAGGCTTTTTTTGTGGTCATTTTTACATAGCGCGTACTCGACCCAAAGGTATCAGAGCACTTTACATGAGCACCAGTTGCATTACAGACGGACACGTTAATTTCTTTTCAGGTGCAGGGAGATTAAGTGATTTGCCCAGATTCACAGGATGCTTGAGCATCCCGTCAAGACTCGAACATTGTTGTCCCAGCTTCAAGGTCAGCCACTATGGCTGTTACACTACATCCTCTTACCAACCATTAATTGATTGGTCACTTAAAGCCAGGGTCATTGGAATTATGAATTTCTTAGGCAGAAGCGTTTACTGCATCGTTATGGATTTACTGCATCTGCTACATAATCCATCATCTGTTGCATAATCTGCAGAATTGACCCAAAAATTTATTCTAGTTCAAACGGACCAAAATCTACTTAAAACGTGGCTGTTGACATATGTTCCAGAGCAGTAGAAGGCCCTTCATAAAGGTTGATTGGTCATCTTGTAGTTGCTTATTGATGTATTTGGGTGTTAAATTGGTACTAATGAGGCATAATATTTCACCTGACAGTGTTACCATAACTAAAAATAAAAAATAAAAAAATGAAAGAAAGCTAACCACAAAATGTGTCAGATTATGCTGCATAATTTATCTTTTCTTCTTGCATAATTGAATCAACCCTGTTGCATAATTTGGTCCTCTCTTACCACATAAATCCAGTGGCCCTGCTTAATGCATCATTTACATGTAATTACAGAGGCATTCATGCCCTCCTTGGAAACCATCCACGGACCCCCCCGGAGGCACACCACACAGTTTGAAGACCTCTGTTCTACATGGTCCGGCACCCACGTTGCCTTGGGCTGTGAGATCTGAGAGGTCACTGAGGGCTTCAAATTTCTTGGAATATTCATAACAACTGACCCGGACCTCTTCTATGATAGGAATTTATTGCCCTCCTTAGAGAGGTTAAAAAATGACGTACAACACTGGAAATCCCTACCTCTGCCCTTACTCGGAAAAGTGGCGCTTTTTAAGTAGATGGCTCTCCCCTGCTTCATATACACACTACAAACAAAACCCCATGCCCCGTCCCAGTGGCTTACTTCAAAACCATAGATTCCACACTTCGGACTATGGAATGGGGATCAGCACTCTTAGTTCTTAACAAACGTACAAGAGGATGGTACAATGGGGGGATAGCACTACCCGACATTCAGAAGTAATACTGGACATCCCAGCTCAGAACCATCAACCAATGGGTACATCTTCCAGAGGATGAGCCATTGCTCTATATGGACAGGTTGGCTATGCAATCTGGGGGGTACTTGCGTGCCCTATACTCTACTTCACAACGCTCTGCGTTTCAAAGCCCCACAGCTGTTAAAATCGCACTTTGGCACACTGCACTAGCTGCGCTGGGGTGAAAGAGTAGATTAACCCAGTCTACACCCCTATGCGATTCTGCTCGCCACATCGTTGACTCAGCGATGCAGCGAGTGTAAGGTAAGTGGTTTTATTGATTTTTTTATTTAGTTTTACCTATCCTGTCATCTGTCGACTTTCCCCCCCACCCCGCCCCACCTCCAGCCTGCCCTACCTCTCTTACCTGTGCCGGCCGCCACTGCCAGAAGCACTGGCCCAACGAGGGAAGAAGCGATCAAGCTCAAAATACTGCATAGATCTTACTTTGCCTGTACCACGTTAGTAAAAATGGGTAGAGCAACGGACAAGTGTCGCAGACAGTGTGGTTAGAGAGGCACCTTTTCCATCCCTGCTGTACCTCTATCAGCTAAATGGTGCTTGCTTAATGTCTTGGATGACTCGGACCTAAACCGCATGGACCAAACCTGGAAGACTCTGGGTCTGACAATAGCCAAGCGCAACACTGCCTGTTATTGGGGGGCTTATTATTGGTGGGCAGAAATGGCACCACGTCTGAGAGACTAGATGAACGACATAGACTGGTGCATGATAGCTGAGTAAATGGTATATAAGAATAGAGACTTTCTTAATAAATGGGAGAAAATTTGGGGTAAATTGAATGGGTATCGTGAGGTCCTATGTACCACCCCCTCGTTGGAGAATGAGACTGGACCCAACCATTGAGCATGTATCGCCGGTTCTATACGATTGGGGTTGTCTGGGAGAGGGTGGGAATTTATCCAGTATGTATTGCAATTATTGGAGATGCATCTATTTAAAACAATGATGCAATGTAGAGTGTTAACCGGTACTTCTTGTTTACATAAAAAGATCTTTAAAAAAAAAAAAGATAATAGGGCATTAAACACCAACACACGCAAAAGAAAACACAACATAACAACCACAGTAGAACAAAATAATTACACAATGTAAAAATGTAGCACGAAACCACAAGAGCAAAAAAGCAACAACAAGCCACCATCACAACAAGATGCAACAAAACAAATTGGCACACATATTCTTGTCACACATTACTACCTCCACTAATCTTCTTTCATAATATGGTAGGGAAATGTGTTTGCACTAAGCACTCCCTTAGTTACCCCGGACATGTAGTACACCAGGTAAGAATGTTTTGGGATTCTAGATATCCCACATATTTATTAGAAGGAAATGTTGTGGTTTCTGTTGTCTGATGGCAGAAAAAGGGACTGGCTGAGTTTGTCTCTTTCAAGATTTGCCCCTTGCAAGCCCTGAGCTTGTTATATGCCAGGGGTGGTGCCTCTGAGAGATTGTGATTGGATTGAGCGGTGTGGGTTATATAGTAAAATAGCACAGTCCATTGGGTTAATCGGTGTAGCTTGTGGACTACCACTACACATGGTAGCTGGGGCATGCATGAGGTTTCCTGGGGTAAATAAGTCTCTTTCAATGCCCAGCAGTGTTAATAAGACTCTATTACAGTAGGGTGCACTGGTGCTCTAGTTGGCACCTGGTGAGGCTGTGCATATTGTGCAATCTGATCACTGTTTGGCATATGGGGTATTTCACACACAATGTGATTCTTTTCCACAGCCACATGTGACAGAAATACATTTTGGGCTATTTTCAAACTTTTTGTTGGAGGTTATAACTATTTCCACATCTGGGCCCAAATCATCAATCTTGCACAGAGCTCCTGAGATTCCACTCTGTTTCGCCTCTGATACAGGCCAGGTGGAGTCAACAGCAGCATATGAAAGCATAGAGAGGAAATACAACTGAAACCATGTTCCTCAAATGGTAAAATCAGTTCTCAGTATGCTCAATTGCGATGAGCAGTGTAGACCAGTTATAAATGTGCAACATCAAATGTTTAGCTTTCGTAATGCCTGTTCCTTCTCTCAGGCCTAGCATGCCCGTTTGACCCAGTATTTAATAACGGTCTGATTAATTACCATTAATTATCATTACTCTTAGTCCAACTTTCCTTGCCCCTGCAATGACTTCATGAGGTTAATCTCCTCCTCTTGGAAGCAGGAAACAAAAGAGAAATGCTTAAAATAACCCCGCTCACTGTCAGCTGGATATTATAAAAAATAGCAATCCCCCAGTAATTCCTGTAATCCCAAGGTTCTTCAAAGGTGTGGAACCACCAGGTAATGCAAGTTGGACTAAAGGTAATGAACATTATGCGTGAGTAATCAGGACATTACCTCTATGTCCCTCATCCATGTCCTAGTCTGTACTTCAGGAGCTATACCGACACAACAAGGCCCTCAATATAAAATTAGTTTAGCATATATAATTCAATATCCAGTTAATTAATTGCATAATAGTGAACCCAATAAACAGATAATCATGTAAAGTAGTCAAGAAGGCAAACAAATCCATTAACGGAGAACAGAAATCAATACTTCAGAACCAAAACGTGCCTCCTTATTGAGAATGTTGTGTAAATGATACGGGGCCTGATTATTACGAGATTGGCAGACGGGATACTCCGTCACAAATGAGACGGCGATCTCATCTGCCGTACTACAAGTTCCGTAGGATATAATAGAATTGTAATTTGGTGGTCGGGATATCTGTCACGTTTGTGTGTTTGAGTTCCAATGGTAGAGTGATTTCCTGAGAGGAATGAAATTTATAATTTACTTTAGCCGGAAAGAAGGATTACGTTTGAGAATAACTGCCTCATTCCAGAATCTCAAAAATGACACAAGAGAGCAGACAAGTCCCTGAATCTTCAAGCTGACGTGATCACCACCCAAGAAATTACCTTATATAACAAAAGCATCAAATTAGCTTATAGTAAGACTACAGGGATTTTAAAACTACAGGTAGTGCCCGAGGAGGAGCAGAAGAATGAGAAAAGCATCTTGTATTGAAAACCTCTTAAACAGTCTTGTCATCAAAACATCTGTTTCCTGAAGAGATTTGGCAGCATCACAAAATGCTTTGAGTGCAAACTATTGTAATCTGAGTGTAGAAATGGATAGATTCTTATGAAACATAACTCAGTGGAAACTGGAGAACAGATATGAGTGAACAAGAAATAGGAGACTCCAAACGTGAAGAACAACAAGATTCAAATGTAGCCCACTGTCTGGAGTATGATTTCAAAGGTGAAGGCCTCTTTGTTTCCAGAATTGCTTCAGTTGAGTGAATGGGGAGACCTTTCTTTAATAAATGCAAACTTTCAGCCTCCACACCGATAGGGAAAGCTTGAAAGAAAGAGGCAGATGTCAGTTTTTAGAAGAGATGGAAACAGTGGGAGTATCCATGGAGGTTGAAAAGTCATTGTCTTCAGAAGTATGAACTATGACTCGCACGGCCAGAAGGGTACCACCATCACACCTTTGCTTTTCCTTTTTGTATTTTTAACAGTATCCTCGGGATCAAAGAACCAGAAGGAATGCATAAAGTAGCCTCTTTATCCATTTCAACTTGCGGTGATCCATCCCCATGCTCTCTGTTCTGCATACATGGAACAAGATCGTGAAAGAAGAGAGTGGCTTCTGGAGGAGAACATTCCTGGCCAGGTGAGAACCAGAAAACACCGCCTTCAAAGCAGCATCTCCTTGTTTCTCTGCCGATCTTTTCTTCTGCTGTGGATGCTCTCCCTGCCAAGCATGTCTCCATTGAAACAACATGGATGGGTGACTTCCATCTCATCCAATGGGTACAACCTTGCCATGCATTTTGGGATATTCATTAATTCTATCAGGATCCTTCATTCATGTAAAATAAAAGCCATGGCATACAGATGTATCTAAACTTCAACATTAGGAGTTTCCTTAGGTTGTCCCAATAGGGGTCCTTGAAATGTACGCAGATATCTGAACTGAGCTTGTGGCCATCTGAGACATAGTTTCAGTACACCCCTCCTACCTATGCTAGGCATGCGAAAGGAAAAACAACTTTTATAGGACTATTAAATTGTAATCCTGATATCTGATTTAAAGCCTCCAATTCACCCATCAAAATACTAATAGACCTCTGAAACGAGTTCAAACGGACCAAAATCTACTTAAAACGTGGCTGTTGACATATGTTCCAGAGCAGTAGAAGGCCCTTCATAAAGGTTGATTGGTCATCTTGTAGTTGCTTATTGATGTATTTGAGTGTTAAATTGGTACTAATGAGGCATAATATTTCACCTGACAGTGTTACCATAACTAAAAATAAAAAATAAAAAAATGAAAGAAAGCTAACCACAAAATGTGTCAGATTATGCTGCATAATTTATCTTTTCTTCTTGCATAATTGAATCAACCCTGTTGCATAATTTGGTCCTCTCTTACCACATAAATCCAGTGGCCCTGCTTAATGCATCATTTACATGTAATTACAGAGGCATTCATGCCCTCCTTGGAAACCATCCACGGACCCCCCCGGAGGCACACCACACAGTTTGAAGACCTCTGTTCTACATGGTCCGGCACCCACGTTGCCTTGGGCTGTGAGATCTGAGAGGTCACTGAGGGCTTCAAATTTCTTGGAATATTCATAACAACTGACCCGGACCTCTTCTATGATAGGAATTTATTGCCCTCCTTAGAGAGGTTAAAAAATGACGTACAACACTGGAAATCCCTACCTCTGCCCTTACTCGGAAAAGTGGCGCTTTTTAAGTAGATGGCTCTCCCCTGCTTCATATATACACTACAAACAAAACCCCATGCCCCGTCCCAGTGGCTTACTTCAAAACCATAGATTCCACACTTCGGACTATGGAATGGGGATCAGCACTCTTAGTTCTTAACAAACGTACAAGAGGATGGTACAATGGGGGGATAGCACTACCCGACATTCAGAAGTAATACTCGACATCCCAGCTCAGAACCATCAACCAATGGGTACATCTTCCAGAGGATGAGCCATTGCTCTATATGGACAGGTTGGCTATGCAATCTGGGGGGTACTTGCGTGCCCTATACTCTACTTCACAACGCTCTGCGTTTCAAAGCCCCACAGCTGTTAAAATCGCACTTTGGCACACTGCACTAGCTGCGCTGGGGTGAAAGAGTAGATTAACCCAGTCTACACCCCTATGCGATTCTGCTCGCCACATCGTTGACTCAGCGATGCAGCGAGTGTAAGGTAAGTGGTTTTATTGATTTTTTTATTTAGTTTTACCTATCCTGTCATCTGTCGACTTTCCCCCCCACCCCGCCCCACCTCCAGCCTGCCCTACCTCTCTTACCTGTGCCGGCCGCCACTGCCAGAAGCACTGGCCCAACGAGGGAAGAAGCGATCAAGCTCAAAATACTGCACAGATCTTACTTTGCCTGTACCACGTTAGTAAAAATGGGTAGAGCAACGGACAAGTGTCGCAGACAGTGTGGTTAGAGAGGCACCTTTTCCATCCCTGCTGTACCTCTATCAGCTAAATGGTGCTTGCTTAATGTCTTGGATGACTCGGACCTAAACCGCATGGACCAAACCTGGAAGACTCTGGGTCTGACAATAGCCAAGCGCAACACTGCCTGTTATTGGGGGGCTTATTATTGGTGGGCAGAAATGGCACCACGTCTGAGAGACTAGATGAACGACATAGACTGGTGCATGATAGCTGAGTAAATGGTATATAAGAATAGAGACTTTCTTAATAAATGGGAGAAAATTTGGGGTAAATTGAATGGGTATCGTGGGGTCCTATGTACCACCCCCTCGTTGGAGAATGAGACTGGACCCAACCATTGAGCATGTATCGCCGGTTCTATACGATTGGGGTTGTCTGGGAGAGGGTGGGAATTTAT
This sequence comes from Triturus cristatus, assembly GCF_964204655.1. Taxonomy (NCBI): domain Eukaryota; kingdom Metazoa; phylum Chordata; class Amphibia; order Caudata; family Salamandridae; genus Triturus; species Triturus cristatus. Next base: position 617,318,162 of record NC_140588.1, on the reverse strand, counting down.
CCAGTATGTATTGCAATTATTGGAGATGCATCTATTTAAAACAATGATGCAATGTAGAGTGTTAACCGGTACTTCTTGTTTACATAAAAAGATCTTTAAAAAAAAAAAAGATAATAGGGCATTAAACACCAACACACGCAAAAGAAAACACAACATAACAACCACAGTAGAACAAAATAATTACACAATGTAAAAATGTAGCACGAAACCACAAGAGCAAAAAAGCAACAACAAGCCACCATCACAACAAGATGCAACAAAACAAATTGGCACACATATTCTTGTCACACATTACTACCTCCACTAATCTTCTTTCATAATATGGTAGGGAAATGTGTTTGCACTAAGCACTCCCTTAGTTACCCCGGACATGTAGTACACCAGGTAAAAATGTTTTGGGATTCTAGATATCCCACATATTTATTAGAAGGAAATGTTGTGGTTTCTGTTGTCTGATGGCAGAAAAAGGGACTGGCTGAGTTTGTCTCTTTCAAGATTTGCCCCTTGCAAGCCCTGAGCTTGTTATATGCCAGGGGTGGTGCCTCTGAGAGATTGTGATTGGATTGAGCGGTGTGGGTTATATAGTAAAATAGCACAGTCCATTGGGTTAATCGGTGTAGCTTGTGGACTACCACTACACATGGTAGCTGGGGCATGCATGAGGTTTCCTGGGGTAAATAAGTCTCTTTCAATGCCCAGCAGTGTTAATAAGACTCTATTACAGTAGGGTGCACTGGTGCTCTAGTTGGCACCTGGTGAGGCTGTGCATATTGTGCAATCTGATCACTGTTTGGCATATGGGGTATTTCACACACAATGTGATTCTTTTCCACAGCCACATGTGACAGAAATACATTTTGGGCTATTTTCAAACTTTTTGTTGGAGGTTATAACTATTTCCACATCTGGGCCCAAATCATCAATCTTGCACAGAGCTCCTGAGATTCCACTCTGTTTCGCCTCTGATACAGGCCAGGTGGAGTCAACAGCAGCATATGAAAGCATAGAGAGGAAATACAACTGAAACCATGTTCCTCAAATGGTAAAATCAGTTCTCAGTATGCTCAATTGCGATGAGCAGTGTAGACCAGTTATAAATGTGCAACATCAAATGTTTAGCTTTCGTAATGCCTGTTCCTTCTCTCAGGCCTAGCATGCCCGTTTGACCCAGTATTTAATAACGGTCTGATTAATTACCATTAATTATCATTACTCTTAGTCCAACTTTCCTTGCCCCTGCAATGACTTCATGAGGTTAATCTCCTCCTCTTGGAAGCAGGAAACAAAAGAGAAATGCTTAAAATAACCCCGCTCACTGTCAGCTGGATATTATAAAAAATAGCAATCCCCCAGTAATTCCTGTAATCCCAAGGTTCTTCAAAGGTGTGGAACCACCAGGTAATGCAAGTTGGACTAAGGGTAATGAACATTATGCGTGAGTAATCAGGACATTACCTCTATGTCCCTCATCCATGTCCTAGTCTGTACTTCAGGAGCTATACCGACACAACAAGGCCCTCAATATAAAATTAGTTTAGCATATATAATTCAATATCCAGTTAATTAATTGCATAATAGTGAACCCAATAAACAGATAATCATGTAAAGTAGTCAAGAAGGCAAACAAATCCATTAACGGAGAACAGAAATCAATACTTCAGAACCAAAACGTGCCTCCTGATTGAGAATGTTGTGTAAATGATACGGGGCCTGATTATTACGAGATTGGCAGACGGGATACTCCGTCACAAATGAGACGGCGATCTCATCTGCCGTACTACAAGTTCCGTAGGATATAATAGAATTGTAATTTGGTGGTCGGGATATCTGTCACGTTTGTGTGTTTGAGTTCCAATGGTAGAGTGATTTCCTGAGAGGAATGAAATGTATAATTTACTTTAGCCGGAAAGAAGGATTACGTTTGAGAATAACTGCCTCATTCCAGAATCTCAAAAATGACACAAGAGAGCAGACAAGTCCCTGAATCTTCAAGCTGACGTGATCACCACCCAAGAAATTACCTTATATAACAAAAGCATCAAATTAGCTTATAGTAAGACTACAGGGATTTTAAAACTACAGGTAGTGCCCGAGGAGGAGCAGAAGAATGAGAAAAGCATCTTGTATTGAAAACCTCTTAAACAGTCTTGTCATCAAAACATCTGTTTCCTGAAGAGATTTGGCAGCATCACAAAATGCTTTGAGTGCAAACTATTGTAATCTGAGTGTAGAAATGGATAGATTCTTATGAAACATAACTCAGTGGAAACTGGAGAACAGATATGAGTGAACAAGAAATAGGAGACTCCAAACGTGAAGAACAACAAGAATCAAAAGTAGCCCACTGTCTGGAGTATGATTTCAAAGGTGAAGGCCTCTTTGTTTCCAGAATTGCTTCAGTTGAGTGGATGGGGAGACCTTTCTTTAATAAATGCAAACTTTCAGCCTCCACACCGATAGGGAAAGCTTGAAAGAAAGAGGCAGATGCCAGTTTTTAGAAGAGATGGAAACAGTGGGAGTATCCATGGAGGTTGAAAAGTCATTGTCTTCAGAAGTATGAACTATGACTCGCACGGCCAGAAGGGTACCACCATCACACCTTTGCTTTTCCTTTTTGTATTTTTAACAGTATCCTCGGGATCAAAGAACCAGAAGGAATGCATAAAGTAGCCTCTTTATCCATTTCAACTTGCGGTGATCCATCCCCATGCTCTCTGTTCTGCATACATGGAACAAGATCGTGAAAGAAGAGAGTGGCTTCTGGAGGAGAACATTCCTGGCCAGGTGAGAACCAGAAAACACAGCCTTCAAAGCAGCATCTCCTTGTTTCTCTGCCGATCTTTTCTTCTGCTGCGGATGCTCTCCCTGCCAAGCATGTCTCCATTGAAACAACATGGATGGGTGACTTCCATCTCATCCAATGGGTACAACCTTGCCATGCATTTTGGGATATTAATTAATTCTATCAGGATCCTTCATTCATGTAAAATAAAAGCCATGGCATACAGATGTATCTAAACTTCAACATTAGGAGTTTCCTTAGGTTGTCCCAATAGGGGTCCTTGAAATGTACGCAGTGCATTCTCAGCTGGAAACCCTGTATTAACCTGAGCATGGATGGATGGATGGATGGATGGATGGATGGATGGATGGATGGATGGGTGGGTGGGTGGGTGGGTGGATGGATGGATGGATGGATGGATTGATTCTTTATTGTACAGTTAATTTAAATCATTACAATAGAGCCCCAAGATTCCCGGTAGGCACAATGTATAGATTTGCTGTTGACAAGTAAATGCTAAAACGCATACATCAAAATGGCAGTTAAAGACAACAGTTAAAAGAAAGAGAAAAAAACCCTCTCCATCCAGTATCTGAATTGCTGGCTTAACCCCCTGTGTATATTCTAATACTAGGGCCTAGGTAAAGCGCATTAAATGTAAGTGCTTTCAATGGCTAAAATGCTAACTTTACCACAAGTGTGAGTTTCGAGGCTAAGCTCACGGTGAATAGAAAGTGTTAATAAATACAATGTTTTAGCTGGGTATGGAATTAGAGGGCCTACCTATCAAATTGAGTGTGCTGACCTCCTGGGGTCAGGGATAGTCTGGCTGCCTCTGTTATAAATTCCCAGGTTGATACCTGGGAAAAGTGCAACACATTTAAAGTGCTTGAGTACTGACGGCCGGTTCTAAAGAGGGGCCTGCTTCGAGGATGGTAGTGTCTGTTCTCCACGGCACATATTGCTCTATTTGCCACTAGTTGGAGGACCAAGACTCAGGCCTAAATAATGTGCAAGGTTTTATGCGGCCTTGGATTGAAGTGAGATTTGGGACTATTAAGCGTAAAAAAGGCTTACGATGGGGAGTGCGTTACCTGGCCTCACGATCAGAGGGACCTTGAGGGGCATGGAAGACTCAGTTCACCTGTGTCCCCAAAACCTAACGTGCTGGCTTGTCTAATGTACAAAGTCAAAACAGAAGTGCTGGTGAAATGCTATGCTTATTATAGAGCCCAGAATGCTTATTAAAGTGCCCAGTGAGGGTGGGCTGGTTTACAGTATGCATTACTGTTTTGTTCCTGTCTCTGAGAGGTAGAGATTTTTCTCCTGGACTAATAGATGGCGGGAAGATGAGGGACGTGCATCGAATGCAGCATGGTGTGTGGTGCGAAACTTGAAACTCAACCAACCAACTGTGATCCTTCTGCGTTCCCCTATGTTGTTCTTTTGGGTCCCTGAAACCAGTGATGGCCTGCATGATACAGGAGCAGGAGCAGTGCACTGCCATCTATCCTTATGGCTTTCGGGGGGCCAGAACCCATCAAGTGGCACATGAAACGACTGCTCCTCGCTTATGCCTGCAGCACCACGCAGTCGATTCGCACCTGCTACCACCTATGGCAAAGGGACCCCAATACCCTGAACAACACAACATCCTGGAAAATGTGGGGAACCTTGTTCATCTTCCCAGGTAAAGTTCATGCCTTTGGAGGAACATCATGAACATGCAGCATCAAATACCATCAAAGGAGCTATCTGCTATTTAAAAAAAATAATTCATGTTGTCGGTGTTATGTTTAAAAAATCAAAAACATTATTCAGAAACCTGTAATCAGCTAAGAGCTAAGCAATGTAGAAGGCAGCAAAGGGAAAGAGAGTCATCTGAAAGGGAGGTTACTTATTATCCCATGTCAGGAGTGAACGCTGCTCTGGTTCCAGTGTGCATCTCTCCATTCTGGTACTTAAAGTTTGCATTTTTAATTAGCAATGTCAATCCCATAATGCAGGCCAAACAGGACTGAATGACTGTTCCACGCCTGATATTAGACACCTTGGGATGCCGCCTCTTATATCTGACGCTCAGGCACATCTGGTGGCATTTCATGTTATGTCACATGCATTTTGAATGCAGCGCCGTCAGCTGTGGGGGCATGATTGGTAAACTCAGCTTTGTTGAGCTGTTTACACAACTGCAACTCCTGGGTCTGATTAGGAGTTTTAATATATATTTTATTGACACAGTCTTTTATTACTTGTGCACATGTCTCACAGCAGCGTCTGCAGCACTGTTTTTGCCATCTTGATGGATTTGTTCTGATCAAGAATAGTGAGTGCATAGAATTATCACAAGGATAGTTTTTATGTATTTGTTAAGAATGCTGCTTGTGAAATTGTCAGTATGGTGTGTGCACAAACATTTCAAACCGATAGTGAACTTGGGGTTTTCACAAGTTTCCTGAACTTGCGATTCTCACAAGTCTAGTGTGCATGGGAATTCCATACTGTTAATGCCATGTCATTTTTCAAGGATGTTTTCCCTGGAACCATTGCATCACTGGCATACATAGCATTCTCACATTCCTGGTGAGCCTGTATCTCGGTCGCACTGCAGACAGCTTTTGCTATCATTTTTTTACTTAGTGAAATTAAAAAATACTATACATAAGTGGCTAGATGAAGGTACAGGCACTTGTAGATACATCATGCACATGTAATAATTTCACATTTTACATCTATCGTCATGGCGTTGTTTAGAAACATTCGTGTTCTTAACATTATAGTATAGTTTTTAGTCTATACGCAACTTCCGTGACTCAAAGGTTGTACATTCAATCTCCTTTATATATCGGTACAATTTATTTTATCATCACCCTTATAGCATTGTGTCCCTCTTCAGTGGCATCCTGAGAATGTTCTGGAAGACATGTCTGTGTTGCCCAATGCTGAATCCATGTTATTGGGGCTTCTGTAGGCTCTGACTCTCCTGTGGTAGGCTCCCCATATGTTTTTGGGTCTGTTCTGGTGGGGTACTAGTTAGTTATATGTTTCTGATTGGGTGTTGCAGTATAACATGTCATTTTGCCATTCTTTAAGGGTCGGTGCTGGGCCTCTAAGCGCATCTCATCACTACCCTGCGTTTTATCTAGTAGCACACCAATAGATATCAATTTTTGGTTTGCTTTGCTTATTGACTAACGATATCCTAGTAACGCCATCAGTGGGTCCATCTCCAATGTCGTGGCTGTTATCTTCCCTGTCTCTGACATAACTCCTGTCCAAAACGCAAATATCTCCGGGCAGTGCAATGCCCCATGTTCGAAGTTTGCGTTGTTCTGGGCATCTATGGCATGCTGCTTTGTCTTGTAGCCCATATTTGCAGAGTTTCTCTGAAGAAGAATGTCTGGTTAATGACTTTGAATTGAATGAGTCTGTGTTTACTGTGTTGCCAGACATCCTTAATCATGGCACAGCAGTATTTCCAGCATTCTTCTGTGATTATAGTGCCAGGGTCTCTCTGCCCTTGGAGCCTCGCCTTTGTTACTGCGGGTCTGCGGCTCCTGGGCATAGGCATAACGTTTCGTAATTCATTTAGTGGGCGTCATTTCTCTTATTAGGGATGAAAGTGCTGGCATGTCTGGCGGCTCTAACATGTCATCTCCCAACCGTTCGCGTGGCATATGTCTCACTCTGTAATAATGAAAGCAGGTGATGACTGTTCGGTGGTCTAATTCCATTCCCAACTCCTCCCAGCTCTTCAGCACCCCATCCTTGTGTAGGTCTCCTTTTTTCGTGATCACTACAGCCCTCCGCGCTTGTATTACCTCTTGTTCCTTTCCTATTATAGCCCAGGAGCACCATGTCACAGGTGTGTGTGGCGAATACAGTATTGGTCCGGCCTGTTGCTCCAGAAGGCTCCACCCGGTTTGAGTTGTGGTATTCAAGGAGTCGAGGACTCCATACCGCCGGATGGGGACAGAGAACAGCATTTGTGGGAGCGTGCAGGGGGCTAGCGCATCTCTTTCTATATGGAGATATGGCAGGTCTCGTGGTCCGTGCAGCCAGTAGTGTGCATAAGAGCTCTGCGCGACTCTATAGTATGACGCCGAATCTGGTGCGTTCTGTCCCTCCCATGTCATATGGCATAGTAAGCGTTTCCCATTTCACTCTCGGCTGCTTACAGGCCCAAGCAAGGTTAATTTGGCGAGATCTCAGCATAGTGAAAAATGTGCATGTTAACAATATTGGTATATTTTAAAATAAGAATAAGAACCTAGGCAGGATCACCATTTTCATAATTGCAACTCGCCCCAGTAGGGATAACAGGAGTTTGATCCAGTGATCTATGTCTCTTTCCAGTTTCACTATCGCAGTGACGTAGTTTGCCAACCTAACTTTTTTTTTTTTTTATTGAGCAGAGCAAGAAGGTACCAAAATACACGTTTTCAGTCACAACATTTGGATCACCACCATTGGAGAAACTATTAATATTAGTATGTCGACAGACTATTTACTAAACAACGTACAGGGTGTTATATATTCTTGTGTTTTATATACTATATCATACCATTCCGTTATATATTAACAAACTGATGAATAAAGTGCAAATGCAAAATAAGGCTACGAAATCACATGTGTCTCGACTGTGATATAAAATTCATCTTTAAGACACAAATTAAGTTCTAGATTAAAGTGCAAATGCAATAGCAGCCGGCAATTCACTTTGGCAAAATACAGTACTGTTAACATCAAATACAAGTATTATCACGACATAAAGTGCAAATATAATAGCAGCAAAACTTCACTTAGAAGAAAACAGTATTTCAGTCATAAAATACGGAATATAAGGTTAACAAGATAAAGTGCAAATACAAATAGCAGCCAATAAATAGTATACTAAAAATCATATAAAACTTGTATAAGTAGAAAATCATTGCCCCAATCCAGTTGGGGATCAGTAGTGATTTATGATTTAAGCTGACAAATTAAACACCAATAATAAAAAAAGAAAAAAAAAGTATATAATACTCTTCGAAAATTAAAAAAACCCGCGACAGCTCTACGACCTATCCTTGAGTAGGAGTAATTCTTCAAATCTTTTCCAATTTTTCTCATATTTCCTTATGCCGCCTACTCGCTTGGCATATGCCTCTTCAAATTTCCAAATTCTTTTCATTTTATTAAACCAATTTAAATAATTTGGAATCTCCTTAGATTTCCAATTTTGAAGTATCAAGGAACGGGCCACCATACAAGATATAGCTAAAAAAAAACCCTATCAGAGCTAGATAAGTTGGCCTCGTCCCTTGAATACCCGAATAATGCAGTTTCAGCCTGGGGAAAAACACTCATGCCTATAACTACTTCCATATCGTTAAAAATCTCCCCCCAGAACTGCTCCAATTGCGGACAGGAAAAGAAAATGTGTAGCCATCCTCCTTCCTCCTCCTGATGGCAGCGAAAACACTTATTAAGATGGTCGGGATATCGTTTCTGAATCATAGCCGGGGTCCAATAAGCAAGCCATCTTGAAAGAAAGGACATTCTTTTAAAATTAGCGGCACGCAGGGATCTGTGCCCTAAAAGGCATATTTTTTCCCATTCCTTAGGAGTAAATCTACATCCAGTATCCCTGGCTATTTTTTCAATGTGGCAGACTGTCCCCTTTGCCTGTTCATCCTTTCGCAATACAGAATACCATTTCCCAAGTCCCGAAAACTTGGAGTCATAAAGTTCTACCATGGTATTATGTGGAGTATTCAGAATGCCCTCGATACTGGAAATAAAATGAACTATCCGCATATATTCGAGAAATGTGGGCTTTCTACAACCTCCTGCCCTAACCATAATTTCTTGCCAAGATACTATTTTATTATTGATAATGAAACATTTAAGTTGAGAGAACCCACACTCTCCCCATATCTGAATATGTCTTAGTTGCAGGTGAAGGCCAAGGCTGTTACACTCACCCAGACCCAGATATTGAAAACCTGAGGAGCTATATTTTTTTAAAAACTGCTTGAAGCCTAAACTGAACTTCTCGTAGAGACTTGTAGCAGGTTTTCTTTGGTAATTTAGCTGTTTTTAAAAAGGCGGGCATTTGCGTTCCCCCTTCTACTACAATTTTATCAAAAAAAAACTATCATAGATGCACTTATAATGTAATAGGTCCACCACTAAATTCAATAAGGCTGCCTGATAATATGTCCGTACTTGCGGAAATGCTAGACCCCCTTGATTTATGGGCAACTGGACTGTAGCTAATTTTACTCTAGGAACCTTTTTTGCCCAAATAAATTCCCTAAACAATATATCTAACTCATTAAAATAAGATTGATTGAGACAAATAGGGACATTTAAGAATAAGAAAATCAGTAGGGGAAGAATGGACATTTTAACCAAAGAAACTCTCCCTATAATAGTAAGGGGGAGTGCAGACCATTGTTCAAGGGGGCTTTTTATCTTCTGCTTAGTTCTAAGATAATTTAGTTCAAATAATTTCTGATACTGGTTAGTAACATAGATACCCAAATATCTTATCGGGTCAGTTTTCATAGCCTGGGCCCTCAAATTGTTAGGAAAGACATTGGGATCAATATTAAGAGCCAGTATTTCGGTCTTTTTTTCATTTATTTTGTATCCACCAATTTGTTGAAAAAGAAAAAACTCTTTAAAGGCTAGCTCTAGGTTCTCTTTCGTCGGGGTTAAATATAGAATGATATCGTCAGCGAACAACTTAACTTTTGACATCCCTGGTATAGGAGAAAAAATAGCAGCATTATTACGAATTTTTAAAACCAAGGGTTCAATAAAAAAGGTAAAAAGTAGCGGGGAAAGCGGGCAACCCTGCCTGGTTCCCCGTTTTAGTATAATTTCCCCTATTTGTTCCTGATTAATAACCACCTTTGCGCTAGCACTATGATAAATATTCTTTAACATATTAATAATCTGTTGTGGAAGACCAATACGATTTAAGGTTAAAAACAATGTTTGCCAATTCACAAGATTAAAGGCTTTTTCAGCGTCAACCATAATTATTGCGGCTGGAATTTGGTTGGTATTAAAAAAATCTAAGGCATGAATTAAAAATTGAGTGTTAGTAGCCATAGATCGACCTGCTATAAAACCTGTCTGGTCCTTATGGATTATTTCTTGAGCAGCAGGAAGGAAGCGCTGAGCCCATACTTTCATCAAGATCTTATAATCAGAATTGAGTAGACTGATTGGCCTAAAAGAATTGACATCTAATGGGTTCTTATCTTTTTTCACAAAGGATATTATTATAGACTCCTTAAATTCAGTTGATATAGTTCCACCCTTTCTAATATCATTAAAAAGTCTCTTTATGGGAGATACCAGTTCTTTAATAAAAACCTTATAAAATTCGATGGGAAATCCATCCTGTCCACATGCCTTAACCCCTGCCATAGAGTTAATTGCACATATAATTTCTTCTTCCATTATTTCATCGTCTAATTCTTTAATTCTGGCCTCTGAGAGTCAGGGAAGATCAACATCCATCAAGTACTTCCGAATTTGTTCGTCATTAACCGGATACTCTGTTGAATAGAGCTGTCCGTAGTGATGGAGGAAAACCCGCGAAACATTATCCCTATCTGATACAACTAGTTCTGTGACCGGGTCCCTGATGGAAGTGATTAGGGAGGATTCCATTTTTTCTTGTTAGAATTGGCTAACAGCTTCCCCATTAACTGACTCTCTTCATACATTTTTTGCTGATAAATTTTGGAATTGCATATTTCCTCAAGGATAAAAAAATCTCTTAGTTCCCTGCTAGCTTTATTGAAGGAGTTGGGTCAATGTTGTAGCATTAAGGCATATTCTTGATCCACCTTATTCTGAAGGTTCTCAATTTGCAACCTCCGTGTTTTGGACTGCCCGGCCATGATAGCTATTATTTGGGCCCGGGCCGCGGCCTTAAAACCTCCCCAGACAGCAAAGGGGGTGGCGGTATTATTATTAACCTCAAAATATTGTACAATCCACTCCCTAAATCCAGTAATCCAATCTGCATTTTGAAGGAGGAGGCGATCCATTTGCCATCTTGATCGTTCCTTATCTCTCCCCCCCAATAGCAAGGAAACCCCAACAAGCGCATGGTCAGAAAAGGAATTACTACTAATCCATGCATTTGTCACCTGTATAGACCTTGATGTTAATAGATAATCTAGTCGAGAGGCCGAAGAAAAGCGATGGGAGTAGAAGGTAAAGGATTCCATTTCTTGATGGAGATCCCGCCAAGAGTCTACAAGTCCAAACAGTTCCATAATTGCCACCATCATTTTTTTGGTATTAGGCTTCGACTGTCTTTTGTTTTTATTAGTGGAATCCTTTCTAATATCCATAATATAGTTAAAATCCTCCCCTAGAACAATTTGCCCAGGAGAACTAATCAGCCTTTCGTGGATCTGGGTCAGAGGTAAGACATTATCGGATATTGGGCCATAATAATTAATAAAATGTATTATCCGACCCCTAATTTTTGTTGTTACCCAGATCCATCTCCCTAAAATGTCTCTATGCACTTGGAGAAACTCCCAATCAATTCTATTAGAGAAATAGATTGCTACCCCCCTCATTGCTGCCCCTGAAGAGGCAAAAAAAGCCTTTGAGAATTTTTTAGGGATAAACAAGTTGGGGGAATTAGACTTAAGATGGGTTTCCTGAAGAAAGAGAACGTGGGGGTCCAAGAAAGCGGCCCATCTTATAAGTGCACCATATTTCTTTTTATTTAATATCCCATTGGTATTCAACGACAGAATCTTACAACTACCAGTTGTCATACTTCTGTGCTCTATAAATCGATCCGGGCCTTCTTACTACTGCTCTTTTTCCTGCTAACACCCAACCACCCACCACCCTAAAAAACCCTCCCCCGGAAATGTGGAAACCCCCCCCTACACCACGCAGGCCACATCTCCCACCTCCCGCAATTATTCCTGGGTGTCATGTTGTTACACACCATGGGGCAATCGTGGTCACACACCCCCTAACCTCCCTCCTCCTGTCCCCTGATTAGAACAAACCAAGCATTACGAAAAAAAGAGAAAGAAAAAAAGAAAAAAGAAAAAAATTTAGAATACATTTCTTATCATTTCTTATCAAGGATAACCAACACCAGCTTAAATAGAACTAGGATCACACTTCACACGAGGGACCAGATATCCCCTTTAAACAAATCTGGGCCTCCTCGATATCCGAAAACATAAAACATCTCCCCTTCACCAGCACCTTTAATTTCGATTGCTGAACGATAGAGGTCTGAGCCCCATGAGCTTTAAAGAGATGTAACATCTTAACAAACTCTTTTCTTCTTCGAGCTGCAACAGCTGTCATATCGGAAAAGATTCTACATTTCTGCGTCTCGTTAATGGGAAATTGTCGCTGTTGAATAGCTTTTGCCAACACCTTCTCTTTAATTCTATAGTCAGCAAAGTTGAGAAGAATTGTTCTCGGATAAGGAGAATTTGGAAAAGGTTGGGCTGGAATACGATGTGCCCTAGTGATAGACAGATCTCCTTCGTAGTCTGGCAACACTTGCTGCTTGATAAACGTGTCTACCCAAAGGAGAGTCTGGGATCCCTCAATCCCTTCAGGCACCCCCACTAGGCGCAGATTAGATCTCCTAGAATGACTTTCCAGTTCCTCGACCTTATTCTCTAAATATCTTTTTTTCTTGTCCGCTTCCTTTGACTCAGCCATCACCGTCACCAATTGATCTTCAATGGTGGAGATTCTGGCCTCTGCTTCAGAGACTCTAGAGGGGAGGCCGGTAATAGCCTCTTCCATTTTATCTAGCCTCTGATTAAGGGTATTGATCTCGATTTGCTGAAGCTTTTTCATTTCCCTTATCTCTTCTAAAATTAAATTCAGCCTATCTCGAATATCAATTTGAAAATTTTCGGATTTCTCCGTACCAAATTTCACAAACGGAAAAGTATCAACGCTAGATGATGGTAAAGTTAAGAATGATTCTTGTGATTTCGAAGAGAGATCCAATAATAGCGGGGCAGAAGCCTGTGGGTTATCCAGAGTTCGTCCTAATTCTGGGAGATCTGGCTGAACCGGTAAGTCATTAATCGGCACTGGAGTATCTACCTGTCCACCTGACCCAATCCCCGCTATGGAACAAGGTTCAAGACTTTTTGATTTTAACACATTTGGGTGCTCAAGGCCAGATGTGTCTTGCCCCCATTAATTGGGATCCAATCCAGCTGCTGGAGAGGACACGCCGGGATCAGTAGATTGTTGAAGTGTAGGGGAGTGAGGAGGTAGTAAAATTTGTTTTTTGGTAAATAAAGGAAATTTTTTCACCTCCTTTTGCACGTTCCCCCCAGTGGAGAGGTCCTGGTTATTCTGACCTAGCAGGATAGCCCCTTCCAGGCTAATATTCAATTGTGCTCCTTGCGTCTCCTGTTGCAAGGTTTGACTATCGACAGCCGTGGTAAAGGATATATCCTCATCTGAGGTGACAGGCGAACTGCAACTGCCCGGTGAAGAAGGCACAGCTCCCCTGTCGCTTTTTCGGACTGCTTGGCGTGCAATCTTGGTGAGAGCGCGACGGGTTTTCTTCACTTTCTGTGCTTCAGTTCTGGCCGTTTTGAAATTTGCAGCACCCTCCCTCTGAAGTCTCACCATTTTCCTCTAAGAGCCAAGGAGCCAAGGAGGCTGACTTCCCCCCCGGCAGGATCTCTAGACCAAGGAAACTCAAAACACACCCCTGTGTAAATGTTCATCTGCCAGTACAGTCCAGCTCTCTAGCCAGCAACCCCCTTTTATTTTCTCCTTACGTCTGAAACGGGGCCTGAGCACGCTCAGGGTGTACTCAGTTGCTCACCTGTACCGAAGACAAATCCATCCAGGCCTCTGGCAGCTGAGAGTTCCAACGTGGTCGAGAGCAGGACCAAAGAAGCAGCTGGTTCATACTCTTGCCAAGCAGCGTCTTCCCCCGGTTTAATTGTCCGTTTTTTTTTCCCCTTTGCCCTCCATAGACGACAGCAGCAAAGAAAACGCCAATCTCCCGCTCACGTCATCTCGAAATTCATAGAGCGTTGCTGTGAAGCGTTCTCTACAGGGAGCAGGCACCCGCCATCGGCCGCGGCATCCAGCGAGGGGGAGGGGGAGGGACCACGAACGCGATTAGCAGCGTGGAGGCGTGGCTCCCCGACGCTGCATCCTCCGTCGATAACAGGAGTTTGATCCAGTGATCTATGTCTCTTTCCAGTTTCACTATCGCAGTGACGTAGTTTGCCAACCTAACTGTTGAGGAATCCGTATGGATCTGAATACCTAGATACCTGATTGGTTCCGTCGTCCAGGCCAAAGGGAATTCAAGTGGATTAGGTTTTGTTACCAGGGTGAGGGAAGTGGAGTCCAGACAGTCCTCTGGATCAAACCACCTCTATAAGAATGGGGTTGAGATTTTCCTTCAGATCCTGGACGTATATTAATGTATTATCCGTGTATGATGAGATTATGAATCCATAATTGGGAAACCGTGTTCCTCTGTGGCTGTGGTTTCCCACATAGTGCATGCCAGTGGTTCCGCCACTAGGGCATGTAGAAAGGGGGAGAGTAGCCACCCTTGTCTGTTGCCTATAGTGATACATAACTGCGTCATAACTGTATTTCCCACCCTGACTGTTGTCACTGGATTCATATATATATAGTAGTTTTACTAGTTTTAGGTAGACTTCTCCCACTCCCACTTGGCGGAGAACTGCTGTCAAGAAAGACCACTCGACCGAGTCAAATGCTTTCACTGCATCAAGAAAAATGGCAGCTGCCTTGATTTCGGGGTTTACTTGCTGTATTATATCAAAGATGGTGCCGAGAATGGGGGCATGGCCAAGCAGGACGTAAGCTCCTTCGGCTCCCACCGGCCTGTTGCCAAAATCCTGTTAAAATCCTGTGCCAGGGCACCTGTGGGTACCCAGCGACACCTGAGAGGCACCTGGAGAGGTGGGGGTCCTGTGCGTGGGCCCCCGGAGCTGGAGTCAGGCTAAACCTGGAAGGCGGTTGTGCGGTCGGGACGGGTTGCGTGAGACCGAGCCCTGCGGGACAAAGAGGAGGCCGTACCAGAACGTTCGCCCGGACCACTCGCCTGGGGGCCTGCCCGGTGCCGATCTCCTGCTGCAGTCTGCACTGGTAGGCGAACTCCTAGGGGCCATCCAGCGGGGTCCGTCGTGGGGCCTGTGCTGGAGGCCCAATACTCAAAGAGTCTACGAGTGGGGCGGAGCCGGGCTCGGCAGGCGCTGGTATGGAGCTGCGCTGCTGATCGATCTGCGCACTGAGGGCGCGAGGGGCCTGCAGCTTGGATGACCTCCGGACCGCCGCCAGGGGGGAAATCACGTGCCGCCCCGGGTGGGCGCGGCGGCTACTGAGGGAACCAGCGCTGTGACGCAGAGGCTCCGGTGGACTGAAGTGAGCACCCAGACGGCCGGGGAGGCCCTTGCTGGGGGAGCTGGGGACGACGAGCTTGGGGCTGCTTCGTGCCAATACAGCGCCGAATCCAAGGTTGTGGTTCCGATTACATTTCCCCGGATTGAAGTTCTGCAGCAGGGGGTTCTGTTGGGCGGGCTCCCCCGCAGTGACTATGATACCGGTGGGGCTGTGCAGACACCCGCAGGGGCCCTACGGAGCAACTACAGTGTGGGGGTAGCCCAAGACTTTTGTACAGCCGAAAGGGGCCCCCGTGCAATATGGAGCGTAGTGCAGAAGATTGGGCCCATGAGACGCGGCACCATGCCCGTGAACCACTAGAGAGCCTGCAGCCTGGTGGTGGGGCCCCTGTTTGGAGGAGTCACTGGTTGCTGATCAGACGTGCCGATCTCCTGCTGCAGTCTGCACTGGTAGGCGAACTCCTAGGGGCCATCCAGCGGGGTCCGTCGTGGGGCCTGTGCTGGAGGCCCAAAACTCAAAGAGTCTATGAGTGGGGCGGAGCCGGGCTCGGCAGGCGCTGGTATGGAGCTGCGCTGCTGATCGATCTGCGCACTGAGGGCGCGAGGGGCCTGCAGCTTGGATGACCTCCGGACCGCCGCCAGGGGGGAAATCACGTGCCGCCCCGGGTGGGCGCGGCGGCTACTGAGGGAACCAGCGCTGTGACGCAGAGGCTCCGGTGGACTGAAGTGAGCACCCAGACGGCCGGGGAGGCCCTTGCTGGGGGAGCTGGGGACGACGAGCTTGGGGCTGCTTCGTGCCAATACAGCGCCGAATCCGAGGTTGTGGTTCCGATTACATTTCCCCGGATTGAAGTTCTGCAGCAGGGGGTTCTGTTGGGCGGGCTCCCCCGCAGTGACTATGATACCGGTGGGGCTGTGCAGACACCCGCAGGGGCCCTACGGAGCAACTACAGTGTGGGGGTAGCCCAAGACTTTTGTACAGCCGAGAGGGGCCCACGTGCAATATGGAGCGTAGTGCAGAAGATTGGGCCCATGAGACGCGGCACCATGCCCGTGAACCACTAGAGAGCCTGCAGCCTGGTGGTGGGGGCCCTGTTTGGAGGAGTCACTGGTTGCTGATCAGACGGGCGATTAAAAGACCCGCATTATAGCCACTACGGGGCGCTACATGGCCTGAGACGCTAGGGAATCGCCCCCTTGAAACCTGTGGCGCAAACCACTGGCACTTCGTATAGGGCTTGGACAACACCCCCAGGCGCTTCCAGGCGAAGGAGAGACTGAGGGGTCCTGTAGTGGGGTGCCTGCGAAGGACTTCTAATCCCACTAACCCTGCACCAACAGAAGCCATGGAGGGAGGATATACGGCATGGCAGCAACCCCATTGGGACACCGGAGAGGGCATTGGGACTCACATCATAGGAGGCCCTGACATCCTAGAAAATGGGAAAATATAAGATGCCCGCGCCTCTAACCCTAACATGATCACTCAAAACACTACTCAGTGCCTCCCTACGCAACAGATCACAAGACAAACTGGCCTGGAAGGGGATGGCGAGGCTGTTAATGAGCCATCCCAAGCGGAACTCCTGGAGGCCATTCAGGGGTCACGAAATGCCCTGGAAAAACAGATTGAGACTGTCTCCATTGACGTGAACTTTCTTAGGGCAGACCTACGGAAGGTGGCTGACAAAGTTTCTACGGCGGAGGGAGACATTGTGCAACTTCATGGAGAGGTGGCATCTCTAAAGCCGCAGGTCTCTCAGTTGACTAGCGCCACCGGGGCGCTGGAGCGCCAGGCATAGGAGGCAGAGGGAAGGGCCTGCCACAGCAATATTTGGGTCCTTGGTATTCCGTAACGCGCAGAGGAGGGTAATGCTGAACGTTTCCTGGAATGCTGGATAAGCACCAAGCTCTGCCACTTTGGACTCTCGAACGTCTATGTAGTGGAGAGGGCTCATTGGGCGCTGGTCCCTCCACCGCTGCTGGGGGGGCCTCCCAGGGCCCTAATAGCCAAAATCCGGAATTACAGGGTTAGGGACTGCACATTGAAGGCTGCGAGAGAAGCCCTGGACCTCACCTATGACAATGCCAAAATCTCAATATACCCGGACTATACCCGACAGGTACAGGAGCAGAGGAAATCATTTCTGGGAGTAAAGCAAAAGCTTCAAGAGCTGCACCTTCAGTACATGTTGCTATACCCCGCAAAACTAAAGGTGATATCACAGGGAAAAGCCCATTTCTTCGAAATTTCCAGGAGAAGTCTGGGAATGGTTAGAAATCCGAGGAGAGGCACTTCCTGAGCAGGAGCGGAGAGGTTCCCGGAGCACATGGGGAACCAGGCCCCCGAGGAATCGGAGAGGCAGGAGCAGGAACCGGTCTACTGAAGGCGATCAGATGGAGATACAGAAAATCACGGTAGGGGATAACGGTATCATGCGAGTGGAATCTCCGGACTCGGGTAACTCTCCACCGCAAACCTTGATGGACGCTCCGGAAATGGAACTGGTGCCTGAGACTCTGATTCCTACAAATAATGTGGTCCTGGAGTCGGTTATGGATCCTCTTACATCCCCTCCAGAACTGAAATGATGGGAATGTTGTTGAAATATGGGGGTTCCAGTTTTATAGCCCGGCAGCACCTGATCTCCCATGAACTTGGCGCAGATATGTAAGATGTGAAACTCTGGGAGGGTGCCCACGAAGGGGGAAGAGGGGGGCAGGGATAAGCAGTCCATCTGATATCCTGCACACACCACTGGGTGCAAGATGCGGGATGGACTCGACCTGCAAGGAACGTAGCCCAGGGTGTTCTGGGGCTCTTACACCTTGTTAATGGCGACTGGGCTGGATCGGGAGTCAGACCTTGTTTTTGAGGGAATTTTTCCAGCCTCTGTTGGGCTGATGGGGCAGCTGTGCACATCCTGGCACAAGCATTGGAAGGGCATTCACGCATGCACAGTTGCAGCACATTTGCTCGTGGGTGGGGGGAGGGTTTTTTTGGGAGTTATTTTGTTTGTTTGGTTATTGATTATACAGCATGCAGAGGGCAGGTTGATTGTAACTATGAAGGAGCGTAGGCACAAAGAGACAGGTTGTTACAAGGCCTAGGGGGACTAAAATAATAATCTGGAACATGAGAGGGCTGGGTACATGTACAAAAAGATACAGGGTTCTTTCCTTCCTCCGGAGACACAGTGTCGATAGCATGCCTCCAGGAAACCCACTTCAATGAGGAGGGAGCCCAAAGGTTAGTGAAAAAATGGCGAGGGGCAGATTTTCCATTCCTCATTCTCCACCTACGATAGGGGCGTTCTTGTGTGGGTGGCCCCAGGGACCCCATTCGCCTTGCAATTTATGGAAGCTGACATCCATGGGAGGTATATACTCCTAAGAGTTAAGCTAGATGGATGAGACATCACTATATTGAACACCTATGCCCCAAACACGGACGACCCAGACTTTTTTCAAGTCCTTCAAGAAGTTCCGGTGTCGGAACTAGAGGTCCCCCTGATCTAGGTGGGAGATTTCAATTGTGTACTGGACTCAGAGTTTGACAGATTCCTCCCTCGTAAGGGGACAAAACCACGGATGACGGAGAAGTTCCGGGAGGTCATGGGGAATATAGGGGTCCAGGATATATGGCGTCAGAGACAACCCACCCAAAAACTGTATACTTGCTTCTCCCCCACGCACAACACTCACAGTAGACTAGATAGAATATTGGTGGCGAACCCGGACACTGACATGTCTTTAGCGGTAACACATCAGGAACGATTCCTATCAGATCACTCCCCTGTGGCCTGCGTGGTCGGCTGGGGGGCCCCGGCTGGCTGACCTCGGACCTGGAGGCTACCGGCAGAGGTACTAGAGGATCCCGTAGGGAAGCAACACATAGAGAACGCAATAACTGACTATATTGACTTGAACTGGGAGGGGCCGGACTTGTCGAGGGCCACGAAATGGGAGGCCTTGAAAGCGGTGGTGAGGGGTGCCTGCCTTAACCTAACATGTGAGGTTCGCAAACAGCTCCGGTGAGAACTACAAACCGAGGAGCGAGAACTCTTGGAGACACAGATCCGGGAAGGTTTGAACGCAGTGGAGGGGACTAGGGAACGGGCCATTCGGGCACGCATCCAAGACATTTGGGACAGACTCGACAAATATACTCTCACAAATACAGACAATGCCTACATAGGGAAGGGGACAAATCAGGCCGCTTGTTAGCCTGGATTCTCCGACGAGAACAAATCCCCGCCACAATAGTGGCACTATGCGCATCTACTGGAGGACTGATTCACTCTGAGGTAGGGCTACTACGAGACCTGAAGTCTCATCTGCAGTCGGTATATGCTGCAGACCCAGCAGTTAGTGCGACAGCTTATCTCCCCTACCTGCAGACTTTGACCCTGAAGTCCATCCCCGAAACGGTACGGAACGAGTTGGAAGCACCATTAACGCTAGACGAAGTGCTGTCCGCGCTGCAGCAACTGCCGAGTGCTAAGTTCCCGGGGAGCGACGGGTACCCCTCTGAGTTTTACCGGGCCTTTGCGGGCATGCTACCCTATCTCCTCCTGCAGGTATACCTGGAGGCCTTCAAGCGGGGTGCTCTTCCACCTAGCGTGAGGCAGGGGGAAATCTGTATGATACTGAAGCTGGGAGGAGATGCCCATGAGCCTTCGTCATACGATCAATCACTATGATAAATACGGATGCCAAAATTCTGTGTAAATTGTTAGCATCCCGTCTATGGCCATATATGTCGCACCTTGTACACAAGGACCAATGCGTCTTTATTCCGGGTCCGAATACAGCCATGAATTTACGCCGACTTAACCATATTATGCATGAAGTGAGTGATCGGGAGGAGCAGATGGTACTAGTTTCCATAGACCTAGCCAAGGCGTTCGATACGGTGTACTGGGTTTACCTCTTGGAGGTGCTCCGGGTTGCGGGGCTGGGACCCAGATTCCGCCGCTGGATCCGAATACTATATACGGAACCTCGCACGAGGGTCAAACTAGGGGGCGCGCGCTCAGAAGAATAGCAGCTGGGTAGAGGCACTCGTCAGGGGTGCCCACTTTTGACCTTATTATTCGCTCTAGCCATAGAACTATTGTCAGTCCGGGTGAGAGCTGAATTAGACCGGTGGGGAATCAGGGTGGGTGAGACCAACCATATTATCTCCCTATATGCAGATGATGCGCTTTTTTATTTGGCCTCCCCTCGGAAAGCAGTACCAGAACTGCTGCGCCACCTGGATAGGTTCGGAGAGGTCTCTGGGTTGAGGCTTAACCGTAATAAGTCACTGATTTTCCCATTGGCGGGTCTGGCCTCGGTACCCATGGGGGATCTCTTGGACCTGGGGCTTAGATGGGAACGGGTGGGTTTCTGGTACCTAGGGATCCAGGTTGCGTTGTCAGACACACAGTCAGTGGCCATGAACACAGATCGGGTACTCACGTCCCTACAGCACTCGGTGACATTCTGGAACACCCTTCCGCTGTCACTGATGAGCAGACTGGCCATCTCCAAGATGGTAATGCTCCTAAGGACCCTCTATGCGCTCCAGAACTCACTTTGCCCGCTACCAGCACGCATCTTCAAAACACTGAACATGATTCTGACTTTACTGCTCTGGGCCAAAAGGAGGAGCAGAGTAGCCCTTAACACTATCATACGTAGTTATGAGGAGGGAGGTTTGTAAGCTCCACGTTTCGACTTATACTATTATGCCGCTCAATTGCAACGTGCAGCCCGATTGTTGGCAGAGGCAGAGAACTGGGAGAAATGCTTAGTGGCAGGAAGGACAGACACATCGACACACCAGTGCTCACTAATGCAGGGCAAGTGAGCGGAGGAAACGCTCCCCTACGGAGTGAGACACACGACAAACATCTGGCACCAATTTGCTGAAAGGATTTTAGGGAAAGCACCATTCCATAGGGAGTTTCCGATCTGGATACTGGCCCCCTTCAGACAGATGTGAACACACATGTCTTTTCAAATGTGGAGAGATGGCGGCTGTGTGATCCTTGCTGACCTTTTCCCCAATGAGACCTTTATAACCTATTAGCAGGCTGGTGAGTTTTTTAGCCTAGGGCAGGGGCATTTCCTACACTACAGAGGAATCCAGGAGGTAGTTAAGGTCACCTTGCCACAATACCCAGACATTCCCCAACCAACACATACAGTGGATATCCTACTCACATAAGGCACTGGTCGTAGAATGGTCTCCCTCATATATAAAGCCATGAAACAAGACTCCACACCCCGACGCCACCATCTAGGGCAGCCTGGGAGAGAGACCTAAGCACACAGTTAGAAGAGAGACAGTGGGAGTCCATAGACGCACTCACACGTCTCCTGCAATGCTAGATTCAAAGTAACCCACTATACTTTTTACATCGTACTTACCTGACACCGGTAACGCTAAAACGCATCTCACACAACAGGGATAGTAGATGTCTGAGGTGCGCCACAGAAAACACAGATTTTATTCACTTGGCATGGGAATGTTCGGTGGTGAGTCAGTTCTGGACGGGGGTGGTTCATAAGATAAGAGAGGCTACATGCCTTCAGTTAAGGAAAGAACCATTGCACTGCCTATTAGCCTACATACGGAAGGCCAAAAAATGGAAACTACCCCACATATTGTTGCAATTAATGCTGGTAGTAGCCAGATGTAGGGTGGCCATAACATAGATGGCGCAGAGGGGTCCGGAATTGCCGGTCTGGCTTAAGGATGTTCGTGAGTGGACATTAGCCAAAAAAGCACATATGAAGCTAACACGCAGGGACGAAAAATTACAATCAGATCTGATGGAATGGTGGGAACTGTGCAATTCGTGGATAACGGGGGGGGGCAAGTCCGCTCACAGCGCTTCAGAGAGTGGGCACGGATGAGGGCGGGACGGATGAGGAAGACCAACTTGAAAATGGAGGCCAGGAAGATTAAATGTTCTAAGTGTATGTCCTATGCTTATATGGCCTACCCCATACTCTGTTCCATACTGTATCGTATATAAGAATGATTATGTACCCCTACTGTTCTTGTTTTACTTCAAATGCTGCAACCCAAGCCAAGAACAAAAAAGGAAGATAGTACTCTGCATGCTGTATTGTTGAAGTTATGTTTTTAATTGTAAAATGAAAAATAAAGTAATAAAAAATAAAAAAAAGATGGTGTCGAGATTAGATGCTATGCTTCGTCCAGGCATAAATCCGGATTGTTCCGGACGTATCAATCCTAATAATAATGGTGCCAATTTAGTCACTAGGATCTTAGCGTACAACTTGGTGTCAACATTTAGCAGCGAGAGTGGTCTATACAAGGAGCGCTCATTTGGGGCGTACCTGGTTTTAGGATGGTTATGATTATGGCTTTGCGCATAGAGGGTAACATGATACCAGACTGCACCATTTCTTCAAACAGTGTGATTAAGTTTTGAAATAACAGAGCTTGGTACGCCTTGTAGAAGGCCACCATTAGTCCATCTGTTCCTGGTGCCTTGCCAGGATGGATACTCGCAATGGCCGCTCTCACCTCAGACGATTGCAATGAAGCCATTGGGTGCTCCCTGTGTTCTGTGGATAGCCACGTAATTTTACATGTTCTAAGTAGCTATTTACACTCTCTGCATCTACTTCTGTACGTGAACGGTAAAGGTCTGCGTAGTATTTACAGAACGTGTCTGATATACTGTCCTCATCATGCTATGTTTCCCCTTCTTCGTTTAGGATTTCTTCAATCCCCCCTGTTCCTCTGTTTGGTCTCAGCAGGGTGGCCAGTGCTGCCCCCGGGCACTCTCCCTCTCCATATATTCTGGCCGTGGCATATTTGCCAATATGTTTTACTTCACTGTTAGCTATATCATGGTACTCTGTCAGTCTAGTTTTTATGTCTACTAGTAGTACATTTCCCCCCGTTTCCTGATGCCACTTTTCCAGTTCCACTAACTCCTTCTCCAATAGGGATAATCTTCCATATAAGGGTTTCAATACCCCTGCATGTTTAGAGATAGTGATACCTCGTATGCATACCTTGAAAGTTTCCTATACTGTGGCGAAGTTGTCAGTTGTATAGATCCCAATTTCTCCGTTGCGAAATCTTCTATTGCTTTGGCTAAGTCTGCTCTAAACACAGGGTCCAGTAGAGAGTAGAAGGGAAAGCACCACGTGAAAGCAGCTGCCGCCCGGCCTTGCATGTCCATATCTGGCACCACTGATGAGTGATCGGAATAGGTGCACGGTAGTGGTTCACAGCGGGGGGCTCGTGTCACCAGGTTTTTAGATACCAGCCAGTAGTCTATTCGAGTGTGTGTATCATGTGCAGAAGAGTAGTGCATAAATCCCTTTCCCCGTGGGTTGGGATATCACCAAAGAACAACTATGTCTAGGAGTTCCGCAGTGTTGCTAAGGGCATGGGCTGCCGCAGAGGGGCGTATGGAGGGGCATATGGATCGGTCAAGTTCCGGGTTCAATATACAATTGAAATCAGCTCCCCAGATTTGTGGTACATGATGGTTATTGAGTCCTCTCACGTTCCATGTCAGAAATCGTATATGCGCATTGGCTTTATGTTGTCCTATGTCTTGCCTTATGTTAGGTTGCATACAGGTGTAGTCTGTGCCTTACGATCTTGCCTGACCTTGTAGTGTGTTTCACTAATTTTTGGTATATGTTTGTGATGATGTTCCCTTTTAACATTCCTCCCACTCCATACACAATTAAACTTTGTATGGCTAAACTTCCCCCTCCCTCCTCCCGTCCCTGCTTATCCCTCTAACCTGTCGTGGAAGTCCCTCCCACGCCAATAGCAATAGAACTCTGCTTGGCTGAACTCCGTCCCCCCTCCCTTCCTTGCTTACCCCCATTTAAATGTAAAGAACTCCCATTGGAACCTGATTGCGTTAAACACATGGGGGTGGATGTTGCCTGCCTGTTGAACCGGTTTGTCTTACAGAGACTCTGGAAGTGAGGATGTAGCTGATGCTGCCTTCCTTGCGGTAGCTTGGGGCGTGCGTTTATTCTCCTTCCCATATTGGTTTCTAAGTGTCCGTTTGTATGTGTACTGCAGGTATATACATCTGAACGTATCTCTTACAATGGATACTACTTGTTGCACATCTGTCCTCAGTGTGCGCTACCAGATTGATGGCCCTGGGAGCCAAACAAGCTAGTAACACATATATGCTGGTGCGTGCATTGAGGTTGCACTTACACACACTGGCCAATCAGGTCCAATCATGCTGCGCGCTTCGTGCTCATGATGGCTGGCTGCCAATGATGATCGTGGTTAAGGAGATACTGCTGAGGCGCCGCCCCAGCTTGTAAAAATGCGCACAAGGGGCCAATAAGCGCCCAAAAAGTAGCCTCCCACAATTTGGGTTTTTTCTCGCACAAATGGGAAAAATGTCGCCCATTTGTGCGGGAAATAGCCCAATCTGGCAACACTGCAGCCAACACGGAGTAGGCTTTGGGTCTTCCCTTGCTCATTAATGGATAGCTGTCTTCTCTATTTCAATTCCGTGCTCCTAAATCAATGGCCTTCCCTAATATTTTGTCTGTACCATGAACTGAGCGTTTAGGTGTCATCCTACTTTTGACTGGTTGAGTGTATCCTTCCATTGTTGATGGTGAAAACTATATTCTATTTGCATTTTTCTGTGCCGTCTGAGCTTTAGTATTCACGAGAATGCATGTGCTACAATCTCTCCGTGACTGCTCTTTTTTGCCTTCACTCTTTCTCACGATACCCTCCGTCCCTGTCTCCAAAGCCATCCTTGGTTACCCTCACTGCGTCCATATTGCTTTATACCTGTCCCTCTGCAACCAATATTGAGCACTAGTGTGTCTCATTGTCTCTCTCACTCTTTCTATACCCCCCGTCCACTGTTCTTTGCTGATGCTATTGGCTTTGACAATGCTTGATTGATTGCACCGGCATTGGCAAGGCCAATAGGGGAGGGTGGCCATCTTGGAATTTGATATGGTATATGTTAGAAATGGGATCTCTGGTTGGTTAAGGCTTGCGCCAAAGCCAGGCACAGACCACCACTCTAGTCAGGGCAAGAGAGTTACAGGCTTATCCCGGAGGCCATGTGTAAAGCATTTGCGCACGCACACAGCAACAACATCCCAGGCACACTACAAAAGGAACTCCACACAAGGTTATATCAAAAATAGCCTTTGTATTCTCATAACACATTCGAAAAGTAATCACATAATATACATGGTGCCACCTGGCACTAGATTATATTTACAAGAGATTATTTATACCTGACAGTGCCAACTGGACCACTGTCAGAACCATCACAAATTGAACTAGTAAATGTAGAACTTATCATACACATAGAACACAACCAGTAACTACTGGTAACCACTGTACTCAGCATCAGCCTGTAACATAACCCACATTATGCACAGTATCACATTAGGCGCGAATACATTCTGCGCCAACCTCACCAGCATAAACACATTATGCAATTCTGTCACAAGTCTAAACGCATTAGACCCTAACCTCCTAAGCATAACTCACATTAGGGGCATAAATCACACAGTGGAACATAATCTCACTAGCATAAACCAAGATATGCAAAACAACCTCATCATCATAGAACTACATTTAGAGGTATAAAACAGGGTGCGTAAATCATACTACATGAATCACATTTCCTAGCACCACATAAATCACATTTAGCACATAGTCTCCTAATAAGACCAAGTAGACATAAATCACATTAGGGCCTGGCGCCCTACAAACCTCCCAGTCCCCCTGGCCAACTGGCCATCTCAAAAAGGGCTCAAATGCCCTACGTCGAACAGTCAGGGTGCGCTGCCAAGGTAGCAGAATTCAAGGGTGCGCACTCTGCGCAGGCCTAAACATTGCAGCTGGCACTAAGTGCTGCGCAGCGGTGAAGGTATGGGGCAAAGGAGTGCATCTCACTCCTAACTTATGTCCCCCAAAGAAAGAATAACCTAAACGGTGCAGCTGCCCACTACTTGCTGGGCAGCTGGGACTATTAAAATGAGGCCTGGCACCACTGTCCCCTTTAGTGCATTGTGCCAACGTAGGAGCCACACGGGGCTCTAAAATAATCATGCCCATGTTGGAGCGGCCCTCTGGCAGGTGGGGCCGCTCAAGGAAGAGGCACTAAACAACATGCCCCCCAAAGCGTGGCAGCTGCCCCCAAGCAAGCGGGGCAGCTGTAAATGGGAAAAATAGGGGCCCGGCACATCGGTGCCTACGGGGCCTCACGGGGGCTTCTCTGAAATCATGCCCCCAAACACTGTGAGCCTCAGCCCCACTCACCGGGCTGATTGGAGACTTCTCACACCCAGCGCGGAGGGGCAGGCACCAACCATGTGCCTCGCTCCCCCTCTGCACCAGCTCTCCTTACCGGACTCTTCTTGCGGCAATCTGCAGGGTTGCTGCTTGCTCTGGCCACCTCTTCACCCGGGCCCCATCCTGGGACCCGGGACTCCTCTCTAATTTGGCCGCTACCGCGGGGCTCTCCCTCGGGCATGGGAGCCCCGCGTCACTACGTCGCGCCGACCTCTTTCGGCTCAGCTGCAGGCCCCGCCTACGTCACGGGCAGGCGTGCCTGGCTTCCGGGTCGGCTGTGGCTTGCCAAGGATGCAGAAAGAGGCTCGGGCCGCGGCGGTGAAACGCGGGGTGGGCTCCCGCTTTCAATTAATAAAATCACCATGCGGCAATGAGGGATAGGCTCCCTCCTACTTACAAATGATATAAGGCGGGGTGGGCACCCGCCGCTGTGGCCTAACGCGGCCATAATTAACAAGAACGCGGGGTGGGCACCCACAACAGGCACAAGGCGGGGGAATCCCTATGCTGGAGATTCCCTCGAAGAATGGATCGTAGTGCTCCTCCTCAGCTGCAGGGAGCACAGCGCTAGGGAAAGCGCTTTTAGGAAATAAAAGTAAAGCGCTCACAGGGCGCTAGAGGCAAAGCACAAAGTCCTTTTAAGATTAAAGAAAAAGCAAAAGGTCCCAAAAAGTCCTTGAGGCATCCAGGGGTAAAGCAGGGCCCAGGGAGGCAAGCCCTCATGGCAGCTCCACCTGGGCCCCAGCAGCAGCACGCCCCAGCAGGAACAGCACCAGAACTGAACATTTTCATGGGGTCACAGCCCCTATATTTATACTACAAAATCCCATTGTGTCACAGCACAGGGCTTGGGGATACCAGTCAGAGCTGGTTTAGGGGAGCTTTGGAGCAGTTTGTTGTGCTCAGCTCCTCTCTCCTTTGTCAGGTGGGGGCTAGGTGCTCAGACACACCACAGGGGGCGTGCAGATCTCTCTATTCACCACTGGGCAGACTCACCCTGGCTCCTGGAATTCCCCAGCCCTCTCAGCTCCTGTCAATCACAAGCCAGACATGCACTCCACATCAGGCAGGCAGACACATAGCACACAGAAATGCCAACTTCTAAAAGTGGCACTTCTCCACCAGTCACCATAAATCTGCGCACACCATTGCGCAGCATTTATTCTCACGAGTCCGCACATACTAAACTCGACCCTGCACTCCTCTCCTACCAGGAATTACCATGGACACACATATCCCCCATGCATTCCTATGGGAGGGCAGGCCAAACTCACCACACGCACTCAGAGCGCGCACGCACTTTACACTGGGCCACAGTGCTAAAGTGCCCAGAGGCCTAAAATCACTACCACCATGTCAGAGCTTAAGGCAAAAAGTTCAGTGGTGAACCTGCCAAAAAGGGCCAAGTCCAACAGTATACTTCAAAGTTGACCTGTCACTTTGCATGTACAGGCATCCTTGGAACTGTATAACATAAGTATACAAGAACATACTGATTTATTTTCCAAGATGGCTGCCATTTTGTGTCTAGATGTTATGTGGTGAACATATTGGAATGCTATTTTGTCTACTTACTTTTATATGTTACAAGATACCTATCAATTTGCTTCTAACCACAACGTGATGGTATCTTGCACAGCAATACTACAAGCACTGGCAAAACCAAGTCTAGCAACAAACAAGCACTGGCAACTAGAGACCATGTGGTTTGACAAAGATTGCATTTTTGGCTGCAGTGACTGGAATTTGCAACGACTAATGTGCATGGTTTATCTGCTGTGCACATGCAATTCCCATCTGATTTCCCCTCTGTCTCATGAGCCTGGGTATGCTTGTAGAAGGAATGCCTGCTGTTGGACACCACCTCCAACTTTTAGAGAGTCATTTTTTCCAGACGCAGTCCCAACATTACTACTCTTGCACTTTAGCTGTCATGGCTAGTGTTTCTACTTTACCCTTTGCTTTTACTGAAAAGTGAGCAGTTTTAAAGCACCTCTTCATTTGTTCTGCTTTTTAGCTATTCTGTTTGGTGTTTATTTGTAAACGAGAACTGCAGATAAACACTTTTTTCAGGGCGCCATACAAATGAGATCAGAGAAACAAACTAGGCTTAAGAGCAGGGAAACAGAGTTCTTAAAAGAAAGTGAACAAAAAAAGAAGAGAAAGAAAGGGAGACAGAGATGGGAGACACAGCAACCACAGAGGGACACACTGATCTCTTGATATTTTGTCTCTTGGCTTTATGACGTTTTAACTTTAGACTGTGTGTCACAATAAATCTAAGACAAAAAGCTGTTCCAAATTGCTTAGGCTAAAGTTTACTAAAACAAAATCCAATACCTGGCTAATTGTTTCACACACCTTACCCACTGAACAGCCAGATCATTAATTCACCATCTTTTCTCCAAACATTACTCCTTACTTACAGACCACCATCTTCGGGTAACTAACATTCACAACCTCAGTTTCCTTTTAAAATAGTTCCATCAGCCTCACAATGTACCGCCTCATTGACCTTATGTTCCTCAGAGTCTCTTGACTCATTTCCCTTTTTACCTCTAGTGGTTTTCACCACTTGGTTGCCGGCCCTCGTCTAATCGGTCTGTGCTTAAATAACACAAGTGCAAAAACAACAGTTGATGGACAGAATGCAGAACAATGTCATACACTCTCCCCAGTACAGAGATCTGGGCCTAAATCCATAGTTTTTTTGCTCACCATGCCATTCCAGTTTGAACCCAGCCATATGCAAATCAGTCTTGACCCTGTGCCTCATGGGAACAGTCCAGCCCGAACTGCCAAGCCAGGTCCTCCCTGGACTGGAAACAAGCATCCTAGGACCGGTTTCGGGGTTTCACCCCTCTTCAGCCAGGATAGCTTGATTCCAGTGGCATGGAGAGCACGGGACTCACGTCTGAGCATACCCGTCCCACTCGGGGTGACAAATGCCACTGGATTCAAGCAAGCCTGGCTGTAGACGGCTGAAATGCCAGAAACCGGTCCTAGGAAGCTTGTTTCCAGTCCAGGGAAGGCATGGCTTGACAGTTCGGGCTGGACTGTTCCCATGAGGCACAGGGTCAGACTGATTTGCATATGGCCATGTCTGAACTGGGGTGGCAGAGTGCGCTAAAGAACGGTGATGGATCAAACCCAGATCTGTGGACTGGGTGTGAGTGTTTGATTGGTTCTGATGCTCCGTCCATCACCACCCCCTTTTGTACCGCTTTGTTCGCCATAAGTTGGCAGGGTATGCTCAGACGTGAATCCCTTGCTCACTTTGCCACTGGATTCAAGCAAGCCTGGCTGAAGACGGCTGAAATGCCAGAAACCGGTCCTAGGAAGCTTGTTTCCGGTCCAGGGAAGGCATGGCTTGGCAGTTCGGGCTGGACTGTTCCCATGAGGCACAGGGTCAGACTGATTTGCATATGGCCATGTCTGAACTGGGGTGGCAGAGTGGGCTAAAGAACGGTGATGGATCAAACCCAGATCTGTTGACTGGGTGTGAGTGTTTGATTGGTTCTGATGCTCCGTCCATCACCACCCCCTTTTGTACCGCTTAAATAACACAAGTCATTCATCTCAATTTGTCAGCTTACATTTAAGAATACATTGATATTTTCCTGAACGACCCCAACCCCCATATATATCTCTCGACTAATTATGTTTCTTGTGTCCTACACTACCACAAAACTGGTTATTTTTACATCCTGGCATCAAGCGGCACCGAATGACGAGTCCAAATTAGGGTGACTCTGGCCTTGGGTTGCCTGTGAGCCAGTTCATGGAGGACCTGGCCTGGCAGTTTAGGCTGGACTGTTCCTCTTAGAGCAGGGTCAAGATTGATTTGCATGTTGCTGGGTCCGAACTGAGCTGGCATGGAAAGCAAAA
The DNA here is from genome assembly GCF_964204655.1 of Triturus cristatus. Classification (NCBI taxonomy): domain Eukaryota; kingdom Metazoa; phylum Chordata; class Amphibia; order Caudata; family Salamandridae; genus Triturus; species Triturus cristatus. The sequence continues at coordinate 617,287,726 of NC_140588.1, read as the reverse complement.
TAATGATGTACAGGGATGCGGCCTTGAGAAATTAATAGTGGCTAAGATTAATTCAAGCCTTCCATCCATCACTTTTCTTTATACTTCAGTCTGATGCCCTAAGTGTGACAGGTATTTCCAGATGTGGGTCCTGTGTTCACTGTGCTTCTAGAACCAAGTGGCACCTGAATGACAAGCCCCAAACAGGGAAAAACCAGTCTGGTGTTGCTAGTGTTCTGGTTCATGGAGGGGCTGGACTGTTCCTTCTGAAGCAGGGATAAGAATAATTTGCATATGGCTGGGTCCAAAATGAGGTAGTATGATGTGCGAAATAATGATGTAATAGGATGGGACCCTGTACAATAAACAGTGGTCAACATTAATTCAAGCAATCCATCCATCACTTTTTGTATACTTCAGTATTAGTGCATCCTGCCACAAACCTTTAACTACGAAACTTAACTCCTTAACAATTTGCAACAATTTGGGTCCCCATTGGTAATGGCCAGCACTCACAGGGATGGTGGCCTGCTGGGGTCAGCACACCACCATGTCTGTGACTGCTTTTTAAATAAGGCATTTAAAAAAGAAATGTAGCCCGTTTTCCTTAAAGGAAAATGGGATGTCTCTAAAAAACAAAACTTAAACATTTCTGTTTCATCTTTTAAGAGTAGACAGTGGTCCGTGGGACAACTGCCTGCTCTTAAAAAATATTTTCACTGCCGGTCACAAAGGGGAAGGGGTCCCCTGGGTACCCCATCCCATTTGCGAGTGGCTTACCACCTTGAAGTAGGTGGTAAACTGTGAGTGTTTTGCAACAGCAATTGCAGTCGCAAAACAATCGTACATAGAAGTGCGACTCACTATTAGGAAGGGACGCCCTTAGCACGCGCCTTCCTAATAGCGAGTCGCAAACCCTATTTTGCGAATGAGTAAAGGGTTACTGACTTGCAAAATAGGGTTTGTACATTGCATAGAACTATTTAGAGGTAGCAAACAGACTGATTTCACGTTTGCGACCACTAAAAAAGGTTGTACATTTGGCCCCTTGGCTGTTCCACATTAGGAAAAGCCTACAATCTATAGATGACAAGGACATGAACCTGTGGAAGAATCCCAAAAACATTTCACATTACCCTAAAACAGTATTAAAGCAGTTTGTATGAGATAAGTGTCTGGATGCAACTAAAGTCCAAAAGCAAAATAAGGGCATCGATATCATATTATAGCCAACAGGGCTTACAGAACTACCTGTAGATGGTAGACAATGTATAACATAGATTTCTCCTGAGAAGATTACGTTTTTCCATATTACACCACTTACTGGCCTTCCTGAAAGGTACAAAGTGGGTTGATAATGGTGTGAAATGTCCATGTGACAATTTCTCGATTCAATGCACATAACCCTCTTTTCCAAATGCTACCTCGAATGCAGGAAAAAGTATTTAAAATCTCTCTTTCTACATCAAGGGCTACAATTCTATCAAAAAGCCTATCTATTTTTAGTGAATATGGATGACATTAGGGTCAGTTATGCTTTAGCAAAATATTTCTCGAATGCACTTAGAATTAGGAAATGTCTGTAGCAGTATGTATAGTGCTTTACTAATAGATGCATCGCACTGTTCAGTTTAGATTCTCCAAGTGGAGGTCAAAAGTCAACAATTGTCATTAACCTGTCCCTTTACAGTTTGCACTTTATTCGGAATTTCCATCAGAGGAAAGCGAATGAGCACTGTGTTATTTTGGGTTTGGAAGATATAACTAATTGATAACAGATCAGGACGTGATGTTTTCTCAAAGCTTTTATTTATTTTAAATTATTATAGTATATAATGAAATGGACACTTTTTAAATATAATGTAAGTGATTTTAATTCATTATTTTAATTTTACATAGGAATATATTTTGTTTTATTTTCAGAGGAGTATTTACCAAGTGGGAATCAAGTTTTGACTAATTGTATTGCACCAACTGTATTATGATGGGATTGTTTTTCAACACCAGTGTTTTTAATGCTCATCAACGTAATGAAACAAATAAAGTTTGTTTGATTTGAATCAATCAACTTAATATTGCGTCATGAATTTCAAAACCATTCACTGAATAAACACAGTTATGTGAGCCTGTCTTTTGTCTTTTCACAAAAATATATTTGTCTCATTAAACACTTGGAGTAATCCTACACACTGCCCTCCGAAGTTGCTGCCAATAACACCAAGCGGCTCAAGGTCCACTATGACCAGCAGGTCTGGAAACAGGAGCTCCTGCCAGGAGACCAAGTAATGTACTTAGACACTGGCAGAAAAATAAACAACAGATTAGTGCACTGATTACATTATATTGTTATAAAGAAACTTGAAAACATGTCAGTGCACAATCATCATGGTGATGATGGGCCCAGTAGCAAGGATATTCACCACTGTAATGGAGTCCTGCAATCTCCAATTTGGAAGCCTTTGTCCTATTTCTCTTCACATGATTGAGGTGGTGTTGGTTTCTCAGACAGTGGAAGTGTTTTGCTGATATTCCTGAGCTGGAGAGAAGAAACCCAGACAATGAATTGGGGAAAGAGGGGACAGAGCGTCTTCAGAAATTCGATTAGGTTCCTTTGCCGAGAAGTACTGCTGATAAGTCTTACTGACCTAGCCATTTGGTCAATTCCGGGTTTGAAGAGTGGGGCTGCAGTTCTGTTGTTGGGGGTGAGGTGGGTCTATTAGGTGATGCCAACCTTTTGTCTTTTTCCTGATCACTGCCAGTGTTGTTATTGATGAACTAGGTGCAGAAATCTCACACCTCGTTGTGCCTCTGAGGAACATCTACATTTGGAAACTTCAAATATGCTCACCACGATTATGGTGTCTATTATGATAGAGAATTATTAAGCAAACCTACAACTGTTTTCACTGTTATGTACAATAATGTTCTTGTGGAGTGTAAAGCCTACTGAAAGTGTCTACTGTAAAAATCAGTTTCGTGCCACAGTTGTAGCCACAATTGAAGGACCACTGAGTGGGTATATAATAGTTTAGCTCTGACATCAAAACACGTTATGGTTATTTTTTTGTCCTCATTTTGTTCACATTAGCCCTTTCACACTCCCCTTCTTTAGTCAGAGTATTGGTTAACCAGCTAGCCTGAGTTGTGATGTAGTGTAGCTGGCATCATAAAAGCTACACTACATCAAAACTGAGAAAAGCTGGTTAACCAATAATACTAACTAAAGAAGGGGAGTCTGAAATGGCAAATTTGAACAAAATGAGGAAACAAAAATAACCATAACGTGCTTAACATAGCACCTCAATTTGATTTACCCCTGGATCACAAGTGAATTCTGTCTGAAGATCGCAGAGGTGATGGGCCTGATTCACCATCCGTGCTCAGTGTGGAGACTCCGCCACGAGTGCGGAAACACCACCACGAGTGTGGAGACTCCACCACGAGTGCATGGACTCCACCACGAGTGTGGAAACACTACGACGAGTGCGGAAACACCACCACGCCACCACAAGTGCGGAGACTCCACTACGAGTGTGGAAACACCACCACGAGTGTGGAGACTCCACCACGAGTGCGGAAACACCACCACAAGTGCGGAGATACCACCAAGAGTGCGGAAACACCACCATGAGTGCGGAAACACCACCACGAGTGCGGAGACTCTTACAAGTCATACATCCCTTTGTGAATCGGGCCCTAAGAAACTTGGCCCTCTCTGGAATAATCCTTGAGGTTGCATCTATCTGTCGGTGGTGTAGCGATACATCCGGGGTTCTTATTCATAACATCCATGTTTGAGATTCACTTCTAAAACTATGTCAGGAAAATAGGTCCGATTAAATGTAAACATACTTCTGATCACATACTAAAACATGCATGGGTATGTAGGAATAATATTCAGGGAGGTTGCTACATTTAGAGTAATTGTGTTGTGAAGCTGAGCTTAAAATAGATTTATATTTGGCTTTCCATCACACATCACCGGCTTATTTATAAACAATGTATAGGGCAGGAGTAGCTATTTGAATCCACGTCTAACACATTTAGAACAGATAACTTACGGGTCGAATGTGGTTGCCCAACAAACAGTACATGCAGTTTTATCATCATCGTTTATGTTTTAGTGACCTATTAGGGGCGTTTCAGTGGCTCAGGAATAATGCATAATGCAATAATATCTGTGCAGCAGAGTAAGGTGATACAAAATGCCTCCTCCTAAGGTGAAGACTATGCTACAAAGAGGTTGGCAGTTTGCATGTTATTCATTTTTAGTAGAAGAATGAAATAAAAGATTACATCCCTGATAAAATGAAGTAGCTGAAAAAGCAGGCCATTTCATTTTTGGGGAAAAAATAAGTATGGCCTATATTTGGTCTTGTTTCTAGAGTGCTGTTAGTTTGGAAGAAAATCAATGACATCACTTTACAAAATTGAAATACAACATAATGGGTCATGGAACAACTAGTGCCTGATACAGTTCCATATGGTTTACTTGAGGCTTGGGCCCAATGTAGGAGATATGAGAACCTTGTCCTTGAGCATCGTTATATGCAGAATGCATCCAATGTGTAGAGCTAAGGGATGTAGGAAATGAAGAACGTGATGGATGTTAAGGAAAAATGGAATTCAGTTCTAAGAAATTATTTAGAATGAATTTCACAGTTGAAATGCATGTGGTCTCTGAAGACGAAGTAAAGTTATAGGAGCTAAAAAGAAATCGTTTCATATATAGGGCCCTGTTTCCAAGTCAGGGTCAACATACTTTTAACAAATATTTATTCCTGGAGAACTGCACTTGAAAATTTGAAGTTATGGATTTTTAAGGTCAGCAAAGAATTCTTAAGATACCTCTACATGCCATTGAAATTTGCCTACTGTACTTGTATACATAAATAGCCCAGACATATAAATCCTGTTGGCAGAATCATTGGCAGGGTTCCACTTTCAAGTCAGAGTTAACATAGTTAACATCGTTTTTAGAAATATGAATTCCAGGAGAACTGCACCTGAAAAGTTTTAAGATCATTAAATAATTTTTAAATAATCCTACGTGCTTTTAAACTGGCCCCCTGTATTTGAAGGATAGTTGTACACCTAGTGTAGAATATCATACACACTCAATTGACCTTTTATTTGAACATTATAGATTCTACCTAATAGAAACACAGAACTAGACATTTATAGATTTAGATGAGGAAGTGTTTGAGATCAATAAAAAACGATTAGCAAACAATGTGGTCGTTGGTAGCCCAGCCACTTTCAGTTCTCACCAGCATGACAAGTTTGTGGTGTGCACTGCCTCAAATATCCGTACGGCTAAACGCAGCAGCTGGAAGGTCACATGTGAGAATAGATTTTGCATTGAATATCTGTTAGAAATGGGGGTCTCTATTTGGCAGAGGTAGGTACCTTTGCCAAACTGGGACCCTTTCTTCTAGTCAGGGTAAGGGAGGTACACACTTTAGATAACCCCTGCTCACCCCCTTGGTGGCTTGTCACGAGCAGACAGACTTATCCAAAAGGCAATGTGTAAGTATTTGTACAAACACTCACAGTAACCCAGTGGAAACACTACAAATGAACACACCAGTTTAGAAAAATAAAATATCTTTATCTAAACTCAACAAGACAAAAACGACAAAACTCCAACATACACAGTTAAAAATATAACTTTCAAAAGGTTCCAAGAACTTGTACCTGTAGTTGCGTCACAATTCAAACAACCGCAGAGTTGGAAACAAAGAGATGCGTCAACTCTTGAGGCCCTGGGGAGGCAATGTGACAGTCCCACTGCACGCAGAGGAAGGGTTGCGTTGAATCCGGTCTGTATGGAGAGATATGTGTCAATTCATCGTAACGGTGCGGGTCCGCAGGTGATGCGTCAGGAAAACTTGCCGCACAGGTGATGCGTGGAAATCCGGGATGCGTCAGTGATCGATGCGGCGGCGTTGAGCGGCATTGCGTCGGTTTTCTTCAGCTGCGATCCCTCGATGTGTGGTAAATATTCTTTTCACCTAAACTGAATTTCATACGGAATCTTAAAATAAAGTAAAATAGCTCAGAATAACAAGAGGCAGAATCCGTGGTATAAGAGGTTTTCTAAATGGGCTTTATTCCAAAATGGCCGACTCGAGTCGCGGCCTTCAGGTTCCGTCACCACGAGGGTTCAGGAAGTGAAGTACAATACTTTATTGACAAGAAGTAACTTTTATAGGTCATACATTAAAATGAAACGAATGCAAAAGGCGTAACAATTGATAAGACAAATGACATGGTAATACGTAATCGAAACTAGGCGTAATAAGGAGCAAAAAGAAACATGATTGGCTCTGATTATCTTACATAGGTGGATCTATAAGATAATCCTTAACATAGATGCGCGCGCAGCAGCATGACGTGTGATTGACGTGCAACTAGGGGGTGAAGGGGACTTGACATTTAGCTCTACATGTGGAGACGAGAAGTCTGGGGGGTCAAGTCAACCTAATCCCAAATCATATCTAACATCCTATGTTTAGAGAACGATGTTATCCACAAGGAAGGACTCTCGGACAGAATCTATTCTATACTGACTGTGTGTGCGTGTACAAGCGTCTAAGTGCCTATATGAGATGCGAGGGGCAGAAAACTTTCCATGGCAACAGGGCTATGAATCACTTGCAGGAGGACGGAAAGGCTGAGTCCTTTGCTTGTGAGCAAAAGGAAATGTTTACCTAAATCACTAGACAGGAATGCATCGGCTGAAGAGCAAAATAGATAATTCGAAGGTGAAATACAGCTTCTTGGCAGGCAGGCGAAAACTGGCCGAGGCGGGCACCGTTAGCTGCACAGGGAGTAGGACAAAGTTCATGGATACAGATGCGAGCTCAAGCTGAAACTGTCAGAGACAGAGAGCAGGGAAAGGCTTTGAGGACAGAATCGGGCCTACTTGCCTGAACTGTAAAAATGGAGTAACTTAACCATAAAAAGTCGGTGGCCTTTCATACTTAGGAAGCGAATATCCAGCCCATTGATGGCGGATCTGACAGAGAACATGTCGACGGTAGACACACATATGTTTGCGTCTTAGAAACTGGAACTGGAGGGAACATACATGTACTTGTAACATGCATATAGAACCGTTGGGGTCCAAGATAGGGGACATAACTGATCAGGAAAATCCACATTTCCACATTCCCTCCTTGTCCCCTACTTGCCCTTCAAGAGATATCAATCTTCATTATTCCATCGATTTGCTCATGGAGCATCATTTCTTCTTCCTTCTTTTTCCGGCATTTTGAACGAGAACTTTGATATGGAATGCATGATGTGGCACACAGACCACAAATCGCTGGTCCACATTGTAGGCATAAACAACAACTGAAGAGCATAAGAAGGCCAATACCTAGGAAGGATAGAACTCTCCATCCCCAGGCTGATATCACACTCCAAAACCACCCGGACCACGTCCAAGTGCCTGGATTCTCGTGTATCTGGCTTACAATCTTATGAAGGCGTGTTATAGCTTTATATACAGATGGCGAATTTTCTGGTATGAATATGCAGCAGCTGGATCCGATGACCCTGCAAGCTCCGCCCCTATCGGCCAGGATGACGTCAAGGACGAGACGATTCTGGAGAACAACAATTCTCATCACTGATTGTTCCTCTGTCAGATTGCCTAGGGCGGCTATAGTCTCGTTTACTACAGCTTCAAGAGTCTTGGTTAGTCTGCGGATCAGCTTACTATTTGATATTGTACCTATATAGGGAAAGATACCTTTATTGAAATCTACATACTTGTCCCATGCCGTCTCAGTATAATCGACAACTGGGAGATCTCTTCGCTCTCTTTTGTGTACTAAATGAACATTTCGATAATAATCAGGGGGGGCTAGGAAAACAGGTGGTAAAAGGAATGCTATGTAACAGGTACCATCCCAATCTAGAGGCAGACGCATATATGCCGTCTGACCACATATAAAGTAAGAATGGCGAGAAGCTCTAAATGAAGATTTACCTTGATCCCTATATTCTATTGTAGTAACGCATTGGCTATGGCCCATATGTATGGAACCAACTTTTCTTACACATAATTCACCCTTAACTGGAAATACTGACATAGTGGGCAGAATTAGTTCAACTTCGGATTTGACATTCAGAATCATAAGATTAGGCGTAAAATTACCTAATTTATACACTTCGTTTTCTAAATCAGTTCCTGTTCTACTGGGGTGACCCTCTTTATTAGGGTGACAGACTTTGAATAAAACTAGATTCAAATTTCCCCATATCCAATGTTGTTGATAAACTGCTGTGTCTGGGTCTATGGAATTTAGTAAACTAAACCATGCTCCACAGGAGCCATTGTGTGTGAACGGATGTGGAAAGAAAGGCAGAACTCCTTGGTTATTCTGATAGGGAGGGAGTCGGCCACACACCCAACAATTGGTGGCATTACTAGTCTGATGGGAATGATGTAACATACTAATGAAAGTGTTATTGCGCAGCGCAAGTCTATAAGATAATTCATGTGGCGGTAGGTCACTAAAAGAATGTTCAGCAGCAACATTATAAACATGTCTAGAAATAGGATGATATATATGCAAAATCACACTCGTAATAATTATTAAAACACTCAATAAAAACAGAATTAATAATGTCCTCACACAGTAGCTACGCAGTGATTTACAATACGCCTGTCGTTTCAACATTTCTCTGGTATTTTCTCTACTCAGGTCCAAGGGATACATGTCAGAGACAATTCAACCGCTTCACCTTGGAGAGGACTTAAACAATCAAATTGCTCGACTGTTTGGGCCTAAGTTTTAATTTATAGCACTGAGAGTCATTCTTTTCAACAAAGGGAAGTTTTGAATCAGTCTGTGAGGGAGTGCAGGGCACAGTGTCTATATCCGAGGATAGTCCATGAAATTTCTTAACGTGGCTGGAATGTATCCATCCTTTGCGGCCCTCCACTTTCACGGCTGTTCTTGTGGTCAGCAGGACTAGCTTCGGTGTTTTCCACCTGGGCTCCAATTGAGTTTTCCGATCGAAATTCCTCACAAACACTAGATCCCCCGGAGCGACGTCATGGGGTTTCACCTCAGTGTTGTCAGGAAAAGCTGCAGCTACCTGTGAACGACAAGATTGTAGTGCAGACATCAAGGAAGCCAAGTAATCTGTCAGCATATTACAATTAACATCAGTTATTTTACGTGGTATAGGCGTCCCCCACATATTTGGTGGCCTTCCGAAGATCACCTCATACGGGGATAGCCCTGTTCGAGAGTGTGCTACCATTCTTATGTAAAATAGTGCAACTGGTAAGGCTACTATCCAGTCAACACCTTTCTCCTTACATATTTTAGACAATCTGATTTTCAAAATTTGATTATGTCGTTCCACGAGACCTGCTGCCTCGGGGTGTCGGACACAGTGGAATTTCCACTGATATCCCAACAAAAGTGAGACATGTTTCATTAATTCGGATGAGAAAGGCTGGCCGTTATCTGAATATACAACACGTGGTAGCCCGTACCGTGGGAAGAATTCTCGAACTAACTGTTTGGCAGTAGTCGGGGCCGTGTAATCTGATACTTGGTACGCCTCAGTCCATCGGGAGAGAGCGCAGACAACTACAAGAACATATTTGAATCCTCGACATCGTTCCATCTGGATATAATCCATTTGGAGCACTTCAAAAGGATGATCAGGAGTCTGGAATCCACCCTGTTCTACGGGAACACTTTTTCCTGGGTTGAACTGACAACATATCATACAGGTACGGACCTTTTGTTTAGCTGCTGCTCGTAAATGTTTATTGAACCAAATGTGTTGAATGCTATCTAACATAGCTTTTTCTCCTAAATGCGCCGGGCTGTGAATTGTAGCTATAATGGCTTGGACCATAGAGTCAGGAAGAAACCATACAGATTTCTCCTTCGTCATCCATCCCTGATCTGTCTGGATCCCTCCTAGTTCAGTCCATTTCTTTAATTCTTCTGCAGTAGCATGTGTCTGTATGTCAATTACGTCAAGTGCGGGATCCTTAATTGTCATACACTGTGTTGGTGTCTGAACTATTGGCTTTGTCATGTCTAATGTGCGGTTCTGAGCAGTCTGTTTAGCTGTTCTGTCAGCTAAATCATTGCCTTGAGAAATGATATCAGTAACCTTCGTGTGTGCTTTACATTTCATAATCGATATAGCAGTGGGCAGATGTATTGCGTCTAACAAGGCATGAATGAGGGGTCCGTGCTGAATGTGGGCACCGTGGGAGGTTAAATAACCTCTCTCTCGCCACAGCACGCCGAAGTCGTGTACAACTCCGAATGCATAACGTGAGTCAGTATATACATTAATTTTCATTTTTGTATCTTTCATACGTCTTTGTTCGTGTTCTTGTTCATCTCTAATTCTATTGTGATGATACTGTAACATTTGTAGCATTTGTGACGGAGTGTTACTTTGCCAGGTACTCTCGAATTTCAATATTCTATTCTTTACTGGAGGTAATGCATTTTCTACTAATTTTGTCACAAATAAGTGTGGATACGATTCACTACTTGTTTTTATCCCACTATTTATTCCAAAACATTTTTCAAATCGGGCATAATAATCACTTGTGTCTTCATCATGCTTTTGTTTACAGGCCGTGATTGCACCCCAATCTTCCTTTTTCGTAGTTAATAAACGTGGCAGTACTTGTACTAGTAAACCTGGTAATGCTTTGACTTTATCCCCGAGTCCTGAACCTGCAGTTCGGGCCTTTTCCTCCGTTTCTAATGCTGTCCAATCTATCTTTTGGTCGCCCACTTCCCACTCTTTTTCTTTCAGTTTTTCATAAATGCCAGCAGGTAAGAGCACCTTTAATATCGTCATAATATCAGGATAGGTATACTCTCCCATCAGTAACATGTCCTTAATTTCTCGGTGGAAACCCGCTGGGTCTTTGTCATGACTTGGTACTACTTTCTTCATTTCTAACAATTCAATTTTTGATATGGGTGTGTATACAAATACACGGTGAAACTGATTGTCTTCGCCTTTTATTGGGTGCACTTCTCGTAAGGGATTTTGTCTATCCATATAGTACGGCATTCTTTCTCTGCGGGGCAGCGAGAGAGAATCCGGACTTACAAAAAGGACATACTGTTTACGTGACACCAATATCTCTTTAATTAACTTGTTACTAGAACCTCTCCATCTGTTCGTGAGTAGTTCCGTTAATATATCAGGTAAAGGACCAGGGTCAGCATGTTGGCTCTTATATAATATAAGGAGTTGCTGAATCATATAGATTCCAGCTAAACGTTGTTCATCTGCACTGAGATTAAAAAACGTGTGTGCTACGGTCTCATCACCGTATTTTTCAGGACTGTCAATCCAGTGAACGGCTGATCTGGCTAATTCTTGCTCATCCATGGAATCGAGGAGGTGGTAACCCCTTCGTTCTCGTAGTATTTTATCCGCGGCTTGAAACAAATGTTCAGGAGACTTCAGATTTATTACAGGCGTCGGGTACGTTCTGCTGTTATTTGGGCATACAGAGTGTATGGGATCAGAAAAACATCTAGTATTATCACAGGATCTTCCTCTGCCTACATAGGCTATGGTCTCTGACTGTCTTGCGGAATTCCCTGATTCGGACACTTCATCTTGCTCGAACTCGTCTGTTTCCAATCTTTCTTCATGAATACGCTCTATCTCTCTACGGATTTTTCGGCACATGGCTATTAGACAGTTTTTCTTATCGTGTCTCCCTTCTGATATATTCTGGCTCCATCTTGTAAGAATAAGCATTGCATTCGGGTCTACCCCCGAACGGTCTTGATTTCTGATCACACAGTTTATGAGGAAACGTAACAGTTCCCCCTGTATCTCTACTTTCTGGAATTCCATAGCTCTGTTAATACATTCTGGATCTCGCCCTGTTTGAACAAAATGATATATTTCGTCTAGATGCGTAGTCATTCCTGGTAACCTCGCTAAATACTCTGCGGCTCGTCTGATACGTAATGATGCCAGGACCATTTCGTCCTCTTTACCAACCACCGGGTCATATCTACAATTTACAAGGAGTTCCTTAAGCGTACGTTCACTTACGAATTTGGGTGTACGTGAATGCGCTGACTCTTGAAAGACAAGTTTATTTATTCTAGGTGGTGTAAAGGTATTGCTAGCACCTCCCGTGGCCCCATCTGGGGCGTCGGGTGTGAATGGGTTCGTTGAACGTGATACAGCAACTATGGGTGTCGATACCACTGTAGAATCGACTGCGGGGACAGATGCGGAAACAGATGTGCTTGCCGAAGCTTGTATCGGGACTTGCTGTTGCACGGGGACGGATACCTGATCCTGACGTTGAACCCCTCCGCCAGACGGTCTATGTGGTGTGGCGTTAGCATACTCGGGAGCTGCGTCGTCTAGATATGAGGAAAGAAAAACATCTTCTGCGGTTCTGGGATGCCCTTCTGGATGTACCTTAATTGGAAATAATGGGGGTGGCAAGTCTTTTGGCATCTCTGGAACAGCCTTAGGTAGTCCTTCGGCTAGAAGGGGGTACATACCATTCGTAAGAGCATTTCTTTGTCTATTTACTTGTTCTGATTTCACTCGGATACCTTCCTCAATTAATAGATTTTCTTGAACTTCCTTTGAACTTTCTTTGCTCCTCTCTTCTTGTCTACGTGCTTTTTCTGTGCGTCTATGAGATTCTTTACGCCATAACTCAACAGCGTCTTTCTGTGACTGTCTGACCTTTCTTTTCCATAACTCTTCCTCCACTTTCATGATGCACTCTGCATCCCAGGTTCCCGCTGCGGGCCACCTTTGACTTTCCGGCAATCCCTTGGTATAATCTACCCATAAATCAAGAAACAATATGGCATCTAAGCCATGCTTGTGATACATAAAATGCCCTGGAGTGTCCCTAGGAGGAATAGGAACTGCTTCTTCAAGCACCCCTTTTCTGGTAGTTATCTGTCTTAACTTCGAGAAGAGCGGCATCTTGACAACTGATCTGATACTTACTCTTGAATTCACTTAATACGAAAAAACACAATAATGAACAGTGAACAATGAACAATCATTCATACCACAATATTTGAACACTTTAAACATTAAACATTAAACATTTTAACAATGACCGACAATGATGACAGTCTGCCTAACTAATCACCACGCTGAATTCTTGACAATAACTGAATACTTCGGAATACTTGATATACTGCTAAACAGTACATATACACTGCTAAACAGTGCAGACCGGATTTGTGTACCCAAATCCGTCTTGACCGGCACAACCTATGTGCGCGTCAACACGCCTCCCCGGCGATGGTACTCACCGAGTAGCTCCTTGAAACGGAAGGCCTCAGAGAATGGACGGGACTCGATGACTGCGGACAGCGGACCCTCTGGTCATCGGGATTTCGAAAAAACCTGGTGGGCCTCTGTATACCTCGGATCTTGCTCTCTCAGCTAGGCTCTGGTCGGGATACTTCGCACTTCTCACCGCCTCGTCTGGGTTGATCGCAGCCTCAGTCGCCCCCGCTTGACCGGAGGGAGCTTACAGGAAATCCTGCTGGTACGCGTTTATGGTCCGTCCAGCTGTGGCAGGAGACCGGGCCTGCAACGCACCGCCGGCGCGTGAGATGAGAAAGTGTCCCTATTCGGGCGCCATTATGTGGTAAATATTCTTTTCACCTAAACTGAATTTCATACGGAATCTTAAAATAAAGTAAAATAGCTCAGAATAACAAGAGGCAGAATCCGTGGTATAAGAGGTTTTCTAAATGGGCTTTATTCCAAAATGGCCGACTCGAGTCGCGGCCTTCAGGTTCCGTCACCACGAGGGTTCAGGAAGTGAAGTACAATACTTTATTGACAAGAAGTAACTTTTATAGGTCATACATTAAAATGAAACGAATGCAAAAGGCGTAACAATTGATAAGACAAATGACATGGTAATACGTAATCGAAACTAGGCGTAATAAGGAGCAAAAAGAAACATGATTGGCTCTGATTATCTTACATAGGTGGATCTATAAGATAATCCTTAACATAGATGCGCGCGCAGCAGCATGACGTGTGATTGACGTGCAACTAGGGGGTGAAGGGGACTTGACATTTAGCTCTACATGTGGAGACGAGAAGTCTGGGGGGTCAAGTCAACCTAATCCCAAATCATATCTAACATCCTATGTTTAGAGAACGATGTTATCCACAAGGAAGGACTCTCGGACAGAATCTATTCTATACTGACTGTGTGTGCGTGTACAAGCGTCTAAGTGCCTATATGAGATGCGAGGGGCAGAAAACTTTCCATGGCAACAGGGCTATGAATCACTTGCAGGAGGACGGAAAGGCTGAGTCCTTTGCTTGTGAGCAAAAGGAAATGTTTACCTAAATCACTAGACAGGAATGCATCGGCTGAAGAGCAAAATAGATAATTCGAAGGTGAAATACAGCTTCTTGGCAGGCAGGCGAAAACTGGCCGAGGCGGGCACCGTTAGCTGCACAGGGAGTAGGACAAAGTTCATGGATACAGATGCGAGCTCAAGCTGAAACTGTCAGAGACAGAGAGCAGGGAAAGGCTTTGAGGACAGAATCGGGCCTACTTGCCTGAACTGTAAAAATGGAGTAACTTAACCATAAAAAGTCGGTGGCCTTTCATACTTAGGAAGCGAATATCCAGCCCATTGATGGCGGATCTGACAGAGAACATGTCGACGGTAGACACACATATGTTTGCGTCTTAGAAACTGGAACTGGAGGGAACATACATGTACTTGTAACATGCATATAGAACCGTTGGGGTCCAAGATAGGGGACATAACTGATCAGGAAAATCCACATTTCCACAGATGCATCGATTTTTGCAACGGCTGTAGAAGCTGCGTCAGTGTTTGCAGTGGCACAGCGAAGCGTGGAAATTCTTCTTGCACTGTGGAGATGTGTTGGAAAACAGCCGCATGTCGAGCGATGCGTCGATTTTTGCAGTTCTTCGAGTTTCTTCTTTCTTCCAGCTCCCAAACAGCAGCAACATCCTCCAGAGGTCCAAAACTGGCACAGGCACCTCTTGGCAGGTCAGAACTCACAGCAACAGGGTTCAGGAGAGCTGGGGGTGAAGTCTTTGGGTCCCTGAGACTTCAGAACAGGAGGCCAGCACACACAGGCCCTTGGAGATCTCCTTAAAGCAGGGGACACAGCATACAGCACTTTCCTTGGCAGAAATAGCAACTGCAGGCCAAACCCACACAGCACACAGCAAAGGGGCATTACTTCTCCTCAGTCTCTCCAGCTCTTCTCTTTGGCAAAGGGTCCTCTTGAATTCCAGGGATGATCTAAAATTCTGGGGTCTGGGCGCCAATATTTATACAGCAAAATCCTTTGTTCTCTGGTGGCAGAGAATGCCTGTGCTCAGTCAAAATCAGTTCTGTCCTCTCTGGTGTAGCTTCCTGGTGGGAGGTTGAGACAGCATTGTGGAAGGCAGACCAGGCCCATTCAGGTGAAAGGAAATCTCCTTTCCCTACTCTAAATGCAGCCCAGGTCTATTAAGCCCATCTCTGACTAATCCAGACTCTCTGGAGCCACTGCACATCCCCAGCCCCTGTCACTCCAAAGCCAGACAGCCAATACACATCCTAGCAGAAGCACACTGGATGGCTAAGCAAGAAAATACCTACTTTCTAAAAGTGGTATTTTCAAACACAGAATGTAAAAAATCACTCTTACTAAAAGATGCATTTTAACATTCTGAGTTTAGGCATACTAAACTTTATTTTCCTACTTTGTTCCCATGGGTAGTTATACTTATAAGATCTTCTAAGCAAACTCCCCATTCTATCCTATGGGGACAGGTAGCCTTGCAATATTGAAAAACAAATTGGCAGTATTTCACTATCAGGACATGCCACACACACCAGGGTATGTCCTACCTTTCACATACACTGCAACCTGCCAACAGGGGTACCTTAGGGGTGACTAACATGTTAGAAAAGGGAAGGTTACGGCCTGGCAAGTGAGTGCACTTGCCAGATCGGTATGGCAGTTAACAAACTGCGCACAGGCACTGCAGTGGCAGGCCTGAGACATCTTTTAAGGGCTACTCATGTAGATGGCACACTCAGTGCTGCAGGCACACTAGCAGCATTTGATTTACCAGCCATGGCACACTTAGTGCACTTTACTAGGGACCAACTAACAAATCAAAACTGCCAATCGGGGAGAACCAATCATAATAATAATTATTCACAGTGAACACTTGCACTTTGACACTGATCAGCAGCAGCAAAGTGCCTAAGCCAGCAAAAACGAAATCCAGCACAGCATTAAAAATACAGTAGGTAAAGGCAAAATGTCTGGGGAAACCACGCCAAGGATGCCAGGTCTAACAATATCCCTCTGTTATATATAGCTTTCCAGTCCTCATGTTCGCGGACGACACCTTGCTGATTTCCAAAACTCCGAGTGGCCTGCAGCTCACCCTCCGGTGCTTTGAGGAGTTTTGTTTGCTGCGTGGACTGGAAATAAATGTTGCCAAGACCAAGTTTATGGTCCTTAATGGTCCTAATCCGTGTAAGTCTTACAAACCCTTCAATGGTGTAATCCTTATGAATGGCATACCTTTAGAGCAGGTTGACGCATTCACTTATTTGGGAGTCAAGCTACAGAAGAATATGCGTTGGAATAGTCAATTAGACTTGTCTATATTGAAGTTCCAACAACAGACAGGTTTCCTTCTGAAAAGATTTAAAACCTCGCAGACACAACCAATTGGCCCACTCCTCGAGATATACTCGATGAAGATTCGTAGCTCGTCTCTATATGGTTCTGAGCTATGGGGGTACGGCAATAACCCAAAACGTCTGAACGTTATGGAGAGCGAGTTTATTCGGAAAGTTGTTGGTGTGCCGCAAAGCACTCCCTTGTTACCTCTATTCTGGGACCTTGGTCTGAAACCCTTACAAGATACAGCCAATTTGCGGCCTCTGCTGTATTGGCGCAGGATTTGGTCAACCGAGGAGCTTAAGCATTATGCTATGGGCCTAAAGGAAATTATGGAAAAAGATCTTTTTCATAAGATAGAGTGGCTGAGGTCTATAAAATCATTACTTTATAGATTGGGATGGAACAACCTATGGGATGATCCCCAAAATGCGGTGTTCCCTTCAAAAGAAACTCTTAAGGCTAAGTATTGGGAATTGATCGGTTTAGAATCAATAGCTAAGGGGAGTACATCCCATTTAACAGCCAGATACCTAGAAATTAAGGCCTATCCTAGACAGGAACCATTCTGGGGCTTGATTGAAGCCCCAACTGACCGTAAACTTTACTTCCAGTTTAGAATAGGTACCCTCCCGATTCGCATCTTTTCATCTAAATGGGTCAAAGGGTCTCAGGATAAATGTCCCAAGTGTCTGGATACGATCGAATCTTTGAGTCATTTTGTGTTCTTTTGCCCCCTCTATGTGCTCCCGCGTAAAAAATGGGTACTACCTGTGTGTCGACTAATAGGCTTCCAAAGGCATGAGGAGGCCATAAGAATTCTGTGCACAGATCCGAGCCCGATAATTGCAATAGCAATGGCAAAATATATAAGGTGGGCTTGGATAATACGGTCCAGGCAGATTAACACTAAAGTGCCCAACGAATAGGCGCCTACATTTACTTATTTATTTGTTCATTTATACATTCACTCATACAAAATGCTAGTCTGGGATATCTAGACGTTTTTATAGTTTATTCTAGAGGTGGACTAAACATTGTTGTGTAAATATGAAATGTCCTTATTTATTTGGACGTACAGGCACCAACATTGTGTATGAAAAATGGTGAATAGCGTAATTCATGGCATTTACTTATAAGAATTATGTTGATAACTATGTTTTGGTTTAACCTGTATCGATGTAAATGGTTGATGTATGACACTTTTATGACTTAATTGTCGAATAAAGTTTTTGAAATTGAATTGAAATTGAAAAGGAGGGGTTTGATTGGGAAAACCAACTGGCATGTTAAATTGTGAGATTGTGAAATAAATATTGGCCCATAGATGTACGGGAATACAGATTGCTGGGCACAAGGATAGCATGGTGAATTTAGAACCCCTCTGACATACAATGATGGGTTGATCCTGTAGGGGAGGAATTCAAACTCGGATGGGAAGATGTGATCATTGGTGTTCAGCTGACATCAGCTAAATTCACTTCTTGTTTGTTAGAAAATTGTGTCTTGCTGGAAGACAGAGTATGAAGACAACAGAGAGGACAAATATACTGACAACTTCTCTTTCCATTGCCCCCTAAGTAAAGAATACGTTTAGTTACATCTTGGTGTTTAAACATCCCAGCTGTTTCTGTTTCTCTCGTCTCTATTGCTCAAAAACCTGCTTTAGTGTGAGACTGTATTGCACATTGGATCATTAATGGCCGTTTTAGGAGATTAAGGCTCAATGGAAGGGGGTGGTGTATTAGTGAAAGCAGTGGTTTTAGAACTCTTTGTTTCCTCGTCCCACAGCAGACAAATTGTGAAAGAAGCTATGCTGGCCCCTTTGTATCTTGATAATCTGCGTTATCTGAAGAGCATGGGTGAAACTGCAGACTCATGAATTCAGTCATTTCCTTAATTAGAATTAACATTAAGGAACATTCATAAACATTCATTCCTGACACAATATGTATTCACATGAAGTGGTGGTTAAATGCAAGGCTGTGCCTTCTTTATTGTTCTTATCCGAAGGGAAAATCACTTTGAAATATGTGGGATGAAAACTAAGGCATATCACAAACAGTGTTTTGTTTTTAATCCAAATATTTATCATTAGTAGATAAGCAGAAGATACTTGAAATGGCCTGCTTATATTAAAGGGAAACACAGTTTTACATGGTGTTGTTTTATATGACTTTTATTCAATGCAGGGTTGGCGGCTAAGAGGACTAATGCATCCACCACTGTGTTTGAACTCATGGTGGCAGGGTCGATCGGCCTTTCATCCTTCTGAGGCCGATTACATGAATATCTTTGAATTGGAAAACGATACACAACTGTCATTCAGTTCCAAGGGGTGAATGTGTGCTTTACAAACTAATGTTATCTATTTAAGATTTGTTAAAATTACATGTGGCATGTCTGTGTTTTTTATTGAAATTTTTAATTTGAACGATTTTCAAATGGGAATGATTTAGTTGCATGGAATATGTCCCACAAAGTAGCCTGTTTTGCTGCCGAAGTATATGCTTTAAAGCTCAAAGCTATTTTTCATATTTGTTCATTGTCTGCTGAACTCAAAGTAGAATTATTCTCTGCACATGGAGTTTCCATTAATCTTTAGCTTCCTCACATTTTTACCTGATTTTTCCAATGTCCGATTTCTTCTTTCTGGATGTATGACAATGTTGTTATGATTTCTATCTTACTTCCTGTTGGACTTGGCCCTTTTTGCAGTGTCATCCCCAGGATTTTAGCTTTAATCCTCTTGTTTTCTAAACCCATTTTGAAGGCTTTTAGGACTCTGCGCACTTTAACACTGTTAACCGGTGCTAAAGTGCTTGTGTTCTCTCCTTTAAATATAGTAAAATTGGCTTACACCCAATTGGCACATGTAATGTACTTGTAAGTCCCTAGTAAAGTGCTTTTACATATACACAGGGCCTATAAATTAAATACTACTAGTGCAACTGCAGCACTGATTGTGCCATCCACTTAAGAAACCCTTTTAAACATCTCAGGCCTGCAGCCTGTGTGTGCAGTTTTAAACTGCCATTTCGAACTGACAATATTTTGCCAGGCCGAAACTGTCCTTTTTAATGTATTTACAATAATACTAATGATATAATATAATACAGCGGGTAGTCCCTAAACAGTCCAGAGGGCAGGGTGCAGTATATTAAAAAAGCTGGACACGTACTTTTAACATTTACATGTCCTGGCAGTGAAACCTCTAAAATTCCTTTTTAACTACTGCAAGGCCTACCTCTCCCATATGATTAGATTGGGTTGCCTTACTACGTTTAATGACTGCTAACTTTCAATTGAGAGCAAGTAGGAATGCTGAGTTTGTTATTTAAAGACTTGTAATTCTCTAGCCTCCTTAATGGTGAAGTCTGATTTTAAGTAACAATTCTGAAAATTGCACCTTCAGAAAGTTTGTATTTTCTTGCCCTAATAATTTGATGCCTGCAGCTTGTATCTTGGGTGACATGACGAGGTGTAGCTGGCAGTTGGTCTTTGTCTATTGCTCCCAAACAGTGAGACAAAGGATCATAGCTGTTGGCAGGAAGGGCTATCCTGACTCAAAGAGTCGGAGGAGATGTCACCGACCACCCTTGCACATCACAAAGCCTCTGCCTGAGCACACTCACACAGGGTTTGACACTAGCCTTTTGTGACCCCGGAAGGTGGAGCCAGGGCAGGGAGGCAGGCAATTCCAAGCAACTCTGGGGGTGGATGCCTTCAGAACTTCTCCTACTTCAAAGAGGGCACCAGGTATAAATATTGGACCCATATACTCAACTCTTCAGTACACCATGGACCTCTGGAAGACCCAGGGGGACTGCTGTGCTGCTCTCCAAGAAGGACTGCTACTATGTTGCCCTCCTGCCCTGCTGCCTGAGTAAAGGACTGCACCTGCATCTTGATTCCAGGACCACCAAATGACTACAAGGCAAGTTGTCTGGCCTCCTAATTAGAGCCTCAGGGACAGAAAAGGCTCCAATCACCTTGAATACAGCACCTGGACTCTGTCTGCTGTGAGTCCTATCCCCCAAATGGTGCCACCACAGTCCTGGACACTTGTAAGTGGGCCTGAAGGTGCTCTACCAGCCCACCTCTGGCCCTGTGTACAGAACCGGTGCAGCATAACACATGTCCTCGCAACCGCATTGGAACCGCTGCAGCGCAATGCATCCTCGATGCTAGACCTCCCATCACAGCCCACAGTGTCCTCGGAAATGCTGCTGCATGACGCATCCTTGACGGAGGCCTCGCATCGCAATCACCTCATCGACGGCATCCTCAACAATAGAGCAGGACTCCGCATTGCAGCCCCGCAGCTCTTTGGAAATGCGCTGCACAACGCATACTCGACACAGGTTCTCGCAACGCTCCACAAACCAGGACTTAAGGTACTCTTGTTCAGTGTGCCTAACCTGATCCCTGTGTCCGGCCCACGCTCCATCGTGGTTGGCCTGAAATGTAATTTTGTCCTGGTCCAGCGCGACCAGATAGCCACAGTCGGTGCTTTGTGCTTTTAGGCACTATTTTTACCTAAAACTTTGAATTAGAATATCTCTGGTTCTACTGATTGGATTTTTGTTTTGATCTCAAATTATTTATTAAATGTTACTCTATTTTTCTAAAGTGGTGTGGGATTTTTCTTGTGTTGTATTTTCATCTTTTTTACTGTTCAAAGTGTGCACAAATGATTTACACCTTGCCTTTGAGTCAAGCCTGATTGCTTTTGTGCCAAGCTACCAGAGGATTTAGCACAGGTAATGGGGTTTTCTTGTGTATCACCCTATCAGAGATCGTGGTTGCTGCTCGAGTAGGGTTCCACCCCCTCCACAAGTAACCTAATTTCCAACAGTTCCCAATTATATTCACAATTTGTGCCATCAGTCATTTAAATGTGTTATTGCTGTGGTCAACTTATTTTAATGTGGTATCCCTTTGATTTCTTAGGGTCCAACCCTTCTCATTATAATTGCAATCTAAAGAGTGTCTCTGCATTTTGTTTTACATAGTGTTGACAAATATCTTTCGATTTTTCACTTCGGTGTGGTTTACGGTGTAAGATGTCATGCTTTAAAAAAAGTACAAATAAGAATCAGGAAATTAGTTCATTGAACTGTAGAGAGTATGATGTGCTTCTAATTTAGGAGAAAATGAGAATTTATTTAATTTATATTATAATTACAGAACCATTGTCTTGGCTTCCTATAGTCAGGGAGAATCAGAAATGAAATTACATTCATCTGTAAAAAAAATATGCTTTCAATAAACATATCAAACCAAATTACTGAAAACATATATTACAAGACTTGCAACTTCAACACTGGGTACTGCTCCCAGTGACTAAGGAGGAAGCCTCAGGGGGCCTGACGCTGCCAGGAAAATTCACCAGTCCATAATTGGTATCAGGCATCTATAGAATACTAAGCAAAAAAGCATGTGGAGCTATATAGAGTTTCTAATCTAAATGGGCCATGATTTTGGGCAGAGACATTACACATGACGAGCGAAGGGCTGGTTGGAGGAGTATCCCCAAGTCATACAGAAGCATTTCATATAGGTAATCAGTGTATAAGGCGTTAAAACGTTGGTATATGATGACCCCAGAGAGGTTACATCATTTGTATGTCACAACACCAGATACATGATGGAGACATGGGCGCCAAAGGGTACTGGGCTGTATATATGGTGAGAGTGCAATGGACTTGAGGTGTTGTGGAAAGAGGGCCTGAGTCATATCAAACGGGTGCAGGGAAACCCCACCCATGAAGATCAGATATGGCACTATTGGGTGATATAGGGGTTGCTAGAGCTGACATTGGAGGACATAGGTGTGACATACAGGGTGTAGCTATGGTAAACCACAGGAGTGGCTAAGATGTTAAATAGCTATAAACAGGAAAAAAAGATCCTCTGAAAATAGCACACTGGTTCTATAAAGCGTGGCACTTGCTAGCTAACAAAAATTGGGGCAAAAAGTGGGCCAAATGTTTTAAAAAATGTGGAGCTCATTAATTGTTTGTCAACCATAGTGATTCTTTGCTTTTCACCGCCTAGGATGAGAGCTTTACAGATTTATTCTTAGTTCTTAGGGTGTCTAAGGGTCACATTTGGAAGTTTCAAGCTCTAATGGGAAGAGGCAGTTCAGAGCCCATTGCAGTGTTTACATGTACCGAGATTCTGTAGCGTGCATCAGGTGCAAGTAGATGGTTGGGGGAAAGGGATGTTTCAATATGGTTGCACTGCATATGTCATGTATAATGTTGTTAAGTAAAACCTTAAAAAAGAGTTGAGCAAAAAAAGGATATAGGAAACTAAATTTATAAATAATAATCTAGCTGCATGAGTAATAATACACATTTTTAAGATTAATATTTGTGATATTAAAACTAATTAACGAAAACATCATTTCAATTATTCGAATATATTAAAACACTATAAATAAACATTTTGATTAAACAGTGAAACATTTTAGATTATTGTTTGCTAAAAAAATTACAGTAAGAAATTATTTCAAATTTGATATTCGTCCCTACAACTTCAACACAAAACATCATTCATCAAATCCATCGCACAGAAACCCAATCACATCTCACTTGTTGCTATACATTTTTGTCATCAGTTGGCGTACAATAAATGAAAAAATGCAGTTTAGTGGAAGCAAACGTATCTGACATTAGCTTCTTGCAAAACCTTTGCTTCTCTTTTCTCAGTTACCAAGTCCTGAAGATGCAAGATAAGAATGAATCACCTCACCATCTGACAACATGTCCTAAAATGTTTGCCACCCCCTGTTAAATTGTTTTTGGGGGGAAAAATAATGTTGAAGTGTAGTTCTCAGAACCTTTTTCTGACAGATGGAGGCAATTTTCTTCGTGTTAGTGGTATAGTGTAAATTAATTATGTAACGGATGCCCAGCTCTTCCAAGAATCCTTTTGCATTACCTGGGATGTATCATTTCAACTGGCTTTTCATGCAATACTTCAGTCTTCAACACCATCTAATCTTCATCTAAACTTCTCTCTGAACTCAGAAGTCAACTTCCATAACTGCATGCTTGCTGGAGAAACCACTAAATACTTTAAATCTAAATACAATAGAAAATTGGTTCCTTGTGATAAAAAGTATCAAGGGGTAGGCAGTTTAAATTGGAAATATTGTTACCTATTAGAGCGAGAAACATATTTTCTTGTAGTGAGGTTTACCTGTTCATAAATGAACTCTAACTTTCCACACGATGTTGACGGATTAGTTTTTTAGGGCTAGTTGTACAAAACATTTTTGCTGTCGCAAACGGCTTGATTTGCCGAATTAGCTGATTGCGACCACAAAAATGCATTTTAGTATGTAATAATCCCAAATTGTGAATCAGTAACATGTTATCGAATTGCAATTCAGAGTTGCAAACACTTGCCGATTCGGTATTTCAAAAGAGAGTGTTTAGGCATCCCTTCCAAAGACCGAATCAGAATGGGATGTATGAATGTTTTGCGATCAAAACGCGGTTGCAAAACATTTGCATGTTACACAAAGTTGGTGCCTACCCATTTGAAAATGGGAAGGGGTTCACAAGGGGCCCCATCTCCTTTGAAAATGTTTGGAAAAATACATTTGAAGAGCAGCACTGCCTGCTCTTAAGAAATAATTTTGAAATTAACATTTCTTTAAAAAATGCATCCCATTTTTGTTTAAGGAAAACAGGCTGCATTTAAAAATAAAATTGCTTATTGTTAAAATGAAATCACAGACATAATGGTCTGCTGAACCCAGCAGATCCTTATTCCAGTGATGGCTGTGAATCCTAATGGGTCGAAAATTGCGACCTACCTCATTAATAATCATGTGGTAAGTCAATTTGCGTCCCACTAGGAATCGCTAAATGGAACTCAATGAGTTTCATACATTAGGAATAGCGATTTCCTCATTGTGATTCACAGAAAATCGCAATTAGGAACTCACTATTTTTAGTGTTAGTACATCTAGCCCTTAAACTTGAAGCATCTGCATATTTCTGCACGCTATGCAGAGGTGGCAGTTTAGTGCGAGCAAAAATGGCCTTGTTACATGAACCTGATATTAGGAGTGGACTTGGGCTGAGGGTCCTTGGAATGAATGTACAAATGACAATTATAATTGGGAGAGGGAATCAGACGGGCTGCATGAGCTGCAGATACTATTCCCTCTACTGCAGAATCTAATCCTAATGTCATGATGAAGACAGACCTGCCAACTCACCCGGTGCCATAGTGTTTCACACGATTTCAGCACCCTTCACAAGGTCACCTGGTGAGGAGCCAAAATCCCACGGTGGCAGGGAAAATGAGCTGAAAACTTCTGTAAACATTGGATTTTCATCTAGTTTTCGAAGGCAGTGACCAGCTGATGTCCATTAAGAGGTGTAAAACCAACCTAGGACATCAGCCACAGCCTCAATGAACCTTTGTTTTTATTTTTTTGGGAGGGGCACAGGGACTTTGTGAGGGGCAGAGTGCCTCTTAGGTTGCTCTTGGCACGAGGCCCGCCCCCTCCTCACACGGTGGCATTAATTTGTAAGTTGGCAGTTATGGGAGGATCCATGACTGTCTCTGTCAAGTGAGTACAGACTTGATGCCAACCTGACTGCATGACTCCCATCAAACTAGAGGGACTATGAATCCAGTTTCTTGGGCATATCCAAAGGAAAGTATTTTTAGTAACTGGTTTTTACAGATAGAGTTGTCTGGATTGAAACTCAAAGTGGGTTTTTTCTAGCATGCTTAATTCATTGAAAGACCTAATACAATACACTAATTAGCATATACATTTACTAGGACTTACCTACAGAGAAAACCAATTTGTGTGCATACATAGTCAAAAGCATCAGATAAGCTAATTCCTCTTCATTTACAACAGACCTTTCTCCCTTTGCATTCCTTTAACCTGCTAGGTAAAGGAAAGTCACTGGGTCATTGGCACATTTGCAGTCTCTCTTTCTGTTCCCCTCATCTAATTTCAAATCCATCACTCAATTTCCTTGTACCTGCAACTATATTGTTTAACTAAGAATCTGTCAGCCAGATCATTTAATCAGCAAAACAATTCGCCATCTAAGGTACTAGCATATTTTGGAAATAATCAATGCAAGTTCTAGTGACATAAGGCCTCATCACGATGGTGGTCGGACGAGCATTTGACCGCTTTTGAAGTGAGATTGAGACCAGCCAAGGAGTCGGAGGTCCCATTTGCCATATTTTGATCAGACCGCCAAGTAGGTGGTCGTAAAATGCCTTTTTCTACTGTGACTTGTACTGCACAAGAAGCATGCCAAAAAGGCATTTTTCAAACATCCATGTACCGTGAGGTGTAGTTACTTTCACCAGGGCAGTTCATGGGGAACACTATGCTCAAGGGAGCAATTGGTGTGATGTAGATTCCTGAGACTTATTCCATCTTTATTTTTTGAGTAATATTTCTTTATTAGCAATTTTGACATGTTACATCACAGTGGTCATGACGTCATTGATTACACATAGCATTAGCATAAAAGAATAACATAATGGTATCCCATGTGCTGTGTGCTTCACATAAATGTTAAACATGAAACAAATATGATTGGAGGGGTAGGTGGGTATGAGGTGGATGAGGGGTATATAAGGGGGAGCTGTAGATGTATGCCTGTATCCCTGAGGGGCAGTGGGTGGGAGGGTGTATGTTGTCCTGCATGCTCTGTCTTGGTTGGTAGGAAAGGGGAGTGTGGATCGGGTGTGGTGGCTGAACCAGTGATAATCCGGGATAGTACCGGTGCAATTAATATGCTGCAGCACTCGGAGGATGGTATGATATGTAGGGGGTGATCGTCCACACTTATGTGGGTCTGCTAGGGCTTGCGCAGTCAACCTGTGCGCTTGGTCTTCAGTGACTCTGCTGTGTCAGGGAGGTGGGAGGAAGAGGGGGAGGGAAAGAGGAAGGGAAAGAGACAGAGGACCAGTAGAGCTAGTAGTAGAAAGCTAGTAGTAGTAGTAGTAGTGGTAGTAGTAGTTGTAGTAGTAGTAGTAGGAGGCCGCGGGAGGTAGGGTGGATTGAAAGGTACAGGGGGAGACTGTGAAAGGTTCATGATCATTGATAAGAGAGAATGGGGAAGGGGGAGGGGTATGAGGGTGGGAGGGAGGAAGGGAGGAGGAGGGATGGGTGGGGGATTATGGGGGTGTATTCGGGGGAGAGGGGTCATAGAGGTGTCAATGGGTATGTGTGAGTGGGGTGCATGTGTGCAAGGGGTTGGACGTATGTCAGGGGAGGCTGGGTGGTCTGGTGTAGGGGGGTAGGAATCCAGGGCCGACTGTATGTGTCTAGGCTGTGTGCGAGAGGTGGGAGATGGGAACTGTTGTTGTGTGTGCGTCCGCATCCGGTAGCCCTACTGTAGCCAGGGCCGGACAGTCTCTTTTAGGGTTCTCCTCGTCACTGACATTTGTGTGCAAAACACACTTGGAGGAACAGGCCAGATTGTTCCTGAAGGTTGTAGATGACTCGCTTGTGGGAGGCTGTGTTGATCATGCCCATTAACCAGGTCTCCTGCCATCGATGGGGACCTCCATTGTCGCAGAATGCATATTTTTACCGTGGCCAGTGCCGTGTAAAGAAGGTGGCACTGTGGTCTCGAGAGCTCTGGAGCTTGCCGCAGGTTATACAAGAGGATGACGGAAGGGGCTAGCGGTAATTGCAGAGCTAGGTGGTACTCAAGGTCCAGCCCACATATGACCATAAGGGTGGTACCGATGGGCTTTCACATATAATGTGGGTTATGTCGCAGTGTGAGTTCGTGCATCTCCAGAATTGGGCGTGCAGGAGTAATTCTGCACTCTGCAGTTTCGTTGGTGACCAGTGCCAGTCATGTAGAATCTTAAATAGGCAGAATTTCAGTCTTGCCTCTCGGGTACCATGGTCCAGGCCCTCTAGGAGCTCTGCTCAATCCTCCTCCTTGTAGTCGATTGAAAGAAGGGTCTGCCATCTTGTGCAGAGGCTTGTCGACATGGGTTGGGAGAATAGGTGGGACGTGAATACCCCATTGAGTCCTCATGTCACCCCATTATGTTTTCCCCACGTGTGCAGGTATGTTCCCACTGGTGAGGCTAGCAGCGACCAAGGGCGTGCTGTATTTGAATACATTTCCAAGACTTCGACATGGGAGGCCAAATTCCTCCTGTAGCTGCGGGCATGATTTGAGGTCGGCACCCTGGAGGAGCTGGTTGAGGTTATGGACACCTGCCGCCTTCCACAGGGGCCAGGGCAGGGTCTGACCATCTATACGTATACCCGCATTTCCCCAAATTGTGGCTTTGTCATGCAATCGTGGGTTCAAACCCAGCAAGCGGTGTGCGAGTAAGATTGGGTTGGTGGGGTCTTGATGGCTTTCCCCTGTCCCGAAGAGGGCGGAGAAGCCCGTCTCTGCGGATAACAGACACTTTTCAATGTGGACCCACTGCGGTGCATCGGATGGCCCTAGTAACATGTATGCCATTTGGGAGAGATGCAGGGCAAGGGCAAAGTGCTCTACCAACGGGAGATGTAGTCCTCCATGGGAGCAACGGCCCTTCAATTTCAGCGCTGCCAAGCGTTGCTTCAAGGATCCCCACACAAAGGATTTTATCTTTGAATCTATTAAGCGTAACATGGCTAGAGGCGTCTCTGAACGCAGCATCCCAAGGGCGTGAGTAAAACGTGGGAGGGTCACCATACACATGGACTGTACCCTACCCCACATGGAATGTCCTAGCACCTTCCATTCTTCGAAGTCCCGTATCATGTGTGCGATTAGGGGATTTAGGTTGTCCACCATCATCCCCTCCGTTCCTTTGTTCACCAGGATACCCAGGTATTTAAGGCGTGATGATTGCCAGTGGAAGGGGAATCCATGTATGGCAGCCTTTGTGGTGCCGTCGGAGATGGGTAGCGCATTGCTTTTGTCCCAGTTGATTTTATAACCGGAGAAGGATGAGAAATCATTTATAATGTGGAGCAGGGCTAGTAAGAAGCGACGCAGGTCCATGAGGGTGAGGAGGATGTCGTCTGCATAAAGATACATTTTGGAGACACCCGTCGGGAGGGGTATGCCTTAGACATCGCCCAATTTACGGATAGTGGCCGTCAGCAGTTCCATGGCCATGAGGAAAAGGAGAGGGAGAGGGGGAACCCCTGACGTGCCCCCTGCGGACCGGGAACGGGTCCGATACAAAGCCCCCGTAAGTTACTTGTGCTGGGCGGTTGTCATATAGCAGCCGTACTTTGGCTATGAATTGGTCGCCCAGACGGAAGCGCGCCATTACTTTAAAAAGGTAGCTCCACTCGATGCGATCAGATGCTTTGGTGCGTCTGTCTGAAGAGCTTTGGTGGCCCAGAGCATGTGGGCCAGAGTGCGCATGTGATTTCTGGAGGAGCGGCCGGGTACGAATCCCACTTGCGTGTGATGGATCAGAGAGGGGATGACTTTGCGAAGGCGGGATGTCAGGATACTGGCCAGGATCTTGATGTCACAATTCAATAAGGAAATAGAGCGGTAGCTGCCACACAGTAGGGGATCTTTTCCGGGTTTGGGTAGAACGTCTATCATCGCTGTGTTAGAGGAGGCCTAAGGATTCGTGCTGCGCCTCCTGGAATGCCACCTGTAACATGTTGACCACATCCTCCCCTGCCAGCGGTAGAATTCCGCCGGGAAGCCATCTTCCCCCGGGGCCTTATGGTAGGGTAGGTTGGCTATTGCATTTGCAATCTCCTCCTTACTTATTTCTCCTTCAAGAAGCTCTCTGCCCTTGTCCGCGAGGCTAGGGATAGCCACTTCTGTGAGGAAGGTGTCCATTCTATCTCCCACTGCCGGCGTTCCTGGGGTATGGAGGGACCTATAAAATGTTGCAAATTCGTCTAATTTCATCTTTAAATGATTTAGTGCTAGCCTGACTGAGTTATTGTACATTCTCAGCCTCAAACAAGCTGCCAGCACATTTCACAACAGACACACAGGCATTCAGTTTGCACAACAACATCTTTTCGTTTGGTTAGCAGCAGAACTGGAGACATGAGTCTGGCCAAGATGCCCTAAATATCTACTTCTCATGGTTGCCAGGTTCAGACACCAAGATATAGAGATGGTATGTGCACAGAGGTGAGGCATATTATGAAACTGGTTCTGGCTCGATTTTTCCTCAGCATCTATGCCTTATTTTCACTCATAATCAGCAAGATTAATCAGGGGTCATTTTGTTCTGTAAACCCAGAGACATAAAAAATTATGCTTTTGCTCCGGGAGTATTCACAAGAGGTCAGATACCAGACTGCTGGTTTCTGTCCCTCTTGGACTGAGTTTGGACGCATGGCACAGAAGGGGAGGTCAGCTGAGCTCTGCTGCCAGAACGCATGTTATCATTGAGAATAGCTGTTCCATCCTCCTGGTGCTCCATCTGAAAGTCTGATATATATATATAGAGACATGCTGTGTTCAGGTATGTAGGGCAACAATCCAAATTCTCCTATTAGGCACAATTAGTTTATTTAATGCTCACACAGTAGTGTGTAGGATTTAAGAAACACATTCCTGAGAAACATGGTAGAAGTGTTTGCTGCTATCACATTTCTAGCACCGTGATAATAACAATATGTTTTATATGTCTTGAGTCTCAATGCATGTCCTAACAATAGCAGATTACTGCAATAAATGTTTTTAAACTTACATTGTGTCATTATTAGTACAGATGCTTGAGTGTGACATTCTAAGCAAAAAACGTGGGGTTCCCAATTACCACTATGTCCCTAAAAACAAAGGGACCGGAAAGCACCCCATAATTCAGGGCAGAGTGTGTGTCTGCAGTTCACCAGATCTGCCTTCCTCCTCTATAGAACATTGAAATAAGTCCTTGTGTTATAGGGGTAGGGGATCCAAAATTGTGGACTTAGGGTATAACCCTAAGATACATAACAGGTGACATCTGCTGTGTCTCTTTTGTCGAGCTAGACACCAACCCAGTCCTGCACGCGCTCTTAATCTGAAGCCCCAAAACACACACGATCACTAATAAGTACAGGGCATTCTGCGGGGCACCTGGGACGGTAATGCTGGCTCTCTGGCTCTGCTAGAGCCAGAGATTGTAGACTGACCTGTCTGACTAGGACTGGTCTAATATCCTGGTGTGTGTCTCAAAGATCTCCAGAAACCCATCTCTGAAGCTGCTACAATTAAACTATGGTCATCACACCTACCTGACCCAACACAACTGTACAGAGTACTCATTATTGTCTCTCGTACATCACACCTATCTGATCCAACACAACTGTACAGAGTACTCATTATTGTCTCTCGTACATGCTCCAGATGCAACTCTGCAAAAAGAATGATTGATGAACAGAATGCTGCAACATGTCAAACATTCACCCTAGAACAGAGATCTGGGCCTAGACCCATTGTTTTTTGCTCCCCATGCCTTTCCAATTCAGACTCAGCCATATGCAAATCCGTCTTGAACTGTTCCCCATGGGAACAGTCCAGCCCCAACTGCCAGGCCAGGCCCTCCCTCAACTGGAAACAAGCATCCTGTGACCGGTTTTGGGGCATCACCCCTCATCAGCCAGGCTAGCTTGACTCCAGTGGCATGGAGAGCACGGGACCCACGTCTGGGCATACACGTCCCACTCGGGGTGACAAATGCAAAAAGAACGATTGATGGACAGAATGCTGCACAATGTCAAACATTAACCCCAGTACTAAGATCTGGGCCTAAATCCATCGTTTTTTTGCTCCCCATACCTTTCCCAAGAGGCACAGGGTCAAGACTGATTTGCATATGGCTGGGTCTAAACTGGGGTGGCATGGTGAGCAAAATAATAATGGATTTAACCCAGATCTCTTGTCTAGGGGTGTATGTTTGATTTGCTCTGCAGTCAGTCCATCACCTATGTGTCTTTTGCTTTCTCACCCTAAGTGCGCCGGGTAAGGCCAGACGTGCCACTGTGCCACTGGATTCAAGCTAGCCTGGCTGATGAGGGCTGATGAGGGCTGATGCCCCGAAACTGGTCCCAGGGTGCTTGTTTCCAGTCCAGGGAGGACCTGCCTTGGCAGTTAGGTTGGACTGTTCTCTTGAGGCACAGGCTCAAGGCGGATTTTCATATGGCTGGGTCTAAACTGGTCTGGCATTGTGAGCAAAAGAACGATGGATTTAACCCAGATCTCTTGACTGGGGGTGAATGTTTGATTTGCTCTGCATTCCGTCCGTCATCTCTGTGTCTTTTGCTTTCTCGCCCCAGATGCAGCTCTGAACATTCAGAATTGTTTTCATATGATCTTGCAATGCCCTGTATTACGCCCCTTTTGGACCGACATCTGTGAATACCACAAGCACGTCCACAGTAGACACCCCATCAATACCCCGAAGACAGGCCGAGTCTAAATTCATCTATCTGGCTGTTGCAAAGCAGGCGTTAGTGATGAACTGAAGGGTAGCTGCCGCTCCACCCATCCCTACCTTGAAACTAGAACTGAGACGTCAGGAACAGAGAGAGGACAAAGTGGTCAGAAAACCGCAACACAAGGCTGGGAAGGCCACACACATCACAGGTTGAGATATAATATTAATGGTGTTGGACCAGTTTCTGCTCTACAACCACCATAGCCTGGGTTTGCTCCTCTTCCACTGATACCCTCACACCCCACATACACTCTACTGTCACGGAACGCAGACTCCTCTGGGCACACTCCATCCATGTGGCCCCCGTTCCTCCTCTCTTTCTCCCTGCCTCCCCCCCCCATCCCCAGTTGCCATAACTCCTTGGCTGCATCACGGTTGCACTGGAGGGCTCCTTCCCCCAGTGGAAACATGCACACCCCTGTCCAGTGTTCCCTCATATATGTGCTCCAAAAACATAGCCAGTATAGGCTTGCTTTGGCCACACAAATGCCAGAATCGATAACTCTGCCCACTGTTGTCATGTTTCATGAATTCCTGTACACGTTGATCGGAAATTTATTTGAGTTTCTTTCTTGCTTTGTATGCAAATCTTTCAATAATAAGCAATTTAAAAAAAAACATTGTATGTGCATAAATACACGAAATTACTCACATACATAACTTTGTAATACACGTATAGACCTGGGGATTATGCATCAGTGTGTGAATCTCGAAACTGGCTTCACATCAATGTGGAATTAACCACAGCCAACTGATCTTTGTCCATATTAAAATACAAAAAAATCTACTGAATTGGCAGTAAATAATACTGTTAATCATACAAGTGTGCAATACCAGCAGGCGGCCGTTTAATTAGTGTATAGGCAGTCAATATCAGCTAAGAAAAAGTATAGCCAGAAGCTGAGGCGCACCTCATCCCAGACTTTAGTCACATATCAGTATAATGCCATTAAAAATATATATAACATATGTCTGTATGATAGAACATTCTGGAACCATCAAACAGGCTCAACATGTCAAACTTCTACCATGATGAGAATGTAATTTGTGAATTTACAGAAAATAGACCCTAATTCCTCTGCGTACCATTATGTGTAACTTGCGTTAAAAATCACTACAGAAAACTACTTTGTCTCTAAGATCCAGAATTGAAACCCAGGACTGAAACATATTTTTGACAGATTGCTTTGAACAGCAAAACTGACCATAAAATCAATGCATTATCATCAATAAATAATTAACTGTTTCCAAAAGCTGACCTCATCCCCTTTTTATGTGCTTATTCTTTGTTATGGCCTTCAAACACTTCAAAAAAGCATTAAGGTTACACCAGGATTTAATATATTCTAACTGTTTCTTCAAGGCAGATGGTGTCCAGTGACATGTAATGTATATTCATGATCATTCCCCAGTCATTCTAAACTTGCAAAATGCTACAAAAAGAAAGCACATTAAAATATTCTTCAGCTATCATACCAATAGGTAATTGTAAATTTACTTTTGTCATGATAGAATTTAAGCTTGAATTGTGTTAATTGTCCTAATCTTCCTTTCGCCCTAGATTTTGATGAAATGTGGTTATTTGGTATGATGCACTTCATCCTAAACAAGCTTTGAATGTTGTGTAAGAACCCTTGCCGTGTTTTAGGTACTTTAAACATTTTTTACAACTGTTTTAATATTTTACAAATGTGATGGGCTTTTCAATGTGTATTGGTATAATGTTTTGTTCTGTTTCACTTCAGTATGTTTTTTCGACCTTCCAGGAAGGCCCCCACACAGACTAATAAAAAACACACATACAAAGTGCCATACACTATGCCGTTATAAAACCAAAACACCCCCAATAGTGACTCATACTAACTATCCAAGGGCATAAAATGATGCAAGAGGCAATGTGAGTAAACATGCAAAACAAAACCACACTCACTATTAAAAATGCAATCAATTATGGCGGGATACAATTTATATCCTCTTGCATTCAGCTAGAGTTCTGTCAGAGCATGTAAGTGAAAAATATCGACTTATTAATATCGCCTCTACAATATAGACTACTTTTATAAAATGAGTAGATAAGTATTTATAGATATATTATTCTTAACTCCACATCTGCTTACCTTAACAATTATTTATATATTGTCAAGGTACGTAGATGTGGAGCTAAGGATAGTAAGTATAAACTTACCTTGACAACATAGAGGTAGTCGATAATGTGGAGCAGATATTGTTGCAAGTCCATAGGATAACCTCAATGTTGTTTTACCACAGTGTCAACATGCCTCACTGACTAAACTATAGCATCCCCCACAGACCAAAATATAGCATTCCTCACTGACTAAACTATAGCATTCCCCACAGACCAAAAGATAGCATTCCTCACTGACTAAACTATAGCATTCCCCACAGACCAAAAGATAGCATTCCTCACTGACTAAACCATAGCATTCCCCACAGACCAAAATATAGCATTCCTCACTGACTAAACTATAGCATTCCCCACAGACCAAAGATAGCATTCCTCACTGACTAAACTATAGCATTCCCCACAGACCAAAAGATAGCATTCCTCACTGACTAAACTATAGCATTCCCCACAGACCAAAGATAGCATTCCTCACTGACTAAACTATAGCATTCCCCACAGACCAAAATATAGCATTCCTCACTGACTAAACTATAGGATTCCCCACAGACCAAAGATAGCATTCCTCACTGACTAAACTATAGCATTCCCCACAGACCAAAAGATAGCATTCCTCACTGACTAATCTATAGCACCCAATGAAACACGGTGTCTGAAGTTGTCATGCTAAGCTGTATTAGTGAGGCGTGAATGTTCTACCCGACCTTTATTGGCTGGCTAGGAGGTCAGAAGCTACCAACGATAAGGAGGACATACTGCTCTGTCCCCATTCCATGACTATCTTAAAGCGCCCCACATCAACTCATGGAGATGATAGTGATCCCCACTTCTTGCTGCAGGACCCCTCCATGTCCCTTCCTATTCACGTCATCTCCATAGTATGCCTGTTGGTTGTCATGTCACTGACTGCGCACCAGCTCTACATTTCCTTTTGCTATATGTCATTTTAAATTGGACGACTGTAAGCAGAGGAGCGTCTCCTGGCAATGGAGAGCAGCAGAGACTTTGCTTGGGTCAAGCAGATGTTTGTCCTCAGGATCCTACAAAGGAATCTCCACTGTGGACGGAATACTTGCCTGCTTGATGGTGAGCCCTAAAATATCATCTACGAAACGTTTGACAAGCTCCCCTCTCACCATTTAACTAGCAGCCAGACCTTGACAGCTGGACAGCCAATCAGAAGTCATCTTTTCGGTATTTTCAGGGGAATTTATTTGAGGGTTTTAGTACTGCACTGAAAGCTGGTGCAAAACCACCTCGGAACTTTAACGGGAGGAGAGCAATGTGGTTGAAAAACTATGACTGAACAAAAATCTCAAGTCGCAGCAGATGTGTGCATGACAATGATCATTGCAATGGCCACCCAATGCTGAGAAGAGTTTGAGGCTTGAGGAGTGGGCCTGCCGAGGATCTTTTGAAACCTGCAGTCTGCCAACAGCTGAGGTCAGAGTGGCAAATGACCAGTTGGATATGGTAAGGTTGTGGCTCAAGGGCGCTCGGGAGAGGGCTTTGCCGTAGATGGAGCTGCGGAAGTGAGTTACTACATCTCTGTAGACTTTGGGCTGGTCTCTATCTAGCCTGAGATCTGATATGGCACATAGAGCCAGTTTACAAGCCATAATGACATGTAATACTCAGAATTATCAAATTACATATCTTGCCCAGCATTAGGAACTGCATATAATGCTTACACTCCCAAGTGCCCCTCATTTCTAAATCCCCCAAATGATCCATTCCACATCAAGATGCTCCGAACTGGCAAACCAGTTCAGGGTGTTACAACAACTGCTGCAGAGATCTGATCTAACACGTAGTTTACAGTATTGCATTCTGCTAGTTTGACTCAGCATCTCTTCCTCTGACTGTTACCTTCGCGTTACTGCCTGCGATTTGAGTCAGGCAATGCCACATGGCGCATCTGATTATTGATATTCATTTGTAGAACTTTGACACCTGGCTCAGAAATGAAGAATCGTTTAAAGCCAGCAGACAGAAACATAGTAAAACAAAGTCATATGTTTGCAGGGATTTCTTTTCAGTAGCAGCCAGGCAAGGCCCTACCCATCCCTCCACTGAGTAACTCGTGGTGCTATATGCTAACACAGTTTAACATGTAGAACCTAATATTGCAGCAGGGTGGTTAAGAAGGGCCATCTCGTTTTCTTTAGTACATTCGGGATCAGGCCTGGAGGCTTTTGTTGGTGCTCTTTGACTCTGACTTCACCCCACATGCCACTTTAGCCACCCCAAAACTCAAAAGTCATAATTACATCCTTGATTCATTAACTCCACACACTTTCTTGAACAATATGTGTACCATCAGTAATTGTTCTAGTGAACATGAACCAAATGTATAGGTGTTCAAATAATTAAAATCTTTACTATAAAGACAGATTAATTATATTCGGATGAAAACATCATGGAAAAGACACCTAAGACTGTACCTCGTATCCTGTTACACAACCGAGAAACTACTAGCCAAAATGGATAACTGATTCTACTGATCATGGAATCTCGACAGGAGAGCGACCACTGAGAAGGAAGTGATCCGCTTCCTGCCCTTGATGACCCTTTGCTCTTTGTTGTGATCTCACAGAGGTTCCATGACTCATTCACCTGCAGACAAAATGAGACATTAAGCAGTTTCTCAAAGTGTGTCTCTGCTAAGGTCCTGCTCATCCACTTAAGTGCCAATGCCTGGGCAGGTCAGTGGTCCAGCACAGAGCTCTTACCAGCAGTCATTTCACTGCTGTCTTATTGTGGACTTCAGACCCCAGGTGATGCTGTCACTCTGCCAGCTTGCTTCATCTTGGGGAGAATCCGTGGGTAAGAAGGAGATCAGAAAATGCCCCCTTCCTTCGCAGAAATTGCCATCTTTGTTCAATAAGACCCCAAATGAAACAACCCATCAATGAGCATGTATCTTCTCGCTTGCCACTTCATGTCATGCAAGAGTAGGACCACATCTAACGCCAGGTCCTATGTGCTAGCCCGGCCCGTGTGATTGGGCCACTAGGTAGAGGAGTGTACTCACCAGCGCCTTCTCACTTCTCCATACACCAGACGAAGGATGCAGAAGCCGGTTCCTCTGACGGAGTCTGGCACTGTCCACTGGCAGGGTCTTCACTCCATCTCCTACCAGGAGGTCCAGATGCTGTGCAGCAGCGGCTCTCACAACAGACGTTTTCCCCAAACCAGAGAGGATAGAGAGGGCTGGACACAGACACCTCCTCACCATTTAACCTCGAGCTTCAATGCACTGTCCGCGCCGCTCTTGGGTGCATCTGCCACACCGCAACACTTGACGCCCAATTTACTATCACAAAGAGACGCTATTTTATGCCTGCCAGAATTTCAGCCCCAGAAGCTGATATCAAGAAAGAAGGACTCGGAGATAACACCCGCCCTCTCAGAAGGAACTGGGCTTGCTTTTTCTAAGTTCCTCTTTCTCGTTTCCGGAGTGTAATCTTTCTTCGCCAGCCGTTCGTTTTCTGGTTAAAAAGCCACATTAATGACACCATCTGCGCGCTTTGCATGGCGAGTGTCGTGGGGTTATTCACATTAATGACTGGTTGGACTGTCTGCGCCGGAGCCCTCGAGCACTGCTCTGGAGCGGCGCGTGGAGAGGCCAACAGGTGGGCGTGGCTCTACAGAGGAATGCGGTCCACACGGAAGGATCGGGCTGCTGCATATAATGAATCTGATTCTCATGTTATATCAAGAGTCGCGTTGATTCTCTCCTAAACTAAGTTGAGCATTTTTTTAAAGTACAGCTTACATTTTTTTTTAAACATAATTTTATTGAGTTTCAAAAGTGAACAACAGACAAAAAGCGGTTGCCAATATCAATAACAGCTGTACATTACAAGAAGGCAGTTGCAAATGATACAATGTCATTGTCAATATTAGATATACTTGCAAAGTTCCAGAAAATAAGAAGAATCAAAGTACAGTTTACATTACTATTTTTCAGCATGTTGCTGTTATTTGCTCTTTTTTACAATATCTTATTTTAGACAATATTAATACAAAATAATAAAAACAAATCAGAGAAATATAACGTCCTCAAATAGAGAAAATCGGCGATGTCATAGACAACTGTTGAAAAGGCATGAATATTAGGGGCCTTAGCAGGAGCTGTCTGGATAATCCACACTATACACAGACCCCTAGAATTACCGATAATGGGTGTCTCGGTCTCCCTGGCCCCTGCGGGTTTACCAAGGACCTAAGAGCAGGATATGGGCCTTAGTAGGAGTGGACTTGCTTGGGTCCCGGGGGCTTGTTATTTCATACACCGGGGGCCAGAGGTGTGTAATTCAAAGGGATTACAGGAGTCATCTAGGAAATGAGGAATGACTGCAGGAATCTGTAAATCTGAGTCTTATTTGCCCAGTGATTTCTCATTCGCCCCTGCAGTCTCCACTTCAGGATGCAGCTGCTTTCAGTTCTACCAGCCGATGGGGCTGGTCACTCTGTTCATACCTCACACGAACAAAGGCCCCAGGGACAGGTCCAATGTCAGAGCAGACGTACGAGGGATTTGCAGCTCCGCCTGTGACAGCAGACACTCTAGCAGAGGAGGAGGCGAAGTTGACTAGACCCCTCGTGGTGGGACTAGCACTTCCACCCAGGGATACTTCCTATGTCTGTGTCCAGATGCTGGGCCTGTGTTTTCATCATCTCACAGTCTCGTTTACAAACCTAAGTGTGAGCTTCTCTTGTTCCTGGGTTCCTTTCACCAGTTTGTTAGTGTTTCTGTGCCTATGTCGGTGTCTGCTTTTTCACCTCGGTTTTTTCTTGTAACCATGTCTCGGTTGGCGTTGCTTTACCTCGTCCTGCAGTCTCTGTCTGCGTTGTCTGGCCCTGTTCCTACCTCTAGACTAATATTGGCTGCATGGACAACAGTGTTAAGGAGCATTCCGAATTCTTCTTTTAATCATACCTGGGGCACCCAAAATAAAGGACAGCTGGTCCAACAGCAAGGTACTTGGAGGGGCCCGCCCCCCTCCGGACTCAGTCAGGACCTCTTAGGCCAGGGTTCTGTGCTGAGGGGGGCCCCCTGCAGCTTGGCCCCCCCACACCGCGGTGGCTACGGGGGCCTATGCTACACCACTGGAAGCCGGGTTGCCATTTGGTATGTTAATCTTTAAACCACAGCATGAAAAAGAAATATTCAAAGTGTTCCCTTCAGCAAGGTTGAGCCTATCCTGGTTTATAGGGACCAGTATGGGACCTGATGATGAAGCATGACATTAATACAGCAGGAGAGAGTCTTCGAAAAACCAAATCAAATTTACGTGAGCGGTCCACATTTCTATTTTGTAACTTTTTTCTGGGTTCGAGAATACTTCTATGGACTGTACCTGTTCCAGCATCTACATCTCTTCTCATGCCTGTGTCCTGTATTTGCATGTAGCTCAACGGTATCCTCTTTCCTACTGCAGTGTCTGTTTCTCAATGCCTGTTTCCTGTCCATGTGTCTATATTTCCAAATTAAATTGTGGGTGTTTGTGTTCCTAATTGTCTCATCGATTCTGTGTAACATTTTGTTCCTGTGTCTACGTTCCCCAATCATCACTTACCAGTCGCCACTCATGGGAGTCACGAGTAAAGCTGAAGGCCATCAGATTTGCTAGTGACTTGTTTGCACATGCTTACTGCATGTAGAAGCAGGTCAGCTGATTTCCAACCCTCTGTTAACAGGCGGTGTGCATGTAAAAATAAAATGCAGACTTGCCTGAGCAAGTGGTAGTGCAAACACCAGCCTTCACTCAGGCAAAGACCTTCTCTAATACCTCTCTCCTTTGCTTGTTGGCAGAGGGAAGAGGCCTGGTTGGGACAAATGACTACCTCTGTCTATCTATGCTGCTAAGCTGATCCCACGGAGCCAGAGAAGGGCTGCCAATATGTTATTTATTATATTATATTAATATTATGATATTTATCATATACATATTTAATAATGTGTATATTTTATAATGTTATGTTATGCCATTTTATGCTAAGTTAACAGAGTTTTGTGCATGCATGAGGGTTAGCACATATATATCTGTGATTCTTCAAGGCAGGTGTTAGAAATGGGGGTCTTTAGTTGGCAGAGGTATGTACTTTGTCCAAATTTGGGACCCTTCTTCCTAGTTAGGGTAAGGGAGTTACACCTCTAAAATAACCCCTGCTCACCCCCTTGGGAGCTAGGCACTAGCAGTCATGTTTATCTTAGAGGCAGTGTGTAAAGCATTTGCACATAACCAACAATAATACAGTGAAAACACTACAAAAGGACACCACACCAGTTTTGCAAACCCCCCAATATTTTTATATATCCGAAACAAGCCCAAAACGACAAAAATCCAACATACAATACTTTAAAAATATGCACTTCGCAAAAATTCTCTAAAAATGCAGTCCCTTGAAATCAGTAGCTCCGTTCCGTGCTACCGCAGTGCAGCAAACAACAGAATCCAACAGCTCCGTCTGACCGCGTTGGTCAGGGGACTCGACAGACCCGTAAACAGTACCTTTTGTGTTACGGCCCGACATGGTGCGAGCCGGTCATGGAAACCATTGCGGTTGTGATACGTAGCGTAGTGGTACAGCGTGAGGTGCCCTCAAGGCACGGTGCAGGCAGCGGCTCGGTGACGGTCGTCCAGCGGCATCGGTGAGACCAGGGCTGCGGCGCAGAGTGAAAGGGGTGAGCGATGCGGTGTTGACAGATCATGGTGCAGGCCACAGAGCCAGCTGCAGGAAGATGCCGTCAGTCAGTCCGGACTGCGGTGTGGGATGGGGCAGTGTGTCGTGTGACTTACGAGCGGTGCCCCCAAGCCACGATGCGGTCTCGGAATTCCCCTCTGTGGCGACTGAAACCGCAGTTCCAGAAGCGGTATCCAGAGGTTGGTGAAGA
This sequence comes from Triturus cristatus, assembly GCF_964204655.1. Classification (NCBI taxonomy): domain Eukaryota; kingdom Metazoa; phylum Chordata; class Amphibia; order Caudata; family Salamandridae; genus Triturus; species Triturus cristatus. The sequence goes on along the minus strand of NC_140588.1, from coordinate 617,246,561 downwards.
CTTTGCGGTCCCTCAGACTTCGGAACAGGAAGCAAGCTCTACTTCAAGCCCTTGGAGATACTCAACACAAGTAAACAAAGTTCAGTCCATTACTTTCACTGCCCAACCCAACAAAGCAACAACACAGCAAAGGGGCAGTACTCCTCCTGGCAGTTCTTCCAGCTCTTCTTCTTGACAGGTTCCTTGATTCCAGCGAGTTCTAAAGTTCTGGGGTCTGGGCCCCAATATTTATACTCACAATTCCTTTGTTCTCTCAAGCAGAGAGTATCTGTGCTTAGTCCAAACCAGTTTGGTCCTCTCTGGCCCAGCTTCCCAGCAGAAGGTGGAGACAGCATTGTCTAAAGAAGACCAGGCCCATTCAGGTGCAAAGAAATCTCCTCTCACTACTCTAAATGCAGCCCAGGTCTATTCAGCCCAGCCCTGACTCATCCAGGAAAGGCAGGGCACACCTCAACCCCTCCCCCCTCAAGAGGCTGTCTGAAGAGAATGCACATCCCCAGCCCCTGTCACTCCAAAGCCAGACAGTCAATCTACAAACCCAGCAGAGGCACACAAAATGGTTAAGCAAGAAATACCTACTTTCTAAAAGTGGTATTTTCAAACACAGAACATAAAAATCATCTTTACTAAAAGATGCATTTTTACATTATGAGTCCAGGCATACTAAACTAAATTTCCCAATCGTGTCCTAATGGGAAGTTATGCTTACAAGATCTTATAAGTAAAACTTCCATTCTATCCAATGGGACAGATAGCCTTTCCGTCGTGAAAAACGAAATGCACTGTGATTCACTATCAGGCCATGTCAGACACACCATTGCATGTCTTACCTTTAACAAACACAGCACCTTTCCCACAGGGGTACCTTGGGCCTATCTTAGGGGTGACCTATATGTAGGAAAAGGGAGTATTAGGGCCTGGCAAGTGGGTGCACTTGCCAGGTCGACATGGCAGTTACAAACTGCGCGCAGACTCTGCAGTGGCAGGTCTCAGATACCTTTACAGGGCTACTTCTGTGGGTGGCACAATCAGTGCTGCAGGCCTACTAGTAGCATTTGATTTACAGGCCCTGCCACTCTCAGTGCACTATACTAGGGACTTACTAGTAAATAAAATATGCCAATCATGAAAACACCAATCCATACTAGTATTCATATCAGGAGCACTTGCACTTTAACATTGAACAGCAGTGAGAAAATGCACAGAGACACTAAACCAGCAAAAACAGAGTCAAAACTGGGAGGTCAGAAAGCAAAAAGACAGGGGAAACACGCCAAAAGATGCCAGGTCTACCAGCAGGGTATGGTTGGGGGGAAGTGCATTTTACCATTGTCTCATGGGGCCCTTAATTGGCATCTTGCGGACAATCTTGGTGACATGCTGGATAGTAGTATTCCATCAGTGACATATTTATGAGCATTTCTGGTGACATGCTGGCAATCACTGTACAACAGTGGTAAATCCATGACTTATTGTCGGAATTGTTGGCAACATGCTGGCTATCAATGGTGTTGTAGTGCACTATCACTGATAGATATGTGACATTCTCAGTGCTGGTAATCACTGCATAACAGCGTTCCATCTATGGCATTTTATGGACATTCTTGGTGAGAATTCCTACATAATAGTGACACTTCACAACATATTAGGGGGGTTCCTGGCAACATTGTGGCTATTCTTGCATAACAGTCATCCAACAGTGACACGTGTGGGCATTTTGGGTGACTTTCTGGCTAGAACTATTGACAATTTGCACCTAGATAGGTGTGTGGATTTCTCTGTTGTCAAGACATAGGTCACTTTAATTTTGGCAAAAAATTGTAAATGTTGTCATTGTGATCGGCATTGTCTCAGAAAACTTTGTTGTCTAATTTATTTAATTCTGTCAAAGTATGTCAGAACCTATCACAACTAGCTATACAGAAGAGCAGATGTCAACATTTTTAGACAACACATAATTACTTAAGGGAAGCACAAATAAGACATATAAGTTATAGAAGTTAGAGAAGTTGTAAAGACTTAAGAAGGAACAGATTAGGGCACACTTGCATATTCAAGTATTACTTGAACACCTGAAGAATAACACCACCACATGGGGACTCAATGTTAGAAATATTTCAGTCACCTTTACTGATGATAACACATTGCTCAATAACTTCAGTGGAGTTAGTACCAAATGTTCTGAAGATTTTGCTCTCTGGAGGAGTGAGGTAGAATTGAAAGAGATAGAAGACTTAGAAAGAGAGATTTTCCAGGATGGTACAATTACCGATGACAAAAAATTGTTAGAGGATATTGGAAACAAATGGCAGAGTTCAACATATTCATGATGAATCAAAAGACTACCAAATTGGCGGGAGATATAAAGAACTATTATAAGGAAAACATCTATCCTTATTTAAGGGACTTTTTTTGCCTCTAATAGTTCTACCAACATCGATCATCCGTATCAAAGTTGTATTAGGAGACAGTGGATTAGATTTTCTGAAACTTCTACTGACTCTAGTCAGGAGGGGCAGAACAAGAAGGACAAGGCTCCTACCCACACCCTGCCATCAGGACTTTTTTACACAGGGGTGCACAGAGAAGCAGGGGAGGAGGACGAGGGGGCAGAGGGAGAGCACAATGCTCTGTGTATTGAGCCAGCCAGCCACAATACGAACTACGTGCACCACATGCATCCTGAGGGCTGGGCGCAGCTAGCTGGAATAAAGGGCACCTGATTGCTCAAGATCAGAGTGCAGCAGACACACGGGCCAGTGGAGATCTTACACTGGTGACAAGGCAGGTAACAACCGTCGCGAGTGAAAAGGGGCATTGCAGGCTGCTAACCACCCTGTTCATCGGCCCTGTGACCTGGCAGTGAATGCAAGGCAACGCTGACACACTCTTCGAAACCAACAGTGGCGCAGGAGTGCCCCAGTCTCCCTAGCGGTGAGCGGTTATGGCACATCAGCGTACAAAGGCAGCACGCCATCAGGCATATTGTCCATAGCAAGGAACGAGTGAACTGTTCTACAGGCCTGAAATTCGGATCTGCAACGATGGAGGTGAGGTACGTGGGTGAGGCACTGGCTGTAGCGTGCACCAGGGTTTTTCCCGGTGGGCTAAAAGGGTGGGGGGATGCTTTTGTTACCGGGGGCCGGTTTTGCAGCAGTACTGCAATATCGGCCCCCTCCAACAAAAGTGGCACCAGTGCTTCACACTGTGCACCAGTAAGCAGTGCGAAGTGTGCAGGGCCGGACTGGCCGTAGCAGGCACTGGGTGTTTTCCCGGTGGGCTGCAAAGATGGGGACCGCTTTTGTTACAGGGGGCCAGTAACAAAAGCACCAGCAGTGCTTCACACTAGCACTCTTTCCCTCGGGGACCTGTCCAGCTGATATGTCAGAGCTGTTTTGTGTTCCCAGTCCAGCCCTTGTGAGAGAGACATCAGAGGAGTGTATCATGCTTTCCCGCATATGCAGAGACTATTGGTTGGGAAAATGAAACTAAAACCGAAACCTGAAGAGACAAAAGTACGTTTCCTTGTGAAACCGAAACTGAAACCAAAACAATAAGAGAAAAATAAATTAAAACAAGAAAGGAGGCATTCATACTACTACAGGCACAGTGGGCAGCAAGCCAGCACCAGGCATGCAGCGATGTAGAGTGAAAGAAACCTGCTGACCCAAAGACATCCTGAGTAGTGTCGGAACTCAGGAGCAAGTGCAGTACCATAACCGCGCAGTAGTTGAACAGTCATGTCTACACTGGACTGAGGTGCGGGCAGAGGAACCAGAATCGCCAGCACAGAACATGAGTATGCAGGCACCTGTAGCAGCACACCCGCCCTTCAGGCACCTAAAGGGCCAATCTACAGCTGCCCCGAGGTGGTGTCATTGGGTTGGAGGAATCAACCTTCTATTCAGGGCCAAGCGAGAGACGGATGGCGCCATGAAACGCTCGCTAATGCTCCACATGATGGGTGGTGATGAACTATATGACCTATATGAGAACTTACCTAATACAGGAGATGACGACGACTTTGATGCAGTGGTGAATGCACCATACAGACATTTTGACCCGCAATTGAATCCCGACTACGAACGATTCAAACTACGAAAAGCGCATCAGCTAGTAGGTGAAGAAATCACTCAACACATTCTTTGCGCTACTGCTCAAACTAGAAAGTTCATGCTTAGGAATTGACAAGCAAGACAAGATTAGAGCGCAACTAATCCAAGGGTGTAAATCCTCCAAGGCGCTGAACATAAAGTACCTGTCACAAGAGGACCACGAGGGAGACCCAGCCCCTCATCAAAGGGTCGAAGAGGACCATCTAGAGGATGATGAAGACAAAAATGTGTTCACCATATCGTTCACTGGGCACAACAAACAGAGAAGAAGGCCTCCACCTATGTGCCAAGTCAATGTATATTGGGTGCTGATATCAGCCCTCATCAACACCGAAGCCTCAGTTAATGTTATTGACTCCAAACAATTCCTGAAGCTGAGCTCACGATCAGTGATTCTCCAGATAAAGGCAAGGATATATATGCACAGACGCACAGATCCCATTCCGCTGTGAGGGGTGATTGATGTGGAGGGGTCCAGTGGTGACGTGAGGACAAGCACCAAATTTCATGTGACTCAGGACAGCACCGGAACCCTGCTATGGTATCACACTGCCGAGGATTTGGGACTGGGGTTTTTCATCAAGCAAGTCCATCAATCTCATGCAGACAATCTCATGTGGACAATATACTCCCTGAATTCCCACAACTGTTTCAAAGGCTGAGGTGCTGGAAAAGGGTGCAAGTGAAACTTCACATCGATGACACTGTTGGGGGAGTGTGGGGTCATGTCAATGTAGAGGGGATACAAACATTGGAAGACAGTTTCTGGAAATCAATGATGAGCCTTCCTAGTAGCTGCTCAAATTTTAAATTACACTATGAGCTAAACATTCCCTTTACAGCTGACCAGATAAAAGCAGCTCCTATTCTTCTTTCGTAGTAAATAAGGTGTAGAGACACTATGTCCCTTACCCAACAAATAGTAAAGGATTGCCTAGACTTAGATCGTATAGAAAACATTAATTGGTTGATGTATGTGAAAAAGACCTTACATACTCTAGATCTAGGGAACTTATTTGAATTACCGAAAAATTGTCTAACTGTCCCCAAAAAAGTTTTAAAAACACGTTTTTTAGCTGCGGCCAATGATATGAGAATGAAGGTACATCATAACAAATCATCTATAAGGGAATACCTGGAGGGACCACTGCAGGATGAGGGGCTATCTTCCTATCTGAAGTTTGTAACACTCCCTCAGCACAGATTTATTCTATTAAGATTTCGCCTTAACTATATCCCATGCATGTTGGGCTATCCCGCAGGTATTTATTTCGCTAATGATCTCCCTTGTTGCCCCTGTGATGAGCTTTCACTTCAAACTGATTTGCACATCTTGTTCTTTTATAAATGTTATTCAAATCACCGGAAAATGATTTTATTCCTCTTTTATGTAAGCTTAATTTTAGACAATGTCGCCCGGCCTTATATTTTTTACGAATGCTGCCTGATCCTTTAACCAGTTTTAGTGTTGCTTCCTTTTTATGTGCGTCCATGTGAACTAGGAAAATGATTATTTGCTGGCATTAATTGTTTTTATTCTGTGATTTGTGAACTTTTATGATTAATTCTGTAGTAATCGAATAAAGTAATTTTGAATTTAATTGAATTGACACTGTAAGGGCAGTTGCCTATCTTCACTGGCGAGTGCCGTTTCATGTGAGGTCACAAGTGGAGAAAGAATTGGACCGTCTAGAAAGGAAGGGTGTAATTGAGACGGTAACAGACCTGAACCCCCGGGTTTTGCCAATGGCTATTGCCCCAAAACCCAAACAGACATGGTCCATAAGAGTTTGCAATGATATGATACTACCCAAGAAGGCCATTTGCAGAGAACAGCACATCACAACCACCATCGATGAAATTGTGGCTGATTTAAACAGCGCAAAATGGTTCTCTAAATTGGACTTAAACTCTGGATATAACCAACTGTCATTGGAGGAGTCAAGTTGGTACATAACTACTTTCTCCATACACATAGGGCTTCACCGGTACAAGGGACTCAGTTTCAGAGTGTCCTCAGCAGCAGAGGTCTTTCAGGACAAGATTAGAGAGACACTATCTGGTTTGGTGGGTGTGATCAATGTTAGTGACAACATTCTCATCTTCTCCAGCACCCTAGAAGATCATCACACATGGCTCAGAGCCACTTTGTGTCATCTAGCAGATTATGGATTGACCCTCCACAGGTGCAAATGCTTGTTCTACACTAACAAAATACATTTTTGGGCTATCGGTTCTCAGCAGAAGGACTCCAAGTAGATCCCAGGAAAATTGAAGCCATCAAAACTGCTGCTGTACTAGGAACACCTTCGAAAGTGCACAGTTTTCTTGGGATGACCAATTACTGCAGCCACTTCATTCCATAGCTCGCCACGCTCTAAGGACCACTGAGGGAACTCATATAAAAAGATGTCCCATAGGAATGGAATAGCAAAGTTGCAAAGGCAATCTGTGATGTCAAGGAAACCCATCTACACAATACCACCATGGTGTTCTTTGATCCGGCCAGAAGAACTGAGCTAATAGTTATTGTGAGCCCCATAGGGCTAAGAGCCATACTACTACAGATGAAAAAGGAAGGCGAGTGGGTCACAATAGCATACGCAAGCAGGACCGTGAAAGATGTCGAAATTCGCTATGCATAAATTGATAGAGAGGCTTTAGTCATTCGATGGTTCTGCAAACATTTTCACCTCTACCTCGGCAGGCAAAAGTTTCAAGTAGTGACTAATCACAAGCCCCTAGTGCCGCTGTCTGCAGGAACAGCCTGCAGTAGTCCTCCTAGAATAGATAGATGGGTGGTACAATGACAGCAGTACTCCTTAGAGGTGACCTACTGTCCTGGAGTCAACAACCCGGCAAGTTACCTGTTGAGACATTCAGTAATGGCCAAGACTCGTGAAGATGGTTATGGAGAACGCTTGTCCCTGTGCACTCTCGTTGTCCAAAATAGCAGAACATACTGAGGCCAATAGGTGCTTACAGAAGGTGAATGCTATGCTAAAGGGACATCTGTGGAGGAATTGTATTGATGGAGTAAGGGGTTTGATACCCGAGGAACAAGAGGCGCAAACCCAAATGTGGCGCTGTCGAGAGGAGCTCAGTGAGAGGGAGGAAGGACTGGTGCTACGGCGACATCAAATCGTCATTCCCCGTAAGCTATGGGACAGGACCATTGAGCTGGCACATCAAGGACGCCAAGGTGTTGCCAAAATGAAAGCAAGGCTAAGAAACAAGGTATGGTTCCCTAGCATGAAACGGCTGGTCAAAGAAAGAGTCCAGAGTTGCCATTCATGCATCATAACAGGGGGGACCTCCCGTTGCCCTGTCATCACAGAGGAGGCTTCTACCCAGCCGTGGACATCATTCAGCATGGACTTTGGCAGTTTTCCCGATGACAGGATGACATTGGTCATAATGGACAGTTACTCCAAATTTCCTGCCGTAGAGGTGGTCAACTCGATGGCATTCAATTGTGTTTGACCCACGCTAGAGAAAATATTTACATTACCAGGGCTGGCAGAAGATATCAGGAACGACAACGGTCCTCCTCTCCAAGGTCAAGAATTTTGTGATTATAATCACCAGCTTTATATCAAGCATCACCACCTAACTCTAGTATGGCCACAGGCAAAAGGAAAGGAGAAGCGTTTCATGAGAAGCCTAAAAAAGGCTTTGCGAATAGGAGTAAAGCAGGGGGGAAATCCTGAGTGTAGTCTACAGCAATTCCTATGTGCTTATCGACAAACACCCCATAGTGCTACAGGATGTGCTCCTAGTGACCTACTGATGAGAAGACCAGTGCGAGATGTTTTGCCTGCTGGACCTTACTTGCGACCCCTGGATCTTGATGAACAAGCAGCACAAGAGCAAAGAAAGGCCAACAATGAGATGGCGAGCTGTGAACGGAGGGCAGTGAGTTCTTACCTACAGAGGGTACGGGTAGTAATAAAGGATCGCCATCCAGGGTGGAAGATCAGAACCCCTTTCGAAAGAGAAACATGGGAATGGTGACAACAAAAAGGGACAGCACGGAAGTGCCGAGAAATGTGTCTTGGTACTGGAAACTGCCCAGCAGTAAATCAGACAAATGTGTCTAAGGTGAATCCGAGTGTGAAATGGACAGAAGTATGAACACTCCCAATCAGGAGGAAGCTCTGAATCCAGAGAGGGTTGGTCCGCATGGCAGTGATGGAGGAGCAATGAGCGATGGATGATAGGCGGCTGAGAGAGAGAGTGGTCTCGTTGGACAGTCGAGACCGAATGAAAAGGCGAACACAAGAGGCTACCCCTACCTCCCCAGGGAAAACCCTCAGCCTTATCAAAGGCTCCAGGACGTTGCGTGTCAGACATTAGTGCCTAGAGTAACAGTGTACTGAGAAATTCTGCTGACCCGCATTCTTCTGATGCTGAACATTGCATGATGTTCTCTTTGTATTTTCATTGCTGATTTCATTCATTTTGTTGTTCAATCAGAAATATTATAAGGGATGTTGTGAGCCACCCAGCCACAATATGCATTATGTGCGTCACACGCATCCCGAGGGCTGGGCGCAACCCGAGGGACTAAATAAAGGGCGTGTATACAAAGGGCTGTGGGGAGGGAATCCCCAGTGCCTGGAGAGTTGAGAGGATCCTAAGTTGGAGTATAACCTCCCATGTCAAGACATTGATCTCTGACCACATGTTGGTCTATTGGAGTATTTTTTGTAGTTCAATAAATAAAGGGCACCTGACCACTCGAGGTCAGAGCACAGAAGACAGACGGGCCAGTTGAGATATTACACTCTGGGGAAATCAATACCAGATGGAAATATTCAGATATAAGACTTATCCCAACACATACTAACATCCGAAGAAACCACCATCTTAAACAAGGGACTCTCTTTTGTCCACACAGCAACAAGGGTGTGGTAGACACAAGATAGAAGTCTTGAATTTTTTTTGAAAAATCAGACTCAAGGTACATTTCACAGGGAGGGAATTAGAGGAATCCCCTGTTGATACTAGATTAAGCAATACGTTTCCCTTTTGCCCCTCCAGTAGTGAAATGCCTCTGTAAGTAATTACTCTTGAGGAGATTACCATACAAGAGATAGATAAATTGCATAAAAAAGCAGATGTTTTTCAATCACATCTCCAACAAAGAGATGTAAGTATTACGAGCTTCTGTCAGGAACAGTGAAATTGTAATCAAACCTGCCAATAAAGGCGAAGGGATTGTAATATTGCACAATACAGAATATGATGCCAAAGTGCTGTGCCAACTCAACAATGAATGTCAATACCACAAAATTCTTAATGATCCTACCCTAAAGATAAAAAAACAAAGCAAGAATATTACAGAGGAGGGTCTCAAGAATGAATGGCTGAATGTGAAAGAATTACAGAACTTTCCATTTGATCGAAAATACAATGCAAGTTATTGGTGAGCTTTGACATAGAGTCATTGTACACCAACATACCATGGGGTGATGCCCTGGCCATTGTGGCGGACATTTAGGACAAAATAGAAGCACTGGACAATGTGACAACAGACTTTCTCATACAGTTAACAACAATTTGTTTTAAAACGTTTTCCTTTTATAAATTATACATGTATTTTCAAGTAAAAAGGATGGCAACAGGCTGGTGCTTTCTACCTGAGCCAGAAAATCTATTTATGTCATTTTTTGAGAACAAGTGGATGTATGGGGAAGGGAATCCATTCAACGTGTATAATAAAAAACTGGTATTGCTACATAGACACTATCTTTACCATTTGGAAGTGTGGCCTTCACACTTTGGAAGAATTCCATGGTTGAGTAAACACTTGTTCACCAGATATTACATTTACCCTGAATCAAGACAACAATAGACCATTTTAAATCTTTGGATTCAGCAAGATAAGGGCAAGTTATCAGTCAGCCTGTATACAGGACTCTCAGACAGAAACACCTTGCTGCACTTCAACAGTGCTCACCCCAATCTTTGAAAGTAAACGTGATGTATGGCCAACTCCTGTTGCAAGAATAGTACTCAAAAATGGATTACTTCGAAAATGCCAACACTTTGAAAAAAAAAGATTACTTGCCAGAAGGACCCTAAAGATTTGGTCAGTAATGCTCCAAAAAGAGCATTACTGACCAAATCTCTTCTCTAATAGTGACAAGAGTCACTATTAGAGAAGAAAGAAAAAGACAAGATTAATTCATTATCATGTTTGGTGACGTTCAGCCCCAGTGCCAACAACATTTAAAAGTTAATTTTAAAGAACTGAAATATTTTATACAAGTTGAATATACCTAAACCACTTTTTTGCTTTTAAAGAAGGGTAATAATGTACAACTGTACTTGGTGAAGACAGCCCGAGACTCAAAGAAGTGGACCTTCCGGCCTCTCTGGCACTCCCTCATTTACAAGGTCAACATAAAAAAGAGCAGATGCAGTGTGGGCAGATTTATCACCAATTCACAAGAGGTTTGTTTAAATGGAACCACACAAAACAACTCGTTTTCCAACTCCAAAACAGTGAGGAAAAGAATCATTCAACATAGATCTAGGATTAGATGCAGAACTTTAGGATCACTCTTGGTTTTTACCATAACAAAGATTTGAAACCTACAGAGAACGATGTTTTTGGACTGTATTGTCCTTGATAAGACAAGAAAAAAGGGGCAGTTCCATTGAAGCTAAACTCAACAGACAGGAGGCCAAGTTATTGAAAAAATAGGCGTGTCTCCAATGGCCTCAATAATCATGGGGAATTATTCTCTTTAATACAAGAGACGTTGAAATGGGAAGGTTGTTTACTTTCTACTACTGGTTGTAGATACGCGCTTTTGGACTTTTGTACAACAGCAATCTTTTGGGGGGAGTATACAATAGTATTGTGAATGATAATTATAGATGGTATCTAACAAGGGATGTTCTATGGTACAATACCAAAACCAGTAGGAATTGCACATTATCAATTGCTGAATAACTACCTACAACCATAGACATGAAGCCACTCAGGCTGACTTTTATTTCATGTTTACAGCCCTGTTCTCCCATTCCACTATGCAATGTTGTTACTTTATATCTACTATGCTGCTGGCTCTTCTTTTTTTCGCATTTTGTATGTTTAACTTCTTATATGTATAGTATTTACACCATTACCTGCTTATCTTGTCTGCTTCCCTGTACAGCACACTGATACCCTGATGGGTCATGTTCACGCTATATAAAACTTTAAAAACAAAATTAATTGATAAATAATCGTATAAATATGGTTGTTTAGGTGGAGCATTTGCTTGTCCGCAATATCTACATTCATTCCACTCCAATATTGCGTCTTAATTCACAAGAAAAAATGGAGAGAGCAAATTACATGCTGACGCACACATGTGATATGGAAAGGTCAGTACCATATATGCGAAGCGTCTGTGAAGGCGTCGTTTGCTGCATGATTAGAGTACATGATGTCTGGAGAATGGAGGTTTGGATCTTTAAAACTTTGATTGCCTTCTGATACACTATAAAAAATTAACCTGGATTTTGGGCAAGTTTCGTTGAAACGTTGGTGCTTAAAATAGAGGCAGTGACGCCTTTGCATCATCTCTTCGGTAGCAGTGGTTCCTCAACATTCAAAGTACACACACTAAATGTAGGATACCGCTAGAGAGGGAGGGAAGGTCGCCAACCATCCTGCTTTTAAATATAACATACTTTTAACACCACCTATAAGCTTTAGAACTGTAATTTCGAATTTTGCCTGGATTTCCACAGCACCATGAGTTGTCTTCAAGTACAGGAACGCGGTGCACATCAGCTGTTTACGTTACTCCGGTGCAAGTAAATGTACAGAGCAAAGATGAAGAAATCACTCCTGAGGTAAAGTAATAACACGTTAGTAACAACTATACCGACACTTAGGCTTAAGCATGGGTGGCAAGTGAGCCAAAAGAGGTTTGCCCTCAAACTGATGTTGGACTGATATAACAATATATTGCCCACTGGGTTCCGCCATATTGCCTTAATGTGAAATTTCAAATTTGATAGCGCAGATTCATTGGCGTATCATTTGTAATTCTTGAACATGCTTTGGCTTCTCTTTCTCAATAATGATTGCTGACCATCCAACCCCCATAAAATGGATATTTCTTTGGGTATTTGAAGGACGGGACAATGAGATACTGGTGTTGCACAGTGGTATCTCCTCCACTAAGGCAGAGGAGCGTCTACCTACTGCTTTTTCAGCACTGTAAGGAAAAATAAAATGATAATAACTCAACGTTGTTATCATTTTAATTTTTGTAGCCTTTTGGGCAGGGCAGGGCAGGGCGGGGCTGCTCTGCTCTCAAAGCAGGGGGAGGAATGGTTTGCATTCCCTAAGTGGGCATGAATGTTTGCCCGGACATCTTGGGCTGGCCAAACAGTCATGCACACTTAGCATGTTCTCCACCCAGGCTGCATTACAGCCTGGGTGGCAAACATGCCCAGTCTCCAATTCCCTGCCTGAGCACCGAACCACAGTGCTCAGACCAATCACAACGCTGCATTGCAGCATTGTAATTGGCTCAGGGGAGTCTGGGTGCTTCCTGCTCAGGCCGGAGGGAGGCATGAGGAGGAGAGAACCGACGAGGAGGACTCGGCGATGAGATAGGTTACATTTTATTTTCATTTCCCACCACTCCCCGCCGCCCCGATCCGTGCAAGCCCCCACTGGTGGCATATGCTGGAGGCAGCCCGAAGTTATCCTGCTCAGCAACGAAAGGCGCAGATCATCTGGAAAGGTACCATTTCCTCTTTGCCCCTGCCCACTTCGAAGCGGGGGCAACCTAGGAAAGATATATGCAGATTCTACGGGGAGGCTGTGATGCTCACAACAAGCAGGTTAAGCCGCAAAATCCAAAAACAATGCTGCACACTGCAGGGACGGCTACTCTACAACTGCCAGTGACATTGGATCAAGGGCTGGAATGTCATAAGGGGCTATATTGTTGGCCATAAAAGACACCAAAGAGGTGCTGGAACGACGGATTGAAGCCACAACACATGATGCGAACCTACTCAGGGAGGACCACAGGAAACCTGTGGATAGAGATGCAGTCACAGATACAACCCTAGCTCAAACCCGACCAACAGTGCTAGAGCACGAGGTCCGCTTAAAACAATTGGTAAAAGAGATGATCGCATTGAAAGACAAGGTCAATGACGCCAAAGAGCGCTCACGCCACAATAACATCCCAGTGGTGAGACACTGTGTGCTAGCAGGGGACCACCTATGGAACTGTTCCTCGAGGATTCCCTGACCACAGTGCTATTGGAGGGGAGGTCCTCCAAATGTTTAACAGTAGCACAAGCCCACAGAGTCCCTGGAAAACCACCTATCCCGGGAGCCCCATCAAGGGCCATAGTGACCAGATTATTAAATTATCAAGGCAGAGACATGATACTGCAAACGGCAAGGGCACAGAGACCATAGCATGTGGAGGGGACAACATCTACCCAGACTATACCACTCTGGTGCAGTGTCAAAGAGAAACCTTCCTAGTGGTCAAAAGACATCTGAAAAACCTGAACATAAAATACGCATTGTTCTTGCCTGCGAGACTCTGTGCAACTGTGCAGGGCAAACCCTATTTCCTCGCCACCCCGGAGGAGACATGGGAGTGCTTGGAGCAGTGGAGATATCCGGCACGTGCGAGGGAAAAAGATGCAGCACCAACACTCACGTGCTAGGAATGCAAGCTGTATAGTAAACCAAGAAAACAAACAAACCTGTGACCGTCAATGAACCATGTGGAATTTGAAAGAGCAAACGTTGTGGCAACAATCCACAGAGAACAAAGCCAAAAAACCAGCATCAGGTGAAAGGCCCCATTGTGGCAGCACAGAGGTCTCTGGAGAGGAACCTTCAGACTCAGGGGACAAAGAGGGGAACCATCCCCACCAGTGGTGATACCACTGTCTTCAAGGGAAATTATCTGAGACAATAATAGCCTTCCATAAGCTACTTGATGAGGGACACTCGGAGATTTCTTCCCTTCCCTCAATTAACTGCCATGAACCATAGGGACTCAACTGCGACAGAGCGATCACACTTCCATCGGACCCAACCCTGAGAGCGTCTATACAACGGCAAAGGACTTTGATGGTTGTATATACACACTATGTATTAAAGCAGCGATTTACAAACCATGAATTGGGTCGGTGGCCAGTTCCAAGGCTGCAGCACAGTACGATAGGGAGAGGCAGGAGTTGGGTTCAACAGTTCAGAATGTTATTATTCCCAGGGGAACAGCAATGGGGGTCACCAAGCTTAAATTAAAATGCAGGTGGAAATATGGGACTGATGGACACACACCAACAGGAATGGCAGTGCACACCGTTAAACTGTTAAATTGGAATGTCAATAGCCTGGGCCACAAAATTAAAAGAGGACTAGTAGCCAAAGCCCTTGCAAAATACTTGGCAGATGTGGTGTTCCTACAAGAGATGCACAAGACAATTAATAATGCAACAGTACTAGGGTGATGGAAATACAGGGTGAACAGCCATGCACGATTTACTACTGGCTCCAGAGGGGTGGCATTACTAGTTAAGAAATCCCTAGCGCTCCAAGTAATGAAAGTGTGGACTGAACTGGGAAGGAGAGGCAATGGCATTTATAAATGTGGTCTGCAAACAGACACTCGGCACACCCTGGGACGAGTCCAGGCAGACGCACCATGGGTGAGGACTATCCTAGGAGGTGACTATAACGTGCTCATGCACCCACAACTAGACAGAACTCACTTAAGACTCGAGCAACAATCCCATAGAGGAAAATTAGAGGGCTTTGTTCAGATGATGAGACTGGTAGATGTCTGGAGATCACTACACAGATGGCACAGGGGATACACCTATTAGTTGGGAGCCCATAATACATATATCCACATTGATTACTTTTTTGCACCCTTGCCGATGCTCCATAGATTCACAGAGTCACAACAAGAGGGTGAGGAATACATGGTCACTCCCCATTTATGATTATATAAGAAACACCTGCCCCAAGGGGGAAAGGTGAATGGCGAAAAGCAACCTGGCGACTAACCAATCCTCTAGAAGTTCAGCTGAATAGAGTCACAGAATTATATTTTACAGAAAATGCCAACTCAGTGGGTGATGCGGGCATCCCCTGGGAGGCTTTTAAAGTCAACATAAGGGGGGAGGTAATCTCAGGTGAGGTAAGAGTTTAAAGATAGAGAGGGCATGGACTGCTTAGAGGCAGATGTGGAATTCTGGCTGCTGGAGGACACACATGCCCAAACCCCTATAGAAGAGCTCACTCACAAGATAGTCTGGAAAACTGAAGAATATTGAGTCCTAGCAGCCAACAATGTGAAACAAGCACACATGGCCAAACAAAGAAGGATATATAAATTGGGAGACAAAGCGAGAAAGCTTTTAGCATGGCTTCACATGAGAGTCACAGGAAGCAAAGTAAGAGCAGAGCTAAAGGTGAAATATATGCAAGGCTTCTACTCATGGAAGATACCCCCCAAGGGATCAGATCTGCGTGACTTTATCAGAGACTGCCTATGCAGGAAACTGGAGCCCAAGAAACCGCTAGAGCTGGAATCAGACCTTACTGAGTGTGAGATACAGACCGCGCTCTCTCACTTGCAAGCTGGGAAAGCTCCTTGCCCAAATGGCCTCCAAGCAGCACTCATGAAGAAACTGTCTCCCAAAATTGCAACCCTACTACATAACAAGTGACACTTTCATCTTAACTCTATACTGTAAACTGAAATTAATTGTGGAGTACAAGATGTATTTTTGATTGTGATTCTGCTTATCTACATTATTTCAATTTGAAAGTCACTTTTAAGTCACCTGCCTGTGGCAAGGAAATCGGCTGATTTCCCAATACCCTGTCACGTCCTGCTCACTCACCTTTTTCATATATTGTTTTGTTGTAATTAATTTGTGAATAAAATCCTCAAGTGTCAATTGAGACACTAATAGACTTAATCTTGATTGTGAAATTGTGGTACTTTACTAATTTACCTTGCAAGGGAACATTGTCTCTTTCGGCAACAGATCAACAAGGCTCAATCTTCGTAGACTCCATAATAATATAGCAGCTTCAAAAAGGGTGGAGGTGCCATTCCTGTTCGCAATCCTAGCAAAAATGGGCTTATGTAGGAAAGTGGGTTTCTGTTGCAGTAAACCCCCCCACTTTTTGCCAGACTACTGATGCACTTTTTCTTGGTGTGGCCTGGGTCCCTGCCAATCAGGTTCCCAGGGCCTGTGTTCTTTCCCCAAAACTAACCCAAATGGCATCTTTGGCCACAGGTCAGCCCCTGGTAAATGGTGCCACTGGGACCCAGGGCACTGTGACCAGGGAAGACCTCTAAGGGCTGCAGCACTTATTGTCCCACCCTTAGAGACCCTGTACCTTTACACACACACTATGCCTTTGCAGGCTGCGTGTTTTGGTGCAGAACAAAGTAAAGAGTCGGCATGGCACACATCCCTGTGTGCCATGCCTACACCCCACTGCCCTGGCATAGATCAGTCACCCCTCTAGCCGGGTGCCCTATGCCAGTGGTGAGGATACAGGTGCATGAGCCCTGTACCCCTACAGTGTCTAAGTCCATTCTTAGACATTGTAAGTGCAGTGCTGCCATTAAGAGTATGTGGTGCTGGCAGCTTGTCATTACAAACTCCACAGCACCATAATGGCTACACTGAAAACTGAGAAGTTTGGTATCAAACCTCTCATCACTTTAAACCCACTCTGATACCAGTGTGGGATTTAAGGAAAAATGCACACAGAGGGCATCAAAGAGATGCCCCCTGAAAACTAACCCACCACCAGTGTCCAGGCTGAGTGGCTGCTTTCAGCTGCCACCACCAGACATGTTTCTGGACCCATGGGTCGAGAGCCTGCTGCTCTCTGGGGCGTGAAACAATGCACATCCTGGGACGAGGTGCCAGGTCTTCTCCCTCAGGATGGGCAGGGTTCACGAAGGGGAAGCTTCAAAGGCATGCCACCTTTGTGATCCTCCCCAGACCATTTGCTGCTTTCAGCAACTGGTCCCCACTGGTTCTAACCCCCCCCCCCAAACAAGTGAGGGAAAGAGGTGTGCCCACCTCTGCCAACTCATCCCCTCAGGTGGGGGAGGCGAGGTGAAGCAAAACTCTGAGTCCCCGCCATCTTGAGGATGGGGGGACCCAACCAACCAGTGACAGGCTCCTGCTCCCCTCCCACTGGAGGGTGGCATGATAGGGCGTGTACCCACCCCAGGGAAGGAACCCATTGGTCCCTGCCCTTTACCTATCTGTAACGCCCCTAAATCTGGTATTTAGGGGGCACCCTGAACCTTGCTTCCTCAGATCCAGCCTGACAAGAAGAAGAAGAAGGAACAAACAGCCGTGCAGCCAGCTAACAAGAGGACGACACCCACTGACTTGGTCCCAGCCCTACCGGCCTGTCTACCCTCGAACCTGTTCCTGCGAAATCCCGGTGTGTCCTGCAGCCAGCAACCTCGAAAACCCTGGAGGACCTGCCTGCCTTCACCTCCAAGACTGCTTCTCCCGTGAACACCGGATTTGTTCAAACTGCAGCTTCTGGCTCCGGCCGGATACCACGAATCCAGCCCACTCTGCACATGCCGAACCCGCCCGAGCTGGAGTGGAAAAACACAACGAGGAGGTATCCCCGGCGATCCTGACCCGAGATCCGGTGACCCCTGACCTGCCTCAAGCCTCCAGCAGACGCCTGCAGCCTAAATCCAGAAGGCCCCCCTGACCACGACCCGGAGCTGGTAAGAAGATCCGACACCAAAAGGCACCCCTGCACCTGACGCCCCACGACCTTGTGTGCCCACACCAACAGTGGCTAACCAACCCTTAACTTCCCAACTTACCTCTCGAAGTTGCGGTCGCACCCAGAAGTCCTTCGTCTCCCTGCCTGCAGTGCTTTTGCAAACCGGAGGTTCTCCATTGAAAACAACAGGACACCCAACCTCAAAACAGCACCCTGCACCCTGCCGCCCTAGTGGCGCTGAGGGTGCACCTTTGGTGCTAATTTGGTTTCCTATTTGCCCTGACCTAAACTAGGGGTGGGCGGAATTTGCAAAATTCACTTTCGCAAATTATCGCGAAAATGTTAAAAATCTCCGCAAACACGCGGAAATATCGCGAAGATGCGGAAGTTTTTTTCCCGTCCGTTCGCAGTATTTTCTGCGTGGTCGCGGCTTGCCAACTTACTCATGCGGTTGCTCGCGGGCGTGGCCATCTTGTTTTCACTTCTCTCGCGGTGCATGATCGCGAGAAGAAAGACGTGATCGTGCGACGCATGACGTTACTGCGGGCGCGAACTGTCGCGAGACAGCGCAAATGGCTACCAACAATCCAACATCTCGTGGAGAACGCGACCGGATTGGGAAAACTTGTCGGCGAACGCGGGGATTCAGGTAAGGCGATCGCGCGCACGTGAGAATGTATTATTTTACAGCGCGAGCAAGAAACAAATTATCGCTAAGCTGCGGAATGCGGAAATTTTGACATTTTCGCGCTTTCCGCGGAACGCGAAAAAGCCAAATTATCGCAATTTCCGCGAACGGAACGGAATTTTGGCCCAGGCCTAACCTAAACCCTAGGAGCTTTGCTCCCACAGCCGTGTGGCCTCCTTGCCAGCAGCCACCAACCGGAGGCCCCCTATCCTCGATAGGATAACATTCGGCCTCAACACTCTGCACCCGACCGCCCTAGAGCCGCTGAGGGTGAAACAAAAGTGGATCACTGATCCTGGGGGATCCCTGAGTCTAACACCAGAACCTTAACTCCCACAGACAATTACTTACCTGTGAATCGATAACCTGTTTTTCCTCCATAGGATAACACTGACAATTTTCTTCCAAAAAGTTTCTAAGTGTGGAGTTTTGAAATCCATTCTTTAAAAATCGCACAAATAACCAAAACGTATTTACTCACCTGTTTACAGGAAATGTCCCAGTGCTGAATCCAGGCATCCAGCACCGAGTAAGAAAAGTAATCTACAAAGTAACTTACCAGCAATTTACTTAAAAAGCCTATTCATTTCAATGCACTGTTTTTCTTTCAAAAAACAACTAAGTGTGGAGTTTTGAAATCTAAAGATATTCTTTAAAAATCATGCGAATAACCAAAACATAATTACTTAGCTGTTTACAGGACTGAGTTAGACAAGTAACGTAAAAAGTAACACCTGTAATTTAGTTAAAAAGCCTATTCGTTTCAATGTAATGTATTTGCTAAGTGTTGCAATCTACTGCTTCCCCTGTAAATCAAACAAAGTACAATTTCTATTGCCTTTTCAAACTGTTCTATATTCAGCAACTTATTACTGAAAAGTATTTAATGCTTACCTGTGCCAGGCTTGCTTGTTTCTAAAAATAAAACAACAGTATAAATTTTTATACAAACACAATTGGCCTAGAGTTCAGTTCTTGAGTGTGTACATCAAATGCTTAACACTGTCCTCTGATACTGCCTTACTGCTCGACCACTCTACCACAAATAGAGAGCAAGGTTCTATCTAATTTCAACCTCTGCCTACCTCTGGGGTCACTTTGACTCTATACACACTATACCTCCTTTTGGTGTAGTATATATAGAGCCAGTTTCCTACAGCTTCAGGCTGAAATTCTTAGCCTGGGTCACTCTACTATACTCTACTATACTCTAATCCTAGAGCGAAGCCCAAAGTGAACAGGATTTTCTTCCCAGACTTCCGGGTACAGAGATGAATGAGACAGGGCTGCCCTCTATTGCCGATGCTGTTTACATTGGCGATGGAACTGCTCACTGAATGGGTGCGGACCGGCACTCAGGTAGAAGGTTGGAGATGGAAGCCTATATGGGAAGGCCGCATGTTGCCCTGACCAATGCTAGTGAAATTAGGAGAAATATTTGAGACCTGAGATTAGGAAAAATATTTGAGATCTATGGGAGTAACTCAGAGCTTGAAATTAATTGGGAAAAGTCACTGATATCCCCAATGGGAACGTGGAAGGCAAATCTACGACTCCCCATACCACTAGGGGTCAAAGACAGGCCCTTCAATTATTTGGGACTATGAATCTCCAGCAGGGAGAAATCACACCACAAGGACTGTTATTCCGGAGGCTGGAGATGGACTTAAAACATTGGAAGACACTGCCGCTCTAATTGATGGGAACAGTGTCAATTTTTAAAATGATCACACTACCTAGATTTACTAACATACTCCAAAACAGCCTGTATGTCATACCCAAGTTGTTCTTTCAGTCCATAAATGCATCATTAGAACACTAATCTGGCAGGAAGGCCCACTGAGGATAGCACTATCCACTCATTAACGTTCAACATACGAAGGGGTACATTGCACTCCCAAATATACAAAAATATTAAGAAGCAGCACAGGTTAGCGTAGATAATGAGTGGGCATATGTACTACTGGAGGACCTGTCTTTTTGACTTGAACGGGCGACCCTGGGGGAAAAGATTATATACATGCATTTTATGGAGCTAGATTATCCACAGATGCCTCTCCGGCAACAGGAACTGTACTTGCTACCTGGCATGCACTAAATAAAAAAATGGGATGGCACAGGTGCCTCTCACCAAAACCCCTCTCTGCTGGGCACAAAGCTTAGCGCAGTAACAAAATTGCAGGGATTTCGAAAAGGGGATGACATTGGTGTCACTACTCCAGCCTAGGTATGAGATGTAAATGGTGTAATTCTCTTTGCTTATCTTAGGGCAGAATACAGCATGACAGCCTAGCAAGTGTTTAAGTATCTCGAACGCGCCACACCGTGAGAGAGCTAGTGGCGCATTACAAGGAAACTATGAAGACATCCTCCCTGGAGAACAGACTACTGGATGGCCATGAGACATTATGAGAACTCAATAAAATACTATACCAAAAAATATGTTTGATACTTTTTATTGCTGTGAGTAAGTTGATAAAATGCAGACAGAACACAGTTTATGGTCCCTGAGACAAGTAAGAATGTTATGTTGTTATGTTAATTATATTTCTTAAGCGCAACGGTTACCCGAAGGTGTCCTGGCGCTGACAATGGTATGTCATGGCTTCATTAAATATGGTTGACACTTAATTTGGTATTTCAAACTGTGAATAGTCAATGCTATTCGAAAACACTGTATATTGACTTTGATTTTAGCTATTCCAGTATATTAGCGGCCCATGTGTGTCTTATTGTGGGCATCATCAGTAATATACTTGTTGGCATTTTCCGTGACATGCTGAATATCACAGCATAAAAGCCAATTCACATACAGTGGCCAATCTTGACAGCAAAATGGCTATCACTGCTTACGAGTGGCTCATCCATGACGTATCATGGATCATATCATGGATATTCTTGGCAACATGCTGGTTATCCCTGCAGTATAATAGTTCATATTTCTGTGCCACAAACATACCACGAAATCCAAAAAGTGGAGGAGGATTTTGCTGAAAAAGTACAAAGGAACACTCATGACACAGTTTTAATGACATCTTCTCTCAGGAATCTTTTGAAATCTTACTTATTAGTGATGTATCTTCAAAATGTGTATTGACATTTAACGCGGCACAGGTATTTCATTTTGGATTAACGTCATTGCACAAATTTACTAAAGGTTGAGGAGCGCTCGTCTGGTGCTGTGCAATTTCACACTATGACCACAGGTCTTTTAAACTGTGAGTAAACCAATGCAATGTTGTGCATCATCTTGTGTCAAGTGAGCATCCATGCAAAACATTAGAGAGTAACCCTTTGTATTCTTTAATTTAGCCTGCAACATGGCTGATTTGTCTAGATTCCTTATACAATTGAAAACCCTAAGCTTCTTTCCTTCATCAGCATTACTCGATGACTCATCAGTTCTTCTGAAATAGAGTGAAAAAATATCACAGGAACTGAATACATGGGCATTATTAATTTCTCTCTATCTGAATTTGACAAATAGCTGGGCGCAGTTTGTGGAGTTTCGCTACCCGGAACTCTGCAAAGTGACAAAAAAAACTCTGCAAAGTTCCGCCAGTGGTGGAGTGCAGTGCGAACTGCCATTCACGCGGGTCTTCCTGCCGCTCGGGTAGAAATTCTACCTGAGCGGCAGCTCGCGCTCGCGAACTTTCCACTTGCGAGCGGGGAAAAAACTCAGCTGCACTATGCGCAACGGAGTTTTCTGCACTGCGCAAGATCCACGGAGCGCTGAAAACTCTGCAAACTCCGCGAACAGAACGGAGTTCACCACCCAGGCCTAGTTTTATTAATAGTTTCATGTTTGATTCAAATATTAATCTAAGTGAAACTACTCGAAGCAAGTTAAAAGTGAAATTCACTGTATCATCACAAATACAAAAATAAATCTAGTTAATTATTTTCTCAACATTTGTAATATTATTTACATATTTACATGATTATAAACTTTGATGTAAGCATTTGATGTCAGAATTTACAAAACTTAAATATATTAGACATAAATGTAAGAATAGTGGGCTAAATATTTTCAGTAATATAAATCAATGCCTTTCATTTTCATTTCATTTTTTCATTTCATAAAACTTTATTCGATTTTACAGTGTGAAAACCATAAAAGTCACAATGTATATACACATCCCATAAAGGAGTACATTAAAATAATTTACAGTTCATAGCCATAATACAAGAAAGGTTACGAATAAAATATGGCAGGTACAATAAGTACATTTCTGTGCTAAAAATAGAGAACACGCAAGAGACATACCTTAAAACTATGAGTACCTCCTCCCCCTAGAATAACTAATATTCCAGGCAGGCTCTGGTTCTCACCAAAGATTTCAAATAGCCTACAATAAAGATTATACAGTCTGGTTTCAACAGCTGCAAATACAAAAGTGCTGGGCGAACCTGGTTAAAATTAAGCATCTTTAAAAGGGGGAGTAAACAATGTCTCCGAGGTACTTCGTAGAATTTACAGAGTAACATAAAGTGTAGTAGGTCCTGTGGAGACAGGTTGTCGCAGCCACAGGGTACTAACACCTGTCCTCTGCTACACCCTTTCGGAACGGCAATTAAAAGATGGAAAAAATCGAGACGAAACCTGGACAGTAAAAACCGCTCATAGTTGGTCAATGTTCCCAGAAGGTGTGGCTCAGCCAATAGATGGGTTTTTAGGGTCAGAAATTTACGGACGCATGGTTTGCATAATTCCTGTTCATCTCTTTCTAGCTTCCTGGTGCAAATAAATGCTTTTTTAACCAGTTCCACATCCTTTTTTGTTATAGTTGATGGTTTTAAAAAGAGTTCCGGGCGACCCAACTCTGTAAAGCGACCTCTAACATACTGCAACCATGGAATTCTGGACATATATTCCAGGGTCATACAGTCTGTTAGGATCTGCTGGGTGAGCTTTAGCTCCTTGTTTGGCCAGCATTTAAGCCAAAACACTAGGGGACGCAAGGCAAGAGTATCACATAAAAATGGGGCCCCCAGTTCTTCATGAGCTATTAGGTTAGATAAACAGGTTGGCATTCCCAGTAGGCACTTTAAAAAGTTATTCTCTGCCACCTGCAGCATATCTGCTGTGGTATACCCCCAGACTTCACTACCGTAACATGCAGTTGACACACCCTTAGCCTGATAGATTTTCAGCATGGCTGCAATTGGGCGCTTGCCCATCTTAGCAGCAAAGCTGAAAATGGCGGCAGTTATTCGGATAAGCTCCCCCTTTTTCCTTAGAATAAGGGGCCCCCACTTCAGGCGATCATCCAACAGGACCCCCAGGTATGAAAAAACTGATGTGATGGGGACCTTCGCAGAACCTACGGAAAAAGAATACTTTTTCATGGGACGAGCCCCTACCTGCAAGACATAGGATTTTGCATTATTGATCACAGGACCCCATAAAGTTCAGGAAAGCATCTAGTAAAGATTGGAGTCCTCTATCGGTTCTCGCTATCAGGATGGCGTCATCCGCATATAGGAGGACGGGGAGACCCCGGCGACCCACATGTGGAAAATCCACCCCCGTAGCTACCAGGGCTCCTTCAAGATCATTGATGTATAGGTTGAACAGGAAGGGGGCCAGAATACAGCCCTGCCTCACCCCTCTTTCAATATTGAATTCCTTGGAAACCCGAAGATCCTGTGCATATCTAATATTTGCCTTGGTATCCCTATGCAGATCCATTAGAAAGTCCACAATAGGGGCCTCCACCCCCATGGCCCTCATGGACTGCCACAATTTGACTCGGTTTACACAGTCAAACGCAGAAGTTAGGTCCATGAAGGCCATGTAGATCGTACCTGGGCGGGCCATCGTGTACTTGACAAGGATCAGGTAAAGGGTTAAACATTGGGCCACCGTCGACCTCCCCGCACGAAACCCATATTGGGTGTCGGCGATGATATTCTGCCCATAAAGATAATCTTTGCAGTAGTACCCCTCCCACCACCTTAGCTACCGAGTCAATGAGAGAAACAGGTCGGTAGCAGTGCGTACTGTTTCGATCCCCCTTTTTAAACACTGGCACGATGGTTGAGATGGCCCAGGATTCGAGGCTACCATCCCTGGCTGCTGCATTCAATACAGCCACCAGGATTGGGGCCCAGAAGGATGGATCCGATTTGTAAAGGTCTGGCGGAATTCCGTCCAGTCCAGGAGCCTTGTTACTGGTTAGGCCCACAATTCCCACCTCTACCTCTGTTAACTCAAAAACCAGATAGTCAGTGTTTGTTGCCCGGGGTAACTGGTCGTGGTGACCCATGAAACCCTTAAACATGGATGAAAAGTGGGCCACCCATTCCTCTTCCGTGATGTGGGAGTCTAAGATGTTGCCTGTGTCTTCGGAGAACAGGGGTCTGTTGACAATGCCCCAAAAGCACGTGCCATTCTTTAATGTGCTAGACTCTAGCAGCTCCCTCCATGGCTCCTTGTGGTGTTCTCAGTTTATCTGACAGAACCTCGGTTCTGGAATGTTGGGTGTTCAGAACGTGTGCTGCGAAGCAATCTTTAAATGTTTGACAGTTGTCTTTAGCCTGCTGCTGGATGGGGTCTCATCCTATATGTATTCCTGAATAAACCTCAGTTCATTTCACCTTTATTTGATGTCTGACGCTTTATTGAAGAGGACGTACTTCCACATTTTGGCGACGATTTACCTACGCGTGAAAGTATATGTGAGACCTCAACAGCGATCTGTGAAGGAGAAGAGGATTTCAAGCTCACCAATTTTTATCATCAACATTCAGCAGAAAAGCAACCTCAACGAGAAGGATCATTCACATGCGACTCCGGTGATGTGACATAAGAAAGGAAGTAACCGAAACAATGTTTAACACTTAAGAAGACGGTAGGACTGTTAGATCTACCTGAAATACTGCTCTGCCGAAGGTACTGTATCCTGTTGCTCGAGGGTGTCCAGGGGTGGGCTTGAAGAAATCCTGTGAAGTTTTCTGGTGCACTCTATCGGCTGCATTTGCGTAGTCTTCGAGTCTGCTTTAAGTTTTACGCATGCTCAAAGGATAAAGTGTTGCTGGAACGCAACAGCCATTTGGTGCCATCTTCCCTTGGCGGACATCTTGGAAGAAGACGTTTGTTTTACCCGACGTCTAGTTAAAGTGGTGGGCTGCAATTACTCTATTTTGATGATTTAAAGGGCATTTAAAGACTCGCTGATGTGCACAGCTGTTACACGGAAAAGTGCACGTTGATTGGTCATAGCGCTGATGCGCACAGCATAGAAATAATTAAAGAACCATTTAATGACTCGCTAACGTGCACAGCTGTTATACGGAAAAGTGCACGTTGATTGGTCATAGCGCTGATGCGCACATGAATTAGCATAACTTGTTAAACGTGATTAGAAGGTCAAACTTTACAGAAATCGCTGATACGCACAGCTGGAAAATTGATTGTGTGTATGTTAATGATTGTGGTGCTTATCTGCGCAGCTTTGGTATAAGTTGTGTTTCTTAAGACATCATATTTTCGTACAGTATGTGTTACAGTTTAGAAGATTGTTCTTGGTACTAGGAACGTATAGTGTGTACACACACAACTGATGTACAAAATATTCTGCTTTGTCACTCAATTTCTTATGTTCACAAGTTTTCTTTCATTTGTTTGAATTTTTACTTCACATTTTATAGAGTGTTAATACAGGCTATTTGTATTTTAACTCCAAGATGCAGAATGTTACGTCACCCCCGTTTTTTCTAACTACTCCTGGTGATCCTCCTCTCCCTTGGCAAAAGTGGAAAAAAGTATTTGTACATTATGCACGAGTATTTGGCACCTCATTGAGTGCAGAAAGGAAAACATCTCTTCTCATGCACTGTCTGGGCTCCGAAGGGCAAGAGGTGTTCGAGCATCTCCCGGATTTGTCAAGTAGTGACGCAGCATCACTTAATGAATATGAGATTAGTATAAAAAAACTTGATCTGCACTATCTGCCTAAAATAAGTACAATTCTTGAACGTTATCACTTTAGGAGGAGAATGCAGCGGGAGGATGAATCTGTCCAACAATACATTGCAGTGCTGCGGAAACTGGCTTCAACTTGTAATTTTGGCGCTACATTGGAAGAACGGTTGAGAGATCAGTTCATGTTGGGTTGTGCCCAAGACAAAACTAGGGATGCGCTATGGCAAAAAGATGATCCAACACTTCTTGAGGTTATAACAATAGCCAAGAGTCATGAGCATTCAAAGGCTTGTGTAGACGTCATAAAGAAGGTTTCTTCAGGTGACAAGAAAGAAGGGTCTGAAGTTAAGGTAGTAGCAGACAAATCTGAAGAAAAAGTTGTGAAACCAAAGGTGAAAAACAGTTTTTTACAGAAAACGACACCTTCTAAAGGTTTTCAAGGAAAGTGTTTCAGGTGCGGGGACTCTGGTCATTTGGCTAATTTCAAGGATTGTCCTGGATGGAAGACTATTTGTAAAATTTGCAACAAAAGGGGTCATGCCTCTAAATGCTGCAGATCTGTGAAGGGTCAGAAGAAAGTCAGTGAAGTTGATCTCTTTATAGAAGATGAAGATGATGAGGGAGAAATTATAGTTTCCCAAATCTCAGCAGGGTCATCTGACGGTCCTTATGAAACTGTACTAATTAATGATGTTCCGGTATACATGTTATTTGATTCTGGAGCTAAAATAACTTTGGTTCCCAAAGTTTTTTATGAAAAAAGTTTGATGGATAAAGTATCCCTTGTAAAACCTGACATAAGGCCCAAAGGGTATGGTGGGGTTACCATAGAATTGTTGGGTTATTTTTGGGGAACGATTGACTTCAAGGGAAGGATAATTCCTGCGAAGATGTATGTCTCTATGAAGGGTGATTCACTTATTAGCTGGTTTCACCAGAGAGATCTTCATGTCTACCTTGACCCGAATGAACAACCCTCCGTCTGTTTGAAAGAGGTGACTCCAGTGAGTGTTGTTGGAGATTGTAATCAAGATTGGATCAAAGCTTTTCCCAATGTTTTTAGAAGTGAATTAGGCTGTTTGAAGAAATATGTACATCGCATTTTATTAAAAAAGGATGTGGTGCCGAAAGTTGCAAAGTTGAGAAATGTACCCCTTCATGTGAGGGACAGCATGAAATGTGAGTTGGACAAGCTCTCGAAAAAAGGAATTATTCAAGAAGTTGAGGGTACTGAGTGGGTTTCTCCAGTGGTTATGGCACGAAAGGCCAATGGAGAGGCTCGGCTTTGTGTGGACTTGAGAGAGCTCAATAGGGCAGTGATCGTGGATCATTATCCTTTGCCGAATATCGCTGAGATGTTGTGCTCTCTTGAAGGGGCGAAGCATTTCTCTTCATTGGATCTAACCTCTGCCTATCACCAGGTTAAGCTTGACTCCTCTTCACAAGAACTTACTACCTTTGTAACTCCCTTTGGGACATTTAAGTATTTAAGGATGCCCTTTGGTTTAGTTTCAGCGGCCTCTGTTTTTCAGAGAGTAATGGAGGGCATACTGGGAGGTCTAGAAGGGGTTAAAGTTTATCAAGATGATGTTCTTGTTTTTTGGGCAGATCATAGTCAACATGATATGAGATTGTGGTCTGTTCTTAGTCTTCTACAAGATGCTGGTCTTACACTTCGTGCTGATAAGTGCAAGTTTGATGTTGCAGAAATAGACTATCTTGGTCATGTGGTTTCAGTGGGAGGAATTAAGCCAAAAAGTACATTGGTTGATTCTATTCTTGGTTTACGTTCACCGTCGACAAAGGAGGAGTTGATAACGTTTTTGGGTATGGCGGAATTTTACCACAAATTTATTCAGAATTTTGCAGGAAAAACTGAATCTTTAAGACTTCTTCTAAAGAAAGGTTGTGAGTTTGTTTGGTCAAAGAAATGTGAAGAGGAATTTGTTGGTCTGAAAAAGGATCTCAGTAATGCCCCTTGTGTAAGTAGTTTCGATCCTGCTAGACCTTCCTATCTCATGACTGATGCGAGTTCGACTGGAATAGGTGCAGTTTTATTACCGAAGGTTGATGGGCAAGAAAGAACGATTTTGTTCATCTCAAGGCCTTTGAGGGGTGCTGAATGTCATTATTCGGTGATTGAGAAAGAAGCCCTTGCTGTGTTCTGGGCTATTAGGAAATTAAGAAAGTTTTTGTGGGGAAAGGAGTTCAAAGTGTTGTCTGATCACAAACCTCTGAAGGAGATTTTTACTAAAAAAGGCATTGACTTTGTTTCTCATCGGATTCGTAAGTGGGTTGTGGCTCTTCAGGAGTTTATGTTTGATGTGTCGTATTTGCCTGGGGCCAATAATCTTATTGCTGATTGTCTCTCAAGACTTGGTTCGATTGAAAGTGATGATGTCGTTGATGTAGAATGGTTCGGAGGAGAGTGCTTTGAAGAGGAAGTTAATGTATGTTTAATCACTGAGGGGATATTATCTGAAAGTGAGTGGAAGCAAGCTCTTGTGGATGATGAGGTATTGGAGAAGATTGTCACCATGGTGAAAGATGGTTGGTGTGAAAAAGTAGATTGTGGTGAAGATATAAAAGGTTTCTGGAACGTGAAAGATGAAATGTCTGTGGTAGATGGAATTCTTTTACGTGGGACTAAACTTGTTCCTCCTTCTTCACTGAGAGGTAGACTGATTAATAGTGCACATGCATCTCATATGGGGATTGCCAAAACCAAGGAAAGGATTAGAGAAGCATATTGGTGTCCGGGTATGGATGTTTTTATAGAAAGGATTATTCGTGAGTGTGTGGACTGTGCCAATTGCGACAAATTACTTAAATGCAGGACTCAACCTATGATTGTCAGGGAACAAGCAGCCGGTCCTTGGTCAGACATTTCAATAGATATTTTGGGGCCTGTGAAGTACGGTTCTCAGGACAAATATGTCATTGTCTGCATGGATTTGTTTTCTCGGTGGCCTGAGATAAAGGTAGTAAACTCAGTTGAGGCTGTTGTAGTGATAGAATTTTTGGATGAGATATTTGGAAGTGAGGGATTTCCACAAACGATTTTGTCAGACAACGGCGTGCAATTTACTTCTAAGTTGATGCAAGAATTTTTTATCTTTGAGAGGAATTAAGCACAAACGGTCTTCTCTGTATCATCCTCAATGCAATGCAGTTGTGGAAAGGTTCATCAAAGTCCTGAAGGAATCTATGCAGCAAGCGAGGTCTTGTGGTGATAATTGGGAGGAGGCGTTAAAGGAAAAGGTCAGGGAGTACAGGTTTACTTCCCACTCATCCACTGGTGTGGCTCCTTTTCGCTTATTTAAAGGTAGGATTGCTAGTACTGAAGCTGTCCCTCGGTGGGTGTGTAAAAAGAGGTCATTGGTATGTGACAATGTGGGGAGCATGGATGGTTGGAGAGAAAAGGAGAAAAGGTTGATGAATGAACGGAAAGTTTGTTATGATGAGAGAAAGGCTGTGAAGAGTACGGTTGTAAGTCTTGGAGATTGGGTCAAAATCAGGTCTCCAAGGAAAACGGGAGGTGTTTCCAAGTTTAGTAAGCCATGTCAGGTTATTAAAGTATTTAAAAATGCTATAAAAACAAGTGATCACAAGATATGGAACCTGAGCAGAGTTTGCAAAATTACGTCCTGTCACCTCTTTAGAAGGAGGTATGGTGTCTCCTACATGCACAGGGGCTCATGAGTCTGGAGCTGGAGAAAGAGAGTCCAGACCTTTTCGTGTAAAGAGAGTTCCTCCAAGGTTGCAAGATTGTCTGGTTTGATTTTTTTCTTATTGCACTTTTGATTGTTTATTATACCTGTTTTTTTTTTCATCTGCTGTGATTCTTAGGTTTTTGGTGTAAAGGGGGAGGTGATGTGGTGTTCTCAGTTTATCTGACAGAACCTCGGTTCTGGAATGTTGGGTGTTCAGAACCTGTGCTGCGAAGCAATCTTTAAATGTTTGACAGTTGTCTTTAGCCTGCTGCTGGATGGGGTCTCATCCTATATGTATTCCTGAATAAACCTCAGTTCATTTCACCTTTATTTGATGTCTGACGCTTTATTGAAGAGGACGTACTTCCACACTCCTCCTTCACAACACTCTTACGGGTAGCTAGGGCCTGCTTGTATCCTGTATGACATGCCCGCATGTATGGGGGGTTTCTCGGAACAACTTTCAAGGCCTCCTTTAACTTACATGCTGCCTGAGAGCAAGAGGAATCAAACCATCTTGGGTTTGAATTAGATACCTTACAGGCTGGAGCCCGCAGAAGTTCCCCTGCTTTGCGTGAAATGGCGCTGAAAGCACTAAGAACATCCCTTGATAGACTCTCCGGTTGGACACAAAGAGCAAGTTCAGCTACACATGAGTCTCTCACCTCCCTGTGGAAAACATCTGGGTCGATCTGGGACCATTTAAGGCGGCGCCCACCGTCTATAGGTCTCGTGAGTCCCAGTACCCTTCCCCTAGATTTACTGGATAGAACTACACCACAGAGGTATACACAAAGGGGATTGTGATCACTATAACCATTGTCCTTGATGGTAAACCACTGAAAAAGGGACTGAGAGGAGGAAGAAATTAAAATGTGGTCTATAAAAGACCCGGTACCTCTCCCTTTGAAGGTGGGAGTCAGGGTTTTACAGTTTGGGGCAGAGAGGGACATTAGTGTCAGTAAGTCAAATTCATTGACTAGATTGTTTAATGCCTCTCAAGACTACTGAACCCTAAACGTACCGCCATCGCCTTATTAAAATTTATCATTATTTGATTTGATTAAAAAAATAATTAGATTGGTGTTTTGTTGAAAAGAATCTTAATATTGTATCCTGCTGCAAATGTTTCAATATAATCCACATTTCACCATACAGGTATGTATATGTTTATCTCAGGGAACTCTGACTTTCTAATGCAGCAAACAATAAAAAGGTACAGCCTGCAAGCTAAGTATCAGAAAGCTATATCCTTGCAGTCCGAATCCAAAAGGTGGGATGTATGTTTACACCCTTCACCGCATCTTTTAATTTGCTTAAACTGCTTTCATTTTGATTATCGCTAGAATGCACTCCTTCAGGGTTTTAGTTTGCTTTATAAACTGCTATTCATTTTCCATTCATTCATTCACAGTCAATCAGAAAGAGAAATGATATAAAAGAAAAAATAGAGACATACGATATTGTCATTTTGATTCATCGCTCTTCTGAACATTAGCTGTTATGGGTCACAGTGGATTTGTAAGGATAAGACAAACATTTAGTATCTAATGCTTTTTGTGCATCACTTATTCCTTTCTATATAACGGATAAACCTTCAGAATTTTTATACTGTTCATTGTTCTGTGTTGAAGTGGTGTCAAAAATATTAATACCACGGGTTACGTTATTTATCGGGTTTGATAAATAAGACCTAATACAAGTTTATGAGGAATAACCTGGATTTTGGAGCTTAATGTCTCAAACTGTGCATGAGATAGTAAATACTATATGTTTTCCCCTGCTTAAATTTCAGCAGGTTTGACCTGACAAAGTTCAATGAATATTGGTTAATTTAACGCATTGATGCTGTAAGAAAGTGGTTTATTAGTAGGTGGAGATAAGCATCTTCCGCTACTAATAATACCACGATCACTAATAGGGTCCAGTCAAATCTCATTAAATTAATCCTTGCTCAACCCTTGGTAGCTTGGTAGCTTGGCAAAAGACCAGTCAGCCTTAACTCAGGAGACAGGTGTGTGAATTATGTAATGTCTCGAAAATAGCAAATAAGTAAAAGACACAACACAATAAAAATCCAACACAAATTTATAGAAAGAAATCTGAATTGTTAATAATTACATAATTAAATTTAAAAAGTGTGCATTCTAGTAGTAAAACATTTAAAACACCACTCACAGCTATCTGGCAATGCTGGACTGGGACAAAGTCAAAGTTTAGGCCAACCGTTAAAGAGCGTGGATCGAAAATGGTGAGCGCTAGGTCCTGGTAAAGGTTTTACCTTCGGACTTTGTCTTTTTCTTAGAACTTTTTTCTTGAAGACAAACGCTCAGGTTCCTCAAACAGGTTAGTGCGATGCCTCAGTGAGTTCCTGGAAGTCTTTGCCCTCTGCGATGATGACGAGGAAGACCGGAGCTTTCAGCGGGACGGATCAGCGCGGTTAGGCCAATACTCGAGTCGACGACTGCGGCTTCACTCTCAACGTCAAGCTTCTTCAGGAGCTTTTTAGCTAAACTTTCAGAACTTCTTCTTGGTTGTTTCATTTGTGGAGAGAAGCGGCCAGCAGAACCAGCCAAGGATTCAGAAGCTCTGGGTTGCCTTTTAAGGTCTGGGACTCAACCACCCACAATGCACCTGGGTAGTCCAGGAAAATCAAACTGTAGCTGGAGTAAACCTCTCTTTATCAGCTGCTGGGGACTTCTTCCAGCACTTTTCTACCTGTTGCCACTCAGGAAGTCCACCCCTTTTCCTTGAATCAGGCACAGCCTTTTCTTTGTGGAGCCTTGAGAGTACGCAGGTGCAGTCCTTCTGAGAGCATGCCTTCTGTGGTGCAGTTCAACGGTTCCAGGCAGGGATCTGAGGGACTCCTGCTGATCTCCCATATTTATTCTCCATTCTGGGCTGACAAGAGGGGGGACCCCAACAAACAGGGGTAAAGTTGCCACTCTCTGCTGTGATTACTTCCTGCGAAGCGTTGCATATTGTTGACCCAGAATGCACTGTTCTGACAAAAATCAAGATGAAGAATTTCTCTCCTTGGAGAACGTGTCAGTGTATCCCAACCCAGAGGTGTAGCCAGCCTTAGACTACATTCCACTTCAGGCCCCTCTCCTAATTAAATCAAGGGGGCTTCCATCTGGCCTGGGTCATGTGACATATGTTCTTCTGTTTTTGGAGTTCAGCTTATCCCAGACCCCTTCCTCTTCCTGGCTTCTCCATGAAGTAGATCTCCTCCCAAACATTTTACATTAATCAAATCGAATCCTCCCAAGACTCCATGAAACAACTATACAAAGTCGTTACCCAACTATCAGGACCAGACACTTCCCCGTCAATAGCACCGACACAAACCCTCTGTGATAATCTTGCCAGCTATTTTCAAAATAAAGCCAAATGAATATTTACTCCAATTTCTCTGCACAATCCACTATGTTCAACACTGACTCCTCTTTATACAATTGTGCAACATCACAAAGTAATAAACAGGACGCCCTTCCCTCCTTCTCAGAATTTAAAAAAATCACAATAGAACACATAACCGATCTTATTTCCAAGTCCAAATCCGGATCCCCCAAAGACCCTTGCCCACCTAACATAATAAAAATGATTCCAGAAATTATAGCTCCAGAATTGGCCAAAATCTGCAACTCTATGTTCGAAACAGGAATATATCCCTCCATCTGGAAAGAAACAGTAATCAGACCTCTTCTCAAAAAACACAACCTTAACCCTTCAGACTATTGCAATTATAGACCCAAAGCAGGTCTCCCTCTTCCCGCTAAAATCATAGAAAAAGTGATGAACACCCAGTTGGCTGACTACATCGAAAACAACAATTGCTTAGATGACACCCAATTTGGATTCAGAAAAGGACATGGGACAGAGACAGCTCTCATTAAAACAGTCGATGAAATACGAAAAACCATGGACAAGGGTGGCACCGCAGTCTTAGTGCTGCTGGATCTCTCAGCAGCATTTGATACGGTGGACCACTCTATCCTAATCAACCGTATCTCAGCCATAGGGATCAAAGACAGAGCCAAGGCCCTACTAGCTTCCTTTCTGGCCAATCGATCACAACAGGTAAAGTTGGGTAGTTTTCTCTCCCCTCCCTTTTCCCAACCATGTGGTGTCCCTCAAGGTTCCTCATTAAGCCCCACATTGTTCAATCTTTATGTTGCAGACCTTGCCAAAATCATAAAAGCTTACGACTTGCGACTCACGTCCTACGCTGATTGTGCAGTCGTGCGCAGGCTAGTGGTTGAAGGGGCGGGGCATCGACGGGAAAGGAAAAGGAGGAGCGACAGCTGAGGCGGGCAGTTAGAATAGGGACGGCAATGTAAGAGGTTACGGATGATAAAGCTCTGCTAACTACGACCACGGTGTCTGTCGTCATTGGGAACTTCCACGACACGACAGCTGGCGACGAGGGTGGGATGAGCGGCATGCTCCCCTGAACCCTGGAAAACCGTGGTCTGTCCCCTGAGCGAGGCGCGAGAAAGAAGCCTGAAAGCAGCGCTGCTCACGCTGAAACCGGAGCCTTCAAGCCCAGCGTGACGCCAAAATCACGTGCGTGACAAGAGAGGTGGCAGTAACAGTGCGCGCCTACCCTGTGGTGAATGAAGTCCCACGGAGCTGATGAGCCGGTGAGTGAGGCCGCCGATGTAGCGTGAGTCATGTGGGGAAGAACCGGAGGTAGTGCTGAGCCTCGTGTCAAGCCCCGTGTGTGGTGCCGGTCCGGCGGCCATCTTTAAACCAGGCGGCTGTTTTCAGGACACCCTTTGTAAATCAAGCAAGCGGCCATTTTGGAGTCAGGCACCAAACAAGCACTGGCAAAGGCAAGAAACAAACCCAAGCCAAGGCAAGAAACCAATTAAACAAACACAAGCAAAAGCAAGAAGAAAAGCAAACAAGCACAAGCAAAGGCAAGAGAAGAATTAAACAAACCCAAGACAAGGCAAGAAGACAATTAAACAAACACAAGCAAAAGCAAGAAGAAAAGCAAACAAGCACGAGCAAAGGCAAGAGAAGAATTAAACAAACCCAAGACAAGGCAAGAAAAAAAATTCAAACAAGCACGAGCAAAAGCAGGAAGAATACTGGACAAGCACAAGTAAAGGCAAATTACATGAAAACAGTCAAGCCCGAGTAAAGACAGGAGAGCAAACAAGTAGGAACTAAAACGATCGCAAGAGAAGCACGATGTCAAACCACGGCTCGCCCGCACGTCAAGAGGTGAAACCCGTTGTGATGGGGATGTCGCACTTGCGCCCTCCAGAGCCTCTGGCGCTCATGGTTGGGAGTAGCATGGGGCCTCGATGGGAGGAATGGATCGAAGATTTTGAAGACTACATCAAAGGCTCCAAGGTGCTTGGTGATGAAGACCATCTCATAGCGCTCCGCAACCTTGTGGGAAAAGACATCAGCAAAATGATTAAGGAAATTCCAGCCGCGGATGCAGGGACCTACGCCAAAGTACGAGAGGCGTTGGATAGGAAATTTCTACACAAGAAGAATGTGGACTACGAGAGGTATGTGTTCCAGCGGGCGCACCAGGGAAAAGATGAGATGATGGGTACATACATAACTTGACTACGCCGGCTAGCACGCCACTGCAACTTTGACGCGTTCTCGACGGACGACGCCATCCGGCTGCGCGTCATCGATGGGTGCCAGTCCGAGACGCTCAGGAGAAAACTGTTGAAGAAAAGTCACACCCTCGACGAAATAGAAGAAATGACGAGGGTGCACGAACAGGCTGAGGAGCATGCTAGGACCATGGAAGCAGGACGGACGGAATGCAGGGAACAAGTATGCCAGGTGTGGACCAGTCGCTCCCGCCGAGGGTCCAGGGAG
This sequence comes from Triturus cristatus, assembly GCF_964204655.1. Taxonomy (NCBI): domain Eukaryota; kingdom Metazoa; phylum Chordata; class Amphibia; order Caudata; family Salamandridae; genus Triturus; species Triturus cristatus. The sequence goes on along the minus strand of NC_140588.1, from coordinate 617,210,482 downwards.
CGAGGGCGGCACTCCCGGCCGTCGTCGCGCCGCCGTTATTCTGGACATCGTCAACCGGAAGCAAGGCGGAGAAGCAAGCGTCAGGATCATGTAAGAAAAGCACCAGCACGGAAATGCTACAGATGTGGGTATGATTTCCCGCACACCGGAGCCTGCCCAGCCATGGGACAGCAGTGCCGCAAGTGTGGGCGGAGCAACCACTTTGAAGCCATGTGCAGCGAGTATCGCCGGGAGAAGGACAAGAACACGCACAGGACGTCGCGCGGCGACACCCGCCAACACCACGCGCGAGCGGTGCACGACCGCCCAAAGTCGTCGTCCAGATCCTCTCACTCCAGCCGGGAGTCACAGACGTCGCGATGGTCAAGGAGGTCACCATCTCGAGACTCCAGATCACCTTCAGACGAACGAGAATACTCGGTCGAATATGCCAACATGATCGCTGACCCCGATCAACTTAAGAAATATCCCCGACTGGACATCAGCGTCGGCGAACATAACACAAAATTCGTAATGGACAGTGGTGCGTCACTGAACTACATCCCTGTGACAGAGTATCACAAAATGAAGCCTCGCCCTCGACTAAGTCCAGCACATGTCCGAGTCTACACCTGGATGTCCAGGAAACCACTTCCTTGTCTCGGAAAGATTTCAACTGTACTTAGACACCAAACGATATCTGTTCCTGCCGTGATACATGTCATAGAAGGGCCAGAGGCTGACTGCCTCCTTAGCTTGCCGACAGCCGAACGACTGCAGTTGGTAGAGATCTTGTATCGGGTCAGCAATGACTGCAACATTGTCCACAAATTCCCAAAGCTGTTCATGGGACTCGGCAAAATGAACAGGGGTCAGATCCGTCTACACATTGATGACCAAGTCCGGCCGGTTGCCCAACATCCTCGGAAGGTGCCGTTCCATCTCCAGCAGGCCGTGGAAGATGAGTTGCAAGATCTGCTGACAGCCGACATCATCGAGCGGACGGAGGGCCCCACACCATGGGTGTCACCAGTGGTCATCGTTCCGAAGAAAGGGACCCCGGGAAAGGTGCGGTTGTGTGTGGACATGCGGATGCCCAACACCACCATCGAGAGAGAGCGTCACCCAGGCCCCCACCTGAGTGACATGATAGCCGCACTGAATGGTGCTCGAGTGTTTTCCAAGCTCGACCTCAACAAAGGGTACCATCAGTTGGAACTTCACGAGAGCTCCCGATACATCACAACTTTCGCAACGCACCTGGGGCTATACCGTTATAAAAGACTGAATTTCGGCATCTCCTCGGCCGCCGAAATATTTCAAGAGGCCATTCGCCAGACCATCCACCACATCCCCAACACACTGAACTATAGTGACGACATCCTGGTGTATGGGGCGAATGTACAGGACCACGACACCGCCCTGGACCGAGTCTGCCATGCCCTTCTGGAAGCAAACTTAACGCTCAACAAGGACAAATGCGAGTTTCACCAGTCGAAGCTGAAGTCCTTCGGGCACGTCTTCTCGGGGGCCGGGATGAAGCCCGACCCTGATAAAGTGAGCACGCTAAATGACACAGAGAGCCCACGAGACGTTAGCGATGTGCGGTCCTTCCTGGGAATGGCAAGCTACTGCTCGAGGTACATCAAAGACTATGCCACCCTCAGCCACCCACTCCGAACACTGACCAAGCAGGGACAGCCATTCGAGTGGACTTGTGAGTGCGAGCACGCCTTCCAGGAAATTAAGCAAGCGGTAGGAGCAGCTGGGAGTCTGGCATACTTCAGTCCTGACCGCAAGACTGAAATAACGGTGGATGCCAGCCCTGTCGGCCTAGGGGCCATCTTAGCGCAATACGACAACGACACAGATCAACGTCACATAGTGGCTCATGCCAGCCGGAGTCTCTCCGACACGGAGAAGGCATATTCCCAACCTGAAAAGGAGAGCCTGGCGGTCGTGTGGGCCTGTGAACACTTTCACGTGTTCATATATGGGAAACATTTCACCATGGTGACGGATCACCAAGCGCTCGTTACCATCTTCGGGAATCCACGCTCCAAAATGCCGCCTCGCATTGAACGCTGGGGACTGCGCTTGCAGGAGTATACCTACACCATCGTCCATAAGCCGGGAAAGTCAGCTAACCCGGCCGATTACATGTCGCGCCACCCCAAGGCATCTCACCTCTCCAAACCGTCTGTGGCCGAGGAGTATATCCACTTTGTGGTGGATCAAGCGCGACCGCCTGCTGTTCCTCTGGAGGTCATTCAACAAGCCACGTCACAAGATGAGATGTTGCAAGGGGTGATCCGCAGGGTGCAGACACATCGCTGGAGGCACGAAGAGCCCCAGGAAGGGAGTGATCCGATGACGCGTCAGGAACTACAGGCGTTCAGAAACGTAAGCGGAGAACTGTCTGTCACTGCTGAGGGCCTGCTACTGAGAGATCACCGAATTGTCATCCCCAGCCAACTGCGTCAAGGAGTCATTAACCTGGCGCACGAGTTTGGTTTGGTTTGGTTCCCGTTTCTTGACAGAATGGTGGAGCACACTCTGAAGGACTGTCCGCAGTGTCAAGTGGTTGGACACGGGGATCCTCCAGCCCCACTCCAGATGACGCCACTACCACCCGGGGTATGGCATGAATTAGCCATGGACTTCTACGGCCCAATGCAATCTGGCAAGTATGTTCTCGTAGTGATCGATGAATACTCACGATTCCCCATCGCCCAGTTTTTGCCATCCACCAGCGCTGCCGCCACCATTAAAGTGTTGGACGAAGTCTTTGCAGCCTGGGGTGTGCCCAAGCAACTAAAAACAGACAATGGTCCCCCTTTCAACGGACAGGAATTCAGCGACTTTGTGAAGTCAATGGACGTGAGACACCGGAGAATAACGCCCCTATGGCCGCAAGCCAACGGCACCGTTGAAAGGTTCATGGCCACCCTAAAAAAGACATTCCAGCAAGCCACGCTTGACAAACGAGATCTGCAAACGGCTTTCAATGATGTGCTTCAATCCTATCGAACAACACCCCATGCCACCACTGGCAAATGCCCGGCCACACTCATGCTAGGGCGCCCTATTCGAACACGGATACCCACCTGGGAAGGGGCTCTACGACCAGTGTCCCCAAGCCGCATCCATCACGAAGTGGCCATCGCGGACAGAGCAGGCAAGGAAAACATGAAGGCATATGCTGACGGCAGGAGACGAGCCAGGTCCCTCTCCCTCCAGGAAGGGGACTGTGTTGTGGTCAAGCAAGAACAAGGCCAAAAGACAGACTGCAGGTTCAGAGCGGAGCCTTTAACAATAACTCGACGAAAGGGCACCATGCTGACTGCGGAATCAGAAAACCGGCGCATCACGCGGAACGTGTCTCACTTCCAAAAATGCAGTCCAGCCATGCAAGAAGCACTTGTGGCGGGACCAACGACAACTGGAACTGAGCAATGTGAAGTACAAGGTGAGGCTACCACCAGTCAGGAAGGGGATGAGGGAGGCCCCACCGGAACTGTGGCTGAAGGCCGGTCTCTCCGACCGCGACAGACAATTCAACGGCCCAAGAGGTTAATAGAAGAAATATGAACTTATGTCACATTGTTTTGTTAACAAAGGGGGAGATGTGCAGTCGTGCGCAGGCTAGTGGTTGAAGGGGCGGGGCATCGACGGGAAAGGAAAAGGAGGAGCGACGGCTGAGGCGGGCCGTTAGAATAGGGACGGCAATGTAAGAGGTTAGGGATGATAAAGCTCTGCTAACTACGACCACGGTGTCTGTCGTCATTGGGAACTACCACGACACGACACTGATGACACCCAGATTGTAATAGAAATACAGATTGTAATAGAAATACACAAGAATGGAAATTCAGTCGCAAATAATTTAAAAAAAGGAATGTCCACTATAAGCACATGGATGACAAATAACTGTCTGAAATTAAACTCTGACAAACCGGAGGTGATGATTTTTGGAAAGCTACACCCCAGTTGGTCTACCTCTTGGTGGCCAGAAGAACTAGGCCCTCCCCCGGTTCCGGTCACTAAGGTTAGAAACCTTGGAATCTTATTTGATGATAAGTTATCATTCATGTCACACGCCAATTATGTCACCTCTTCCTCATTCTACACTATCAGAATGATAAAGAAGCTCCTACCCTTTCTTCCTCCTAGCGCAGGTAAAACTCTCATTAGTACCCTTGTCATGACTAAAATAGACTACTGTAATGGTCTACTTATCAATGCACAAGAAAGAGTCCTGCAAAAATTGTAAATGGTACAGAATGCCGCAGCTAGGATCCTCTCAGGCACTCCCAAATTTAAACCCATCTCAGGAGTCATACGACAGCTTCATTGGCTACCCATCAAAAGCAGGACTAAATTTAAGGCATTGTGTATAGCCTATAAAGCAATTCACAACTCAGGTCCCGAAATCCTTAAGAAAAGCTTTTGCCTTTACAGACCTAACAGGACCTTGCGATCTAGCTTTGATCAGCTGCTAATGGTTCCTAGAACCAAGAAAGTCACGTGGGGTGACAGAAGATTTATTGTGGCTACATCCAAACTCTGGAACAAACTTCCGCTACACATCAAAAGTTCCCCCACATTGTTATCTTTCCGGAAGAATATAAAAACATGGCTATTTCAATAAACACATCCCTCCTCTCCTTTCTGTCCGTTTAAGCTAGTCCTATAGCGCCGAGACACCTCCGGGTATTTGCGCGCTCAATAAATTGCTTAAATAAAAAAATTAAAAAAATAAAATGACTGTATTGTTGCAGTCCCAGGCCTATGCACACCTACTCAGATTGCATCTTGGTTCAGGTTGAGAAGGGCTGACCAATCAAAAGAGGCTGCTACAGGACTGTATTAGGTAGCTTTAGGATAGTAAGTTCTAAAACTACTTTTCTGTAATAGTTATGATTAATCTAACCTTGGCTAGCTGTTGGATTTATGGTAAACATTGTTTTGGTACTTTGAATTAAAGCGTTAGGTAGCTCCATACAAAAGGTAGACATTATTAATTTTAATAAACCCTTCCCATGTTTATCTATGGGGCTAGCAATGGGGAAATTGACTTTGGCTGTCTTTCCCCACCAGGGAATTTAAAACATATTTTATAATGTCCCTGCTTTTTATAACAAGGGACCCTACACTTGGGGCACCTAGGGTAGACCTTAGGAGTGGCTTATATATAATAAAAAGGTGGTTTTGGAATTTGGAAGTACTTTTAATTCCAAAGTCGAATTTGCACACAGTTTTATTTCAAAACCAGCTTGCAAGGCAGGTCTGGCTTTAAAATGATACCAGACATCACAGTAGTGCACATTTAAGTGCATTAAGTCGACTGGGGTCTCTAAACCTACATGTTCGGCCATATACTAGGGACTTACAGGTAGGCTGTTAAATTAGTATTATACCAATTAACACTTGCCGTTTTAAGGGCAGAGCAGTGGCCCTGGGCCTGGTTAGCAGTGCCCAGGGCATTTTAAGAGTCAGTAATCACCAGTATCATTCACAAAAGGGGAGTGATCATGGCAAAAAGGATGACTTTCCTACAGATGTGTTAAATAAAACCAAACTCGTAATTCCATCCCCTGCATAAACAGGGGATTATGAACAGGACAGGCTTTAAGGAGCCACTCAAAATTAGGCCCTAAGACTATTGAGATTCACAAACTGCAGTTTCATAGTTACTACAGCCTAAATTTGTAAACAGTAGTAAATCAAACACCACACATGGTCGAACTCTGGATCCACAACAACCTTTCATAAGGCACAATGGTCTTTCCGAACAAATAGAAATAATTTGATATAAAATTGCTTTTAATCACCATTCTCATATTCAATTTTTTATTGATTTAAAACATATAATTCATTTAATTTATTGGAGCTTCAAATGTAAATGTATATTTAAAAACATGAACAGAAACCTTTTAAATACAATTTTAAACTCACTGCACCGAATCGTAAATGTATAGTATTCATTTATTTTATAAATTAAACATTTCATTTTATATGTCTATCTTCTTGAAAAGTAAATTTACAAATCCCGAAGAGCTGTATTGAACACTATTTTCAACACTTGAAACACTCTTGGTAATGTAATATATGCTCTCAATTCCACCACCCATCTACACTACATACGCATCACACCAACAACTAATCACAGACAGGCTTAACTCATAAAAAAGTATCCACTTCAACCAAACTCTTTCCTACTTTCGCTGTGTAATGGAACATGTTTGTGGGTTTGCTCCTTCTTTTCAGTAAGATTCGCGTCACACCAACAACCAATCACAGACGGGCTGAACACATAAAAAAGTATCCAACAAAACCAAACTCTTTCTTGCCTTCACTGTGTCATGGAACATGTGTGTCGGTGTTCTCCCTCTTTTGAGTAAGAATTATTTTAGGAGAAGAAAAAGGGTTTACAGGCAAAAGATAAACTTCTTTTAGATGTCCAGGGAAGCTGTTCTTTACAGATACCACCTCCAACCTTATATCATCCTGGACATGATTGCTGACTGGGAGAAGGAGCTATATTCATCTATAAACCGCTCCATATTTTTGCCACTGGATCATTAGAAAGGGTGTCCTGTGACACTACTGGCATCTCCCAGATAAGTCAGTCCCTATGCTTGCACCAGTTCCCGAGATGCATCAACAGAAGAGTGGACCAGTTTATCACCATGCAACTGTCACTGGCAGAAAGGCAAAGATTAGCTCAGCAATTTGACTCCCTTGCCCACTTCCCTCATATGCTGGGTGTCACTGGCGGCACCCATGTGGTGCTTCACCCACGTCACCACATAGCACACATTTTCCATAACTGACACTGCTGGCACTCTATTAATGTGAAGACTGACTGCGAGACTCAGTGCTATTTCACAGATGTGTATGCTGCCTTTCCTGGAAGTGCACTCAAAGCAACATTATTTTCCATCAGTCACCTCTTGCATGTCGTATGGTTGCCGGAGATTTTGGTGACATGTGGCTTCTTGGTAAGTAACAAATCCCCATACTGGGCTAGCATAATTGGGTGGCTTTTTAATAATAACCCAAACTTAATTCAATTCAATCAATGCACCTGACAATGACACACACTGCATGCAGACAGGCATGTATGATGTACTCCCAATAGACTAGAGTGCCCTTTATTTATTTTGTGTTTTTACCCACAGGTGATGCTGGTCTTGCTCTCCCTTCCCATCTTCTCACACTCTTCTGTTGTCAAACCACAGTATCTTAGTAGAGGTAAAATAGGCCACACAGACGTACACAAGTCTATCTGGAATGCATTTTGGGGGCCCCAGATCACAATTCAGATATTTTAACTATACAGGGGCTCCTGGTGTATTCCCCTAAAGTTGTGTGCAAGATTTTTGTAGACTGTTGTGTGTTGCACATGGGCATACAACAGGGCTTGCATATAGATCTTAACATTCACCAACGTCCATATTTAGGGAAAACGCTGTTCCCCAAAATCGAGATCATGGTATGCAGGTGTGTGATCATCTAGTCAACTCTTTTTTCCTCTTGAGCTGCTTGTTGGTTTACTGTTTTTATGTGGTTAGGCAGACCATTGACAATGATGAATATAGGACAACTGTTCACTTTGCATACTGTATGTAACTTTTAGGCTGTGCTCAATAGAAAATATTTTTATCTCACTAGTTCTTAAAAATTTATATCTTTTCAATACCCACAATACAATGTTTTTCGATACCCACAATACAATGTTTTTTTTTGTAAATCATTTTGTAACCTTATATGCGTTTAGATGTATTCATTAAACATATTTGTTGGCCTTTTAGTGTATGTATGGTACCTCCCTCCCGCATGAGGGTTCTCTGCCCCTCATTTTGAAATCATTCTGACCCATCCTCACTCAGAAAGGCATCCTCCTCCATCCTGATGCTCCTTTCCCCATTCTCTCTGTATTATGGGGCATCAGATACCCAGCTGAGCAATGTGGCACTAGCCCAAATATGAAGGGGCATCGCCATACGCTGCAATGCAGTGGGTGCCCACACCAGCGGGGAAAGTTGTGCTGGAATCGCTGAGAGGACCTGCATCGTTTGACCCGCATTAAGGCCCAGGGCATCATGGACTTGTCCTCCCAGTCGCATACACAGCACCTTCGCAACACCACTGCACCACAGGGCCCTGAAAGCTGCCCAGCCGACCCTCCATGCTCAGTTGGAAGAGTTTGAGCAGCTAAGAGACAGTACTTACAGGTATACTGGTACTTTGCCACATATGTAGACATTCGTTTGAGTGACATGAGTTTGAGTGATATGTCCTGTCATGTGTTCACTGTATACTTTATAATCTTATTTGTACAAATAACATGTTTTGTGTTGTTTGTAAAGTATATGGCGTTTAGGGTTAATAACATACATATTGTTTGTATATGTTCTTTATCTCTACTACTACCTGGCAGCCCTGCCAAGTTCCCCCGGTACGTGTAATGTGCCACCTCAATCCATGTTTTTGATTTGAATTTTGTTACTTGTAGGCTTATTTATTCCATTATAAAACAGGACAACAAGTCTCAGGGCCCGATTCACAGAACTAACTTAAGACAAAATCCTAAACTTACTACCATTTTGGTATTCACAGAAGGCACTTACTCATTTTGGTATTCACAGAAGGCACTTACTCATTTCGGTATTCACAGAAGTTTAGGACTCCTAACTTTAGGACTCCTAAATGCCTTCTGTAAATTCCGAAAGCCTTAAAATTAGGATTTTTCTCAGTTTAGTAGTAGTATAGTTAGGACTCCTAACTTTAGGACTCCTAAATGCCTTCTGTGAATACCGAAAGTCTTAAAATTAGGATTTTTCTCAATTTAAGAGTCCTAAGTTTAGACTTTCTGAGTTTGTCAGAGACCAGGCAAGAGAAAAAGACAATGAAAACATGTATGATGACCATGTCAGTAAAGATGAGACTGTTAACAGTACTCATGGAGATCTTCCCCCTTCTAATACCCAAGAGTAAGAGGATAACTGTAGAAACCTCTTCCCTAAAAATGTACCTGGAGGTAGGTGAGGCCACTCCAGGCCCCAAGAAGAACTAGAGCATCCAGACCAGGAGCTGGAGAGACTAGCCAAAAGAGTAGCCCTGGAGGCCAAATTCCTGGCCAAAAAAATGATAGATTTATGCTCAGTTCCCTGTACTGGGGGTGAATGTTTGACAATGTTCAGCATTCCACCTATCATCTTTTTGTTTTGCTATAGTCACCCCAAATGAGAAGGGTATACCTAGATATGGGTCCCATGCTCACTTTGCCATTGGATTCAAACTAGCCTGGTTGATGAGGGGTGATACCCCAAAACCGGTCCCAGGATACTTGTTTCTGGTCCAGGAAGGACCTGGCCTGGCTGTTAGGGCTGGACTGTTCCCATGGGGAGCATGGGCAAGACTGATTTGAATATGGCTGAAAGGGCATGATGTGCAAAAAAACTATAACTTTAGGCCCAGATCTCTGTATTGGGGTGAATGTTTGACAATCGTTTTGTGCTGCTATTGTAACCCCAAGTGGCAAGGTAATGATAAGACATGGGTCCCGGTTTAATTGGAGACACCCTGGTATCATCACGCAACATCTGTGCGAAAGGCTCAATATATAAGTTAAATAATAAGGGGGAAAGAGGGCAACCCTGACGCGTGCCCCTTGTTATCACAAGGGGTTTTGTGAGGGAGCCATTGACCAGAATATTAGCCGATGGATTACAGTATATGAGAGAGATGGCTCGTCTAAATTTGTCACCTACTCTGAATTTGGCCAAGACCTCCGACATAAACAGCCAATTAACTCTGTCGAAGGCCTTCTCCGCATCCAGTGTCATCCCTGCCAATGGGAGAGACCAAGTTGAAGCCATATCGATGGCTCCAATGAAATCATAGGTTAGATCTGACAGGTGACGGCCCTTAACAAAACCCTTTTGGTCTAGATGTAATAATTCACCTGCGACTACTCCCAGCCTACTAGCCATAATGGATACGAAGATCTTATAATCGGCGTTCAAAATTGAGATTGGCCTGTAAGATTCGCAACTTGTAGCCGATTTCCCTGGCTTCAATATCAATGATATTGTTGCTTTATTCCAAGAAGGCGGAAGAGGAATGCCTTCTTGTAAGATTTCATTAAACAAGATAGTCAGAAAAGGAGCAATCTCTTTAGCCAAGCATCTATATGTTTCCGAAGGGAGGCCGTCCGGACCCACTGCTTTCCCCTTTTTTGAACTCATTATAGCCCTAAATACTTCATCATAGGTAATTGGTATTTCTAATTTCATTTGTTGGTCTGGGTTTAACTCGGGAAGATTTATACTATTTAGCAAAGACTGAGCTTTAGCAGGGTCAGAATTCCCCTCTTCCCTGTATAGATCCGAGAAGAAAGAATAGAATTGTGTTTTTATATCCTCATCAGAGGTATACGATACCCCGCACTTATTAACTGAGCTGATGTAGTTCCTTGCCCGGTCCGATCTAATTTTCCAGGCAAGGAGTTTCCCAGCACCTTCCCCATACTCAAAGTGGGCGATCTTACTAGCTTCCCATCTTTGTAATAATCTAGAATTGAGAACAGACTCTAGGTCCCCCTTCAGGGACCGTAGAGTCTCTTGAGCACCCTCAATACTGTCTTGGTTACCCAAATCGATTTCTACTTGAATAGCTTTGATCTTACTCTCAATGTCCGCAATGTCTGCCTTATACCTCTTTGACCTATAGGAGGAGATACTTGTCATATGTCCCCTCAAATAGGCTTTAAGAGCCTCCCATATAGATACCGTCGAAGCAGTTTGGGCATTTCTAGCTAAAAATAGTTCAGTTTCTTCTTGAAGGTCCACTATTACCTCTTCCAGCATAAGGAGAGCACGGTCCATTGACCATGTCCTCGCTACAGGGGGTGCCGGTTTGTTAATAATTAGGCTAACCGCAGAATGGTCCGAGAGGTGGGACGGAAGATAAGAAATATCCCCTACCCAACTTTTTATTGATTGACTCACTAAAATAAAATCAATCCTAGATTTATGTCTGTATTTATAATTGCAAAACGAGTACTCTTGTTTAGGGACCGACTTTATCCTCCATATATCTAGATAACCCAGTTGTTTCATAAAAGCGATGAGAGATATTCTAGTTTTATGGGATGTAGGTGCCCTATACTGTGAGGTTTTATCTAACAGGGGATTCAATATCATGTTAAAATCCCCTGCCAAAATAACTGGGCTTGAAAACGCTATTAGAGCAGATATCATGCTGTTGAGGGGTAAAGGGTCGTCCTGATTTGGGCCATAATAACCTACAATTGTTATCCTTACATCCTTTAATTGAAACTCTGCTATGGCCCATCTGCCCCCTGGGTCCACTACTTTAGAAAGAAGTATTGCATGGGCCGATTTTTTTACCAAAATAGCCACACCCCTGGTGTTAAGAGATTGAGTGGTACAAACAGCAAAATCCAACCAGCCCAACCTCTTAACCAAAACAGATAATTCTGGCTTGGTTAAATGCGTCTCCTGCAATATAATGATCTGCGCACTACTGTCACGTAAATATTGAAAGATCCGATGCCTCCTAGAGTTACTGCGCAGGCCATTAACGTTCCAGGAGAGAATGTCTAAACTATTCATAACGCCGAGTTATCCTCATCATGCAAAAAAAACCACAAAAAAAACTCTCGACTGAAGACCCCACTCAGCACTTATCGCAAATCTATCACCAAAAACAAAAAAACTAAATGGGCTATAAAAAAGAGAATGAGGACTTTTTCTTTCCTTTTTTTTTCCCAATGCAACACCCGCCCCAATCACCCCCCCCGTGCCCTATTCCCCACCCCTTCCTTCCCTCCCCTGACCACCCACTCTTTATCCCACCCGTGGAAACCCTTGCCCCAAAAATCTGGACCTAGTCCAGAATTCGACACCTTAAACGCATAGTGCGAAGCACTCGACTATGTTGAGCTAAATGCCTATACTATATATATATTTTTTTGTTTTTGTTTGGTTATTTTTGTCATCCAGAGAGCCAAGAGGTAAAGGAATAAACATTTTTTTTTCTTCCCTTTTTTTGAGTTGTCTTCCCCTAAGTTGTTGAAGAAGCACATCCGCTGCCTCCACAGATCTTAAATTGTGCATTTTGTTGTTAAACATCACTTTCAAGGCAGCGGGGAACTTCAACTGAGCAACTGCACCCAGCTTACGGAAATCTTCCAATCTTTTACCTAGCTCCCATTGTCTTTCAAGAGTAACTTTTGAAAGGTCTGACCTAATCTGAAAAGTGAAGCCTTTAGCTGAAAGTGACTTCTGTTTAAGAGCCAGAGTTAATAATTTCTCCTTGAGGGTGTATGTCATGAAGTTAATTAAGATTTTCCTGGGCTTCTGTCTTTGCGGGGATTTGCGAAATGGGTCTCTATGGATCCTTTGTATATCCTGCAGCAATTCCACTTCCGATACATCTGGACCCAAAGCTTCTTTTAGAAGGGAAACAATGAACTTCTTGATATCGCCCCCTTCTCTATCCTCCGGAACATTAAGAAGTCGGAGGTTGTTCCTCCTACTGTTGTTTTCCAGGGTCTCCATTCTCTCAGCTAGGATAGCTTCACTAGTTTTTAAGGACTTTATTTCATCCTCAGCTTGTTGAAGACTCGAAGTAAGATTTGTGACATTGCTTTCTAATGCGACCGTTCTAGTATTTAGAAGATCGATTTTTGTCTCAAATGATTCACAAAAACTCCTAATCTCCATCTGATTAGCGGTCGAAGCCTGAAACCCTAATTTGATGTCTTGAGAGAGTGCTCTTAACATTTGCCCAACAGAATACTCTGGAAGTTCATCTATTGAAGACAGAGGGGGCTCCCCACTGGGATAAGACTCGATTGTACCATTTTGCAAATCAGATATAGCGTCCCCGCACTGAGACTTAACCCCCTGTTGAAGTTGCGAGGGCTCCCCTAGAACCAGATCATTCTGAGGAGAACAGATTGATAGTTCGGATGAGCATGGCACAGGGAGGTCTAAGGAGTCTTGCATTAAGCTGGTGCAGGAAGTGGGACTTTTAGGAAGTGCCAAAATCTGAGGTAGCACCTTAAAATAGGACCTCAAAGATGGTGTAATTTTGAGACCCCCCCCCCAGTTGGCTTTTTCGCTTCTGTTTTAAGGTTCGTACTTTACAGGCCACCGAGGCAGCAATTAAAGCAGGAGATGCAGCAAGTACAGAAGGCACAGAAAGTACAGAAGGTACAGAAGGTTCTAATTCCGTAGGATAGATGACGTCTGAGGAGACTTCCAAGCTATCTGACTTAAACTGGCCAGATAACTTACTTGTAGAACATGTCTTCTGCTGTAGCTTCCTGACAGTGGCAACAGTGGCAACAGTGGTGACGATATTTTTAACTGGTTTAATTACACTCCTTTTCACCACCTTTTTTTTATTTTTAGAGTCTTGCTTTTCAAGGGTAACCGCCTGCCCCCCCCTGGCGCTTAGAGCTACGGGTGGCGCGGGCAGTCTGACCTTGCCGAACATTCACCGTTCCCCCTAATGGGCTTACCACCTCGCACGCTTCGCCCTCGGTGACCAGCAGCCGCTCAGCTGCCTTTGAGTTGTTCTCTATATCTCCCTCCAGGATGATGCCTCTCACGATAGCCGAGTAAAACGTCCAACCCCGCATCCAGCCTCGCGTGAGACACCGCTGTCCGCTCCTCACTCTCCGAAGCTCCCGTGACGCCTGAATCCAGCGAGGAACACCGGGGAGAATCAGAGGCTGCAACGAAAGCCCGGAGGAAAGTCCGCACATCGATGGAGTGTGGGAGCTGGACGCCACAGTATAAACAACGTGGCGACAACGGCAGCAGTAATCCCCCTAGGGAGAAGAAAAGGCAAGAGAAACGATTCACGTCGGACTCTCAAGCTCTCAATTAACGCATAGGCTCCATGTTAGTTTAGCTAAGTCGAGCGCTAGGCATCACACGGGTTCAGGTGCCGCGACCGCTAACTCATGGCCGTCATGTTTCCCCGAGGTAAAGCCATTTAAATATGGAGAGTGGGAAAGGAAAGTGGCATTATATGCCGATGACATTCTTATTTTTACAGCAAATTTGAATATGCCGTTTCCAGCTGTCATCGAGCTTGCCCAGAAATTTGGGTTGGTTTCAGTCTATAAGATCAATACATCGAAGACCGAAATTATGGCCTGGAATATGTATGTAGATTCTCACCTTTCTCTACTAAAAACTGTTATAAGATATCTTGGTATCCATATTCTCCATGAAATTGACAAGATCCCCTCCCACAACTTATCATTAATCATAAAATAAAGTCGGAAATTATTGAAAAACTGGGCCAACCTACCTCTGTCTATGCTGGGCCGGGTCAATCTGATCAAAATGTCAATTTTGCCAAGGTTCACTTTTCTTTTTGATTCCATCCCCTTATTTTTTGAGAGTTCTCTTCTAGCAAAAATACAGAGTGAACTTAATACTTTTATTTGGGCTTCTCGGGGCTCTAGGATCTCCTGGAAGAAAATAAGAAGACGTAGAGAGAAGGGCGGCTTGGCAGCTCCAGACTTGCAAAAATATGCTTGGGCCTTTCAACTTGCCCACTCGCGGATGCTATTAAAGAGGCCAATAAGTAGCGGTATGGGACTGATGTTCCTGTCCATGCTAAGAGGGAGTGGCCTTCCCGAAGATGGCTTACTTCTTAAATATGAAGATCCCAAGTTTTAAAAAAAAGTTAGATTAAAGGTATTATGGGGTTTGCTGAAAACTTGGGTCAAAATGCGCGCTGCGATGAAGATGGGGTATTTTTCCAGCTTAACTCCAATCTGGGACTCTCCTGGGACACTAGAGTGCCTAAAAGACAGTTTGTCCTTACCATTGAGGGCAGCAGGCATAGCGAGGTGGGGTGAACTTTTTGTGGAAGGCTCATTGATTCCTTGGGAGGTCCTCCGGGAGAATACAGGTTCTTCTCTCTCTAGGTTCAAATATCTCCAACTTTCTAGCTGGGCCACCTCAAATTATGTTATTCGAAGTAAATACATCTTAGGTAAGGCTACACAGGTGGAGACACAGGCCATGCAGAAACCCCCATTTAGAAAAGAGGTTGGATTCTGGTATCGTACTTTCTTAGATGAGATGGATGGAGACTTTAAACTTCCATCTTCATTGTGGAATAGCTGCATTCCACAGGTTGACCTTGAATTATTATGGCTTAATTCCTGTAAGACGCTCTGGGATATTGTAAAACCTGCTTGGTTAAGAAGGAACCACATCTTCACGATTCATAGAGCCTACTTTTCACCACAGAGGCTAACTAAATTCGCAGAAGGCTCTTCTGTATGCTGTCCAAGATGTGGAGAAGAGGCTGCTTCAGACGTCCATATGTTCTTGACTTGTCCTCTCTTGTCGAGCTTCTGGCACCAAGTGGGGAAAATGTTGTCCAGTTCTTTAGGGATACCTATTACTTTTGACTTACCTCTGATTTTCTTTGGGTTAATACCCAACTTGGTTGGTTCACCCAGGAATCTGCTATTTTATTCCATCCTAATAGCAAGAAGAGAGATTTGTATCAAATGGAAAGACCCTAAACCTCCGGAATTCCTAGACTGGCAGGCTTCTCTCCTAAGGATATCCAAGATGGACCTTATAAGACCAGGAAGTAAGAGGAAGCAAGGATTTTGGAATCTTATGAAATGGAGATAGGGTTTTTTGTTTTTTTTCCCCCTGTCCAAGGATTACATTGCCCTTTCTCCTAGACAGATCTTGTCTTCCTAAATGTAGGTTATGGATGAGCTGCTACCGCCTCTAAGGCCGAGCAATGGGCCCCAGAGTGGATATTGCCTTTGGCTGTTGTCTGAGTAAAAGAAGCACCGGTAAGCTTGTCTTAAGATATAGTTTACAAATCCATTGAACTGAGGCGGTGTTATTCTTTTTCTTCTCTCCAAAGCCTGGGTGGTTCCTAATGGGCTGAGTATGAGGACAGACAAAAAAAAAAGACATGGGTCCCGGACTCACTATGCCATTGGATTCAAGCTAGCCTGGCTTATGAGGGGTGATACCTGCAAACCAGTCCCATGATGCATTGTTACTGGTGCAGGAGGACCTGGCTTAAGAGTTGGGGCTGGACTGTTCCCATGCGGAGTAGGGTCAAGACTGATTTGCATACGGCTGGGTCCAAATTGGAATGGCATGATGAGCAAAAAAACTATCGATTTAGGCTCCGAACTCTGTACTGGAGTGAATGTTTGACAATGTTCAGCATTCCATCCATCATCTTTTTGTGTTGCTATAGTCACCCGAAGTGGGAAGAGTATGAACAGACGTGGGTCACATGCTCACTATGCCTTTGTATTCCAGCTAGCCTAGATGATATGGGGTGATACCCCAAACATGGTCCCAGTATGCTTGTTTCCGGTCCGGGGAGGACCTGGCCTGGCAGTTAGGGCTGGACTATTCCCATGGGGAGCAGGCTCAAGACTGATTGACATATGGCTAGGTCCAAACTGGAATGGCATGGTGAGCAAAAAAAACTATGGATTTAGACCAAGATCTTTGCACTGGGGATGAATGTTTGACAATGTTCAGCATTCTGTCCATCATCTTTTTGTGTTGCTTTAGTCACACCAAGTGGGAAGGGTATGCCCAGACATGGGTCTCGTGCTCACTATGTCATAGAATTCAAGGTAGCCTGGCTGATAAGGAGTGATACCCCGAACCCAGGATGCTTGTTTCCGGTCCGGGGAGGACCTGGTGTGGCAGTTCGGGCTGGACTGTTCCCATGGGGAGCAGGGTCAAGACGGATTTGCTTATGGCTGGGTCCAAACTGGAAGGGCATGGTGTGCAAAAAAACTATAAATTTAGGCCCAGATCTTTGAATTGGGGGTGAATGTTTGACAATGTTCAGCATTCCATCCATCTTTTTGTGTTGCTATAGTCACCACAAGTCAAAAGGGTATGCCCAGACGTGGGTCCTGTGCTCACTATGCCATTGGATTCAAGCTAGCCTGGCTGATGAGGGGGTCATATGCCAAAACCAGTCACAGGATGCTTGTTTCCGGTCCTGGGTGGACCTGGCCTGGCAGTTCGGGCTGGACTGTTACCATGGGGAGCAGGGTCAGGACTGATTTGCATATGGCTGGGTCCAACTTGGAATGGCATGGTGAGCAAAAAAAATTATGGCTTTAGGCCTAGATCTCTGTAGGCGGGTTAATGTTTGTCTATGTTTAGCATTCCGTTCATCATCTTTTGTGTTGCCATAGAGAAAGAAATGGCTGAGATGGGTCTAGCAGCCATGAATGGTGGAAGCAACAAGGTAAATAGAGATAGGGAGGAAACGTTTTACTTTTAAAAATCCCCAAAGGGATTGTCCCCAAATATGTTGATGCTGAGTCCTATGATCTCATGAAGGATACCCTGATGGCTTAGGACTCACCACTGAGGAGTACAAAATTAAACTCAGGGAGACTCACAAAACACCAAGTCAGTCCTGGGTAATTCTGTAGATTTTTCTGTCAAAACACTAGGTGGTTGGTTAAAAGGGAGTAAGGTACAAGACTATGATGGGCTTTATAATTTACTTATGAAAGAGCATCTTTTAAGTAACTATACTTCTGAAAAATTGCATCAAACTTGGTGGACTTAGGTTTACTCTCTCCTCAAGAGTTGGGGAAGAAGGCTCACCATTGGGTCAAAACTAGAGTGTCCAAAAAGTCTCATGGAGTGGATGACCAACAGAAAGGGCTGCTTATCCCCCTCAAGGGAAAGATGATGGACAGTCTAAAGAAAAAGGTAAAGAGTCTTCTAAAGACCCCCAAAAACCTGTTCATGATGGTGGGTCCAGTTACACTTCACATTCCAAGGGTAGATAACAGGGATTCCAAAAAGGCTTGGTGTTTCAATTGTAAAGCCAATGAACACTGAACTGGGGACTCTTCCTCTCCCAAAAATCTTCCACCAGTGGGGTGGTGAGTCTCCAGATGGGATTCTTGTTGTGCCCTGGCCAGATCAGAGAGCGCACTCCAGTTACCCTTAATCTTAGAGGATAAGGTGGATGCAGCTTCTCTGGTTATCTGGCCCAATAACCTGGAGAAATACAGACAACTGTCACATATATATGGGGCTAGAGTAGAAGCACTGAGGGAAACAGGTGCAAGTGTCACTGTGGTGACTGAAAACCGCATATCCCTCGAGCAGTATTTGGCTGGTGTCTTGACTCGCCTGCTCAAAATACCACCCCACACGATGGCCCAAACACGACAATGCAGAAGACATAAAACACAACGACATCTAGAAAGGGGTTTCACTATAAAAAATGCAAAGACTCTCTTTTTAGAATAAGGCTTGAGGTTTTATTTATGCAATGCTCTCTAACAGAAAGGCTTTCCCAGATGTCAAATGAATAACATTCAAATGTAAATAGAGATATATATTTATATGCAAGCAATAATAACACACTTGGCAAATGAAACAGTTAAATGCATGAATATTAATAATGAATAAACAAGCAGCAAATAATACTGGATGTCTTGAAAGAAATCAGAAAGATGTATACACTAAATACATCAAACGATTACTTTGGATATGCACTCAGACTCACTCACACATCACAAAGAAAACACCTTGAATAATCATAGCCACTGGCCAAACACCACAATGGCAATAATCAAAACTCAACACTTCACCTGGTGCAATCTTCATCCTGACTCACTCCAGACTGGGGGACCTACAGCCAAAGCCAGGAGACTCAGCAACCATATGCCTGCACCGGCGATGCGTCCACCGTCAGGCTCCAACAATCCCGGTTTCTAAGTCAACAACCCTCAGCTTTATAGTCTCAAAACACACTAGAAGGTTTGAGAGTCTATCCCTCTGCACCAAGGAAACTTACTGGAACTGGCCAGTTTCCATGCAAGCATTCCAGGGCAAAAGGAGTTCACACGTTCCCTCTACATTCTCACATGTTCCAGCCTTTAGCTTAACGAAGCTCACGAAAACCTTCCAGGGTACATTAAACAATCTCTCACAAAACAACCTTGAACGTGGTTAACCAAAACAACTTGCAAGCACTCTGGGGACCTGTCTGTGCACACAGAAAAGTTCAAGCAAGGCAGAGCCAGAATTCAGGATGACATGAGGCCATGTTAAAGCCAATAGTGAGAACTTCATAATACTTCCCAATGTACAACACAATGCACAATTGTGCACCACTGCCTACAGCATCACATACTTCATCTCTCAATGTACAACACAAAGCACATTTGTGCACCATTGCTCATAACACTGCACTTCAAGACCAAAAAGTACATTCCACACCTCTCTCTCTCTCTCATGCTTTCAAATGCACATCCCACACGCTCTTTTCTTGGCAAGGTTGTTCTACTGTGACAGCTCCCACTTCAAAACTATGAGAAGAAATCTTCACTAGAAACAAGGCATATGCAGGATGTACATTCAGGCTAGGATAAAATAACACACCAAAGTCAATTAAAATGATGGTAGTCAAAGGTCATCACGTGGTGTCAGACCATAAGAGTGCCTCTAGCACTACAGGCTGGGCAAACGTATTCAGTCACCAATGCTGATAATCATACTAGGGTTCATCCCATGGCCTTGGAATCCTTAGAGCGAGAGGGGTTACTGGCCAAAAGAAGGTGGTTGTGTCCGCTTCAACTCCTGTTTAATATCTGCTAGGGAATGATCTGGAGGCCTCCCATGCAGCCATGCAGGGAATACCTGAGTGTGTGTAAAAACCAGCGCACAGAGCAAAGCCCAGGGAGAAAAAGAAAAATGAGAGCCTGGAATGATGGCCCAATCATCCAAGAGAAAAAGTAAGGAGTCTGGAAAACCAGCTTCTGAACAGCCACAAGCTCTGGTCCCCTCTCCCCAGGGAGAAGACCTATCAGCCCCAGAGGGAACTGAGTCCCAGAAACTTGGGCCTTACATGGCAGAGCTCCTAGGCCCAGGGGGACCCTCTAGGGAAGAACTGTGCCAGGGACAGAAAACGTGTCACACTCTTAAGAGCCTGAGACAACAAACTGCTGCACAGGAAAAAGGAGTTGTCAGAGGCTCCCACAGGATCTATTGGAAGGAGGGGCTCCTGTATATTGAGGCCAGAGATCTCAAACCTGGTGCCACTAGGAGAGTGTTAATGCCTCAGTAGTAGAGATATTTCTTACTCTCATTGGCCCATTACATCACCCTTGCTGGGCATCTTGGCCAGGTAAAGACTTGGAGTAGGCTAGTAGCCCACTTCTACTGGCCAAACATGTCCCAGAAGATGAAGGAGTTTTGTAACTCATATGTTACCTGTCAAGACACGTAACCACCCAAAGGCGCCCTTAATTCCACTTCCAGTGGTTGGGGTTCCCCTTGAAAGAGTAGGGATTGATATAATCGGTGCCCTTGACCCTCCAACAGCATCAGGAAACAGATTTATACTGGTGGTAGTGGATCATGCCATCAAGTATCCTGAAACACTTCCCCTTAGGGCTGTCACTGTTGCCAGGGCCCTCATCAGTATATTTACTGGAGTGGACTTTCCTAAGGAGGTGGTGTCAGAAAGAGCTACCAACTTCATGTCTGGTTACCTAAAAGCCGAGTGGGCTGACATTGGGGTGACATGCATATTTACCACTCTATATCAGCCACATACCAATGATCTAATTGAGAGATTCAACAAGACCATGACATATATGATCATGGGACTCCCTGAAAAACTCAGAAGGGAGTGGGCTTTAGTCCCTTTAGACGTATTTATGTTTGGTCATCCTATAAGGGAACTACTATGTTTAGTGAAAGAAGGCTGGGAGAGACCTCTCGAAGAGCCCATATTGGATATTGCGGACTATGTGCTTGGCCTTCGCTCAATGCTGGCTGAATACATGGGTAAATCATCCAGAAACCTTGAGGCATGCCAAGAGTTCAAGAAGCTCTGGTATTACCAAAAGGTTGTACTGGTGGAGTTCCAACCAGGGCAGAAGGTATGGGTGTTGGAGCCTGTGGCACCTAGGGCCCTCCAAGAAAAGTGGAGTGATCCCTACCCTATTCTTGAGAGGAAAGGAGAGGTCACCTACCTGGCTGACCTAGGCACTTGCAGGAGCCCTTACAGGGTGATCCACGTAAACCTCCTGAATTCTTTCTATGACAGGGCTGATGTGACCATACTGATGGTCACTGATGAGGATCAGGTTGAAGAGAGTGAACCTCTCCCTGACCTCCTCTCCCACAGTCCTAAAGATGGGTCAATTGACCTCCTCTCCCACAGTCCTAACAATGGGCCAGATGAAGGAGTTGTCTTCGCAGGCACCCTCTCTTCCCAACAGCAAACTGACTGCAGACATGTTCTAAGGCAGTATGCTGGACTCTTTTTCCTAACCCCTGGTCAGGCAACCTGATGAACCCATGATGTGGACACTGGAGACAACACACTTGTCACAAATAACATACAAAGGCAGTCTAGCCAAGTTAAGGAAAGCATCAGAGCTGAAGTCAGCAAGATACTGGAGTTAGGGGTGATTGAGCCCTTTGAAAGTCTCTGGGCTAGCTCATTGGTCTTAGTCCGCAAGCCTCATTGCAAGGGTGGTAAACCAAAGCTGAGGTTTTGTGTAGACTATATAGGTCTCAATGCTGTCACGAAGACAGATGCACACCCTATCATAAGAGCTTATGAATTAATTGACAGGTTAAGGGGCAGTCACATTTCTCAGTACTTTTGATTTGACATCAGGGTACTGGTAGATTGGTCTAACCCCAGGAGCAAAACAGAAATCAGCATTCTCTGCCCCAGATGGACACTACGAGTTTACTGTAATGTCATTTGGATTAAAGATTGCACCTGGCACCTTCCAAAGGTCGGTGAACAAAGTTCTTGCTTTGTTGGAGACTTTTAGTGCAGCATATCTTGATGATATTTCTGGCTATAGCTCCACCTGGCAGGATCACATGATCTACCTTGGCAAGATACTTGATGCTTTTCAGAGTGCAGGTCTCACTATCAAGGTAAGCAAGTGCCAGATAGGGCAGGGATCTGTTGTACATTTGCCCCACCTTGTAGGTGGATGTCATGTTCAACCCTTAGAGCCCAAGAGCCAAACAATTGTGGACTGGGTAGCTCCAACAACCATGAGTCAAGTAAGGACATTCTTTGGCTTTGCTGGGTACTCCAGGAGGTTTGTAAAGGTGCATGATACCATTGTGGCACCCCTCACAGAATTGACCTCCAAGAAGCAACCAAAGAAAGTAAACGAGACACTAAGCTGTCAAAATGCTTTTGACACTCTGAAGGACGCAATGTGTTCAGCATCTGTTCTAAAAGCTCCAGATTATTCTAAGCAGTTCATAGTGCAGACAGATGCCTCTGAAGATGGTATAGGAGCTGTCCTATCCTAGACCAACAATAATGGCCATGATTATCCGGTTGCATTCATTAGCAGGAGGTTGCTCCCCAGAGAACAGCGTTGGAGTGCCATTGAGAGGGAAGTTTGCTGTAGTTTGGTACCTGAAGAAGCTGAGACCATACCTGTTTGGTACTCACTTCATTGTACAAACTGACCAAATGCCTTTCAGATGGCTGATGCAAATGAAAGGTGGAAACCCCAAACTATTAAGGTGGTCTATCTACCCACAGGGAATGGACTTTACAGTGGCACACAGACCTGGGACTGACCATGTCAATGCAGATGGCCTTTCCAGGATTTTCCATTTCGAAGCCGAAGACTCTCTTGGGAAATGTTAGTCTAATTTATTTTCATTTGAGGGTGAGGTGTAGGAAAGTGCCCCTTTTTGACATGGTTACTTTCAATTTTTGCCTCGTATTTGATGCATGCAATTTTGACTGACGTGCACTGCATCCCTGCTAACCAGGTACCCAGTGCCAGTGTTCTTTTCCTAACACAAGGTAACTGTTCAATTGTTCCCCAATTGACAAGACCCTTAGCACCCCTGTAAGTCCCTAGTAAATGGTACCCCTGATACCTAGGCATGGGTACTAAAGAGTGTCCCTAAGAGCTGCAGCATGTATTGTGCCACCCTAAGGGACCCACCAGCAAACTCATGCAGAGTGTTATTGAACACTGCGTGAAATGGTGCAGACAAAAGTGAAAACACGACATGGCACACACCTTGTATGCCATGCCCACAAACGCAGCATGTGATATATGTAAGTCACCCCTACAGCAGGCCTTACAGCCTTAAGGCAGGGTGCATTATATTACATGTGAGGACATATGTGAACGAGCAATTATGCCCCTGTGCTGTCTAGTTTGATTGCTAGATAGTATAAGTGAACAGGGAAACCATTTTAAGTATATATACTGGGCACTGGTCATTTCGAGTTCCCTTAGCTACATGATGGCTTCATTGAAACCTATGATGTTTGGTATCACACACCTTGTCTTCATAAATCCATACTGATGCCAGTAGTGAATTTATTAAGATATGCACTCAGAGAGCACCTTAGAGGTGCCCCCTGAAAACCCACAAGCCTCTTTGTGTGATTGATGATTTTGTGTAGGTCGCTCAACTGAAAGTTTCTGAGACATGCCCTTGAGAATCAGGTGGTGTTTTGGTCTCCTTTCGCTTCCACGCTGGACAGTTCTCAGAGCAGAGAGGGAGGGAGCAGGAAACCCTTGTCTGCCGAGCCACAGAGAATGAAAGAGACGCAAAACTGCTGAGCTGACTTCGGAGGGCTCGAGCCGACTTTGGAGCGGTTTCTTGCGGATGCCTTCAAAGGCCACAGAATGAGGGGGAGGGGAGGAGAGGCAGAGGCGACCACATCAAGGTGAGGCAAGGAGATCGAGCATGGGGGGTGTACCGACCCCCTGCACAGCGCGAGCCCAGGCCCCCCTGGTGGCAGCCCAGCCAGGTCTGTGCAAAGCTTGCAGGTTGGCCTGGTGAGCTACCACTCGGTTCCCCTCACTCCTCAGTGACCAGTTTTTAAACCACCTCCCAGACCTCCAGCTATTCAATAGGAACCTTGTGGGAGGCAGCAGGAGCAAGTGGCAGTGTGGCAGGTGGGGGCAGGTGGGAGTAGGCCCTTTTCTGCCCCCACAGTTCATCACCCCACACAGCCCACTGCGCCAGCTGCATCAACTCCATTAATAATTAACAATCAGCAGAACAGCATAGCATAGCACTACAGAGCTACCCAAAACTCTCCCTCTCTATATGGGGAGCTTGAAGGAGCAGTGTGGTAATCGTGGTTATTGGAGCCCGCATTCTCCCCCAGTTAGCCCAAATTGGTGGAATGAGTGTGCTCGTGTCCCCTCCCTTTGCATAGGAGCAGCAGTGAATCAGTAGCTGGGGTGAGGTGAGGAGACGTTGAAGGACCCAGAATCCAACATTTGGAACACTCGAAAATTTGACAACAGTCAAAATCTGATAGCGCTAAATGGCTGCGGCAGAAAGTTTAGCCAAGATAAGTGTGGGGTAGATCCAATTAAGAATGGGTGCGGTTTATTCCCCCTGAATGAAGTCCCCTACTACAAATATGTAAGGGGAACCATCAGTCAGCACAAGCAAGATACACAGGAGTATGTGTACACCAAATGCTATACAGGCACAGCCGCAAGCACACCAGCATCCTCACAAGACAGCAAAGAGGCAAATAGAAAAACTGTGCACATGGCTCAACAACGACCTAGATAAGGAGCATACTCCAACTTCAGTCACAACTTCAAATAACAATAAGAACGATATTAGTGTCTACCTGACCTCAACTAGCAAGAAATCTTGATAACTAACATCTCCAGACTGCTCTCTCAGTGGTATAGGAAATGAAGAGCCCAAAGTGGCCATGCAAAATAGTGAATAGCGAACAGGGATACCATTAAACCCGGAAATAATTGTTTTGGGAAAGATTCCTCCAATAACGCCGGTTACATTTGCGCCAGCAGTGATAATGAGAAAATAGAAGCCAGAAGAAGACCTGTAAGGACTGCCACCTAAAACTGGGGCAAGGAAATGCTTCACGGGTTCAGAGGATACCCAACAGGGCAAAATGACCCTAGAGTTCCAGGTAAAACAAACAATGCTCACACCTTTGATTTCAACTAGTTTATTAGATAACACAAAGGAGGCCAAAATAGAAGGCACACCAGGGGGGATACGGACCCAAGAGAATTGGATCAGACCAAAACCAGCCACCCCACTCATGGACACTTACACCCAAGATGCCGGCAAAATAGAGACGAGATTAAATCAGGGGCACAGCTGGATGACTTGAAAATGACCTTAGCCCATGACCAAACCTTAGCGATGCATAAAAACAGTATAGTGGAAGGCAATAAGTCGATCACACTTCAGAGTGAGGAACAAGTTATGGAACAAGGAGAAAAATGCTCATTGGCAAGCTGGTGCTCTAATTTCTCCAGGTCATGCTTCATTGATCAGGATATTGAAGTTTCTAAAATTGAAATCACTGGGGAGAAATAGACTCCCCCCGCTTCCCTCCTCATCTTTGGATATCTTAACAATGATCAAAAATGCGTTAAATCCAATGACCAATGCAGCTTTCATGCATGCCGACAAACTGGATGTGCAAATAAATATTCTCAAGACTGTAGCCGCTTTAATTACAGGAATTGATAGCAAGTTCATAAGATTGAATAGCCTGATATGCAAAGCACAAGACTCAGTAGAGCTGACTCAAAAGCAGGAAGTATGCCATTGTAGCCCAATACTAAATAAATTAGAGACAATGCCGGATGTGATGAATTCCCTAACTGAGGACCTGAAGAAAGGAGCAGGCGGACAAATAAACAGAAATAGCCTCGAACACCAAAATAACCTAAATCAAACTATGTCGATTCCAGAAGAAAAGCAGCCTCTACTGAAACAAGGTGATCAGGCTGATAACATTGAAAACATAAAGGACCCAACTGATCAAGAACCCCTGAAGGCACTTCACCAAGAGCAGAAAGGCACCACAGAAGCAATCAAGCGAGAGGCTCAGTTAGATACAAGAGAAAGCAATTAACTGAGCCTCAACAAAAAATGGAACAGCCCTCCCCAGAATTAAAACCAGAACCTGAAGAAGCGATTACCGAGCCACAAGCCCCCTCAATGGAAAGTAAGCTCTTAAATTTGAAAAAGTTGAACAAGGGCAAGAAAAGTAGAGAAGGGCCCTATTGCATTGGCTAAAGAATAATAGCAAGGAGAAAACGAAGAAGATGGATAATCGCACAACACAATTAAAGAGCTCAATAAATTCAAACTACATGGAAAGTGAGTCAATGCCAGCCAGCAAGGGCACAATCGAAGAAGAAGCCCAAGGGGCACACCAACAAATCTATGTTCCTTCACCACTGGAATACATTGAACAAGATCCAATAATATTTTCCAGCTCAAACAATGAACGCAAAAAGGATACAATGGGGACACAAACAACACCCGTGCAAGTAAAAACAAAAACAAATTAAATAAACATGATAAAGCAAAAAGAAATGGAAAGTAAGACCCCCTACAAAACCAAGGAAAGAGCGGCATTGTCCCGGGACACCACAGTGGCAAAAACTCCTCAAGGCCCCTCCATAGAGCAATTTTGAGAAGTAGTCAACAGTTTCAGTCCCCAAGAACAATGCCGTAAGGAAGGAGAAATAGATACCCTCCTTAAACAGTCTGAGCTCTAAGATATTACGCACCGAAAAGAGGAGGCTGTAGTGAACCAGCAAGAGCTTAAGGTTATACCATACCCGGAAAACATCTTGCAAAGGTAATGGGACACTCTTAATAGAGGGAATGTACTGTAAATTTGCTCCCACCTGCCAGACCTGGAAAAAATTACATCCACTTACATCGACGGAGTAGCATTCTGTCCACCTGATACTGGCGAAATAAATGAATTAACAGGAATTACTTTCTTTAAACCAGAACCAGCAAGTGTCCTGAGAAAGAACGGAACAGAACTAGAAAACTAGGGAATTCGAATCAGAGAAGTAGCCCCACCGAGATACCCAGCAGTACCAACAGAAAAACCTGATGGCCCCGCGAGAATAAGAATCAATTAAAGAGCAGTAACAACAAGATGAGGACAATGATCAGCTTCATCCTAAGAGGCACTAGAGAGGGACCAATGATAATGCCAAATAAAGAGGGATCCTTGCAAATTAAAGTAAATGAAGGAGGGGACACTCGCCAATGCACAATCCAAACACAGAGCTCCGCGCACTGGACATGGCTTTCAACAGCGCTTAACTCATGCTCCTAACAAGCTGGCACGGAACAACCCAAAACAAGCAATAAACCTGAATTTAAAAATGTGTTCATGGAATACACGTGGATTAAGTGATGGTAAAGCTAAAATGTCATCCATTAGTAAATAAAAAACTTCGACCTCATTGCCCTGCACGAAACTTGGGCCTTGCACTCATTGCCTTGGCCCGACTTCAGAGTTTATGAAGCAATGACATCACCCTCACAGACAGGGGGACACGCCTAGGGTGGGGAGGCAATCTATGTGGAAAATGAACTGGTGACAAATATTGAATTGTTATGTAAAGGGCATGGCAATTACATCTTCGTTAAACTATCGCTGGAAAAAAATGTCAAAGTAAGATCTGAGTTCACAACAGTTATTTTAGGTTGTATCTACTTGCATCCAGCTAGTGTAAAAAGAGATGCAAGTACATTATTCCCACCCATGAAGAAACTCTTAAGACTCTACTTGCGTGATTTATGGATAGCGATGGGCGATTTTAATGCAAGCCTTGTGACCATAGGCCCAAACACCCCATTCGTGACCTTTGATGACCAAAAATGGGCCGAACCTGCAATAAAGAAACAATATCAGAGACCAGAGAAGCATGGAGACATGGTGGCATCTTTCTTAAATCAGTTGGGCTTACAAGAACTAAATGGAAGATTTCAAACTGACTACACCCATACCTCTTTGTTGTAATGGAAGAATGGTCCGTATTCAGGATGGTATGTTCATGTAGTTTATTAGGTAACCAATAAATGAAGTAAGGTACAATGAACGAACCCCAACAGGAGCAGCCTGCTTGCTGCTCAGCCCTACTCTCAACTGACATTCATGCACGCATACAACACTCTATGACATCATACACTCATGCTAACATTCTACACCATACACTGGCTGAGCAGCAAGCTGGAAGCAGACACCACTCTTCTCCCCCCTTTAATAAACACCAAAAATGCAAATGCAAAGAATAAGCATAATAGCGACATCAAAGGGAAGAAGCAAACAGTCTGAATGACAATAAAGGAAAGTAACTAAAAGAGAACATATTGCAATTATTATGATAGAGGATTCTGCCATAAAACAATGGAATTAATAAGCAATAACGATGAGAAGATGAACACTAAAATAAGGAAGCAAAAAGGGAATGCAAACCAGGACAAGGAATAACAGGAATAATCCAAATAACACACACCCATCTTCCCCCTTTAATAGAACGACAAAAAACATGAATAGGAAATGCAAAAGAAGAGGAAAAGTAGGAAATGTCAACAAGCTAAAAAGAACTAACAAATACGGAAGGACAACAAAACCGTAGCAATAGAAATGAAACACACATAACAAAAGGAATTGAAGCTCCAAATCCCCACCTAACATACTAGTTGGCCATACCAGAATGAAGATGGCAAGAAGAAACAGCAAAAGAAAACAGACAGTGCAAGCCAAAGACAAGAAAAACACACTCAAATGAATAAGAGCTGTGTAAGGAAAACTCATTTGGAATTAGAAAATACCCATGAGAATAGTAAATAGTAAAGCGTTACAATGTAAAATCGACGTACAGGTACCATGTAAGATGAAAATACAGAGTGACATAGATCCAAAGAACAAGAATATGTACATAAGATACCAGAATTAACAAACATAAGCTATTACAACACAATTACATACCAACATATGCCCTAAAGAAATGCACAGTAAGGAAATGCAACGTAAAGTAATGTAACCACTAAAGTATGAAGAAACATTGTGAATGACAATCACGAAGGATAAGGAACATGAAAAATAAGGTAACATCTTGGATAACCTAGTAAGTGACCTGACGAATCACGAAACAGGAATCACGAAGGATAAGGCACAATTAAGATAAAGTAACACCTTAGATAACATAGTAAGTGACCTGACGAGTCACGAAACAAGGCAAGGTGACATATCATAAAGGATAGCAGTGTTGGTGACCTGGCAAGTCACGTAACATAGAATGTAACATATTATGATACCAAAAACTGGTGACCTGACAAGTCACGTAACATAAGAGCAAAATCACTCTTAGATCACAATAAGAAATTCCCTATGGAATTTTTTAAACCTATAAACGTTGCAATAACACTATGATAAAACACTCTAGATTCTCTCTAAGAATTGAGAAGTATGCAGCCAGAAGGCTATTAAAACAAAAACGCTAAACCCTGGAAATACTGGTCCAAAGAATGACTGTAAAGTAAGAATATACCGCCATTAAGTTATTAAACAGATGCTCTAAACCCTGCAAATACTGGCCCTCTCAAGTACTGTAAAATACTGTAAAATAAATATTAACAATATGTGACACTAAATGTCAGCGTAAAAATGCGAGAACACAAGGAAATGCATGTTGGCAAAATTGTTCATAACAGAAATGATAATCATTTTAAACCTTAAACAACGTTCCAATAAAATAATGAGATAAAACAAATAAAGTGGTCACCGTAGTCTTGTAGAGTGGAGCTGCTGCATTATATGGAATGGAACAGTACCATGCGTCGTGTAAAGAACAACGGATTTAGAAGGAAATGCCCACACATGAAGTACACTGCAATTAACATGCTAAAACGTGGACTTTTCATTTTCCAAAAAGGTGCAGTGGTGCTAGATGACCGCTAGATGGCACTGCTACGTGCCCAATGAAACTACAATGCTCTGCCCAGGCCACGATACCATGACGATGAAAGAAAAAAAAAATGTTTTCCTTTCATTTCTTCTTTTTCTCTTTGGGTCCAACCCACTGGAAAGAAAGTACATCAAAATGCCGAAACACCTCATCATTGTCATCCAGCAAGGAATGGGTAGTGCTTGATGTGGAGGTGAAGAAGCAGGCTGCTCAGCCCTACTCTCAACTGACATTCATGCACGCATACAACACTCTATGACATCATACACTCATGCTAACATTCTACACCATACACTGGCTGAGCAGCAAGCTGGAAGCAGACACCACACTCTTGCTTTAGAAAGGTTACTTTGGACTATATTTGGGTCTCAATAGCCAATTTTCACATCATCCAAAACTTTACCATGACTCCTACTCTGGCCAGTGACCACATAATACTCTTGTGTGAAATTATAGCTTTGTGACATGCTTGCCCTAAAACAAGACCTATCAGCTCTGAGGAACAACTTGAACCTGTAAAGAAAGTGAGGTTGTCTATGATGAACCAAATTAGCCTCGGAGAAAGGGTTGGCCTGTTCTTGGACACGTTCCAGCATGAAAGCAATAATTCAATAATACCAAACCTCTGAGAGCCAGCAGTTTGCCATCTGTGGGAAAGTTTAAATAGTGAAGTGAAGATAGAAATAGATAAATCACAATAAAAACTCCATCATGTAGCTGAAAGGAAGCACCAAATTGTAACCCTAAAACATGCCTTTAATAAAACAATGAGAAGGATTAGCAAGGACAAGGCATAAAACGCATAACTACACCTACGGGTCACCACGATCTGTCAAGAACACAGGAAAGCCTGGTATGCCCTTATGAGAGACGAAGAAGATTGGAGGTGGAAGAACGCATATGAAGTGTTAAAATCAAAGAACCAGAGAACATTTTGGATCAGGGTGAACAAATGTTTTAAGCCAAACCACCAGACAACCGCCACAATCATCGCCCCCAATGACTGAAAAACGTACATTCAGGCCCTCCATTTGGAACCCATGACAGATGCTGGTTATCTTTAGACTCGACGAGCCTGGAAAAAGTTAATCAATATAACTCATTCATCAAGAAGGCGAATCGAAGTTAATCCCACTAAACTATATAGAAACAACAGCAAAAGTAACGTCAGCCCTAGTAACACAAGTTATCAAGAAAACGCGGCGCCTGGCCAAAATGGCATCCCGGCAGCAATGTAGAAGTGTACACTAATGAGATAGGCTACAGTGATTGCACCATTGTTTCAGGAATGTCGATTAGGGAGAAGCATCCTGGAGACTTGGAGAGGGTCCTTCTTGGCCCAAATCCACAAAAAAGGCTCCTGAACAAATCCAGAGAACTATCGATTGATTGCACCGTTAGATGTGAAAAGGAAATGACACGCTAGCATTTTACACCAAGAATTATTGGGTGGGTGGAAGAGAAAAAGTTGATACCTGTATCTCAAACTGGCTATCAAAAGGGTTGCAACATTGAGGATAATCTTATCTGCATTGCCCATCTGATTGAAGGCACATTATCAGAGAATAAAATGGCCCTATATTCAGGATACATCCACTCTCTAACTGTGTTTAATGGTGTATCATGCCCAAGGCTCTGGGAAAAACTAAATTACTGGGTTATCCCACCAAACTTTATTAAAAGAAATCATCAACCTGTACTTGGCACTTGGGTGAAAATAAGAGTCAGCTCCGGGTGGGCCACCACAAGAAAAACTGAAACAAATAAAGGATTGAAACAAGGGTGCATTCTGGATCCATTGATGTTCAACTTATACTTGGAAGCTTTCCCAGGGAATCTAGTCAGGAGTGAAAATGTAATCACTACAGTACACAGATGGCATTGTCCTGTTAGACCAACCATCGGTGGGACTGAGAGGCTATTTTCGGTGATGACTTCTTACTGTAGGGCGAACTGTTTGAAAGTTAATATTGGGGAAACAAAGGAGATGATATTTTCCCAGCAACGAGCAAGGAAAGGTCCTGGTTTATAGAAGGAAAAGCCATAGAAGTGGCAACCACATATAAATTCCTTGGCGTCTGGTTAGAGGTCAGTTAGCTGCACCTATTACCGCCCAGCAGGGGCATTTAGCAGGGTGAAAAAAATTAATGAGCACATCAGATTTATCCCCACTCCTATGGTATAGACTGCAAATTTCTCCCCACAGTGGCCTATCGGACAATGATTTTTAGAGACAGAATGGCAACCTGGCTGGACAGAGTGCATTCATCTTGTTACCATAGAGTATTCCTGTTGCCGAATTGTACCTTTCTGTCAGGCT
Organism: Triturus cristatus; assembly: GCF_964204655.1. Classification (NCBI taxonomy): domain Eukaryota; kingdom Metazoa; phylum Chordata; class Amphibia; order Caudata; family Salamandridae; genus Triturus; species Triturus cristatus. The sequence goes on along the minus strand of NC_140588.1, from coordinate 617,178,332 downwards.
GGCAGTAGCCGTATACTCTAGATAACTACTAACCTGCTGATCGATCGGCAGGAACGATGACGTGCAGAATATCTCTCTCTTCCCACAGGTGCAACCCCACGCTGGTGAACCAAAACAACCACCAATGCGTGGTAGAGGCACATAGGGGGAAAAAGAGAGGAACAATAAGGGAAAGAATAGGGTCAGCTTGGCTCTTCTGGCAGCGAGCTGGAGGGTCTGACGGGGTAGTTCTCTAGCAGGCTGTAGTGAGGAGGAGACAGACAAGTCAGGTAATTAGGGAAGGAAGTACCACATACCCCCTACCTCCCTTCTCCCGTTCTAGGACTACAACTCACCTACTGCGTGCGCGAACCTCGATCCCCCAGTCATGGAGACCGTTAGCTTCACGGTCTAGGAAACGGTAGATAGGGTGTTGTCTGCACGGAGCCAGTTCGTTCTGGGTCTTTGCGAAAGTGGTAGTTATCCTCACTACCGAGTTACCGCAGGCGGCAACCAACAATGCCTATCTGAACAAAAGGCGTTCTCTCTCTTAAAGCAAAGGTAGAAAGCAAGCGGCGGGGCTTCCACGCCTCCTCGCGCTGGCTGTGCAGGACGCTGCCGAGGGAAACGGAACTCGTGGATTCCTCGGGGAAGTCAATGGACTACTGCAGTTACGTCACTGCCTAGAATAGTAGGATTCAAACGGGTGCTCCTGCTCCTCCCAACGGAGTGTGCTACCCGATTACCTGAGCTTGGTACCTCGGGCAGGAACTGGAACCAGGGAGACCTCAGGAGCGGCGTGACAACGGGTTTTGGACATTGGAGTCACGGCGAAGGAAAAGTAAGCGAGCGCTCGTCCTCCAGCGGGGAATACCATCCGCTAAGCGCTGTCTTCAGGGAACTTCCTCGGATTGTCAAGCACCGTTTCTTCAGAGGGGGATGGTCTTATAGCGGCGGTCATGTGATCGACCCCGCTTCCGGTGCTCTGCCGTTGGACGTCCCGATGTTTTCTGGGACTTGTAGTTGGTCTTTGGAGTACGCTCCTCTTCCGTGCTGTTAGATAACCGCTGGGGGCGCCGATCTTCCGTCTGGTAGTCAGCTGTCTCGTGAGGATCATGACAGTACCCCCTCTCAAGGACCGCCGTCTCGGCGGTTGTCCTGGTTTACCAGGATTTTTGGCATGGAATTGTTGTAGCAGTTTTGGGCAATGTAGGTTAGCTGCTGGTTCCCAAGTCCGTTCTTCTGGCCCAAACCCTTTCCACTCAACCAGGTATTGTACTCTTCCCCTCACCTGTCGGGAGTCTAATAAGGCTTGGACTTCATATTCCTCTTGCCCTTCCACCTCCACAGGGAGGGGAGTCAGAGGTAGTCTCATGCTGGCAGGGCATGGTCGGAGAAGGGAGACATGGAAAACAGGATGTATTTTCCAGGAGGAAGGTAGGCTTAGCCTTACCGCAACAGGATTCAGGACGTGGTCTATTTGGTATGGCCCCACGTACTTGGGTGCTAGTTTACCCACCCCCTTTAGATGTAAGTTCTTGGTGGATAACCATACCTTGTCTCCCACCCTATACTCGGGTTCTGGCGCTCTCTTTCGGTCAGCGTATAGTTTTTGTGTGTTTTGCGCTGTCTCTAAATGGAGTTTGGTTTCTCTGAGAATGGTGCGGAGATGTGTATGGTGTTCTTGAATTGTAGGGTGTGTGGTGACCACAGGCCAATCGAATGGAAGAATGTCGGGATGAAAACCCTAAAGACAAAAGAATGGGGAACACCCTAGGGTGGTGTGTTCTGCGTTATTGTATGCGAACTCTGCTAACCATATTAAGGGGTACCACTCTATGGTGTTTTGGAGGGTAAAGCAACGCAGGTACTGTTCTAATGTCTGGTTCAGGCGTTCTGTTTTGCCATCCGTCTGGGGATGGTAACTTGTGGATAGACGGGCATCGATGTTCATAGTTTCACATAGTTTTCTCCAAAAGCGTGAGGTGAACTGGGATCCTCGGTCTGTTATAAGCACCCTTGGTAGTCCGTGTGCTCTCACCACATGTTGTAGGAATACCAGAGACAGTTCGCCCGCAGTGGGTAGTCTTTTGAGAGGGACGAAGTGGCCCATCTTTGTTAGGTGATCAATAATTACTAGCACGGTGGTGTATCCTTCACAGGGTGGCATCTCAACTATGAAATCCATCGATATCGTGTGCCATGGGGCTGGTGGGATGGGTATGGGACACAACAGCCCCACTGGTTTCGAATGGCTGGTTTTGCTCTGCGCGCAGACGGCACAATTCTTCAGGTATTCTTTGGCATCTGTTCGTAAGGTGGGCCACCAAAAGGCTCTTTCGAGCCCTGCTATGGTTTTGTACACCCCCAAATGGCCTCCAAGAGCGGAATCATGTATCCAGGAGATCGCTTGCTGTTGTTGTGCTTTCTGCGGGAGAAATAAGGCATTGTTCTGGAACAGGAATTCCCCTTTTTTGTTTCTGTGGGCTGGGTCTATTTGTATCCAGGCTGAGATGTTGAAGTCGGTTAAGGACGCTTTTACCGCCTCAAGGTATTCGTCTGAAGAGGCAAGGGCATGCACTTGATGAGCAAAAGCCTTGCTGGGCAGGATCGACGGTGGATCAGGGGGTAGGCTCGTTTCGGGGTGTATGGGTTCTTCCATACGGGATAAGGCATCGGCCTTGCCGTTCTGGGGTCCAGGTCTGTATTTGATGAGGAAGTCATAATCGGAGAAGAACAGGGACCAGCGTAACTGACGTGGTGTGAGGGCTCTGGCCGATTTCAGGAACAAAAGGTTTCTGTGGTCGGTGTACATCTCAACTGTATGGCTTGCCCCTAGCAGATAGTGCCTCCACTCTTCGCAAGCCCGTTTGATGGCCAGCAGTTCCTTATCCGTGATGGAGTAGTTCACCTCACTCGGGGATAGTTTCTTGGAATAATACGCCACCGGATGGAGTTGCCCCGTTTGTTGGTGTCGTTGAGACAGCACTCCTCCTATGGCGTATTGAGACGCATCCGTCTCCACCACGAATGGCAGGTCAGAATTCGGGTGTAACAAAATGGGAGCTGTTGTGAACGGTCGTTTTAGCTCCTGAAAAGACCGTTCCGCCTCTTGATCCCAGACAAAAGGGGTATTTTTTCTCAGTAGACGAGAGATGGGGTGAATCACCTTCGAGAAGTCCTTTATAAACCGCCGATAGTAATTGGCGAACCCCAGGAATCGTTGTACCGCCTTAACGTGGCTTGGGGCTTTCCAGGAAGTGATTGCATCTACTTTGGCGGTATCCATTTGAAACCCTTGTGCATTAATAATGTACCCTAAGAAGGCGACTTCCGTTACATGAAATAAGCATTTTTCTAACTTGGCATATAACGAATGGCGTTGAAGGCGTGTCAACACTTCCTGCACATGGGTGATGTGTTCCTGTAAGGTGGACGAATAGATGAGTATGTCGTCTATGTAGACTATGCAACACACCTCCAGCAGACCTCGGAGGACTTCATCCATAAAGAACTGGAATGCTGCTGGAGCGTTGCATAGACCAAAGGGCATTACTTGATACTCGTAAAGACCGAACTTAGTTCGGAACGCCGTTTTCCATTCGTCCCCAGATTTTACACGAACTAAATGGTATGCACCCCGAAGATCTAGCTTGGTGTATATTCGGGCCCCCTTGAGCTGGTCTAGCAACACAGGAATCAAAGGGAGAGGGTATTGATTCTTGATGGTTATCTTGTTGATGGTGCGGTAATCGATGCAGGCTCGTAACTCGTCGCAGTCTTTTTAGGAAATGAAAAAGAGGGGAGACGAGGCGGGCGACGAGGAAGGGCGGATGAACCCTGATTCCAGATTCTCCTCCAGATATTTCTTGAGATAGCGGGTCTCCGGTTCTGTTAGGGCGTACACACGGCTGCAGGGGATGTCCGCTCCAGGGTGTAGATCGATCCGACAATCAAATGTTCGGTGGGGAGGTAATTTGGCCGCTGTTTGTTTGTCGATGTCAAGAATTCCTGTCATACGAGGGGAGGAAAACGGTAACCGGCGAAAATGGACTACATCTCCCAGGATGCTTAGCGGTTGAGAGGTTATGTAAACAGGAGAGCTGTTACATAACTCAAGGGAAACACGCCCTTATGTAAACAGGAGAGCTGTTACATAACTCAAGGAAAACACGCCCTTATGTAAACAGGAGAGCTGTTACATAACTCAAGGGAAACACGCCCTTATGTAAACAGGAGAGCTGTTACATAACTCAAGGAAACACGCCCTTATGTAAACAGGAGAGCTGTTACATAACTCAAGGAAAACACTCCCTATAAAGGGATGAACCGGGAGGTACAACGCTGTCGGATATTGTGTTCACACCGACGTACCTGCTTCGTGAAGAGCAGTGTTCCGGAGTGGTGCTCCAGTAAGGCAAGAACGGAGGTAGGTCGAGTCGTTACTCCCTGGGCCGTGTCTTGCCCCATCGTCACCTGTGAAGGACCCGGAAGCTCTACCGGTCAACCATTGAGCTTCGCTTTTTGACTCGGCTGAGTCCAAGCGCAGTGGCGCTTTTGCTGGTTGGAGTCGTAACTCCCAGCCCGACCAGAGACACAGGGACTGCCAGCTGTAACGCACACCAGGAGGTGTTTGCCGCGTTACAGACTCGGAAGTCCACAGGATCGATCGAGCGGCTGCTCTCGGTTCAGTCTTCTTGCTTGTGATTGGGGTATCGGTGACGCATCACCAGGAGGTGACTCCGCGTCCCGGTGCAGTCTGAGGAAGAGGTTGAGCGGCTGCTCCCTTCAGGTAGAGACCCCGGCTGGGTGTTTCCCTGACTCCTCGATTCTCCCCAACACTCTTCGTGCCCCTCACAGCCTACCGATTGGCATTGTCGGCCATTTCATTTCTGCCCTCTGTTGGCATACGCCGGGACCGGCGTATATGCAGAGGACGGTTAGGACCATCCGTGCTGTGGGCTGGTAACGTACTTAGCCTGGAGGATTCCAGTGACTATAACTTTTTTGTTTATTCTTTGTATTATATTTGCCTTCATTAAAACAACTAACCCTTCACTAGTGGTTGCGTCCTCATTGTCGTGTCTGTTAAACGATCCTGAGACGTTCAGGGCGTTACAAAATATCCGACCTTAATAACACTAACTGTCTCCCGGTCGATAACAGACATGGCAACACTTGATGATGTGCTGGCTGCTTTAGCGGCCATGCAAGTTGAAGTGGCTGCCTCTAGGCAAGAAACAGCCGATGTAAAAGCCAGACTGGATGCTATCCAATTGGACCCGCTCACGCCCAGCACCTCCCTCACGAATCAGACCCCTGCGGTAGTAGTGGAAATGCCGGTAGCCATCCCCTTGGCGACACCAGAGAGGTACAGTGGGGATCCTAACACAGTGCAGGTATTCCTCACACAAGTGGCGCTACATTTATCGTGCAAACCAAAGGCGTTCCCCACGAGTCAGGCTCGTGTGGCTTTCCTTATATCCTATTTGGCGGGAAACGCGGCACAATGGGCCGTACCTCTGGTGAGCAGGGACGACCCCCTCTTATGTGATTGGGGTGCTTTTCGCGAGGAATTCCTGAAGGTATTCGACAGAAGGGCTGACTCGTACACGGCGGACCGTGAAATGCTTGAGTTGAGACAGGGATCCAACGACCTGGTGCAGTATCTCAACGCGTTCCGAAGGCTGGTTGCGGAAACCAAGTGGCCTGTTGCTAAACAGACGGCGCTCTTCCATCAAGGGCTGTGCGATGAGCTCAAGGACGCCGTGGCTCATATTGACCCTCAACCCAAGACATGTGAGGGCCTTATCAACCTGGTATTACGGCTGGAACATAGGCTAAGTGAAAGAAAGGGGGATCATGGGAGAAAAGGAAAATCCCTTCCATCCTATGTGACGGTGGGAAGTCCTGAAACTTCCACCGCATCCAAGGGAGAACCCATGAACATCGGCGCAATACGAGCGAGCCTCACAGCCACGGAGAAAGAGTCACGCCGTAAACAAGGATTGTGCCTATATTGTGGCAAAAAAGGCCACTACGTACGTGAATGCCCTGCCAAACCGAAGACGTCACGTTATCGGGCCAACCGGTCGGTAACAGCCGTGGTGGACATACCGGCGGAAAACTAGAGGACTCCAAGACCAGAGAAGGGGCATCTCGGAGTCACTCATCCATCCCTTCACTTTCCAACTCGGTCACTAAGGGACAACGACACCTGTTTATCACGGTGCACGTGGGAGTGCATGACCAGTGGATACCCGTTGTGGCCATGGTGGATTCAGGGGCCACTGGCATGTTTATGGACCACAACGAGGCATGCAGGCTAGGGCTAGTGCTTCTTCCCAAAGCTGTACCCGAAGAAGTCTATGCTGTAGACGGAAGGCGATTGGTGACGGGGCCCATCGGGCAGCACACGGGGGTCCTTCCGATGAGATATGGGTGGAACCATTTGGAACAAATCGATTTTAACATCATCCGAGCGCCCCAATATGGCGTCATATTGGGATTGCCGTGGCTACAGAAACACAACCCCTTTGTGGATTGGCCAACACATCGCATCGAAATGACGTCACCGTATTGCATGCTGCATTGTGGAATAAGAACGGAATCCCTTGACGCAGATGAGAGCGGGAGTCAGACGGTGGCTACAGCGGCAGAAAAAGATGTGGCTCTCCCCCAGGCTTATCACAGTTTTGAGGATGTATTTGATGAGGTGAAGGCGGAAGTGCTACCACCACATAGACAGTTTGACTGCCAGATCGACCTGGTGCCAGGGGCCAGCGTTCCCAGCGGCAGGCTGTATGCCCTGACGGAGCCTGAAAACGTGCATCTCCGGGGGGTACCTGGATAAACTCCTCAAGCTAGGATTCATCCGCCCGTCCAAGTCTCCGGCCGCCTCGCCACTCTTCTTCATCCCGAAGGCTAATGGGGAGCTGAGAGCCTGTGTGGACTTTAGGGCATTGAATGCGATAACCATAAAAAATCGGTACCCCTTGCCTCTCATCAGTGTACTTCTGGAACAGGTCAAGAAAGCTCGTATCTACACCAAGTTGGATTTGAAAGGGGCATACCATCTGGTGCGCATGAGGGATGGAGACGAGTGGAAGACCGCCTTTAAGACCAGGTTCGGCCTTTTTGAGTACCTCGTCATGCCGTTCGGTCTGTGCAACGCCCCGGCAGCCTTTCAGTACTTTTTGAATGAGGTATTCAGAGAGGAGTTGGATATCTACGTGGTCGTATATATCGACGACATCCTCATCTATTCGTCCAGTGTGGAGGAGCACGTACACCACGTCAAAGCTGTGCTCCAAAAGCTGAGGGAAAACATGCTGTTTTGTAAACTCAGCAAGTGTGACTTCCACGTCACATCCGTGGAATTCCTCGGAGTGATGCTGAGTCCAGAGGGACAGGAGATGGCAGAACGAAAGATCAAGGCGGTGAAAGAATGGCCGGTGCCCCAAAGCGTGAAGGACGTCCAAAGTTTCATTGGCTTCGCCAACTTTTACAGGCGGTTCATAGATGGATTTTCAGGAGTGGTGGCCCCAATCACACAGCTACTGAGGAAGTCCAAGGAGTTTGTCTGGTCCAGTGAAGCGAACAAAGCCTTTGAGGCCCTGAAAAGCGCCTTTGGTAAGGCGCCGGTGTTGGCTCACCCCGATCCGGATCTCCCCTACGTGGTGGAAGCGGACGCGTCGGATGTGGCGCTGGGGGCTATCTTGTCCCAACGCAACCACGACACAGGGGTGCTTCATCCCGTTGCGTACATGTCCCGCAAACTCAACGACGCTGAACGCAACTACCATATTGCGGAGAAGGAGCTTCTCGCAATCAAGGACGCCTTCACCGAATGGAGGCATTGGTTGATGGGGGCAAGACATGTGGTATCGGTGTACACGGACCATCGGAACCTACAGTTCATGACGGCCACTAGACACCTTTCTCCCAGGCAGCTGCGGTGGATGATCTTCTTTGCGGGGTTCAACTTCCGCATCACATATCGGCCGGGGACGGAAAACCGAAAGGCGGACGCCCTGTCCCGTCAATCTGCAGTTAAGGAACCATTGCCTGCGACCGAGCGTTCCATCATTTCCCCGAGGATGGTATTGGGGGTTATCCAACCGGATACTTTCCTGAGGGGAATAAAGAGAGGGATCAGGTCATTCGCATGGCGGAGGTGGCTCCTCAGTCACAGAGAATGGCAGCTGAAGGACGGGATACCCCTGAAGGGCAGGTGCCTATTGATACCCACGCCTAGGCTAAGGAAACAAGCATTCATCTGGTGCCATGACTCTCCATGCGCAGGTCATTTGGGCTTTGAAAAAACGGTGGCTAGCATGGGACGGCATTTCTGGTGGCCAACCATGAGAGTGGATGTCAGGAGGTGGGGACAGGAGTGTCCTACGTGTGCTACCATGAAGGCCGACCATGGCCGAACCCAAGGGCTCTTACATCCACTTCCAACCCCGGATAGACCATGGGATAGCATATCACTGGACTTCGTGGTGGGCCTACCGGTAGACCAGGGGATGACGGCAATACTGGTGGTGGTGGATTACTTGATGAAAATGGGGCACTTCATCCCCTGCAAGAGAGTCCCTACGGCCGGGGAATTGGCGTCACTACTCCTAAAGAATGTGGTACGACTGCATGGATTACCTGGGGTGATCGTGTCGGACCGGGGGTCGCAGTTTACTGCGCAATTCTGGAAGACTTGGTGCACTGCGCTGCATGTTAAGACCGCCCTGTCCACCAGCTACCACCCTCAAACGGACGGCCAAACCGAGCGCCTGAACCAAACGCTCAAACAGTATCTGCGATGTTTTGTGGACCAGGGCAGGGAAGAATGGGTCGACTTGCTATGGGTTGCAGAGATAGCCTATAACAACGCCACTCACAGCTCCACACAGTCCTCTCCGTTCTATAGCAACTATGGCCAACATCCCAGGTTCTTGCCATTTCTACATCTGTTCAGAGAGGACAGGATTCCCGCCACAGCGGACAGGGTGGCACACATAAAAGACACATTGATGCGCTCAAGGGCTGTCCTAATAGAGGCCAAGAGAAGATACAAGGCTGCGGCAGATAGGAAGAGAAGGCCCGGGCCACTGTACCGCACTGGAGACTACGTCTGGATATCCACAAGAAACATGAGGTTTCGAAAGAACAGTGTGTTCCATCCCAAGTACATGGGCTCCTATCGAATTACCAAGTGTATGGGTCCCGTGAACGTGAAGGTGTGCTTGCCCCAGTCATTGCGGATACACCCTGTCTTTCATGTATCATTGCTCAAACCAGCACCCTCCAAGCCGTCTGGGACACCTCGGCCGGTATGCGTGGAGTCGGAGGTGGAGTATGAAGTGTCGGGCATACGGGCGTCCAAATGGCGCAGGGGGAAGCTGTGGTACCTGGTTGCGTGGAAAGGCTATGGCCCGGAGGAGCATTCATGGGAACCGGCTGAAGGGGTTCATGCTCCGCGCTTGGTCTCCTTGTTCCATCGGCGTTTTCCTGCCAGCGCTGGACCCGTGGGGAGCCGCTGAGAGGGAGGATGTACTGTCAAGAATTCCTGTCATACGAGGGGAGGAAAACGGTAACCGGCGAAAATGGACTACATCTCCCAGGATGCTTAGCGGTTGAGAGGTTATGTAAACAGGAGAGCTGTTACACAACTCAAGGGAAACACGCCCTTATGTAAACAGGAGAGCTGTTACATAACTCAAGGAAAACACGCCCTTATGTAAACAGGAGAGCTGTTACATAACTCAAGGGAAACACGCCCTTATGTAAACAGGAGAGCTGTTACATAACTCAAGGAAACACGCCCTTATGTAAACAGGAGAGCTATTACATAACTCAAGGAAAACACTCCCTATAAAGGGAGAAACCGGGAGGTACAACGCTGTCGGATATTGTGTTCACACCGACGTACCTGCTTCGTGAAGAGCAGTGTTCCGGAGTGGTGCTCCAGTAAGGCAAGAACGGAGGTAGGTCGAGTCGTTACTCCCTGGGCCGTGTCTTGCCCCATCGTCACCTGTGAAGGACCCGGAAGCTCTACCGGTCAACCATTGAGCTTCGCTTTTTGACTCGGCTGAGTCCAAGCGCAGTGGCGCTTTTGCTGGTTGGAGTCGTAACTCCCAGCCCGACCAGAGACACAGGGACTGCCAGCTGTAACGCACACCAGGAGGTGTTTGCCGCGTTACAGACTCGGAAGTCCACAGGATCGATCGAGCGGCTGCTCTCGGTTCAGTCTTCTTGCTTGTGATTGGGGTATCGGTGACGCATCACCAGGAGGTCACTCCGCGTCCCGGTGCAGTCTGAGGAAGAGGTTGAGCGGCTGCTCCCTTCAGGTAGAGACCCCGGCTGGGTGTTTCCCTGACTCCTCGATTCTCCCCAACACTCTTCGTGCCCCTCACAGCCTACCGATTGGCATTGTCGGCCATTTCATTTCTGCCCTCTGTTGGCATACGCCGGGACCGGCGTATATGCAGAGGACGGTTAGGACCATCCGTGCTGTGGGCTGGTAACGTACTTAGCCTGGAGGATTCCAGTGACTATAACTTTTTTGTTTATTCTTTGTATTATATTTGCCTTCATTAAAACAACTAACCCTTCACTAGTGGTTGCGTCCTCATTGTCGTGTCTGTTAAACGATCCTGAGACGTTCAGGGCGTTACAGTCGAACACCGGTTGGTACTTCAGATACTCGTTGGGTAAGGAGACAGCACAGCAATACTCGGGTTCTTCCCGACCTTCAGCGAGGAAACTTGCTTGTGTTCTGGAACCATTGTCCTGCAAGAATTGCCGAGTACAGTGCGTTTTGCAATACTCAGAGGTCAGTGACACCGTACGTTCTGCCCATCGTACTACCGGGTCATGTAGCGTCAGCCACGGCATGCCTAGGATCAAACGGAATTGAGGCGCGTCCATCAGGTCAAACTGCAGAATTTCGTAGTGGTCTTACCCTACCCTCATTTTCAGGGGTATGGTGTGATGTCTAACAGGTCCGGATGTTAAGGTCTTCCCATCTACGGCTTTTACTATTTCGGGTATCATCTTCCTTTCATATGGCACCCCAAACCGTCGAGCATATTGGAGATCCATAAAATTTCCGGTGGCGCCTGAATCCAACAAGGACGCCACGTCTAGCGGGCTGTTCTCGGTGATCCATAAAGTTACACACACATTGATGTGAGCTACGGCGGGTTGCATGGTGTTAGCTAGTGCAAGGGGGATCCGTGATAAATCGGTACCCATGGCAGTGATCCCTTCCTGTCGTGGGCTCTGTAGTTTTCCGACTCCTGTGAAAAGGCCGCTGCTGGCACATGTGTGGGAACGGGTCTTTCGGGGGCCTTGGCTCTCGCGCGACATTCCCTGATCAAATGCCCACTCTTTCCGCAGTAAAGACACAGCTTCTGTTGCCTTCTTTTTTCCCGTTCTTCAGGGGTAAGAGGACCTCGCACTCCCCCGATCTGCATAGGTTCGCTGAGATCTGTGGTTTTTGGACGGTCCTCGGGGAGCGATCTAATCCTAGGCAACGGGAAGCGGTTCTCACCTCGGACTTTATCAGTCTTCCGTTCTTGCAGGCGATGTTCCAACTGTACTGTGAGATCAATCAGCTCCTCACAAGTGGGAGGCAGCTGAATCACTTGCGATAACACGTCTTTCAGCTCACCTCGAAGACCTTGGTAAAAGAGGGTGGAACGTTTCTCGGTAGGCCAATCGGTTTCCACCACCAATCTATTAAAGGCCGTGATATATGATAGCAGATCCTGCGAGCCTTGTCTGAGAGTGAGCAATTCACGATCCAAGGATAGCATGTGCGACTTTCGATCGAATAGTCTTCTCATTGCTGCACAAAAGTCGTGGAAGTTGTGCAGCACCGGGTCGTTTCTGTCCATTAATGGAATGGTCCAGCTAGCTGCATTACCCCCCATGTACGACATCATGAAGAAAGTCTTTGCGGTATGTTCCTGGAAGATCGTTGGTTTACAGAGGAAATGTAGCCTGCATTGGTTAAGAAAAGTCTCAAATTTCTTGGGGTCCCCAAAGAACCTTTCGGGGGGAGCTAATGGTATTCCATGAGTCTGGATGACATGCACTGTCGGAGCAGAATCCTGTGGAGGTTGGGACGTGCCAGAAGGTGTAAAGAACCCTGTACCAGAGGCACCACCCCCCAATTCCGGGGTTGTGCGTGTCGCAGGAGGGGGAAGGGTCCAATCTTTTATGTATGTACTCTTGCCAGGGCCTTGCCTAGTAATCCCTGCAACCTCCCTGCGCAGGGTACACATTTCCTTTTTCATGTCTTGGTTCTCTAACCGTGAAGCGTGCACTTCCTGTTGTAAAGCCGTAATGCTTTCCAACAGGGAGGACAGCACGTCATTGGAGTCCATCGTTCAGGCCGAAAGGTATACGTGGGCTTGACAATCTGTCAGGCTGGCAGTAGCCGTATACTCTAGATAACTACTAACCTGCTGATCGATCGGCAGGAACGATGACGTGCAGAATATCTCTCTCTTCCTACAGGTGCAACCCCACGCTGGTGAACCAAAACAACCACCAATGCGTGGTAGAGGCAAATAGGGGGAAAAAGAGAGGAACAATAAGGGAAAGAATAGGGTCAGCTTGGCTCTTCTGTCAGCGAGCTGGAGGGTCTGACGGGGTAGTTCTCTAGCAGGCTGTAGTGAGGAGGAGACAGACAAGTCAGGTAATTAGGGAAGGAAGTACCACATACCCCCTACCTCCCTTCTCCCGTTCTAGGACTACAACTCACCTACTGCGTGCGCGAACCTCGATCCCCCAGTCATGGAGACCGTTAGCTTCACGGTCTAGGAAACGGTAGATAGGGTGTTGTCTGCACGGAGCCAGTTCGTTCTGGGTCTTTGCGAAAGTGGTAGTTATCCTCACTACCGAGTTACCGCAGGCGGCAACCAACAATGCCTATCTGAACAAAAGGCGTTCTCTCTCTTAAAGCAAAGGTAGAAAGCAAGCGGCGGGGCTTCCACGCCTCCTCGTGCTGGCTGTGCAGGACGCTGCCGAGGGAAACGGAACTCGTGGATTCCTCGGGGAAGTCAATGGACTACTGCAGTTACGTCACTGCCTAGAATAGTAGGATTCAAACGGGTGCTCCTGCTCCTCCCAACGGAGTGTGCTACCCGATTACCTGAGCTTGGTACCTCGGGCAGGAACTGGAACCAGGGAGACCTCAGGAGCGGCGTGACAACAGGTTTTGGACATTGGAGTCACGGCGAAGGAAAAGTAAGCGAGCGCTCGTCCTCCAGCTTCCGGTGCTCTGCCGTTGGACGTCCCGATGTTTTCTGGGACTTGTAGTTGGTCTTTGGAGTACGCTCCTCTTCCGTGCTGTTAGATAACCGCTGGGGGCGCCGATCTTCCGTCTGGTAGTCAGCTGTCTCGTGAGGATCATGACACTTTATTCTAACAAAGGGTAACTTTCTCCCTGGTATCCCTTAGCTAGTTTTATCATTCCCACACTCACTCACTCACCTTTCTTTCAGAACCCTATATCGCACACCCTCACTCATCATACTGCAGTACCAATAAAAGATCTCCGCTAAAGCTACCCTTCGGGGGACCCGTAGGGCATTGCAGCGCCGGCCCGACGAGGAGTAACGCCAGATGCTGAAGCATGACATTTATTTATATAGCGCGCTACAACCCAAGGGCATCTAGGCACTTGCAGCTCAACACATAGACCACCCAACCACCCGGTTGTTTAGAAAATGTTATTGAGTATAAAGTCATGTTTTAAGTTTCTTCCTAAAGGAGAGTAGATCAGGGGAGTTTTTTTTTAACTCTATTGGCATCTCATTCCACCATCTGGATGTGACACATGAAAAGCTTTTACCACCCCATCTGAGAAGGCGGAACTTAGGTTCTTTCACGAGCTTCAGAGAAGCAGACCGGAGTGTACATGCTGGAAAATGCCATTGGAAGTGATCTGTTAAGTAAACAGGACCAAGGTTATGCAGAGCCTTATAGGCGATGCAAATCGCCTTAAACTTAATTTGCTTCGCCACAGGCAACCAGTGTAAGTGGCTGATGAAAATTTGGCTAGGCCGAAGAGCAGCTCAGCTGCAGAGTTTTGGAGTACCTGCAATTTTGCCACTACCAATTTGTTATCTCCAACTAATATCGCGTCACAGTAATCGAGTTTAGATAAGATTAAAGCTGCTAACACTGTTTTCTGTAATACTGGTGGTATAAATTGAAATATTTTCCTCAGGATTTTCATGGTGAAAGAGATTGACGAGGAGAGCATCTTTGCATGATGTGAAAAGGATAAGGAGGTGTCAATAATGACTCCCAGATGTTTTGCCTTGGTGACTGGTGACTGGAGAAGGAGGGATCCCCAGATCCATGGGCCACCATTCTGAAGACCAAAACGATGTGTCTCTGCCGAAGAGTAGAACTTCTGTTTTATTTGAGTTCAGTTTAAGGCAATATTCTGCCCTCCTGTCACCTACACCTCTCATGCATTCCTTGAAGTTGTGGGCTGTGTCATGATTTTTGCTCGTGATGGATACAATAAACTGGGTATCATCTGCATATGATACTAAGTTGAAGCCATGGGCTTTAATCAAGCGGGCCAGGGGTGCAACGTAGATATTAAACAGGCTAGGGCTCAAAGAAGAGCCCTGTGGCACCCCACATGGAAGCCTGACACCTTGAGATTTAAAGCCTTCTACTTCGACGAACTGTTCTCAATCTAACAGAAAAGAGCTGAGGAGTGCAAGAGCTGGGCCTACTATCCCTGCCTCTTGAAGCCGCTTTAATAGGGTGATGTGATCTCCCATACCAAAGGCGGCTGACAGATCTAATAATATCAATGCTGCCGAACCTCCATTGTCAACCGCATGTCTTGCTTCCTTAGATGCCGTAATTAAGGCCATTTCAGTATTGTGCTTAATTCTAAAGCCATATTGGGTGGAATCTAAAACATGATTGATCTCAATGAAGTGTGCTAGCTCTTGGTTCATGTGTTTCTCCAAGATTTTTGCTGGCAGAGGTAGGTGGGAAATAGGGCGGTAGTTCCCTGGGTCTGATTTATCCAGACTGGACTTTTTTAACAGGGGTAGAATAGATGTTGTTTTCCACCTTTTGGACTTCATCCCTGATTCAATGGTAGTGTTAATTACCTCCAGGAGTGGGCATGCAACTGTCTCCACTATCATGTGGATTACTTTGGGAGGACAGGGATCCAACGGGGAGCCTGATTTAGTGGCTAAAAGAAGTTTTACGATTTGATCATAGGACATTTTTGTGAAGTTGGAAAATTGGGATGGGTCAGATTCTGAATATAGGTTTATTACGATATCTGTCCGTGCCTGCGGGCTCTGATTGTTAGCCGAGCTTAAGGCAAAGGTATTTTAAATAGCAGACACTTTATCGCAAAAAGAAGACACTAGGCAGTCGCAGAATGCTTGATCTATGGTGCGTTGTTTGGTGTCCTGCAGGCGGCTTAATTTCAGCACCGTCTCAAATAGCTCTTTAGAGCTATTCTTTGCTCCTTCAATTCTTGATGCTCTTGATGCCCTCACACATCCCTTTGGATGTGTGAGGGCCTAGGTTTCTCTTGTTCCCACTTTGTTTCTCTTTGATGTGGATGACTATTGCGCCCACACTTGTAACAGTTACCCTGTGTTAGAATTGACACAGGGAGCACAGGTACTGGACCACAACTAGCTCCTAGCACCCCCTCTTTATTGTTATGCCGAATTGTACCTCACATGCCTAACTCTGTCCAGTATTCAGGTGAACATCACAGCAATGGTAATCAAAAGCTACGTATGTAGCTTACTGCTTGAAATTAAAGCAGGCACATGAGCACATGCTTAAAAGCCAAATCTGGTCATTAATAAATAATCCAGCAACAAATTGGCACAAGTTTTTAAAAGCATGCTGTGGAGGCACTGGAAGCACAATCAATATGGGAAAGGGGATTAGCTCCACTCATGGCGGCTAAGCTGCTGACAAAACAAGTGAAGATAATATCAACAGAATGTGATGCACAATCTGTGAAAAACCTGGGCCACGGCAGTTGGACCATAACACTCTACGACTCTGCGTCTCTGCCATGCTATATCTCCTCTCTCCTAAACTTGCAAATGAAGTGCCAGTTAATGGGTTTGCGCTTTGGTCTGGTTTCATTAAAGGCAAATTGGTATGGACAGAGGAACCTCGAGGAGAAATACAGTCAATGCCGCCATTGTACCAATGGAGAGGAATCAATGACGCCAGTGCTCTGTATCTGTAGTGCCTTGATCCCGTTAAGAAAATTCTGGCTCTGACCAATTTGAAGCATTCAAAACATTCGGACCTGCCAAGGAGCGGCAGAGGTATGTCTGAGAGGGGACTCTGTACAATTAGCCGCTCGCTTTATTAAACTTATGAAAGCAGTAGCAGCACTGTTGGAGACCAGTCATTATTAAAAGACATAGACTGATACATTTGAGATATTGCTTGATTTTAATAGCCTATCAGCATATTTTAACTGAGATTTTATTGATGTAGCATTCATGGATAATATTGTATATTAAATATCTTCTGGTAGACCTCCACTGAGAATTTTTTAACGAAAGATTTACGAGTAGAACTGTCTATTTTTATATACAAATCTTTTTCGATAATGAACTTTCTATGTATGTAATGATTGCAATGATTTTAAGTAATTGTGCAATAAACAAACTAATCTAATTTATTAGTGTGCTGGCTGACTGGTATCTTCTAGTCTGCCATCAAAGGTGAGTTTCAGACCCCCTGGGGATGACAACCCGCATTCTCAGAGGTCGGAAACGATGCCAGCTCTGGCAGTAGGTGTTTACACCTCCTCCAGCAAGATGGCCAGTGAACCTGCATTCCAAGGCCAGAGGCTTCAAAGCCTCTGCTGCCTTTGATATGCGACATGACTTCCTCCACATGAGAGATGCCACCCCCTGCCCTGAGGCCAACCTGGCATCAGGACAGGTGGGAAATTAGATATGCAAGTAGGTGTGGTGCACTACCACTACTAAGATGGTCTGCCTGGTGTGCCCAGCGAAAGAATGGGTTCACCATTTTGATTTTGGTGGAAATAGGAATTTTGGGACCGGGTTATGCCCACCCCCCACGGAAAGTGGTCAAATAGACGGTGTAGTGACACCAAGGGTAAGTTGTTACGCCGTGGGCTATGGCTCAACATGTGGCGCTGCCTGCTTCATCATCCTCTTGCCCTGTCTGTACCCAAGCTAAAACACCTCACACTAAACCTATTGGGTTACTCAAGCCCTACCTGTTCCACCGGCACTATGGCATACCGGGTCCACTGATTTAATTTCCTCTCTACCTCCTTCTGCAGGTAACCAAGTCGTTATGGTGACAGTAGACTCATTTTCCAAAATGGCACATTTCACTGCTTTAAGGAAACTACCTACCGCAAAAGAACTTGGACAAATCTTCATACAGGAGATTTACCGCTTTCCTGGTCTTCCACGGATCATTATATCCGACTGAGGCCCTCAGTATATATCCCGGTTTTGGAGACACTTTTGCAAATCCCTTCATAATGAAGTAGCCTTATTTTCAGGGTTGCATCCCTAGACAAATGGCCAAACTGAATGTTTAAATCAGGGGCTAGAACAATACCTTTGTTGCTTTTGCAACTCCACCCAAAGTAACTGGTCCTCATACCTACCCATAGCAGAATATTCCTATAACAAGGAAGATAATATCAACAGAATGTGATGCACAATCTGTGAAAAACCTGGGCCACGGCAGTTGGACCATAACACTCTACGACTCTGCGTCTCTGCCATGCTATATCTCCTCTCTCCTTAACTTGCAAATGAAGTGCCAGTTAATGGGTTTGCGCTTTGGTCTGGTTTCATTAAAGGCAAATTGGTATGGACAGAGGAACCTCGAGGAGAAAAACAGTCAATGCCGCCATTGTACCAATGGAGAGGAATCAATGACGCCAGTGCTCTGTATCTGTAGTGCCTTGATCCCGTTAAGAAAATTCTGGCTCTGACCAATTTGAAGCATTCAAAACATTCGGACCTGCCAAGGAGCGGCAGAGGTATGTCTGAGAGGGGACTCTGTACAATTAGCCGCTCGCTTTATTAAACTTATGAAAGCAGTAGCAGCACTGTTGGAGACCAGTCATTATTAAAAGACATAGACTGATACATTTGAGATATTGCTTGATTTTAATAGCCTATCAGCATATTTTAACTGAGATTTTATTGATGTAGCATTCATGGATAATATTGTATATTAAATATCTTCTGGTAGACCTCCACTGAGAATTTTTTAACGAAAGATTTACGAGTAGAACTGTCTATTTTTATATACAAATCTTTTTCGATAATGAACTTTCTATGTATGTAATGATTGCAATGATTTTAAGTAATTTTGCAATAAACAAACTAATCTAATTTATTAGTGTGCTGGCTGACTGGTATCTTCTAGTCTGCCATCAAAGGTGAGTTTCAGACCCCCTGGGGATGACAACCCGCATTCTCAGAGGTCGGAAACGATGCCAGCTCTGGCAGTAGGTGTTTACACCTCCTCCAGCAAGATGGCCAGTGAATCTGCATTCCAAGGCCAGAGGCTTCAAAGCCTCTGCTGCCTTTGATATGCGACATGACTTCCTCCACATGAGAGATGCCACCCCCTGCCCTGAGGCCAACCTGGCATCAGGACAGGTGGGAAATTAGATATGCAAGTAGGTGTGGTGCACTACCACTACTAAGATGGTCTGCCTGGTGTGCCCAGCGAAAGAAGGGGTTCACCATTTTGATTTTGGTGGAAATAGGAATTTTGGGACCGGGTTATGCCCACCCCCCACGGAAAGTGGTCAAATAGACGGTGTAGTGACACCAAGGGTAAGTTGGTACGCCGTGGGCTATGGCTCAACATGTGGTGCTGCCTGCTTCATCATCCTCTTGCCCTGTCTGTACCCAAGCCAAAACACCTCACACTAAACCTATTGGGTTACTCAAGCCCTACCTGTTCCACCGGCACTATGGCATACCGGGTCCACTGATTTAATTTCCTCTCTACCTCCTTCTGCAGGTAACCAAGTCGTTATGGTGACAGTAGACTCATTTTCCAAAATGGCACATTTCACTGCTTTAAGGAAACTACCTACCGCAAAAGAACTTGGACAAATCTTCATACAGGAGATTTACCGCCTTCATGGTCTTCCACGGATCATTATATCCGACTGAGGCCCTCAGTATATATCCCGGTTTTGGAGACACTTTTGCAAATCCCTTCATAATGAAGTAGCCTTATTTTCAGGGTTGCATCCCTAGACAAATGGCCAAACTGAATGTTTAAATCAGGGGCTAGAACAATACCTTTGTTGCTTTTGCAACTCCACCCAAAGTAACTGGTCCTCATACCTACCCATAGCAGAATATTCCTATAACAACATTGTCTCTAGTGCCTCCACGACTACCCCATTTTTCTGCCTCTATGGTTACCATCCTAGGACCTTTCCATCAGTTTTACAAGATACTACATTTCCAGAAGCAGCCTCTTTTATTCAACATTTCCGAGTGGTAAGACAAAAAGTACACATTAATCTTCAGGAAGCCAAAAAGAAAATGAAAGACACTGCTGACGTCCTTCGACGCCAGTCTCCATTATATCAGGTTAATTGTAAAGTTTGGCTTTCCTCAAAATTTTTACCTCACCACTTGTCCCATAGTAAATTCAAGCCACGCTTTTATGGACCCTTTAAAATCACTCAAGTGGTGAACCCAGTGTGTTTTCGACTACAACTGCCATGTTCTTGGAAAATACACCCTGTTTTCCATACTTCACAATTGAAACCCTATGTTACAGATCCTTATAAGAGGGTTTCTTCTCGACCTCCTCCTGTTTTGGTTAATAATGCTCCTGAATATGAGGTCCAGGAAATCTGTGAGTCACGGGTCTTTAGGAACTGCTTGCAGTTCCTGAATCATTGGAAAGGTTACCCTCCAAGTGATAGGTCTTGGCAGGATGCTGACTCAGTGTACGCTCCTGTTCTTGTCCACAGATTTTTAGGGCTTTTTCCCAAAAAACCTGGGGCTTCGGGAGGGGCACCTACTGTTATGGCGTGGGCAGTGGCTCAGCCTGAGGCACTGCCTGCTTCATTACTGCTGGCCGCGGTGCAGCCTACGACGCCCCCCGTGGCGCCTCCTTCTCAGGCGCATCGCGGTGCTGCACGGCTGCCCCCTGTTTCAGCATCGCGGTTACACTCTGCGATGCTTAAGTCTAGTCGGGCACTCCGCAGCACCACACCGGGGCCTGTTAATGCTCATTAATACACAGTAGGAACACCGAGGCTCCAATTTTGGAGCTGTGGATTCCAGTTCTTCTATGGGGCATATTTTCACTCACCTTTTGATTTGCACATTTCACTGCGGCTTCCAGTATATTCTCCTGGTGACATCTTGTTACTTCTTCTTCCCATGAGTCCTCAGTCCTGTTTCCCAGAGGGCCTTGGGAAGGTACTTTGTTTTACCCTTATTAAGATGGCAAACTTTCCTATTCCTTACATTTCCTTTTCCCTATCCAAGATGGCAACTACTTATTTCCTGTTACATCACTTCCTGTTACATCACGTCCTGCCTATGGGCATTTAAGGGGCTGAATCCTTCATTGCCTTGCGTTGCAACACTCCTTGCTCCTGCTGGTGTGTCCTCGCTTCTGTTAGTGACCTTTGCTCCTGCTTGGTGTATTTTTGCTTCCTGTTGGCGCACTTTTGTTTCCAGTTGGCGCTTCCAGTTCTAGTTTGGATTCCTTTTAACCTTTCACTTTTATTTCGAAATCTTACCTTCTATTCGCCACTCCTTGCTGGTGTTTGCTCTTATTTATGGGTTCTTTCCTTCCTTCCCATTCCTGGAGTCTCTGCCTTCATCAGAGGTTTTTCCCTACGGGTTTTTTCCTCTTGGGACTCCTTTTGGAAGGCACAGTCTTCTCTGGCTTTTCATTGTCAGCAGACCCATGGCTACCAGAAAGTGTCAACCTTACCTAGGACAGACCAGAACCCTCAAGAACCGAAATCGAGAACCTCTCCAACACGCCAGAACTGGTAAGAACATTGCAAACTGACATAAGTAGCCCTTCGGCCAATGCCCTTCACTCCCCTTAATGCCCTTAAATTGAGTACTTAGGTGGCCCCCTGACACCAGGAACTCAGATTCATCTGACAAAAAAAGAAAAGGACCAAGAAGAGCCGATGAAGCAAGAAATGCGGACTATTGGTGGACTCTGGCACCAAACCCTGTCTGCAACCTGCTCCTGTCACAATAATCACGATATTTCAACCCATCCTACAGCTGTACATCCTCCAAAAGCCTCGGAGGGCCCCCAGCACAGGCCCCCAGCACTTTGCCAAGCCATTAACATCTCACTTTAAGCAGAGGAGCCAATTCTCTGCAACCTACAGGCACCGACCACAACACTCCGGTTCAAGGCTAACCACTGGGTCTACCGACACAGCAGCCTCCCAGAAGGAGGTCACCATGCTCCAAGAGGTCAGCTCCATCTCCCCACCAAGTGAGAAGACACCAGGACTAACCGGAGCCACCCTGCACCAAAACCCAGGGTACTGGACCCCTTGCAGCACCCTAAGCTTGTTTGAGTCCAATCTGGACTCCAACGCTACAAAGACCTAGCAGCCAATGAGGGACATCAGCACCACAGAGGCCAGAACACTGAGAGTGGGCAAGATGTCCTCATTTGTCCCACTTTGCAGGTCAAATGGAGAACCGTCAGTGCCTTGGACGCACGGGCACCAGCCGACCAAAACCCTCTGCACCTCAGCTTCCCGGACCCAGTCCATGACAACTGACACTACTTCCCTGCTCCCAGGACCTCCACGAACCAAGTCCCCTGTTGGGATCTCCCTGATTTGTCCCCAAGTCCCCTCTGCCACCTGTTTATAGGTGGCCCTCCGGCTACCAACTCGTCCAGCAGCTCTTCACCCAGACACTCCAGGGCTGCTGGTGATACTTTGGACCTTGGCCCCGTTGCACCTTAAGTCCTAAAGGGGACCCCTGAGATTTGTTTGCTGTATGCAGTATATGTTTCTTTCTCCATAAGAAAGTATTACAGATTAAAAAAGCATTTCAGTGATCTTTTTAGTTACCTGCAAAAACTGATAAACTGAACAGTAGTTACCTAATTAAAAAGTTCTTTGTGGCAAAATAAATATAAAAATACCAGTTATTCTTCTAAAATTGGTCTTGAGTTTCTTCTTGAGTGTGTGCCTCATTTATTGACTCTGTGTGTTCCACAAATGCATTAACACTACCCTCTGATAAGCTTAAACTGCTCACTCACTCTACCACAAAAGAGAGCATTTGGATTATTAATTAAAGCCATGTTAGCCAATAAGTGTCGACTTGACTTTCTAACTACTATTCCTCATTTTGGTATACTAAATGAAATGCCAGCTTCCTACACTTTCTAATGAGAAATTATAGCTTTTAAGTATTTTAAGGAATTCCCAATGCTGGTCTATGATGGGAGTAGGCTTCACAGAGGTGAAAAACAAATTTAGGTGTGTGTCACTACTAGGAAATGTAAAACTTAAAAGTACATGTCCTACCTTTTAGTCACACATCACCCTGCCCGTAGGTCTACCTAGGGCCTACCTTGGGGGTGACGTATGGATTAGCAGCTGCTACCGGACCCGGGTGGTGGGGAGGGACAAAAAAGAAAAGAAAAAATAAATGTAACTTGTTACGGCGGCCAGCTGGATGCCGCCTCTCCTCTGTCCTCTTCTTCCTGTCTCCGGTCCCAGCAGCAGGAAGCACCCGGGCTCCCCTGAGCCAATCACAACACTTCAATGCAGCGTTGTGATTGGTCTGAGCGCCGTGGTTCGGCACTCAGACAGGAAATGGAAGGCTTTACAGCCTGGTGGGGAAGATGCAAAGTGCGCAGAACTGTTTGGCCGGCCCCAGAAGGCCAGCCAAGCAGTCTTGTGCACTTAGGGAGTGCAAACAACTTCTCCCCGTGCTCTGACCAGCCCCGCCCCACCACGAGATCCACTGACTGCAATAGGAAAACTAAAATGATAATAATGGTTTGTTATTATCATTTTACTTTATCTCTTGTGAGGTTCTGTAATTCTCGAGACTGACTCCATTTTATTGTGCCACCATTTTGTGTTGCCCTCACGTAGGCCTGTGAAGGTAGCCTGGCGAACAAAGTGGCCTGGCCTTCTTAGTCTATGTATACATTAACTAGGTTTCTTTCTGACTCTGGAATGAACTGTAAGAAACTGACCTCTTCACCTGAAACTGACCTAGCAAAGCCAATTTCCCTGATCGATCTTTGTCTGAGATTGCCAATCAAGATACTGTACATTTAATCATGCCATGCCCTGCAGTGCCATCTAAATCAGATTAACCTTTGTGAACTATGTAATTATAATGTTTTGCCCATATCCTGCTAAAACCCCAAAGGCTACTCACCTGCTGACCCTCCAGATTTTCCATTTGTTTAGGAATGTAATTGGTACAACTCCCTTACATGCCTGGGGCAGGATAAAGAGTATATAAGACGTGAAGTAAGACCATTCTATGGACTACCTCATTCAGTTGCTACGGCTTCTGTGTGACGTAGTCACACTCATTTGAGTTTAATAAAAATGTTCTTTTATATTTCAGCTTCTGTGCCAAATTCTTTATTATTGGTTTGAATGGACTAAGTATCAGTGAGACCCCTCAAATGGCGCGGCCAACGTGGGCCTCATCAGAGAAGTGGCTATCTGTGGGAGTGATCTTGTCAGAAGACAGAAATCTACTGAGGAGGACAGGACAGGACTCTACTAAGGAGGTACTCTGTGCACGGAGATTCTGGGGATTCTTTGTTTCTGCAGCCCAGTATATTTCTGATCTTCCTGATTTTGATTCTCCACATGATGTCACCTCAGACTGAGAACATTTTTGGCGTGAGTATTTAAAAAAAAGACCGTTAGGTCATTTAGAACTTGGCAGTTAGAATTTGGACAACCATTTGTTTGGTAAAAGTCGTTATGCGGCTCTTACTGTTGGTTTTTGCCTTGGATTGGTAAGGTAGTTTAGTAACACTTACTATAGCTTTGGAATTTTGGAATTTGTGTTGGCCAACTTTGGATTTGTATAGGTTGGTATATGCGAATTGCAATTTGTGTAGGCAGGTAATGAGGAGATTTTTCTCTATCTGGTTTTATTGAACGGTGCAACGTACGAAGAGTACCTTAAGCACTACTTTGATTATAATATTGCATATTCTGCAGTATTTTGGCATGCCTGTTTTCAAAGCTCACATTGAAGAATGTGTTGCTTTTTCTTGGTGTGATGTGAAGTGAAGTAAATTAGCCGGCTCCCTTAGAGGGAATACCTAAATAGGTTTAGGTATAAAAACATATTTCTTCCTTGGTGATTCTGTATCCCCAGGGAATTAAAATATGGACATAATACATACAAGGATCCTTTGTTCTGCGCAATCTTATGAATGGAGATATGCAGAACGATTTTTGGTGTTCTGCCAGCCAAAGCTAGTGAATTGAGTGTATCTTGGCTTCTTGGAAATAAAGGTCTGTGGGGCTGTTTTTGCAGTCTTTTGGAACACCACTGAGAAGCGCTTCTTGTAAATATGACTTACAACTAGTATTTACAAATGGTTTGGTTTAAGTACAGTCTGTGGGCTGTCATTTGTTTCTGTCTTGAGTATTGATCTGTGGGTTAAATGTGTGTTTAAATGTCTATGTGGTTTTCCCATTAGTGCAACTTCTGTAAGTAAATAGCGATGGCGCTATTTATGAAATAAATGACTAAAACGCGCTGTATTGTGTGTCCTGAGTGTTTGACCCCTTTCTGTTTATGTCTGAAATGAGCTCAATGTGTGTTTGTGGTTTTTTCTTGATGTTTTCAGTCTGTTAAGCAAAATGTCAGTTAATTAATTAAGTAGAAATTAAATAAAAATCCGGAAATGAACCATGTGATATGCTACAATAGCTATATGTTGCTATTTAATTTATAGAGTAAGCAATTATGCATATGTACAAACTGTTAAATGCTTAAAAGATCAAATTAAAATTCACATTCACTAGGAATAAAAAGGCATCAAAAACGAAATTGTGTGTTTTGTAGAAAAATAAACTTATAGTATTTTTTTACTTACATACATTGTATTAGATATTAACAGGCAAACACTTCAGCTGAAGTAAATCTTTGCTGAACTCAAACGCAACACGCATTGATATGTCAGAGTTTGAAAAAGACTGACACCGTGCTCATGTTATAACACTGAGAGACAAGCTTTTACTGCCGCGGAGCAAATAGCAGGTCACGAATAGACAGGAATGTTTACTCAAGCCAGGACTTCGCCCTCAGTTAAACACGGGTGGAACTTTGCATTTCAGGCTGTTGTTTTAAAAAAGGTTCCAAAACTACGGTTCATTATTTTGTATTACAAGAAGACATTTCAATTAAGGGTTTCCTCTCTTTAAGCATTTTTATAAGCATATTCTTGGTTCTAATGTTAGAATAATTGTTCTTTTTAAAAAAACAAAAAAGTGGCGCAAGAATTTGTCATGTTTCAAGTTAAGCTTCTGTGTTTAGGCTTATAAATAAATGCGTCTAAAATGATAGGCAAGGGATGCAGCTTGCTTTTATATATGGACCTATAAAAAATGATTGGGTTTATTAAAAATAATTATTAATTATGAAAAATAATTATTAAAAATACGTGCTTCTAAATTTGTTTTTTAATATTTATAAAGCTTAATACTCATACTGTGACCTCCTAGCATTAAAATGTAATTTAAGTTGTGTTGAACCGCAAAAATGAGAACATTTGCATATGGAATTTCACTTGGCGCAGGTGTAAAAAACTCATTTTTCTAAGGATTTACATGAGATATGTCTAATGTCCAATCTCTGCAATTTGTAAAGAACATTCTGAGGATGATTAATATGTAGCACAATTATAGGATATTTATTTTTAAGTGCCCCAGGTGTCAAAGTCGAAATTGGGTGAGGGCACTATTTAGGCAGCATTTTTTTTTCATTTAGAGTAGCTTTTAAAGTGCCTTAGGCTTCAGTAAATGCATACGTTTAGGTATAATACAAATTTGCAGGTTGTTCTCATTTGGGGTTGCTTTTAATGGCTCAGTGAGCCAATGTGCCCGGTGCAGAGGTTTGAGTTTAATATCAGGGTTGAAGGTTTTAACTCTAGCTGGACCTACTGAGACGTTCATCCATTTAAGGTCGATGAAATGAGTACCATTGCATAGGGTGGTAACAAGCATTTGTTCTAAAGCTGGTATGTTGTGTCATTGTGTTCTGTGAATTATTCACAGTAGATGTTTTTGAGTCTGGGAATAGGAGTGGATTGTGGCCCCTAAAGGGAGTAATATATATGGTATGTGGTTTTGGATAGGGTTGGTTATTACAAGTTAGAAAGAGTTAGGTAGGCTTTTTGTCTTTGACAGCTTCAGGGTGAAGAGAGAGAGGGCTGAGGAGAGGCAGATTTTGACCTTGAGGTCAGTAAGGTGGGGGTTGGCAGTATGTTGAAACAAGAAGAGTTTTTGTATGACTCCTTTGAAGAAAAAATGTTTGTGTGTTTTTCACGTTTTTGCATTTTGTCCTTCTATGAATTGTTCCTGCTGGTCCGGTGTGTCAGAAGCGACACAGTAAGTTGTATTTGACAGCTGATCACCACTAACTGGTGACCAGTTGTCAAAAGGAGGGTGAGGAAAGTAAAAGAAAGTGTACTTTTAATTTTAAGCCTGACAAATTAAGCAGGCCCGAATATTGGGTTTTGGGCTGCATGAAGGGCGTGCGTCACTGCTCATTTACATGTGCTATTGTAATTTGTCTATGCTTTCTCTGCTTGGTATACAGCAAGTATACCTGATGGCTTGGCATGTGTGTTTTTATTTTATGCACGTTTTTTTGTTTTTGCGTTGTGTTTACGCTTTTGCTTTTAATACTGTTACAAGCTCCCCTGTGTTGTGAGGGGATGGTCATGACGATGCCCATCGCTACGCAACAGTTGGTTGGACTTGTTCTGGTTACTAAATTTCACAGATATGATATTTCATGCTGTGAATATGACAGACAACACTTCACCAGTGCATGTCTATTTGGCTATAATGGTATTGAAAAAAAAAAAAAAAAAACCAAAAGAGATATACAGGATTAAAAGTGTGTCACCTGCAGTTAGTCATGTTACTGCTCCTTCCTTTAAGGGACGAGCAGCCTAGATTGATGTTCCCTGATTAGACCCTATGGATGAACTATAAATCTGTGGCTCTTGCTAAAGGTGACCTAACTTTCCTTATGATATTGCACTTCTACATGTAGTCATAAGAGACACCAAGAGTTTCTTATTTGCTGTCCTGAGTAGCAGGATTGTGATTTCAAGTGGGTATAGTGCCCCCTCCGGACAGGTGACTAGGGAAAGGAAAAATTGTAGATCAGACACCAGAGACCTGAGAATTATTAGACTAGGGTGACAGGTATTCTCAGTGATCATGAGGAGATATTGTTTGGCCTGTGTATTGCATGGTGCACATGCTGCACAATTATTAAATGGAGGTATCTGCATGCCCCTGATAATTTGTATCATGCGTTTCCCCTTTTGAGGTGTTCTAGATAAGGAATGTAGGAACACACAGATGTAGTAATTTAAGAGATGTTTATCCCATTAGAAAATCATGAAATGAATATTTGTAAATCCATAAGGGACTGGCCTATCTGTAAAACTGGTGCCACTATGAACCACGTCCAGTTTTACTAATGATACCAGAATGTTTAATTGATTGGTTATTGAATTTGCCTTTTGGATTCCCCTCCTTTATATCTGTCCTACCTCATGTGCACTTTCTTTTTTTCACACTCCCCTTGGAGCAACCTCTTTCTCTATTAGGAGCGTTTAATATGGTGATCTGTTCTAAATGTCTCTTAGTTTTCTCTGGTCTGTATCATACCCTGTTCTCCTCAGGTTTTGAGCTGATCATGCATCTAAACTGACACATTTTCACTCTGACTCCTGCAGTCCCGCATTTTGGTGGGTCAGCACTGATTACAGCTCAGGCTACTGCTGCCCTACCTTTTTGATGGTGCACTGTTCACACACATGTTGCGACTGATGAAGGAGAGACTGCAACATGGTCAATCTCCTTGTGGCTTGATTATATTGAGATTGGATACAGACTGTCATGTAGCAGATCCTATAGGCTGGCACACTGTGTGTTTGAGTGTTGGTATGAGTTACTGTGATACGTTTGGCTGGCTGTCACTCTTATGGTCTTGAGATGATCAGTGCTGCCTTCTTTAATAGGCACCTACTCTGAAATTGATTCTGAGCTTAACTTCACCTCAGAGAGCTACTTTGAAGGTACTGGCGAGCTACCAGTGGCTCCCGAGCTACTCGTTGGAGACCCCTGGACTA
Organism: Triturus cristatus; assembly: GCF_964204655.1. Classification (NCBI taxonomy): domain Eukaryota; kingdom Metazoa; phylum Chordata; class Amphibia; order Caudata; family Salamandridae; genus Triturus; species Triturus cristatus. The sequence continues at coordinate 617,149,919 of NC_140588.1, read as the reverse complement.
GAAGTACTGCCTTTGCCTTTGCATCTTATGAGAGTGACAGTGAATTCTAAACCAGAGTTGTCCCATGGCTTCTGGACACTCCCTTGAAGATTGCAGGCCACCTGCCTGCAGTCCTATTGTTAAATACAATGAACTGTTTTTATACTAAACTGAAGGAAACTAACAACTGTGTCACATTTCCTACGTCACTAGATTCTGCGGGAATTAAGTCATAATAACCTGCAGAACATTGATTTAAGCCTAATTCCCATCAGTGACCGCTACAGATGAAAGACGGACGTCTTGGCCCTACAGTCCCAGCACCCAGAAAGTAGCAAGGCTGGACAGCGATCGCCAGCGCGCCATCAATGGTATCGTACTTGCTTCATCAGACGGCATTGGACATCACAAAACCAGAGTTTCAGTGTAAAAGAGCGAAAGAGAAGGATCCCTGTTGTTGATAGCAGGGCTGGTTTGAGGCTTCAGTTTTCTACCTGTCATGTGCTGGTAACCTCTGACAGTGTGCAGTCCCTTGAACCCCTTGGCCTGAGTTTTGGTCACACACCCCCCCTTTTTCTTTGCTCCAATGGAAGGGCAGTGCACCGGAGGATCTAAGATTGACAAAAGGCACTACATTATGGTGCCCATGAAAGAGCAGCCTGAGCTTCCGTTGACACTGAATAATGAGTGTTGGAGCCTGAGACTGTAGACCCGGGTCTGCACAAGATGATCTGTGCCCATGACCAATGAAGAGCACATTATTTGTAGTGTCTGCCGCAGAGGAGAGACACTGGTGCACTGCCTTGAGACATTGAGACTTTCGAGTGAGTTGTGAGTGTTTGCCAGGAGGGCACTCCAACTAAGCAGTACTATTTTCATGAAGAGGCCTGAATCGAGAGGCCCAATGTGGAAGAAGACAATGGAAGCAGATTTGATGGATGATAGAAGCCTGCCAGAGAGGCTTGGAACGGACTTTGGGCACAGTTGCACAAGCGATTCCAGTGCAATTGTATAAAGTAAATGTTAATTAAGTTCTCATTTGACTGAATTGCCATGGAAGAGGAAGTCAACAACAACTGGGTTTAGGCAAACAACAGTAAGGTTTAGCCTGTATATGTAAGTAACAAAAGAATTACCAGTACTGAGAAAAAACTTTATTGACCGCCTTTCTTTAGCGGAGGATTATATTGAATAGAAACAACATAAGTCACTAACCTATTTTTTCATCTGTTTAATAAATTTGTTCCTTCAATTATTTAATGGTCACTTTTATTTTTTGAGTGATTTTTTAGGAGATAAATTGAAAACATATAACTAAAGACAAACATTAGCTGTGAACGTATAAAACTTTCTCACTTCAGACACACACAATTTTTTCTTATATCATACATTCATTCATATACCATACTGCGCAGTTCCAAACATGCATAATACCACACACCAATCGACAGATATTTTAAATTCTTACAGGGAATATTTACATAGGGGCCATAGAAACATATTTTGTCAAAATAGAACACAAAAATACAAATGTTTTTCAGGGTTATTTTAAACTATTATGGGCTAAAGGTTATGGTCGACGCGTTTCAAGCCCCGTCTATTCTCGGGACTCTCATCAGGACCTTGAAGCTAAAAAGACAGGGAGAAACTTAGTACTACTAAACGCCTCTATTCTGTCTAAGCAACTATGCAACTTATCAGTTTTTTACCTTTTGGGGAAACAAAACGTCCAGGGTAGTCTTTAGACCTACGACAAAAGGAGCCCATTAAAATAAGCACGACTAGAAAGCCATTCATGAGATCATACATTCTGTTTGATTTTTCAAAACGCACATGCTTACTTAATGTGTGTCTCGTCTCGTCTTGATGGTATGATTATTTTGCTGAAAGGAACGGGAATGCGGGGATTAGTTTGGATGAAATAGCGAGTTGTCTGAGAGTTGAGAAGCTACAGTTAGTGACTTACTGATTTCTGCTCAAAATCTCCTCACTCGGAGTGACGTGACGTGGGAGGTTCTTTTGAAGACTATGTTTCAACTACTGCTGAAATAAAGAAATACCGAAATCAAAACCTACTTCAAAGAGAGCGTCTCTTGTAGCAGTTTAGAAGAGGAGTGCAAGGTACCTTCGTAATCACAGCTGTCGCGGCTCTTTAATCAGCGTATACACAGCTTTGGTTCACTATGTTGCTGCAAAAGGAGGGAGGAAAACTTAGTCTCACTCTACGTATTGTCGGATTATTCTATGGTAAACTGAAAGGATTCCCGCTTTTTTTATGTTATAAATACCTCAAAGTCTTGAGAATTTCTTTCCGCGGTGAGGACAAGTCCTTCTGTGTTCCGCATTCGGGCAGGAGGTCTCGTGAGATTTAAGAGTACACCTTAGTTGTACGAGTATTCATGGGACTTGTAGTTCGAGTCTCGCGGACTCATGGGATATGTAGTTAAAAGTACATTTCAATGATTGTACAAAGTAACTTATGTGCACAGTGTTTCAAATCGCAGAGAATATCTACGGCGGGATTTTTTAAGGGGTGATCATAGAGATGACCCACCACAGTGGAAGGACCTTCCTTTATCTTAGGTTGTATATTTCGGAAAGTTCGTTCAGGCCATTCACAGCTGTATTGAATTTTATAATTAACATGGCTTCTCTACTTGACAGTTTTACGTCAATATCTCCTCCTCTTAGATCCTGTTCTACTTTTGAGATAACCGTCCATTTCAGATCTTTAATCTGATGATTGTGTGTTTTCCAATGATTTACTAGTGGTGCATTAAGTACATTCCTGTTGATTCTTGATTTGTGCTGGGAGATCCGGGCTCTAATTTCTTGGCTTGTTTTCCCAATATACAGTTGGTCACATGGGCATCTTATTCCGTAGATTACAGATCTACTTCTACAATTTGTGAAGGATTCGTGTTTCCAATAAATTGAGTTATGAGTGAACAATGTCCCTTCTTCCGTCGAGTCGCAGCATAAGCAGGTCCCGCACTTATGGTGGCCTACTACTGGTGGAAGTCCTACATAATCTCTTAGCGAGATTTGTTTGGTCATTGGTATAGCTGCTCTTACCACTTGATTCGCAATACTGCGATCTTTTTTGAATGCAAAGAGTGGATTTTCATTCAATGACTGGTCCAGATATTTTATTAGATGCCAGTTTTGCTTAATTACTTTTTTCAAGTTGTTGGAATTAGGACAAAAAGTGGAAACACACACTATCCTATCAGCAGGGGTTTTGACTTTCCTTTCCAAAAGAGTTTCGCGTGGGGTCCACCATGCTCTTTTCATTGATTTTTTAAGTAGTTTTTTGGGGTAGCCTCTTTTCTTTAGGTTGTCTAGCAGCTTCTCGGCGTGATGTATATATTCGTCTTTGTAGAAACAATTCCGTCTGATCCTAAGGAATTGGCCAAAAGGAAGATTCTCTTTTAGGTTCCTTGGGTGGCTGCTTGTAAAGTGTAGTGCTTTATTGCGGTCGGTTGGTTTTTTGAATAGTGTGGTAACTAATCTGTTTTCAGCTGGGTAAACCTCCACGTCTAAGAATGGAATTTTTATCTGGGAGTAGTTCATGCTGAATTTTATTTCTTGGGTTTGGTTATTTAGCCAATTGAAGAATTGTTTGAGATTCATCCAAACTAATCCCCGCATTCCCGTTCCTTTCAGCAAAATAATCACCATCAAGACGAGACGAGACACACATAAAGTAAGCATGTGCGTTTTGAAAAATCAAACAGAATGTATGATCTCATGAATGGCTTTCTAGTCGTGCTTATTTTAATGGGCTCCTTTTGTCGTAGGTCTTAAGACTACCCTGGACGTTTTGTTTCCCCAAAAGGTAAAAAACTGATAAGTTGCATAGTTGCTTGGACACAATAGAGGCGTTTAGCAGTACTAAGTTTCTCCCTGTCTTTTTAGCTTCTAGGTCCTGATGAGAGTCCCGAGAATAGACGGGGCTTGAAACGCGTGGACCATAACCTTTGGGCCATAAGAGTTTAAAATAACCCTGAAAAACATTTGTATTTTTGTGTTCTATTTTGACAAAATATGTTTCTATGGCCCCTATGTAAATATTCCCTGTAAGAATTTAAAATATCTGTCGATTGGTGTGTGGTATTATGCATGTTTGGAACTGCGCAGTATGGTATATGAATGAATGTATGATATAAGAAAAAATTGTGTGTGTCTGAAGTGAGAAAGTTTTATACGTTCACAGCTAATGTTTGTCTTTAGTTATATGTTTTCAATTTATCTCCTAAAAAATCACTCAAAAAATAAAAGTGACCATTAAATAATTGAAGGAACAAATTTATTAAACAGATGAAAAAATAGGTTAGTGGCTTATGTTGTTTCTATTCAATATAATCCTCCGCTAAAGAAAGGCGGTCAATAAAGTTTTTTCTCAGTACTGGTAATTCTTTTGTTACTTACATATACAGGCTAATCCTTACTGTTGTTTGCCTAAACCCAGTTGTTGTTGGCTTGGATTTAGCAGAGAATTCTCTGCGAGGTTTTTGTGTATGGTGTCTTAGACACATTTTTGCGCCGAATTGCGCCGCACAAAGTTGAATAAAATTAAGATTTGGCAAGATTGCTTTTGTAGTTAAAGAAGGATACCCATTCTTGTATGGGAGCTGTGCCCTTTGTAAAACGATAGATTTTAAGAGTGAATGAGAGTATGACAGAAAACGACACCTTCGCTTACAGCGAAGAACACATAAGAAAACTACTAGACGCCCCTCCACTCTTTGCATCAGCAACATTAAGTTCCTCAGCAAAAAATCAAAATGAGGCAGACAAACTACTGCGGCTAAAGAAAAAACAAATAAGGACTGATCTACATGGACACTTTCTAATTCAACACTTGAAAGCAGGAACTATACCAGGTGGACTTCAAATTAAAAACATCCCAGTAATTTTTACAGAGGACCCCCTTTACAAAAAAGGATACATTCTAATAGAGACAAAGTGCAGCAGAGATTTAATGGTCCTAACAGTTGAAACGGCGCAACGCATCTCAAAACAACAACTAGAAGAGATTGTCCTACTAGAATCTGAAATAAAAACGAATCAGATCATCACTGACTCAAAAGCATTATTGGAGAAAGTAGAGAAAGAGATATCTGAGTTCAAAGATTATACGGTTAATCAAAAAGAAAACAAATTTGAGAAGGATAAAAAGAACTTTTCCTTAGACAGAGTATACCCATACCTTCAGCCGGACTTCTACCTTCGTGTGGATTCACGGAGATTCCTCCTAGAATATCAAGGGAGATCTTCAAAAAACTTCATAACTTTCTCTGAAACCTCATCATCCTCAAGTGGCAGTGAGGGAGAGACAACTGAAGGATTCAGAAATAACAATAGAAGAGGTAACCCACAACAACAACAACAAACTCCTTTTTTAGGCAGAGGACAACAGAGAGCACGCGGAAGAGTCCGATTCAACACCCAACCATGGGAGATGTCCACACGAAGGCAGAATTACAAAAACTAGAACCATCACTGGTGTATAATTTATCAAAGAAAATCTTGACGCAAGAGGAACAAAGCATCTTGGAAAAAGGTTTATCTTTTGTCCCTTCTAAAAATACCAATTTTGTCAGACTGAAGATGGAAGCAATTGAATTCTGTCGTAAGATCAGGTTGAAAACCTACTTTGCACTAAACCCCCACACAGAGAGAGTTGAAAACACAGGCCTGAAGAAAAAATCTTCGTTTTGTCCCCCCTATAACAAAATCCCGAAGGAAGTCGTAATCTTCGAAAAAACAATTCTGTCATCCATTTCTGAAATGGAGAAGAAAAAGAGATGGGTTAAGTTCAACACTACAAAAAACCAAATGCAAGCTTTAGCCAATCTTCAAAAAGACACTTCCGTGATAATAAAACAGGACGACAAAGGTGGGTCAATCATTGTGTGGGACACTGCAGACTATACCTCTGAAGTAATGAGACAACTAGAAGATAACAACTGTTACCGAAAGATTAACAAATATCCAACAGTAGAGCTACAAAATACTCTGTTTCCACTGTTGGAAAAAGGCTTCGAACAAGGATTTCTGAATAAAAAAGAACTCGAATTCCTACAGAATAAAAATCCACGGACTCCACTTTTTTATGTCCTCCCAAAGATTCATAAAAACGAGTCAACACCTCCTGGTAGACCCATTGTCTCAGGCTGCGATTCACTGTTAGAACCTATCTCTAAATTTGTAGATCATTTCCTTAAACCATTTATTCAGGAAGTACCCTCATTTTTGCAAGACACGACAGATTTTATCAATAAATTGGAGCCATTTTCCTTCAATGCGGAGACAAACTATCTAGTGACACTAGACGTGGTTTCCCTTTATACACAAATACCCCAGGATGAAGGCCTGGCAGTGATTAATCAATTCCTGGAAAGTAGACCAAGACCAACAAGAGTTCCCACAGAATTCATCATGGAACTAGCTAGTTTTGCCTTAAAGAAAAACTATTTTAACTTCAATGGCGATTACTACTTCCAAATTCGTGGAGTCGCAATGGGTTGTCCTTTCGCCCCAGAATTAGCCATACTCTTTATGGCTAAATACGAAGAGAAGTTTGTCTACAATGCCAATCCATTTTCCATCTGGATTGGGAATTGGATGCGCTATATCGACGACGTCTTTATGACTTGGACAAGTACGGAAAGTAATCTCAAACAATTCTTCAATTGGCTAAATAACCAAAGCCAAGAAATAAAATTCAGCATGAACTACTCCCAGATAAAAATTCCATTCTTAGATGTGGAGGTTTACCCAGCTGAAAACAGATTAGTTACCACACTCTTCAAAAAACCAACCGACCGCAATAAAGCACTACACTTTACAAGCAGCCACCCAAGGAACCTAAAAGAGAATCTTCCTTTTGGCCAATTCCTTAGGATCAGACGGAATTGTTTCTACAAAGACGAATATATACATCACGCCGAGAAGCTGCTAGACAACCTAAAGAAAAGAGGCTACCCCAAAAAACTACTTAAAAAATCAATGAAAAGAGCATGGTGGACCCCACGCGAAACTCTTTTGGAAAGGAAAGTCAAAACCCCTGCTGATAGGATAGTGTGTGTTTCCACTTTTTTTCCTAATTCCAACAACCTCAAAAAAGTAATTAATCAAAACTGGCATCTAATAAAATATCTGGACCAGTCATTGAATGAAAATCTACTCTTTGCATTCAAAAAAGATCGCAGTATTGCGAATCAAGTGGTAAGAGCAGCTATGCCAATGACCAAACAAATCTCGCTAAGAGATTATGTAGGACTTCCACCAGTAGTAGGCCACCATAAGTGCGGGACCTGCTTATGCTGCGACTCGACGGAAGAAGGGACATTGTTCACTCATAACTCAATTTATTGGAAACACGAATCCTTCACAAATTGTAGAAGTAGATCTGTAATCTACGGAATAAGATGCCCATGTGACCAACTGTATATTGGGAAAACAAGCCAAGAAATTAGAGCCCGGATCTCCCAGCACAAATCAAGAATCAACAGGAATGTACTTAATGCACCACTAGTAAATCATTGGAAAACACACAATCATCAGATTAAAGATCTGAAATGGACGGTTATCTCAAAAGTAGAACAGGATCTAAGAGGAGGAGATATTGACGTAAAACTGTCAAGTAGAGAAGCCATGTTAATTATAAAATTCAATACAGCTGTGAATGGCCTGAACGAACTTTCCGAAATATACAACCTAAGATAAAGGAAGGTCCTTCCACTGTGGTGGGTCATCTCTATGATCACCCCTTAAAAAATCCCGCCGTAGATATTCTCTGCGATTTGAAACACTGTGCACATAAGTTACTTTGTACAATCATTGAAATGTACTTTTAACTACATATCCCATGAGTCCGCGAGACTCGAACTACAAGTCCCATGAATACTCGTACAACTAAGGTGTACTCTTAAATCTCACGAGACCTCCTGCCCGAATGCGGAACACAGAAGGACTTGTCCTCACCGCGGAAAGAAATTCTCAAGACTTTGAGGTATTTATAACATAAAAAAAGCGGGAATCCTTTCAGTTTACCATAGAATAATCCGACAATACGTAGAGTGAGACCAAGTTTTCCTCCCTCCTTTTGCAGCAACATAGTGAACCAAAGCTGTGTATACGCTGATTAAAGAGCCGCGACAGCTGTGATTACGAAGGTACCTTGCACTCCTCTTCTAAACTGCTACAAGAGACGCTCTCTTTGAAGTAGGTTTTGATTTCGGTATTTCTTTATTTCAGCAGTAGTTGAAACATATTCTTCAAAAGAACCTCCCACGTCACGTCACTCCGAGCGAGGAGATTTCGAGCAGAAATCAGTAAGTCACTAACTGTAGCTTCTCAACTCTCAGACAACTCGCTATTTCATCCAAACTAATCCCCGCATTCCCGTTCCTTTCAGCAAAATAATCATACCATCAAGACGAGACGAGACACACATAAAGTAAGCATGTGCGTTTTGAAAAATCAAACAGAATGTATGATCTCATGAATGGCTTTCTAGTCGTGCTTATTTTAATGGGCTCCTTTTGTCGTAGGTCTTAAGACTACCCTGGACGTTTTGTTTCCCCAAAAGGTAAAAAACTGATAAGTTGCATAGTTGCTTGGACAGAATAGAGGCGTTTAGTAGTACTAAGTTTCTCCCTGTCTTTTTAGCTTCTAGGTCCTGATGAGAGTCCCGAGAATAGACAAGGCTTGAAACGCGTCGACCATAACCTTTGGGCCATAAGAGTTTAAAATAACCCTGAAAAACATTTGTATTTTTGTGTTCTATTTTGACAAAATATGTTTCTATGGCCCCTATGTAAATATTCCCTGTAAGAATTTAAAATATCTGTCGATTGGTGTGTGGTATTATGCATGTTTGGAACTGCGCAGTATGGTATATGAATGAATGTATGATATAAGAAAAAATTGTGTGTGTCTGAAGTGAGAAAGTTTTATACGTTCACAGCTAATGTTTGTCTTTAGTTATATGTTTTCAATTTATCTCCTAAAAAATCACTCAAAAAATAAAAGTGACCATTAAATAATTGAAGGAACAAATTTATTAAACAGATGAAAAGATAGGTTAGTGGCTTATGTTGTTTCTATTCAATATAATCCTCCGCTAAAGAAAGGCGGTCAATAAAGTTTTTTCTCAGTACTGGTAATTCTTTTGTTACTTACATGGAAGAGGAAGTGGCTCCGCCTCTAGCATCCAAAAATGGTCCACCAGAAGTGAGTCTTTGTGCTACTATGTGTGTTCGGAGACCTGTCCCGAGAGAAGTAGAGAATAATAAGATGATGTTACAGCAACACCTTGACGACCTAATGAATATCGATATAGACCTAGATTCAGATTAACATGAGTCTTAGGTTATTGCCTACGTAATGGCAAAAGGAGGGTCTGAGGTTCTGTAATTCTCGAGACTGACTCCATTTTATTGTGCCACCATTTTGTGTTGCCCTCACGTAGGCCTGTGAAGGTCGCCTGGCGAACAAAGTGGCCTGGCCTTCTTAGTCTAGGTATACATTAAATAGGTTTCTTTCTGACTCTGGAATGAACTGTAAGAAACTGACCTCTTCACCTGAAACTGACCTCGCAAAGCCAATTTCCCTGATCGATCTTTGTCTGAGATTGCCAATCAAGATACTGTACATGTAATCATGCCATGCCCTGCAGTGCCATCTAAATCAGATTAACCTTTTTGAACTATGTAATTATAATGTTTTGCCCATATCCTGCTAAAACCCCAAAGGCTACTCACCTGCTGACCCTCCAGATTTTCCATTTGTTTAGAAATGTAATTGGTACAACTCCCTTACATGCCTGGGGCAGGATAAAGAGTATATAAGACGTGAAGTAAGACCATTCTATGGACTACCTCATTCAGTTGCTACGGCTTCTGTGTGACGTAGTCACACTCATTTGAGTTTAATAAAAATGTTCTTTTATATTTCAGCTTCTGTGCCAAATTCTTTATTATTGGTTTGAATGGACTAAGCATCATTGAGACCCCTGAGAAGGAAATCATATTTCTTCATTTGAGCAGGGGGGTGACGCTCCTGCGACTTAAGGGAGGAGCCGCACTGGGCTTATGTGTAATAAAAGGGGAGTTTAAGGCTTGGCAGGTGTTTTTTTTTTAATGCCAAGTCAAAGTGGCAGTAAACTGCAGACACAGGCCTTGCAATGGCAGGTCTGAGGCAAGTGTGAGAGGCTACTTGTTTGAATGGCACAACCAGTGCTGCAGGCCCACTAGTAGCATTTTGATTACAGACCCTGGGTATATGGTATACCACTTTACAAGGGACTTGCAAGTAAACTACATATGTCAATTGTGTATAAAGCAATGTCACCATGTACTTTAGCACTGGTCAGCAGTGGTAAAGTGTTCAGAGTCCTAAGGACAACAAAATGATACAGCAAAAAGAGGTAAGCAAGCAAAAGATTTGGAGGTAAACCACCCTAAGGATGACAGGGCTAACATTCTGCTCCCTGTTTATGCCGACGGGGAGAAGGAAACAATCCAGGTTCGAGATGGGGGTCAAATACGCCACTATAACTGAGGACAAAAACTCCTCTCACTCTGCTCCACAGATATTCAACAGCAGGAGGAGTCCAGATAGAGGACGTGCACCACCGCTCAGCGGTAAGTCCTCACAACGTTGTCCATGCTGCAAAGGGCACGAGGCTAACAAGGCTCACTAGCCCTTCAGGCAAGCCCTGCTTCCCCTGAAAATACTTCTAATCCTGTGTTCCTAGTTCCAGAGAACAGAAGAAACAAACATGAGTATTCTGGGTAAGCCATGCCTTATAAGACACTGAGGAGTGTGGGTAGGGTTTACTAGAATTCTCCTGCGTTTTCTTCTGCAGAGGGTAGTCATCTTAATAGAGTAATTCCTGGGACAAGGGCCGTAGAGGTAATTGTCAGTTATAACAGCAGGTACCGGAGCACATCCCTGCTCTTATTTTATTAAAACCAACAAATGAACACTCAATTACATGTGTCACGTGACACAGTATAGAAGCTATGGATAAAGCAATCATCAGAGACCACCTCGCCAGAGCTCTTCATTTTCCCAGATGTGTGTGGATTAGTTCATCCAGATCAGGTTTTTCTTTACATTCTAGAATCTGTATTCCTAACATGCACATGGAACTCACCCTGGAAAAAGCACAGTGCCTGTGCTACAAACGCTTCTTTAAGCTTCCAATTTACTCTTTCAATTGCTTGACCAGACGGGAGTTTGGACTAGTACAACAAAAGTATGAATGCATGAGTACCCTCGCTAAATACTATTCCCAGATACTTAAGGCGCATACAGGTTCTCTAAAAGAAATACTCAAAGTAATGTTTGAAGGGGGAGTGAACCTCTATCTATATGCAACTGTCAGTGTCCAAACTGAACTTAGTAAAAGAGAGTTGGTCACTGAAAGAAGTGAGTTACCTAGTAATAAAAACAAAAGCTCTAAATAAACTTCCTCCTACAAAACAAACACCGAGCAGCCTATTTCAGGAGCGTGCTGGGCAAGAAATGTTTGAAAAACACCCAATTGGCCAGGATAGTACAACTTACAATTAAGGAACTCAATCCAGGATAGAAATGCTTGCAGCAGGTACCCAAATGTAGGCTGTGCAAATATAGAATAGAGTACCTTTTACACCTTGTATGTTGTTGCCCTGTTTATTACAACCACGTTGAGCACTTTTAAAGCAAATATTTCTACAATATGAGATTAGGACCTGCGTAGAGGCAATCTCATGGCTTTTTACTTGCACAGTAACCATGGACTAGGCCAAAATCGGAAAGCACATCAAATCGATCTGAAATGAACTAAATAAGACAAGGGGCCCTGAAAAGTGCCAAGATCCAACAAGGAAGTGAATCCCGGAGTACTCAGGCACAAAACACTAAGGACCGACCATGTGAGAAGTCATCCACACTGGTTGTTCAAAGGACATGGCAGGCAGCAGAGTGAAGACAAGAAACAGGACTTATGAATGGGGCAGCATCCATCAGGGAAAGGCAGACTGTCCATGGCTAAGTCAAAGCACTTCGCACCCTGACACATGTAGGAACAGGGTGCATAAGTTAGGGGCACATGAACCCGTATTATACAACTGGCATCAAACAATTTATGTCTCTCCAGCCACTGCACTTGGCAATTAGCACTTTTTCTTCACACACACATAATGTGTGTGTGTGTGTATATATGTGTATATATATATATGTGAAACCAGGATCCCAGTGAACGACCGCAGCAGGCCAAACAGGAGCACAGACTCCAGTTGAGGATACAATGAATCAGTTTATTGCTTTAGCATGTCAGGATGACGCGTTTCGACCACAAGCCTGTGGTCTTGAACACATAGCGCGCTTTGAAAATGGATGTTGTTTTTATAGTATCTATTAGTGACTTTTCTATGTTTATTGTGACATGGCAAAAACGTGGCAATTTTACAGCATGTAGTAAATACATCATGTCATCAGCCAATGACTACGCACAAAATTGAAAAGCAAACTTCAATGACATGGCAAAAATGTGGCAATTTTGCAGCATGCAGTAAAAACATCATGTCATCAGCCAATATCTAGGTGCAAAAATGACAAGTAAACTTCAATAACATGGCAAAAACGTGGCAATTTTGCAGCATGCAGTAAAAACATCTTTTCATCAGCCGATAACTAGGCGCAGAGATGACAACAAACTTCAGTGACAGACATAGACAAAAGACTAGTGCTCTATATAACAGTGCAGATGGCCCAGCATTATGTAACTCCAGTGATGCACAGTGTGTTAAGAGGTAAGCAAGTGTGGGCAAAGTTAGAGGCATTGTCAACGTGTGGAAAACGGCGTTATGATAGTCTCCCAAGACAATTTCAGTGATAGAAACTAGTTCTATAATTAGATGAGATAACACAAGTATATGTTCCTGAAAACCACCGTGGATGCCATGTGGCACGGGTTAAATGCAAGGAACCAGATATGCCATCATCACTGACTGGGGAACATTCGATAAAGCGCATCTATTGCAGCCTTTACGTGTTAGTGTCCATGCGGTTAACTATTATGCGCGAGTTGCTATGTATGCTAAGTACGGGCACTTAAGTGGGCCTAAGTGTGATAAGAGTCATATATAGCATGTCGAAGTCTGCGTGTGATGTGTGTTGTTCACTAAATGGCCAAAAGATGTGAGTATGTTAATCTACTAAACAAAGGGGTCACTAATGAATAATATTGGAAATAAATGAAGTAGGACGGGGGGAAGTGTTGAGGTGCCGAGACGTGCGAGTATTAAACCCTAAAGGTGCTCCCGGAAATGGCGAGCCAGGTGCAGTGTGTTAAAACAATGTTCCTAATCATGAGAACAAGAAATGCAGTGAGTTAAAAATCGGACAACCAACTAAAAATCATCCGACTTTTAGAAGTCAAATGGGCAAAAGTGTGTAAGCGCAAATGTGGTAACTTCCTTTTACAGTAAGTTGTAAAGGTCTTCACTGAGATTAATTCCTGTCGGGCCTTGGTGTTGAGTTCAATTATATATTTGGACTCCAGTTGTCTTAACAATTTCTCTCAATTTCCCCCACGTCTGAGTGGTGGGATGCAGTCAATTACACAGTATTTAAGGTGGTCCAAATTGTTTTGATGTGTTTCTTTAAAGTGCCTGGCAACAGGATATGCCGGGTCACTGTTGACAATTTCTCTAATGTGTTGCAAGATACGTAGGTGCACCTGGAGCTTAGTGCTCCCTACATACCTGAGCCCGCAGCTGCAGGTAAGAATATAAACTTCGAATTCCGTTCTGCAAGTGAGATTTTGTTAGATCACTATGGGTTTATTCCTGAACTCCGCCATGATTTGGGTGGTGTTAACTCCAAATCTGCACGCCCTGCAGCTGCTGCACTTGAAAAACCCTTTGACACCTGATAACCAATTTGTGGTATTAGTTATTTTAGGGCAGTTTTAACAACAGCATCATGCATGGAACTGGCTCTCCTATAGGTGATGTCAGACTTTGGGTCAACCATGGGTCCTAGTGTGGAATCAGTCTTGATAATGCCCCAGTGTTTGTTGAAAATGGATTTGAGTGCACGTGCCTCGGTGTTGTGAGTGATGATTAGGCGCGTTGTTACCCAGCTCTCAGTGGTCAGCTCTGGTTGAGTATCTGTGTTGTTAGTAATGTCAGCGCATGTGCCCTGTAATAGCGCCTCTCTGGGAAATTAGTTAGCTTTGGTAATCGCTGCAGTGATCGTCTTTTCATTGTACCCCCGGCCCTGAATCTCATGTGAGATTCCAATTGGCACTTGGTTAGGTCTGTAGTGTTGCTGCATATTCTGAGCAAGCGCAGCATTTCCCCATAAGGAATGCTTGGTATCAGGTGTTTCGGGTGGAAGCTGGTGGCATGTAGGGTGGAGTTCCCTGCAGTAGTTTTTCTATGGAGGGTGGACTGTAGTGTGTTCTCAGAGACATATACTTTTACATCCAGAAATTCCACTGATTCTGTGCTTATGGTGGCATTGAACTCAAAATTATAGTCATTACAATTGATCTAATTGATGAATGTCTTTGCACTGTCAATGGAACCCTTCCAGACCATGAATAATCGTCTATATAGCGTAGCCAACAGAGGATGTTATTGGACCAAGATTCTGAGTGTGTATATATATATCTGCTCTACCGCCCTAGGGACACTAAAGTCAGGGCCCAGCGGTATCTCAGATGTTCTTAACTTTGCTTGACCTGACCGGAAATTCGCACTGCCCAATGTCAGTTTGCGCAATATTCAAGACTGCACTAATTTCAACATGTCTGAGAGATATCTCGCGATCTAGGAAATGTTATTATTTTAATGGGCCTGGTTTTAACACAGTGTTTTACTGCAATGTCCATGATATTTATGCTACTTATATGATTTTAAGTTATCACATAATACATTTTTTGATTGATTTGTAGAAATAAAAACCTTTTTAGGGTTTCACTGATGCATCTGGTCCTTAAACCAACAAAGAAGAGATTGGCACGGAAGTTGTAATATCAAAAGAACAAGTTTATTAACCTCACATGAGGGAGACTGCGTCATACAGTACCCTCAGGCCACTGTAGGAGACAGTCTAAGGAGTACAGAGAACAGGGGCCTTTTATGGCCAGTTTATTGCTGAGTTAGCATGAAGACTCAAAAAGAGGCAGTACAAGTGTGCACACAAATACATATAAGGATACATAAGAATCGCTTAGTCAACAGAGTGGGAGGAGAGACTTAACTGCTTACATCAGTAAGAATATCCTGACAGTTACATAGTAGGACAGGGGTGTTGACAGCTACAGGTTTCTGAGCATGTGCAAGGCTCTGACACAGTGCTGAAGAAGTTAACTATATCACATGACACAAGCAGAATACAAGGGCAGTCAACAATGAAGAGGGAGAAAGCACATGGCGAGCACGTGGCTAACTAAAATGGCTGCCACAAACAAAATTGCTTCAGCTGATGCTAACAGCCATGGCAGCTAGTTTTCCACAGATTGATAGTCCTAAACTTACATTTTGGGGCTTTCAGACACCTCTCTACATCCATTGGTCTGTTGTTGTGTCATTCACAGTTAGATTTCGCCCACTTCAACATATAGCATGGGGCAGTGGATCAGCCAACTTAAGCGACTGGTTAACTTCACTTTGAGAGACTGCATTTTGTTCTCTCACATGGAGAACATCCATGCACAAGCTAATTCTCTTCAGTGCCAGCATTTTATGTTTTTCATTTATAAATACTTTAGTGTTGCCTTTGCGTTTTCAGAGCCTGATGTGATAACAGAAAGCTTGTGATGCACATTCTATCTATATCGGATCCCATCTCCAGCCAATGCTGTTGTAAATTAATTTTGGAGTGTTTTGCTCCTTTAACAGTTACTATTACACAGCCTACCAGATTGTGTCCATTTGAAACTGTTCTGTATTAATTTATCCTCTTTTTACTTTTTTCTTTCTCTCCTTCTTTCTTTCCTAATTTTCTTTTTTCTTTCTTGCCTATCATGCTTTCATTTTCTTTTTTTTATTGACTTTCTTTCTTTTTTTCTATCCTTTCTTGCCTTCTTTCTTTTTTTGTTTTCCTTCCTTCTTTATTTTTCCTTCTTTCTTGCCTATATCTTTATTTCTCAAAGGCAAGAGGCTTGCAGGCAATGTCAGACTGATTGACACTTTATGTCTGCGGTTGTTAAGACTGTTTGGTCTTACAAAAATTGTACGTATAACATAGTTATTTAGAGAGGTTTCGTCCAAATTTGATCCATTAGTGTTGGGTGTCACTCACATTTTTCTTACACCCACTCCAGAATGCATTAAAGGGCAATGTATCAGGCCCCTTCAGCCATTGGCTGACTTCACTACGAGTTGCGGCATGCCTCTGTTTTACTGTGATGGTGAGTGCCACTGTGATGCCGCTAGCCCCACCACAATGCCAGACACAGTATACAAGTGACTACAGTGTGGGCGAAGACCACGAGTGGTCTTTCCCCAAAATATTTATACCATCAACCATGCCCAGCCCTGAGGGTGAAGTGCTGTACATCTGGGTTGGGGTTATCACATAGTGGCTGGGTGGCTCACTGCATCCCCTTTCCATTTTACTCTGAGTCATGGGACCTCAGCTTATACACAAAGTCCTTCAGTCTTTGACTTGATTGAGGATTGGGACGTAGATTATAAAGTTGGCTTTCCTGCATCACTTCGCCATGGTTGTTCGTTGGCTGACTTTCACTCCTCGCCTGAACTACCGACTGTTCAGTCTCTGCTTGGATATGGTGATTCTAGACATCTTTGTCTGTTCCGTCACCTTCACTTTGATTATGGCTCTCCCCACTCACACTCCTAGTGGGAGCTTCTACTTTCTTAAACCACAACACAATTCGAGTTACTGATTCCTCCCCTCAATGAGCTGTCACCATTGTGCCCTCCACAGTCGTCACCCACCATGTGCATGGTTCATAAGGGGTGCGGAACTTCCAACCAGGTCAACGATCCCTCAGGAGCACGAGATCCCCCGGTATGAAACCCCGCAAATGTGCTCCCCGCTGTGACTCTTTCATTATTTTGCTTCTTCCGAGCTTGTGTGTCGTCGGGGTCACAGTGAGGAGGGGACCACTTGGGGTGTACAGGGATGGCGTCCTGCTGGTGCCGCTTCATCATCAAGGTCCAGGGAAAGCATCTTGTGGTGCAGTGAGTAGTTCCCCGGTACTCGCGAAAGAACCGGTTGAGGGCGACCTCTGGGTTTACTCCTTCACGTACAGCAATTTGCAAAATCTTATTCAGGGTCTGCATGAAACACTCCATGTCTCCATTTGCCTGCGGCAACTTGAGAGTAATGTGTTGTTGTCTTATACCGAGACATTGCAGGTTCTCTAGAAATTCAGATCCTCGAAACAGTGCCCATTGTCTGTTTTTACTTCCTCTGTAAGCCCAACCCTACTGGGCTGGCATCAACAAGGAACTCCGTCCGTTGCTTTGGATCGAAATAGGCCATAGTTGTCTTACTGAGAAGCGCTGACTTGACCTGTTGGAACAAGTCCTCTTCCTTGGCCCCCCACCCCTAGATTCACCTAGCATCCCCAGAGGGGTTCTGCAATGGTTGCAAGGCTGGAGATTAATCTGCCATGGTAAATTACCTTTCCAAGGACATTGCAGAACTCTGTGACGTTGCAGGGCGCAAGGGCCCAGAATATGGCTTGAGACTTTCTGGCTCCGACTTGGATACCATCTTTAGAAAATAAGTAGCCAAAGAGTTCTATATGAGACTCGAAGAATCAGCACTTCTTACGATGAAGGGTGAGGCCGTAATCACTTAGCCGTTTGGGAGTAGCCTTGAGTCGATGGTGGTGCTCTTTGACCATTGTTGAGTATATGAAAACATTATCACTGACGTTCATTGCCCCTGGGAGACAGGATAGGACCTCACAGATGGTGTTTCGGAATACGTCAGCAACAGACGATATTCCAAAGCTAAGGAGCTTCTACCTTCACAGGCCAAGGTGCACTGAGAATGTTGTGATGTATCTGCTTCCATATAGCTGTAGTTAGTGGTACCACGGCATTCAGATCGAGCTTCGAAAACCACCTGGCTCGATTGAGGTCTGCCATGATATCGTCCATCACTGGTGTGGTATGCCTCTTTCGTTTAATGGCCTTATTCGAGAGGTGCATATCAATGCAGATGCGGATTTGGCTGGATGTTAGACCTGACACCATTGGCGTGGGTCTCCCTTTCATTTTTTTTGCTGTTGCCTCTAATGTTTTTGCTGGTTTTAGATGCTTTGGGCACTGTGCCACTGCTATTCAGTGCCACAGTGCAAGTGATCCCTATGTTAAATTGATGTATGGATTAGTGACTCCATGATTGGCTTATTTGGTTTACCTGTCAGACCCTAGTACAGTGCACTGAGTGTGCCCAGGGCATGTAAATCAAATGCTGCTGGTGGGCTTGCAGCACTGATTGTGCCACCCACCGGAACAGCTTGTAAAGTGTGTCTCAGGCTTGCCATTACAGAGCCTGTGTGCAGTCTGGTACTGCCATGTTGATTTGGCAAGTGCACCCACTAGCCAGTCCCTAAACCTTCCCTTTTCTACATGTTAGCCACCCCTAAGGTAGGCCGTAAAGGGCAGGGTGCATTGTATGTAAAAGGTAGGACATGCCCTGGTGTGTGTGGCACGTCCTGATAGTGAATTACAGCCATTTTCGTTTTTCACTATTACCTGTTCCCCATAGGCCAGAATAGGCAGTTTGATTATACCATCTCATAATCCTGACTGACCCAGGGAACATGGTAGAAATTCGAGTTTAGTATGCCTGAACTCAGAATGATAAAATACATATTTTAGTGAAGTTGGTTTTAACATTCTGTGTTTGAAAATACCCCTTTTAGAAAGTAGGTATTTTCTTGCCTAACTATCCAAGCCTGCCTCTGCTAGGTTGTGTATTCCATTTCAGGTTTCTGAGTGACAGGGGCTGGGGGGCTCCAGGAGACTGGGTGAGTCAGCACAAGGCTGAATAGACCTATCTGCATGAGGAGTGGTAGGAGGAGTTGCACCTGGGCCTGCCTTTCACAATGCTGGCTCCACCTCCTGTGGTGCGTCTGATGACCCTGGCCCATACTGTCAAAGGAAAGAAGGAGTCCTGTAAACAAAGTGCTCCAAGACTGCACAGAACTGGTTTGGATTAGGTAGAGTAAATAATTGAAAAAGGTGCACACCTAGTTTATGCAAATGTAAGAGACGTATCTGAATGATCTGAAATTGGTGCTGAGGTACAAAAATCCGTTGTCACTACGGATGTGTAAACTGAAAAAAACAATAGTGGGAAAGCCCACTGTGTGCCTCGCACTGTTCACTGGTTTGGAAAATATCCAAAACGTAATTTGACAAATAAGTAAACGCAAGTGTCAACCAAACTTTTGGAAAATGACATTATACAATGATATATTTAGTAACTCAAAAACAAATACAATAGTAAAATATTCGTTTTTACATTGCAGTTAGAACAATTGTAAGTACATCATATTAATCATTCTTAATAATGTGTACATTGGTCATGGAAAGTAACAATAAGTACAAACAATAATAACAATCTTCTTCATGTCGTTGATGAAAGTGCCCAATGCATTTTGGGATCTGAAATCCCTTCGTCAGGGGAAAACCTAAAGTGAACATGAAAATAATGAATGATTTTTGCAATTTATATAAGTGCTACAGAGATGCTGCGGTGGTAAATGTTAGCCTGTAACCATTATGTTCATGCGTTACTGGTGACAATGGCTGGTACTTTTCTGTTTTGGCATGATGGTGAGTCAGATGGAGGAAAAATGAAGAAAGTAAAGAAACCCAATCTCCTAGTGATGTTGGTGTTAGATATTAGTGATAGGAAAATATAAAAGATAATGGAAAAACAGGATAAAAAACAATTCCCTGGTGTTGTGCTTAAGATACTTTAGAGAGGAGTGAAACCAAGAACAAGGATGTAGGCTGGAAAATGAATGAAAGTAACTGAAAGTGGAGAGGAATGGGAACGACGCTCACCTTAGTAGCGTGGTGAATAAGTATTAGGAAAAAAGCCAGAACGAACAAGAAGGTAATTTCGAGGTAAACCTGTTAAAATTAAGCATGGAAATAACTGAGAAAATGTTGTAGAACCTGAATGGCAAAATGCGTCACAAGGTTGTGAGCGCTTACCTCAGAAAAATTATGAGAATAATTCTCGTGGCTGTCATGAATTTTACAGTTGCAGTAATGGATTCCAAACGGGTTTGCGAGAGCCAAGTGTGCAACTGTGCAGAGATATGCCGGGCGCAATAGAACGGGTCAATTAGCCTGTGGACAATGAGCAAGTGATTAGCGTGGTAACATGGTGTGAGGGCGGAAACACGAAAACAGCCTAAGTTTACGGAGCTTACCTAGTTCGTTAATGTGAAAGTCCTCGTAAGCGTCGCATCTACTCCAGGAGACGCTGTGACAAAAAAGGTACAGCATCATCTGATGACAGCACGGTATCAGACCAAGAACTAACAATTAAAAGAACACCAGCACAATCAGTACCATCACAATCATCTACATCAAGATTATCAACAGAATCCAGACAATCAACATCAACAATTGCCCACGCGTCTTTTTTATCCCAAGCCCCGGACAACAATCGTCCTCCAGACAAACCAGGTGAGGAAAAAGAAAAAACTGGCAAATCGCTCCACAGCGGGAAGACAGTGACTTAGGGCCATATGTAGGTAGAACCGAATTTGCGATTCTCAAATTGCGTTTTTTGGAGAATCGCAATTTCGGAATCGCAAATTCCGATGTAGGTATTTTTTAGCAATTATTTAGCAAATCCCAAAAAATCGCAGAATAATATTGCGATTACCCAAACAGCGATTCCTTAATTGCGAAATCGCAAATAAGGAATCGCAAATCCGGGAATCCGCAATTCAGGTGCAGAATGATGACATCACACCCAGGAAGTGTGACTGCCCATGCTGCACCTGATTGCCAGCAGCTGTGATTGAGCCAGTAGCTGTGTGAGAGCCTGTGTGGAGAGGAGAACAGTTTTGCTCAGCTTTTGGAAACAAGCCAAATGGAGTCCCAGGGGCCTGAGAAGCAGCATGATGAACCACCAAGGAAGAGGAAACATAAATTCAGTGGCAGGGAGCTGGAGGTCCTCACACAGGAGGTTGTCACCAGCCATGCTCTCCTTTTTGGGAAAAGTTCCCTACGAGTTCCAGAGGCCAGAAAGCGCAAGATATGAAGTGACATCCAAGAGAAAGTCAATGCCATTGGTGTCACACACCGCAGTGTCGAGGACCTACGAAAAAGGTGGTATGACATGCGGCAGAGGTCAAAGGAGAGGGTGGCCACAAGACTTGCAGAGGCCAAAAAAAACGGTGGGGGGCCTTCCACTGCAACAGAACCGACGCCCCTGGAGGAGCTGGTGGAGGGCACACTGCAGCCTGAGAGTGTGAGTGGAGTGGCTGACCTGGACAGCTCCGAACACACAGACACCAGACAAGGTAAGATGCATGCCAAAACCCCCTGATACATCCCCAACCCACCCACAACCCCCAAAAGGCAACCTGACTGCAACTCCAGTACATGTCACACAGCACACCCAGAAATGCATTATGGGAGACGTAGTCACATGCACTGATAACTGTGCCAGTGAGACACAGCCAGGTGGAATAGGGAAGACTCCATCATGCAGATAGTGAAAAAGACAGATAGTACCCATGTGAATTTATTGTGTAAAACTAATGCATTACAAATGCCAGGCAGGACACAGAACTAATGAGTGCCATTCAATCCACAGCACCACCACCAACACAGGATAGTGAGGCTGAATGCGAGGCAACAGCTGAGATGGAGGACGAGGCAGGCCAGGAGGAGCAGGGCGAAGCCAGAACTGCAGGCACAGCACCATGCAGGCACCGCAATATTGTACCACCACTACCACTGTTGGAGGCACAGGCACCAGACACAGCAGAGGAGCAACAGCCAGTGCACAGGCAGCGTGCAGGACAGGACCAACCACAGTCCCCTGAACACTCCAGAGTAGGGAGAGGGATGAGACGCAGGGAACGGCCGTCCACCAGCACTGCTCCTGGTGAAGAGGACACGGTGTTCTCAGGCCTCGAGGGCAGCATGCTCAAGCAACAGCGCCTGCAAGTAAAGGGGATACGGTCAATCCAACGGCAACTGGCTGCACATAACCACAACATGACCGAGTTGAGCGCAGGTGTAATGGCCATGACTGGTGCATTGGAGGGACTGTGCAGGGAGATTGCAAGGGACAGGGCAGCCCGGCGCCGGGAGAGACATCGCCTACACACACGGCTGGACCTATACACCAGGGCAGTGAACCGCCAGTCAACCGCCACATCCCTGCTGGCCAGAAGATGTGTCAGCATGCAGCGCGAGATGGCCCACTGCTGCCAGGACGTTGGCAGTGTCCTGGTGCAGGTTACACATGCGGTGGACCAGATGCGCGCAACTGCCACAGGTGGCATAGGCACACTTAGTGCCATGGACACTGATGAACAGTCAAGCAGGAGCAGCATCACTCCCCCAATTCCACAGGACAGATGCCGGAGTGCACGCCAGGGCAGAGTGGATGATGACTCCAGGGAGGGCACTGCGCAGACACAGCGAGGCTCAACAGGCCGTGCACGTAGGAGGTGAAGGGACACAAGGGACTAATGGCCATGTGTGACGCAACACAGTCCATGATGACTCAGTGGCTGATGGTAGTTATTGCACTGTGACACAAACATGTGCCTGCAGGGACTATAAAGTCACAATGTAAGATACCTTCATTCCTGAAGATAAGGAAATAAACATCCCTGTAAGAAACAAATGAGTCGCATCGTGTCCTCATTACTCACTTAGAAGTAGTTTTGTGTGATCTCATCTCGTCTCATGCGTCCGGCAGCAGCACCAGCACCACCTGCCGGACCGCGATGTGGTGCTGGTCCATCCTCATCTGAAGATTCAGAGTCTGTCAGGTCCACTGGGGTTCCTTTTTTGGTAGCGATGTTGTGTAGCATTGCACAGGCAACCACAATTTTGCAACATGTCTCAGGGCTGTACTGTAGCGCTCCTCCACTCTTATGGAGGCATCGAAAATGGCTCTTTAGGATTCCAAAGGTCCTCTCAATGGCACAGCGTGTGGCTCTGTGTGCGCTGTTGTACCTCCTCTCACCTGCAGTTGCTGGATTCAGGTACGGTGTGAGGATGTAGTCTCGTACAGCATACGCACTGTCACCTGCAGGGCATAAGCAGATTCAGGTTCAATAGTGTCCTGCCACTGCATCACTCTACTGCCTCTGTGTGTGTTTGGCATGCATTTACCTAGCAGGTAGCCCTCTCCAAAATCACCATTTGTGAGTCTTCGATGTAATGCACAGTGGCGAAACATAAATGAGTCGTGTGTGCTTCCAGGGTATTTGGCCACAATATCAGTGATTATATGTTGGGCATTGCACACTACCTGGACGTTCAGGGAATGATATGACTTTCTGTTGCGAAATACATACTCATTATGTGATGGGGAGAGATTGCGACATGGGTCCTATCTACGCAGCCAATGACATGGGGGAATTGGGCAATTTGGTAGAATTCCTGCTTGGGCTGATCTAGTGCCTGTGGTGTGTTTGGAAATTGTATGTGGTGATGCAGCCTCTGTACCATTGCATCCAGGAAAGCGTGGAGGAAGCGCGACAGTGCACTTTGCGAGACACCTCCTGCTGTGGCAATGACCCCCTGAAAACTCCCTGATGCCAGGAGGTGCAGTGAGCACAGCACCTGAACATGGGTGGGAATGGAGTGTGCCCTGCCTGTGGGGTGTTCAAGTATGGGTGTCAGCTCCTCTATTAAATCCAGGATGCTGTGTGGGTGCAGCCTGTAGTTCACATGGATCTCCTCATCGGTCAGTTGGAAGAGGGTGATGCGTGCTCTGTAGATCCTTTCCTGGCGCCTCCTTCTCTGCATGGCGTCCCTGATTCGCAGCCTCCTGGCTATCACGTACAGCCCAGCCATGGTGGGAAGTCCCTGTGGCATTGTGGGCCTGTTTAAATAGGTTGCACTTGGTTACCACCTGCTCAGAGTTGATGGTAATTGAGAAGTGCTAAACTGCGGTTATTGAGGAATCGCTATTTGCGAATTTTTTGAAAATCTGATTTTGCGAATTCGCAAATTGCGATGTCGGTAATTGCGATTTACGCTAATACTGGGACGCAGACTGCGATTACGCTAAAATATTCGCAGAATCAGCTTTACGCAAAATTGCTAATTGCTAAATTAGCGAATCGCTATTTTATGCAGCGGACACCTTTCCTACATAGGTAAAGTCAGTTTTGCGATCGCAAACACCCAGAATCTTGCGATCGCAAAAGTGTTTCCTACATATGGCCCTTAGTCATTAATATCTCCTCACGCACATTGAGCAAACAACAAAAGAAAATTCTAACAAAGGGCATGTCATTCGTTCCCACAAACAAGACCACTCTTTTAAACGCTGAGGCAGACCTCTAAAAATTCATGAGACTACTTCGTCTACGTCATTTCTTCACCAACATTGTTCCTTCTGACGACAACAAGACTATTGCTCCCCCTAATCTTTTCAAACCACGTAGCAAGTTCATTCCACCAGTTTCACATAAAATTCTGGATTCATTTGAACGATTAGTATTCAAAGATTTCTCTCTTATCAACTTTCAATCCATGAGAGCCAATAATCTTTCGCATCAAGACAGAGTACTCGTTAGAAACCTTGCCAACAATCCAGACATCATCATGATACCTGCTGATAAAGGCGGCGCAATAGTTCTTATGGATACACAGTACTATATAACTAAAGTTAATAATCATGTCTCGGATATCAATACTTACATGCAATTGCCCCAGGACCCTACTATCCAACTGGAAAACATCCTTTCTGGCATGCTTCAAGAAGCAATTGATCAAGGCTGGATCACTGACCAAACCAGAATGTTCTTAACTACTAACAATGCTAGACGACCCAAACTTTACATGATCCCTACAATTCATAAAAACCTTCAGGACCCACCCTTTCGTCCCATTGTCTCAGGCTGTGGATCAATTTTTTAACCTCTAGGCAAATTCGTGGATCATTACTTGCAATTATTTGTTCAAAACTGGTCTTCATATGTGAAAGATACCACACACTTCCTACAGAAATTGACCTCCATCAACAACATGGACCTCACAGACATCATCTTGAGTACCATTGATGTCACGGCCTTATACACATCCATACCACACCAAGATGGCCTCGAAGCGATAGAGTGGGCACTACTCCACACACCTGACATTGATGTTGAAAGACTTTTCATTTCGAAAATTTTACATTTCTGTCTCAATCACAGTTACTTCGAATGGGAGGGCAACTTCTATGCTCAACTAACCGGTACTTCAATGGGGTTCTCTGGAGCACCAGCGTATGCGAACACCTTTATGGCCCTTTTCGAATCAGAGAACATCATGTCAAACCCTGAATGGTGGAACCACGTTCTAATGTACTGCAGGTACATCGATGATATCTTTATACTATGGACAGACACCAGCACCAATTTAAAAACCATGATTACCGAGCTCAATACAATCAACCCCAGGATTCAATTCACTCACAATATTCAACAACAAAAGATTCAATTTTTGGACATTCTCATCACTAAGTCCCCAGACAATTGTAATTTTGAAACTTCCGTTTTCCAGAAGCCCACAGATCGCAATAGCACACTCACTGGTTTACAACAGTTTTCACCCCAACAGTCTATTAAGGAATCTCCCATACTCACAATTGCTTAGAGTTCGAGGTATATGCTCTAATCCTGACACCACCAAGGTCAAAGAACAAGAATTCATACAACGTTTCAAGGACCGGGGGTATCCTGACAATGTCCTTCAAGTTTGTTTAACACGAGCACAACAACTTGGCCGCCAAGAGCTACTACAACAATCTATCAAACAATCATCAGACCGAATGGTGTTTGTTTCCAAATTCACTACAGCATTTAAATCCATACGACGTATCATCAACTCTAGATGGGAGATGCTAGCATCGAAAATGACTTTAATGGCCTATTTGCAACCAAACCATTGTTTGCAAACACACAGGGAAAAAATCTGAAAACATTACTATCTTCTCCTTCTCCAATCCAAACTACTTTGAAGTACAAAGGCACTACAAAATGCAATAATTGCATCCATTGCAACAATGTAATCAGTGGCAAACTTCAGAAGAGACTCCAGCGCATCCAGAACCGCTCCGCCCGACTCATCCTGGACATCCCTAGACGCAGCCACATCTCGAACCACCTCAGAGACCTGCACTGGCTCCCGGTCAACAAAAGGATCACGTTCAGAATCCTCACCCACGCACACAAATCCCTCCACGACCTGGGCCCAAGGTACCTCAACGACCGCCTGACCTTCTACACACCCACCCGCCAGCTAAGATCCGCGAACCTGGCCCTCGCCGTGGTCCCCCGCTTCCAGAGAGTCACCGCCGGAGGAAGATCGTTCTCCTATCAGGCTGCAAAGACATGGAACTCCCTGCCGGTCCACCTGCGGCTGACCCGGGACCACCTCGCCTTCAGGAAACAGCTCAAGACCTGGCTGTTCGAGCAGTAGCAGACCCCACTCCCCAAGCGCCTTGAGACCCGTCCGGGTGAGTAGTGCGCGATATAAATGCCATGATTGATTGATTGATTGATTGAACTTATCCATTATCTGGAAAACCAATCAATCTCAAACATTCATGTGATTGCAATTCCATGAATGTCATCAACTGCATCAAATGCCCTTGCGGCAAAGCCTACATTGGAAAAACCGAAAGAAAAGTCAAGGTCAGAATCACTGAACATAAAAGTAAGATCAGAAATCGTAGTTCCACTTCTTCTTTAGCAACACATTGGAACGAATCTCGTCATATTATATCACAACTGAGGTTCCAGATTGTTGAATCTGTTACACCCACGCCTGGCGTAGACATCACAAAAAAACTTCTCCAAAGAGAAATCTATTGGATTAAACTCCTTAACACCATGATTCCATCCGGTCTTAACGACCGCATGGACATGAGTTGTTTCCTTTAAACCTTACCACTTGTTCCAGTACCTTGACCTTCATCAAGAACCCACACAACACAACTAGGTTCTTATAGCTCTTCTAACAGCATAGATTCATTTATCGGCCTTTAGGCTCATTTACCTGTTCTTTGCGTTAACACTGATTGGCAAACAATCAAATTTAGCGTATTGTTTAAGTATGATGGTATCACTTAATTTCATTGCTACCAATTCCGGTTTTCATTGTTAATGGTGTTTCTTTTCTTAAATAATTTCTTTGAGCTTTTATTCTCACCCCTGTTTTCATTCACTTTCCTTCACTCCTGCACCATCTCAGCACTATATGTTATGTCATTATAACCCGTTCACCTCCCATCTTTTCACCATTTCCTATTTCTAAACAATTCATCTTTTTTGACCCCCCACTGTCTGATGTTTGTTTTCATTACACTGTCGGAGACTTTTTCTGCTCTTTCACACCACTACATTGCTTTATCATCTACCAGCTCGTGAATTCATGACACTCCATTCTTGATCGCGGTCCGTCCACCAGGACCTTGCTTTGTCGATTTTCACCTTCTTTACATCGATCTACATCCTTGTCACGCTTTCCTCGTCTAGGGCGGACGCTCCTGCAGCGCGAAGTCGACAAGGGCTTCGCGCATCCGAAAACTACGTGTCCCAAGCATCGCGGTGGCAGTCGACAGCGTTGCGGATTCAGAGTTGCCAAAGGACGATTGAGACGAGGACCAGCGCCTACGCGCTCGAACGCCTAATTCTGAAGTTGCTGAGAGAAGGGCAGTAAGGGTGACGGTGTCACCACTATCAAGGGGGGGGGGAAAGTGTAAGGCTTTATTGTGCCTCTGTTGGAGTATCAGGTGATTGGCACACGCATTGTTAAACTGGGTTATGGTGCTGGATGGGAACGGAAGTTCCTCAATATAAGCTGAGTACATGAGAGCTGAACTGTACATCTCATGAGAGCCCTGCAGGTGTGCTCAGGAAACACGAGAGCGCAGTGTGCATACTGCTTTGGAATATTTGCAGGGTCACAAAACTATGGTATCCACCGAAAGGAATACTGGGCATGAGGATAATGCCCTGATTGCATAAAAGTTATTTTCGTTGTTATTTGTCTACATATATCGTATATGCCTTGGTGCTCTTGCTTTCTCTCCTAGCAGGGGTTTGGTGTGAGAGAGCTCAACCACCACTGTGATGCCTTTGTTACACGGATAGTGGTGGGTACGAAGCCATACATGTGTGTGTGTGTGTGTAGGGGCGTGTGTGTATTCATGGCAGTGCAGTGTCCAGATATTTACTGTGTGTGTCTTTGTCTTGATTATGTCACATGCACAGGAGCCGGCATACGTGATTCTCACAGCTTAAGTCTGCTTTCAGGAAAGCCAGAAGTATTTTCCTTTACAGGTATATACTACATTGTAAAGGGTTATTAGAGGGATACTAGTTTCACAACGAGGAAGATAGAATGGTTTCACTTGTAGGTCTCCCTCCCCGCTGTCCCTATCCTTTCCTTCCCTCGCTTAATCATTCTTACCCTCTGCGCTGTTATAGCATCAGAGAGTGGAGCGATTGAGAGCTGGACCCATTTGAGCAATGCACCGATCCTGGTAGTTTGGAATAAAACCTTGACAGAATCCGCAACCCAAGAATTTATTCTCTCCTGATCGGTGAAGGTTGATGATGGCCACTTTAGAGGATGTTATGGCGGCTTTGGTAATGGTTCAGCAGGAGTTAGCTGCTTCTAGGGCAGAAACCGCGGCGTTACATGAACTTGTTGATAGATTACTAAAGAACCCGTTTGATGTGAGCGCGAGTAAAAGTGGTGGTGCCACGTGGGCTTCAGGTTCCTTTTCAGGGGCAGCACCACCGCTTTCGGTGGAGTTTCCCACTCCGATACCGTTAGCGGCTCCCGAAAGATTTACAGGGGATGAAAGCAAGGTACAGGTTTTTATGACGCAGGTGTTGTTGCACTTTACCTGTAAGCCTAGGGCTTTCCCCACTAATCAGGCAAAGGTGGCTTTTCTTATTTCGTATTTGGCGGGAGATGCCGCCTTGCGGGCGGTTCCTTTGGTTCGTACTGACGATCCATTATTGTACGATTGGGACGGTTTTCGGAAAGATTTTCGAAAAGATATTTGATAGACGTGCCCATAGTTTTTTAGCTGACAGGGGCTGGAACTCAGACAAGGTAACAAGGATCTAGTAGTGTATTTGAGTTCCTTTCAGAGATTGGTTTCAGAAACAGGGTGGCCGGAGGAGAAGAGAGCGGCATTATTTCACCAGGGGCTGCGAGAGGAGCTCAAGGACGTGATAGCGCAGGTAGATCCCCAACCAGAAACATGCACGGACTTGATTAATTTGGCCTTGAGGTTGGATGGCAGGATGAGTGATCGTAAGCTGGATAGGAAAAAAACAGATAGGGGGTTTTCCTGATACGATAGACCCAGATTTGTTAAACCCAGTATGGGTGGAGGGCCCGAGCCTATGGAGATAGGAACTGTAAGGGCTCCGTTGTCTCAGGAGGAACGAGACCAAAGACGCAAGAATGGACTATGCTTGTATTGCGGCAAAAAGGGTCACTTTGTAAGGGATTGTCTAGTGAAACCCAAGAATAAACCCGGGGTGGGTGGTGTTGGTGTTCCCGTATCCTCCAAGTCGGAAAACTAGAACGCTCAAAGGTAACAGAAGGGGGCTTTTTGAGCAGTTTAGTGATCCCTTCCACTCAGGTTCTTTCACTGGGTACGGCATCGCATTTTAGAATCCCAATCAGGATCCGGATTAATAACGTATGGAAAGACCTAGAAGCCATGATTGATTCGGGGGCTACTGGGGTGTTTATGGACGAGACCTTGGCCGACGACTTACAGGTAGCATTAGTTAGAAAAGAGGTGCCTGAAACTGTTCTAGCCATAGACGGGAGGGAATTACGCACGGGACCTGTTAGCTTTTCCACCGGGGCCTTGTCGGTGTGCTGTGCGCCGTCACACGTAGAGTCCCTGGTCTTCAATCTTATACGAGCACCTCAGTACGGTGTCATTTTAGGATTACCGTGGTTGGTTAAGCAGAACCCTTCCATAGAATGGGTGGCCAGGACCCTCTTGTTTAACAGCTTGGAGTGCAAGAAGCATGTTAGTCCAGAACCCGGTGAACACCCGGTAACTGCTGTTGCTGCACTTCTACACGTCGCTACCACAGCAGAGCAGGACAAAACTCTACCTGCGCGATATGAACAGTACAGGGACGTGTTCAATGAACAACAAGCCAATGTGTTACCCCCGCACAGGTCCTATGACTGTCAAATTGATTTAGTCCCAGGGGCGGTGGTGCCGTGTAGCAGGATATATGCTCTCACAGATGCGGAAAACGAGCATTTGAAAATCTATTTGAACCAGTACTTGGCAAACGGGTTTATAAGACCTTCAAAGTCTTCTGCAGCCTCTCCCTTATTTTTCATTCTGAAAGCTAAGGGGGAAAAACGCGCGTGCATTGATTTTAGAGCCTTAAACCATGTCACCATCAAAAACAGGTATCCCTTGCCCCTCATCCGCGTTCTATTGGATCAGGTGAAAACAGCGCAGATATACACTCGACTTGATCTAAGAGGCGCTTATCACTTAGTTAGAGTGAGAAAAGGGGATGAGTGGAAAACAGCGTTTCGCACTCGTTTTGGATTGTTCGAATATACAGTGATGCCCTTCGGGCTGTGCAACGCTCCCGCAGCGTTTCAATTCTTTCTGAACGAGGTGTTGAGAGAGTACCTGGACGTTTTCACTGTAGTTTATATTGATGACATTTTGATTTATTCAGATACAGAGGATCAGCATTACCAGCATGTGTGTTTAGTTCTGCAGGCGCTGCGTAACAATGGACTATTTTGCAAGCTGAGTAAATGCGAATTTCATGTGCAGAGGGTGGAATTCTTGGGAGTAGTCATTTCACCTCAGGGACTGGAAATGTCTGATCGTAAAATACGAGCAGTAAAAGAGTGGCCTCAACCCAGCAACGTAAAGGAAGTGCAATGCTTTTTGGGCTTCGCCAACTTTTACAGGCGGTTTATACCACAGTTCTCGAAGGTGGTTACGCCGATTACGAAGTTACTAAGAAAGAACGTTCCATTCCAATGGACGGCAGAAACCGAATCCTCCTTTTTAAGGCTGAAGGAAGCTTTTACCTCAGCACCTGTTTTGGCTCATCCAGACCCTGAGAAACCGTTTGTAGTAGAAGCAGACGCGTCAGATACGGCAGTGGGGGCAATCTTGTCCCAAAGGGATACACTAACAGGGCAGCTTCATCCGGTAGCTTACATGTCTCGTAAACTCATTGTGGCAGAATCCAGATACACCATAGCGGAAAAAGAGTTGTTTGCAATTAAGGAAGCCTTCTCCACATGGAGACACCATTTGATGGGGGCCAAGCACAAAATCACAGTATATACAGACCATAGGAATTTACAGTTCATGAGGTCTGCTCGTTTATAGTCCCCTCGGCAAATGCGCTGCATGTTGTTTTTTTCTGAGTTTGATTATATCGTCACCTACAGACCAGGCGCAGAAAATGGAAAAGCGGATGCTCTCACCAGTCAGGAAACAGGGAATGGGCAGGAAAAGAAACAAATCTATTCCATATTGGCCCCTGAGCAAGTCATAGGTGTAGTGCATTCAGAGCATCCTCAGTGGAAATTATGCCAAGGGGTGCCGATCAGAAACCGACAGATGTTAGTTCCCCTAAAAAAGTTACAAGAAAGAGTATTACAGTGGTGTCATGTGACTCCTAGTGCTGGTCACAATGGAATCACCAAAACATTGGACAGAATACTAAGATACTTTTGGTGGCCTTCAGTCAAAGGCGATGTGGAACTTTTCATACACAAATGTGAAGTCTGTGCCAAAGCGAAATCCGATCATCGGAAAACACAAGGGTTGTTACAACCATTAGCCACCCCATCAACTCCATGGAATACCATCTCCCTGGATTGTATAGTAGGGCTACCTTCTGATCAAGGACATACGGTCATTTTGGTAGTGGTAGATTGTCTGACGAAAATCGGACACTTCATTGCTTGTAAAATGCTACCATCATCGGGGCAATTGGTCACTATTCTCTTGAGACACATTGTGCGATTACATTGAGTACCCTCAGGTATCGTAACGGATAGAGGGTCTCAATTCACGGCACACTTTTGGAAAGAGTGGTGTACAGCTTTACACATTGAATCGGCAAAATCCACAAGTTTCCTTCAACAAACGGATGGGCAGACCGAGAGTCTGAATCAAACGTTAAAACAATTCTTGAGGTGCTATGTAAAAGAAAACACGGATGAGTGGGTAGATCTGTTGTGGGTAGCAGAAGCAGCATACAACAGTGCAACCCATCAATCAACCGGACACACTCCTTACTATAGTAACTACAGGTTCCATCCTAGATTCCTGCCCCTAGTGCACCCAGGGATGGAACAACACATACCTGAAGTACGAAATCGAGTGAAACTGCTACAGCGCGTTATTAAGAAGACACAGCTAAACCTTCAGAAAGCAAAAATCACGTTCAAAAGACATGCCAATATACATCGAAGAGAAAGTCCCTGTTACAAGGCAGGTGACATGGTCTGGTTGTCCACAAAGAACATTAGATTTCGCAGATATAGCATATTCAACCCACGCTATTTAGGGCCCTACAAAGTGGTCAAGAGAATCAATCCTGTCACAGTTCGTTTGGATTTGCCGAAATCAATGAAACTGCATCCGGTGTTCCATGTATCTCTACTGCAGCCATCGTACACACCTGTGAAGAAAGCTCCCCCTCCTGTGTTGGTGGAGGGAGAACCAGAATATGAGGTTTCTGAGATACTGGATTCGAAAATGAGGGGTTCGTCCTTATGGTATTTGATTTCCTGGAAAGGATACAGCGTTGAGGAAAACTCCTGGGAACCAGCGAGAGGCGTTCACGCTCCCCAATTGGTGCGTGCCTTCCATAGACGGTTTCCTGATAAACCACGCTCACGGCAGCCCCTGTAGGAAGGGGGATGTACTGTCATGCTTTCCTCGTCTAGGGCGGACGCGCTAACAGCGCGAAGTCGACAAGGGCTTCGCGCATCCGAAAACTACGTGTCCCAAGCATCGCTTCCGGGAAGGTGCGCACGCAGGCTGATGACGCACCTACCCGGAAGCCATTTAGGAGGGGCGGAGACAGTCGACAGCGTTGCGGATACAGAGTTGCCGAAGGACGATTGAGACGAGGACCAGCGCCTACGCGCTCGAACACCTAATTCTGAAGTTGCTGAGAGAAGGGCGGTAAGGGTGACGGTGTCACCACTATCAATGGGGGGGGAGTGCAAAACTTTATTGTGCCTCTGTTGGAGTATCAGGTGATTGGCACACGCATTGTTAAACTGGGTTATGGTGCTGGATGGGAACGGAAGTTCCTCAATATAAGCTGAGTACATGAGAGCTGAACTGTACATCTCATGAGAGCCCTGCAGGTGTGCTCAGGAAACACGAGAGCGCAGTGTGCATACTGCTTTGGAATATTTGCAGGGTCACAACCTACGGTATCCGCCGAAAGGAATACTGGGCATGAGGATAATGCCCTGATTGCATAAAAGTTATTTTCGTTGTTATTTGTCTACATATATCGTATATGCCTTGGTGCTCTTGCTTTCTCTCCTAGCAGGGGTTTGGTGTGAGAGAGCTTAACCGCCACTGTGATGCCTTTGTTACACGGATAGTGGTGGGTACGAAGCCATACATGTGTGTGTGTGTGTGTGTAGGGGCGTGTGTGTATTCATGGCAGTGCGGTGTCCAGATATTTACTGTGTGTGTCTCTGTCTTGATTATGTCACATGCACAGGAGCCGGCATACGTGATTCTCACAGCTTAAGTCTGCTCTCAGGAAAGCCAGAAGTATTTTTCTTTACAGGTATATACTACAATGTAAAGGGTTATTAGAGGGATACTAGTTTCACAACGAGGAAGATAGAATGGTTAGTAAATCTTGTTTTGTTTTTCACTTGTAGGTCTCCCTCCCCGCTGTCCCCATCCTTTCCTTCCCTTGCTTAATCATTCTTACCCTCTGCGCTGTTATAGCATCAGAGAGTGGAGCGATTGAGAGGTGGACCCATTTGAGCAGCGCACCGATCCTGGGAGTTTGGAATAAAACCTAGACAATCCTACTTTATCCTTTGTCAAATTTTCGGCATTAGTATTTCATCTTTAATATCATTGACAATCTCTGTCCATAGTATTTTCACTATTTTCATTAAGCGGGTCACATGAACTTCGCTTCATCTCCCGGGATGCTCCTTTAAATCTCCGCTCGGCTCCGCATCCAGTCACCGCGTTCCTTATTGGATGCTCCATTTCCATCCGGTATTCGCGACGCTTAAGAGGACTTTAACATTATCAAACTAGGTAAGCTCAGTAAACTTAGGCTGTTTTCGTGTTTCCGCCCTCACACCATATTAGCACGTTAATCACTTGCTCATTGTCCACAGGCTAATTGACCCGTTCTATTGTGCCCGGCATATCTCTCCACGGTTGCACACTTGGCTCTCGCAAACCCGTTTGGAATCCATTACTGCAATTGTAAAATTCATGACAGCCACGAGAATTCTTCTCATAATTCTTCTGAGGTAAGAGCTCACAACCTTGTGACGCATGATGCCATTCAGGTTCTACAACATTTTCTCAGTTAATTCCATGCTTAATTTTAACAGGTTTACCTCGAAATTACCTTCTTGTTCGTTCTGGCTTTCTTCATAATACTTATTCACCACGCCACTAAGGTGAGCGACGTTCCCATTCCTCTCCACTTTCAGTTACTTTCATGCATTTTCCGGCCTACATCCTTGTTCTTGCTTTCACTCCTCTCTAAAGTATCTTAAGCACAGCACCAGGGAATTGTTTTTTATCCCGTTTTTCCATTATCTTTTATATTTTCCTATAACTAACATCTAACACCAACAATCACTAGGAGATTGGGTTTCTTTACTTTCTTCATTTTTCCTCCATCTGACTCACCATCATGCCAAAACAGAAAAGTACCAGCCATTGTCACCAGTAACGCATGAACATAATGGTTACAGGCTAACATTTACCACCGCAGCATCTCTGTAGCACTTATATAAATTGCAAAAATCATTCAATATTTTCATATTCACTTTAGGTTTGCCCCTGACGAAGGGATTTCAGATCCCGAAATGCATTGGGCACTTACATCAACGACATGAAGAAGATTGTTATTATTGTTTGTACTTATTGTTACTTTCCATGACCAATGTTCTCATTATTAAGAATGATTAATATGATGTACTTACAATTGTTTTAACTGCAATGTAAAAACGAATATTTTACTATTGTATTTGTTTTTGAGTTACTAAATATATCATTGTATAATGTCATTTTCCAAAAGTTTGGTTGACACTTGCGTTTACTTATTTGTCAAATTACGTTTTGTATATTTTCTAAACCAGAGACATTGCGAGGCACACAGTGGGCTTTCCCACAATTGTTTTTTTTGGGATTAGGTACAGACACTCTCTGCCTTCAGAGACAAAGTATTTTGGTGTATAAAAAGAAATTTAGATCACTTCTGGGAAACAAGACAAACCTTTCCTGAGGAGAAGAACCAGGAAGCGGAAGGAGGAGACTACCCCTGTGCTGTGTGTTTGGGGGTTGGCCTGAAGTGGTTGCTTCAAGGAGAAGAGGACTGGGTGTGCTTTTCATCAACTTGAAGAAGAATCTCCAAGGGCTTGAACTTGAGCTTGCCTCTTGCCTGAAGTCTCAGGGATACAATACTTCACCAACCAGCTCCCCCCTGAATTCCCTTGCTGGGAATTGAAGTGCCAGCTGTTGTGCTGGGCCTTCTGGGAGACTGTGTGTCGCTGGGAGCTGGAAGCGCGACTCAAAAACGAGAAGCGTGTCGACGCCGCAGCAGTTGCCGTCGCATCACCAAGGAAGCGTGCCGCCGCTGCTGCTGTCGCCATCACATCACTGAAGCGCGTCGCATCACCGGAGAGGTGTGCCACCGCCGCAGAAGTCACCATCGCATCACCGGAGAAGCGTGTTGCAGGGCCTGTAGCGGCTCAGAAGATCATCGAGTCGCCGCACGGCCGTCGGGCGTGCACGCATCGCATCAACGTTGTAAAACCATAACCAAGATGCCATTTTGTCACATCGCACCGGAGAGAAGTATCGCATTGAGGCGCCATCCTGTCGCATCGTACCGGAGAGCAGTAAGAAACCAACACATCACCTCCCCACATAGTATGGAAGCGAGCATCAACTCCCCTGCGCAGCAGTAAGGAACCGACGCATCCACTCCCCTGAGTGTAAGGAACCGACGCATCACCTTTCCTGTGACCCTTTTGTTTGCTTTGCATTACGCATCCAAGGTACTTTGAGATTAAAGTGTCGCATTTAAAATCTTAAGAGAACTGAGCTATTTCCTAACATTTTAAAGTCTATTTTTGAGTACAGTATTGTGGATTTTTGTTGTTTGGCCTTGTGATAAGTCTATATAAAGAATACTTATTTTTATAATACAACCTGTGTGGTGTCCATCTGTAGTGTTGTCACTGTATTACAGTATGTGTTCACAAATGCTTTACACACTGCCTCTGAGTTGCCTGCTCGTGCCAAGCTACCAAGGGGGTGAGCTGGGGTTATTTTAGGAGTGTAGCCCTTACCCTGACTAGACGCAAGGGTCCCTATTTGGTCAAAGGTACCTACCTCTGCCAACTAGAGACCCCCAAATCTAACACCGGACTTCTTGGGTTTCTCTGCAATGAACATGGGAGACATCCAAAGTGTAGGTCCGGAGACCTTTTCGATAATATCCAGTCTTTTTGTCTAACTCCTGCTCAAGTGAGGGATCGCAGATGAAAAAGTACCCTCCAGTGTATTAGGGCCATTGGCTTGATGGACTCACCTATGTGTGGTGCATGGCGGAACCCTATCCCTTGAAACAGCCTGGGGAACTGGTCAATTAGTTCATCCACTTTGAACTGTTGGATGTTCCTGGCAAAAGAAACCAAACCTAATTCCTCCACTGCTTGGCACCCGATGAGGGTCTCTGCTTTCCCTTTAATGACATGGAATTTTGCCAGGTACTCCTTGCTATTGGACTGTGTCTTCCACCCATAAGTGTAGTTCTTGGTCGACGAGGGCACAAACATTGGCCTGGGGCAGAGGAGGTGGTAATGATGATAGTACATCATGTTCACAGTGTCTATAAGAGCTTTGAATGTCATGCCAGCTATATCCAATGTGCAAGTGGGCTGCAGCTGTCTGTGCTTTTTGAAGTGATCTGTCAATGATACCAGAAATAGGTATTGCTTCTCATAGGTCAACTTATCTTGGGGATCACTCGGCCCCTTGTGCTATGTATATGGCCCCATTTCCTGGCTTCTGTCATGGATAGCTGCTGAACTGCCTTCATTAAGGGTGTACTGTAGCTGGGGGCACTGCCAGAACATGTGTATTTCGCCCGCCATCTCTTCCCCGCATTTAGGACAGCTTTCCCCTTCTGTTTAGTCATTTTAAACAGTCTCTTTGGGGTCCAGTAGGATCTGTGCATTGTGAAAAATTCTGAGAGAGGCGGATTTGATAGTATACCAACATGTAGTCATCGATACTTGCCATAATTCTTGAGCATCCATCTTCGGCAGGTTCTTCCCCCAGGTCAGACTAGGTAGAATGATATCTTCCTCCCTGGCTGATATAAATGACTGGTACCAGCTTCCTACCTCCTTCTTTAGCACCTCATTTCCTTGTATCCTCCTTTCGAAATTGCTATTTCCTGACCCATCTTCCCCTAGCGACTTGGCCCAGCTTGCTAGTTGGTAATAGTAACATTTTGATAATATGCCCTTAGTCATTGCTGAGAGTTGATTCCATCCAATTAAAGCATTCCCATCTAGAAGTTGACCCCACTTTGTTATACCTTCTTCCTCCTACGGGGTTGCGAGCTTGTCTTTTAAGCACTCTGGGGTTCCTGGGGAGGCGCAAATTGGGGCAAAGTCGCTATAATATGGTTTTCTCAACGTTTTCCTGATTTGGTACCATAGTTTGGAAGCTGTCCATAGGACCTTCAGTTTTACCTTTTTGAAGAAATGTGGGTGTCCGAAACCATTGCTTGCAGATATATGGGGTAGGTCTGATGCAGATATATGGGGTAGGTCTGATGCTCTTTTAATAGCGCTCTTATATATATATATATTTTTTTAAATATAATTTGTTTATTGGAATTTGAAATCATTACAAGCGTCTTGTGCTTAGCAGTTTTACAGTAATATATACCATGTGAGTTTCATTTCTTGCAACAATAACAATAACAACCAAACTTAAGGAAGTAAGACAAAGTCTTCATAAGCGCTCTTGTATTTTTAAATTGGAATGCTCTACAATATTCAAATAGATTAGGACTGGCTATTCCCCCGTGCTCCTTTTTCCTCCGAAGCTTTTTCCAAGCTATTCTGACCCCCCCTTTGAAGCCCATATGAAACTGCTCAGCTCCCCTTGCAATTTGTTAAACCACTCTTTCTTGAACTCCAGGGCTTTGGTATTGAAAATGTACGTAGATTTTGGGAGAATTGCCCTTTTTAAGATATTGGAGCGTCCCATAAAAGACAGAGGGAGGCTCCCCCATACCTTTAGCAGCTTCCTGATTTCTGACAGTACTTTTTGAAATCTAGGTGGGCTATTTTATCTATATCCTTCACTATTTATACACCCAGGTATTGTGTCCTTTCTTTTACCAATGGATTGTTATTTTGATAGTTCCATTTCATAATCTCTGTTTTTGATTAACTAGGTAACCTGACACTTTCCCAAATTGTTCCAAGGTCTCTTCTATTACCGGAAGTGAGGCTAGTAGGTCATTAGTAAAAATCATTAAATTATCAGCGTAACGGGCAACTTTCTTCTCCCTGCCTTGATATTTAAAGGGAGTAATCTGGTTGATTCTGATGACACTGGCTAACGGTTCAGTATATAAATTAAAAAGTAGTAGGGACAAAGGACATCCTTGCAGTGTGCCCCTCTTAATAGCTATTTTCTCTGAGAGGTTGCCATTTACTAAGACCCGGTCTGTTCGGTAAGATACTCATGGAAGTAATGGGCCAACAGATAGAGGTAAGCACAGATCTAGTAATATTTGGGGCAAGAACTCGTACTGCAGGAGTCCCTAAATTAAAGAACAAACAGAAAAACATGTTTTTATGTTTTAATTGTTCTGGCCAGGCGTGAAATCTGTATTAGGTGGATACTCCACAACCCGACAACTCAGTGGGAATGGTTAGCATCGGTCCAGAAGATAAATAAGTTGTATCGGAGCGGGAGGAAAAGCAAGAGATTCGAATTTTGAGATATTTGGGAACAGAAACAGATCTCACAGGGCTGATCCCCAGAATGGTTCCGGATGCCTAATGACTAAGCACTACAGCTATAACCCGCAAGCAAGGGATTTGCGCTGGCGGTCATAGATGGCTGCCTCCCATTCTAACTGAATGGAATAGGAATAAAAAGGGAGGTCCTGCCAGATGATGTGGATCTCCCTACGCCTCTGTGACAATTGAGGGCAGATCCAAAACGGAACAGTTAGAATCAGGACCCCTGATATCTCCTACTCATGAGTATATTTAATCAACAAAAGCCACTCTTGGTCCCCCTAAAACTCGATACATAAACAAAAGAGTGAAGCTATAGAATTATGAGCCAATACAAGAGGTCGGCGAGGTCACTAATATTTTGTAAAAGAACCCTCACTCACCAACCTAGTTGGTGACATGCTTCATCATAGGGTTCCCACCAGAGAGGCCGAATGGCCCTCTGGTGTGCTACAACGCCTGGTTACAGCGGAGCGGGTCTTTTTTAGTGTGAAAAAGTGATGGTGCAAAAAATTGTGTATATTAAAATTACCTTCGGCTGGCTGAGTTGATTAGCACTCCAGTAGCTCTCTTATTGCTTCACCGATGTGGTTGTTAAGATGTGTCTATGCTTATAGTGTGCATTAGCGGCCGGCCTGTTGGTTGTAGGCCCATACTTGTATGTCTCTGAAACTGTAATAAAGGTTTAAAAAAAAAAAAAAAAAAAAATTACCTTTATTCGCCCAATAAAAGTTTAATGATGGGGGAATAAGGTAAAGGGTAAAAATAGTGTAGTGGATGTTGTAGACTGGGTAAATTGGCAAGTTACATCCTATGGTATTAAAAAAAAAAACAATGGTCTACATGTTTCGGCCTCCTTGTGCCAATCGCGAGGCTTTCGTCAGGACCAAACTGCCAAAATGGTATGCGCACGCTAAGGCGCACCCTAACCTGAGACAGGAACACAGTAGTACCGCATAACTTACGGTTCTCGTAGTACCTTCAGAACTTTGTTAGAAGGTGTATCAATTTTCAGTGTAGGAAAACCTTACACCATGGGCTCAGGCGGGGGGCGGTGGCTTATAGTCAGACATCCGTCAAAGCCAGACACCCGTTTGGCACCTAGACTCTCCCATCACGAGGACCCCGCCGGTTCTACTGCACAATGAGGACAAAAAAAAAGGGAGCACACCCCCTGGTTCCTTGGCTCTGTGGGCCTCGTCTGCACACCTTAGCAAAGTGTTTGAGTTTTGTCACAGTTTGTGCATGTTTTATTTTGGGCTTCCCTGTTCTCCAGTGGATGATTATCCTCTGACAGTTCCTACACTGTCCCGTGGACATGGATGACGTCTGCTTCACCTGGGTGGTTCTTGATTTGAATGTGATTGCATCCACTGTTTCCATCGTGACAGTGGGCAATATGCCCCCACTCTGAGTGTGAATCAAAGCTGTCTCCATTTCAACTGCCCTTGCTGCTGAGAGGTCATGTGATTGTACTAACACAAGGATCAAATCTAGACTGATGTTGGGTTACCTCAGGATCAGGCAGCGGAATGTCTTGGAATGGCATCCTTGAACGATCTGTGCCCGCACTTCTTTCAAGTGGCCTGCCGTGCAGGTGCTGGCCAACTTGCGATGGAGGGCGTAGAAGTTATTGATCCATTCTTCTTTGCTTTGGCACGCTTGTCCTAGCCTGAAACACTCAAAATTCAGGTTCAGTTGCGGGTCAAAATGAGTGTTCAAAGCTCTCACTGCTGTATGGTAGTCATTGTCCTCCCCAGTGTTGGAGAGATGCAGGACCAGCTTGTAATTTTCTTCTCCCGCAAAGTAGAGCAGTAGGGACCATTCACAGCACCATTGGTTTCTCGGTCGCCCTGAAGTAATCGATTAACCTGCCCACCCATGTCTTCCATCTGGGGACAGCTGTGGCAGGATCAGCCAGCAACCTAAATGGTTGTAAGACCACCACAGGGTCGTGGATGGTGCTGGAGCGCATGCCACATTGGCATCAACCGACATAATGCTTCCACCCCAGGGGACACTACCAATAGCCTATAGAGAAAATCCAGAGTCCCAGGTCTCAGGTGGAGGTGCGAGCGCTGTAAGTACTCACTAAATGCAGCAGTGTGACGTCTTCCAGTAGAATACAGGCTGCAACGTGGGGGATTAAATATGACTTACCCGGCCTTAGCACGTGGGGGATTGAATATGACCCGGGCCGCCTTACGGGTCCAGCGAGGTCCACTGCTGGGGACAAATAGGAGCAATCACTCGACAAGCAAATCACTGTCTTTATGGAGCTAGGTCTGTCTTCATGGGGAGGAGAGAAGGTCAGCAGTGCCAATCAAGCTTGAGGCTCCGGGGTGGGGTACTCCTGAAATCAGCCTGAGCGAAGCAAGTTCACCAGGCATGCCGGCAGCGGAGATCCAGAGGAGGGCCCAAGGCATACATGCCAACATTTTAGGACTGGGAAGTTGGAGATTTTGAAATAGAAATAGGGAAAATGTAGTTTCCCCATTGACTTCTATTGAAGAAGATGCAATTTCAGGTGGGAGACAGCTAAAAGAAAGCCATTTTTGGCTTGAAAAATCGGGAGTCTCCCGTCTGACTTGGGTCTATTGGCATGTCTGGCCCAAGGCTAGGGGGCAGGCCTGCTTCAGGGCCCAGTCAGAACCGCACAAGCCAGAAAAATCAGAATTGGCTACAGCATGCAGGCAGCTGCGCGACTTTGTATGC
The DNA here is from genome assembly GCF_964204655.1 of Triturus cristatus. Lineage (NCBI taxonomy): Eukaryota > Metazoa > Chordata > Amphibia > Caudata > Salamandridae > Triturus > Triturus cristatus. The sequence continues at coordinate 617,107,698 of NC_140588.1, read as the reverse complement.
GCAGTTGCGCTCAGGTGGTGCCGGCAAGACCTGCTGGTCCAGGCAGCAGGAGATTCGAGCCATGGGCCCTCATCACCATATGTTGTGCATGTAAGTGCTGCTGTGTTGCCACCAGACCAACCACAATGCCAGACACAGGACAGCAGTGACTGTAATGCGGGCAAAGATCATGAGAGGTCTTTTCCCCATTTATTTATATCCTAGGCCGCACCGGCCCTGAGAGTTGATTGCTACACATCTGGTTCGGGGTTACCACATAGTGGCCAGTTGGTGTAGCATACACTTACTACAGGTGGATAGCTTCACCTTTCACATGGAACACATTCACACACAAAGTAGTTCTCCTCACAGCCAGGGAGTACTTCGGTATTTTGAGAGGTGGGGAGTTGGGGAGGAGGCTTTACACAAAACACAGTTTAGCACAGCATATTCCCAAACAATAAAATTTTGCAAAAACCATGACAAAATAAAACTATAATAACCAGAAGGCTGGTTGCCAGCGCCACACCTATTGACTTTGCCAGTGCTTGTTTCATATTGGGTGGAAAAGCTAGATGAGCTACTCACTAATGCAACTGGGTTCTTCGGAGCTGTGGCTCACTCACATGACGGCATGGTATGATACTGCAAGTGTAACAACATTTCCAAGGTCTGAAAAGGCCTTAAAAACTTGAATGTGTATAATCATTATCAATATGACATTAAATAACATAACTAGCTGCCTGCGCACACTTCCGGAATATTTTCAAGTACTACATTTAATATGGCCGCCGAGTTGATGTTTGGAGGCGGAACCATTGTTGCCACTTTTTTTTTTTTGGTGTGTCTGAAACAATCCTAAAAAGGCGACCATGTTGCAGCGGAACATTTTGACTAACAGCTATGCCAAGATTGTGTAATACCACAATAAAATAGTATTTAAACTTTACCTCGTGTGAGACGTTTCTTTGTATAAATTGTTGTGTACATAATTTTATTTCCCTTTTTGTGAACCATCTCCCGTAATGGTATTTGTTTGTTGGGTGCGTGCCATCCGTGTGAATTCAAACAAATATTCGAGTTATGAGAAGCGTGTGTAAATCGTACCGTCCAGAGTGACATTGGGTGGTCTAGCGTTCTTTATGGCGTTATCTTTCCTTTACTCTCATTTCCTGTTCTTGCAATGATTTTCTTCTAACTAGTTTCTTCTTCCGGTTCACGTTCCGATCGCATATATACAACCACTTCCGGGCTAGGCTCGTCCTCTTCGGTCCGCTGATGCTGGCAAGATGGTGAGTGGTTCTGGTTTTCCGAAAATCCACTGTGTTCCATATCCGCGTCCATCCTTCCTCTGTAGCGGGTGCCTTCCACACGAAAGCCCCATAGCATGTTCTTTACGGACACTGCTCTTTTTTTACGGTAGATATTGTGAGGGCTGCGCGTCTCCATCTGTCGTTTGACTTGGAAGTAACACAGATGCTTTCCCCGCACTGGAATTGGCTGAACATTGCTTCTCTGTTTTTAGCAGAACTATTACCGAAAAGCATAGTGTACTCTTTATGGGCAACCGACTAAATTAAATTAAGGCACTGGCGGCAGTTTCTTAATTTTCTTTTTTTGAAGCACACTACAAAATGAGAATAGAGTTTTTAATCATACTTTGTTTTGCTCGCGCGTGTTTCTAGTTTACCGTTTTGTGTGTTGCAGACCCGAGGTTTTCTCAAGAGTTTTTCGTCCTTTACCTTTAGGTCAGTTCGTACTCGATTTGCGCTGTCCTAGGCTGGAGTGTGACTTTTGCGGTGTTGAGAATTTAATGATTGAGTGATGCTGAGGGGCATGCTGCTAACTCCTTTAAACGACTTTCCCGACACTAATTGCCAGGTTATGCTCCATTTGTAAAGTCCATCAATCTGATGGGTCTCTTGGTGCTTTTAATTTGAAAGTCTGATATTCTCCGGGGTTAATTTGCCTAACTTGACCTTAAATGTTCTACATACTAAAGTGTCGTTCTGTTGCCATTCAGATTAGGCATCTCCGTTGGCAGCTTTCAATATACATTAATGTAATACATCATTCATGTGTTATCTATTTGCGTAGACCGTCAGCCTTGTTTGACAACTATGGGGCATATTAACAAGCCAGGCGATAAAAGTATCGCCGCTTTAGCGGCAGAAAACTGCCGCTAAAACGGCGATAATGGGCTTGATAAAACGCTTTATGGAATTCCCATTGAACCCCGTGTTAAATGTGAAGGAGTCTAACATGGGCTTCAATTGGAATTCCATGGAACATATTATCAAGCCCATTATCGCCGCTTTAGCGGCAGTTTTCTGCCGCTAAAGCGGCGATAATTTTATCGTCTGGCTTGTTAATATGCCCCCGAGTTCGCTGTGTGCTTCATGAATTAGTGGAGTGTGATGCCTTTGGTCTTGACGCCTGAAGTTAAACCACCTACCCTATGGTTAAAGGTTTTGCTAAACCTGTGGTTGGTGGTAAACAAGTGAGTTATGGGCGGTTTACCCCTCCACTGCAAGATTACCGTAGTTGAGTCTCCAGACGAGACTCTTACATTAGAATCCACGAAATGCTGTTCTTGTAGGCTCCCATTGCTATTACTTTTTTAATGCATGTGTCCTTTGTGTGTGTGTACGAATTGACGTATTTTGTTCTTGGTAGGTGAACGTCCCGAAAACTCGCAGGACATACTGCAAGAAGTGCGGGAAGCATCAGCCTCACAAAGTAACCCAATACAAGAAGGGAAAGGATTCCCTCTATGCCCAGGGTAAGACCTAACTAATCTTCGTAGTGATGTACACTTTGTAGATCTCTACCTTCTATGAGAATATTGTGGTTACTTGTCAATCATGCCCTTTTTTTTCTGTAGGAAAGAGACGATACGATCGTAAGCAGAGCGGTTATGGTGGTCAAACAAAGCCCATTTTCCGTAAGAAGGTGAGGATTGATTCTAAAAGTTGCTTGCCAAGTAATATCTGTATGCTCTAGTAAGGGTTAGCTGTGGTCCACCTCATGATCAATAATGCATTGTTTGGGCTTAGCCATGGTTTATTGTTGCAAGTCCATGTCGTGAGGTGTGTAAAGAAAAAAACAAACTTACCTGGGTTGTCCTTACCAGGGCCCTAATCACGCGTGGCAGAGTAATTGGTTTGATATTGCACTCCTGATTCAATCGGACTGGGCAGAGTCAGTTTTTTAGTGTAATAAATGGTATGTTACTCTATCTAAAACCTGTGTACTCATCAAATCGGTAGTAATTGCATGCGGTTCTTATGGCGTTAGTTCTTTTAAGCATTGCATTCTTGGGCCTCTTAATCTTTAAAGATTGGCATGGCACGGAATAGCCAAGATGCCCAGCCCTGGTCCTCTTGGGACATTAAGCCTAAAAACAAGCCAGGATTTGTCTGCATCAGAAGCATGCTACCGGCAGTATTTAAAAGCAAGTTGACACTTCATCACAACAAAACCACTTTTAACTTGTTTAATTACCTGTTGAAAGTGACTACGTGTCAGGAAGGAATGACTTGGTAACACAATGTTTTAGTTGCAAGATTATGCCCGCAAAATGCGTTGAGATCTTTGTAATATCTAACACAGCTAGTTATTTCGGAATGTATCATATTTTAACATTAGACTAAGCAGCGCTTTTATTTTATTTTTTAGGCTAAGACCACGAAAAAGATTGTATTGAGATTGGAGTGCGTTGAGTCAAACTGCAGGTCCAAGAGGATGCTGGCCATCAAAAGATGTAAACACTTTGAATTGGGCGGAGACAAGAAGAGAAAGGTATGTTTATGTTTAAAGTATTTTATTCAGCGTGACACATCCAGACACACATACAGCAGTATAAGATCGGCAAATAATGCAAAGTTCTTAGCATGTTTTTAGGAGGGAGTTTTACTTGCATACCATCCAAAAATTTAACGGGCTCTTTGTAACTATTTATTGTGTTCTTTTCTCTACAGCCCTTTATGTAGTGTGGGTTGTATTGGTTGCTTAATTTAAAGATGGCTTTTGATCTCAGAGCAAGTAATCTGTAATGGAACACATTTGGGACTGGGCAGACTGACCACTCTGGTTTATGAATCATGAGTTTGTGGGGGTGTTGTGTTGTCTAAAATAGGGTTGTAGATTTTGAGTAATGTTGATGATTGCACTGCCTAATGTACGCTGAGCAGAAAAATCGGTGCAACAGGTGTATATACAAATAGTTTAAGAATTAAATGTACACAATGGTTAAGCATCTTAACTAATTTCTTTTAAGTGTGCAAAACAATGGCGTGGTGTAAATGTCACTGCTTCAACGCGTTGTAATGTGTTAAAACAATAGTGCCCAGATTGGTCAAAAAGGGGAAAGGTAACTAGTAACTCCTTATAGACCCTGTCACGGGGCGAATAACTGCTCTAAATGATAGGGTGGTGGTATGTGAACCTTTTGGTTAGTGCTTTATTCCAACCTGAAGCTGATAAAGTGTGGAGGTGGTACAACAGACTAGGACTGATAAGCAGAGATGGAAACCTGAATGGGCGTTTCTAAATAAAGAGATTTTCCCACCTCAGGCCCTTAAATAATTCTATTACCCGCACTGTTTGTTATGAATAGTCTACCTTCCTTGGGCGTCAAGGAGGGAGACTGTCGTGGGAAGCAAGACTACTTGGGCTTCTCCAGTTAGCAGTCTGGTTTTTCATGCTGTCTTAAGTAGATACACTTAACTGTGGGGCTATGGCTTAAGGCCCCTTCTTTCCATATGTGCTCTAGCTTCTTGGAAACCAGATATCCAGGTTTGAGGCAAAAATGGCCTGGCCCTAATTACTTGCCTGTGGTGGCTTGTGCTGGGCTTAAGTTGTCATAACAATGCTCTTGGTCCCACGTGGCCTGGGGAGTGCTTGAGCTCACTTTCAGGGGAACTTGAGTGTTGGTCTATTGATGCACCTTAAAGTTTTCTCAATATTTCATGATTGTCTTCACTTTAGTACTCTTGATATTTAGGAACATGCGTTTTTACTACCAACCATTATTGCAGATAGCTGCAGTTGAATGGTAATATTGTCTAACATTATTGCTTTTTAATGAGATGCCTTATACAGAGGAAGTAGCTAGTTAAATGTGTTGTATAAATGCAGAATGGATTAATGTCAGACTAACCTTTAACCATTTTTTTTTCCATTTCAGGGCCAAGTCATCCAGTTCTAAGTTCCATCTTTGTTCTCGGTGCAATAAAATAACTTAAAAATATATACGGGTTTGTGTTTTTGTTAAGTTGAATTGGAGTATCCTGTGCAGTTCTAAAAATGAATGCAAGGTGTTCTACTCCAAGGGTTAAAGTGAATTTTGTTTCACTTTGAAATGAAGTAAACTTATAGGCGCACAAATACCCAAAGGCATCGAGGCGCTAAAGACTGCTAGAACAGATAAGAGCACTCATCCAGTCACCTCTAAGAGCCAAGTTTTAAGGGCTTTCCTAAAAGCCATGTGGTTTCTCAGACTCATTTAAACTTATTACTAGAATTGTGTGCCAGGTTATCCCAAGTTATGTGACATGGAAGAGGCAAAATGTGCTGCATGAGGAAATATACAAGCTATTCTTTGGTATTATCTAGCTATATTTAAACACTAATATTGAAAGGTATTCTAGTGGGATTAGAGCGCTGTAAAATATCGAAGTTTCTCAATGTCAGCACATTCAGCAGATCCTAATGAAAAAATTAACCCACACTTGTTTTTACATAGAAGCATAGGAACATCAGTTTTATCAACGCCTTTTGGCTGCCAAGTAAAATAGATTGTATAGAACGTTCGTATAAAATGGTACACGTAAACCAAAAACTAAACTTTATTTAACAATTTGTTTAATGAGTGGGTTTATTTGTTACATCTCTCGCCTTCTAAACATGTTTTCAGTATTGGGTTTGCCCTTGAAACCGGGCGTCCAGAAGCATCTCTGCCGAACTTAGTGCATTAAATGTTGTGTGCATGTCTCACTAGGTGCCACTTAAGGATTATAGACCTAAGACCACATGGGGGCTACCAACATAACTTTTAACATAGCAAGTTGTAAATAACGTACTATCGTGCTCCATCACAGCCCAAGACTGAAGAGGATGCAACAACTAGCCCTCCTCAGATACCTACTTATCCATTACCTCCAGGGTTGTGGTGCCAGCACCACCCCTTCGTACTCCCCACCAGAGTTTTCAGAATCTCACTGAGATACAGGTATCTCCTGTCACTCTACCCCTCGACACCCCGTTTATCCGCAGACTATCTGTGGGCGGATTATGTTGTAAATACCCCCTGCCTGTAACATAAATTAGACACAAACAAAAATCTGACAAGTAGAACTGGAGATTTATTTTAAAGGTTATAGGCGAAATTAAGGCCTTAAAAGCACACTGCAGCAACTGGTTATCTGGTCTGACAGGACAGTCCCAAGATCTGGTAGACCGCAATGGAGGGAAGGCTGAGGGCTTCGGGACTCGCAGTAGGCAGAATCCAGGTGCTGGTTCAAGGTTTTTGGAGCCCTTGAAGCCACTGGTGGCCCTGAGTTCAAGGTGCAGGTCCAATCCTTCCTCAGGCAGCACAGCAGTCCTTGCAAGCAGAGCCGCTGGGCAGTCCTTTCATCAGAAGTCCTGATGCATCCACAGGTTCAGAAGTGATATGAAGAGTGGGAGGGGGGGGGGAGGAGGACAAATATTTGGCCTTGTTGGTAGAATGTTAAATTTGATTAATGGTCTTATAAAAATGTGCTTGGCTTTTTGTAGCTCCGGATGCTCAAATAACACGATTAAGATCTTGAACTTGTATACAGCACATTTTGCAAATTTTCTCTTTCGACTTTGGCATGGGAGTCAGTTTTCCAGCTAAGCCCAAATACATTTTTGGGAGTTAGTATTACATCTAAGCCCAAATAAATTGTTTGCTCGCTCAAAGGATCTAAAGAATGTTGATTGTTTTCAGCTTAGCAAAGATTTCCACTCAAGGCAGCCCTAAGTGTACCCCCACCAGAGTAGGGACCTACACTGCCTCAAAACCGCTGCCAGGGATAAAGTATGAGGAGTATAAGCCAATTTCAAGACTTAAAGCAGGGGGGGGGGGGTGGCCAGAATTTAGCTTACAAATTTGGTGCAGGATTTGCCCTTTGACCATATCGAAGGAGAGCCAGTGGTTCATATCCAGCCCCTCTGCTATGTATGACAATGAAGTGGGGATTTTAACCCTGAACAATGATAACCTGGCAAATGGTCTCCCACAGGTCCTATAGAATCTGTTCAGTGTGCTAGCCTGGGAAACAGCCCTGCTTACAGTTGAATATGCTATATCTCGTTAAGTTTTTGAAAAACTTTGAGATATAGGAATCCACCCATTCCAGACCCCCAACATCCACTGTACTGTATTCTGAGCCCTTTTTATGGAAAACCAAGATCTTACTTTTGGCAATGTTAATTTTTAAGAAATGGACTTCTGCATAGTCTGGGTGTCAAAGCGACGTTGCAAGCAAATGGGTGTTAAATCAGATGGACATGTCATCCACTTATAATAGAGAACCAACGTACATTACATCAATTCTAGGGGCATCCCCCTCACCGAAAAAATACAAACTAATTTTTTTAATTTTTTATCTTGCTGGGGCACTTTCCTGTTGGGGCCGGGGTCCCAAATACGGCCGGCATTTTTCAATCCTTGATCTGTCTGCTGCCTTGGCTCAGTCCCACACACTATTCTCCTGCACAGTCTGTTATAGGTGTTGAGGGCACTGTGTGGTACTAGGTCAAGTAATTCTTACTCTTGCCCACCTGCACAGGGTTTCTTGTTGATGCCACGATCAGGAGCACCACCTTATTGGGCTGCATATATACCCAAAAAGCGAGCCTTCCATGGACCACAACCCTCCGATTGCTCCTCTGCTAGGAGTGGCCTTTACGTCTACCGAGACCATCCCTTTATTCCCTTTCACGTTATGACCCTATTGCTAAAAAGGGCCACCCGTATTACTGGACATGAGGTGATTCCTCCCTCATTGGCATCATACCACCATGAGTTGCCTTACGTCCCCATGACAATTTCTGTGAAACACCCTTTCCTGGAAATGTACCTTCAGGGAACCTCTCTAGGCTCCCCTGGTAGACTCTTATTACACTTTTCCCATTTGAGTAGATCGGCCTCAAGCTTTTCCATCCTGTGAGACTCATTGCACATACACCCGTGTACAACTCTGCCTCAGTTCCCATAGAATGTATTTTTGAATCCAGTTTTTGATTTACTGTCGCTCCAAGGTGGCCGCTGGTCATGCATGGTACCGCCACAATGATGGTTTAGCGCTCTAGTGTCCCAACACTGAAACCGGTCATAACAAGCTCCTGTCCCCTCCAGGATCATTCTCCTGGGGATGCAGAGACTGGTAGGTGCTAGTACACTGACTGATCCCCGCTCGGCAGACTTTTCTCTTCCTGCTTCACCGTATACCTTTCCAGCAGTGATGCCTGCTACATTTTACAGATGGCATGCTTCAATACGGCTCCTCCGCTCCACCTGATGTTTCCATTATTTTGCCTAACTTGCATAAGCGCCACAACCTAGGTCTCTGACCCGTTTTTTTTATTTATAATCACAGCACTACAATGAATGACACCACAAGTGTGTGATACGAGCACTGCCAAGGGACTTATTTCTTATAGGTCTTTGATGCAAAAAATAGTTCACCAGCTACCATGAGCACTTTGAGGCATGAGTATTCAGGGGCACTTTTACATGTTCCACATGTTTTTGTATCGTATGCGTTTACGATGTTAGTCACAAGTCATGATGAAGATGGTCATTTCCTCCATACAGCTCTCTAATGGACATGATCTATGACTGGGTCTGTATCTGTGCCATATATTCCTGCAGATTCATGAGACCTGAAACTTTTTTAAACGTGTGTATGTATTGTCTGTCAACTGTCAGTCGCCAGAGCAATGATGGTAATTTCCCCCACACATCGCTCTTATGGGGCATGATGGTCAATGACCGGGATCTGCTTGTATTCCTGCGGATCCTTGAAACCTATTAAACGTCCAGGCTAGCACCGGCATAGCCATGATTTCTCTTGTGACCATTTACATCTATCATATGGGGCATGATCTCCTGTGACAGCAACCTGCTTTAAGCCACACACCAACTTTACATGCAATCTGAGATACTCAGACAAACACTGACATTAGTCATGACCTACTCTTGATTGCTTAAGACTATTTACTACTTCTTGCCTTAGATACATATCCCTGATACGAAGGAGTGAGCTATTTGTTGACCGTGGGTACCACGGTCACAGCGACGTCTCCTGCGGACATCACTGACTGCTCACCATTGGGGCACCCCACAGCAGTACTCACCTGTGTCTTGTATGTTTTTGATCCAAGCATACACTTTTTATATGCATTTTTACCGGCTTTCTGTACACCCTTTTTTCATTCTACACGGTTGGGGAACCACTCTATGGGTCCATGACTTGGGGACATCCCGGTTAGTTCACTGTACCAGGATTTTAAAATCTTCACTTTGGTTTTTCCTTCCTACAGGTCGGTACCGGAACACACACAGTAGGTAGCACCAACTCGGTGTGGGGTAGTTTCTCTACTATAAATTTTGTTTGTCCTGATGAAGCACCACGGATCCCTATGACCAGTAGCGGCGCAAACCATGCCGAGACATTTGTGAAGGAGTGACCGTAGTTAGGTCCCTCACCTGAGATGGTAGGAGACTCCCCTATCTAGTCTCAACGCCCATACTACCAGGGTTCCTTTCAACCCCTGAGGTAGCACTCACCTGCCATAGGGTTTTAGGTCTCTCCTAGGCAGCGCGCATGCGTTGCTCTAGGAGGGCCTTTAGCCATCGGTCTGCTCCTTTTCAGGCACTCCTGCTGGCATCCACCTTGCGGGAGCGAGCAGCGGCGCGCATGGTAATTGAAGTGGAGGCCAGCACGAGTGCATTTGCCTGCCTTTTCACGGCCATGGGGCCGCGCCACGCTCCCTCACGCTAGTTCATTATTTTCATGTGCCGCCAAGAACTTCTTTTGAGTCCACTTCATTATTTTTTTCACCTACCACGGGTTTCTGCCATCCCTTTCTCTCTTCCCAGCTGTTCTCCACACATACCTCCTCACTTTCACCCTCCTTCAAGCTTCCCCCCCCCCCTCCTTCACAGCAGCGTGCTCAGTCTGTTGGGAAAGGATTCCTCGGGCGCTGCCTCCACCCTTGAGTGATTGGCCTTTCTGCCAACAAGCGGCTTATGTGTTAAACCAAAGCACACCTCTTAAGTGCCGGGTTGCATGTCTCCCGGGCAGTGTGTGCTTCTAGTCCGCGCTCTGATTCTTGGAGCAGGAACAGTGCCAAAAATGTCACCAGAGCTCTGCTCCCTGGAAACTCCTTTCCCGGCCTTGCCAAGCCCAGCGCGCAGTCTTTGTTAAAGTTAATGTCCTTTAAACGGCGCCGATGTGAGGCTTATTCCAGCAGTGTGATGCATTGACGTGTAATGCCAAAACATTACTGCCTTTAAAGTGTACTACGAATAAACAACTCACTTTATGCCTTTCTTTAACATCTTTGTAAAGCAAAAGACTTTTGCAAACTGACCCAGGGTACCCAGTTTGGTCAGGAGGGAAGCCAGGATTGCACTGTGGGTGTTCCTGTTCCCATTCCAGGGTGGGCTAACTAACCCCAAGCTCACACCTCTTCAAGGATATTGCAAGATGCTATGTGAAATGCAGTGTCAAAACTAAGTGTCTCAGACCCCCCCCCCAGTCCTAGAGGTCACAGAATAGCCCTGTGCCAAGGGCATGTACACCTGATGGGCCAAGACAAGCTACCTCAACACCGCCAACTCTCGCGACATGAGCATGTAGACCAATTAGCTCGCATTGGATTTAGTTGGAAATCAAAAGAATTGAAAGCTAATGATTTGAAAATGCTCTTACATTTAAAATGTCACTGAAATCTAGAATTGGTTTGCGTTTTTAAAACTTCTGTCCCTAAATCTAATCTTAACACATGTAAAGTCTAACCTTGACTCCAAACAAAACAAATTTCCAACCTAAACCTAACTCTCCCCTATGTTTCCCTTTTGCCTCGCTTCTCACCAATATTTCAAAACATTTGGTGCAAATTTCATATAAGTGGAACAAAGTGATTGCTGCCCAGCACATTTTGCTGATGTTCTTTTAAGGCTATCTAAAAAAAAAAAAACCTAAGGATTGTCAGACAATTGTCTCGCCTCTTGTTTGTCAATGTAGACATTGTCTTTGCCAATACTTTTTGCATATGTAGTGCAGCATTGAAAGCAAACCTAAAAGCGTATTTTACCCTCACAGCTATAATGACATGTTCATGCACGCACACAACTCGCGCGCATAAATACGAAATGAAGGATCCTCCATTTTTGTATATATTTTTTTATATTTACATTACCCCTTTCTCTAGCAAGGTGTCCTTCTTGATCCAGCAAGTCATCCTTGGCCTTCAGAGGCCAATCAGTCTGGCTCTCCTTTTTCCTCGCAGATCAAGGCATTTAACCAAGGTGTCCCGCAGGGCTCTTCACTTAGCCTGATCCTCTTGGATGTTTTCATGTTCCCCATGGCTTCTGTAGTCGAGCAGATTGGTTGTAAAATCATTTCATATGCCAACACTTTTCTGCTGTTTGCTTTCGAGGGATCTCATGCCTCTATTGAGGCATCTTTCAAAGACTGTATGGGTGCAGTTTTCGATAGTTTGAGTAGCCAATTTAAATGCAACGCAGAGATGGAATTTAATCCATTTGGGTCACATGCCCAATTGGTGGCAACACATTTGGTCCTCTGCGCTGCCTCCATCTCTGGTGGTTTCGAAACATCAGGGTGAAGTTGGATAACACCCTCTGAGGTCGCAGATCTCTGCGGTGGTAGACCAATGCTTCCCGTTGCTCTGCACTATCAAATTCCTCCCCCTCCTGGCTTTGGAGGCGACAAGAGTGGTGATCCATGCTTCGATTACCTCACGCCTGGATTATGCGAGTAACCTGTATTTAGGAGCAGCAGAAGCGCTGGTGAATTGCCTGCAAGTGGTACAAAATGCAACAGCCAGGCTACTTCTATGTCATTCTAGACGTTCTTTTACAGCAGCAGCTTTCAAAGCTCTGCATTGCCTGCTCGTCAGGAAACTAATCTTGTTAAAAGCTTTTATCTTTGGTTCACAGGGATTTCCATCTCTCCAGCCCTGGGGACTTGGCAAAGAGATTCGTCCATTATATTTTCTTTAGAGCACTGCGTTCTTACTCTTCACTTCTGGCAATCCGAGCTTAAAGCGTGTTCAAAGGGGCGGGAAAGCTTTATCCTTCTATGACTTAGAATGAACTCCCTTGCAAACTGCACCTGCTCCCTTTGGAGCTCAGTCTGAAAGAATAAAACTTTGCTCTTTTTTGTGGAGCAGTAAGCTCCTCGATGGTGGACACGTACCTGGGTCCTACCCGTCGGCGTCAAAACACTCCTTGGAATAGCTGTGCACTATCAAATCTGTAATTCGGCCTCAAAGTTCTCTAACAAGACAATTACACACTGATCGGAAGGAAGATGGCAGGTTGATTCCGCCAAGAGCTCCTCTTCATTCAGGGTTTACTCACTCACCGCTGCCGTGCAGCCAGTGATTCTCTGCAGCAAGCAAAGCAGCAGAACGCTCACTCCTGAAAGGCTTTTTTTCCCTACGTTTTCTCGGCTGCTCTGCAGTTCACGGTAGCAGATATTGTAGTGTTTCCCGTTGTTGATGATGCAGCTCTGTGGGCGGCATATTTACGGCTGTGTACAGCTGGCTGTATGTTTATGGCTTTTAGTTAAAAACCATTAACCTCAACTCTACAATGGCTCCACAAAAGTCTAGTGCTCCATGAGGAGTATGTGGAACGTGGGTATAGCGAAGCCTCGCATTGAAGAACTTGGCACTTTATCAGAGGAAGATGCTGTACAGGATTTGACAGCTACGCTCATGACACCTTCACAAGTGGGATGTCCCATCCTGAAGTTAAAAACAGGCGCAGTGAAGCATTTGACGGAAGCCGCTTCTAAAGAACTGGCACCGGGAGAAGTTCCCAAACTGGCAGCCTTAATGTTGGGAGCTGCAGCAACCCCAGTGTTGAGTACATCTCTTCTCCCCTCGCCATGGGAGTGCGGCTGGGACCATGCTCAAGACCCATGCAGTTCTTAACTTTGTGATCTTGTCTTACCGACCCAGTCTCAAACAGGACACTTACCCGGGCGTAACACTGCACTAGTTGTGCAAGATATCCTATCGGAGGCTTTACGGGTTACCTCAGAGCCCACAAATATAAAGTACTGCTTTTGATATTACTCATTTGCCCGGGAGGGGTATTGACGATGTGGGCCAGCCATGTTATGCTCCTAGCGAGGTGTTAGACGAGGATTCATCAGGTGAAAGCAATAATAGTGTAATGTTGTCATTCCAAGGCAGGGGTTTATTTATATATAACTGCTGAAAGAGATCACCTATCTGTCCACGGGCGACCTCTGAGTCTTGTGGCTACTACTGCACAGCCTGAGAGTAGTATGTGGCCTATCTTACAAGGGGAGACAATCTCTATTCAAGGGGGGCCACTGCTTAAATATCAGAATAAATTAAGAGAATCTAAGAGGAAAAAACCCACAGATCACGTCATGCCACAGCAATTATTCAAGCCTGTGAGGTAAGGCGTTAACAGCAGTCCACTCAAGAAATGGGTGACTTAAAAGGGACAAGTTAAATCAATTCTATCTCGATTATCTGCTACGTTCCCAGGATCAGAAGTGAAAGAATAGCACCCTCAGTAACAGGCTCAATGTTCTCAGCACATATGTTCCACTCCAAATCTTGGTTCTCCCTCAAGACATATCTTCTGGAACTTTATCTCTTACTTATGACCAAGGAGGGGCATATGGAGGCCATCTCTACAAGAACCATCTTTAAGATCAATTATGATAGCTTTACAGGCTCAAAGGGTCGAGGCACAGGCCTGCTCCATCCAGGCAAGAGCGGATAATCTACAAATGTAAAAATCACTGGATGAGGTTTCCGGACAGATCAGTAACCTTGCAACTGATGTGTCGGACTTACAGCAAAGGGTGGCCCATAATGAGGAAATGGTGACGACAACAGTTAAGTCAATTGAGAATCATGAGGGCCAGATAACATTTCTCCAAATTTAGATTGAGAATATTGAAAATATACACGAGGAACAACTTGAGGATTTTCGGGATACTGGAAGGCAAAGAAGGTTCTGACCCCCGGCAGTACATGGTCCAATTGAGCAGGAAGTATTTTCCTGATCTGAGAGACTGGGTCTGGGATTCGCAAATCAAGCATGCTCATCGTTTTCCTTTTAACCGTAATGCCTCTGGGACTAAGATAACACAGCCCCTGCCTATACTGATATATATTGAGAACTTCCTTCTGAGACAGGCTGTCTCTCTTACAGCCAGACCAGCATCCCCGGTGATAAACTATCAATTGATGCAAGGTCAGACTTCTGTAGATCCACAATGGACCGGAGATGGAAGCGCTAGCAGTCTAATGATTCATTGAAAGCTGCAGGCGGTCAAGCTTTCCTGCAGGAACCTGTCTACCTCAAAATTGTGAAGGATGGTCCATCTCAGATGTGCTTCTCTGAAGAAGATGCAGCCCAGGCTTTGGCTCAGTTAAGGGGAGTGAACAATCACATTTGACATTTAACCCCTTCAGTGCCCGCCCCTTTCCCCGCCCAGTGCCGGCCGTTGCATTAGCGGGCGGGGTCTATGACGAGCTGGACTCGTCATGGGCACAGCGCCACCGCGGCCCATGACGAGTCCAGCTCGTCATGGGCACTGAAGGGGTTAAATACCGTATGAAAATAACTGCATACTAGCTTCATTTTTAGGTCTCGCCTGCCCAGCGCATGCGCTGGTCTGGCAAGACTTATTGAGAGGGCTCCAAAAAGTGCTACCAGGCCAGCCTAGAGCTACAGTGCATGTGCGCGGGCGCGCGCGCAACGCTTGACCGTGATTACTTTCACTTTCGGGACCGCGTCGTGCTTGTTTTATTTCTATTATCCTGAAAAAGTTGGTCCCCGCAAAGGGAGATTTTTGATGCTCGCACTTTGTTTCGCCGGGGCCAGCGCTGAGAAAGATCCGTAAATGTTTTCTTAAATTTCTTGGCACTTGTTTGCTTTGGGAGTTCTCATTCGTCAGGCGGAAAAAAACGAGCGTGAGAAAGAATAGCTCGCTAATAGTGAAGGAGGTGGGGAGTTTGCGTTCAACCGCTTGACTTATAAACCAAGTTATTTAAAATAAAAGTTTGTATTAATGGCTTTACTGCCATCCTTCATCTTCTCGGAGCAGATGGAGCCTTTGTGTCTTAGCACTGCGTTCCGAGAAACGGCACAGACGCTTCTTCAGAGTCCGCATGTAAACATCACGGGCCCACATAATTGGTTTATTGATTGTTGAGCCATTTTGTTTAATCGACCGTACTTTCTTTAATACGCCAAATCGAACAGCTCACTGGGTTAATGTGTCTGCTGTCGAGATCTGTATGTAAGTACTTACTGCTGCATTGGATACAGGCAATCCCTGGTATTTTACAGTCTAAAAACCTACTGGATGTCCGGGATAGTACTATCACATCTGCTCTGGTATTAGCCGAGACTGTCTCCCAAGAAGGCTTGGCTCTCGCATCTGTTATGCCCCAAAAACTAATATTATCCTTTTGCACTTCTGTGAGGCAAAGCATTATTTGTGCTACGAGCACTTTTGAGGGGGCCCATTCCTGACCGTTCCTCAACATGTTTTTACTGGTACTAATTGAAAACTGTTAAATCTGAATTTGCTGGACAAAATGCACACAGCCCAGGCACCGCTGGTCATTAAACCGGACTCCTGTCCGAGACCAGGATATGTCCCCTCAGATCTCTCCCAGGCTTCCCAGACCGGCAGCAGGTGTCTTGAGGTTACATCTGTGCATAAGAGACCTACAGCTCACAAGACCATCTGAGCCGTTCATCCTCCAGAGGTCGATATAATCAATAGCGTTGAATTGGGTAATAGTAATGCCTGTGGTTTACAGCGCTTAGAAACTGACAAACTATGATAACAAGTGCTGTATGTATTATAACGTGTGCATTTCGACAGAGGTTTTGAAACCAGGGTATGCGAAATCACATGTCTCATCTCTACATCCTACTTACGTTTTTTTAAAAAAACACAGCTTCCTGCCAGTCACGCAGTTTCGAAGTGTTGTGGGCGCTACTAATACTAATTTCAGGTCTATGTTTATGCAGGTAATCCCAGCTCCGCCGTTTGGGCTCGTTGTGTGATCCTGTACAACAGTTCCATTATCTGTAGGTATTGGATGATCTTAGATACCCGAATAGCCAAATTAGTTAAGTGCTATTTAAAGACTGGTCAATTCGTTGACATTTCCACACCCAGCTCAACGGCTGCTCACCACACGTAGGTATTCCTACAACCGATAGGATATTTCGGTAAAATTTAGAAATCTCAATTTGTTTCCGTTGACTAAAGTAAATCCAAGGAAACCTGGTAATTGTTCCCTCCTTTTCGACATCCCGTAACCATGTACCCCGCTAATTCAAACGCTTTAACGCTCCCCAAATTACACATCTCAGGGTGTATAGTGGGAACACAACGGAACCGTATACTATACATAAAATTCTTGAAAAGTTAACTAAAGTCACACATTGGCAGATGGGTTGGGCAAGGGCCTACGACAAACGGGCCTTACTGGCAGGTGCTCGAGCACTGAATATTCGGGAGTGTCTGTTAACTTTCACTGGACTGTCCCT
The DNA here is from genome assembly GCF_964204655.1 of Triturus cristatus. Classification (NCBI taxonomy): domain Eukaryota; kingdom Metazoa; phylum Chordata; class Amphibia; order Caudata; family Salamandridae; genus Triturus; species Triturus cristatus. The sequence goes on along the minus strand of NC_140588.1, from coordinate 617,090,873 downwards.
CCCCACTACATCCATCCAGATACATGAATTTGTGTCTTTTTCTCCTCTTGCGCCATTTAAGTGTACTGCCAGCGCCCAGATGACTGGTCTCCCTGCGCAGTTCACGATATAGTAAAAAAGAGGGCCTGTCACCATTCGCAGTTTATGCTAGATTACAAATCATACAGCGCCCAGACGGCCGGTCTCCAGGCGCACTTCATGCTATAAACACAAATAAGTGCTCGCCTCTGCGTTTACGCTTCAGACCATTACAAATGTGAACACAGCCACAGGGGAACTAGGATTAGAACTATATATATCTATCTGATGGTTAACCTAACAAAAAAATCAAAACACGCTGTCCCCAATTTCACAATTATTACTGTAAACCTTTTAGTGAGCCCCAGTTTGCATAGCCAAGGCGCTGTCCTAGTGAAAACAGATTAGCTCCACGCTGTTACCAGGCACTTTCCTGAAGTCTGCAAGTTTCACATTTTTAAATAGGTATTTTAATTACAAATTCAGTAGTCCCTGTCACCACTATACATTTCATCCTGCATTTTTAGGTCTCGCCTATTGTATCCCGCAGGGATGGATAGGCAAGATTATAGTAAGCAGTCCCAAAAGTCTACCAAGCTGTGGATCGCGTACAGTTCATGTGAACACAATCACGCGCATTGTCAACTGCCACAACCATGCGCATTCTTTACAGCTTCCATTTTCTACCAGACACTTCGAGCGCGTGCGCCGCGCTCTCCCTCTGTTGCCACACGCATTTAGCTCACCAGGCTGCACACCCCCTCACTCTCCATATGGTCGCACGCCTTTTCTTTGATCTCCGCCGCGCGTTCTCACAGGCTCCGCTCCGCCCACGCGTCTCTCCCCTTCCGTGTAGTTCCGCCCCGCCTTCTCTTTCTCTTTCTCGCATTTTTTATTTTGTGGGGGGCTTTGTGTGACTGACTACTTGACCTCGTGCCTATGAGTTTTGCATGCGTCTATTATATTTATTTACTTTGAATTTGTTTTTCTTTTAACCGCCCACCCGTCTCTCCTCTTCCATGTAGTTCCCCTCCGCCTTTTCTTTCTCGCATCTTTTTCTGATTTTCGGCTTTGTGCGACTGACTACTTGACCTCGTGCCTATGAGTTTTGCATGCGTCTGTTATATTTATTTACTTTGAATGTTTTTTTTTTAAATTTAACTTTACGCACCCAAACACGTTCATTGTTTCCTTTCCTTCTTACATTTTTATGTGAAAAAAAATCACTCTCTCCACAAACAGCACTTTTATCCTGTCTCACCTCTCTGTGTTTTGCTGTTTGCCCTCGTCTTCAATAGTTTCCAGCCTCTGTGTTCTGCTTTACGCATCCAAACATGTATGCTTTTTTCTCTGAGTTTCCTGCTTACATTCTCATGCAAAACAAACAAAAAATCACTCTCTCTACAAACAGCACTTTTATCCTTTTATTCTGTTTTGCCTCACACACTACCCTACACACATTAGACCCCACAAAATGCCAACTCACACACTGCCCTACACACATTAGCCCCCTCACACTCTGCACCCCCTCAAATAAATAAGAATACAGTTTACTTCCAAGGCACTGCAGTCATTTACGTGAGCCAGTGTCAGATTGTGTATTTTTTGTCAATACTAATAAAGCCTTTAAAGAAAATAGAAATACAGTTTACTAACCAACACTGCCCCCTCTCACACAGACCACACACACTGCCCCCTCTCACACAGACCACACACAATGCCCCCTCACACAGACTACACACACTGCCCCCTCTCACACAGACCACAAACACTGTCCCCCCCTCACACATACCACTCACACTTACCCCTCCACACAGACCACACACTTACCCCTCCACACAGACCACACACACTGCCACCCTCACACAGACTACACACACTGCCCCCTCACACAGACCACTCACACTGCCCCCTCACACAGACCACACACACTGCCCCCCCACACAGACTACACACACTGCCCCCTCTCACAGACTACACACACTGCCCCCCTCTCACACAAACCACACACACTGACCCCTCACACAGACCACACACACTGCCCCCCACACAGACTACACACTGCCCCCTCTCACAGACTACACACACTGCCCCCCTCTCACACAAACCACACACACTGACCCCTCCTCACACACTGACCCCTTGACACACTGCCCCCACATACACTGCTCTCACACATTACCCACTCACAGTACTTTCGGTCACACACACTGCACCCTTACACCCTGCACACACACACAGCCCGCACCCTTACACACTCACACTGTGCCCTCATACAATTCCCCCTCACACACTGCCCTCTTACACAGTGCCCCCTAGTTCGTACTATGTCAGTAGGTGCCTTTTCTAAATTTTAACAGAAACAAAAACGTTACAGGATCAAAGCGTTTCTAAAACGCATCAGTAGATTTTTGGTTCTTTTCGTCGGTTAATGTCTATTGGTGCTAGGTGTTTTGTGCTTAAATTAGAATTATTGTTTAACTTTATTTAACAAATGAACAAAGTTCACGTGGACGTTGCGGTCTGAAAATGTTGTGGCGCGCACATGCTGCGCTCTCACTCTGTTGCCACACGCATTCAGCTCACCAGGCTGCACACCCCCTCACTCTCCATATGGTCACAAACCTTTTCTTTGATCTCCGCAGTGCGTTCTCACAGGCTCCTCTCCACCCAAGCGTCTCTCCCCTTCCGAGTAGTTCCGCCCCGCCTTCTCTTTCTCACAACTTTTCCGGAAACTCGGCTCTGTGTGACTTACTACTTGACCTCCTGCCTCTGTGCTTTGCATTCATCTCTTATATTTAGTTACTTTTGAATGTGTGTTTCATTATTTTACTTTACGCACCCAAACACGTATGCTTTTGTATGACTTTCATTCTTTGCTTTCCTGCTTACATTCACTCTCTCCACTAACAGCACTTTTATTCTGTTGCACCTCTCTGTGTCTTGAGGTCTGCCCTCGCAAGTCTCCTGCAACTGGTCCTTCACATACACTGGCCCCTCGCACACAGACCACACACACTGCCCCCCTCGCACACAGCCCACACACTGCCCCCTCTCATGCAGACCACACACTTCCCTCCTCTCACACAGACCACACACACTGCCCCCTCACACTCTGCACCCCCTCACACCCTGCACTCTGCAAACACTGCCCCCCTCACACATACCACTCGCACTTGCCCCTCCACACAGACCACTCACACTGACCCTACACACATTAGACCCCACAAAATGCCACCTCACACAATGCCCTACGCACATTAGCCACCACAAACTGCCACCTCACACACTGCCCTACCTACATTAAACACCCCAAACTTCCACCTCACACACTGCCCTACACACATTACACTCCACAAACTGCCAGCTCACTCACTGCACCACCCCTCACACTCTGCACCCCCTCACACTCTGCACCCCCTCACACTCTGCACCCCCTCACACTCTGCACCCCCTCACACTCTGCACCCCCTCACACTCTGCACCCCCTCACACTCTGCACCCCCCTCACACTCTGCACCCCCCTCACACTCTGCACCCCCCTCACACTCTGCACCCCCCTCACACTCTGCACCCCTCACACTGCCCCACTGACACACTGTATCTATACACTCTGCACCCTCACACATTAACCACTTACACTACTTTAGGCCACACACACTGCACCCTTACACCCCGCACACACACAGCCTGCACCCTTACACACTCACACTTTGCCCTCATACAATGCCCCCTCACACACTACCCTCTTACACACTGCCCCCTATTTTGTACGATGTCAGTAGGTGCATTTTCACTTTTAAAAAAAGTCACAAATGTTACAGGAACAAAATGTTTTCAAAACGCATTTTTAGCATTTTTTGGGTTTTCGGTCAATGTTTGTCGGTGCTATGTATTTTCGTGCTTATTTTTTGTGTAATTTTATTTAACAAATCAACAAATTTCACGTGGAGGTTGCGGTCTGGAAATGCTGTGGCGCGCACGCACCGCGCTCTCCTTCTACTGGCACACGCATTCAGCTCACCGGCCTGCACATCCCCTCATCCCCCTATGTGCTACCACAGCATCACTGAACGCCACAGCATCACTCGTCGCCACCACAACATCACTCAGCGCCACCACAGCATCAATCTGTGCAACCATTCAACAACTGGTTCAAATATGTTCTCTCAATGTTTCAAGCTAAATTACAAATGTCACAAAGATTTTAATATTTCACTTCTGTACTTGGATTTTCGTCACAATAAAATACACTAAACATAATCTTCACAAAAGTTATTTACAAAAGTTTAAGCTATTGCCATTATAAATTACAATAACTTTTATTTAGGTATTAATTATTTAAAAAAATTAAAAGCTATTGTTATTTGTAATATCAATACATCTAAGTCACGTAAATACAACACATATTGCCTTACAAATGCTAAGGGTGTCACATTTGCGAAAGTTAAAACGACTGGAATTGTAAATGACAAAGCTATTAATTTAGCTATTTTCAAAACCAACACATATATACAAAATTTGGCATTTACAATACCAATAGCTCAAACTTTCCTAATGCGAGACCTATTGCATTGCAAATGCTTGTTTCCTTTTGTTTCCTCCTCCTTTTTTCCTCTTTCCCGTCACCCTTTTCTGGCACCATAGATTCTGATGGATTATAAAGGGGAAGGACGATGAGGGGAATAGTTTGCTTTCTGCTGTTCTTTCTCACTTAATTTTGGTCTGCCATATCTCTAAAATTTTATTTTTACTTTCTCTTCTTAGTGGTTGGATGGTGGGTGTGGTTCCGGGGTGGATGGGCTGGGGGGGCTCTTTCTTGGACTGTTTCCGTCAACAGCTCCAGAGTGGGGTGATTCCTTCCTGGGGACACGGGGGTTGGAAGGGTTTATGGGTTGGTGGTTGCAGTGGGCGGCGACACTAAGATTGATATTGCTAATGGCCTTGTGCAGGCAAATTGGCTCACGTGCAGAGGGTGGGGGGGAAATAGGTCGTAGTTAAGTGAGCTCATACAGGATGTATATTATGTTTCTCAATGGATATGCAAAGTTTATATTGGAATACCAAGATAAGGGAATCCAGATTTTTGTATATTGTTTAGATGCCTACGCTGACTAAGATTCAATGTATGTGTTAGAATGTGTCTGGGATTAATGCAGGGTCTCAGCTGGAGGAGATTGTACACTATAAACCCCATTTGGTCGCTCTGACAGACTCATTTGGTGTACAAAGATGGGACCCTACTTAAGCAGTTAGGTTATAACATAGTTGCCTGTACATCCCAGACTACAGCAATTCAGGGGATGGCGGTTCAGTCTTCTAAAAATAATTCAGGGTCAGTTGTTAAAGAGTGAGACTGACTCTAGGGGGAGATGGGTATTGGTACAACTGGTTTTACATTCATTTAAATTTGTACACTGGGTTGTCTATGGAACAAACACTGATGCCCCTGAAATATTTGATACACTTTCTTTTGACCTATTGAGCTGGGTGGGAGAATTGATTCTAATGGGTGATTTTAACTATGCAATGAACTACTATATTGATTCTACCAATCGCAGGGCTACTCTTCGCAAACCTAGAACCTCCCTTAATGACCTGATTAAGTTATGACATCTGCGATAGTTGGCGGACTTTATACCCAACAGACCCTGGATATCCATATTATTCCTATCCTCATAAGCATTATTCAATGATAGACATGATCTTTATTGAACGTATGGAAATGTCTGTATGCCCAAGGATAGTTTCAGATCCTAATCAGATTTATTTTCATTTTTCACTTGATTTGAACTATGACAGGCCCAATAGTCCTAAGTTTACCTCCCCTCACCATCTATTAAGCAATAGTGAATACTTACATTCTATCTCGGGTTTACTTAGGGATTTTTTTATTAATAATAGAGGATCGGCTTTGCCTACAATAATATGGGACACCATGAAAGGATATGTCTGTGGTATAATGCTACAGTATTTGGTTAGGCAAACTAGAGCCACCACCGAAGAAGCATACTGTACACCAAACAATTGTATTGTATGCATTACTTATAAAGCGCACTGTGAGCAACGTGGTATCCTGGCGCTAGTTATTACCACTGTGTAAGAAGAAACAACTGATGGGAAATCAGAAGCTGAAACAGGTCATCAATGAGGGAACAACCAGGTTTTCAGTGATCTTCTGAATTTTAATAAGTCAGAGTGAGATCTTAATGGAGCTGGTAGTTTGTTCCATATCCGAGCTGCCTTCATGGTAAAAGCACGTCCTCCATGTCGAACTTTTTGAAATCTGGATTCTTGGACATAATTGCCTGTGGTTGATCGGAGGTGTCTGCCGGGAGTATATTTTATTAGTTTAGCTTGTAGGAGTTTTGGTCCTTTGTTGCATAGTGCCTTATGAACAATACAGAGACATTTAAAAATCTCTGTTTAATGGGCAACCAGTGGAGATCATTGAAAGCCTTTGTGGCAGAAGATTGTCGAAGTCTGTTCCATGTTAACTTTGCTGTCATTATCTGAATACGCTCTTGCTTCTTTAATAAATAGCTGGGGGCTCCTAATAAAAGGGCATTGCAGTGGTCCAGCCTACTTAGTATTACACCTCTAGAGATCAGTGATCTGGCTGGCAGGTCGAGCAAAGGATATGGCTTCCTGAGGGCCCGGATCAGTGCGAAGCAAGTCCTGGTAAGTCCATTCACTTGTTTTTCAATGGACAGACCTTCATCTATAATCACACCTTAGTTTTGTACTGCCGCTGGGTTTCCCAGAGGCAATTCCATGGGTAGAGGCCTGAAGTTAGGGGATAGAGATAATGGGATTTATTAGACGAGCAACAGAGGAGCTCAGTTTTGCTGCAATTCATCTTGAGTTAGTTTGCATTCATCCAGTCAAAGATGTCAAGGACACATGCCTGAAAGTTGCATTGAGTGTCGTCCTGATCTTTATTTAATGACAGAATTAGCTGAGTATTGTCTGCATAATTAATCAGCTTGATCCTATGGGACTGGATAAGAGAGATGAGGGATGTGATAGAAATATTGAATAAAATAGGGCTGAGGGAAGATCCCTGGGGGACACAGTTTGTGGTCATTCCAAATTTGGATTTAAAAAAAAAAAAAAGGAATGAGAGAGACTGACAGTCCTAACCGATAGGATTTTAGCCAGTTTAACATCGGGCCCCCCACACCCACTGCCGTAAGCCTGGACAGGAGAGTGTGGTGGTCCACTGTGTCAAAAGCAGCTGACAAATCTAGGAGTACCAGTAAAACCGATTGTCTGTTATCCTCTATTTCATCGGTAGCGCAAATCAGAGCAGTCTCAGTTCCATGACCAGGGCGGAATCCACATTTTTCTTCCACAAGCCATCCATAGTCCTCTAAATATTGTGATGGTATTGAACATACATAGCGCTCTAAAAATTTATTGGAAAAGGAAGAAGAGAAATAGGTCTGAAATTAGTTAGATCTGAAGGGTCAGATGACTTTTTTCCGTAATGGCTTAACAATGGCTTTTTTCCCAGCAGTCAGGCACATTCTCGGTTTCAAGGGAGTTGTTACAAAGTTGTAGGAGAGGGCCTGCCAGCTCATCTTCCCATTTTAGCCATTGTTTTGGAGGAATAGGGTCCAACTGAGACCCTGATTTCATGGATCTATAGTTTTAAAGTGGATTGTTCCCATGAGGCACAGGGTCAAGACTGATTTGCATATGGCCAGGTCTAAACTGGGGTGACATGGTGAGCAAAAGAATGATGGATTTAACCCAGATCTCTTGACTGGGGGTGAATGCCACCCCAGTTTAGTCTTGACCCTGTGCCTCATGGGAACAGTCCAGCCCGAACTGCCAAGCCAGGTCCTCCCTGGACCGGAAACAAGCATCCTAGGACCGGTTTCGGGGTTTCACCCCTGTTCAGCCAAATTAGCTTGATTCCAGTGGCACAGTGAGCACAGGACCCACGTCTGGGCATACCTGGCGCACTTGGGGCGAGAAAGCAAAAGAGACACAATTGATGGACGGAATGCAGAACAAATCAAAACATTCACCCCCAGTCAAGAGATCTGGCTTAAATCCATCATTCTTTTGCTCAACATGCCACCCCAGTTTAGACCTGGCCATTTGCAAATCAGTCTTGACCCTGTGCCTCATGGGAACAGTCCAGCCCGAACTGCCAGGCCCTCCCTGGACCGGAAACAAGCATCCTAGGAATGCAGTGAATGTATGACATGTTCTGCACTCTGTCCAACTGTTGTTTTTGCATTTGTCACCCCAAGTGGGAAGGGGCGTGGGTCCCGTGCTCTCCATGCCACTGGAATCAAGCTATCCTGGCTGAAGAGGGGTGAAACCCCGAAACCGGTCCTAGGATGCTTGTTTCCAGTCCAGGGAGGACCTGGCTCGGCAGTTCGGGCTGGACTGTTTCCATGAGGCACAGGGTCAAGACTGATTTGCATATGGCTGGGTTCAAACTGGAACAGCATGGTAAGCAAAAAACGATGGGTTTTGGCCCAGATCTCTGTACTGGGGTGAATGTATGACATTGTTCTGCATTCTGTCCATCAACTGTTATTTTTGCATTTCTCACCCATAGTGGGAAGGGTATGCCCTGACGTGGGTCCTGTGCTCTCCATGCCACTGGAATCAAGCTATCGTGGCTTGAGAGGGATGAAACCCCGAAACCGGTCCTAGGATGCTTGTTTCCAGTCCAGGGAGGACCTTGCTTGGCAGTTCGGGCTGGACAGTTCCCATGAGGCACAGAGTCGAGACTGATTTGCATATGGCTGGGTTCAAACTGGAACGGCATGGTGAGCAAAAAAAACGATGGATTTAGGCCCAGATCTCTGTACTGGGGTGAATGTATGACATTGTTCTGCATTCTGTCCATCAACTGTTGTTTTTGCATTTGCCACAAACAATGCAGCATGCTAATACAAATGCTCCCATACTGTTTCCTCTTTTTCACCTATATATTATGGGATGGTGTTTGGAAAGGGTAGTCACTTTCTTGAACTTACCTGATTTCCTCACACATGAACACGTTAGCCCTGCCATTCTGGTTCCCTTCTCCTTGATGACCATTAGGGGTGAGGAGATCCTTTGTTCTTTTAGGTTGGGGTGCTGGCTTAGGAGGGATTGTTGGGTAAGAACATGTTCACCCTTATATTCGTAATTGGTCCAGGTCTGCTATAGCCTGGCAATTCACAACAGACGATTCATGTTCCGAAATATGGTGAGTAGGGTGTTTTTGTTTAGATGCATTCAGTTACCACAACTCATATATATAATGGGAAATCCTATAGAAGCGGGAATGAATCCAGGTCCCTTGGTCTTACATGGCAGAGGATGACTTAAGTTCATGACCCAAGTTCATGACCCCTGGCCACAGTGCAGTGCGTCTTTTGGAATGTTAATATTCTCCATTATAAAGTTTAGAGGTGCAGTACTCCGTACTGCCAACCAATGTGGGGCTGACATACTCATGTTACAGGAGACACACTTGATGGGCTATTTTTGTGCCTGCCTTAACAGATATGGGTTCAATCCAATACTTTACTCAGGATTTTGAGAGGAGCTCTCGGGGTAGGAGGTAAGGGTGGTTGCAATTTTATTGCGTCTCTCAGACAATACGCCTGTTGACCTTCTATTCTATGACACACCACCCAGCACACCATGGCAATGGTGGATGTGCCCATAGTGGCTACATAATAGAAGGATTAGGGACAGTTTAGTTAAAGAGAGAACTCACTACTTTGAAACAAATCAGGGTACTGTGGACTCACTGTGAGAAGCCTATAACCCGTTGATAAGAGGTGAGACCAGTAACTCAATTTCTCACAAGAAAATATAAAAATGTCACCCACTCCACAAACTAGACAAGGATGTTTCGCAAGTGGAGCTGGACTACAGATCCCATCCCACAGACCATACTCTCAAAAATGTCATCATAAGCAAAGTAACAGGCAAGGCCCATAAAATGTGGCTCGTGGCTCAGAGTAGACTTTATTAGTCAAGTAGACAGAACGGGCTGGGTGACACTGGCTTGCCTGTAGAGAACTAGGGCCGTGGCATTACACAAAAAACAGGATGGGGAATATCTGACATATGTAGTGTGTCTGATAACATATTGTCCAAATATTATCAGACACACTAGAAGTGGAGTGTGGTACATCCGTCTCTCCAGCCACATGATTACCTGCCTTCATAGCCATGCTGAGACTCAGTCATGGATATGAATGAAATGAAGGAAACATTTATATAGCACATAGCTACCCTGAGACATCCCAGTGCTGTTTGCAGACGCAGACCAAGAGAACAACTTTACTAACCAGTGACCTTGAAGAGCCAGGTTTTAAGTAATTTCCGGAAATACAGATGATTAGATACCTGATGTATTTGGGGTGGAAGGGCATTCCACAGCCTAGCCGCATCATAAGAGAAAGAGCGGCCTCTGCTTCTTGCTCTCTTTATTTTTGGCACTGTGGCGAGCAACATGTTTGCTGATCGAAGGATTCTATTCGGGTGGTAAGGATGATCAAAGAACGATGGATTGTTGGTCCCTTTCCCCAGAAAGACTTATGGGTGATACAGAGTACCTTGAATTTGACTCTCTTCAATATCGGAAGCCAGTGTAGGGTTTTCAAAGCAGTTTGGCTGATTGCCAATAAGGTACGTCTAGGAGCAAACGTGCTGCAAAATTCTGAATAATCTGAAGTCTGGCTGTCATGGTTTTTCGGTGCTCCTAGATAGAGTGCATTTCAATAGTCCATGCATGAGAGAATCAACGCCTGGACCATAATCCTCCTTGCTAGAAATGGGAGGAGAGGAAGAACTTTCCGAAGCATCCTCATGATGCCGTAGCAAGTTGCAGACTGTTTTGCTGTCAGGGAAAGATCCAGCCATATGCCTAGACTTTTAATCTGGCTTTTTGGTGGAGGGACAGGGCCAAGGCAATTTGGCCAGTGTAACTCTGTGTTGGGAGTCAGAGAGTTGCTTATGAGCATGAGCTCCGTCTGGTCTCCGTTCAACTTTAAGCAAGAGAGCTCCTCCATTTGGCAACCTCCTCTAAACAAGGGCCTAAACATGCAGAAGGATTGTCTGGGTGATTTAAGGCCACAACCAATTGTGTGTCAGCGTATGTGACGATTTTTATGTCAAATGGTTGGACTATCTCAGCCAATGGCCTAATGTATATATTAAATAACGTGGGGCTCAGGGAAGATCCCTGAGGCACACCGCATCTGAGGGCCATACGTTTAGACAAGACTTCTCCCTCGAAAACCTGAAAGGATCGGTTTTCTAAGAAGGATTGTAGCCAAGGGATAACAACCCCTGAAATTCCCAGTCTCCCGAGTCTGAGGGTCAGGATATTATGATTGACGGTGTCAAATGCGGCGCTGAGATCCAGGAAAATCATGGCCGTTACGCCACCCTGATCTAAGATCCTCCTGGACTCTTTAGCCACCGCTAGGAATGCTGTCTCTATCCCATGTAGGGGCCGGAAACCGGTCTGTGAAGAGTGCAGCAGGTTGTTTGATTCTAGAAACCCAGATAGCACTGAATTCACATGCCTCTCGAGGATTTTGCTGAACGTAGGGAGGAGGGAGATAGGCCCATAATTCCCTAGAATCTCTGGGTCCAGATTTGTTTTTTTAGTAATGCCTTTACCATGGCACATTTCCACGGCAGAGGAACCACTCCTGAGGAAATGGAGATGTTGATCAGGTCTCGAATGACTGGTAAAATTGTACCCTTTGCTAATTTCAGAACATGAGGGGAGGCTGGGTCCCTAGGTGATCCTGATTTGACCCGGGCCAGAATGGCTTCTAGGGAATTGACATCCAGCTCAGGGATACGATCCAGCATTACCTTAGAACCCAGAGGGTGGGTAACCATAGAGTGCTGGTCCTTGTTAAGTGGTTGAGCAAGTAAATGTAAGGTATACATCATGGATCTTCTTGTAGAAAAATTCTGCCAGGTTGTTGCAGAGGATGAGGGCGCCATATGGGGAAGCTTGTGGTGCAGAGGGGGTTTAATGAGAGTTCTGGCTATACAGAAGATTTCCCTCGGTGTGTTGGAGGCCGAGACGATTTTTTTTCCCCATAGTACGTGGCTTGTGCCCTTTTGATTTCTGCTTGATACATTTTAATAGCCTCTCTATATTTTTGTTTGCCGGGTGCTGCATAGTCTTTTCTCCATTTCCTTTTAAATTTTTTACAAACTTGTTTGAGTTCGCAAAGCTTTGGAGAGGACCATGGCGAGACCTTAGATCTGACTTTTTTGTGGCATGATTGATTAGGGAGGGCAAGATCTAACGAACGGTCCATCCACGTGTTGAACCTATAATTGGCCACGGTCGGGTCTGTGTCATTAGCATCATTCGAAGGGATGGTGGCATCTAGAGCTAGGATCCATTGTTCGAGGGGAAGTTTGGACCATGGCCGTTCCTGACTAATAATCTTCTTAGATGAAGTTTGTGGCTCAACTTGATTCGCCTATTGATGTGGATGAAGTCACAGGGGTTATTCACCAACTGTCCAAATATGTGCTAGAGAACATGGGTCACACAAAGCTGAGAAGATTTTCTTAAGAATATGTTGTTCAAAATTGGAAAAACCAGACAACCCCTAATGCCCGGGTATGAAAACAGGCCATACACGGATGGCGAAACCTTGATTTTCCTATATACAAAGCTCGTGGTTGTCACCTAAAACATAAACAGATGTGGAGTAGTTGAATGGAATGTTACCTGGAAGAGATGGCCATATCAGACTTGAGGTTTCTCTTCAGTCTCATATCCTGGTGAGTAATTGATTGCTAGATATACTTAAATATTAGTGCTTTTTCCTACTCCAATGAGTCTAAATTGTATAATGTACTCTGATCTCACAATGTACACAGAGTTCAGAATAGGATGTGGTGTTTCCACTTGCATATTATTGTTAAAGGAATAACTGAAACATTCTAACAAAGATATGTTTAAAAAAAAAAGTACAGGGTTAGGCATTGGTTTAAGAGATAGGTCTGTGGTACAAGGTTTAGGGTTAGGGATGTAATGGTTAACAATTAGGGGAATGGGGTTAGGTGTACAGGGCATGAGGCCAAGGGGTACAAATTAGGTGTTAAGGCTATAGGATAAAGGGTGTTGGGATATAGCATTAAAGTTTAAAAGGATGGGGTACAGTGTTAAAATTGGTAAATGATATGGTTAAGGGTATGGGGTAAGCGTTGAGGGCATGGGCCATAGAGGAAGTACGGTTAAGGATTTGGGGCATAATGAAAAGGGGCTGGGGCACAGATTGCGGATTAAGGGTGGTCACAGTTGCAAATGTATTTAATTTAATGTGAGCTGATAAGTGTTAGTTATTTTTATCCGATCCGCATGAAAAAACATCTGAGGTGTTGGTTTTCAAAGTAGCAGTGCACTTAATTTCAAAGAAACACACCCCAGTTTCCAAGTGATGCAATTATGTGTGTTAAAATTAACTCCCACTATGTCTCAGCCAAAAAAAAATTCCAAATAACAAGGTACAACTTACTAGCAATGACACAGCAGTGTGGAATTGGTCAGAGTATTTGATGGCTTGAAACCTCAACAGCAACTATACCTCTCAACTCTACAGACCATTGCAGAAACGTTGCTATGGCTATATCTAATCTGTTGGAGTCTCATGAACTAAGTCATAGATGGAACCAGACCTTCCAGCTCAATGTTCTTGCAAAAGAAAGTCAATTGAAAACATAGCTCATATTTTCTTTGCGTGTATCCTAAGAGCTGAAAGATCTTCCATGAACAACTCCTGACAGCAGTGCTCACCCAAATATTCTCTTCTCCTGAGGGACCATTTCCCAGAAACCCTGCAAACAGTTGTAGCTTTCCCCAAATCAGTGCGAAAAATCAGCAGTGTGAAACTGGCTGCTAAAGAACCACGTTTAAAAAACATAGCAGGAGCTCAAAATACACACAACCGTAGGGAAACCAGCTGAATTAAATCAAATTGCTGACCCAGAAAAAGACATTGAATGCTGCCACAACAGTGAGCGATGGAGAAAGGCCATCTCTCCATAGCGTGGCCTCCCCTTTTTCATACCTTGTTTGGTCTTTTCTTTCATTGTCCTCTTACCTCTAGTATTAGATGCTCTCTTCTAACCTCCAAGGTCATTACTCAGTGATAAAAGAAATGGCTCATGACAAGAAAAGGCAGGAAGGATGTTGGGGTATATGAGCAGGAAATTATAGAGTATAATAAGTCATGTGTTTCTTACTTCCTACAGTCCCATATCTTAGGGCATCTGGCTGTTACTATACTATCAACTCCGCTTTGATTTACTGTTCTCTAATCGTGTTTTTTCAAAAAAGTTTTTTTTTTTTTTTTTACAAAGTTCTTAACGACTGAGTGCCTGATAAAGACTAATAACCAAAGCAATAAAAACACTCACAATTTCCCTGAAACTTAGGCTACTTACTGGTGGAAGCCCAGATAAAATTTAAATTTGTCCGTCTCATCTTTGAATCACTACACCTAGGAAGACGGGCCTAGGTAGCGGATCTAATGATGATATCTGGTGGCTTGAGAGCAAGAACTCATGTTAAATAGAACACCAAAATTATGGTCAACAGAAGCACTTACGTAAATGCTTACTGGTGCCACACCAAGCAGTTGGAACTCTCTGCTAATACAATAACATTACCGGACATCCTTGCTTTCAGAAATGGACCGGAACCACCTTTTATTGGGATGACGGTTCCACGTGACTTAAAAAGTAAACATACCATTGCTAGTAAATTCAGTGTCATTACGTTTCCTCTGTAATACACTCTACATCCTCAGCCTTGCTTCTGATTGGTTCTTGTGCTTGCCACTTACTTTTCCTCCATTTCTATTGGATGCAGCATACTGTACTTCCTGGTGTGTTTCTCTTATCAGTTTCCCGTGGCCCAAGTACTGTTTTATGCAACTTTGCTGGAACTTCTTTCAAGCGTGTCAGCACCCCTGTTGTCACTACAAGAGCTACACCCTTGTTTTAAAAGTTACAGGGCTGCCCAAGTGCCGTGGGCTCAGTGTGCTGTTATCTCTGTGGAGATCCGCCAAGTGCCTTTTATTCTTTCTCCTGTGCTGCGGACGAAGCACACACTACCTAGTGCCCGCAGGGCACAAGCAGGAACCCACTTGAATGCATTTATCATGGTGTGCACTCCACTGTTCCCTCGGTTCACAAGCAGGTATCCACTTCAGTAGTTCCCAAAATGCATTGGCTGGCCACTTGTTAGCTCTCATGGCACTTGGGTGCTTTTAGTACTGATCTTGCACAATGATTGCACATTTAACCTCAAACTGCACCTGAGTGGACTGTTCCCTTCCACAGTGCTTTAAATGGGCTGGAACTGTCCAGTACTGAGTATCGGTACTTTTTTATTTTGAGAAGGAGAGTACCTGCACTTTTCAAGAAAAACGTAATACTTTTAATTGCAGAGTACCGGCACTTCGCAGAAACAAGCAGGCACTTTGTTACAGAGTAACTGCACTTCTATTTTCCCATTTCAAGCACTGCGGCCTTCTACTCTGTCATTATCAGAATTCGCAGTGCCTCCATCAGGTTTGCGCTCTGGGAGCTGTTATCAAGCAAACTTGGTTTTCCAGAAACTTGATCCGATAAATAATTATATATTGTGGCAAGTAAAGTAGGTACGCTTGTTTGTGTTTTCTGTAATAAAAAAAAATAGCATACTTAAATGATCAAACAGTGCCGCCTAGTGGAAGTTTGTGATTGTGTGGACACTTACAATGCTTCAGCTGAACTGGTTGTCTAACAGGCATGCATGCATGTATGTATTTTTTTCCTGCAACCGGAATGTTTATTTTCTAGTTCAACACTCACTCGCCTATTGTAAAACTAAAGTGAGGACTCCGCAAAGGTACTTAGTGACTACAATGCACGAGCATAGCGGGTGCACTACTACACCTATTTTTGACTCTGCATAACCTTTTCAAAGATAGATCAGTATATTTTCTAGGTTATTTAATTGATGCAAATTAATTCTTCCCTTCTCTGTCTTGATGTTCTCTTGTTTTAGTTGATTGGTTACGTGCAAAGCACCCGTTTGCTTCCCTGATCAAATTGCGCCATATAAATGTTTAAAATAAATAAATGCAAAGTACGAGTACATGGGAAGTGACGTCGCCACCTGACCCATGCACTTGTTTCGTCATGAGCTGGATCAGTGTTCAGTCTGACACAAACGTCCTCCTTAACTTGCTCCGCCCTCCTTTTAGAATGTGTATATCCATCTCAAGCTGTAACACGAGCATACAACCGCACTCCTTACCTCCTACTGCCCACTGGACTGTGGCGTATGAACTCTAGCCTCTAATTCCACTAAATC
This sequence comes from Triturus cristatus, assembly GCF_964204655.1. Taxonomy (NCBI): domain Eukaryota; kingdom Metazoa; phylum Chordata; class Amphibia; order Caudata; family Salamandridae; genus Triturus; species Triturus cristatus. Next base: position 617,074,486 of record NC_140588.1, on the reverse strand, counting down.
ACGCCAGGAATAAAGTAATAAGTGTTTAACACTAGAGAAACAACACGATGCCGCTTTTCTCCAGACAGACACGCCATTCTCCTCTCCAGGTTCGACTCTGCTGAACTTTCATTGCTGAGAAGCCGAGCGGGAACACATTCTGCATATTCATAATAATGAAGTCAAAGAAATGTAAAACTGCTTTGCTTCTTAATCAAAACAAAGACGTTCTAAAAAAAAAAAAAGTGGCTATCTTGGATGTCGAATCGCCAGGCTCATGCCATCATTACCGATGTATGCGGCAGCTGCTGCTCTTTCAACCTCAACACTGAAATATTTATTGTTGTGATTCTACGGCTTCCGAGAAACCTGGGGTTTAAATCTGGCCAGAGGTCAACTCTAAGCCGAAGTTCCTTGAAATGCATGTTTCACACAATTCATTAGTGTTAACACTATACTGCTCTGCCGTGTTTGCTGGGGACTGAAGTGGTACTGAGCTGAAGTCGGTCACTGCGCTGACATGACGCTCATCACTCGATGTCATTTCTGTCTCAACATCTACAAATTCAGTGGCGTATGTACAAGGGAAGAGGTGGAGTGAGGCGTTAGCCTCCCTGGCATAACACCTCCCTCCGCCACTTCAGAAATGACTAAATACAAGAATATGGCGCAGCCCTGCATTTCCCCCTGCGCTGGCACTAAGCTTAGCAGACTAGCACCAACACAGGCACCCTTGCACCATAGTGCAAGGGTGTCTGCGTGCAGGGGAAGATCGTTTATGTGCAGGAAGGCCCCCCTTCCTGCACATAAGCAATCTTTAAATGCCATTTTGCCACTTCTATGTGTGCTGCTTAATTCAGCACACACAAGTTGCAAAAACGGCATTTAAAAAAAAAAAAAGATTGTTTATGTGCAGGAAGGGGGACCTTCCTGTACATAAACAATCATTGGCCTTTTGCTGTTTCCATGTGTGCTGCACAATGCAGCACACATGAAAACAGAAAAAACGAAGAGAAATTAAACATTTCTACTCAGTGCCAGGGTAAGACCAGGTTTTCCCTGGCCTTAATTCTGGTGCCGGCCTCCTATTTACACCTCCCTTGTAAATAGGGGGCAGCATCAGAATCAATGGGAGTTGTGGTGGAACGCCCACAGCAGAACCCATTGCCCTCCCCTTTCACGCTAAGCATAGCGTGAAAGGGGGCCTTATTTACAATGCAGCGCTAAGTGGCTTCACACTGCCTTGTAAAGAAGGTGAAGCCCCCATCGCCACAGGAACGTCATAAATACTGACGCTCCCTTGGTGATAGGGGCTTGTAAATATGCCCCTCAGTCTCTCTGATCTGTCCCGTGTCATGTGATTATTTCTTCCGGAGCCATGGTCAAGCCAAATATGTCATCTCCACTGATATCTTATTTATGCTAATTCATATTTTAGAGGCCTGATCAATACTCTTTGGTCCCAAAATATAGCCAAATAAACAATCTTTTTCTTTCTCTCTCACACACACACTATTCACGGGGGCTTCACTTATTCACGGGGACCACATGTAGGGTTACTCATCAACTCAAGTAAACACATGTCTACAGCATACATTTCTCAACCGAAGTAGTAGGAGGGGGCTCAGTCACAAAAGAATGGGTGGATTTTAGCTGGGAGGGAAAGTAGGCAAAGCAAACACAAGGAGATGAGACGGAGCCCTGAAACTTTTCAGACACTCACCCACAGTCACTGATCTGGGTTGAATCCATCATTCTTTAGCTCACTTTGCAACCTCAGTTCAGACTCAGCTATATGCAAATCAGTCTTGACCCTGTGTCTCATGGGAATAGTCCAGCCCGAACTGCCAAGCCAGGTCTTCCCTGAACCAGAAACAAGCATTCTCGGACCGGTTTCTGGGTAACACCCTTCATCAGCCGGGCTATCTTGAATCCAGTGGTAAAGTGAGCAAGGGACCCACGTCTGGGCATACCCTGCCAACTTAAGGCGAACAAAGCCTATTCAACAGGTTTACACACAACTTGTACCCCAAAACCATAATCAATATCATTAACCATCAGTGGTGCCAAGGCCTGTATATCAGTTGGCATGCATCCATGTTGAAAGAAGACACACATGATGTGAATCCTCATATTCACCAGATTTAAATGTTCCACAAGGGAGCAACATAGCAAAATCACTGTGGAGCACTTCCAGAGACTCGTATCACAAGAATCCTGAGCAAGAAAACATGCTAAGTATACCAGAAATCGGGTAGAAAAGGGTTTCTAGGGGGACCAAAGCCATAGATTCCATTTGGTCACCCTTTTGTCCCCCAGAACACTGTAATAAGGCAAAGGTGTCTTCATTCTCTAACAGCCTCCTTCCCACTGCAAGTGAGATGCAAATATCTGCTCACTAGTTAACCGTGTGTCCTTAATAGTAGCGATTGTAGGCTCCTTGAGGCTTACTGTTTGCCAGACAACAAACTGGTGCCATTTATTTTAAGGGCTTACAGAGGATGTTCATTTGTTGTACTTGAGTCAAATGCCTTATAAGACACAATTTCATTCACCAGTGTACAAACATGTGTCCATATTTAAACAGTTGATAACACCCTGTAAATTCACTAAGCCCGTAGGGCATTATGCTCTTCTCAAAACAGGAGCATTGGCTTTGGGCCCAATTCACAAAAGTAAACAGTCAAAATCCTAACTTTACGACTTTTGGTATTCACAAAATGCATTTAGGAGTAGTAAAGTTAGGATTCCTAACTTTACTACTCCTAAATGCCCTTTGTGAATACCAAAAGTCATAAACTTAGGATTTTGTTTCAGTTAAACGTAAGTTTTGGTCTTAAGAAGACCTATATATAAGTCTATATAGGCAACCCTATGCTTTTAATGTCTATGTTACTCCCTTAGCCCAGTTAATAAAATCTTTCCAGTTCTCTTCCATCCTACGCAGAAGGCACACAAATTTTCGTCTCCTTGGCCAGCGAGGACACTGAATCAGGCCAGGTTTTGTGACTATATGCAGGTGGTCAGTGTATGGATGTCTGAGAATTGTTTGAAACTCAGTCCAGGAAAGACTGAAGTCCTGATCTTTGGAGCCCAATCCTCTTTCTGGACCCCTGCGTGGTGGCCACAGGATTTGAGTTCACTCCCCATTCTAGTTAGGAAAACCCGAAATCTGGGAGTCCTCATCAGTGACAAATGGACATATACTGACCAAGTCAATGCTCTCCCTTCTGCAGCTTTTCACACCACCAGGATGATAAAGGGACTACCTTTTATTCCATCTACATGCTTCCCCTGCATATCAAAGCCATGCCCAATTTATTGGCTTTCAGTCAAGTATTTCTACGGTTCCGCTTTGCTGCGCATATAGCCAGCACAAAGACACCCTCGGGTAATTGAGCACTTTAGATAAAGAAATATAATAGACAGTGCTCCATAATCAGTCAAACCATTCACAAAATTATGAAAAAGCCTTACTATACAAGGAAGCTGTAAAAGTGTTAAAAGTGACTCTTGTAATCAGATTAAAAGCATTTTACCAATCTATGAAAATGTCATTACAAAGATCAATAAGCATAGCTTGCTTAACAGAATACTGCATTTCAAGAACAATGTTAACAGAATTATGATCGATGAATTGGCTTAGCAGTACAGATTAATTAATAGTGCTGTCACAGCAGCTCACATAAAAAGAAAGCAAAAGGTCCAACGTGCAAGAAGTAGTAATTAGTGTTGCACAAGTTCCAGGTGGCTATCGGGTCCAAAAGAGAAGTCCTTTGATAACTTACGCTGCCCAAACAGGGTTAAGATAGAATACTAAAAGCTGATCTAGCATCACAATACCAAACACCTGTTTGCAATTAATCTATTTGTGTTTGAAAAGCTTTATTTCAGGAAAATATTAGTACAAAGATATCAGCAACAGTACAAATACAGTCCAATGGTATGAAAAGGCCAATATCATAAACAATGAGCAAAAGCATTTTATAGAGTTTTTAAGGGAAAAACAGGGGAAAGGGGATAAAGGGAAGGGGGAAAGAAATAAAGATGAGAGAAGGAAAAAAGGAAATAATGCAATACAATATGAAAATACAATAACCTGGTTTAAAAGTAAATGCTGTAGGTGAAAACAATAATCAAAATAGCAAATACAAGAGCAAATATAACAAGAAATAAATCCTGTAGTGAAATTGCAAGCAAAGAAGATGTAAATTCCTCAAGGCGGGTCAAAATTTTCTGCATTGGTGCATGATAGTTTCTTACGAACCATCCGGTCCAGATAAGAGGTAAGGGGTAACCAAAAGAGATCCCTATTGTGGGAGGGATTACAGGAGGAAGCAAAAGCGGTATCGAGTCTGTGGAAGTAACATAAAGAGTTCCACCAGCAGCGTATGGAGACTTTAGTGAGGGACTTCCAGTTGGAAGAAATATGTTGAAAGGCTAATGCAAGCATGAGGTCAAAAAGACCGCGAGAGTGAGGAGGGAGAACTAGCAGGTCTGATAAACTGCCCAGAAAAAGGTTAGGTATAGAGTATTGAGAGGAAATATAAAAAATGCGAGAAATGTATAGCCAAACAGAGTCCCAAAAGCGAGAAACAGAGGGACATAAGAAGAGATGAAAAAGGTTGGCATTGGGGGAAGAACATGTCCAGCAGAGAGAATCAGCAGAGGAGGAAAAACGGGCAAGAGAGAGTGGAGAAAGGTATAGTCTATGATACAGATAAAAGAGATTGAGTGAGAGAAGCAGAACGAGAAATTTTTTAGAGATCTGGACCAGAGTTTATCCCACACGGCAACGGACCAAACACAACCCAAATTCGCCTCCCAGGAAAGCTCCAATTTAGATTTAGGCCGATCCGGGTTAGGAGCGGAAAAGAATTTATAGATGAGGGAAGCCTTGGGGAGGATAGAGAGCACCTTAAGAAGAGGAGCGCCGGGAGCAGAAGAAGGGGAAGAAGGGAGAGAGTAGAAAACATCAAGAATAAGTGTCATTAGAGTGACAAACTTGTGCAAAAAAGAATGAGGACAGTGAAAAGACCTCAGAAATTGAGGAAAGGAACAGGGAGAAAGACCGTCAAAGAATTGATTCACCCAGATGATGCCCTTAGACCTCCAAACCTTCCAAAAAATGGGTCTATTCCTTATAAGAATAAGTGAATTATACCAAACGGTGGAGTCCAGAAAAGACTCCCGAGTAGGAGGTAACGGATGAAAGACAGGCTTTAAAAGAGAAGAGGTATGTTTGAATAAAGGGAGTGACGAGTGCGGAGCCTTGGCAGAGAAACGAATAGTCTCCATGAAAGAAAAAGGCAACAACAATGCCTGTTCGATATGCAGCCACAGAGGAGCAAGAGGAGAGGGAGTAGAAGCCAGCCACCTGGAAGCCTGCCGGAGAGAGAAGGACTTATGGTAAAGACGAAAATCTGGGAAATTAGTCCCACCATTGGACTTGGACTTACGAAGACACGCTAATGAGATTCTAGCCCTCTTCTTACCCCAAAGAAATTTCGACAAACAGGAGTCGATGCGTTTAAAATAAATTGCGGGAATATGAACAGGCAACATAGACAAAATATAAATTAAAATGGGAGCTATCATCATCTTGATTGAATCCATGCGTCCCCACCAAGAAAGAAAGAGGGGATTCCAGGTGTAAAACAAATGATCAATACGAGATAAAACCGCAGACATATTTAAAGAAATAGAGGAGGAAATAGAGTTGGAAAACCATACTCCTAGGTACTTAATTTTGGAACTATTCCAAGCAAATCCAGTAGAAGAGAATACAGAAGGAGTACAAAATTTGGTAAGAGGGAGAATCTCAGTTTTATCCGAATTAATTTTATACCCCGAGACCTGGGAAAAGGAATCAAACTCAGACAGTAAAGGGGGGATAGAGGTTTCCGGAGCAGAAATGAAAAGAAGGATATCATCCGCATAAGCAGAGAGCTTCAATTGACTGGTCACATATGGAAAACCAAGAATAGAGTCGTTCTTACGAATGGAGAACAAAAAGGGTTCAAGGGCCAGGACGAAAAGTAGAGGGGATAAGGGGCAACCTTGACGAACACCCCGTTGTAGAGGGAAGTACGAGGAGACTTGGCCATTAACCAGGACGGCAGCTTTGGGAGAGGAGTACAAGAGAGAAATGAGAGAGATGAAACGAGGGCCAAAACCATACCAACGCAAGGAAGCAAAAAGGAAAGACCAGTCAACTCTATCAAAGGCTTTCTCTGCATCAACAGAAATAGCCGCTAAGGGGATAAAGAGAGATGGGACTTTATTTAAAACATTGAGAATAAGACGAGAGTTATCGGAGGTAAGTCTGCCTTTGACAAAACCGCATTGTTCCTTCCCAATAAGATGGGGCATAAGGGGGTCAAGCCGCAACGCAAGAGTTTTAGCAAACAACTTGTAATCCACATTTACCAAAGAGATCGGACGATAGTTCTTGCAAAATTTGGGATCGCGACCATCCTTAGGAATGAGACAAATGGTGGCTTCCTGGAATGTACCCTCAGCCTTGCCCAACAAACAAAATGATTGAAAAAGAGAAAGAAGTTTTGGGAGTAAGAGATCAGAGAAGTGTAGATAGAATTCAACCAAAAAACCGTCAGGACCTGGGGTTTTGCCTTTGGTAAGAATATTCAAAGCCGTAGATAGCTCTTGTAAAGAGAGATCCGCATCCAAGTCTGGGAGGTTGAGATGAGAGTGTGACAGTTTAGGAAGTTTATCAAAATAAGCCTGGACCAAAGAGGGAGGGGGAGAAGTTTCCGGAGTATAAAGCGCAGAGTAAAAGGATTGAAATTGGTCAAGAATATCCTGAGGTTTGTGTAATAAGGTGTTCTCAGATGAGTAGATGGATTCAATAAAGGAACGCTCCTTGCGGGACTTAAGATAGTTGGCAAGAAGTTTACCTGCCTTATTGCGTCTGAGGAAATATGAATTTTGTGATCAGTTATGTCCCCTATCGTAGACCCCAACGGCTCCATGTACATGCTATAAGTACATGTATGTTCCCTCCTGCTCCAGTTCTGAAGACGCAAATATATGTGCGTCCACCGCCAACATGTCCTCTTTCAGATCCACCATGAATGGGTCAGATATTCCTTTTCTAAGTATGAAAGGCCACCGACTTTATGTGGTTCACTTTCCACATTTTACAGATTCAGGCGAGTAGGCCCGAATTCTGTCATCAAGCCTTTTCTGCCTTCTGTCTCTGAAAGCTCCAGTCTGAGCCTGCATCTGACCATGAACTTTGTCTTACTCCCTGCGCGGCTAACGGTGCCTGATCCAGCCCGTCGCCTGCCAAAAACTGTATTTCACCTTCAAGATTATCTCCTCCGCCCCTCATCCGATGCATTCCTGTCTAGTAGTTTAGGTAAACATTCCTCCAGCTACCGTGCACAGGGCCAGGCCTCGCTGCCCTCATGCAAGTAATTCATAGCCCCGTTACCATGGAATATTCCTACCCCCTCGCATCTAGTGTAGACACTTAGACGCTTGTACAACGCACTAACAGTCAGTATAGTCAGTATAGAATAAGATTCTATCCTAAGAGACCTCTCTTTTTGGATAACACTGTTCTTTAAACATAGGATATTAGATATGATTTGGGATTAGGTTGACATAACCCCAGACTTCTGTCTCCACATGTAGAGCTAAATGTCAAGTCCCCTTCACCCTCTAGTTGCACGTCAATCACACGTCATGCGGCTGCGCGCGCATCTCTGCCAACTATTTCTGCTGACATTGCAGGATTCTTTTATGGATCCACCCACTTGTGACATCATGTATGATGACGTTTATTAAATTACGCCCTCTATTAGCTACGTATGCACCTTTTATCAGCTGTTACGCCTCCTGCATCTGTTTCATTGTAATGTATTTTCTATAAAACTGCTTATCTGTCAATAATATATGCCCTTCCTTCCTGAACTTTCGTGGTGATGGAATAGAATGCCTACAATTCGAATTGTATTCCTTTGTATAGGAATAAAGCCTTTTTAAAACCTCTAATACCACGGATTCTGCCTCTCATTTTACTGAGTTGTTCTTAATAGACTTTACCGCATAAAAAATAGTACCGGTAACGAAATATTTACCACACGTCCACCATAATAACGCGCAGTACTGCGAAGAAGCATCGATGAAGCGTTGTCAGTAGTAAACTTATTGTACTCGAGCTTGGCACGAATTAGATCGGGGGAGACGGGATTATTGGGAGAAGTGTAAAATCTATGTTCCAAAGATTTAATATGAGCCACTGTAGTTTTCTGCTTCTGAAGAAAACGCTTTTTCTTCTTAGAGACAAAGTCAATGACAAACCCGCGAGCCGTAGCCTTAAAGGAATCCCAAAGAGAATGGGGGGGAAATATTAGAAACATCATTTAACACAAAAAAGTCAGTAGCGAAGGAATGAAAGGAGGAGGAAAAGAGAGGATCAGTAAGAAGAATTGTTAAATCGCCAGCGAGAAGACCTGGGATGCGGAGGAAGGAGGTCGAGATCCGTCACAATAGGGGCATGGTCCGAGATAAGTATAGGTTCAATAGAGGAAGAGAGTAGATTTTGTAATAGGGAAGGAGAAAGGAAAATATAGTCAAGACGAGAGAAAGAAGAGTGAGGAGGAGAGAAAAAAGGAATAGTCAAGAGAGTCAGGATGTGAGAGTCTCCAGGAATCGGTGAGATGTGACTGGGAAATAGTATCTAGAAATTGCTTATGAGGCTTATGAGGAATAAACCGAACCGATGACTTACGGTCCAGAAAAGGGTCCACAATCTGGTTGCAGTCACCACCTAGAATGAAGAGGTCATCTCTATGCTGTATACATTTGCTCGTAATCGAGGGCCAGAAAAATAAATCGGGTTGTGTAGGGCCATAGACATTGAAGACCGTCAGAGGAACATCGTTAATCAGTAACTTAGCTAGTATCCACCTACCATCAGAATCTGTCTCTTGTAACAATACTTTACATGCTAACCTTTTATGACACAAGACAGCAACACCATTCTTCTTATTGGTAGAGGGAGAAAATAGCACCGTACCCACCCAACCTCGCTTTAGCTTAAGAGACTCAGCCTCCGAGAGGTGAGTCTCTTGTAACAGGACAATGTCAGGGTTATAAGAAGCAAGGTGGGAAAGAATCCTCTGGCGCTTGATAGGACTAATAAAGCCCTTTACATTCCAGGAGATTACTCTGAATTTAAACGCAATAAAACATGAATAGAAACAGTACCTACAGCAACAATGAAAAAGCAAGAAGACATCATATCAAAGACAATAAATACTAACAAAAAAGAAAATCGCAAAAAATACAGGGAAAGCGAAACAGATGGAAGAATATAAATAGAAAGACAAAAACATGATACTAATAGAGAAGAGACAAAAGAGGATAATAGGTTGAAAGAGACGAGTAAGAAAAAAGATAAAGGACAAGAGAAAAAAAGTACAAGAAGAGACCGTACATATCCAAAAAGGATGACTGAAGATAACATACCTGAAGGGGACATAGAAAAGATGGCGGGGTTGTGGAAGGATTCAAGAAGATTGACCACCCAAAACTAGGAGAACACACCGAGTCAGGACAGAAGACGAAAAAGACAAACCGTATGGAGTGAAGGAGAACACATCAGTCTGCCTAGATGAAGAAAAAGAGGATGTGAACAAATATGATGGAGGAAAAAAACAATAAAACATGCGTGGAAAAGAAAGAAACAACAATCTGTTAGATGAAGAAAAAACTTGATCTAAGAGAAACCTACAATAAGACACAAAGCAATGCAAAAACCTTTTAGATAAAACCTGCAAGAAAAAAAGAGAGTTAAGCATTCAACCACAAGCAGTAGAAGTATCCATGCCAGCATTAGACTGAATGTGAATAAAGTTTTTAAGTTCCGCAGGATCTTGAAAAGTCCAGGTTTGGTTCTGATGAGTAACTTTAAAGATGCAAGGATGGAATAAGCCGTATCTGGCTCCAAGAGAGCGTAGAGGGGCACGAAGGCTCAAAAATTCCTTCCGTCTTGCAGCAGTTGCGTTTGAAACATCCTGGGAAAGAAAAACCCTCTGGCCCAACCATGAAACTTGACGCTTGGCTCTAGCCGCAGAAAGGACCAGAAGTAGATCTGTAAACTTTAAGAAGAGAATGATAACTCCACGGGGCTTGGATGAGGTGGAGGAGCGAGGGCCAAGTCTATGAGCCCTTTGAATGCTGAGAGAAGTAGTGACAGGCAAATCCAAAAGTTTCAGGAGGAAAGAGGAAAAAAACGAAACCGGATCATCACCCTCCAAGGATTCTGGAAGGCCATAAATGCGCAGATTATTCCTCCTGTTCCTATTTTCTAACTCCTCAGTGTGTCGCTGGAGGGCAAGGACAGACTTCTCTAGTGAGGCTATACGTTGAGAATTGACTTGGATCTCTGAAACCTGCTGCTCCACCGAAGAAACTCTGTTGTCCATAGTTGACCATTTTAGTTCAAAGTTCTGCATTTTGTTATTAGTCTCCTCAACAAATGGGCGTAAAGCACGGATCTCCTCCAGGAGTAACTCCAGAGAGATAGGAGAAGAAGGTTTGTCCGGAGGAGGAGAATCCTGCTTCAAGCGTTTAGAGGATGTAGAAGGAGGAGAGACCTTACTTGAAGAGGGCTGCGAGGAGGAAGCACGATTAGGAGCTGAAGCAGCCATTTGGTCTGGATTAGAAGACAAATCAGCAGCTGAGGAGGAGGAGGCAGGTGACGTCGTAGAGGCACTTTTTGAGGGCACAAAAACAAACTTCGGGTTACGCAACTTGCCCATAGGTATTGAGGGGCCAGGTAACCCAATGTACCAAGGCAAGGAGGAAGAGAAGAGGGAGAAAAAAAAAAAAAAAAAAAAAGCTTCCTGACCCTGACAGGCAGGCACCGTACAGTGCAGATAGGCGGCACAGATGTAAGGTCAAGACTGAACTCAGCGAAGTATCGCAAAAAAAAAAAAAACTCAAATCCCTGCTGATAAAGCTGAGGCAGAAAAAGGTGCGACGCCTCAATAAACGCCGAGGTGAGAATGGACTTTATTCAAAAACCATGAGAGCTGACCAAAAAATGTGTACGTGCGACCACCACAGATATCATCAAACCTCAGAACCACAGCGCTAGATGAAGGCATTTATAACAAAGGGAAGTCCAGTGCCACTTCACGCGATTCAAAAACGTAATCCTGAAGTATCTCCTCAAAAAAGCAGTGAAGGCAAGTCAAAGAATAAAATGTAGTGCCCAAAAGCAAGTTGGCGCCATAAAATGGTCATTCCCACACATAGCGCAAAAAAGGGCATAATATATCACCTCAGTAGAAGTACGCAGCTGGTAAAACCAAGTGGAGGAGCAGGTAAAATACAAGTAAAGATCAACTCTCTATGGCACTCCTGCGCAGAAACCTCTCCTGATTCGCCTCAAAAAGGCTTCAAAAATGCGTAGAGAACATACATTAGGAATTCAAGCAGGCAGCATTTATACCAGACTGTGTGAATGCATTGAGCGCATACGAGCGCTCCGAGATACACAAAATGGCGGCCGCGCTGAGGGGGGACTAAAAAAGCGGCATTAGTAACGCATATAGGCACCAAAATCCATAATGCAGACCTCAGGAGACAGGCGGCAGGTTCCGACGTTGAAATTCACCGTAAACGCTCATGTTACGGTTTCGAGAGCGCAGGACATCGTAGAACATCGTCCCGGCAAAGCGGAGCTCCCGTGCTAGGCGGCCATCTTCTTCGGCGTCCTAGCCACGCCCCCTGCAATTCATCTATTTAACAAGTTACTTACCTTCAGTAACGCCTTATGTGGTAGAAACTCTATTCAAAGATTCCTTACCTTAGAATTATCCCCAGGTGTTAGACTGGGTCTAGAAATATTTTCGTGGGCAGTACCCCTGCATCAGGGGGAGTAGGTGTTGTCAATCAGCTCCATGTGACATCGTCGTCATCATTATCATCAGAGCCGGATGTGACGTGCTCCGTCTCTATATAGGCACCACCCCAAAGCGCCATCAGTTTCTATTCACGACTTTCCACGGCAGGCGAGCAGAGTCATGAAGAACACTAATCACTGGTATGGAAAACTAGGGCACTTAAAGGGGAAAGCCCTAGAAACTCATCTGCAGAGTGGAGAGGATGGGTGGGTCAGTAAGGAATCTAGTTAGAGTTCCTACCAGATAAGGCGTTAACGAAGTTAAGTAGCTTGTTCATCTGATAGAGACTTCTAGCTGCAGATTCCTTATCTCAGAATAGATACCCAAGCAATACCCCTCCAGAGATGGGTCTGCAAAACAATTTCATACTGAAAAGTCCTCTAGTCCAGGCAGAAGAGCTTTGTGAACGAGTGCAAGGAAGCCCACATTGCTGGTTGCCAGATTTTCAAGACCCTCCACGTGCTAACACAAAGGTAACAGCTTTGGCTCTGGTGGAATGAGCATACAAGCTCTCAAGGATTGTTTCTTAGCCAATGCATAGCAGATCTTAATACAGACAGATCACGAGTCATCCGGAGATGGTCCACTTCTGCCTGACCTTTCCCTTATTTGCTCCAACATACCCCATGAAAGGTTGGTCAACCACCTGGAACTCTTGTGCGGTCATGTCGAACAACAACGCTCTGGGTCTAGGTGAAGTTACTCTTTCTTGGAGGGATGTGGCAGAGCATAAAAAAAAAATAAGCACAGAGATTGAAAGGGAGCGACTACTTTTGGCAGAAAGGAAGCTTTAGTTCATAGAACCAGCTTGTCTGGTTAGATGTTCAAGCATGGGGACTTAAATGACAAAGCCTAAAGCTCACTGATCCTCCAGGCAGATTTTACCACCAGGTAGGCCATCTCGATGGTAAGGAGCCTAAGAGGATAGTTGTGCAAGGGCTCACACATCCAGAACGGCAGGAAGAGATGAAGGCCCCACTGAGGCATGATAAAAGGAGGAGGAAACATATGTTGCAAACTTTAAGGACTATGTACAACAGGAGATCTGAAAAGGGATGGCTAGTCAAGCAACCACAGAAAAGCCGATAGCAAAAAAATAACCCTTTATAGTGCACAGAGTAGAGCCCTGCTGGACAAGGGAAATAATAAAGAGAAGAACCTGAGAAAGGGGGGTGGCAGAGAGGAGGTTAACCTACTTTTCTGCACACCATTGCCACAAACTTGCCCCAACAGTAGGCATATACCGATTTGGTGGGACACCTGGCTGCCAGAACAACATTGCAGACTTCATGCGAAAGGTCAAAAGCAGTCAACTGTTGCTGCTCAATCTCCACGCATGAAGGCAGAGTGTTGACCGGCTCGGGTGAAGAACCTTTCCCTGCTGCTGCAACAGAAGATCTTCCCGAAAGGGCAGCCTGATTGGAAGACCGATGGCCATGCTCAATAGCTCGGGATATCAAATGCTCTGCGCCCAGTCAAGATGCACAAGGATAACTTGGGCCCGGTCATTCCTGATCTTCTTGAGAACCCTGGGCAAGAGTGGTATTGCAGGGAAGGTGTACAGGAGGCACGCGCTCTACTCAAGATAACAAGTGCCTCTAAGCTGACATTGCATGTTCTCAGCAGTGGTGAACAGATCCAACCTAGGCACTACCCACAGCGGAAAGAGACCTTGTGGCATCCCTGGATGGAGACTCCATTTGTGATCAGCTAGGCACCTTCGGCTGAGTTTGTGCACCCTGGCATTCACAGAGCAAATCATGTATTGAACCATCACATAAATGCCCTGACATTCCAGCTATGTCCAGAGCTGCAGGGCCTCTTGACAAAGGGTCCATGACCCTCAGGAAATTCAGTTTCCGATCTCGTTCGTATTTAGCCACCATTTTGTGTCTTTCTGCCATTTTGTGTTGCCCTCACTCAGGCAGCACGGTGAACGAAGAGTTGTTTTTCCTCATCCTACTGCAACGTGTCAAATAACCTCCTGCCTCGGTTTATAGCTGGTGTCAGGGTCCGGCCGACTCCACTAATCCTCGTCTGGTCTGACTGATCCCTGTTTCAACTATCTACTGGTTCACATCATTCTTTCCTGACTTTATCTTATCCTCTGGCCTTCGCTATTCTTTACTCGTATTCTCTCATTTCACAACTGTCCTCTGGGCCATACAAATGTGTCCTGCCACCTGCAAGTCGACTTATAAACACTACCACTGATTAACTTGTGGGGAAGGGTGACAAACACAGTTGGGAAAGGGGCTTATTTGAGTTACTTAATACCTTGTTTTCACATTCTTCTCATTGGTTGACCCTGTATGCATTGGGAGTGTTCTTTGTGAATATGTAGGTTATAAAAGATTGTGCGCCACGAAGTAAAGTGGCAGTCTCCTAAGACCATACCGAGTGTACTTCTGGGACAACTGTACTTAGCTGCAGCTAATAAACCCTATCTTCTACGCCTAACGGAGTGTCCCGTGTCTCTGTTCGACAAAGCAGGTGAACTCAGGAGATTAAGCCGTACCCTGCGCCGCCAGGCCCCTAAAGTCTTGGTTCTTCAACCCTACCCTGTTTGTTACATTCCAAATGGTGGTGGTGTTGTCCATGAACATCTATAGTAGCCTTTCTTTGATGGAAGATAGAAAAGCTTTTAATGCCAGCCAAATCGCCCAGTGCTCCAGAAGGTTGATGTGGAGTTTGGATTCTGCCAGAGATCAGAGGCCTCTGATCTCCACCTCTCCCAGATGGCCGTCCCATCCCAGGAGTGACACCTCAGCACCACTGTTAGATCTGGTTAGGGAAGGAAGTGGGGTCTGCCATGGACCCAATCATAGTTCATTAATCGTCACTGCAGATCTTTTGCAGTGCCCTTCAAGATCTGAACCATGTTGGAGAGATCCCCCCCCCCCCCCGATGCTGTACCCACTGAAACTTCAGGTCCCACCGCAGAACCCACAAATGCTAGTGGGCATGTGTCACAAGCCGGATGCCATGAGACCCAGCAGCCTTAAGAGTCCATCTCACTGAAATCCAGGATAGAGGCTTCGACATTGGTATCATAACCAGAATATCCTGGACGTGCTTTTTGGGAGGATAGGTGAGTAAACTGCACCTTGTCCAGAACAGCTCCGATGAGGAGGAGCATCGGAGAGGGTATCAGGTGGAAGCACACTGCCTCACATCCCAGCACTCAATTTGCCCCAATGCATCGTGGTAAATGGAGAGCATGATCACACTTACTTCAGTAGTAGTCTTATTTTTCAGAAAGCAGTCTCATCAAAATCCAGGATAGAGGCCTAGACATTGGTATCATAGCCCGAATAGCCTGTACTTGCCGTTTGGGAGGATATGAGAAACTGCACCGTGTCCAGAGCCACTCTGATGAAGGGGAGCAACCAAGATTTTGCCAGGTGCAACTTCAGCATGTTAATAGTGAACCCCAGCAAATGCAGGAGGTCTGCAGTAGTCTGGGAGGAGGGAGAGCCAGTCTTCAACAGCCAGCCGTCGAGATAGGGGAAGACTGGCACTCCGATCTCCGCAGATGAGCTAGAACCACTGGCATCACCTTGGTGAACACCTGAGGGGTGTTGGTGAGGCCAAAAGAGAACACGAGAAAACTGAAAGTGCTGGTGGCCCACTGTAAACCAGGTAACTCCTATGGGCAGGCAGAACGGGAATGTGGAAGTATATGTCCTGCAAGTCCAGGGCTACCATCCGTTCTCCCGGGTCCAGGACAAACCAGACTTGAGCGTGAGCATTTTGAACTTCAGGAAAAAATTAAGGGCGCAGGTCATAGACAGGATGATGCCCAGTCCTTCTTGGGCACCATAAAGTAGCAGGAATAGCAACCATGACTTACTTCTGGCATTGGCATCCTCCCTACGGCTCACTTAGCCAAGAGCGGTCACTTCCTGGCACAGCAAAAACAAAAGAGATGGTCCTCAGTCAGCTTATTCCAAGCTGGTGGTATCTGTGCAAAGGTAGTCCTGAAGGAAAGGGAGTGAGCCCTTCAGACAATCTGCAGAACCCATTGGTCTGATGTTATAGTTCACCAGTTGGGTACATGGTGGGTGATCCTGCTGCCCCCGGGTTGCCCATGACGGTAAGGTGGTAGACTAAGGGTTTGGAAGCTGTGGTGGAGGGGGTGGAGGGGGGGGGGGAAGGGGGCTCTCGGACTGACCTGAACTCTCTCTGCCTGACCCATGAGGTGTGTGGGTACTGCATCCTCAGCTACGCAGAGGCTGGCAAGTTTGCACGCTGCGATGGCTGAGTATAGACATGGCTGGAAGCTCCCTCTGTGGCGCCACAAGGCAGATTTGGGGTGAGGAGGGCCCATGGAAATGCCCAAGGACCAGGCCGTAACACTGCTGTCCTTAAAGTGCTCCAGCACTGAATCTCCCTGGTCTCTGAAGACAAGGGAGCCATCAAAGGTTACGGTCATAAGCGATGCTCAGACATCCCCAGAAAAGCCAGTTGTCCTCATCTAGGGGTGGTGCCACAAGGTCACCAATGAAACCACTCTGCACAGTGAGTCAGCTGTATCAAGTCCTCAGCGTCTAGTGAAGTTGGCTGAATCTCTCCAGTCAGCAACAACCGGGGTGAGGATGGCCGGGGCCCTCCTCTGGGACTGCCAGCAGCACCTGCTCAACCATATCCCACATAGCGTGCGAATAGAAGCCTAAAAGGCACAGCCTACAGTGCCAGGCTGGGGAAAGAAAACATCTTTGCCATAGTGTCCAGCCTCTTGGATTTCCTATCTGGGAGTGTGGTAGGGAAATGCGCCATGGGAGGTGGATGATTGGACCACCAAGCTCTCCAGGACAGGGTGTTGCGTGAGGAAGTTGGGGTCTCCTGGAGCAGGGTATTGGGCAATCATCCTCTGCTGTGCTTGGACCAGGTCTCAAGCAGCATATCTGTAAGGGCTTTATTAAAAGAGAAGCAGTTCTGGGGGAAATGAGGGGGGTTGGTGGGGGACGACGGAGAGAAGAGACACCTCTGGCTGATGCACCTCCATTTAGACATTCATCTTGACTGTCACTAATGGCAGGCTAAGTTCCAGGACCTCGGCTGCCCTACTCACCACCACTACAAATGGTGCCTCAGTAGCCACAGTAGGGGGGAGAAAGCATGCCAGTATTTGGAGACGTGTCCAGTCTACTGTCCTCCACCAAGTCCTCACATCAGTCCATCTGGGGATTTAAGAGCTGGTAATCCTCAGGATCCAGTGAACCCTACCAATCCCTCGAGTCCTAACCTATAGGAATAGGGCTCAGACTTTGGCCTGGGAGGCATGGCTCCAGTCTGGGTCAGACAACCCTTGGACTCCATGTTGGGGTCTGGGATCAGAATGGGGACAGCACTGCAGAGAAAGGGAGAGCGAGAGGGTGGTTGGGTGGGGCAAGAATACAATTAAAATCGGGGCCGGCGCCAGGGAAGGTAGAGGTGGTCCGACTGATGCCGGTCAAGATTATTTGGTGTGGAACTAGTAGAAGCCCCTCTCTGAACCTGCGGGGCCCGAAGGACCCGCTTGCGGGAACAGGCCTCTCAAATAGGCACATAACCTCAAAACTCATGGAGTTGCGCAGGGGTTGCTTTGGCTCCTAGAAGCACGAAACCGAACCAGGTGTTGGCTTAACTGCAGAGCCATCAGCCAAGGTGAAGTTGAGGCCTCTTAGACTTCTGGCTTATTTCTAGTGGGACTTACCCAAATGACCCAACGACGTGGAGTAAGAAGAGGATCATGGACTCCACGACCGATCCTGGGACCTTCCTCTTGAGCAGGATCTAATATGTTGCGGTGTCACTCATCAGGCAGCAAGGAGCTCGAGAGATCGCTCCCTCAAGGCCTTGGGGTGCATGACGCTGCAATTGACGCAGATCTTCGTGTCATCACATTGCAAGCACCAGGCATACAAGGTGCGGTATCTGTCTGACATGCGCTGCAAGGTTTGAAGCTTGTCTACTTCGTGGATAATCCTGCCACAGCAGGAGAACTTAAAAAAACCTTCAACGAAACGTCGAAAAAGTAGTCAAAAAGAGACTAAAGAGGTAGCTCTCTGCTTATCTGCGCAGATTGGTGTGGAAAGAATAAGATCTGACGTCAGCTCGCTGGGGTAGGGCCTATATAAGCATCGCAGACCTCACATCCAGCGTGGACGATGCCACACGGAGCAGATAGACACCACCTACCATCGCACAGTGGTACTGCTGACAAAAACAATTCTGGATCCAGTCTGACACCTGGGGATAATTCTAAGGTAAGGAATCAGCAGCTAGAGGTCTCCATCAGATATCATATTAAAGGATTATAGGAGAGTGACCAGATCATGGCTTGAATCAGACATGCAAGTGTCAATATACTTAAAAAACAGAAAGTAGAAGAAAAAAATGGAATAGAGGGATCATTCTAAATGTTATTTAGCTGAAAATCACCACCCTTCCTGAACTTACATTCCAAGTATCAAATATTAGGAGCTCTTGAATATCCAACTACAATACTTTACAGTTAACTGTGACCCTTAAGCTTTGGCTGAAGAGGACGGTGAACCAGGAACCCATAAAACAAATACCTGCATGATCAGGGGAAAAAGTCAAAGTCTCAGGCAGTAATGCAATCTGATAGAACAGACAGACTATATTTGATTTGGATTACAGACGAGCAATGTTCCATGAAATAAAATTGATTCTATAAAGTTCTGAATCTTATTAACTACAGATTACATACAAATTAGTCAGTCTATGTCCTCTAGTGATTCAAGAGTTAAAATAAATCTTAGACAGAAAAGCAATTAAAGGTTGTGTTGACAAAATTGAATGGTCGGTCATCAATGGTTGGTTGCAAAGAGGCAGGCAGTCTATGAAGACAAACGAGACCTGTAAAAAACATCCTAAAGGGAACAACTAAACGTGAAAGACCGAATGGAACCACCATTAATTTGGTCAAATAACAACCAACTTCAGCTTTCTGAAATTAATAACTACACAATCACCAGATCGATGCTCATCGGATTTTCCCACCCAACCATACCACTAGGTTGACGTTGCAATGGAACAAAGCCTCCCCCACCCCCACGTTAGCATTTAGCCAGTGTACACTCCTTTTAGTTGTGCAAAACCCTTACTTTGTCATGGTTCTAGTGGATGTTCCTCCTCTAAATTGCATCGTCACATGAGGTGGAGTTACAGAATATCATATTTGGTCTACTTTGAAGATTTAATTACTGGAGTGCTATTTGGATGCAAGACTTCATTAATTTTAGCAAACCTAGTCCCTGCATCCAAATTCTGTATATGATAAGTAGATAAAGCTGGATAGATCTGAGTTTGGTCAGATACACCAGAGATCCATAGTTTGAATAGAATGGTCATGAGTCTTGTAAGAGACAATGGCATATAAAATGTTCGCCATTAGTCTGCCTCTGCTGCATTTTTTCCAAGGGTAAACCCCCCCCCCCCCCCCACAAATACTCTAGTCACCCCGATATTGGTTCCCATGGACAGCTGAATATCACAGCCAGTCGCAGCCTCGTTACTGGATGCAAGGAATTCTATTATTTGGGTTATGCGACAGCCTACTATAGAGTAATTTAGTGACTTGGAGGGCTCACCTTCACAAGAGTAGATTATTCAGAGTTTAACCCCCGAGAGCTATAAGCACAGCCGACAGTCTTACATTAAAGCAATATTTAGAGTATTTGAGCTCTACCAAAACGGTAATAAAACATCAAGCAATAAAAAACACGAATTTGAATATAGTAAAACAAACAAAATAACAAAACAAACATCCACTAAGGGAGAACCAGAGGTAAGAATTTCTAAAGTTTAAAGTAAAAAAATAGTGCCAAAAAGCACCAATGATAGTGTATGGCTGCAGTAGACAAGGACCTAGTTATGATTTCCAGCCGACCATGATGGGAGTGCAAGTCAGATACACCAACCAGGCTTGTCCCAGTCACAGATTTTACCTTCTGACCAAGACCCCGATCAAGAGTATAGGTGCTATGTTATCGCACATGATAAATAACGTACACCTTGGTTTCATTATTATTGGGTGCAATAAACATCCATTAAAAGTTGGTGAGGAGCGACCTGCAGATTTGGGGTTAAACACACCAAAACCTGCATGATATGGTAAATACTGTATGCTTTTCTCCAGTTAACTTTCTGCAGGTTTGACCTGCCGAAATGCAACAAAGGTTGAGGTATTGAACGCATTTGATTATCGGATGCATTAAATATCTACCAACTCGTAATTCAGACCAGAGCGCAACGGGAGTTTATGCATGGATTGGAATATACCGACCAACTCTTATTCAGGACCTTAATGTTTAAGTCAACTTTTCAGGATTTCTACATCAGCTCCTTTGGGTCATTTCTTAGGCTAACAATACCAAACGGAGGAGTGGAGGGTCTAAGGGAATTTTTAAGACCACAGCATGGACATATTCCCCAAACTATATATAATAAACACAGAAGTGTCCATGGGTCTAAGTGAGGCTAATGGTCACTCACAAGGCAACCGGCATTGGCTACGAAACAAAGGAAAAACTCATACCTTCCCGTGTTTGTGGAAAATCCTTTTAAAAGGACAGAATCCCATCACTCACCGTGGTGACATGTTTCATCATTTGGGACCTCCTCTTATCGGTATCCTAGTTCAGATAAGGGCTACAACTCCTCTCTACTAGGGAGGAGCTCGCGGATGTTTTTAAGCAGAATCTGAGTTTTAAATGGGATCTACCAAAAGTGAGTACTAGGTTCTTTATTCAGTGATGGGCGCAGTGCTAAAGTGTGGAAAAAAGTGTAGTGCAAGTTAAAAATGGTTAACAGAACACTTTTTATTCTCCATCTATTGATTACCAGATTAAAACCAGTGCAACTGGGTCATTGTTTCATTTAGGCTTTTCGCTCTTTGGGCCTACAGGAGTCCATTGGCACAGCGGTTACAAAGGGACCGTTGTCAGCAACTGCAGAATCAATAGTTGACATTCCTCAGTATGTCCTCATGACTTGAACTACCTACAGTGGATTACAAGTAGCTACAAAAGCAGATCCTGCCATGCAACATGCATCCTGAATAGCATTGTGTGAAATCTGCACAATTTCTTCATTAAGGACCACTAAACCTCTCTCCAAAACGCGATCAGTAGTGGGAGAAGGTTGCGGCTTTGTGCCAGTGATATTGTAAATGAGGACAGCAGTAGTTTTACACATACCCAGGATGGCAACAACTTAGTGTTAAAAGGAAGCACAGAAGTGCAGTCAAACTACTGAGATGGGGACTTAGCCCATCCTTTTTATAGGCAGTGGGGAACTACAGTCCGGGGAATAGCAATGGGCGCAGGTTTCAATTGCCAGGGTCTGTATATACTCTGGTCAAAGTATGGCAAGTTCTGGCCCTCTAACAAATTAAGGGATCCTGCATGCACACTGCACGTAGGCACAGAAAAGGGATGGAACCTTACCTGAAGGCTACCACTTTGACTAAGACTGGTCTCAGAAGCGCATCCACCACACCGACTTCAACAAAAACGGTCATGTTTGACTTCTTTTGGTTTTACACAATCTAAAGATTGGCTTTGCAGTCACTGGTGGCTTTTGGGTTCATCTTTGCACCTCTATCACCAGGTGCAGATTCGTGCTTGGAACCAAGACACCAGAGTGAACCTAGTGAGGGTCGGTCACTGACCTCTGATGAAGGCACTCCTTGCACGGCTTGAACCCTGTTTTAGGTGGGTACATGTCCCTAGTACGGGTTGAATTTGTCCCTAGTACAGGTAGAATTTGAAGAAGAGGGGGAAAAAAAATAAAAAATAAATAAGGCGTGAGCTTCGGATCAGAGTCGGAAGTTGCGGAAAGACAAGACATCTGGACGTGGCGGTAATATAGTGGCCCCAATGTCAAATTCAGGGGGCATGGACGCCACACTGATTCCCACAACATCCAGCACGAAAGTGAGTTATGAAAATCTTCTGGATCCAGTCTGGAGCAAGGGGAAATTCACAAGACCATGAATCTGCGGGTAGAAGCCTCTATCAGAAATAATCATACTAATAACCTTTGGTCCTAGCTGGGGGCTGATCTGAAGGAGCAGAATAGCAAAATGAGACCGGACCCCAAGATTCAGGTCAGTTAGCCAGAGGATTCATTAAATAAATGGGTTATTTTTATTTGTTCATCCATTTGGGATGGGACGAGTTTGCTCTGTACCTTCTTACCCTTTTTATCTATCAATGTAGGCATTGGCAGCAACTTTATAGCCCTACAAAATATACGTGCAATCCTATGCTACAGTTTGATTGTTCCTCTGAATCATTAATTCTAGTGCATGGCATTCGGTCAAGTGGTTTGAAGGCAATGCAGCTTGCTATAGAAAACTACCCACTACACCCCCAGGTTTTTTTTTTTCCTTCCGTTTTTAACCTTGCAAAATAAAAGGTACTCACATTAAGATTGCATGAAGGTTACTCTGGTCTTTTAATAGCATAATCCCGGTTTAGAAAGTGCTGCACTTACAAAGTAGGTCAATCCCACCCCCTCACATTAGGTGTAGTGGGTGAGGATCCAATGATTAAGCATGTCATGGGTAGCACCTGTGGGGGAGAATCCAAGAAGATTTCCAGGTCTCAATATCTACCACCTTTAGAATCCAGGGTATAGAGAAGATAGGATGAGCCTATAATATTTGATGTAGTTTCTACCATTTGAAAGGCTGGGGGTATCCTTAAGCTGAAGCTTCTCACTCATCATTTTGATTCTATATGTTCGAGGCATGTGGGCTGCTGAATTCATATCTGTGCATAGATCGCCGCCTAGCGTTTGGTCCGGATGATTGCACATTGTTGTCCTGGAAGAGTCTAAGTATCACGAGATAGGTGGCTCCTCCCCTGGACTACAGTGCGCATGGGCATCCCCTCCATCCTTAGATTGTTTTTTTCCGCCATTGGGTTCGGATGTCCTAATCTTAGCTCTTAAGAGTATTTAGGCCTTTATTCGTCGGTATTGTTTTCGTTCGGCGCCGAGTAGTTTAATTGAAGTTAGCCATTTGCCCTTCGACGTCCGAGGCCCGATCAAGATCGGCGATGGAACCTAAAATATCGAATAGCCCCTTCAAGCGTTGCCCTCTTTGCAACGCTAAGTATGCTCGCTTCGACGTGCACCCGGTGTGCAACAAGTGCCTCTCTCCAAACCACGACGAAGCCACCTGCATGGCGTGCTCCAGGTTTCGATCGAAGAAGACCCTTCGCATTCGTCGAGCAGCTCGGCTCGAGGCGCAGAAAGCGGCGCTGCACCCAGACAACATCTTCGGGACCGAAGATGAGGTCGTGGACCTTGAAGTTCAGGGAGAGATGTCGGAGCGTGAATCCGACTATGATGCCGAAGACGAACATATAATAGATGAAGGAGGATGACGTGGTCGTACAGGTAGGAGACGAAGAGGCCCTTGGGGCCGAGGAGGATGGCTCGGAAAATGAGCTAGGCCCTCAGGTCACCACAGGGCCGAAGGAGGCACTCGATAAGGCTCAGGTCGCGGGATCGCACAAGGCCTTACCCAAGATTATTCCTCTCGTTCTTCTGCCCCGCATAAACGCCCGGCGTCGAACTATCCTAAAGAGCCATCGGTATCCAAAGCGCCATCACTCGATCAACGAGAATCGAAACTGAAGGCAACGGCACCGAAATCGAAACCGAAAGTAAAAGAGTCCCCACGGCGACAAGGCCTCGAAGCACTCGGAGCCGAAGACACAAAAGACGGCTGTCGACGCCAAGAGAGGTCATGGGGATGTCGAGCCACGGGCGGCGCCGAAACTCAAAGCCAAGGTTGCTGACCCGAAGGTATCGGCGCCAAAGAGCATCAACACAGATATGGAGGGCGGCCATCGAGAGCCAACCCATCCCACTATTCCTGTCCAGAGGACGACGTCTGGTACGGGGCTTGATGCCACAACGAAGAAGGCGTCGAAGGACCGTGTCCAATCCACGACGCCATCTCCCTTTGTCAAGCAGGTGTCGTCGGAGTAGTTATTACGCATCCACGACAAGGCTTCCACAACGGTTGCCAAGACAGCCCCGCAGCCAAAACCGGTCAGCGCGGTTCACATCGCGTCGACGCATATCAAGTTCGGCCTCCCACCAGCAGTGCGACCGAAGATGTTCAACGCAAAGAAGGGTATCAACCCACAAGAAGCTATCGACCCGAAGAAGACGGTCGATGCACCAACAGGAATACACATGGGACAGAGACCTGTTGCAGTGCCTCACGAAGATGAGGTTCCGAGGCAGTTATCGACGCCACCACTGGTAGACTTCCCATATACAAACGGAAAAGCGTAACAGAGACACCCATGGAGCCATACAAGATTCCATTGAAAAAGAAGAGAACCACATCACCAGTTCTGGTGGAACACATTCAATTTGGCACCCCAGAAACTCAGTCCTTCTCACCCACACACTGATACGGATGCTGGAGATGGTGATGCGGATGCTGAGGGCACTTATCCTGTGGATACTGACCCTGAGGACCAAAACCAACCTTGGGTGGACAATACGGATGCAGGGGACACATACTGCTCCAGATACACAGGCATATGTGGCAAAAACATCTCCTACAGAGGACACTGCTGCTTTCAATGCCTTAATTGAAAGAGCCGCCAACAATCATAACGTACAGCTCCACACTGATCCTATTGAGGACGACTTTCTAATGGATACCTTCTCTACTTCAGAAAGATCTGTGAAAACTCTGCCCATGCTGAAGGGGGTCCTAAAACAAGCTAATGACATTTTCAAGGAGACCACTAGGGCGAGAGTCCTTAACCCTAGAATTGAAAAAAAAATATAGGCCAGCTCCAGTGGACCCTGCCTACATAAAGGGACAGTTACCTTTAGACTCATTGGTGGTTTCCAATGCTCGGAAGAGAGCCAACTCAGACGGGTGATGCTCCTCCCCCCGACAAGGAGTCTAAGGTCTTGGAAACATCGGGAAAAAGGGTTGCTGCACAGGCAGCTAACATCTGGAGAATTGCCAACACTCAGGCACTTCTGGCTCGATACGACAGGGCGCATTATGATACCCTGGAGACACTGCTGCAGCACCTCCCAGATCGGTATAAAGAAGGAGCGGAGACACTCATTAGAGAAGGGAAGCTCATAAGTAACGCTTGCATTAAATGCGCTCTTGACACAGCTGACACTGCAGCTAGGGCTATCAACACCAGCGTCATGTTACGAAGGCATGCTTGGTTGAGAATCTCAGAATTCAAACCCGAGATACAAACAACTATCCTCAATCAACCGGTCAACCCTAACTCCCTCTTTGGCCCCGAAGTTGACACCACCCTAGAAAAACTCAAAAAAGATACAGAGACTGCAAAGTCTATGGGGGCTCTGCAATCCCACCAGTTTCGGAGTGGGTCCTTTCGTCGCTCTAGCAACAGAGGACCATCTAAACCCCAGAACTCCCAACAGTCGCAGTACAATAAAGGAGGTACACAGCCCACCTATAACAAAAATAGTAGAGGTGGATACAGTGGAAACAACATCAAAGGCAGAGGCCGAGGAAACCGCTCCAGGTCCTCCGCCACCAACAAACAGTGACGCCTTGTCACTGCCCCGACCACGTAACACCTGTCGGGGGGAGACTACAGAGGTTCCTGCCAGTCTGGGAATCCATTACTACAGACAGGTGGGTGAGAGAAATTATCCAGTACGGTTATTGTCTGGAGTTCACATCCACTCCACCCAACATACCACCAAGACACCATCATATGTTCGCAGAGCACTTGCACTTATTCCAACAAGAGGTTCTCAGTATGCTCCAAAAAGGAGCCATAGAACTCATGCCTGCAAAGGAACAAGGATCAGGGGTGTACTCACTGTATTTCCTGATCCCCAAAAAAGATGGATCTCTCAGACCCATACTAGATCTAAGACCTCTAAACCGTTACATTCTGTCAGAGCACTTTCACATGCTCACTCTGCAACAAGTGCTGCCGTTGCTCAGTCAGGGAGACTCTCGCAACATTAGACCTCAAGGATGCGTATTTCCATATTCCCATACACCCCTCACACAGAAAGTATCTCAGGTTCACTGTTCTCAATCAGCATTACCAGTTCAAAGTCCTCCCTTTCGGGGTAACGACAGCACCCAGGGTGTTCACCAAATGCCTGGCAACAGTGGCGGCACACTTAAGGAGACAACACATACATGTCTATCCTTATCTGGACGACTGGCTTATCCAGGGAAAGTCAGCCCAGCACTGTGCCAGCCACATGTCCCACACCATTCACCTTCACAGCCTGGGCTTCTCACTGAATTATCCAAAGTCCCACCTTCAACCCAACCACGTACAGCAGTACCTAGGCGCAACCATAGACATCTGGTAGCCACGGCGCAGCCAAATTCAGTGAGGATCAACAGCATTCAGTTGCTCATAAAGAAATTCAGACCTCAACACTCACTCCCAGCAAGAGTGTTTATGCAGTTGATAGGCATGATGGCCTCCTGCATCTTCATAGTCCCACACGCAAGATTACATATGCGCCCGCTTCAGGTGTGCTTAGCACGTCAGTGGAATCAGGCCCACCGACAGTTAAAAGACCTAGTGTTGGTAAGCGGTCGGGCATACAACTCTCTGCATTGGTGGAATCCACAAAACCTTTGCAAGGGCCGACCGTTCCAGGAGCCTGTTCCACAAATCATACTGACAGCGGACGCGTCTCTCCAGGGATGGGGAGCTCACGTACTCAATTACACAGTGCAGGGACTATGGTCGACAGCAACAGAGGATGCACATCAACCTTTTGGAACGAATGCAATGAAGGCATTCAAGATACACTTGTGCAACAAGGTCGTTTTGATCCGAACGGACATGACAGCCATGTACTACATACAGAAGCAGGGAGGAACACACTCACCACAGTTGTCTCATCTGGCTCAGAGCATGTGGAAGTGGGCCATTCAAAGGAACATCTTCCTCATGGCGGAACACCTCCCGGGCAAGGAAAACCTGATGGCAGATCTGCTCAGCAGGCACAGCCACCAAATGCACGAGTGGGAGATACATCCATCAGTACTCCAACCGTACTTCCAACAGTGGGGTCATCCAGAGATAGACCTATTCGCCACAAGGGAAAACGCAAAATGCCAAAACTTTGCCGCCAGGTTCCCACATCCACAGTCGCAAGGCAATGCAATATGGATGAACTGGTCCGGCAAATTTGCGTACGCTTTTCCCCCAGCGCAATTAATACCGCTGGTGGCACGCAAACTCAAGCAACACTCGATGACGCTCATCCTGGTTGCTCCAACGTGGGCACGCCAGCCATGGTACACCACTTTTCTGGAACTCTCCGTGGTACCGCATCAAAGGCTACGGCTCACACCCGCACTTTTAACGCAGAGCCGTGGCGAGATTCAGCACCCAGATCCGCAACAGCTGAACCTGGCGATCTGGCTCCTGAGATCCTAGAATTTGGCTACCTAAACTTGCCTCCAGACTGTATGAATATCATCAAGGAGGCAAGGAGACCCACTACCAGAGCATGCTATGCGGCCAAGTGGAAGAGATTTGTCATATATTGTAAAAATAATGACAAATCCACTGGATGCGTCAACCCAGAACATATTTGTTATTTATTACACTTATACAGATGCAATCTAGCATACAATTCCATCCGTATACATTTAACTGCACTGGCAGCTTACCTTCAGAACAGGCAGCACCTCTCACTCTTCAAAGTGCCTGCCATCAAAGCTTTCCTGGAGGGCCTCAAACGTGCGATTCCCCCTAGACACCCCCCCGTCACCAGTCTGGAACCTAAATGTGGTCCTCACCAGACTGATGGGACCACCTTTTGAACCTCTACACTCCTGTGAGATTCAATTTCTAACCTGGAAAGTAGCTTTCCTCGTTGCCATTGCTTCCCTAAGACGAGTTAGTGAACTTCAGGCACTCACCATTCAGGAGCTATTTATACAGGTTCATGCAAACAGGGTCGTGCTACGCACCAACCCTACTTTCATGCCAAAGGTCATTTCACAGTTCCATATGAACCAATCTATAGAACTACCAGTGTTTTATCCTAATCCTGAGAATATAGCGGAGAGAATGCTCCACACACACTGGATATCAAAAGAGCCCTCATGTACTATATTGATAGAACACAAACTTTCAGGAAGACGAAACTGTTTGTTGCCTTTTCCCCGCAGCACAAGGGCAACCCCATTTCCAAAGCAGGGATAGCTAGGTGGATTGTTAAATGTATACAGATTTGCTATCAAAAAGCTAAGCGCACATTAACGATTCCTCCAAGAGCCCACCACTCGAAAGTTGGGGGCCTCCATGGCTTTCCTGGGAAATATTCCTTTAGAGGAGATATGTAGAGCAGCCACATGGTCCACTATACATACCTTTAGCAAACACTACTGTGTAGATGTACACTCAAGACAGCAAGCTGCTGTAGGACAGGCTGTTCTCAAAACTCTTTTTCAGACTGCTGCAGCTGGCACGGGCAGCCGCCGCTAAACGGAGGAACTGCTATGTAATCTATGCACAGATATGAATTCAGCAGCCCACATGCCTCGAACTGATTATGCTACTTACCAGTATGCATCTGTTCTTGGCATGTAGGGCTGCTGACATTCATATCGCCCACCCTCCTCCCCGGCGCCTGTAGCAGCTGTAGCATTCAGTGATTTCTAGTTAGCATGGTCATCATTCACCGTATTACACTCCATCTATGCCACAATGGCGAAAAACAATCTAAGGATGGAGGGGATGCCCATGCGCACTGTAGTCCAGGGGAGGAGCCACCTATCTCGTGATACTTCGAAGACTCTTCCAGGACAACAATGTGCAATCATCCGGACCCAACACTAGGTGGCGATCTATGCACACATAAATGTCAGCAGCCCTACATGCTAAGAACAGATGCATACTGGTAAGTAGCATAATCACTATCTCCCTCGCTCCACATTCTCCCCATCTCTCCCGGCCCCCCCCCTCTCCTCTATCAAACCAAAAAGCTGTATAGTTCTTGCTTCTAGGAAAACCACTGACCCTTCACCTGAAGCTCCAATTTACATTAAACTGTTTTGCAAAAAATAACGGAGAAAAAAAATGACATTGAAGCATGATCTTTGTGAGCATTTAATTGTTTCAATGAAAATCCAGCACTTTATATACAAAATCAATTTCAGTCCATAACAATCATTTTTCAAAAAGTGTACAGTTTCATCATCATCAAGATTGCATCAGAAGTCGTGTTCCCTTCAGCCGTAAAGTTTTAAGTGCACTTTGCAGAAAACAAAAAAATAAGAAAATAAAATACCACCACTACCTTAGCACAGACATTTTATTATAAGCTTTTTCAAGCAATATATTAAACTTGTTATGGAGCAGTAGATACTTTGTTTTGACCCCTATAGCCTTTAAAGGGCCTTTGCGGGATACATGGATTAGGTCAGTTCTAGAAAATTGACTGGTCAGCAGCAGAACATGTTTTTCCTGAGTGTTATTTTGGTGTTTATCTAAATGGAGGTTCTATCCAATGGAGCCATTTTCTAATTTAGTTATAAGTGTAAAGGCGAGGAAGCAAAATGGCAAGAAGCCTTTTTTCTAAAAAAATTTAGAATGACGAGGTTTCCAATGTAAGTCAATCATTCACCTAAATATTCAAAGGGATAATTTGTACCAGCCTTACTAAGAAGTTTAAGACAGCAACTTGTAGATAAGCGGAAGGAGATTACATCGGTTATTCATAGAGAATATAATGAATTTTTAAATGTACTATCAGGGCAATATGTTACAACCGGTTCTACAATGGAGAAATTACTAAATGGAAGAGACAAATGAGTAAAGCAATTCGATTGTATTGAGAAGAAAACGTATGAGCAAGAAAATTGTTTACAATCATCTTGTTTCTCTTCAAACATCAGAAAGTAGGAGAAAGTGCATACATGTTGTGTTCATACAGCACTAATGTATTTTCATTGCATTCCCTACATATTTAATAATTAAAGTTGTGCTGTGTGGGGTGGAGGATTCACAGGTTTCTGTTCATTTCATCGGATGCACCTTCTTCAAAGAACATTCTCTCACGTGTAAAATGGTGCAAGAAGCCTGCTGAAGTGCAAGGCACGAGTGTTTGAAAAGCATTTCCTTCCTGAGCTAAAAAGCTTAGAAAGAAATGTAAACCTCTCTGCGTTAACCGGCTCCCAACTAACTTGTCTTAGTGGTTAGAGGCCAAGCACATCACTGTAGAGAGGGCAATGATCTACATAAATAATTCTATCACCAGAGTCCTGGTAGACAGTTGCAGGATAAGTTTAAGCAGACATCATAGCTCTAGATTAAATCTATTACAGACATAAGTTTGCCCGTTACATTTCACTTGATTGAAATCATTCGAATTAAAGAGCCATCTAGTAAACGCACGTTGCCATTTGCAGCCAGTTAAATTTCAAACATACTTCTATGAAAGTGATGGCAGAAAAAAAAAGAGGGCCGACGAGTCCCATTATAGCAGCACTTCATGAAGTCCCATTTTTTACAAAAAAAATAAATCATTGAAAATATTTATATAAACTGAAAGGGGCGCTACAAAACGTACTCACTTTTAACATCAATTACTACTTTTAACAAGTTAAATGTTAGTGCATTTTCAAAACTGAGTATTAGCGATGCGAAACGTTTCAAAGTATTATGAAGTCTATTACATGAAATATAAGAAAGCATGAAATGGAACCTCTTAATCACCCAACACAAAGATTAGCAATGATTGTTTTTCAGCATCTTATTTTGCGGTCACTGCAGCCACCAAAAGACAACCACCTGATTGAACACATCTAGCATATTCCCCATTTAAATAGCAGTGCATGAAGACAAGGCATTTATAACGGTCTGATATTTCAGCTAGGGACTACTTGGTCTGTGAGTAAGCGATGTTTCATTGAGGATGCGCCACAACTTCTGGACCGTACAATCTGTTTGTAGATAACAAATAAAAGTCTGTTTTAAGGATTTAAAGATAGCTTCTCTGCTGGGTCATAGATCTTAGTAAACAAGGTGCCTCAACACCACATGCTACTGTATTCCTTTATAACAGCAGTGTTCCTACCACAAACATAAGGCCCTTTTGAAAGTTGTAATCCTGCTTCGCCCAGTGTGATTAAATTACAAGGGAGTAGCAGGAACACTAGCTCTAGAGAATAACTCCAAACAGAATTGCTTCAGCTGGAGAACTTCCTAATCAATGCAGATGTTACCCAAACAGGAGTTCAGAGTTGCACATTTATCCACAGCTTTAGGTCCTGGCAACACAATTTTTTTTTCGTCTAGTACTCATAAAATATCATTTCCCTGCTTGTGCTCATGCACAAAGGTAAGCTTTAGGTAATGCTCCATATGCACAGTTACTTTCAGTAACACGGTACTTGTTGGATTTACTTTGATTTCTAAAGCATGGTTTGATCCCTGCAATCCGAAGTCCAATCTGTATGGCAGGATCTGGGCAACGACGCAACCTTTTTGGCATTCTGTCCCATCACCAATGAGATATAATGGAAGCTTGAAAACTCTGGGCCCACCAATTTCAAGTCTGTTGAAAATAGCAACAGCAAATGATGCATTTGTTAAAGGTCGCTCCCACAATTCAAAGTTGTCCACCTGCAAACAAAGGAGAAATATGTCAGATACACGAAAAACTACATTTAGTCACAAACCTCAACCAAGATAAGCATTTAGGTCAGTTTCTGTAAAGGGAAAAATTGGGTCCTAGCAAGACAGAGGGCTGAGACACTAAACAAAATGAACTGGAACATTTATCTTTTCCTTATCCAGCTATCCACAGTGTGTAGCTCTGTCGGAGGACTGCAAAGTAGAGTATGTATTCATTATTTGAATGACAAAAACACATTCCTCAGAGTAAATGGAGTGGCGGAACCTCAGCAGGTTTAGGAATTCGGTTCTGTCCACTGCCAAAAGGCGACAGAGTAGAGTTCAGCCGATGATTACAAGGTTACTTGAACACCACCTATAAGAAACAACGAGTCTGTACCTTCAGCCTGAAGAGTGCAGCCAGCTTGGAGGTTTCGGCTTAACAGGAAAGAAAAGATAAAACAGAAGTTCTTGCAGAATCATTAAGTGTGTGTGGCCTAGTTGGATGCACCAGTTCCACTCTGCACCTGACTGCCTATGGTAGAAGAGCGCATTTTAATGAAGAACATGTTTTATGGTAAAATATCATGCAATTGATTCATGTAGTCACATGCTGGGCATCCTAGCAGTATACATCTGGTGCAATAAGTAGCATGTGATGAACTACCCATAGAGTTATGAAAGAAGGATTCGGGGAGTCTGACAGCTCTGGGATTAGCCGGAGCTAGGGAGCAGGCAGAAATGCGCATGTCGGGTTGGCCGGGTGCCTTTCCCTGGCCAGCCCGACATGCCCAATCTAAAAGTTTCTGCATGTAAATTGAAGGAGCCGGGGGGATGGAATCCGCAGCCCCCTAAACTCCAAATGAGCAGCAAGTTAACCTGCTCAGGCCAATCCAAGCGCTGCTTTAGCAGCGCTTGGATTGGCTGCTTCAGTCTGTCTCTAGGAAGAGAACGCTGAGCCTGTGACTAGGCTGAGCTACAGTCGGAGCATGGGGATCATATTCACCAATCACTGCAGGGCTTTATTGTAAAGCTGTGCAGTGATTTGTCATTTGCTGCCTCCATCTCCTCCTCCCTCTTCTTGCTTGCACGCCATTGCTAATCGCACAAACGGGAGGCAGTTGAGAAGAGAGTTGTGAGCACTCAGGAGAGCTTCACCTGATGCGACCTCGTTGCCCCGGCATGCCTGAGGCCTCGCGTACTCTACCTAGTGTAGTGTGCGTCACTGTACTTCTTGGCAGCCTGCACGCAGCTGGGCAATCAATGTGAATGTCAGATAGATGTCTGACTCGGCTCCGACCTACTCTGAGTGAGTACGGAGTGAATACTGTTTATTTAATTTTTTTTTGCATGTAGATGTGTGTGCACTGCAATCATCATGGCCAGATAAGAGCTGCAGACTTGGTGCCTGCCAAGTGGGCAGCTCTGCTCTGGCCATTACGGCCATGACTACTGCACTGCAGTGCACATGCTGCCCACACACCCCGGCCCCTCCAAAGTCAGCCTCAGCTGTGCTCTCGCCAGCATTATGGCCATGATTCAGATTGCTCAACATTTAATTGTGCAATGTAGTTTGCAGCAGGCTTCATGGGCCATAAACCCTGCTGCCCACTATGTTGCACGATAAAATGTTGAGCCATCGATGCCAAGACTAACCTGGTTCCCTTCAGGTGATTCAAGTTCGAGTATCAGCATAGTCGCCTCAATATCCTGTGATTCTGGGCAAATCCGTTAATAAAATGAAAATCCTAATCTTCCCGGTCGTGCATAACAAAGTATTTTTCGTTAGGCAAGGCTGGGAAGATTAAGATTTTAATTTTATTGTGATTTAAAATGTATTTGAGATTGTGCATACTGTCTACTAGTTTGATCATGGACTTTGCGAAGACCAGACACTCATGTAAGCCATACGCCACTGCGGCGCCGCAGCTCTTAACAGCTTTGGTTTGGGGCGCGTTCCCGCTATATAAATATTAACACGCTTTGAAGTGCAGAGTGACTCTGCACTTCAAAGAGTTTTAATGTTTATATAGTGGGAACACACACTGGTGCAGGGACACTCAAAAATGTTTCTGAAGCAGAGCTAGGTCCGGCCATGCACTTCCTCTGAGAAGCATATTCACTGCATGCCAGCAGGGCCTAGCTTCAGAAACCATGTTGTATTCCGCTTTAGGTGTCCGTCCTTAGGTTTTCCTGAAACATGTCCTTATATAGGCACAATTTGCATTGCCCTTATATAGGCATAAGATTCCAGTCCTCATTTAGCTATTAGCCATGCTACCCAAATACAGGTATGGTCACCTACATCCGTCCACCCAAACGTCACGAGTTCTTTGAAACCAGACCCTTAAGCTCTTGGGAGTTCCCCTAGCACAGGATTGATTTCTCCAAGAACTCATTTATTATGCATGAACCACTATTCCTTAAGGGTTCATTCGTGACATCTTCCTCTGCCCGACATTACTCAATGCTAACATTCCAAGGCACCTACCAGGTATAAATATACCTTCCCTTGCCAAAGCAAAGGAAGAGACTTCGACTTTAGAAGAGCCCGTGCCCCAGCCTGACAGACAAGAGACGCGGTCATTCCTGCTCGCAGAGAATCCAGCTTCCAGTGTTCTGACTCCCTTCGTGGGGTGTTAAGAGTTCGAGACCCGGAAAGAGATACCCACCTCTCTCATTCTCAAGATATGGCGTTGACTAGAACCTAGAGGGACTCTTGGCATGCCAGACTATAGCATACCAGACTATGGAATACATCACCTACTTCTTACCTGGTACTACACTGGGGTAGAACTAGTTAGAGAAGCATCTTATGAGTACTCACATTTTTAACTTATGTATATGAATATCTGTGTCAAAGCTAAAAGATAATGCTAGCGGAGTATTTATTTCTACTGCTTATGCTGTACATAATATATCTCACATACTGTCTTAGGATTGTAACAGCTCATATCGTAGACGAAAAACAAGACTGTTCAATAAATCCGTTTACTGAAATGCCTCTCTGTAACTCTTAAGAAACTAAGCATGCACGATTAGCTGAGTGAAACGGTTATCTGTGGTTTCCACGATTCTGCAAGTATTCCGATTCTAAAGGGAAACAAAGTTGTCATGTTTATGCGGTTGCCAGAAACGACTCCCTCCTTGTTTACAAGGAGTTTCTAGTGGCCTCTGAGTTAGCTGGCACAAAGTAATTAAGTTTAATATACTGGATAGGGGCATACTGACACTCAGTCCTTTGCCAAATCTATAGGGTATATTATTCCAATGTGCAGAGCCTATTGGGGAAATAGGAACTACAATAACAAGTCGAGTAGATCGAAATGTTTCTGGAGGTAGGCCCTGTCCCACGCACCCATCAATGAATGATTGAGGGGCAAGGCGTATTTGTTTAATTGAAGAACCATGTGAAGGGTGACATGCATGTGGTGAAGCAGGCCACTTACCTAGCATGCAACAAAGTAGGATTTCTGAATGAAAGGCGGGCTTTTACCATAAGTAGACAGTCACTCATCTAAGTCATCGTCAACTTTTCAGGTTCTGTGTTTCCCGGTCTATGTATCCATGCATATTGGTCCCTGTCCAAGTTCACGCCTCATTGAGCGTCCAAGCACCCTGGTCTGTGTCCATGCCTCATTGTCGCTTTGTCAGTGCCTCTCTTCCTCAGATACTGTACTATCCTGCTCTACGGTCCATGTTTGTGTACGTGTAAGATGGGAATGAGGTGGAAAGGCAGGGGAGTGATGAGACTATGTACTGGCCTGCTAAAGAGAAATGATAGCAATGTTGTAAATCTATATCAATGAGGGCTCCATATGCGAGGTGGGAGTGCGATACTTCAAATGAAATAGATATTGCATGCATTATAACAAGAAAAAAAACATGAATTTTCAAACAAGATATTCAGTCCTGTAGTGCATGTGCACGAATAAAACACAAAAAAAATAATAACCCTTTAAATAAATGAATCTAGAAAACGCTTACAAAACAGTCCACAGGGTGTTGGAGCAGGAACTTTGTGAGATGGTTTGTACAGGGACTTGTGAAGCAAGGTCTGGGATATGGGTAGCTTGGTTTATACTCTTGGGCTGGCTTTCAGGCAGTAAATAATTATGAATTTCATTTACCTTTGCCACATGTATAACTTTTTTACCCCCAGATGAAGAGGAACATTGGAAATTGGCTTGGAAATACACCATGTGCCCACTCTTTCGAAATTCTGGGTTGGGGGGGCTCCCCGAAACCCCCTTATGTTTTTCAGGCTCGCTCGCTGCACTCGCCGCGGTGCACTCCACCACTCATTTTACGCCTCACTTCTTTCAGATGTTACCAGCCGCCACTGTTCAAAATTGTGGAAATTAAAGACTCTGCCCCATTAAAACTAGTGATTTGCTCTGTACCCCTTTGTGTATGCAGTGGATTTTATTTTTAAAAAAATCAAATCTAAATGATTTAGATGGGCTAGTAATCCTACTAGAATAGGGCACTGCATAATTATGCTGAAAACCTTTGAATACACGGTCTCAGTAACAAGTCTCATCCTTCCTTTCCCTTCAGGTTGAGCTGCGAGAGGTAATGAAGGAAACTTGCTTGCCTGTAACTGCTAGTCTACAGCTGGTTTGTTGCAAATTAATTTAGAGTGGACTCTGAAAATAAAAGTTGTAATATTCCATACACCACAAGATGGCAACTTCAGTAGACCCACACTGCTCCAGGACAACGACACCTCAGAACAGGGGCGTTAGTAACACCTCTGCAGCGTCTGGTGGAAGAGGGGGTCCTTAGCTTGTCTGTGCAGTCTGAATCTCTAAAGCAGGTGCAGTGTGCTGCAGGCTTCAGCAGACGGCACCGGCCCCGGACTGAAAAGAAACAAACATTTGTTTTTCAGCTCGACCCTGCCAGGCACCTTTGGGGAAGGGGGGGGGGGGGGGGGGGGGGAGAGAGAAGGGAAACAGTCCTCCACAGAGCACTCACTGCACGTTTTAGAGCAGGCTGCTCAAACAAGGAGCTCTTCAGCTGCCTAAAACTAGCTATTGGGTCCAGCCATATTTGAGCAATATATCATGAGGCGTTAGGGAGGATTAGCACTAATATTAGGACCTTAAAATACCCCTGGTACCAAACTTAGCTGTTATGCATTACCCATGTAATGGCATTTCAAATTGCTAAAGCCTTTTCTTTTTTTACATTACTGCTGGCTACCCTGCCCGATTCGGAGGTGATCACTGTAGTCAGTTTTACATAGGGCGGCCTCTAGCTATCTTTTCTGATGTAATCACTATAGCAATACAAATAATTAGTAGTTTGGGACGATTTTTACAGATTACAAGTAGCTCTCCTAATTTAGGTTAGAGACCTCAGTTTGAGTTAAGAGGCAGGACAGAACTTACTGGAGTGAAGGTAGGGTTGCCACCTCCCAGAGAAAAATGCCAGCCCGCTCTTCACATTAAGATTATGCAAAGTCCTACACATGATTGTTATGTAAATAATTATATAGGCAATGCATATTAATTCATGTAAAGTTTAGCACAGCTGTAGAACACATTCTAAAGTGTTTTGTTTTTCGGTCTAAAGTATGTACTGATAAGGGGGGGTTGGGGCGGCGGGAAGAACATACGGCCAAGAAAGTAAATATTAGTCATTTCAGGTGATTTCACAATGTTGTCATTAAAAAGAGCTGATGGAAACAGTTCTCATTTCCCTTGGGCATACTTTGAATAAACTGGCAGGCAAAGTTAAGCAATATTCATTATATAGTTCCAAAATAATTGACAAATATATACGCACCAATAAAAGCACAGCATTGTAAAACGGAAGTGACCAGCTTTACAGAAATATTTACAATTGCTTCATGTATTTAAAAAAATAAAAGTAAAGCCTCTGTTTTACATTAAAAAAGTTAAATGAAATCAATTTGAAAAACCACACTAAGTTGCAAGATTCTGAAGCAGAGATCTCAACCTCTTGTCACATGTATTTCTTTTTTTTTTTTAAATTAGACTCCTATTTTCCACTTAGACAGGACTAGAAGTACCAGAATGCAATGCATTAACTGATACCTGAAATGGAAAAACGCGAGGTCACTGCGTAAGGTCTAAACCGATAATTTCTTGTACAAATATGGAGCATGAAAGCCTTTTGCTTCATTGCTTCTACAAAGTTAAATTTGCGTTTGTATACGGCTAGGTTCCACAACAGGAATGTGCAGCAGTATTTGTTATTTTAGTTTCCAAAATAAAATACTTTCCTTGTGTAGAACTAGGCAGTCTGTAATACCAAGGAAGTGTCTAAGGGGCTGCAAGGAAGGGGAACAAGCATATGTTTTTTTTGGGTAGGTGATGACAGTGACCGGCTGCTGCAAGAGAATGATTGCTGAAAGGGGAGTCATGATATTGTGAGCAGTCCAAATGAAGTCAATTTGTATTGCTGGGTAAAATACCACCCGACGCACGTTCAAGGACCCTTTGTGGGTAACTTACCTGCATTGTTTCAGGGAAGATTCCTGCTACGCGTGTATAAAAGTCATCTGCTCAAGTCAAAGAAAGGTTTCCCCAAGGTGTCAGTGTCACACGTGAGACCTGAAAATGTCACATTACCTGCTGTAAACAATGAAATTTCACATAGGCTGACTTAAATTTAGTAGCCCCGTTTGAAATATGCAGGCATGGAATCTCCCTGCATATGCAATAAACTAAGGAGTTCTGTAGGGACAGGTGATTTTAGTCCAAGGAAATGCACTGAAAAGGTAACTGCATCTTGCACTGAATGTGAACCCCTCAACAAGTAATTACATTTTTTTTTTTTAACAAGGGCCATTAAAGTTATGCAGCATGGAAGGACCAAATTATGCAGCAAGAAAAGGCAAATTACGCGACGTAATTTGACATTGTGAGATTACTTCATAATTGTAATTTAACAAGCTAACACTGCCTGGCCAAAAGGTGGATCATGTTTGTACCACTTTAACATACAAATAACAGAAAGTTGGCTGGTCAACTTTTGCATAGGGCCTTCTACAGCACGGCAATGGTGCAAGTATGTCAGTAGATATTAGCTCAGTACAATACACAGAAATATCGTGCCAACAATCGAGACCGGTGCAGATACTCTTCCACCTCTGACTGAGCTCAAGAAGTACATATTGACCCAGACACAAACGCCACACAGTAGTACAGCCACCCTCTAGACCTTCTTCCACTCTTGAAACAAGAGACAACAATTTTGTAAATCAACAGAAAATAAAATCCATATTTGTAAAGTAAGAACATCTCACCCCTTAGGGTTTCAAGGCGCTGGGGCAGTCTGGGAGGTTAAGTGAGATATTGCTCAGTCACATGGTACTGATCTACTGTGGTGCTGGGGATCCAACTGTGAGCCCTCGGCTCCATAGTCAACCGCCCTAGCCGCTACGCAACACCTCTGCCATGGCTATTGAGAAAACAAAGTAGATATTTGAAATAAATTCACAAGTATTTGTTGCCCGACTTGTGCTTCGGGCCCAAAATTAGTGTCCACTCAGTAATGTGGACTGCTAATGGTTTGTTACATAGGAAGGCCATGATATCTCCCTTCTTTCTAGTAGAATGTTCTTGGGCACAGAACCTAGAATTCACTTCATTTAAAGCAAATTAAAAAAAACTTGGGGATACATTGGACTATCTATATTGCAATAGTAGAATTTGAAATGGATTTCCACAATGGCGTATGGTGAATGCAACAAAACACTGCTCTTGATAATGAATACACTTCCATCAATGTAGTACATTAGGCCTCTTAATGCGCGATGCTCTTTTGGCAACGGTCTCAGAGTTAAGAAACAATTGGCGAGTCAATCGTTTAACATGGAATGGCAAGACTACCTTTGGCAGGTAGAAAGGATTTGTCCTGAGGACGACCAGATCTTTGTGAACCTGGATGAGAGGTTCCTCCATTGTTAACGTCCGCAGTTCACTAACCCTGCACAGAGAAGTGATTAGCACACACACAAAAAAAAAAAAAAAAAAAAAAAAAAAAATCTTCCTGGACATGTATTGCATTTCACAGAAATATAATGGTTCTAAAGTAGGCCCCATACACGGAGGGCTACATTGACGTCCCATGTTGATGCCAGTGCTGTGCGACTTCTATGAAAGGGTTGGCAAAGGTGGGCACCCCTCTTCTCCGATCTTGGTTTTCCCACCGATTCTCCCACCCAAAGTGGGGGTCAGAACCGGTGTTGGCCAGTTGCTGGGAAGAGCAAAGGGCTGGGTCAGCTTACAAAGGCAACAAGCCTTTGAAGCTTCCCCTTTGTGGACCCTGCACTTCTTGGGGGAGGAAGCTGGGCACCTCGACCCAAATGTGCTTTGTTTTAGGACCCAAAGAACAGCATGCTCTTGACCCAGGAGTCCAGAAACAGGTCTGGTGGCGGCAGCTGGTGAGCAGCCACTCAGCCAGGACACTAGTCAGGTCATTTTTCAGGGGCATATCTAAGATTTCCTCGGAGTGTATTTTTCATTAAATCCCACACTGGCATCAGAGTGGGTTTAATGTGCTGAGACGTTTGCTATCAAACGACCCAGTTTTCAGTCAAGCCATTATGGTGCCGTGGAGTTCCAAATGACAAACTCCCATACCATATACTCTTTATGGCTTTACTGCACTTGGTGTCCAAGAATGGACTTGGACACTGTAGGGGTACAGGGGTCTTGCACCTGTACCCTCAGTGATCGAGGGGTAGCTTACCTATGCTGTAGCAGTAGGTTGCAGGCATAGCACACAGGGATGTGTGCCATGTTGAATCTTCACTTTGTTTTGAACCAAAATACACAGCCTGCAATGGCAGTGTGTGTCAGGGTACAGGGCCTCTAAGCCCTGGACACCTTGTTGGCAGGAACCCAGGGCACACTCAGAGCATCAACATTAGGCAAAAAGTGGGGGCAACCATGCAAAAAGGGGCACTTTCCACACTTGGTCATAGTTATAGGGCATAATGTATGAAATAAAATGGAAGCAGGTACTGAGAAGCCAGCACTCTTGGTTGGGATAGGATTTGCCTGTTTCAGAGTTTAGGACTGCCCCTAATAAGGGCTGCGTCTGCGGAGGGCAGAGGTGAAACTTTAGTGTTCACAGTAAACTTTAGCTTGTGCAGTAGTGACACGGTGTGGTTGTGTGCTAGGCATTGCTGAAGGCTGTTGCTTTTCACAAGCCAATTGTCCAGACATGGAAAGATATGAATTAAACAGTAGCACAGATATGCTGCACCCACCGCAAAAAGTTTAGTACAAATCATTGGAGCGATTTTAACCCCAAAATGTTGAACTTTGAACTGGTAGTGTTGTCTGAAATAGTAATGTGCCAGATGAATGGGGGTGTGAAAGTAGGAGTCCTTGAGACCTAGGGTCAGATGTGTCTTCGCACAGAGCAGTGGAATGATTTTCTGCAGATCGAATGTAGCACTTTGATGGCTCAAGAAGAAGGATAGGCTGCAAGACTGAAGTAAACTCTTGGCCCCATCCATTAGTAGATGCAGGTTTTTGGGTGGGGACTTAGTTGCTTAATAGCACACCTTTGCAGAGAAGTGCTAGACTTACTCTTGCAACATTCGTTAATGATCCTGACTTAGTTGGATGGCAAGGTGAAATATTTGGTGGTGTGAAATTTCAAGCAGTATCCTGGCTGTACTTTGAACAGGTTTTGCTCCCACTGGGTAGGAAATAACCAGATTCTCCTGCCTCCACCCTGAGTGTGTGATTGCAGGAAGGAGGGGTGAGGCTGGGTTGTAAGACATTGCTTGGAGGTGCTGTTTCCAGATCCGCTTTCCTTTCAACCCTTGCTCCGGAATCCACTACTAGTGAGGCACTCCTTCGCCCTTTCTGGAGAGACAGGGCAATGTTGCTGGTACCTAGAATACTGGTACCCAGAAAACTGCATTGGTGCTGCAGCATTCACTCACCTCGGCTGAGGCTGAAACACAGACTTAGCAGGTTTCACCTTGAGTGCGCTCGTGGAACCCAGACTTTGCAGGAGGCACATGGAGTGCGCTCGTGGCATTTCCAGCATCTGTGCATTTATTATTATTGGTTTCATATAGCAACTGGAAGGAATGTCATTGAATAATTAGTAAGCAAATCCATGACAAGAAAGCCAACAAACAGTAGGCAGTGACCTACCACAGAGCCTACTGTAAGTTATTGGTAAGTTGCACAAGAGGTCTATCAACAGCAGACAGCTAAACACCGTCTGTAGGTGAGACCTAAAGGCCTCACTGCTGTAATTTGTTCCCTGGTTACAAGAGCATTGGAGTTAGTAGCTTTTCCCCCCCAACTGGTCTTATTTTGCACCGGTCTCTGGCAGGCCCTTGTAATTCCTAATCCTAACCCTCCCAGTAGCGGATTGTCCTCCACACAGAAAACTAAGTGTGGCTGACGTGGACAGCAATTTGATAGCCAAAGCACAGGATTTTGTCCCCTGTATTGCTTTGGGGATTTAGTCTATTGTCTTTCAGTAAAAGGCTTTCCAGTTCCAATAGCTGGTTTCCCTATCTGAGCTGGCTTTGTGCATATTGGGCATGCCATCTTGTACGAACTCCAGGTCCTCTCCATAAAACACTGTACCTTTCGTTCAGCATTTGTTTTCCCCCTCCCTAAATAAAACCACTTTATTCCCAACTAGTGTTTTGTTGTTGCTGGTTCCTATTTCAGTAAACGCAGCATTCTGCAGTCAACAATTGTGTTCAGACAAATTTGAAATTCTTTAGTTGATTTACTTATTGTACTCAAAATCTGGAAAAACTAGATGGCTGCTAGAAAAGCTGGAAGTAGAAGAAAGTGTTAACCTAAATATGTATTTTCACCCCTCCTCCCCTTTTTAGGTCTCGGCTAGCGAAGGCTGCGCTTGCGCAGTCTCGCTCGCGAGATTTAATGACTTGGAGAAGAGGGGCTTGAACCCGCCCCTCTTCTCCATTGGCTGGCCTCTTGAATGCTGGCCAGCCATTGGAGAAGAGGTTTGTCTCTCCGAACAGGCCCCGTCCTTTTCGGATTCGGGGGGCGTGTTTTTTGCTTCTTCTCATTATCTCCTCCAGCCAATGGCAAGAGGAGAGAAAAGAAAAACACTCCCCCGAATCCGAAACCGCCGCTGCCTTTCTCCGAGGCATTTCAGCTTCGCCTCGGAGAACGGCGGTGGTGTTCCTGGCGTCCTCTCACTCTGCTGTCTGCTCCCGTGTCTGGTCGTAATGTACTTCTTTGGTAGGTACGCTGCGTTGTTCCTGTGAGGTGCCGTCAAGGAGAGAGCTATGTAATTATTTTTGAAGGCGAGAATGCGCACATTATTATAGTCACTATTTCGCACACTTCGAGAACCGTGAAAAAAGATAGTGACATATTTCATCGCAGAGCACGAGCTATTTTCCACTTTGTAAATAAAAAGATAATTGTCATGCTTGAATTTTCTAAATCAGCTTTCCCTAATTAGAAGCTAATTACTTGTGTGGGGAAGCAGTTGGTGCCAATGAACAAGCCCCGTCCTTTTCGGATTCGGGGGCGTGTTTTTTCGATTTTCTCTGGGCGTGTTTAACACGCCCCAGAATCCGAAAACGATGCTGTGTTTCAGGGGGAGGGGAAGGGACTCCACATTCGAGGGGTCTTTGGGAGAGACCCAGTAGTTTGTCATGGTCAAGCATTTTTTTTTTAATGTAATTTTTTTTTTTTTAAGTAACAAACGTGGGATAACAGTTGCGGTTTATGGAAAGATGCGCTGCGTTGTGAATCCCCTCTAGAGGAGAGCGCAGGACAGGGCCATACCAGTTTGATTCCTTGCTGGCATGTGGTTTTCTGCAGGCTGTGTTTGCCAGAGGCCGCAGAACCAGCACAGAGGGAAGCTTTGTGTTTTATGCAAATACAATAAGCTTGTAACGCCAGCAGCCCCAGGAGGCAGCAGCATGCTTGAGTGGCAGAGTGGCCTTCGGTCCCCGGGGGTTTTCTCTTTAGTTGCCGTGAGATCAGGGGCAGGAATGCTCATTTGAGCACGGATTCAAGAAGGGGTGAACTGTGCCAGGCCGTGCTGGCCCTTTAAATGTCCCAGGAGCCGACAAGATATGTCTGCTGCAGGATGTGAGGCGATTCTATCGGTTCTTGTTTAAACTGCAAATGTGTATAACAAGGTTTTAATTAATTAGGAAAGGGATTACATGTGGCCTACAGGAACATGCAGGGAAATGCATACCTAGATCATGTGACTAATGTGGAGGAAAGTTCACAGGAAGAAGTGGGGCTGGTCTGTGGAGAGATGTTCTGGCATGCTGGTGCGTGTGAAACAGCCCGTGTGCCCAGTCACATAAGCGACTGCTTGTAACGCACTCATCCCCAGACCCACCTGCCGTTTAGAGGCGATGACCTCCAGAGAGAAAAAGTCCAGTTTCACTAAGCCACGCCTGCTTCTTCCCAGTGTCATGCTTTTAACATTAAACGACATGACGGAAAAGTGACTCTACTTATCGACTGCTTTGAAAGGCTGCGATGTTGGAGGATCAAAACATTTCCCCTGCGTGCTCACGTAGCACTCGCAATTTATTTCATTTTATGTAGAACAAGAATTCCCGTGGCTGCAGCTTGCCACGCTGTACTTCGGCGTGTGTTACGCCACCCACCCATGGCTTGCAGCATCTCCTGTGTGTCCGGCAGGGGCCGTGGGAGGGAGTCAGGATGTGTGTAGGCGGGCTGGTCTCCTGTGGACTCACGCCCTCTCGTATGCTGCCAGCCCCGGTCACGCGGGAGTACACGGAGGCGCGTCACGCCGGGGTAGCTGTGGAGAGTCTAGTCATCTGTTTTCAAGTAAGGCCTGGTTTCAAGAAAACCATGGTCGGAAGCTCGGGCCTCTAAAAGCTAACTTGATTGCCCTTTGGTACGGTTGTGATCTGAAACTTTACTATTCAATCCCCGGCCTCCAGTTCCCTCGCTCATTACTTTTGAGATTTTTTGGACCCCATCTCTTCAGTCTGCACATTTTTTTTTTTTTTGTGGCGAAATGAATGTTTACAATAACTAGAATGCAGAGCTAGCAGAGGAATGTTGCCTGGCACACTGCGAGAAGCAGGAATTCACACAAAAAACGTAATAGGGCCTAGCTATCATTGGTGCAACAGGCGCAGTTGCACCGGG
Source organism: Triturus cristatus (assembly GCF_964204655.1). NCBI lineage: Eukaryota > Metazoa > Chordata > Amphibia > Caudata > Salamandridae > Triturus > Triturus cristatus. Next base: position 617,029,777 of record NC_140588.1, on the reverse strand, counting down.
CTTTGGAGTGTACTGTGTGAGGCCCACTGTACCTCAATTATGTTATTTTTACTAACCTGTAGGGGCGGCGTTTTTGGGTGTTCTAAAATCAGCGCTGACCGCTTATCTGATTTTTTCCATTACTTTACAATCAACTCTGACGTTGTAACATATTGAGCACTGACATATCGGGTGATAATCGCCCCAGAATCAGTCCTGATACCTGGTCCGATTCCTAATTCATCAGGAAACAGCACCCACTCGTTTTGTGATCCCTGCTCATATTAGCCCTGATGCATGTTGTGCTACTCGATCTAGAATCGGTGAGGACACAGCACTATGTCTGATTCTCGTTTAGACCAGAAAAAGCACTGACACATTGTGTGAGCCTCGGCAATATAAAGCGCAGACACATTGTGTGCTACTAGCCCTAGAATCGGTCTGGATTCTCGGTTACACCAGAAACAACATTGACACTGTGTGAATCTCAGCCGTAAATTAGTGCAGACACCGGGTCGGAACAACAAGTGGCAGTGGATTGAGCCAGGTTTAGCGCTTTATGCTCCTTAAATGTTTGGCTGGGGGGGCGATGGTAATTGGTCTTTTCGGGGGTGCAAATGTACTGCTGGACCAGCCGTGGGGGGTGTCCTGCCCCAGAGGACAAAAACAGAATATATTGGGGGGGGGGGGGGGGGGGGGGGGGCTACAGTAAGCAGCCGTAACCTCACAGGGCCTGGACATAATCACGCAATGCACGTGTGACTTTGGGCTCCTGGAAGCGGGGGGGGGGGGGGGGGGGGGGGGGGGAGGAGCACAAATATTCAAGATTATTCGCCGACTGGAAACTGGCTGGGACGATTACAATCCTCATCATTTGGCTTGGAAAACGCCTGGTCAGCTTAGTTCAAGGGAGTGTCCATACTAATTTGAGAGTGATTAAGCTATTGACATAGTAAATTAACAATGCCATTTCTTTAAATGTTTTAAAAACAAAACAGACAAAAATAATATCATGAGCAATGCCAATAGCTCTAACTTTAACAATGCCGAGACCGTTGCATTGTAAATGCTGGTTTGGAAAGCTCTGGCTTTCTGCTGTGGCCTAAACAGAAGTCCAAGCACTGTATCCCATGACATGCAGTTCGGGAGATTGAGATTGTTTGAACACCAGTGAGGTTGCAAACCAGCCAGTATACGAAAGAACATCTACTCCGGAGTGAAGCCTCTGCTTGGTTGGTTCTCTTCCTCCAGTAGGTTAGCAAGCCTACCTACTTGCAAGTCTGGGAAGCTTTTCGTTTGTAGCATGTGCTGATGTAGATCACACACTGCACACCATCATCTAGCATTGGATACAGATGTAAGTGGTAATGAGGACACATCCTTGCACTTTTTGCTCCCAAGTGCAATTCCAAGTTCATGTTAGACCAGAGTTAGCAGTCCGATTCACTCGTGACCATGGCAGAATCGAACTGTTCAGCCTGCCAAGGTTTCTGAAATTAGACTTTCTGCTACAGAAGAGGTGCTACATGAATTATGAATAGGGCTCCCAGCTCTATATTTTTTGTTTTAAATTTCTGTTATACTGACTTTGTTTTGCTGATTTTTTTTTTCTGTTTATCCATATGTATTATGAGTTTTGTGGGAAAAATGACCCTGAAACTAGGATGTATGCATACATTTAACTGATAAATGTACACTCGACTTGAATTCCCAACAGGTTTCAACAAGGAGTGGGATTGCACATCTACAGCTATTCATGCTTCATTTAAAGACAAATAACATAAAAAAGTGTATTTTCATTGCCTGTCAATTAGTATAGCTAATGGCCATCAGGGCTAACTGCATTTAGAATCTCTCAAAAACGTCTGTTTTTATAGGCTAGTTACAAATAAATACAAACTGAAAAAGAGGTCTTTTTTTAATACGGAAACTGGGAGCTTTAATTATAAAATGCAACATATGAACCTACAAAGTCTACGCTGATCTTCAGAATAGAGGACCTAGAGGGGACAGGGAAGTTCAGCCTAAGGAGGCTCCTCGGTATTCTACAAAAGAACTTCAGGGAGACTACTAATCTGTGCCCCCCCCCCCCCCCCCCCCCCCCCAAAAACAAAACCCACCCTGCATCCAGGTCAAAGGTGAGAGAGGACACCCATTTCTTGCATAAACATGGAGATCAATGCTCTGGGGTTTGACCTATAGTCATGCACAGAGGCAGACTACTGCTGCTGTGGAAGCTTGTCATTGAGCACCGAGACTGGGAACAAATGGCAGTCTGACAGCCTACCTTTGGCATTGGCCTTAATCACACTTGTGCCAAGAGTCCATCTCTACTCAGGAGAAGGCTCGATTACAATACTCGCCCCAACCTTGAGATTGAGACCTTCATGACGGTAAGGAACCAACCCTACCGCATTGGCTTCAAAGTCTGTGTGAAGCCAGCTCCATAATGCTACACTACTCCAGACGACGAGCAATACAGCCATGGTCTGAGTTTCTAGACGTGTCAGTTGTAAGACCACACAAGTTCTGCATCTACCCAAGCTTAGGAAAGATTCTAGCTCACACTCCTACAGCAGGAGCCAGAGGTTAGCACCCTCCAAGAGAGTAAAGCCCCCTTTTTGAAGAGGGCCTTTTACTCTAGATTCACCCCATCATGAAGACGTGCATGCCTCCAATCATCAACCAGACTACACCAAGTCACACTTCTACCACCAGTCACCATATAGGTCACTTAACCAGAGGACCCAGATATTGGCTCAGACCACGAGTCATTTTGACCCCCAAGATCCCTAATTTGAGCTAATCTCTTGCGTGCATTCTCTTACTTTCTCCCATGTGTGCCTATTCCCCTCAAATATCCACCCTGTGCAGCCAGTATTGCTCCAGACCCCTCCTAGCTTGTCTGTAGATGCATACGTGCCAGCTTGCCACTGGATTCAAGCTAGCCTGGTTGAGGAGGTGTGTTACCCCGAAACCAGTCCCAGGATGCTCGTTTCTGGTCCAGGGAAGACTTGGGGGTGGTGTGTCCAAAATGTTTCAGCCCTTCGCCCATCATCTCCTTGTGTTAACTCACATGGTGCAACAGTATGACACTATCGGCTCACATTCACAGTGAGGAGCAGATACACAGTGGCAGGGAAAACTAGCTGACTACTGTAAATCGTGGTTTTCTAGTTAGCTTGTGAGGCTTTGAACTGCCGACCTCCATTAAGGGTTTGAAAACACCACAGGAAAGTGGCACCAGCCTCAGCTCGCCTTTTTCTGGGAGGAGGGGGCTTTGTGGAAGAGTGGGTTGGGGTTCGAACGTACCTCCTAGGTACTTCTCAGCACTAGATCCCATCATTCAAGGCCCCGCCCCCCACACAGATGGTGCTTCAAGTTGTCCGGTATGTAAATGCACAGTAACAGGTATAGGTTTGCCATTATAACGAGACAGCAGACTTTAAGGCTTACTTTTGTATCATCTCCTGTATTACACATTGCATGAAAGCAGACCTTGGCACACAGATTGTTGTTACTGGGGTAGCGGTGGGATGCTTCACTACCTCAGTTGGTGTTGGAGGATGAAGGTTTACTTAGGACTGAAGGGGAAAGGTCTCTTCTGGAGGCCCATAAATCAGCACCCTGAGCTACTGTAGAGAACCACATGGCTGGAGCATTTTCTTCAGTTCGGACTCCAGTGGAATATTAACTGGGCCTCAGAAAGCGTTTTCCTTCAAGTTCGGACACTACCTTATTTCTAAATTAGTGTTCAGAGTTGGAGTGAAAAGTATTTGAAAAACAAAACCTTGCCATTTATAACAAATATATTTAATTCCATGTACAGTTGGGATACCCAAAAGGTGTTTATCATTTCCATTTTGAATTTTTTTACTCCTTTCATCTTGACAGTGTTATGCAAGCAAGTATTGGCAATACGAATAGCATTGCAAAAGCAATCTAGACAGACCTACTGCCAACGTTTGAAGTTCTAGTGTTCGTTAGAATGCGGTCCTAGTAACTCCTGTGTTGATACTGCTATTTATTAGTTTTTTTTTATGGTTGTAATGCAATAGTATTGAGGTCCTAAAATACAAGTTACTCCTTTTGTCATACGATTCTCTTGGCAGAGGGTCCAAACAATCAAACCTTACTTGAGGATATGCAGGCTGCTACACATCATGGATGATGGCGGTAGCATTGGTAATTAAAGTTGATATCTGTAGGAAAATTCTTATGCATTCGCACAAAAAAAATACTTCCAAAAGTTGCAATTTACATTTGGTGGCATGGAAAGGGCAGCACAGTAAAATAAAAGGTTTGAGATTTCGGTCTGTGCTGCCATGTATCTGAGATTTAGTGTAAATGATCATTACTAAAGAAAACCGGCATTGGCAAAACCAACAGGTCTTGCCTTTCGTAAAACAAGCACCAACAAAAATAGTTTGCATGCCTTTGAAAAGCAGGTCTGTTTCCTGAAAGTAATATGTAGGTTTACATAACAAGCCTTCCCCAGCTTGTGAGGAAGGGCATCTCAGTTCAACTCTGCAATTTGCACCATACGGTCATGAATATTAATGAAACAAGTGAATTTAGTATGTCTAGCTCAACTAACACAGGCTCCTAGTGGTTTCATTGAACACAAAAAAAAAAAAAAAAAAAAAAAAAAAAAAAAAGACCCGTTGTAAAAAGTCCCACTGCAATTACAATTCACAAAACCCAGGGTTTGCATTCACAAAAGGGGTTCTTTTTGTAAGAGCCCTTTTACAAGTCCAAAGATTTGTTTCCAAATCCTGAATCACTAGTAAATGTGTGCGCGCGAGGGGCATTGTGAAGAAATGGGTTTTATAATATGGTGTAGGTAGGAGACCTCAGTGTGTAATGCTCAAACCAAGCCTTTTAGGTCCAGTAGGTTTAGTCTGTAAAACGCTCAGCTCAATCCAGGGTAGCTATGGCACGGAGCAGCAAGTTGTATACAGAACAACAAGTGTTAAGCATTTAAAAATCAAGAAATCAGACACCAATCTATAAAAATAGAATGTATTTTTATACTTGGTCGAGATCAGAGTTCTGGGTTCCCAAGGTGCCCTATTGATCTTCAGAAAGTGCCCTCAGGGTAGGATGTGGTTCATCGCAAATTGGCTACTAGGTCACTCCCTCCTGAAGACCACATCCTGGGAAGTGTGACATATGACTGATGCACCATTTTTCCCCACTACCAACATGGCAAGACCCCCTTCTCATTCCGTGATCCTTGGCCCACCCAGAGAGGTGCGGCTACCAAGGCCCTTGAAAAACCAGTTTGACAACTGGCTTCTTGTCCCCAGCACCAGCCTGTCTGCCTAAATAGAGTGCCCTTTTCCTAAGTTACTCATTTGCCCTTCAAAGGCAGCTTCTCCTAGCCTTTGGGCTAACACCAGTGTGGATTTCTGCAGGAGGAAGGTAACGCCTCTCAACCATGCTGGCCCAGATGTTGTCCTTTCCTGGGAGTCTTTCGCACATCTCACCAGGAGTGCAGAACGCTGTATGCAGGATAAGCCATCAGTTAACAAGACCCTGGAAACCTTGGGCAATTAAAGTTGAAACTTCTAAAGGTGCACTTGGCCACCAGTGACAAATTCAATTTAATCGTTAAATCAGAGAACAAGAGAACCAGGAAGAATAACTGAGTTGTCATCACCAGTGTACAAGTTCCCCAGCATGATGGCTACACTGAAAACGGAGCAGGTTGGGATCAAACCGCTCGCATTAATAAACCCACACAGATTCCAGTAATTGAGTTAATAATCCATACACCCAGAAAACCTACAGACTACTAGTGTGCTGGCAGACTGGTGTAGACTGGCCTGCCACCCAAGACAGGTTACTCCCCCTGCAGGTGAGAGGCATTGGAATACCTGCTCCGGCCAGAAGTGTTATCACCTCAAAGGAGCCAGCTAAGTGATCACCATTTTAAGGTAGTGGGCTTCATAAGGCCTACACTGCCTTTGATAAGCATCCGAAAGCTTCCTCAGGCAGGGTAAATGCCACTCAGCCCCATTTGGGACTAGGAAAGGTTGAAAAATTAGCTGCTCATGAGGATTGTTACCCTCTCAGGCTAGTACCACTCCTAAGGTGGGCTACCTGATGTGAACACAGCTTTTAGAACTTTAGACAATCTTGACCAGCGACTCATTCTGCAGGTGGCCAGCTTCCAAAAACCCCAGAATAACGCCAGCCCATTGTAAATTGCCAGCCATCTCCCTTGGAGTAGAGGAGCTTCTCCTCTACAGTCCGCAGGAACCGAAAGAGCAGAGTCCGGTTTTCCGTGTCGCTGCTACCCACCCTGCCATAGCAAACAGCAGTGTCCCAGGGGTGGGCACCCCGGGACACTGGGGGGTGATGGTCCCCAGGGCAATCACAGGCTCTAGAATGGGGGCCACGCGGCCCCCCCCCTCCCAACATCTGCAAAGCCCCTGGGGGGCCCGTCGGACCCCTCAATTTAAATAGAGCCCCAGGGAGGTGGTGGTCCCCGGGGTTGGGGGGCCCCTTTTGAGCCCCCCCATTACAATCTTGACATTGCCCCAAGACTTGGCCCACCCGGGGGCTAATTAACAACGAAGCGCGGGAGTCCCTAGGTACCATTTACTAGTGGCTTACAGGTGGATGCCAATGGTATTGGCAAATGGTAAAAAATTGTACAGTTTTAGGGAAAGATCTTGCATTTGGGACCTGGCTAGCAGGAACCAAGTGCACTGCTGTCAAAATTGCATGAGATACCTGGCAAAAAAGTGAGGGTTACCATGTCAAACAGGGGTACTTTCCTACACCAACTGCCAAAGGCGTCTGCAGGGAGACTATAAAGAACAAACAAGTCTGGCTTCTGAACTGCATTTTAGGCATCCATTTAATGAAAAATGCATTGTAAAATGAAATCTTGTGCCACTTACACAATGAAATTCTCTTCTCATACGTCATGCCATATATTGTGATCTGCTGCAATTTTGTTGTACAGGGGTACCAGCCTCTAATTCTTTAGGCTGGGAACTTCGCTGAAAGAAAATTTCAATGCGAGCTATTCTCATAGATTGGGGTGTGTGTGGGTGTGTGTCTCTTGTACATGTCTCTACGTGTCTGGAAGCCACTCCAGCACCAAAAATTTTGGTCCACAATAATGGACATCCTGGTCAATCAGACGCTCTTATGCCTGAACATGATAATTCGGTCTACTTTCTCTCCCGACAGGAAAGACGTCAGAAAAGTAGGTACCACTCAAAAGGGCACCAGTTTTGACACATTTGTGGGTTAGGAAGATTCATTCACTATTCCGGTCTTGACGAAGCGCCTCAGATCCTCCTGACCACTAGGGGCACGAAACAGGTGGACTAACTAGAGTTGGACCCTAAAGAGGGAACTCACCTCAGACTAAAAGGGCACTATGACCCTATTGGTAGCATTTACCTATAAGGGTTTTTAATCTGACAGGGAGGTTGTTATTAAAAAGTAGGTGGCCTCCCTGACCAGTTTTAACCCACATCACATATGATACCACCCCACGTAGACTACCTTGCATTCCTCATACGGCATACTAATAAAAGATCTCCGCCAAAGTGACCCTTTGGGCATTTCAGCGCTGGCCCAACGAGCAGCAATAGCCCTATGATGAAGCAGGACATCCTTTGCGATGAGTGAAGGCAACATGAAACGGTCCTGCTGACTTCCACCGTGCATATGCCAGAGTCCTGCATAACCGGTCAATATCTCCTCTTCAGGAACAGTAGTCTGAATTTCTGTTTGGGACATAAACCAAGGAGCACGGGCACTGGACCCCCTCATCCAACTCCTAATCCCCACCTCCTCTCTAGGAAATCCTTTGATGCAGGGTAGGATGTTCACACCGTTCGACACCGTTCGACACCGATCAATCTTTCACATCACTCAGTAATTGTTGATAGCACACCCTCTGTCAGTTTAGCCTGCTGTCATAAAAGGCCTTAGATAACAGGATGGTTGCTCAAGTTACAGTGTTCACCAGCACTTTAACATGGCTACGTATTCAATGTTTAACAGCAGGCTACTCACTGGAGATTCTAGTCAGGGTAGCATCATGCTCCAACTCAATTATAATAAACCATTTTGCCATTTGGACAACTGTAGTGATTAGCTACATAAGGAGCAATTTCAGCAAAAAAGTAGGAGACTTACAATTAGCATGCCAATTTACAAGATTCATACGGAAACACCAGATGCAAATATAGTAGTTAAAAAATAAAAAAAATTATGAAGCAATTTAAAATCCTTTACTGGTTAAGTAATTCAACAGAACAGAAAATCAATAAAACAGATTACCTTAAACAATCGCCTCCCCTGAACACCCATTGGATCCTGATTGATGGCGATTACATCTTTGTTCTGCAGCAGTGCCTTAGACCTAGGGTCTATCATCCGGAGGTCATTCGACATGAGTAGCGGTGCCGCCATGATGGCCCAAAGGGCCATGTGGGTTATCTGCTGATCCCAGCTCAATCCAAAGTTTCCAATCACCAGCTAAGACCAGTAAATGAGAAAAAAAAAAAAAAAAAAAGGTAGATAAGACTTCAAATTTCTGGCATTTGAAGATAAGTCAATCAGCAGTGTCAAGAGTATTTGCTTTATTAATCAGCAATGCACAGATCCGAAATGTTTTGAGTAAAACCATTTGACGATCTAAAAAACGTAATAGTTGGATTTGGTTTCAGAGGTTACTCTGCATGTAGAGAATCTGAAGAACACCAGTAAAAATTGTGGCTGCATGTATGTGCACACTAAACACACATACTTTTAAGTTAAATAGAAGTCTTGATTGAATCATATCCGTTGAAAGCCATACCGAATAATAAAGATATTCCTCAGATCTGTCAAAAACATGTTCATAAAAATGTTACAATAGTTTTAAAAATCCTCTAGAAAACAATCCAATAAGGAAACCATCTTCAAAAATGGTGACGTCTGGTGCACCAAGAGGTAAATCAAACTAGCAGAAAGTACTCAAGGGCATAGGCACAGTTTAATTGGGCCAATTTGAGAAGTTTAGAAAACCTAAAAACTGACATTGCCACAAGTTCCACTACAATAAAAAAATATTAAGGGGCTGTAGGGTACTGCATTTAGCAAAACTCAACCACGCAATGTCAGTTCAGTGTTCAGGCATTACCGTCCGAGTTACCAAACATGCATGAGCATAGTGCACAATCATGCTTTTCAACAGCAAAATACCAAATTGAGTTAGCACCTCTATGTGATTTGTTTCCCCCACAAGAATATAATGGGGAGGCGTTGCTAACCTTATTCTATTGATTTCTGTAAAAGAATCAACATGACTGGACTGGCACATGCCAGTCGATGCGTTTAGAAAAATTGCTGTGACTAAAGATTGGGAAAAGGACTTCAATGATGAAGTCATAACAAATCCTTAAATACAAACTGTTCTGCATCAACAATCCCACAAGTGGTATACAAGTTAGGAGAGCTAGTGGTTAGCAATTCAAGTCACTAAAAGAGTAGAATTTCTTCTTGCACCACTGGTTCTGCCCCAGACATTACCAGAAGTGCTGTGACAAACTGCCTCCGACAGACCTGAACATGGCCAAGGCTGCCAACCTTACCTTCCTTAAAGGACACGGCTTAGCTGTCAGGTTAGTCTCAGTTGACAACAACCAACTGATAATGATAAAGATGTGTTAGTGTGATTTTGTATTGAAGTTAAACACTTATAGCTGCAGTGTCTAGTCAGTGCTAGATTATGGAATAATGTGCATTATGCAGGTTTATAATTAAATGAGAATTCCAAGCAGAACACAAGGGAAACCACATGGTAGTAATTTCTTGGAGTGAGCTAGGACCAAAGAAGTTCCAATATCTAAGCACTGGGTGCTAGATTTTTCATTTCCAGGGTCAATGTAATCCTATGGAGAAATGCCCAGCTCAATATAGGAATATACAGAACTTGCAGGGTCCCAGCTTCATGTTGAGAGTTTTCCAGGTAAGGGTTTCAGATTTGTGCTAGACTTTGAGATGTGGTAGTTCTAGATGAAAGCAACACAAAGATGGACAGAATGCTGATTGTCAGATTTTCACCTCCAGTCACAGATCTGGGTTAACTCCATTGTTTATTTGCTTACCATGCCACCCCAGTTTACACCCAGCCATATGCAAATCGGTCTTGACCCCGCTTCCCATGGGAACAGTCCAGCCCGAACTGCCAGACCAGGTCCTCCCTGGACTGGAAAAAAAATCATCCTTGGACCGGTTTCAGGGTATCACTCCGCATTAGCCATGCGGCCTTGAACCCAGTGGCCTAGCGAGCATGGAACCCCCAGCTGGGCACACTCTTCCCACTTTTGATGACTATAGCAACACAAAGCTTTTCCGGTACAGAGAGGGCCTGGCAGTTCGGGCTGTTCCCATGGGGAGCAGGGTCAATACTGATTTGCTCATGGCTGGGTCCAAAACGGACAACCTAGAGTACTCCCTCTAATGCTAAGAAAAGCCACAAGAAAATCGGGTTAATGAGGAAAATGCTTGCTGATGTAGCATTTACTCTAACGAATACCATCAACACTCACCGATTTTCAAGTTTAACAGACCAATAATGTAGAAAATAATTTCAACCTCTTAGAATAGTGCTTTTTCATACCATATCAGGATCATTCCAGCCTCCTGGTCCCGCCGCCTCTACAATTATATCCTGGTGCCCTGCTGACCAGTCCACAATGCCCTTGACGCTGTCCCAGGAGTCAGAGATATCATTAGTGTTCCTCCAGTGATTACAATACTTTCGGATCTCTGTGTAATTGGGCTGTAATGAAATGCAAAAGTAAACTTCAACATGTATGCTGGTCCACAAAAAGGGGAACAAGTAAAACAATCCCGAACATGCACTTCAAAAAGCAGGTCAACAGCCTTGCTGTTACAGTGGCAGCTTCGATATATGCAACTGTGCTGCGGTGCAATTCATTTGGATATGATGTAAGTGAAATAAACTGAGATATGCATTAGGTCTAAAGAAAAAAAAAAAACTCTTACATGGACTAGTATGGTTGCTAGTTTGCTAAACTGTATTAGGACCCAGCAGCTGCTTTTTGCCAAAGTGTTAGCCACTGACCAGTATACACGCTTCATAAAAATCAGTTATTTCTTGCTGCTGAACTGGCATATTTTGTAAACCAGCCTAATGATTGGGTTTTACCAACACAGTGGTCCAATATCCCACTTGAAAGTTGAATTATGCAGAGTGCTTGTGTTTAACAGGTTTAGAATTTCTCTCCCCCCCCCCCCCCCCCCCTTTTACAAATTCTGCCATCTTAATAGGTGGATGAAGTCAACACTGCTCTAGATTTGGGCTGCTTTGGCTGCTGCAGTCACTCATTGGGGTACAACATTGCAAATAAAGAGCAAGGGGCCGCTAAGCAAATACTAAAGGATAACCAAGCAAAGGGAAAAGGACAAGGTTAAGATGACAGCTTTGGGAATGCAACAGGATACAAACTGTATAACAAGCATTGCCATAGCCAATAGGTCTCACCTTTAAGACCTTATAATGGTTTAGCCAGCGCTATTGGCTTTGCCAATATCTTTAAGATATGTGGTAGAGCATTGTGGCTGATGTGCAGCATGTTGAAAAGTTAATAAAGTGTTAAGCATTGTTGCTACTTTGTATACAATGTGGAGAAGTGTGGCTCAATGATTAGAGCGGCAGACCCTGATGCAGAGGTCTAGCCCAGGACCAGGGTTCAATTCCCCGCCTTGGCGGGTCTTGGGCTCAAAAATTCCACGGACCGGATAATTCTCGCCTCGGTGCCATTCTAATCATAGAGTCCCACTGTGCAACTCTGGGCAATAGCTTGCTTAATCTCCACAACGCTAAGGATGCCTGGCCTCCACCTTGGGGGGTGCCCAGGAGTGGATGCCTCACAGGGAAAGCCAGGATGGGTTCCACAGCGGTATTCAAGCGCCTTGAGACCCTTGCGGGTGAGTAGTGCACTATACAAGTATCAATTTACATTTTTACAACCAAGACATTAAGTACAACTGAATGACCCTATTAAATAAAGAGTGAATATAAAAAAAAATGCCTTCTAGTTTTTGTCCTTGCAATGCTGGCAACTTCTTCCTGCCTATACTAATGCTCCTTGGTTATTTAATTTTTTGGTATGGGAGGGGGCATAAACAATGGGGGGTGGAGGTTGGGAAATGGTACCAGAGTTACAACAAGAGCAGGGGGACGGGCACTAGGGGAGAAACGACAGATGCCATATTCAAAGGTCAGACTAAGGTGGTGGTACACTGATGGAGGCGTGGCTGTGCGGATGTTTAGCTGGTGCTGTGCAGAGAGGATGCTGTGCCGATGTGGAATTTCTGCTGAGGTGGGGGTGCGGACGTGAGGCTTGCCTGCTGGTGTTGCTCTGATGCAGAGGTGGCCTACTGAATTTCACATAAGTTCACACAAGTCAGCCCACAGGTATAAAGTTAAACATAAAATTAAAGGTGGCAACAGTATTCAATCTTCCTAAAATGACATAACATGGGTTTTTATAATGCAAATATTCTACCCTTAGGATCGGTCACAGGGTGTAACCAACAGCAAAACTGTAGCATACTACGGTAAGACACCACACCCTTTGTAACGAAACATGCCTTCAATCCTTAACACAGAATTAGAAATCTACTCTTAAAGGCTTAATGACTTTGACAAATACTTTTCACAACAAACAAGTTAGGTATACGGTCTGTCATACTTTTGCCTACATAGACCACGCCTATAACCTCCCTCAATAGTTGATTAGCTGTACACATCCTGTTTTGTTAGAATGTGGTGCAAATGTATTTTATTTGTTTTATGTAGCACAAACCCGGCCTGAAGGTATCAAAGTGCTTTACAGGAGCACCGCTTGCGTTACAGATGTACGAACAAGTTACATACCTTTGGTAACAATATGTCTGTAAGAGACATTAGACCGAACCAACCACCTGACTCTCACTGCCACTGTAGGAAGCTCAAGGCCCAAGACCTCAGCCACCCTACGCAATACCACAGCGTAGGATGCTCCCTCCTCCGTAGCCATGGAAGGGGGCAGGGTGTGGTTGGAGGGGGGGGGGGGGGGGGGGAGGAGGGAAGGGGGAGAAAGCATACTAAGGTCTGGGGCGGTATCCAGACCACTGGCGTCACCCAACTTCTCTCTCCAGCCAGATTCATCAAGGTGGTATGCAAGAGGGTAAACAGACTCCTCCCAGTTCTCACCTGGCTGCCACGGAGGGTGCTAGGCATCACCAGGATAGAAAGTTGGGACAAAAATGCCGGTCGGCACCGGTCTGGTTCCATAGCGAAGTGAATGGTTACCAGGGTCGACATCAGCTGGGGACTGGTGGAGGTGTTAATGGATTCAGCACCGGAGGTGATGTAGTCAGGTCAACCGGTGCTGATCCAGATCTGGATCTTTGGGGGCCCTGCGGTGCTGGAGCCGCCGGCAGCAAAGGCCTAGAACCCCCCCCAGCTGAGTTAGTGGGGCCCAAAGGCACGCCAGCGACTTCGGGCTGCCCAAAGATTGAGTGGAGAGCTTTGTAAAATGTACGGAGTTGGGCAGGGGTCGCTTTGGCTCCCGGAAAGGGAGGGAAGTTCAGAGCCAACCCAGCAGGCTCCACTTCTCATCAGCCGAAGGACGGGAAGAAGGCAAAGAAATATGGTGCTTCACCTTCTTGTGTTTAGACTTAGACGAGGTGGTTGCTCTGCATCTGGTCCCACGACCTCCCACCCGACCAGGACCTTCAGCGGCGCAGAGCCAAATGCCGCGCCTCCAGAAGCTTTCGGGACCATGCGCGAGTCTTCGGGGCCATGGCCCGACTGTCAGAGCAAGACTTTGGTTTGTGGTGGCACTCCAAGCACCAGAGGCACACTACATGTGGGTAGTAACCGACATCAGAAGCCACAAGGCTTGAAGCCGGTCTGCTGGTGTGACATCCCTGCGCGCACTAGGAGTCAAACGGCGCACTAGGAGTCAAACGGCTCGCAAAGACATCGACAAAGTTTAAAAAAAAAAAAAAAAAGTCATTTTTAAAAGTGACTAGGGTACGGCTCTCTCCGGATCTGCGCTGGCTGCCACAGAAAAAGACCTGACGTCAGCGCGCAGGGGCGGCATCTAAGTAGATACTGCGACATGATCACGACACGGACGATGAAGGAGTCGTCGACTGATGCCACCTCCCGATGCGCAAGGGTATGAAGAAAATTCTCCGGATCCAGGTCTGATGCCCAGGGGTAATTCTTAGGTAAGGAATCTATAACTAATAGTCTTTCAGATAAATTACTTTTTTTGTTAGGCAGGGGGAGATTAAGTGATTTGCCCAGAATCACAGGATGTTGAGCGTCCCTGCCAAGACTCGAACCTGGTTTCCCAGCTTCAAGGTCGACAGATCTAGCAGTCAGGTCACATCCTCTCATTTGTGATGATATACAGTCCTGCAAATGCATGTAGAAGCCAATGACTTCCACAATCCTGATGGATTCATCCATGTAGTAATACCATAAGCTCTTAGTGGACATTTAGAAGCAGATAAGATTAAAGCATTATGATGAAAGTTAAGGCTCATTTAAGGTCTTCCGGGTCATTCCAAGTTGGGCATATTTTCTTTCACCACATGGTCCTATCTCATGGTTACTCAATAGGAAAATAGGGGTTCAATGGAATGTACATCTAGCACCCACTTACAAAAATGTGGAAGCAGATATATGATTAAGTGGGTAAATGTACGGGAGAACTACAGACACTGCAATAACTAAGAGGGCAGGTAAACAGGGTGCTAGTGTAGCAAACAGGAATGACTGAGCTAGAAAATCAAGATGGAACAGAAAAGGAGGACCAGAATTCAGATACAGATGGATAATTAGAAACACAGAAAAAATACAATCTGTAACGAGGAGCAATTCAAAATGTGGTGGTTGTGCATACAAAAAAGGTAAAATCACAAATAAGCCAATGTATGTATAAAAGAGTCTCCATTGTATTGAAGCGTACAGGTGGGAAGTCTGTAGGTGAAAGCTCAATGTTGTGCAAGAACATAAGAAAATCAATAAAATACTTTACGGCACAATTCATGAAACCCATTTACTACCAAATCTCCAGCTTCTCAGCCATCTTCTAGATGTTCTACTTCATATTTCAGTCGTTAAGTGTTTCCTTTGTTTAACAAACTCACCCTAAACCAGACAGACATTCAAAATACTACTCACATTATTAATCAGGGTAAATTTCTAGGAAAGTAAGTTTCTTTGCATCTTTCTTCATTCCGCACACCACCTCGTGTACTTTTCCAGTCAAGCTTCTGCTCAAACTAAGGTGGCAAGACAACTGCTATCCAGGCAGTGGAGGTAGTATGGAGAGAGTTGGATAAGGGGTGACTTGTTCGGGTGGTTTGCCTGTTGGGCCGCTTTGATTGCTCATAGACTTTTGCCGCCGTAAGGCTCTTTTTTTTTTTTTTAAATCTATCTTAGAAGTACACTCGGGTTTTGGGAAAGGGTCCTGCACTGAAATTGAACTCATTCTAAAAATAGGGTGGAGGATTGCTGGTTCAGGTACTTGAAGTATCTTCCTATTCCCTGCAGGGTCGCTAAAGGCTCCTTTTAGTTCCCGATTTTGAAGACCTATATGGAGCTGCTGAGGGATCAGGGTCCTATTGAAGGCATGTCCTTACACTCTAATGCAAATTACATTAATAACATAAAAAGTTGTCCATTGCACACATCTGTCTCCAAGATAGTGTTCACTCTTTAATGATAAACATCTGTAAAATACAGAAATTCCATGGTTAAATTCTGACCAAATTTCTCCGGCCATTTATCCTTGACTATCCATATCACTCTCCTGGCATTCCTTTTATTCGCCAGCGTCTTTCTGCTAAGGTTCACCTGTGTCGCTCAGCTTAATACGCAATCTCACATTCCAAAACTGCCCAATCCTGCCATTTTCTGGTAATTGTTTTTTCTCCTTAGTCTCTCGTCCCTTCCTTCAATTCCTAGTAGTTTCCAGTTATCAGAAGTCTCATCACACAGGGACAGTTTTGTCTGCAGCCCTGACCTTCAAACTAACAAATGAATGCATTCATGGTGTTGAAATCTCACTTCAGGTTAATTTATCAAACTGGATTAACAAAAAAGCAACGATTTAAAAAAAACAAAAGATTAGTAAGAAAGTTACCACTAACTAACAGATTCCTGAGGTAATCTTGTTTTACGAACATTTGCTAATTTGAGGTCAGCGTTTCAATGTACTTTGTGGGTGGTTGAAAACACATGCAATCATATTATACCAATAGAATTCTGTGCACTAGACTCAGTTTTAACATCAATTTAACAAAGCCTGCAACTTGGCTGGTAAACACTGCTGCTCCGAAGTATCCAGGCCAAGTAGTAAAGCCCTGTCGCGGCTTGAAATTCCCAGGGTTAAGAATGCCAAATATTCTAGCAAGGCTTGTGTGCGAACCCATTGCTATTCTATTCAAATCCAAACGGTATCTGTTTACAAACTACTGAAACCATGTTTTTCAGCATTGTTGGAATAGCATGCACAGATATGAACTCTGCAAAACTACACCTCAGAGATATGACCAGGACTTGTTCCATGTAGTCTCTTCGCCCTCAAGCATGGATCGGACCATAGAATAGCTCCTCAAAAGGAAGGATACTTTAATCACATTTGTCCCAAACCCTCTCCCTTCCCAGCCACTGAAACATTGCGTTGTACTTTTCTGTAGCCTACTGTTTTCTACAAAACTTTCATGTAAAGCACTCCGACAGCCTTGGATTTCTACACACTAAAGAAAACCTCAAACTAGTAAATGAACGCGGTTTCCACATTTCTGAAAGAAACACTATTCAAACAGCTGGAGAGCAGAGGGGTAGAAACATGAAAAAACTGCACATTACCAGCAAACCAAGAAAAGGGAACGAGAAGAGAGACTGTGTGGGACAGGCTTTGAAACAAAACATATATAAGCATTTATTTTCACTATAAATATGTACCCATCTTTGTGTATTACTTGGTATAAACATGTAGAATAATTACGTTCTTTAAAAAAAAAAAAAAAATCATCATCTTCGGTCTACATGTACTTGCTTCCATTGTGCATCTATGCACCTCCATGTACTTGGATCTGTTAGTCTCAATTTTCTCCTGAAAAAGCATATCCAATGCACCACCCTATTTCTCATCCTGTACCTCCATCAACATCTTTAATTTACATATACTTACCTCCTTGATGCATCTATATACTTTCAATGTACGTGTGGGTCTATATATTTATCACTTTCTTCTAATTTAGCATTTACAATACACTACCCTATTGCTCAGAGTATACTTCTCTCAATACATCTTCTAGTCCACCTTTGACTCATCTCAAACTTCTTTCTACTACTCTTTCCAATGCACTACCCAATGTCTCACCCTATACATCTATCAATATATCCTATCCATCCACTCATTCATCCCAAAACCCATACCATTACTATGATCCCCAAAATACTCCTTTCTAGACTCTCTCCTACTTTACCCCTCCATGAATCATCTGACACCTCTTACTATACTGATCCCCCAAAACAAACCTTTAACTCTTCCCTCCGACACTTCCCCTCCAAAAACCCTTTTTACTCATTCAATAGCCTCTTTCTACTGCTACGACCCAAAAAAAAAAAAAAAAAAAACACAAAGTAAAAAAAATTTAAAAATCCTTCACTGCTCGATCCCTCCACTAGCCCCTTCAATCAAAATAACAGATTAACATTCACTTCTCAAATTCCATATTCCACTATATGAACTCACCACTAATCCTTTATGGGTTCCAGAGAAGCATGCTACTCGCCAATAAACATTTCAAAACCCCATCAGGGTTACAAGCGCTATATAATTGCAAACCTTTTTTCCCCTTTCTACCCCTCTCCATCCCTTCTCAATTCAAATAAGTGACTAACATATCCACCAGTCAAATTACTTCCTATATCACTATACTAATTTAACACTAATCCTTTATGGGTTCCGGAGTAGTGTGCTACTCGCCAGAAAAGAGATTCAACATCCATCAGGGGTAACAGGTGCAAGCCTTTTGTCCCTTCCATCCGTCCGCTATCCTTTTTGCTCCAAACCACTAACTAATATCCACCACTCAAATCACTTTCATATTTCACCATACTAATTTACCACTAATCCTTTATGGGTTTCCGGAGTAGCGCGATTCAACACCCCATCAGGGGTAACAAGCGGTATATAAATACAAACTTTTCTTCTATCCTTCCGAATCCAAATAACTGACTAACCTATCCACCACGTAAAATGTACCTACATGTTTCACTATACTTATTCAACACTAATTCTCCATGGGTCCCAGAGTAGCGGGCTACTCGCCGAAAAAGTGCTTTGATGCCTCGGGGTAGTAAGCGCTATACAAATGCAATTACATTACAATATTTCCTAACATCGAACACTGGGGTTTTTATTAACAAACTGACCATATGGAGGACTGAAGAATGTTTTAGCTTATCAGGGGTGAACATGTTTTTTTTTGCGAACTGGTGCCTAACAATTCAAAACGTTTGGGACAGCAGCAGGTGCACCCATACCCCGCCCTCTTATACCGTCAGACAACCACATCCCATGCAATATCGCTTATTTAAGGCGGCATTTAATGAGTACTCCCGCAGGTCACTGGAAACTGCCCTTCAAGAGGATTCAAAAAATCTGATAATCATGCACAAGTTACAAGACCCTCTTTTCACTGTTCCCCACAGAGTCTCGCTCGCAGTAAATGTCCACAGCTGTATCAGACTGACAAGAGTGGCTTAATAGCCTATTGAGAGCGTTGGTATAAACTATTTTTAAATGAAGTGTTCCCTTTGGAGGTAAATGTGCAATCTGATCTACATGTAGCAATATTACCATACAACAATATTGCATACAATTACTTTCAACGAATATGCAAAAGCTCTCAGTACAGTTACACCATAAATCAATGCTCCATGAAGTATACCATTCACTGAACAAATGATAGTTCATCACATCTAATATTTCTTCACTTGATTGATGGTGCTAGCACAGATCTTTGTAGACATTTGTGAGAACACATTAGCCCAGCCTTTTAGCCTCTGGTCTGCAGCTACTTAGAAATATTGGCAGATTAAGAAAGTGAAAATGTTAAAAACATTATGCAAGTGAAAAGAAATTTAGAATTGGAGGCTTAAAATTAAGTTAGTATCCTCAAATTGCTTCATAGGCTCAGTACAAGTGAATCAAACAGAAAAATATCTGGGCATTTTGAGTTCTCCGCTGTGGCAAAAAGGTCTATTTGTGGAAAACCCTGTTTTTGAAAGTACAGAAAAAGAACTTGTGCATGAAGTTCCCATTCGTGTATTTGTTTTCATTCTGTTGAGGAGATCAGTAAATATGCGGTCTGTGCCTGGGAGGTGTTCTGCCAGGAGTTGGATTTTGTGACAAATTTACCAATGCCAAATGGTCTGAGAGAGGCATGACAGTTGTAGAGTGCGTGCCCCCTCCACCCCCTTGTTTTAGGTCTCGCCTACGCAGCACACATGAGCTGCATAGGCAAAAGACCTTTTGGAATGGCTTCGGCTTTTCAGCTAAAAACGTGCAGGCGTTCCATTGCCTTCAATGGTAACATGTGCATGTGTTGCGATTCACTTGCGGGAGCGCGCAGCGCCATATGGTAGCAATTATCCCGGCTCCAGATGCTCGCTACCGCAAGTGATTTGCGCAGGCCCCCTCCTCCTTACCCTCCCCCTGTTGCCGCGCGCTCTAGTACTGGTTATCAACAGGCTAAGATTGATATGTTTTACACCAAGAACTACGTTAGATTGCAAAAAAATCCACCATCTTACAGTACCTGTGCTGGAATCGAACAACGTAGAGCACTGAACGCCAACAATAAAAAGTAACACTAAAGCTAAAAAATAAATCAATACAATTGATGCACTATAACTGGAGTATTAAACGCCATCACAGCTTCATTTCATCCTAAGAAAAATGAAGATGCGTTGTACATATTTAACTACGCTATTTCAAACCGCTGAAAAACAAATATATTTTTGGATTTGTTCTAATTTACTGCATTTTGAAAACAAATTAAACAAATAGCAAATCTTGACTACATCCACCAAAGAAGAACTTTAGAAAGCAGGCTCAGCTGCTGTGTATTGCGCATAAGCACGTCCTTTTAGACGTTCCGTACGCCAGCATTTGACACTTTCAGGTAGGTATTGTTTTAATTTGCTCTGCCCGGATTCTTAAGGCAATAGTCACGGAATACGTCGGAGGTCGCCAACAGCGAACACTGCTTTTGCAGCGCATGCGCCTTTTACTCGCTGACACAGATCCTAATGCACCGGCGCCATGGGCCATAGACTGAAACATGTTATGATTTTTCCCAGCACCCCCTGCGCCTCTGTCATCTCCTTTTAGCACTTTGCATGAGGGCTTTCACGGCCTTTTGGTATATGCTGGCTCTGCTCTGAACGGCGGCTCTCATCTTTTTCGCAATCTGGCAAGTATGTTGTTGTGCGGTATGAAAGGCCGAGTCGGCAGAGGGTATGGCTCCAAACCACTTAATTCTTATTGCGTGGATGTGGTGCCCGTGGCTGCAGAGAGGGAACTGCAGCCCTGCACTGCCAGAATCCACATCACCCCCTATTCTAGTCTTTTACATTCAGGGAAGGGTATTGGCCATTCCAAAGTTGCCAGTGAAGTAAAAAAATAATTGACTATTGAGTTGCTGTGAAAAAACGCACCTCGAGTTTGTTGCATATGTGTTTTGCTTTTAAGATATTTGGTTTAGATATAAATGCCGGGGCTTTAAAATGAATCCTTTGGATTAGTGTGAGAAGGTTGGTGTAGGACTTAGTACGAGAATTCAAACCGTCTTCTCTCTGTACCACAGACAACACGGCTCCAACAGCAAACGCACCAAACCTTATTCTGCATTTGTTTTTGCAGTAATATATCCGAAATTTGCTCTGAGACCAATAGAGCAATTTTATGTGATCACCATATTACATTACACAAGGTCAGATGTGATTCAAGCAGAACTTGATTAAAGCGGTGCTCGTACACATAAAGCACCTCTGAGCAGGACTTGAGAATAAAGTGCTACTCGGATACATAAAGCATTGAGCACTTCTGACACGCGGCAGTCTCAAGGCAAGGGGCAATCCCACGGAGGGGAATCAGAGTCTGAGTGCGGTGCCGCTCCCGAACGACAGGGGGCACACCGGGTCCTTCCCAAGCCTCCCGGGGAGCAGGGGGGTGAGTCCCAGGCCTCCACACGGCCACGCTACCTCCCAGCCCCCTGGTTACCTCGATCTCGGCGTCCAGGGGGGTCCTCTCTGCAGCGGCGTCCGGCACGGCTCCGGGCCCCGCGATCAATGCGCACAGCGGCGGGGGACAGGTCACAGCCTCGTACGCCCTTGGCAGCAGCTGCGACGGCAGCGACGGGGCCCCGGGCTTCTCTGCGGGCCCGACTCGATGCTGGGGCACACTTCAGGCCTCCGGGCCGCGGCGGTGATCACGCTCCGGTCCCCGCGCCAGGGGGGGTTGGCAAATTAAGCGGGAGGACTGCGAGCTCAGCGCTCGACGGGGGATTGACGCAGGGGATCCCAGGCCAGGTCAGGGAGCGCAGGGGTCACAGCGCTAGTACCTGGTTGATCCCCAGCAGTCCGGCAATCAGTTGTGGCATGCAGTTTCAGCATTCAGTTGTGGCATGGAGTTTCAGCATTCAGTTTTGGCATGGAGTTTCAGCATTCAGTTTTGGCATGGAGTTTCAGCATTCAGTTTTGGCATGGAGTTTCAGCATTCAGTTTTGGCATGGAGTTTCAGCATTCAGTTTTGGCATGGAGTTTCAGCATTCAGTTTTGGCATGGAGTTTCAGCATTCAGTTCTTGCGGCGCAGGGGTCTCTGGCGCCCTTGGGTTTCTGTTCCTTGGGGGGGTAGGGATTGAGTTGGTGACTAGTTCCTTCCTAGTCAGGCTGGGCAGAGGTTCCCTGGGTCCTCCTACTGCTGGGCAAGATCAGTGGGCTTTACAGGATCCCTCACTCACGAGGCAGCACCTAAATCCTGTCACTCTCAGAGGCACAAGTCCCTGGCTAGGCCCTACCGCCTAAAACTCCTGCATGGATTCTCCAGCTCGGCTGTACCCCTACTGACTAGAAAAAGTTCCCTCCCTCTGTTAAGTATCCCTAGGTCAGGTGACCTCTAACCAAGGCGGCAAAAGTAAAAAACCCACACCTCCCTTCTAGAAGGTTCCAGCACATTCCAGGAGCTTCCCCATTCTACCTATGGGACAAAAAGGGCAGGCTGGTGTCGCAACATTGTTGTGGGGTCCCAGCCAGCTCCTGGCAGCTAGGGTGCTACTAGTGAAGACCACTCCGCAGTAGCAGG
Organism: Triturus cristatus; assembly: GCF_964204655.1. Classification (NCBI taxonomy): domain Eukaryota; kingdom Metazoa; phylum Chordata; class Amphibia; order Caudata; family Salamandridae; genus Triturus; species Triturus cristatus. The sequence goes on along the minus strand of NC_140588.1, from coordinate 617,007,370 downwards.
GGCCTGTGGCAGCCATCTTGGGAGAAGGGAGCACCTGCACCTTAACACTGGTTGGCAATGAAAAGGCGCCCGGAGACCCAAGTCCAACATAAAAATGAGGGTGGAAAAAATTAGGCACGATCAAAAATAGATGGGGAGACCACCCTAGGGCTGACAGGTCCAACAGTCCTCCTATCGATTGTTTAAAAACCAACACACACACACACACCCACCCACCCGCCCCCCCCCCCCCCCGCAAACACTGTCCAAGTGAACCCGATTACGTTATACAAGGTCAGATTAATTTCATTTTAAGCAAAGAAGGTTGACTGAGTTGCGGAGAGCCTACACTGGGACTTGAACCTTGTCCCCCAAATCCAAAATTTAGCAGCTCTGACCATTAGGCCACATCCATAATTCTCAATTTGTGTGTGAACGTCATACATAAGAGGGACGGTTTTGTATACAATTACATAGAGTGAGCACATTCTTTATTGAAGTGGCTTTGTGAAATAGAAAAAAAAATGCTGCAAAAAAAATACTGGCAGTGTCACCTGGAATCTTGCTTGAGAATACTTGCAAGGGTTTGTTTTTTCTACCTGGACCAAGGCACATAGTTCAGCACCGTTGCATCAGTGGTTCTAGAACCGTTTTCAGAGTGGGGGTGCTGACAGTGTTACATCCCTAAAACCATAGGGATTGGGAAAAAATGTAACTTGACACAAAGTGTATCTGATGTTTTCAGCAGGAGAGTTATAAGGGTGTTCAGTGTGTAGCTGGTGGTGTAATTTGGAGCACACTGTATTTTTAAGTGGACTACATAAGTGCTTAACAAAACAAGCATTGGCATAGCCAATAGGTCTCGCATTTGGGACCTTATAAGTGTTTAGCCATGCAACAGTTGGTGTTTCACCAAGGATTTTCTGCTGCATAACTAAATACACAGTCCAAGAAGCGAGACCTATTGGCTATGCTAATGCTTGTTGTACATAGTGGTCATATTGTCTGTCCGTATTAAGACAAGACAACTTTCCCTACTGGGAGGGGAGGGGGGGGTAAGAAATGCTTTTATCGCCAGTTGAACTTCTTGCAGTTCTGGTATTGACGTGATGTCAGTTGGTTGGTGTTCCAACGACCCTGAACTGTAAATTGTTGTAAATGTACACCCCAACCTGTGAGAGGAGTCGGTTGGGAGCACGACTTGTGGAATAGGGTCGATAAATCGCCGCTCTGTTGATAAATTGTGTGTGCCACCACTGCAGAGCAAGGAGTGCAGCTGTCTGCCAACACTAGATCCATTATCTGACCCGGTGATGGATTCCCTGGACGTGCCAAACACTTCTGGAGGACGCATTTTAAGTCTTGCATGAGGTACTATGGCAATGCAGGAGGCCATCATCCATAGTAACTGCATGAAGAATCTGGCTAAGCGATAGTGGATGTTTTGAACTGTAGTAGTAATGTTAGAAAAATATGAAATCTGGTTGCATTGGGCTATGCTATTGTCATTTAAGTGTTTAGTATAGCTCCTAGATATGGCAGTATCTGATTGGACTGAAAATCCCAACTAATGCAGAAGATTTATGGTGATTTGAGTTTGCTGCACACATTTTATGAGGTATTCGTCTAGGTATGGGAAGACAGAAATTTGTGGTCTTCGTACAGGTGCTACCACTGCCAGGCATTTGGTGAACACTCCGGGTGCAGTTACTCCACATGGATGTACTTTGAACTGAATGATTTTTTTCTATCACAAATCTTAGGTATTTGCGATGTGCTGGGTGAATGGGTATGTGAAAGTATGTGTCCTTTAAGTTTAGTGTTGACAAAGTCGCCCTGCAACAAAAGTGGAAGTATTTGTCAAGTGATCATATGGAACTGGTCTGATATAATGTAGAGGTTTAAAGGCCCGAGATCCAATATTAAGTCTTAAGGAACAGTCTTTTTCGGCAATTAAGTATAGTAAATATACTCCTGAACCTTGTAAGTAATGGGACGAGTTCTATAGCTCCTTTTGTTAGAAGAGCTTGTACTTTGTTGGAGCAGAGGTTTGTTTTCCAAAGACAGTTTGTGAATGAGAGGTGGAATGTTGGGAGGGGTGCTTGTGATTAAGGCAATAACCATGATGGATAATGTCCAACACCTATTGGTCTGTTATTGACTGTCAAATGGGAAGAAACAGATTTAACCTTCCCCAGACAGGTGTTGAATGTTCGGGGGAAGAGATATCAAGTCACTGTTTATTAATGGTACGTGATGGTGTACCTCTTCCTTTGAAGTTACCTCTATATCCACCTCTACAAAATCCTCTAGAGGGGGAAGAGTTTTATATGAAAATGAGGTGGCATCTGTGGTATTAGTTGGAGCCCCCTCTGTAGAAGGAGTGACAAAAGGAACCTCTAGTAGCTGGACACTGAAGTGCTGCCATTCATTTTGCCACTTGTGTGTGTTTTTTGCCATCTTCTCCAACGATTGGTCAATCTGTGGTCCAAAAAGATGTTCTTTATCAAATGGTGCATTGAGGATAGTTTGTTGAACTTCTGGTTTGAAACCAGAAATTCTAATCCAAGCATGTCTCCTTAATAGGATGCTGGTATCAACACCTCTAGCTGCAGTATCTGGAGCATCTAGGAGCACATCAAATAGATGTATTGGGAAATAAGCTCGCCTTCTTGCAATATTTCTTGCCCTTTCCTGTGTTCTTCTGGGAGATGTAATAATTCTTCCATCTCATCCCAGTGCGCTCCATTATACCTAGCCAACAGCCCTGGAGTATTGGCTATGCGCCAATGATTAGCCAATTGACCAGCTAATCTTTTGCCGGATGTGTCCATTATTTTAATTCTTTATCAGGAGATGCCTCTCCTGAAGTTTATGAATTTGCCCTTTTACGTGCGTTCGAAACTACGAAGGAATCTAAAGGCAACGGACTCTTACTAAAGACTAAAGGACAGATGGAGGGGGTTTATATTTTTTATCCACTCTAGGTGTTAGGAAACGTCGCGTAACTGGATCCTTAAAAATATTGTCTGCATGCTTCATCATACCCTTTAACATAGGCAAGGATTGAGATGTGTGCGTTTCCTAAAGTCTCCAAAAAGTAAATCCTCTTCTAGGTCTTCTTTATGTATTTTGACCCCAAGGTAAGTGGCCGCTCTAGCAATTAGCTCCTTGTATGTATCATCATCTGGAGGGGGAAAGGTTTGGCTGGATAGATATCTGGATCTGTGTTTCCTGGAGGGTTTATATTATAGTCATCCCACGGGTCAGGTAGTGGCTGATTGTGTCCTCGTCATCTCCTATATCAGAATTTATATCAGGAGAGGCTTGTGATGCAATATGTAAAGGGTCTAAAGCTGGTGTGAGACGTACTGATGGAGGGTGGAGTGGTTTGAGGAATGTTAATAGGACTAGTAGCCATGTCCTTCAGAGGGATTCTGTATTCAGGGTCCGTTATCCTTTTGGGAGGTGGTATCACTGGCGTAGTTGTAATTTGTCCAGTTTGAGGATTAATATGCCTCTGTTTAATATCCAGCTTTTGCTTTATTTTTTTAGAATCTGCTCCGGTCTTTAGAGGAGCATCTTTGTGTTGGTGCCCAAAATTTCTCAGCGCCAAGCCGAATTCGTCCTTTTTTACTTTGATCCCGAATGCTTCGGCATTGAAGGGGTGTCATCTCGGTTCAAGCCCAAACCGGAAGGCTTGACATGCTGTTTGTGCCAAGCTAGAAGGCAGGGCGTTGGAATCAGTCTTGTTGTCTACCATGGCCTGATGACAGTGGTGGCCCAATAGCCTTGGTTGGAGTGAGTTTGGGGGGGGGGGGGGGGGGGGGGGGGGGGGGGGGGGTGGAAAAGGGTCTTTTTTACTCATGGCACACTATCCAGATGGAACATCGTGGGACACCAGCTCAATATCAAACTATGAATCGGAGTCCTGAACGCAAAATGCCTCTTCTGCATCCTCCATCTCATCTTGCTAGATATTTTCACCGAAGATATTGGGAGGGTCTCTGATAGTTAATCGCTGCAGGTCTCTGCATCAAGCACAAAGGTCTCTAGGAGTCTTTTTGAAACGAAATGACTGGAACGCGTCGCAGTCTTCATCTATACTCCGGGGAGAGAGGTTACAGACCTTATGAAGGTCAGGTGCGCAGGTATTAGGAATGGCACCTAGGACAGAATTGGAATGTGTTGGTTTCATCGGCGGAAGACTCAATGCTGGATTTTTGGAGTGGAAAAGAGGCGACGAGCTAGGCTCGAAGGCCATGGTTAGAGTTTTGTATTGGATAATGAACGTTTTTCAAAGTTGACACAGAAGATTGGAAACGCAATCGAAAACAATACCAACAAGGGCAAGTGAATCGCGACTAGAATGGATTAGCAGTTTCGAATTGGAGCGCTGCAATAGATATCCAAACCAGATGTAAAAACAAAAAACAATGGAGTCTATGCCCATGCGCATCATCACTGAAGGGAGGAGTCACTTTGGAAAAAAACAAAAAAACAAAAAATAAAAAAAACGAAAACTAGCAAAAACTAGAGGGCAGGAGTATGCAAGGCATGTGTATCTACATCACACATGCCTTGAACAAATAATTCTCATCTCCTGTGAGATTTAGTTTCGCTGGTTGCAGAGGAACATCTTTCCTGTTCATATTTGTTTATGAACCTTTGTCCATATCACTAAACTACTCTGGAGATGCTTCAAGGTGACATGTTTGGTGCTTAAAAATAGCCTAAATAAACAGCAGAAAATAACAGACTAACAAGAGATTAACGTATTCAGATCCCAAATCAATTTTTACCAGTTGCTTAACATAAGAATGGACCCACTGAGTTTCTCAGAAAAGGAGAGTAAAATGTGAAACGTTAACAGATTCAACAGTAAAAGGTACTTTTACGTTGGAGGAGGTGAAAGAAAGTTTATAAAGAGTACAAAAACGTTAACTTTAGGAGTGTTGGGTTGATCGGAAATTACACAAAGACTATGACCAGCAGTGAGATTTTGTTAAATGATTGGCAAATGGAGACCCAAGGCATAGAAAATACAGAGCTAGAAGATTAGGGAAATAAAAATTGTTTAAATATGCCTCTATTGTATTTTATATATGGTAAAAATAAACTCAATCTGTGATGGTTGAGAGACCGAGGAAACAGAAGCCATCCAAGAGAATCTTTCCCTCCCCCCCCCCCCCAATCTAGTGTACTCTCCAATTACAGTAAAGACAGCTAAGTCCTCCCAAAATGCATCTCAGACTGGTCTAGGATTAGCATACACTTATGTGATCTGAAAGTTGAATGAAAGCACAGTCTTTGTTTCCAAACAATGCCAATGTATTTAAGCTATAGCTTTAATACAGATCTCAGATTGTTTAAAAGATATTTAAACTTTTCTTATTCTAAGTAAGGACACATGTGGATGACAAGACTCCGGTAGTCCAGGCATGAAAGTAAGCCAACCTTTAGCATCACCTACCTTCTGAACCGAAAATTCATACAGAGGCCACTCGCATGAATATACAATGCTTCTGCCAGTCTTGTTCAATGCAATAGACATGTTCCTGTATCCTGCAGGATAGGAAATAAGAACTTGTGTCAGTCTGTTCAAATATAAAAGAAGTATGCAAGAAAATGGTGGCATAATCGGGGGAGTGGGGGTGGGTTTTGGAGGCAGAGGAGGGCAGTTTCAACAAATCCCATGACAGGGTAATAAATGCTAGCTATAGATTAGAAAAAGGTTGGAGGACAGACTTCATGATTACTTTTGCAATAGATTCTATGATGGGCATTTGGGTCAGAACATTGATTTAATTCATGTTTTCTTCATCGCATGTGGTCACACTTATGTAGTAATTGTGGAAAAACAGTTGATTACATAAAACGTTCAGGGCAGCCAACGTGTTTCATTCTGTCAAGAGTTTATCAAGGTGGAGAACAAACTGTAGGCTTAATGCCAAGTGAAGTTAAAACAAATTGTTATTTGTTCCTATAGTGCCCAGGTCTAGCCATCCTTTACAGATCGTCCATTTATTGAATGGTACAAAATTAAGCATCCACTAAGTGGAATGGTATGCTGGGAGAATGAACTTGAGCCCTTTCACTCATAACCCAATCAAATTCTAAGGCCGTAGGTTTAGAAAATAGCGGCTAAGTGTAGTGTCAGGCCATAAGCGATTAGAACATATGGTGCCCTTGGTTAAAGGAGAGCACAACCTTGTGTGGAAACAGAAGATGGCGCACTCCTGAATCACAGACCATATATGTGTATACTATATGGATCAGCTATTTATTATAATTATGTAAATTGTGGCTATAACAGCACTACATGAACAAATTCACTTTTGATTTAACTTTACTGGGGTATTCAGTCTACCGTTTGTTCTTAGAATTGAAAAAGTCTGACCGGATTAAAAAAATGTTGGCTACCCTGATAGCTTTATGTAATCAACTGTTCTTCCACAACGACTACATAAGTAGGACCACCTGCGATGAAGAAAACATGGAGATTGATGTATTGAACTACATGCCCATCACAAACCTACCGATTAATTGTGTAACTGGTTCTATGTGTGCTCCAACCTTTCTCGGGTTTAGAGTGGACCTTTCAATTTTAGGGAACCAAATACCCAAGGTAGCAGAGGGTTTGTTAGTTCAGATCTAAAGGCTGATGACATGGTGCCAGTTTCTCTTTGCCAATGTCTCGCTTGCAACAGGATGTGAAACTAGTTTCTCGTCACTGCTGCCACTGTTAGCCATCACCCCCCCTCCCCCCCCCCCCCCCCAAAAAAAACCCAAAAACCACACCACTCCTTTCAAATCTGAAACCACCGTTTGAGGTTCAGATTTCTATACAATGAGAATGATCCTTTTTCCAAAGAGCCACTTACGAATACAGTTGAGCTATTTAACTGTCACTTGCAGAGTGCAATCCAAAGTCACGTCCTGACATGCAAGCACATCGCACGCATAGTTATATCAGATAAAAACTAGAGTACAAGAAGCAATTCATGGTCTCTTAAGAGACCAATACAGATCTTCAGCTATCTCCTAATTTCCATTAGCTACCCGACTAGCCAGAAGTATAATTTTGCACTGGACTGCCATAGATGCATAAAAGGAGGCCTGGTAGCCTTACAATGCCTGAATGTCCCAAGCATACTTATCGTTGTACCTTCAGCCAACAGGTCCAAAGTCCCAAAGCCACAGCCATCAAATTTTAGTAGATCCACTCCCCACTCAGCAAATGTTTCAGCATCCTGCTCATAGTGACCAAAGCTACCAGGAAATCCAGCGCATGTTTGATTTCCGACATCCTGATAAATCCCCAGCTTCAATCCTTTGGAATGAACCTGCAATGACAAAATACCATTATAAGAACATGCAGGCTATATGGGTCATATAAGGTAAGAACAGTAATTAGGAGTTCATAAAATAGTTCCCAAAGTAGTCCAATCAGCCAGGGGTTTCTGGGACCAGGCTAACAATCTGCATTTTAGCACTGGTGTTCCTTTAGAGCACACCAACTATAACCCTTAAGTACTGGACCCTTAGGGTGGTCAAGTTCAGGAGTCCAAGCCTTAGTCCAGGAGGGGATGTGGGGTTAGAAGCTCAGAACTCAAGCATCAAATCATTGGGCAGACTTTACTTTATGAACACTACTCGGAACAACAAAAATACTATACATAATCAACACAGGGCACTTACCTTTGGCACTTATGGCAACAGTACCCATAGTAATGGGGATGTTTAGAGAGTCGGTAGAGAACTTACAGCACAAAGTTGCCAATAGGATAGTGTGCACATTCTACCCTAGAGCAAGTACTCACTAGTCTCCCTCCGTTGGGGTACAATGCCAAAGTATCTGGCCGTTTTGCAGCAGCTCTAAACTCTTTCAGGCAGACCACGCCTCGACGGGCCCGGCAACTCCAGTTATCAAGTCCTTTGTAATAAACAGGCCACACATCAGGGCCTATATTGAGGGCGAAATGGTTTTTCTTTGGGTGAAATTGGATTCCATTATCACCAACTTCAAACTATTTTCCTCAACTAGCTCCTACAATAACAGTCAAGTACCTAAGAGCTTTCAGTCTCTTCAGCAGAGAAGATGCAATAGTGCGCCAGCCCACACTATGGCTTCCCCAACAGTACTTAATACTCTCGGACTCATATTTCAAAACACACTGCTAGAGGGAAGGGGACAGTTTTACTCAGAGGTTATCGATTCCTTCCGTTCCCAAAGGACACTTGACCCAAGTAGAAGTGCAGCAACAACTTCAAAAGAGGACATTGGCAACCGTAGAGATGGTTCAAATGGTTACAGAATCAATATCTCTAGTCGAAGGAACCAGACCTTGCCTCCCTCCCCAAATGACAGTGTTTAGAGGATGGACTACTACCTGCTCCTTCTAAGGCTGGAGAGGCAGGGGGGGGGGGGGGGGGGCAAGGGGTGAAGCAGACACCCTGTAGGTAAGGCACATGTGGTAGATTGTCCCAGCTCTCACAGGACTCTTCCGTATGAACAGCAGGGCCTGGGAACAAGTAGGACTCCTGAAAGAATGTGCCATTGACAGTCGAGACGTTACATTAAAGTAATGTATTGAGCGCAAACAAATACCCGAAGAGGTCAAGGAACTACCACTAAAGGAAAGAGGACACATGTATAATGAGTTACATAGGAAAAAGCTAGGTTTTTAGTCTCTTTATAAAACAGAAAAAGGTTTGTAATTGACCCAATGGAAAGGAGAAGTGTTACATTCCTTGGCAGTGGAGTTCACAAAACCTCTTCCTCCACAATTGGACGTCCTCCACAGAGTCCTGTCAGCTGGGCTTTGGCGCATTTTGCTATTATTCAGTTTTTTTTCTGGACTCTATAGCTAAAGTTCATAGGCCAAACCAATGTTTACTGGTTACAGTGGGTTTGTGGGCTGCATATCAGTGTTCCAAATTAAGCATCCACTGCTTGAGAGTGGGAGCTGGAAAAGAAAAATGGGAAAAAAAAAAAAATCTACTCTAAACTATTAAGCTGCTGTTTTCCCTCCACCACCAATTATCCCAGGCTCAGAGAAAGGGGCAAACAAAATAGAGTACATTGAGGCGCCAAGTCTAATGTGTACAAAACTAGACTTGGCAGGAGATCAGCCAGGCATGAAACGTATCTCACCTTTCTCCAGTGGTCTGTGAATCACATACAAGATTAAGGGAAGAGTCCCCTAGTTACAGAATATACACAAACTTTTTTTAAACTTTGTTTTTTTTTCTGTATTGTTATACAAAAAAGAAACCAATCAGTAAGCAGTGGCACGGAAAGTGAAGTATGATGTACTCAGCACATTTATGACGATAGTTTAATACAGCGGATATACTGGGCTCATCTTGCCCTACGCAAAGTAGGGGGCCAAGGGAAGCCGATCGAAAAGTGGAGTTTAGTATGCCTGAACTCAGGATTTAAAAATACATCTTTTAGTAATGACGATTTTCATATTGTGCGTTTGGAAATACCCCTTTTATAAAGTGGGTATTTTCTGGTCAAACCATCCATGTGCCTCTGCCCGTTGTGTATTAGCTGCCTTGGCTTAGGACAGACAGGGCTGGGGATGTGCATTCACACTAGACAGACACAAAAGAGTTGCAGCTTGCACCTCAGTGAACTGCCTGCCTCTCAAAGCGGTCTTCACCTCCTGTGGTGAACCTGGCCTGAGCCCAGCTGAACCGGTTTATGTGTGCCAGAGGAACTTTGTAACAACTTCAAAGAAGAATGTAGTATAAATGGGGGGCCGACCCCAGAACTTTAGATTACTGCTGGACTAAGGACCTCGTCAGGAACAGCTGAAAGAACTGAAAGGAGAGACTACCACTTTGCTGTGTGCTTTGCTGGGTCGGCCTGTAGTTACTGTTTCTGTCCAAGGCAGGGAAAGAACTGGACTTGGCTTTCTGCATCCTAAGTATCTCCAAGGACTTGATGTTCTGCATCCTAAGTATCTCCAAGGACTTGATGTAAAGCTTACCTCCTTCTGGAAGTCTCAGGGAAAATCAAAGACTTGAACATCTTCTGGGTACTGGCTTCTGAAACTGCATGTTTCCGCTGCCACAAAGGAGAAACGGTAACATGATGCAGTCAATGACACCGCTGCCGGCTCGGTTCTGAAGGCACTGCTGCACTTCGCACTGCAACCCTCGTCTCACCAATGAGTACGCCCGAAACCGAGCCACTGCTTGCACCGTGACCTGTGGGCACCGCACCTCACACTTCCGCCCTGGTATCCCAGACGCCGCTCCACGCAGACATGGATGCTGCTGCTTGCACTGTGGTTGGGAGGCACTGCCCGTAAGTTACAATGCACCACCCCGTCCCCCTCAGCAGCCTTGGCCTACCGGCGACAGACTTCAGTTAGTCAGCAGACGATACTTCAACAAGGATGCAGACCCCGCCACTGCCTGCACTGTGATTGGATAGCACCACAACAAGCACTGCCCCACTTTGCGCCGCAACCCAGATCTCACCAGCGCAGTCACTCAGCCACTGCCTACACAGCAACCAGAGTGCACTGCACGCCACACTTTGCACCACTGCCCCAACGCCAGCGCTCCTGACTTCAACAGCACAGAGTTCGATCTGAAACGTGTGGGATTTCAAGGGCCAGACTACTTCTGCACCGACCTCCAGAACAGACGTTGGCTCTTCGGAGCTCATCACGAGGTCACAGATGCCTGCATCTCTAAAGGTACTGTTTGAGGGTCTTCCCGGCACTGTAGCTGGCCCGCGACACCGCGGTGAGCCAGAACTGTTGGTTCACACAGTGATAGCCCCTGACTGAGCTGTCATCTTCAATTAACTGTTTTTAAAGTCTATTTTTGTTTTAGGAGTATTTTAAATACCTACGTTGGATTCATCGTTGGATTCATTGTTGGTCTTGTTTTACACAAATAAATTTGAGCTATTTTTCTAAAACTGGTGTGGTGTACTTTTGTAGTGCTTTCATTGCATTACTGCTGGTTATGTGCAAATGCTTTACACACGGCCTCTGAAATAAGCCGGACTGCTCATGGCAAGCTACCAAGGGGTGGGCAAGGGTTATTTTAGAAGTGAGACTCCTTTACCCGGACTAGTTGGCAGGTTGTAACCCTGTTCAAGTAGGGACCCTTCTTCCTAGAAACCCCTATTAAAACAAGCATTTGCAATGCAACAGGCCTCACATTTGCAAGAGTTTAAACTATTGGAATTGTAAATGACAATGGCTTTTATTTATTCGTTTTGATAATTAACATAAACATTAGCATTGTCATTTAAAATGCCAACAGCTCAAACTCTTATAAATGCAGGACCTATTTAATTTCAAATAAGCAGTCCCCATTGTTCTGGGCTGCTTGGAAAGTGAAAGCGTGCATGGCGCACTGAACGTTGCAGGAAAGCATGTTGTGCCTGCAGTAGGAGAAACTCATTAAAGGAAATAGTGCTTACAGACTAAGACACACGGTGTAACAGAAGTAAAAGGGCAAGTCCTCATGGGAGGTTACAAATGAAGACAAGGTGGTACTAAGGAGGGACTAACAAGCCTATTAACGAATCAGAAGCCAGCATTTATGAAGCATATTGACACAAGCCAATGACAAATATGGGCGGGGCTTCAAGTCTATACTCGAATACAGCATGCCACGCAGTGCATGCGCTGCCCAAGCTCGACCTACAAAGGGGGAAAGGTTGAGAAGACGGCAGGCAAAAAACACATAATACAATTTGCCTAGACAGCAGGCTGGGAATTAACTATTTGGGGTGTGGGGCATTGCCCAGACAGACGCCAAGAAGAGAACGGGTGGTTGAGGGGGTGGAACTTGATAAGTATGCCCAGACAGCAGGCTGGGAAACTGGGATGGTTGATGGGGCGGTTGTAGAGAAATGTTGCCTAGACAGCAGGGTGGGAATGGGTTTGGTGGAGACTACCGAGACAGCAGGGAGCGGTTGTCCAGCCAGAAGGCCAGGAACAGAGGGGTTGAGGAGGTTTGCCCAGAGAGAAGACAGAACAGGGATGGGGTGTCCAGGTTGCAGGCCAAAAACAGAGGGACGGTTGCCTTGACAGCAGGTGACAATGGGGCTGGAGAAAAAGGTTGCAAAGACAGCGGGCCGGGAACTAACAGTGGGCTGAAAATATGGGGTGGGGGGTAAATGCTGCCCAGACAGCAAGTAGGAAACAGGGTGGCAAAAGACACCCAGACAGAGAGAGAATCGGATAGTAAAGTCTGCCCAGACAAAAGGCAAGAGGAGGTGTCCAGGTGGAAACAAGGAGAACATTGCCCAGACGTCAGGCCTGGGGTGGGGAGAGGAGATTCGGTAGCTACGGACAGGGGAAGTTAGGCTAGACTACACACTTAGAGGAAGGTGAGAAGGACAGAATGCACAGATAAAGAGGGATGGTAGCCTTGATTGCAAGCAAATAGAGGGGAGTGATTCGAGACTGCACCTCTAAAGGGATGGAGGGAGGTTTAACAAGTAAGACTGTACGCTTCGGGAAGGAAGGTAGCAGACTTATACATGCCAATAGGCCAGTCACTGACTGGATGAAGACCAACTGTCTTGAGCTAAACACTGACCAGACCTTAGTGCTGATCTTTGGAAACCTCCTATGAACCCCTGGTGGCCTGCAGAACTCAGGCCCACACAGATCACGCCCGCAACTTCTAGCTGACTTCAGGAAAAGACTCAGACCTGGCTTTTCGACTGAGCCTTGCAACCCAGCGCCTGGATACCCTCACAGGTGATTGTAGCGCTATACAAATAATGATTTTGGCAGGACACTCCCGTTTTTTTTTTTTTTTTTTTTGTTAACAACAAAACACCATCATCTTGGCTTGTTCCCACCTGAAAATTGCCTCAGTTTAAATATAACTCAATGATAGAAAATACATTCTCCCAATTATACATATATTTGAATCTCCCACTTTCGTCTTCTAAAATGTTGGCATGATGCTGGATGTCTGGGCCATGGGGGAAAAGGAGACCTTGACTGGCATGGGAAGGTGTCACGACATGAGATGGTGAGAAGCATTCTGCCTTTATCTGGACCGCACTCATGGTCACCTCATATTAAGGAGAATAGTTTCCCTGCACGAGTCCCCAGGGCCCTGAGCTAAAGTCTAGGAGCTTTGCTTCCAAAGCAGTGTAGCCTGCTAGCCAGCAGCCACCAACCGGAGACCCCCTATCCCCCATTGGATTACATTGGGCCTCACTCTGCACCCGGCCACCCCAGTTACGCTGAGGGTCTAACAAGAGTGCATCACTGACCCTGGAGGCTCCGGAGTCTACCCCCAGAACTTTAACTCCCACTGTCGATAACTTACCTGTTAACCGATAACTACTTTTTCTCCATAGGATAACATTGACCGATTTTCTTCCAAAAAGTTGTGGAGTTTCAAAATCTAAAAGTATTCTTAAAATAAATAAAAAAAATAAAATCGGACAAATTACCAAAACTTTTTTATTTACCTGTTTGCAGGAAATGCCCCAGTGCTGAATCCAGGTATTCGGCATGGAGTAAGAAAAGTACAGTGAAAAATAACTTACCTGCAATTTACTGAAAAAGCCTATTCATTTCAATGTACTGTATTTGCCAAGTGTTGCATACTACTGCTCCCCTGTAAATCAAACAAAGTACAATTTCTATTGCATTTTCAAACTGTTCGACATTCAGTAACTTATTACTGTAAAGTATTTAATGCCTTACTTGTGCCAGGCTTGCTTACAAGATAAAACAAGTATTTTTTTATACAAAATCATTGGCCTAGAGTTTAGTCTTGGAGTATGTGAATTCATTTACTGACAGTGTGTACATCAAATGCTTAACATCGTCCTCCGATACGGCCTTACTGCTCGACCAAGCTACCACAGATAGAACCTTACACTCTAACTTTTACCTCTGCCTACTTTTGGAGTCACCTGGACCCTATACACACCAACACACTATGGCTCTATATGTACTACACCAAAATGTTGTAGTTTCTGACACCACACCACCCCAGTTTGGACCCAGCCATAGGACCCAGCCATATGCAAATCAGTCTTGACCCTGTTCCTTGTGGGAACAGTCCAGCCCGAACTGCCAAGCCAGGTCCTCCCTGGACCAGAAACAAGCATCCTGGGACCGGTTTCAGGGCATCACCTTTCTTCAGCCAGGCTAGCTTGAAGCCAGTGGTGTAGTGAGCACGGGACCACATTTCATAGCTGCCAAGGTTTCAGCTTGATTATGTGTGACTTTTCATAATTTCAGTGATATTATGAATGACATTCAATGGCTAGGAGTGACACTTTTCACAAGCATAATCAAGCAATGAAGACGAGAGAAACATCAGAAATTACACCCATTTGAGCAACAAGAAACGAAGATCTTAAAACTGTTGCAAAGCATCAGTGCACAACAGTTTCTTGAAGTTTGTGGTTCTTATTTATACAACTGCACACATTATTTTGAGGCACTGCACAATGTTCACCCCCTTCATTTAAGCGTACAGTTGGTCATAGCTGCCAAGTTTTGTGATTGCTTATGTGTAACATTTCAATGGTTTCAATGTACTTAAGAGGAACATTCAGCTGCCAAATGAGTGACACTTTGTCCAGTATTTTGAATAATAAGCTCTAAAACATATCTTCAAACTAATGAAAAAAAACTAAAATAAAAGCTAACCACCAACCTCTTTCGAATACGACCATACTGTAAAACCATTGCGACACAGCCTTTCACGGCAATGAAGACACTAGAAGGAAGGTCGCAGGGGGCAGTGAGGCACTTGCTTAGCCTTACAAGACAATCGTGGATCAACATTGTGCAGCAGCCACAAAGTAAGTTGGAGGCCAGTGCGTCTAAAAATATACTGAGATTAAGGAAAACATGCCTCTAGTTAGCAGTACAATATAGCTAAAAATTGGAATGGTGGTGTAGTAGGTTATATAGGCAGAAGAGCTGCAGACGGTCCAGTCCTAGGCTGTTAGAGCTCACTTGTGTCTGCCAACCAACCTGGAAAAGAAACACTCGCCACTCCAGGGCTGTACTGGGACACGACAGAAAATGGACTCTGGGAGCAGATTAAAAAAAAAAAGTGCTCCCCATTTAGCAAATCAGACATTAAAATCGGCCCGAATTTACAAATTAGAGCAGTTTTGACCTTGCCAAGATGCGCTGTATAGTGTTTTGCAATATATACAGAAGACTGCAGGCATTTAAGCTTGATGTCGGTAATCTTTGTTATATTATCAGGGAAAACAGTAAGACCTGGTTCACCAGCACACACACACAAAAGTAATCAGTCCACACACTGACTGGTCATATCAGCTATCCTTCAGGGCCTGCAGTTGGAGTCTCAGGACAAGTATTGAAAATGCAATAGGTCTCGCCTTTGATTAAGTTAAAGCCATTTGCTTTGCTAATGGTATTGTATAGCTAAGCAAATGGCTTTAAACTTAATAAAAGGCGAGACCTATTGCATTTTTAATGCTGGTTCTCATTATGTTGGGTGGGAAGCCAACACAAAAACAGGAGTGAGGGGCAACATGGAAAATGGGTGGGAAGAAAGAAGCAAACGTGACAATGGGAGGGAGGAAGGGAGCAGACAAACCGGGCAGAGTCAACTACGAAAGATTCACTCTGTAGAGTGTTAAGCAGAAGAAAAATAGCTTCCAAAAGTACGTGCAGTGCGAGGACGCAAGTACTTGGGCCATTCTCCAGGGGAGTGTCAAAGGCAAGAAGAGGAAAGTGCCGATGGCAGAGCTGACCAACAGGATGCAAGCAATTAAGATGGGCGATGAAGCCAACTAATAGTAAGGGGCGGCCTCCAAGCCCACTAGCTGTAAACATGTCTAGAGGAGCCAGTGCTTGCACTGTCTAGTCGAAACCTAAAAAACACAGTTGAAATTAAGATGTAACAAAACGCTGGGTCAGAAAGTACTGAGGAAGTAGTGGCTATGATCCGAAGCTAAAAATCTGAAGTGCAGCAGTCACAAGTTTTGAAATAACAGGGTGCAAGCAGACTTTGTTACAATGTGCCCGTCCCCTTTCCTGAACAGTGGAGAATTGCACAAAATTCACAGCAGTAGCCAATTGTGTTTTTTAGTTGGACCAAAGTACAACTACTCAATGTTTTGGCAGATCTTTCCAGATTTCCCAGCCAGATCAGACCACTGTAAGCCATTACAAAGATGATCAACTTCTCCAGTTACACTGGAAATGCACTCATCATTGGCTGACCTGTTGTAAACATGCTGCTCCGAGCCTGATAAATGCATGGATTATAGCATGTATGTTCATAGAATTAAGTAAGAGTTTGTTAACATGGCTATTAAGTTCCTACCACTTTGTCAAGGAGACTACATTGTTTGAAATATTGGAAATGTAACGCAAATCAGATCCCATTAGTTACACAATTATCTTGTTATCGGGGAAGAGCCTGAAGGTGAAGTCACTTGGTGGTGTCAGGGAGCCTATACCCAGTAAGTAAATGAATAGGTGCGTTTCACAGTGCTTGTGTGACGTTTTTGCCAGGCAGTCTCCAAAACCGAGCTTAAAGTTATCCCTCACTCTTGCCAGACTTAGTCACATGAATGAAGGTGGAGACATTCCTATATTTCCCCAAGAACAGAGGCATTGCTCTCACCAGACTTGTATGAGGCAGTGCAAAGATACAAAAAGACATGGCCCATACACCCAGCACGAGGCAGTACCAAGAGATTATACACCGCTCACATGAGCCTGGCAAAGGGAACGTGCAAGGAGACTAGTCAACTACCAGACTAGTGAAGGAAAATGAGATATAGATCAATTCCTCACACCAGCCTAGTAAACGGCAAGGACACCAGTATACACACCGCCTTTCCTCCAGCCTGACCCATGGCAAGAACGCCAGCCTCAATACATCAATTAGACAAGGCAGTGGGAAAGAAAGGCAATGAGACTTAAAGCCAATGAGGCAGGAGAAAACATCCTGCATGGCTGACTAGCACAGGCAATAGAACAGGTCTAGAAACCAATCATTCCAGCCGAACACTGTACTGAGATCGGAATATACACATATGTACTCTATGCAGTAACATGGAGCAAGGCACTAGACAGTGAATCCAGAAGACACATTCCACTCTCCATCCAAGCAAAGAAAAAGAGTCACAACGACAGGTATACAATACAGGAAGAAACCTCCCTCAATTCAGCCTTGCACCAAAGCAGTGACAACCGTATAAAGACATTGCTCACTCCAGCTTGGTGCAGGGCGAAAAAAAAAAGAAAAAAAAAAAAAAAAAGAAAAGGCAATCTTCACCGTAGCCACGCACGGGACAATGAGACTGGGATTTCGCTCATACTCTATAACGTTTAAGCAGAAAGAACTCACATTTTAATAGATCGGGCAGAGGAAATCCTCTTAAGCTTGACTTACCGCACAAATAAAACCAACCGATTCGGTCTGCTTAGCCAGCAAGGATGGAACTCTTCAATTGTACGATTAATGCAGTTTAAGAGATGGCACGACACCTAAGGAGCCTAAAAAAAAAAAAGAGAATACCAGCTACTGTGCAAAATGTTTTTCCCAAAAAGGGGAAGTATGGCTTCCTTTTTTAAAGTTAAATTAGCCCAGTCAGCGAGTTTCATGGTTAGATTACAGGACACAGAACTCGACAGAGGTCGTCTCTGGCCTAGGGAGAGAAATGAGGACGTGCAAGACTTTTGGTACATCTGGCCCAGTAGGCCTTAGCACATTTTGTAGCGTTGCAGTATCTCCGATTTACTAAATCAAAGGGTTTGTAACGTCTAAAGAGTTAATTGTCACGTATTAAACCCATTTTAAGAGTCAGTGAAATGTGACCGACTCCTAAAATAGGCTTAGAAAGCGTTATCGAATCGCAATTTAAAAGGAGAGTGTTTTGAGCATCTGTTCAGAATTGTGTGCGTTACCAAATCACATCATTGGTTAGCGACCGTTAATCTGGTAGTCAGACATTGCTAAAGTACAGACTCCCAAGGTGGGGAGGTAACGGATTTAGAGTGGGGCAAACGGTCCATTTTTGACACCTTGACCTTTGGGAATCGTCTGGCAGGTCCATGGGGAGTAGGCAGAGCTTCTTCAAAATAGAATTTATTAAACGTGAAGTGAAAGCGTATGGACCCAAAGCTCAGTCTAAGTATTTTGTAATCAAAAGGTCTGACAGCTGTGCTGTTCAAACCCAGGCAGAGTTCCCAGTCACGCTTCACTATTGGAGTACTGTCACCCCAAAGCCAGCTCTGCCACTGCACCTAAATGAGGACAATGAGACTATGCGACTCCAGAACTAAGCTCTGAACAGTTTCCCCAATCTGCTCCACTCCGGTCCTGCGACACCCTCAATGTTACATACTCACACCAGCACAGCTCTGTCACTGCCCTGCAGTCCTGAACCCCCAACCACAGATGCAATTCCAGGACTGTGGCTGAACACGACTCTTCCAATGACCAGCCATCCTAAACTGCAGCGACCTGTACTAGCAAACCTCCCTAGCAGAATAAAGCTCTCCGCCTGCTCGTTCAGTCTCTTATGGCTGCAGGGCGTCCGCAGGGATGGAATTAACTGGTCTATTTATGATCAAGCAATGCAGAGATCACAATTTCAAGGGCCCGGGGGATTAAATGTTTAGTGACATTGAATCCCCCATGGAGATAATATTCTGCATCATAATTTTCACTTTATTGTCTGTGTATTCAGGGCAAGGAGAGTAGAGATTAGAGCAGATCAGAGGTGGTCCTAGAGTGCAACGCTTCCTGATGCCACGAACACTGATGCGCAGCTCCTAGATACAGATGAGCAGCACCACAGCACTGAACAGCAGCATCCCAGCACTGACAAGCAGTCCAATACTGTCCTGCAGCACAACATTAGTCTTGTCTCAGATGTACAGGACACAGACTAGCCACACCTTCCTGCAGAATCTATGCAACCCAATGTTGATCTCAGTACACAACCTCCATTTCACCTGGCATATCAACTGAGAAGAGACTAAGTAGAAAAACATAAAATCCCATGGTAAATTAACAAAGTAGAAATATATCAATACATGCACTGATGAAGTCAACAGGTCTAGCTTTGGGCAGCATTTGAAAAATGTCAAATTGATCTTTCAGATGATGACATTGCAAAGTAAGCCAAAAGCTACTTTCACAGATTTTAAAGCATTACCAAGATCTGCGCCAACCTGGTTAAAGTTATTGTATCTCAGAACATTGTTGCCAGCTTTGTAGAATAAGACACATCTACTGCCTCCCACCTGAGGGCTTTGTAAGACGCTGGAAAACATGCTCAAGCGTGCATACAAGGATAGCTTGGGGTTACAAGTATGTACCCAAAGTATTACCTCTTCTGTGCAAGGTCTTTCTAAGAATGCAATAATAGAATGGAAATGTATGCTACTGCAGGTGTTACTGAAGTGATGGAATACTACTCTGCTGTCAAACTTATAATCAACGTTGTGTGAATCAATATGTAGCTATACTGTCTTAGGCGCTGCTGAAATGTACATGACCGATGGAGGTTCCCAACTGGGAAATGTCTAATCTGAGGCATTGTTGCGCTGTCTGAGGCCTTGATGAAAGCTCTGTAGCGAAAAACACCAAAACTACACATGGAGATGGTTCAAGCGATGTAACAGACAGCTGTGTAATCCAAGTTACAGCTCTGCCCCAGGAATTACAGACAGTGTAATTAAAAGAATGACTCTGCTCTCTACGTCTGTCGTAATGGAGAGCATAGTAACATGGGGAAACTGTTGAAGTTCTCGCTAAGAGCGGAGGAACAAGAGATAGCTATCCTGCCACATGCATTAATAAGGAACGTAAAGCTACAAAGTTGCTAACACCAGCTCTGTGACAATAATAGGATACAATACATATATGGGCTTGCTTAAAAAAAATGCAAAAAAAATCAGCCAACAGCAATTGAGCAGACATACCTAATTTGTGTGTCTCACCGAGTAGTTGGATGTTGTTGCAGCTTCTCATCACCGCATCCCGAATCTCATTGTTCGGCGGAAGCGGAGGGCTTTTTCAGGTCACGGTGGGCGACAACAGCCTGTTCGCTTTCATGAACTTCATGCAGTTAGTAATGTCCCGTCGCCCCGCACGCTGCACACTTTCAGAAAAGCAAGACGGATCCTCAGGATGGTCTCTTTGGTGATACAGAAGTGGCTGCCTGTTTGTGCCCTGGGGAAACTGCAGGGTGCGCGCTGGTTCGGAGCTATGAGGAAAGCGGCATTTTTGTAGCAACAAAATGGCGTGGGACTGTCCAGTACCTACGGACACGCGCATGCTGTTTGCAATGGACAAATGGCAAGAGCAGCCATCTTTGTCCATTGCAGACGTGTGAATGAGAGCACGCACAGAATGGATTCCTAAAGGTGCACTCCATGCGAGAGCAGCGCATGCGCTGCTTTCGCCAGGCGAGACCTAAAAAACGAAAGCTGCTGCCCCTGCAACTCCGCTGATTTACAAACGAGAGAGTTCTTGAAGCTCCGGGCAACCTCTGGTAATTATCTGAGGGAAATAAAACTGTAAAAAAGCTGGCGCTCCGCCCAGACCCAACAGGCCCTGATACAGCCAAAGAAAGTCAGCGCACACTAAGGACCTGTGACATTCATACTTTGAGAAAGGACTGCACTCGCAAAAGGCACAGCCCAAAAATTTTTACAAATAAATAACCGGCTCTGTTGGACACATACTGGCAGAAACTACTTTAAGTTAACCCTCCAGACAAAGTTTATTAATAGAGGAAATGAACAGTAAAACCCTATGCTGCACACAGGTCCCAACACATGCCCTTAAACATCCAAAACATATTAGCCTACATCACCTCTGAGCTGCTTTGGTTTTTGGAAAGTGGAGCCTGCCGCCCGTCGCTTCAGTATCTCTGGGAGCCAATCAGCTACACTGCATGGTCACAGTGAGGGGGAAGGGGGCCTCCTTGCTGGAAAAGAAAAAGGAAGCAAGACGCCACCTTTGACCCACGTAGGGGCACTTCCTTGGCCTCTCGCTTTTATACTCCACACATTGACAACGTGGAAGATATGCTGGGGTAGGTCGTTATGGGCTACGTTGGAATATATAGCCTTATATAAATGGTCTGGAGAGGGAAGGATACAGGAATGAAACTTAACTCGTTTCTAGGCCACTTTAGTCTTTCTGGGCAACAGCATTTAAAAGGACAACAGAGAGCAGTCAGCATTTATCACCAGACGACATGCCCTTGAAAGCCCATTTGATTATCTGCATAACCAGGAGCATCAACCACTGAGCTTTGTGTGCCCTAAAAGAGAAACAATTAATTTAGAGCTGCATGTGGACTGGTTCTTGGACTCTTTCAGTGCCCAGAGCATGTTACCGGTGCTTAACATGGATCGATAGACGCGCTGGCACGCTTACCAACTTCACTTGCAGCACGACTCGGGCTGCTCTGCAATGCCGATCACTCCAGTCTAACTAGTCCCTCTCAGCAACGGAGGCTGCGGCGGTTGCCATGATTGCTGCAAAGTAGCCCAATGCCTGCCAGCCTCCCACAAGTTAACTCCGGAAGCAGGACGGGAAGCCTGGTCCCAGCATGGTAAAAAGGATACTGACAAGATCAATGCACACATGCAGGCAGCGTTCGTGCCTGCTCGCTCCCGCTGCAATACTCCGGGTGAGTATACCTGCAAGAAAAGGTGGGACAAGCACCCACCAGTAGCCATTTGCAGGCTACCATTTCTAAAGCACACACATACAAGCCAATCTAAAGTGTGGGAGGAGTCAGACCACACAAAGTAAAGATAACAGATCGCCTAGAGAGCAAGCGCGGTTTAGGCTCGACCTAAAAAGCAGAGTAAGTATGTGACAAACATTTAGGTCAGCTGTGTGCATGATCTGTAAAATGTGCGCGGAATACATCCATAATCCCCACCCTCGAAGTAACCCTAGCGCCATCGGGAATATCCAAGATAGTCGTGACCGGAGGATTGCATTCCCTGCATAAAACCCAGGCCAAAAGGTATCCAGCTTTGTCGCATTCGCGTGTGGCTATTGCCGGATTGTTTCAGTATTTGTTTAGATGGTCCCTAATGTGCGTAGTATGCCCCCCAAATAGTGTGTTCTTCACTCAGTGAAGTCACGCTAGGTGGGTGCGTTGGCCGAGTATGTGCAAACAACTGCTCCTCCCTACTCAGCTCAGCCTGGAGAGGTCTATGAGCCCCACAGGCAAGTCCCACATAGGTACCCCTCAGCAATGCTTTTAGTGCCTTCCAATCCATAGTTCTGCTCCCAGCGGAGCCCCAGTTTGATTCAAAATAGCTCAATAGGGAGCGAGCCAGTGCCTCACGCCCTGTTGGGTCCTCCGGTAGGTGTGGCAGCATCCACCAAGATTGCATTCCTTGTGCTACATCCCCCTAAAGCAACTGTAAGACACAGACTTTTAACCAGGAATAGCCAAAGAGCCAGTAGGCAGTCTTGTCACAAACGTACAGTCAAGAAGGTCCATGCACTGGACTATAAATTGCTGTGACACCTGCCAGTCAATGACTAGCCAATTCGGGGGAAGGGGGAAGGGGGGTCTGCTTGGTTAAATAATTGAAGATACATGAACTCTACTTTACTAGCAAGGTTCTCAAGATTTGATTGAGAGAAACCAAAGCAAGATAACTGCAAATTGTTTAGAATTAAATAGGATGGTTGAGCTGATATTTTATTTGACAGTTGGTCAGTAGACATGGAAGCTGTAAACAGGGATATACCCCAAGTGTACCTTCTTGGAGTAATGTGGTTTCAGACCTCTCCGACCAGAATATGCCATGACAGACTGGAGAAGCAAGATTACTAAACAC
This sequence comes from Triturus cristatus, assembly GCF_964204655.1. Lineage (NCBI taxonomy): Eukaryota > Metazoa > Chordata > Amphibia > Caudata > Salamandridae > Triturus > Triturus cristatus. The sequence goes on along the minus strand of NC_140588.1, from coordinate 616,984,550 downwards.
AAGCACATGCCTTTTATGTCCTCCCAAGTAAAAGGTATGATCAGTCCCTAAAGCTTGGGCCCTTTACCTTTGTGTGGAACCGGTTTTAAGGTGGCTTGATTTATGAATCCAATGGCGACTGCTGGGATCCACTGTAACCCCAGGAGTTTATGCTACACAAATTGGGTGTTCCGTTTAAAACAATAAAAGGAGAACGGAAACTAATAAAATTTGGTAAGAGGGCTTTTTTTTCCTTCTTCCAAAGAAGAAATGCAAGTACAAAGTAGTATGAAAGCCTGAGTATCACAACATACATGAAAGCTCATTGTTACTCTAATCGAACTTGTATCACCTTAGACAAATCACCACAATTGATACTCACAGAATTGATCTAAAGGCAGACTATAAAACTATATTAAAAAATGAAAAATATAACAATACAATTGAAACAATCAGAGGAGCCTACTAAAACATAAGTTAAGTTCCACAACAATGGATCAAGCAAGTAACAGCTTTAAAGATTTGTCCTACCAAACCATGCTGTCAGTGTCTTTGCGTGGTTTAAGAAGTTATTAGAAGTTTAAACATGTGCTGCTGTGGGGAATAAGGGCATATTTCAGCAGGGACTGTAGCTTCCCAAAGGAATTCAGGTGGACAAGGTTTTGGGACCCAACCAAAAAGATCTAGAATATCCCAGGTTGAACTAAGCAGCATTTATCCTAGTTAGATGCCACATCAAACCCAAAGACTTAATAGAACATGCATAGAATGGTCTAGGGTCTGATCTAAGGAATCCAAGGGCAGTGCAACTGCTTAGTGTCCCCATTTCACTACAAAGCGGTTTAATCCATTTCTGGTGGGGGCCTGGGCAGGCAATGGGCTACAGATTCTGCATAGTTATTAGAGATGGGGCACAAAACACCCTCTTTTGAAGTGCATTTCCTAGTAAAGCTTCAGTAGCAGTGTGCCAACCCTGAATTGGAAATAGTTTCTTATCCAATGGCACAGTAATGGAATCCCAATATGATTGCAGGAAGCTACAACACTTGAAACCTAAAAACCTCCCCATCAGCGAGGAGTCCATGACCAATCCAGCCCGATTCTGCAAAATCCATGACCAGTAGTGCTTTTTCAATTACTCTGCTGTTGGAGTGGGTTTGGCGCATGGATTTTCCAAGAACTCTCTCATTCCTATTACTATTAACAGATTTGATTGGCTGGAGCCATTCTAATTAAAACAGTCAGTGTCCATGACATCCTTTAGGGCAGTGGCATACTGAACTAGTTCAAGTGTGGACCATAGACTCCACCCATTGTTCTTCTGGAGAAGGCTAACTGTTGGTTAATACATTGCGAACCGTATCAAGTGTTACAGTGGAGTGCTAGCGGGAGGCGAACTAGATTGCGCCTAAACATTCTCTGAACTGGTTAGGGAAGAAATGTTGGACAAATTGACAGTTCAGAGCCATATGTCATTAAGAAATAAAGAACACAAAGTAGGGGCTAAAGCACAGCCTTACATACACCTTTGATGGAAAATCTGGTCAGTACGTTCATCCGGACTGCTCCATCAAACCTGAGCAGAATGGTCTTCATGTATATGAAGAAGTACAGTCAATAGGTACAGTGGCATGCCTAGGTGGCCAAGAACCTGCCATGCCTTCTTGCTTGGGACTAAGTCAAATGCCGGTTTGAGATAGATGAAGGCAGGATACATGCTGCCCCTGCTAATCTCTACTGCCCTCCAATATAAGAGCAGGAAGTGGAATACCTGGTCTATAGTACTTTATCTCTTGCAAAAGCCAGCTTGGAACAATGATAGTGCACCTTTATCAATAGTCCAAACTGTATCTTGGCCAGTAAAAGTGTAAAGATTTTTTGGACATAGTCAAACTTAGTGGCCTACAGTTGCCTGGCAGAGATCTGCCACTTAAAAAAAAAAAAATATATAGATTGTGAGGACGTTGGCCCTCTTCCAGGAATACGGTATAGGGACTACATATTTTCCAAAATAAGAATGTACCTGAACCAGTTTACTCTGTCCTGTACAAATATTTCAGCCGGTATGCCATCTGGTCCTGCCGCTCTACTTCTAGCAATTGCATCCAGGGCAAGTGAGACATCAGCTGGCTCAAATAAAGGCATAGGAGGGGCAAGGGAGCAGTCCCTGAACTCCTCGTCCACTACCGTTGGAGTGCCTTACAGAGTATAAGTTAGAGAACTAGTCGACCCAGGTGGGAGGAGAAATGCAGTTTCAGGAAGGGGAGTACACCAGTCCCTTACCCATGTAACCAGGGCCTAGAATAGTGCAGTCCTTAAAGGTGCAAGCCACTTTCAGTTCTTGCCGCCTACCATCATCAGTTTTCCCTTTTGAGCCGACCCAAGCCAGTTTGTAAAGCTTCCTGGCGAAACGAACCCACAACATTTCCCTAGTTTTTATTCACTTTGCCCAATAGCCTACTCAATAGTCCGCACTCCTTGTTAAACCAATTTTTGGCCCTAGAGGGGTGCCTGTATGCATTAGTTATTGGGACAGGGAAGTAGGATAAGGTTTTCTTTAAAAAGTTGTGTAGTGGCAATTAGCCCTTGATAAATTGCACCCATAGGGCTTTGACAATTCTGCTAAGCAGGATTGCACATCTTCTCCAATGGCGGAAGAAAGATCCGGGGACTCTGCTACCTGGGGCCATTTAATTTGCCACATATCATTCGTGGGATATGTGCCCCTGGTGCAGACCACGATGTGAGAATTAGTCGCTTGTTTGGTGCAAAAATGTTCCATAGTGAGGCACCACAGACTATAGTCACTCTCCATCCTTTAGTTTACAATAATATCCAAGGAGTGGCCGAAGATGTAGGCGGATTAGGATAGAATCTAGACAACTGGAATGGAGGAGATGGTTATAAGGGCTAACCTCCTTTGTCAGATTTGGACCTACCATTTATTGCTCTAAGCCCAAACTAAAGCGCCTTGAGCTGCAAGGCAGCTTTTGTCGATCTTTTTATGGGAGGCAGATGAAATTACGGGATGCCCCGTGCCACATTCTCCTCCATAGCCATCTAGTGGCTCAAATATAGTATTGAAGTCCCCCTGCTATTAGCAAAAGTGAATGGCTATGATATTTTTCTAAGTGCTCCTCTAAGAGTGAAACCATTTTGGGCCTCAAGACTCCCTTGACCGCTCTCGCGTCGATATTACAGAAAAGTTATCTACCACTAAACGAAGAGCCAGAATGTCAGGACAATCGATGTGGAGTCCTCGGAATTTACAATCTAAATGTGGTCTGATCCATGTTACTAGCCCTCTGGACAGTCTCCCAGCAGGGCCACGTGTCGCAAGGATTGAAAAGTGTAAACACAGGTTTGAAAACAGATTCCATACAGCAGATTTTCTGAAGCAAGCAGATGCCATACGATTCAATGATGTTCCAATCAGGGAGTACAGCCTTTGATTTAAGGCCAGTCACATTCCAAGAAATTATGGATACCACAGCTTTGGTCTGAGAAATAGAGTTTTGAAAGAAAACTGCCGGGGACCAAAGAACCACAATTGTGGCTACCATTAGAATGAGTGAGTGTGGATATGGGTCCCAAAAGTATAGGGTTATCGATCGACCTATGAATTCACCTGCAGCAAGATCAACGTGAGGGGCACTCTAGACAATAAAAGGAGGACTGACCCTGGGCACCTTGTGATTGTCTGGGTGAAAGAACCAATCAGATTTTGATTCAGAGGGCAAGGATTGTCAGGCTACATTCCAAGTTGGAGAATCTTCACGAAAGTGGGAAGATGAAATAACAGATTGTTGCGACGGCTGTTCTCAAGCCGCCTATATTTAAATTGGATATTGGGATTAAACATGGAGGAAGTTCAAACAAAGTCCACTAGATTGTCAACTAGGTCCGTCAGAGACGGTTAACTTGATGCTATCAAAGTTGGTGCAATTTTGTGGGAGTGTCCTCTCATATGAGTGACAACCCCTGACCTGACAGATCCAATGGATGGTTTTATTTGACACATCCTCCTTTATTCTTCGGTTGCCCAAGTTTAGGAACTTTTATAAAAATGTGGCAACTAAGATTTGAAGCCAGAGTACCCAACTTAGGATTGCAGTTTTGCATAGCTTTTGGGGGGGGGGGCGGGGGGGGATTATTGTTGGATCTAAACTCTCCATGAACCAAGATACTAGAATGGCAACAAGGCAGCAAGGAGCATAGGGTTCGCATGGGCCTTATCTAGCTGCTAGTTCCCGATCTGCTGTTCCTTTTATGTGCCGCTACAGGGTGGGTCATATGACTAGGCTCATGGGACAGTGCAGAGTATCAGGGCTCAATGGGCCTTTGTTCCCTCATCAAGTGTGGTTGTCCCAGGTATGTGTAGTATGCATGTCCATCAGTGGAATGGGTGTGACACCAGCGCTAAAAAGGTCCCCCACCTGTTCCTAAGCACTGCAATTTGCTGGGAAAGATGAACTATGTCACCTATACGGATTTAAAGGCAGGGCCCCTGCAGGTTCGGACCCTCCTCTATCTTCTGCAATGAGAGGGTACGAGTCTGCTCAACAAGAGGCAAAACAGGATTGCTGAAAGGGATAAAATAGGAGTGGAGGAAGGGCTGCTGAGTTGCCTAGTCATTTATAGTCTCTGGACCAGGTGCCTGGAGCATAAGAAATAACCACATTTATTGCTAGATTGACCTTTGAAATAGGTCCAGATAGGTTAAGCATCATTCTTACGCCTTGATATTAGCCCTCCTGCTACTTGGGGTTCCAGAGTGATTTTTTTCTTGGGGATAGCTGCAGAGTTATGAGGCTTAGTAGAGTCTGGATTCCTCTGCTTTGCCCTAGGCTCCGCCTGAGTTGGAGTCTGTGCTAATAAGGGACTCAACTTCCTCTACAAGGAGATCGATCTTTAAGTGCAAAATTATCAGGCTAAGTGGAGCTCTTATATAGTGTATGGCAATGCCCTGTAAATTGGAGGTCCTCGATTTCCCATGCTACAGATGATATACAAAAGGAGAACCCCTAATAAATAAAAAAAAAGTCTTAAAAAAATAACTTAGCCTATGGTTTGAACATAGTAGCACTATAATTCACTGCCTTCAAGGAAAATACAATGTGCCCCTCGGTCACATAGTCTAACGAAGAGCTACCAAAAATAAAAGTACATAGAGCCCCATACGCCCTGGACCACAATTTAGAGGAGGTCAGGCTAGCCCAAGATATAACCAGCTGTTTTGCTGTGCTATGAAAGTACCTTCAATGTTCAGGCCTGGGTGTTCAAGCCAAGAGAGTAGGCCCATCCTAGCCTTCTCCTGCTGCTGGGCAAACAGATGGGCCTGCCCTTGGCCCAGGGTTTGCCCGTGCATACCCCGCACTGCGAGATTGCAGAGAGTTTAAGAGCAGTGAAAGAATGCCCCCCCCCCTTAAAGTAAGTATCTGCGCCTCCTGAGGTGTTGGTAGGTGGGGCAGTGGGTCCCTTAAGGTCATTGGGGTCCAACAAGGTAGTACACTCCCAAAAGAACTTTATTTTTGTTCCTTTTGTATGGATCAGATGGTATCCTGCTCGGACACCCCAGCCAGAATTTACATGGTCCCTTCACTACATAGAACCCTGTTCTACCAGGTGGATTTTGGAGGTCCCTCCGGCCCATTTCCACGTCTTAATCCAGGATGGGTAGTTGCAGGATGGTCAATATACGACAGCAGCCAAAAAACAGCAGACATGCAGCAGCCCCACTGAGTGTGCTTCGCCTTCTACATGCATTAAAGTGGAGGGTGGCAGGGGTTTCTGTCCTCCCCATTTAGGCTGTTGTCCGCATGTGTCAAACTCTAAATAACATGCCTAGATTTCCAGACAGACCCCTGAAGCCAACCTTAACCATGCAGGCAGACAGGCAGTGCAGGACGAAAACATTACTTGGTTTTATTTAGTCACCCGTAAACCTGGGAAGCCTGTACAAAAGTTTACGAAAGTAACTCACCAGCCCAGAGGTGGAGCTGCTGTGTGGTTGCCATTTCAATTCCAACCCAAAAGTAATCTTGGGAAGTTTGCAAAGTGAACTTGAAGAAATGACAGTAGAAGGAGAAAACCACCCACCAAAAAAAAAAAAAAAAAAAAAAAAAAAAAACACTTATCTGCCAGGTAATGAAATGAGTTGGGTCTACCAGGAGCAGTCGACAGCTAGGAAGGCCTGCTGAAGACAGTCCTACTGTAAGGAGTTCCACGCTGATACCAGACCAGGCCTGGAACCACGAATTTGGTTGTCGAGCTGACCAAGAAAGAAACAAGAACACCTTGGTCAAGGAGCCACTGCATAACCTTCAATGAATGAGACTGGTGAGCCTGCATCCTGCCCAAGCCTTTGTCTGTCTGTCGAGTGCACCTATTTGTCAGACTTCAGCTCAAGAGGGACCGCGTGCGCCGCCTGGTATGGATGCAGACAATAATCCCAACTTCAGAACCATCCAAGCCATTGTTCTGGTCCTACTTAGCCGGTGAAGTCAGTCAGAACAAACTCTAAACAAGTGGCTACTGGTTGCATAATTGCCTGCTCTGGATGCACTGTCACCAGAAGACCTTGTATGAAGCCAATACATTTCCAGATACAGGCAACAGAACTCAAGGCAACTTTGGAACCAGGCAAACCATTTTGCTACTCTCCTCCACTTCAAATAAAAGGGAGTCGCTGGGCCCTAAACTGATCTATGAACACTACTAAACAAGGATTGAATCCCCCCCCCCCCCCCCCCAACCACCAAACAGCGACAATGGAAAATGTCCAATTCACTTTGACAACACCAATGGAACCTAAATCCGTTTTTAATGGGCAGAGAGCAAGATCTTTGTATGTATGCACTGGAAATTGACTATTTTTAAATCAGTTGGGTATCGCACAATAATGTAGAGCATTCTAGTATGCTGAATTGTATGCAGCCTAAGAACAAACACTGTCTTGCCTTCTGGATCTACGCAGTCAGCACAGGCAAGCAAAAAAAGTGCGAGTTCTGACTTGCATGGTCACTTATTTTCAAGACCAGTTTGTCAATTAGAAATGCAGTCACTGTTTTTAAAAGTGATGCCTGTGCTTGCACAGCATTGAATTTCGATTGGTGATGTATAATTGGAACCATAAATATCCACATTGACAATGTGGAAGGATACAGGGTTTGTCCTGGGCTTTGGCCAGCTACATCCACTCACTTATTACAATGCTTTCATGCACCCACTGCCTCACCACTCTGGCAGGGTTTTCTTTTGCATGGGCATGAGGCATCACTTACCGAATAGCTTTGTACCACCATTCCTCACTTTACAGGTAAACCTCTTCGCTACCTTGTGTATTTTGAACACAGCTCTCCTGCATGTCTCTTCTGTATACAAACTACTCTATGCTCCAATAACGGAGGGCGAGATTAGAGAACAAATTAGGAAATGTAAAAACAAAGCAGCTGGTACAGACTCCCTCCCTAGTGAGCTATACAAACTTACTAGATAAACCGGTTCCGATTATAGGTGTTTTGTTTCATTTAGTCTACCAGACAGAAGGTAGGATACCTAGGTCTTGGAAGGAGGCAACCATTGTTCTTATTTTGAAACCTAGGAAAGACCTGCAAAAGGCGGATCTCCCTGCTGAATGCCGATAAGATCTTTATGAGCATTCTAGCAGGGAGGTTAGTCAAACTTGCCTCACAGCTGATAAATACTGATCAGAAGGGCTTAATTCCCAAAAGATACATCCAGGAATTGACGCAACACTTATTAGGCAATATAGATCTTGCCACAGCTCGATCTGAACCCTTGGCTGTAGTGGCATTGGATGCAGCCAAGGCGTTCGATAGAGACTGTTGGGTTTATCTTTGGGAGGTTCTGAGGGCTATGGGGTTCGGGCCTATCTTTATTCAAAGCCTGGTGAATTGCTATCAGGGGGCTTCTGCCAAGATTAGTAATTGGGGTTTTAACATCTAGATTCGAAATCCTCAGAGTGACACAACAGGGTTGCCCCTATATATATAATAGAACCCCTGGCCCAAGCCACCAGGGTAGACAAATTGATCACCCCTTTTAGATCCTATCGGTACAGCAGTATGGTTGTCCTGTATGCGGATGATCTGCTATTATATACAGACGATCCGATGGTAATACCTAGGGTTGAAACTCTGTTAGAATTCGGAGCATATTCAGGGTATTTAGCTAACACCTCTAAAACCGAGGGAATGCTCTGAATATAGATAACTGGGATGGTAGTATAAGCCAAGAATTCAAATACCTTGGCATCATAATCGTTAAAGAGATTGAGAAAATCCTGCAGGTTAATCTGAATAGATACAAAAGACGTTGGCTGAATCCTAGCCAGGTGGAGAAAACTCCCGTTAACAATATATGGGAGGATGAACCTGGTTAAAAAGGTCATACTCAAGTTGACGTATCTTTTTAATGCCATCCCCCTTACTTTTCCCAAATCGGACATCAGTAAAGTGCAAAGTAAGATTACGAGTTTTATTTGGGCATATAAAGGCTAGATTGGCTTGGCAGAAACTAAGGCGTAGGCTGATGAAGGGGGGGGGGGGGGGGGAAGGGTTGGCTCTTCCAGAACTAAAGTGGTATTGTTTTGCCTTTCAATTTAAAAATGTCCGGATGATGCTCTCAAAACCAGAAAAATCAACTTGGGGCAGACTATTAGCAGAAATAAGGCAGGAAGGTGGAGAAGGCTTTATGTAAATTCGGAGCACCAAGATATTTTAAAAAAGTCTGATTGAAAGTTCTAAAGAATGCTCTTAGGGTATTGTATAAGGTCAGAACCAGTTGGGTGATCGGGTACTTTTCGGACTCTGCCCCAATCTGGGATTCCCCGGGACATCGGAGTTTCTTAAAGACCGTTTGGCAATACCAATTAAAAGAGCAGGGATCACCATTTGGTCAGATCTGGTTTCTTCGGAGGGGGTACATCCATGGGAGGCTTTAAGTGCCAGAATTGGAGAAGGCCTCTCCAGATTTAAATATATACAACTGGTCTCGTGGTTTGCAGCTGAGCAGAGAGAAATTCAGGGGCTGTGGAAGGTTGAGTGTCTCCTTCAAGATATCAACCTTAAATGTAAGGAAATCTCAAAATGGTATAAAATGTCGGTAGAGGCAGAGGAAACGGAGTTCTCTCCCCCCGCCCCCCTTCAACTAATATATGGAATCAAGTATCCCTTGAATGTGATATTGAGGACCTCCGCGAACCATCCCTGAAGTTGCTGTACAAGTATATTAAGCCGGCTAGTCTTAAGAAGAATCACTTTTATGTCATTAATAGACTAGAGAATACACCCGCCAGGATTGATATGTTGGCCCCTCTTAGATCCTAAATGCCCAAGATGTGACCATACCCAGGCCAACGATCTACACATCTTTGAGTGTCCCAGACACTCTACCTTTTGGAGGGAGATTGAGGAAGCTTTATGCAGGATATTCAGAGAAAATCTGTGTAAATATATCTATGGTGCTATTTGGAGACTATGGTATGTGGAGTAAGAAATTGACACGCACAGAGGCCTATTGTTGTATTGAATTCTAATAGCACAAAGGGAATGATGTCTGAAGTGGAGAGACCCCCTTGCCTCCTAAATTCCAGGACCGGATAAGAACTGCTTCCTCAATGGCCATACTGGAATTAGGGTAAGGACAATGGCAAGGACTTAAATATCTGGCAGGCCTTTACAGAGTGGGGTAGAGACCTGGGTTTTATGTAATTTCTGATGATCCTATGATTTTACACCAAGCCACCAACAAAGGGGCTTGTCAGGTCTGGGACCGAAGCAAATGCAGTGGCTGCAGGGCACACAGGAAGTGTTAAGAATTGCAGACGCTTTTGGTGAGATGAGTACAAAGGCAAAAAAGAGGGGAAAAAAAAACCTAAATATCATGTATGTCTGCCTTAATCTTTTATAACAATTTCACTGAAACCCAACAAGAACTATAATATACAGCAAGTATTTGCTTCTCCAACAGCCCCTTCTACTGATCACACCAAAGTCCTTAATATACCAGAACGAAAGCAGAGTCAATGCATGGATGGTTTCCTTTGGCAAAGAAGTTTCCCAGTAACCAGCTGAATCATACACTGGAGACAGTTGAATGAAACCTGCATTCATTTAGCATGGAGTGCTTCAATAGAAAGAAAACATTGAGTGGCCAAAAAAGCAAGAACCCGTGTAACAGCCAATCAGAGGATAAAAAGGCTCTGCTCAATGGAGGAACAAAGGCATGCTTGATGGGCTAAAACAGAACCAATGAATAGAAATCAAGCAACTGTAAGTAACAGAACACAAAGCTAATGTTATTGCTAAAAACGGAATGCATTCCATCCATTGCTTAAGTCTCTGCAACCAGACAGCTGTGCTGTCTGGTAGGAGTCTACCTAAGCAACCGGGCAGGGACCAACACGTCTACAGTTTAAAGAGTCACCTGAACCAAGTCCTATGCAAGAACACTGGCCAGACTGCTAATGTTAGGACCCAGGGGAAAAAAAACAAACAAAAAAAAAAAAAAAAAAAGAGAGCTCTCCGCTGTAGGAAGCTCGAGACATGTCAGGTCATCATCTCAACCTCTGAAAGTCCTAGCACCTTCTGGTTTCTTCGGATTCCTTTAAAATACTTCTCTACCCGAAACAGCATAGATTTAACAGATTACTGAAGGTTACTTTCTGGGTCACTCTGAATTGCTTTCTAATCCTCTCCACCTCAAGGCCCTACCTGTTAAGTAATTAACAGGTCACGAATTAGGCTTCAGCATTTACTCTTACAAACTTCAAGGGCTTAAATGGGAAATGTATTCCCTAAGACTTTTTTTTTACGTAACACATTGAATACATCTGTTGCTGCTCAAGTAAAGTACAATGCATACAATATATCACATAGGCACCCGCCTTCCCATTCTAAGAACTGTATCGCAAAAATACAATTTCTCTACATGGCCTGCAAGAACTGTGCAACCATGCCCT